>NC_138541.1:11577784-12777784 GCF_964234715.1 Podarcis melisellensis | reverse complement strand
TAAACAACGGTTGGCACACCAGCAGCAACAATCGCTTCCCTTTTCAAACAGCTGCCAAATAAATTGTTGCCTTTTTTTTTGCATTTTGAAGAATCAAAAAGAAAGTCAGAATAGGCTGTTATCTCAGCTGTCCTGATTTCTGATTGTGGGCATTTCAGAAGCTTCAAGTTTGCGAGCAATGAAAAGGAGAAAAAAAAAGGCTACATATCTATTGGAGAGGGGAGGTTGGGAAGTGCATCTCAGTTATAGTACCAGTTTTCTGAAAGTACTTGTAGCAAAGCACTGCTTTTAGTGACACCTCCTGTTTAAAAGTTGCTGTGGCCTGTATGATCAGTGAAATGCTTTTAGGGAGATAAATGGTAGATTTCCAATTGAAACACATGTTGCAGGAGAGAGACTTTCATTTATGTGTCCCATTTGATATCGCAGGGGGGCTCCCCAGAAACGCCATTTTTTATGGATCTGTTGAGGACTCCAAATAAACCTAATGCATATTTTACTTGCGTGTGTAGGTCTTTCATCACATCCATAGCATAAGAGGTAGAATGATTTAGTATACTGAGAGCTTGCTGCTGGAGCCTTGATCTCTGTTGCCTTGCAAATAATCACAGGATGGCCAGGGAATGTTCTCTGTGTAAAAGGCTGCTGCTAGATTTGTTAGAATTCCTGCTCCATGATTGCAGTCACGGGATTTTTATCTATCACATGAGGGTGTATGTTTTGACTCCAAGTGGGAAGTGACGGAGACAGGATGTTTGTGTTACTGTGTTCTGTAAAGTGGGACTATTGTCCTTTGTTCTTTCTCTTTGCTGTCTGATGCTATAGAGAGAGAGGGAACCATGTTGCAGTGCTCCATGTGTGTTTATATGTAAATAAAGTAGATTAGCCAAAATGCTGAGTTGCTGAGGTCTGTTACGCAAACTCTGCGGATCCCTAAGTGTGCTGGTGTCGGTTAGAATCGGTCGCTGTGATGTTTGGGCTGAAGAAAGCTTTTGAAGCTCCCGAACGATCAACCAGGAGGGAGAGAACATGCCAGTCAGGCATGTGTCTCTGCCAGGGTCCTACTTGAGAGTAGGACAAGCTCCTGACAAGATTAGGGGTAGATCACTAATAAGCCCTAAGGCTGCATGTGACCCTTAGAATAACAGAATCATAGAATTGCAAAGATGAAAGGGACCACTAAGGTCATTTCTGGTGTGGAGAGGAGTGACAGAATGGGCTCCCCCAACATTGTCCCCACACTTCAGTGTTTACATGAGAAGGGTCCATTTTGAACCCCAGTTCTAAATGTTTGCACTTTGAAATCAACACACAATTGCTTAGTAAGCCTGGAGGTTCTGCAACATCACGGCTGGTGGCATTTTTACCAATTCCTTGCTATTGTAGTTTTCTGACTCGCTGCAGATGTTAGGGGATATATTTTCTCCCTTAATGTCAAAGTCTTCCACTCCAATCCCAAATGACCTGAACCAGCTGGGAGAGAGTGATTTGATTAATACGAGCCAGCTTGGGTTTATCAAGAACAAGTTATGCCTAGGAAGGGAGGATAAATTTGTTTCAGTTCACAGTTAAAGCTGAAGTCATAAAATTTGCATGTTCCGGAACCAAACTATAGATGTCTTTTAAAATCTGTACTTACCTGAATTCTATGATGCAGTTTTCTAACCAAATCACATTTACCAAAAGTCATGGAATGGGGGAACTGTGCTTTAAAATGAATATATTTGTGAAAACAACATACAAAAATTAGGAGAAATTGCTTGGGAAAATGTGTACATTACAAAAACATACACTAAAATGTTGAAAAAAAATCATGATTATTTATAAATATCCAGAAAATGCTGCAGAAATGTGGAGAACTGAATGTAAGGTTGGAAAAATGAGAACCTGAGAGATCTGAAAGTGACAGATCCTTCCATCTCTAGACCTGCTGGACCCCCCCTCTCTTTTCCCAATAGAGTTACCAATAGATCATGGGTATGCTGCAGACACAGTATATCTTGATTTCAGCAGAGCATGTGGAAAGGTCTCCTATGACTTTAATGACTGCATCAAACTGGACAAAGGTCTTGAGTTGCAAGGTTCTGTCTCATGAATTTGTCAGGAGTGCTCTGATGGTGTTTCCTGCTTGACAGGGGGTTGGACTCGATGGCCCTTGTGGTCTCTTCCAACTCTATGAATGACTTCGATAAGGGCATAAAATGAATGCTTACCCAATTTGCAAGTGGTGGATAGCTGGCACCATAGAACAGGGGTTGGCAGGACAGATCCTTGGGACCAAATTGGACAGGTGGGCAGAGGACCTCCCTGTCAGTCATCTGTCAGTCATCACTATGACCATCCTGACTGTGGGTCATCATCATAGGAATCTGGGGCTAGATTCACAGCATTATGATTGAGCCCACAGGTGACAGTCATTATGATTTAAAACAGGCAATGTAAGAAAGTCAAAGAAATAAACTTGGGGGAAAGAAAAGAAAAACATTCACTTAAGTGCAAATTGGAACGGAATGAATTTTTGGTGTTTTTTTTTTTTAAACGATGGTGTTGTGTTTTAATGCCACGCTTTAATTATTCAAGCATTTCATCGCATGCAACAATGGGGAGAATTTATGACACCTGCCTGCTGATGATAATGATTTTTCCTTCCTCCCATCAGCATTGCCTAATGAGATTTTATCAGCCCTTGAAGGTCAGCCAGTAAAACTGTGCTATCTTGTAAGATTTAAGGGGGATTTCTCAGCCCTCCGCACAAACACTCTGGCAAGGCAATGTCAGGCTCTTGTTCTCCTTGCACTTAGCAAAGTCTTCAGACGCTGCTCCGAAAGCTTGTAGGGAGAGATTCTGCCACTGATGGGCTGCCAATTGGTGCATTTGGAAAGGCTACCAACCACTGAGCAGTACCTTGTTCCACGTTTTGATTCCTAGTGAAAGACGCTCCGTTGTATGCCATGCTGCTGATGACAGATTACCACCGCTAATGAGGATGTGTTGTCAACTCTAATGCCAGTTAGGATGGTTGACTGGTTGGACACATTGCCTCTGTTTACATTATTAGAATGCATTTATTAGAATGCAACGGCGACGACTTCCTAGCTAATCCTGGCTCCTCAGCCATATTTATTTTTCTTTAATGCTTAGGAAATAAATTTAACATTTGCTGTTTATGGACTAATACAGGCATGTCCAACAGGTAGATCGTGCTCTACTGGTAGATCACTGGACGTCTGTGGTAGATTACTGGCTCCCCCCAAAGAAGCTCAACAACTTTGGCTCCCCTAAAAAAAGCTCAACATTTTTGCCCTGAACCCCAAAAAACAGGGCTTTCCTTCCTAAGAAAAGCTCAACAATCCTGACATGAACCCCCCAAAAGGGGGTAGATCATTGCCAGTTTTTAACTCTTTGAGTAGATCACAGTCTCTTGGGAGTTGGCCACCCCTGGACTAATAGATGCAGTCAGATGGAAGGTTGTTCAGAATGACAACTCCCAGAGTGGCTTAACCACCAATCTCTCTTCACAAGGAACTCTGGGAATTGTTGCTCTGGTAGGGGGAAAAGGGGTCTCCAAAGAACTTTCAGCACTCTTAGCAAACTACAGGTCCCAGAAGTCTTTGGGGGAAGCTACGACTGTTTAAATTGGTATCACAGGGCTTGAGATGTATGATATGAATGTGGTACGGCTGGGCGATATTTGGTTCTCAATATCGCAATATATCACCAGCTAAACATCGTGATATGTCAGTACTTCACAATGTCTGAAATAAGGATGGAGCTATGTAGAGGTGAGCAGTAGGTAGGGTTAGCCAATATCTGGTGTTCAACATCGTGGTCTATCACCAGCTGAACATGGTGATATACCAATATATCATGATTTCTGAAATAAGGACGGAGCTATTTACCAGCATTGGCTGGCTCCACGGTTTCTCCCATGTTGTGATTTTTGCAGAGCACACGCACACCTCAGGATTCATGATATATTGCTAGGTCAAAAATTATGAAACCAATATCACAATATGGACTTCAGACTGGTTTGGATGATATATCGATATACCACCCAGCCCTAGAATGTGGCCCAGATCATGGCGCAATGACTGCTGAGTGTTGTTATTGTATTAGTCTGAGGGGTTATCCACACTTCCTCTCGTCCCTCTGCTTTCTCTCCTGGGGAGATCAATCAGCAATCAACCAAAAAAACAACAATTCTGCTTCCCATGGATGGCCATTTGTTCCGATTTAGAGCTAAAGAGTGAGTTTTCCCTGGGAAGGAACAGGGCAGGGGGGAGTTGCTTCGACCCATACTTTCCAGGCATGCTGACAAGCGGAAGTGTGGATCATAGAATCATAGAACTGGAAGGGACCCCAAGAGTCATTTAGTCCAACCTCCTCTGTAATGCAGGAATCCTGCCCACAGCTGTCTCTGGGTGGCCTTGAACCACCAGACGCACCGACCCATTGGGCTACTGTATCATCTACATATGATGCTCTTTGAACATTGCAAAATACTAAATAAATGCTAAGTATCGTTTATAGCGAAAGGGACGCAGGTGGCGCTGTGGGTTAAACCACAGAGCCTAGGACTTGCTGAACAGAAGGTTGGAGGTTCGAATCCCCGCAAAGGGGTGAGCTCCTGTTGCTGGGTCCCTGCTCCTGCCATCCTAGCAGTTCGAAAACACGTCAAAGTGCAAGTAGATAAATAGGTACCACTCCGGCGGGAAGGTAAATGGTGTTTCCGTGTGCTGCTCTGATTCGCCAGAAGCGGCTTAGTCATGCTGGCCACATGACCCAGACGCTGTACACCGGCTCCCTCGGCCAGTAAAGTGAGATGAGTGCCGCAACCCCAGAGTTGGCCACGACTAGACCTAATGGTCAGGGATCCCTTTATCTTTACCTATCGTTTATAGCATTCACGGGAGTGGAGTGGAAAGAGAGACTCAGATCCAGAAAGTCTCTCTCCCCACACAACTTCCTGCCCTGCCAAAAATAAAATAGAAAGTAAATTTGTTCGTCTGTCTCCCCTTTGGCATACAGGAATTTCAGTTTGTAATCCTGGTGGAGGGAGAGTGCCTTTGGCCAGCAGGCATTCATTTATCCTACGACTCACTTATTCTCTCAGCCCTGACAAGACAGACGCAGCTCGATGCTGTTGTTCCATTCGGTAGCCGTCTGACAGTATATCTTAGGCATCCATCACATTGCGATCCATGCTCTCTCAATAATTTAACTTCGGGTCTGCGGAATGAATTTAGGAGATTGGCAGATGCTGGCTGCTCTTCTGATTCTTAAGACAGATCCAGGGCTTATCGTAACTTGTTGGGACGTGAATTAGGTACCTTAAAAAAAATAAATCACATATATCGAATGAATGCATGCTCCCTGGCCTCCGGTATTAATATTTTTGCTCAGATGCAATGGCAATTAATGCTGTGTCAGATGGTCATTTGGGGCCTAGCTAAAGTTAACAACTTTTGGTTCTCCTTCAGTGGATTTTGCTGTGTTGTAAGGGTAAAATTATTTCTGGAATTTATGCTGGGAAACAGCTTAGGTTCAGAAAGGGATGTCAGTCTGTCTACCTCTGCACAGTTGGTGTCGACACATGACAGGGTCTTTTCAGTGGTGGTCCCCCAGTTTTGGAATGCACTCCTTGGTGAAGTGTGCCTCTCTCCACCATTATTAATTTTCAGGAGGAATTTGAAAACATTCATGTTCACTCAGAACAAAAAAAATTCTTTCCAGTAGCACCTTAAAGACCAACTAAGTTAGTTCTTGGTATGAGCTTTCGTGTGCATGCACACTTCTTCAGATACACTGAAACAGAAGTTTCCAGACCCTTCTATATAGTGAGAAGGTGGGGAGGGGTATTACTCAGAAGTGTGGTGGGAATGGGTGATGGGCAGATAGCTGTGATGAGCCTGTGGACGACTCTTAATGACTGCAATAGGTATTACAGGAAAAAGCAAGGGGTGAGAAGGTGAAAAGTGGCTTTGTCATGTATAATGAGATAAGAATCCAATGTCTTTGTTCAGACCAGGTCTCTCCATGGTTTTAAGTTTGGTAATAAGTTGCAATTCAGCAGCTTCTCTTTCCAGTCTATTTCTGAAATTCCTTTGTAGTAGAACAGCTACTTTGAGATCTTGTATAGAATGTCCTGGGAGATTGAAGTGTTCTCCTACTGGTTTCTCTGTCTTGTGATTCCTGATGTCCGATTTATGTCCGTTTATTCTTTGGCGTAAGGTCTGGCCTGTTTGTCCAATATAGAGAGCTGAGGGACACTGTTGGCATTTAAGGTGCTACTGGAAGGAATTTTTTTTGTTTTGACTATGGCAGACCAACACGGCTACCTATCTGTAAATGTTCACTCAGGCAATTGATGGCTGAACAATACTGGTCCTTGTAACCTCAAGATAATTGGATGCAAGCATGTTTAAAATGTGTTTTAGAGTGTTTTTGCTTTCTTTTTTAGTTTGTACTTAGTTTCTTTTTTAGTTTGTTGCCCTGGCCTCTTTGGGGAGGAAGGGTGGAATATAAATTCAATTATTATTATTATGGATATAAATAGCTATTGAGTCAAACATAGGGCTAAGTGAATGTACCATCACTGTGAGGATTTCTGCTTGCATAGAGAAATATCCTGCTCCTCTCCTTTCCCCCATGCATGACCTAAATCTATTTTTGGGGTTCCCCATACCTTCTGAAGCAACTTTGGGGAAGGTGAACATGGTGGGAAGAGAGGGGGGTGGGAGTCCCATCATGCAAACAGAATTCCTTGCACTGATTTGATGCAGTAGTTAAATACCACCCACTGTCCTTATACAATTTAAATTTTGAGTGGTGGTGAACCCAAATGAAAAATTATTGATGTGATGAGCAAGGAGAACAACTGGTAAATATGAGCAGTGACATTATGCTACCTTTGGGCCAGTTCATATGAGCCTGTAAATGTGTATTAATATTGCCTTGTAGTGCCTTTATATCCCAGCTTTCTTCCAAAGAGCAAGTTTAATGAATGCCCAGGACTGCAGTAGATTAACAGTAACTCTTTTATAGGCTAAAAGTAACTGTGCAACTGGGATAACAAACCCTTGTAGACTTTAACAGACGTATTACAGAGCTGTTGGAGACCATACTTGCGCAATCCAATCAGATGGGCGGGGTACAAATATACCTTGGGTTACAGACTCTTCAGGTTGCGTTTTTTCAGGTTATGGACCGCTGAAACCCGGAGGAACCGGAACAGGTTACTTCTGGGCTTCGGTGGCTGCGCATGCGCAGAAGCACTAAATCACACTTTGCGTATGCGCAGAAGCGCCGAATTGCAACCCACACATGTGCAGACGCGCAGACCCGGGTTGTGAACGCTGCCGGTTGCAAACGTGCATCCTGCACGGATCATGTTCGCAACCCGAGCGCCCACTGTAAATTGTTGTTGTTGTTTTTCAGTCCTAGTCAGTGCTGTTTTTCTTGATAAAGAAGTTCTGGAACTCACCATGAACACCTAACCCCCTTGTTCTCTTATAAGGGCAATGGCACCCACCTGAGAGGTGCTGGCAGTGGCAGAGCAAGCTAATTGGGCGCCTGGGGTGGCACACGCGCCCTGTGCCCAGGGGCGCCGCCAGCTGTGCATGGGGGCGGGGCCAGCCGGGGCAGGCGTTCTGCGGGGCCTTTGAGGAGTCTGCCTGCCTCCCCCCACTACAGCTGAGGGGGAGGCAGCGGGTGGACCGTTTGGGGCAGCACGGAGCCTGTGGGAGCCCAAGCCACTGCTTCACTCCCAGGAGAGACACGTGGCTTGGGCACACTGCAGGCCCTGCGATGAGTGCCATCTGGCATTTTGTCACCCCCCTCAGTGGTGACACCCGGGGCTGCCTGCCCCCCCTTCCTCTGCCCCTGGGTGCTGGAACTGAGTTCTGGCAAGTTCTTGCTGGAAAATAAACCCTTTTCCTAGTCCTCATTTCCTTTTCCATGCCATACTATACCACACATTGCTCTCTCTTCAAGGTCACATCTCACCTCCTCCTCCTCCTCCTTCTCTTCTCTTTCTCCTTCAGTCGAAGGAAGCATGTATGGAACAACAGCTGCCCAGATGTTACTAGCCAGAGATGGAAAGACGACAATGTCCCTACCAGAGAGGAATTTCAAACCAAGCTGATGGACTATGCTGAAATGGCAAAGCTGACTGGAAAACTCAGAAACCAAGAGGACAAAACCTTTATAAAAGAATGGGGAAAATTTACAAGTTATTTAGGAGAGCACTGTAAGCAGATGGAAACATTGGCAGGATTTTAATTTCACTTGTAGTGTAATAATTACCATGGGTAATATGGATTGATATAATAGTTAGAATTTGGAGGAATATGCAGTTTTAAATGTTTAATATGGGACCCGCGGAGCGGATGAGGGGAGGTCCCAAGATTCAGAGTAATCTCTGTTTATGGATATGTATTTGTTTTTTTTAAAATATAACTTTGTATTTGTAAAATCAAATAAAAATTATTTGAAAAAAATGGAATGCGTTTATGATTTGTTAATAATTTTATATTTGCTAGAATAATCATACTACATATATACCCATGTACTGCATCACAGTTTCAAACACTTTTTCTTTCTTTCATTTTGATTTTTCTTCACCTTTTACATTTATTATTTCTCTACTGAAAAATTTCAATAAAATCTAAACATGAATATTAACAAAAAGTTGTCCTTCTTGGGGGGCTGGACTTACTTTCTTGGTAAGAGATAATAAAGGAAGATATTCAATCTTTGATTATTAAGTTCACTGCCTCCCATTGCCCTGCATGTTTCCATACTAACTTTAAATGTTGACTTGGACCTTTCCCTTGGAGCCTGCACCACAGTTGTTTGATCTCTTCTTCAAGCAGTACTGGACTCAGTGTAATAAAACATCTTTCCAAGATCCCTTCCATTTGTGTTTTCTGGGGAGATCTCATTACTATGTTTGTTAAACCTTGTCAAATAGAGCTTTTGAAAGACAGGAAAGAGGGGAGGCAGCTATAACCTCCCCCCACCAATGCTACATTCTGCCAATAATTTGTCCCTCAAGCCTAGTGGTATAGATCAGAAGAAGGGAAGCGAGATGAAAAGCGGAAGGAGAGCTTCAAAAGAGGGAGGTTCATGGTGCCACGGCGACGGCAGGTGGCTGGAATGAGAACAGAAGAATAAGTGTATCTGCCGAGAAAGTCCTTCTTTGAATTATTTAATGTTGCTGAATTATTCATCCAAAAATGATGTGAAGAATCAGAGCTGTCTCATTCATGCTTTGGTTACCGAACCATAGCTGACCCAGATGAGAAAACCAGAGAGGAGAGGCGTTGGCCAGATTGCTTCAATTTAATGGTCCACCTTTTCTAGAGGTTTGAGAACAGTTGATGAGTCACTCGTCAGAATTTCGGCTCAACTCTTACCTGCTCTCCATCCACTGCCACTATTTGAGTTCTCGGAATTCTCCAAAATGGGAAGAAGGCAGAAACTTATCAGGTCTAAGTCCCTTCTCCTTCCAAAAGGCAGGACCATCCGTTCTCCTCCAATATTTGGAGAACAATAAGAACAGGGTAGTCAATGTGGCACTCTCAAGATGTTGTTGGACTACAACTCCCATCATCCCTGGCCATTGGCCATGGCAGCTGGAACTGATGGGAACTGCAGGCCAAGAGCTTTGGGGTGCACTGTTTTGGTTACCCCTGAACCAAAATAGCAATGGCTTACATCCAAAGAACCACAAGCAGAAATAAAATAGATGCAAGCATGACCTGCCAATCTTTACCCAAAAATTCACACAGCACCATAATAGGTTCCTATTGTTTCACTAGGGCAGAGCTTGGGCAAGTGGAAATGTGTTCATGAGAAGGATGTGGCTCAGTGGCAGAGCTTCTGTTTTGCAGCAAGAAGGTCCCTGTTTCAGTCCCTGGCATCTCCAAGTGGTCCTAGGAAAGACTCGCAAAGCTTGGAGAGCCAGTGTGGTGTAGTGGTTAAGAGCAGTAGACTCGTAATCTGGTGAACCGGGTTCGCTTCCCCGCTCCTCCACATGCAGCTGCTGGGTGACCTTGGGCTAGTCACAATTCTCTGAAGTCTCTCAGCCCCACTCACCTCACAGAGTGTTTGTTGTGGGGGAGGAAGGGAAAGGAGAATGTTAGCCGCTTTGAGACTCCTTAGGGTGAATGTCAGGGGACTGCCATCGGAACAGGCGAGGGAGGCAGGGGGATACAGAGAGCCTCCGACGCTTCTGAGGAGCAGCTTCTCATCCAGCAGTGGGGAAAGCCACGCCTTCAGTGGAGAAGAGAGGGAAGGGGGCAGCCAAGCGAAGGGAGGGCTCGAAGATGCTGCTGAGAGCCGAAGCACCTCACCTAGCCTGGCTGGCCAGGAGGCACACATGCCATTTCTGTTGCCCAGCTTGTGCAGAGGAGTGAAACGTAAGGAGGGAAGGTGGAGATTTGGGGTGTCTAAGTTCTTATGTTGGGGGAGAAACCGGAAGGGGCCACTCCCAGAATCTGCAAGTGACTAAGATGGATGTGAACTTTGTGGTTATGCCCTGTAAATAGTTTGCACCAATAAAACCTGTAAAAGACAGGTCAGAGTCCTGCCTGGTTACTCATGAGCAACCACCACAGTAGTGATAAAGCGGGATTTCAAATCCAAACTCCTCCTCCTCCTCCTCCTTTGCAGACGATACTGAGCTGCCTGGACCAATGGTCTGAGACAGTACAGGGCAGTTCTGCAGGCTCCCCAGCAGATACTGTCTGCTTTTACATTGAGTTGCATTTAAATCTGATCACACTCTTGTTGGCATCTGTCAGTCTTGGGAGACAATGGTATGCCTTTGGGCATGAAGTTGGGCATCGGGAAATTACAACCCCAGAAAGGAGGCACATTTTGACACATGTGGTGGACATGCAAAAAACAACAACAAAGGTATTTTGGAAAATGACTTACAATGAGCTGAAAAAAATGTTTAAAATTACCTTATAAAAAACCCTGAAGCTTTCTTGCTAGTTATTTTAGGTCCAGAAATACTTAAGGATCAGAAGAGGCTATTTATGTATGCTACAATAGCTGCACGGATGCCAAAGATGAAAGGAGGACAATCTACCTACAAAAGAAGAATGGCAATTTGACTACGCCAAATAGGAGAAAATGATCGGGAAAATCAGAGATCAAGAGGACAATAAATTTGACAATGAATGGGGAAATTTTCTAAGTTACTTGAAAGAACACTGTAAACAATTGAGAACATTGGCAGGATTTTGAAAACACTTGCAATGAAGCGAGAACTATGATAAAAATTGAGTTTTAAGAAAATATGGAGAATATGATACAATGCAGTTTGAAAAGAATATCTGGGGAACTATGGGGGGTGGAGCGAAGTTCCGGGATTCTGAGAATCCTATTCGTAAAATGATTATGGATTAAAAATGAATTGAAAAATGTAATAAAAAGAGAGGAAAATTACAACCACTTCTGTAGAGACCAAAGTGAGAGAGATATGTTTTGTTGCAGCTGGGGCAAATGAAGGTATCCAGTTGTGCTGATATTATGGCGTTTTTTTCTTTCGGCGCTCCTCCAAGCATGTTGTATTGATATGTCAATGTTCCAGATTTAAAATTTACAGATTGTTCTCTTCTGAAAGAAAATTAGATGAAAATGATGCATAGATGGTATATAACACCAGTACAGATAGCCAAAATGTATAAAACTGGGTCAAACATATGTTGGAAATGTAAAGAAAAGGAAGGGACCTTTTACCATATGTGGTGGGAATGTAGAGAAATTAAAAAATTGGGGAAATGATATACATTGAGATGAAGAAAATGTTTAAAATGACATTTATAAAAAAACAAACCAGAATCATTTTTGTTAGGAATTGTAGGACAAGACCTGCCAAGGAAAATAAAGAATTTATTTATGTATGCTACAACAGCGGCAAGAGTCTTGGTTACACAAGGATGAGGAAAACCTGACACAAGAACAGTGGCAAGAGAAATTGATGAACCATGCAGAACTGGCGAAATTGACAAGCAAATTGCGAGACAAGGACAACTGTGACTTTAAAGAAGATTGGGAGCCTTTTACAAATTATCTAAAAAGACAACAAAATGAACTGGACTCCTTGGCAGGTTTTGAATAAACATACACAAATTTATTGAGGTAGATATATAAGGATGTATACAATTTTACAATATGCAGAGGTTAAAAATAGGTTGAGAAATCAGAGAGGAGCTGAGGAAAGTCTTAGGGGGGAGGGTTTGTTGGGGAGGTGGGAGGGGAAAAGGGGGGAAATAATGAAGATGGTGTGTTTTGATAATTTGTTATGTTGAAATTGTAAATAAAAAACTTTTTTTTTTTAAAAAAAGATATGTCAGTTGTTCCTTGCTCTGGGATTGTGTGTGTTAAGTTGTGGGTGAACATATCAGACAACACAGCGATTCTCCAAACAGCTCCAAACAGCCAGTGTGGTGTAGTGGTTAAGAGCGGTAGTCTCGTAATCTGGGGAACCGGGTTCGCATCTCCGCTCCTCCACATGCAGCTGCTGGGTGACCTTGGGCCAGTCACACTTCTTTGAAGTCTCTCAGCCCCACTCACCTCACAGAGTGTTTGTTGTGGGGGAGGAAAGGAAAGGAGAATGTTAGCCGCTTTGAGACTCCTTAAAAGGGAGTGAAAGGCGGGATATCAAATCCAAACTCTTCTTCTTCTTCTTCTCTTGTTTATTCACAGGTCAGAATAGAACTGAACTGATGGGTTCAGCCAGCCTGCTTATATAGAGCTCCAGTACAACGTAACTGTAACAACTTTCTGTAACTATCCAATCACTGAACGTCACTTTCGATCCCTTATTTGCATATGTGGACCTGAACTATCTATAGTATCCCCCTGCTGGCCCAGGGTGAGAACTTCAGTACATAACAGTATGGACAATGGTTTTGACTTTAATGGATGGCCTTCAAAGATAGTCTTGTCCATCGTGAATTTATCTAACTATCAATCACTACTATTCATGATGGTGATTCTTTGCCTCCTCAGCTGGAGGCAGAAATGCTTTTGAATAGCTGGAGAAGGGAAGAGGCCTCTTGTGCTCAAATCCTGCTTGCGGGGCCCCCATAGGCAAAGAATTCAGTGAGTCCACCTTGCACAGCATCGTATTCTGTAACCAACTGTGAAAAAACCCCAGGTGGGGCTCCTTGACGGAGCCTCCTAATGAGATTCCAATGGCACTTAACGTGGGGCTTGTCTGATTGTCGGCAGAGGACAGAATGTCCAGACCTGTGACAGATCGAGTATCTTGATGAAGCGCTACTGTCATAATTTGGGTAGGAAATGACTCTGATTATGACGATGATTAATAATAATGATAAGTGTCTGCCTGTCGAGGCCTCATTAGCCAACTCTTGCCTTTGTTGCAAAGTGAAGACCTGTCTCCTGCTGCATTATTAAAAACAGACTCCAAAAGAGCCAAGCGGAGCTGCTTCCTTTGGACAGGAGTCGTCTCAGACCGTCTGTGGATCTTTGGTTTGTTTTTTTTGGTAGCAGTAATAACGCCGGCTCCCCGTGGTTAGCAAAATTGAGGGGGGGGAAGGAGCAGAACACCTCAAAGAGCAAAAAGGGAAAGGGAACGAAGTCAGTCTGAGAGTTGTCGGTCTTGTCAAGCCAAAAAAGGTCTCTGAGGTCGCACCCGCCTCATAAATTTAAAGCACATTGAAAGCAAACTATACAGTGGTACCTCGGGTTACAGATGCTTCAGGTTACAGACTCCGCTAACCCAGAAATAGTACCTCGGGTTAAGAACTTTGCTTCAGGATGAGAACAGAAATTGTGCTCTGGCGGTATGGCAGCAGCGGGAGGCCCCATTAGCTAAATTGGTACCTCAGGTTAAGAACAGTTTCAGGTTAAGAACGGACCTCCAGAACGAATTAAGTTCTTAAGTACCACTTGAAGATACTGGGAACTGTAGCTCTGGGAAGTGGTAAACTACAGTTCCCAGGATTCTATGGGGAAAGCCACATGGGTTAAATGAGCATCAGATTTGCTTAAATTGTTGTTGTGACCTGAAGTTGGTCCCTCAGGTTGCTTGGGGTGAACAAGGCCACACCTCTCCTAGGACATCAGGCACAGGGAGGTTAACGCTGAGAATGTTCAAAGAGGAATTCAAGCCAAGGATGCAATGGAAGATTCAGGAATGTCCTTCCTTTGACAGTGCTGCTTGCCTGCAGCACTTTCTGGACTGGGTGGCTTTTTCTGCTCAGTGACAGAGAACGCTCCGCATTTTAAAATGGCTGAATTCAAGCTGGGAAGGATGAATTAGAATACAGTGGAACCTCGGTTCCCAAACGCCTCTGTTGTTGTACGTTTTGGTTCTCAAACGCTGAAAACCCGGAATTAATTATTCTGTTTCTGAATGTTTTTTGGAACCCAAACATGCGATGCAGCTTCTACTGAGGGCAAGAAGCTCTTGCAACCAATGCAAAGCTGCACCTCAGTTTTCAGACGTTTCGGAAGCCGAACAGGTTCCCGAATGGATTTTGTTTGAGAACCGAGGTACCACTGTAAAACAATGGTGCTATTCTGCCCAGTGAGCCATCAAGCTGCTGTACTGTATTTTTCCATGTATAAGACGGTGCTTTTTGCAAAAAAAATATTTGGCAAGAATTGAGTGTCATCTCATAAACGGATAGTGAATGCAGAGAGGGGACGTCTGATTATTGGCAGCGGCGATTGGGCGGGTGATTGGTGGCTGCGGCAAGGCCTGCTGGCGATTGGCTGCAGCTGCAGCTGCAGCAATTGGGCAGGCAACTGGTGGCTGTGGCGGGGCAGGGCAGGCAGGCGATCGGCAGCTGTGGCAAGTGGGCGGGTGTGCTGTTGGTGGCAGCAAGCGGGCAGACAATTGGCGCCTGCGGCGAGGTGTGCAATCAGCAGTGGCTGTGGCAAGTGGCAGGCAGGCAGGTGAGCAATTGGCTGGAGTGACCTCCCTTACCCCACCCCCAAACCTAAACAGCTTAATTTCTTAATTCTGGGTTAAAAATAATAGGGGTCGTCTTATACATGGGGGCGTCCTCTACACAGAAAAATAATGTATTTTGCACTAACTGCAGCTTCTGGGCAGGGGTGGCCCCATGAGGATTCCATCAACCTTCCCCCACCCCTTTAATAAATTTTGAGTGCAAAAAAGCTCAGCAACTCTGGGCAATCCCCCCCCCCCCAAAAAAATCTCAAGCAGGGGGCATGTTATACACAGAAAAATACGGTATACAGTGGTACCTCGGATTACAGATGCTTCAGGTTACATACGGTTCAGGTTACAGACTCCACTAACCCAGAAATAGTGCTTCAGGTTAAGAACTTTGCTTCAGGATGAGAACAGAAATCGTGCTCCAGTGGTGCAGCAGCAGCAGGAGGCCCCATGAGCTAAAGTGGTGCTTCAGGTTAAGAACAGTTTCAGGTTAAGTACAGACTTCTGGAACAAATTAAGTACTTAACCCAAGGTACCACTGTATATCCAGCAGGAATAAGCAGGGGTGGCAACCCCTAGTGTCTGTCTGTCTGTCTGTCTGTCTGTCTGTCTGTCTATGTATGGCATAATACTATTCTTTACAGTAACTGATGGGATGAGTAGTTGAAATGTTATTCTTTGACTCCTGTATTTCTAGGCCAAGATTGCTGGCTGGTCTGAACCCCTCCGTTTGCCCTCAACGGCATAAGGGCCAGGTGGGTCTGCCAGCCACAGAGTCTACATCCTGCTGTGCCACTGGCACGGTTTGTAGGTCAGAGCAAAAACCATGCCACCATCTGCGTCTTTCCTCTTACTACCTGCTGGGGCGGTGAAGGGGAAGGCAAGGTGTTGCCTGGCAAGGGGTGAAGCCGCCCGACTTCTGCTGTGCCTGTCAAGAATAAGGCACTCGTTTAGTTGCTTGTGGCGCATGCATCTGTTAACTGACCATCATTTAAAGCAGACCTTCAGAATTACAGTAGCTGCATAATCGTGCTATCTTCTCTTATGGCAGGTAGTTCATATACCTGTTCTTTGTTGAGAAGCCCAGAGGCAATGCTGCAGGATTTTGTTTCCACTGTAGGAGAGAGAGAGATAGAGAGAGAATACCCCAAAGGTGTGGTTACTTTGCAATATGTGTTCATTCAAGGAAGGGTCCGGAATATCCTTAAGGGGACCAGTCTTTTTGCAGTTTATATTTCCCCCTCCATAATATTTTTAGATTGCTTTTGGTATTGTGTGGAATAATAATAATAATAATAATACCAGCATGAGTTTGACCAAACTGTGGGAGGCAGTGGGAGACAGGAGTGCCTGGCATGCTCTGGTCCATGGGGTCACGAAGAGCCAGACACGACTAAACAACAACAACAACAATTTATTATGTGTACCCTGCCCACCTGGCTGGGTTTCTCCAGCCACTCTGGGCAGCTTCCAACAAAGATTAAAAATACATTAAAATGTCACACATTAAAAACTTCCCTTCAGATGTCTTCTAAATGTCAGGTAGTTGTTTATATCTTTGACATCTGATGGGAGGGTGTTCCACAGGGCGGGCGCCACTACTGAGAAGGCCCTCTTCCTGGTTCCCCGTAACCTCACTTCTCGCAGTGAGGGAACCGCCAGAAGGCCCTCAGAGCTAGACCTCAGTGTCCAGGCAGAACAATGGGGGTGGAGACGCTCCTTCAGGTATACTGGGCCGAGGCCGTTTAGGGCTTTAAAGGTCAACACCAACACCAATGAAAGAAAAAACATTAAAGATTTATTTGTTGCATTTATATTCTTCCTTCAAGGAGCTGAAGGTGACACACACGTTTCTTTCTCTGCTTCCCTATTTTATCCTCCCAACGGCCCTGTGGGGTAGGTCAGGTGAAACCTGGTGGTTGGTCCAAGATCACCCACTGAGCTTCATGGCTGAGTAGAGATTTGAAGCTGTTCAGTCCTTGGTCCAATTCAAATCCTCAAACCATTAGAGTAGCATTTATTTCACAAACGGGAAGTTATGTCATATTCCCTTCGGTACCTTCAAAGGCACCCACCTAATTTGAGATTCTGGTGATATGCAAATTTGTTCAAATTAACTTGCTGAAAGGCAGGTGATTAATCAAGTATTTTTTTAATTAACTGAGACTCATAAAAGAAAGCAGTTAGTCCAAAGAGGATTTTTCCTTGTGTTATGGACCAAAAATTTCAAATTGTAGAATGCCAATGGCCCTCTCTGTACCATTCATTAATGTTAGGTTTCTTCAGCAAGTTATAATATCTTCAAGGAGCGGTAATATCTTCAGTAGGTTAATCTTTCTCTTTTTTAAATAAAACTCCCCTTCTAGGGAAGTTATTGTAGGGCTCATATCTTTTTTTTAAAATGCCCATGTTTTCTGGTCTGCCCTTTGCTTTAGGATGGAGTGATGTGTGGCTGGAATCCTGTGGGTAATTCTTTACCACAGCCTTATAAAATTCATGTTAAATTTCTCTTTCTCCCACCCCCCATCATTCATTGTCAGTTGTGCAGCTATCAGCCCAATACTTCATGGGGCTGCCTCTTATGCTGCCTACATCTCTTCCCTGAGTAGTTAATTTAGAAGCTATCAATGTGTCAGAATAGTTCAAATTATTCCTTTCAACACACATTACCTACCGCAGAGGGGTGGTGAGAGGTTTAATTAGTTAATACCCGCAAAGTGCTTTGAAGCTGCAAAGTACTATCTAAATCAGCATTATAACGCTGGAGGAAATTAGAGAAGGGATGTTATTTTCTTTTTTAACTTCGGAGGCTTATTAACATCACCGGTATTGGTAGAGGTAAAGGAAGATTTCCCCACTCAGAGGCAAGAGATCAGGGCTCCAGGTTTGCTCTCCCTTCATTTGCAAAGCTGGGTGTGTGGATGGGGCCAGTTCTATCACTAGGCAAGGTGAGGCAGCCTCCTCATGTGGCCAGTGCTGCAAGGCAGACTGGGCTTTCATAGAATCATAGACAGGCATAGGCAAACTGGGTCCTCCAGATGTTTTCGGACTACAACTCCCATCATCCCTAGCTAAAAGTGGTGAGGGATGATGGGAATTGTAGTCCCAAAACATCTGGAGGGCTGAGTCTGCCTATCATAGAGTTGGAAGGGACCCAAGGGTCATCTAGTCCAACCCCCCTTTCTTCCTGAACTCCTCTTGCATGCTCCAATCTTCCTGAGCTGGTGCTCCAGCAACAGTGATTTGTGCTTGTTTTGAGCCTGAGCTGTCTGCCTCTGTAGAATAACAGACTCACAGAAGGCACCCCAAGGCCCATCTAGTCTAACTCCTGGCAAAGCCACTTCCACCCTGCAGAGGAGGTGGGATTGCGGGTGCCCAGCCCGCCACGTGATTGGGGGAATCCCCGGGCACGTCACCCCCTGGCCAGCCAATCGGCTGGCTCTGGGGGCATGGCCTGCCCTATTTAACGCAGGCGCGGCGGGGATCTCCCTCTTTTCCCACATACCAGCTGTTCCTGTTTTCCACCCTGAAAACACTGAAAACGCTGGCAGCAGTAAGATAAATTCAACAGTGTAAATAAGTTTTGATGGATGTAATAACGTAATACTGAATGGTATAGTTTCTGTAAAATATGCAGGGATTTATGAACCAGGGAAAAAGAAGAAGGGAAGTCATGGATATCTTAAGGATGTAAAAATGAGTACTTTAAATTGTAAAACAGAATATATATATATATATAAATAAAATTAAGGGTCAGCTGCCAATCCCGACATCTTCTGTATATGGAATAGGGAAGGCTGCACTTCATCCTTCACACACAGCAGAAAAAAAGTCTTGGGCTGGTCTTGTCTACCAGGAGTGGGGAACCTAGAATAATAGAATAGAAGAATCGCATAGTTGGAAGGGACTTCAAGGGTCATCTAGTCCAGCCCTCTGCAATGCTCTCTAGACTGCAATTGGCATGATCCCTGCCCATTGGCCATGCTGGTTGCGGCTGGTGAGCCACAAGTGCAGGGCCACAATTTCCCCACTTCTGCTGTGTTGTGTGTGTACAGAAACCAAGGCTGAGCAAGGGAAAGGGATCAACAGACAACAGGGCAATTTATGCCACACTTCTGGGTTGCTAGAATTCTTGCAAAGCAAAAAGGCAAGATTCTCCCCCCTTTTGGAAGCCATTACGACCGACTGCATATGTGGCTCTGGCTGCTTTTACTCTCTGTTGTTGCTGGTATAAGCACTTAAACGTCAAGTCACAGGCTCAACTCCCTTTGGAGAGGAAAAAGTGGTGGTTTGACCTGTGCTGATTGCATTGCTGCACTTATTTTATGAGGAATAAATAATAAATAACCACAGTGTTTGTGTTTGGAACACACTGCTGTTTGCTTTTAAACAATTTAACCTTGACTTTATCCAAGAGTGGACCCCGGTTGCTGCAAATCCTATATCTCTTCCGACAACCCAGCCGCTTCCCATCTGAAATGACATGTCGGGTCCTGCTCCAAGCGTAGAGCATAGCATTGCCAGACTTGGAGCAACTGTCGAAAGGTCTGCGCTAACTGGCTCACCATCTCTGTAACTTGAAACAAAATAAAAAAATTCCTTCCAGTAGCACCTTAGAGACCAACGAAGTTTGTTATTGGTATGAGCTCATACCAATAACAAACTTAAGGTAAAGGTAAAGGGACCCCTGACCATTAGGTCCAGTCGTGGCCGACTCTGGGGTTGTGGCGTCCATCTTGCTTTATTGGCCGAGGGAGCCGGCGTAGCCAGCATGACTAAGCCGCTTCTGGCAAACCAGAGCAGCGCACGGAAACGCCGTTTAACTTCCCGCTGGAGCGGTACCTATTTATCTACTTGCACTTTGATGTGCTTTCAAACTGCTAGGTTGGCAGGAGCAGGGACCGAGCAACGGGAGCTCACCCCGTCGTGGGGATTCAAACCGCCGACCTTCTGATCGGCAAGTCCTAGATTTTGTTTCGACTACAGCAGACCAACACGGCTACCTACCTGTATCTGTAACTTGAGTTCTTTTACATGGTTTAGCATTGACGCTGGGGATCAGCAGGGCTCTTAACAGCTGTGTGGCAGGCAGAAATTCAACCGATTAAGCCTTTTCTAATAATGTTATGGGGAAAAGTTCCACTGACATTTTTTATTATTATTATTATTATTATTATTATTATTATTATTATTACTACTACTACTACTTGTGCTTGGCCCCAGCCTTTTTTTTTTTTTTTGAGTGAAGGGAATCTTCATCCCACTTGGAAAAGAGAACACAAATTTGAGTGTGTGTGCAATTGCGGCAGAGGTGCCCAATCTACATACATTGCTCTGGGACCAGAAACGATCTGGCTTGCACACCCCTAGCCAGCCTGGAAATTGGTGCGCAAAGATCCAGCTTTAGATCTGAAACCGGTTCCTTTGCTAGCCTCCTGACCCCTTTTCGGCTCTTGTTGCGAACAGACAGTTTGGCGCAGGTCCGATCCTGCGCCCCCCCTTCCCTCTAAAACCACCCAGTGATGCAGAAGGCGATGCCTTTTTCTTTTCCCCTCCCAGCCGTTTCATGCGCTGCAAACGTTGTCCCTCTTGCCTCCCCCTTGCGGGGCCCTTCCCCCTTTTCACTGTAGTAATAGTGACATTTGCTGGGAAAGGCTGGAAGCAAGCATCACACAGCTCTGGTCCCCTCTTTTGCCGAGGATCTGTCTAATTCCTGCCTAACCTCTCGCAAATTAAGGCCGCGTCAGACCTGGGCGAGTCAGGAGGGGATCCTCCGCACCATCGCACCATCTCCTTGGCACAATGGTGGGGAAGGATGAGCTTGGATAAACAAGACTCTCTCTCTCCTGGAAGGAATGGCCAGGGCTTGGCTCTAAGGAAGCACCTCTCTTTCTCTGCCGCTGCCGCCGCCGCTGCTGCTGCTACGCCTTCAAAGGATATTCTACCTGTGTCAACAAGATCTCTGGGCGAAAACCCTTCCTCTCTGTTTGTATATGGCAAAGTTTCTCGCGGTGCTTCTGGGCTGCACATTGCCGGGCAAGGGACACTCCCCCATGTTCGAGGTAAGCGCCAGGGGGTTTTGCAGGGTGCAGGTGCAAGCTAAAAAAATCTGATGATATCCTTGTTGCATTTGTGCTTGCTTTCTTCTTCAAAATGCCTCCTTTGGCCAGATTTGGGCTCCACAGTCATCACAGCCACCCCCAACCCTTCAAGTGCTAGCCAGCCTGCCTTCTGAGTGGGGTAAAAAGAAGGGTGGTGGTGGTTGTGGAGGAGATGGACCCACCTGTGGTTCTCCAACACAAGAGCAGAACTGACTTCCACTTGACACATCAGTGCGTTAAGCTGTCAGTTGACTGGAGTTTAATTGCACCCTCTTGACATCCGCAGCACATGCTGGGGATATCTGTAGCTTTTCCCCAAGCAGGGATATTTCCCGCCTGCTTCTCTGGAGGATTGAAATCATCCTGCTGTGGTGGCGGGGGGGGGGGGCAGGCGGGCGGGAGGAGAAAGGAGCCAGGGCACTTGTTAGTCTAGGAAGAGGTTTTCGGTGTAAAGTCTGCATCCTCTTTTGATTCCCCAAAGGAAATTGAACTAGAAAGTGACTTCCAGTAAACTGTCAAATGCAAGTGTGTGTGTGTGTGTGTGTGTGTAGAGGGGAACACAAGGTCCAGAATGTGAATGAAGAAGGTGTATTTTAACTGTGGCGGAGCTGGAAAACGACAGGGGGGAAAGAAGGTTGCCGACTCGTGTGTGCTTTCTAAGTATCAGCGATGCAAGACGATTCTCGCAAATAAGAAGCTGAGATGACTTTGGCCAACTTTGGCTCAGCTCCTGGGCATTGTATTTAGGAGTTTAAAAGCTGGTTTTTGCATCTTTTGGCAAGGTTCCGTCTTGCTTAGACGGCACGACTTCTAAAGTTGGAATGTGTAGATTTATACACGTACGCAGGAACACAGGAAGCTGTGTTGTCCTGAGTCGGACCACTGGTCTATCTTCCTCGGTGCTGTCTAAACCAGCCTTTCTCAACCTGTGGGTCCCCAGATGTTGCTGAACTACAACTCCCATCACCCCTAGCTAGCAAGGCCAGCACTCAGGGATGATGGGAGTTGTAGTCCAACAACATCTGGGGACCCACTGATTGGTGGTGTCTCTCCAGGATTTTAGTCAAAGCTCTCTCCAAGCCTTACCTGAAGATGACAGAACTGATGCTCTGCCACTGAGTTATGGCGCTCCCTCCCAATAATGCTGCATATGGGCAAGGAACCCCCGGGTTTCATAGACTTGTAGAGTAAGAAGGGACCACAATGACCATCTTGTCCAACCTTCTGCAATGCAGGAAACTTTGGCCCAACGCAGGGCTCAAACCCACGACCCTGAGATCAAGAGTCTTGTGTGCTACCAACTGAGCTATGCCTGTTCCACCTGGTGTGGCCTTGGGTCTCTCACTGTCTCTCAGGCTAACCTACCTCACTGGGTTGTGGTGAGGATCAAAATAGGCCACTCCCACTTACGTCTCCCTGCGGAAAGGAGATACACAGATATATAGTAAATCCACCCATAGTATGGAGTTTTGGCTCCATGTTTGGGATCATGCCAGTCCAGCACAGGCAACTTTGCAGCCAACAATGACAGGAAGGCAGCGAGCAATAAGCACGATTTATGGCAAAAGTAAAGATTAAGCCCAGTGTATTTTGTGCTGTCCTCAGCTCTTTGTCAGCAGAAATTTGAATACAAAGTGGAGGCAGGGAGGAATATTATAGCAGCCCAGGGCTAAGGATGTTTTCTTGGAAGACACACTGGGCTGAGTTCCTGGGACAGAAGCCTTAAGCCACTGATTTTCTAGCTCTCTGCACCAGGGAACCTGGGAATCCACTGCAAGCGATTCTGGGTGATGTTTTAGGGTGTGCTCTCAGCTCATCCAGGCTTCACTGATGGCTCACCTGGGCTGCTCTAAAACACACCTGTGGTGCAGTTAGGCTTTGGTAGGCTCTTGAGTTAATGGCTTTACAGGAATCACCCTTCTTTTGTTGGCCCTGTGTTTTTGTACGATAAGACCTTCTTCTTCCACACAGGCTCCCCAGAACCCAAAATATAAGCCCAGAAAGGACCTAATTAACAAGCACTGCCATGTTTATTTTCTTTTTGGAGGAAGGGGTTCTGAAGAGCTGTGGGGCCTTTGTGTTGTTGTTTAGTCGTTTAGTTGTGTCCGACTCTTCGTCACCCCATGGACCAGAGCACGCCAGCCAGTCCTGTCTTCCACTGCCTCCCACAGTTCAGTCAGACTCATGTTTGTAGCTTCGAAGACACTATCCAACCATCTCGTCCTCTGTCGTCCCCTTCTCCTTGTGCCCTCAATCTTTCCCAACATCAGGGTCTTTTCCAGGGAGACTTCTCTTCTCATGAGGTGGCCAAAGTATTGGAGCCTCAGCTTCAGGATCTGTCCTTCTAGTGAGCACTCAGGGCTGATTTTCTTCAGAATGGATCGGTTTGATCTTCTTGCAGTCCATGGGACTCTCCAGAGTCTCCTCCAGCACCAGAATTCAAAAGCATCAATTCTTCGGCGATCAGCCTTCTTTGTGGTCCAGCTCTCACTTCCATACATCACTACTGGGAAAACCATAGCTTTTAGTATATGGACCTTTGTCGGCAAGGTGATGTCTCTGCCTTTGTAATATGTGCTTATTGACAAATACGCAAGGAGGGGGCATATGAAGAAGCAAATGTACTCCTCTCAGCCGACAGCACAGAGCGTATATCAGATGCTCAGATGGCAACTTGTACAGTCCCTCCAAGACTCCACCTATTTAGGTCCCCCCCCCCCGTCTACCATGGAGGAAGCAATTTGTACTTTAAAAGAGAGAAAGAAAAATATACCTCTAGACTTCAGACTCTGATGGGATGATTAGGTCTGTGGCTGGGAGAAATCTACTTGGGGAACTAGTTTTTAAAAACGCAATAAAAACTTTTTAAAAATTTGCAACAGGTGCAGGCTGGGTTTTTGCAGCTGACAAGGATATAATTGCCTCCTTTGCAAATCACTTTTATGAGAAGTTTCAGATGCTCAGCTGTGGGAGAAAGCTGGGCGTGTGTACCATTATCCAGTTAAAGATGCAAGGGACTTGATGGGAGCATGAAACAGCTGTGGTGAAGAAATTATACTAGCTCCCGATTAGTTTCTGAGCACAATTCAAAGCGATGGGCTTTTGCTTATAAAGCCCCTTGGTCCAGAAGACCTTTGGGGATGACTTGTCCCATCAGAACCCTTCTCTTCCCCACCACAACGTGATCATCGAATGACGCGCTGCTTTGAACTCAATAATCTGTGATGGTTAGATTAATGTCTGCAAGGAGCAGGGCCTTATCTGTGATGGCCTTGCAAACCATGGCAGGAGCTACTGAAGAACAAGACTTCAAGCACTGCAAGCTTTTGCTTCTTCATTCGACACATGTGTAGGAGGACATTTTTTAATTATTGTTATTTCACTTCAAGATATATTCTGTGCAACATTTTGGCATCCCGTGCCATGCACACTTCAGATCCACGAGAGCAATGTGCTGCTGCCGAAATTCCCATCAAAAGGCACAGGCCCAGCCAACCAGCTCTTGGGGTCGTCTAAAATTAGCTGGCTCCTCTGGCAGCGCCTACATCTGACAGCACAAAAGGCTTCAGCATCATCAAGTTGAGTGTCGGGAAGCATTTGGTACTCGGGGAAGAACAGAGGGTGAATTAGCAAGCGCTTCTAATTCCATTTGATACTTTCTTCGTCTGGAATTGCTTTTGTGTGTTGGATGAAAGAGGCCTTTAGCTTCTCTGCCTGTGTGTTTGATGTTTCAAATGTATCTTTGGATTCACCAGGCCATGTAGAGTCTGTCCCCCCCCCCCCGCCCAGTGCTGCAAATTTATTTTTTTAAAAATATTTTTATTGGTTTCCCCATGTATACATCCTATAACAATATTTCTCTAACAATTTTCCATATTTCCCCCCTCCTCCCCTGGACTTCTCTCATATTCCCACTTTGTTTTATTTCCATATTACTCATCCTGCGTGTTGTTTCCCAAAATTTTCCCAATACTTTTTGTTATATACAATTGTGTTTGTTTATTCAAACCCTGCCAGTGAGTCCAATTCTTTATGTTGTTTCTTCATATATGGCTCCCATTCTCTTTTAAAGTCTTTGTTATCCTTTTCATGTATTTTGTCTGTTAATTTTGCCAGTTCTGCATATTCCATAAGTTTCCCTTGCCATTGTTCTTTCGTTGGTATTACTTCTGTCTTCCAAGCTTGTGCTAATATAATTCTTGCCGCTGTGGTTGCATACATAAATAATTTCCAATTTTCTTTTTTAAAATCTTGATCTAAAATTCCTGGGAGGAATGCTTCTGGCTTCTTAACAAAAGTCTTTTAAAACATTTTTTTCAATTCATTATGTATCATTTCCCAGTAATTTCTAACCCTTTTGCATTTCCACCACATATGATAAAATGTACCATCTTTTTCTTTACATTTCCAGCAGGTTTTAGATCCAGTGCTGCAAATTTTGAAATATGTACAGTCTTGTGTGTGTGAGCTGGTGTGTGTGTGTGTCCATTTTCAAGCACAATACAAAGTGCTGGCTTTAAAAGCTTAGGACCCATGAATCCTGAATCACATATCCCCCCTCCCCGTGCCTGAATCTGTCAGACCATTAAGTGCCACCTCAGATACCTCACTTCATCCAACATGTAAAGGAAAGTGGGTGGTAGAAATTCAAGGCACATTTAAAGCTCCTCCCAAGAATCTTGAGAACTGTAGTTTGAGGGTGTTGGGAATTATAGCCGTGTGAAAAGTGAACTATAGCCCCCAGGATTTTGAGGAGTGGATGGGATCAACTGTGCTTTAAATTTATGGTGTCTGCGTAGCCATCGTAAATAGAGATGGGGCATTTTCAGGCGATCAGCCTTCTTTACGGTCCAGTGAGCTGGACCATAAAGAAGGCTGATCGCCGAAGAATTGATGCTTCTGAATTCTGGTGCTGGAGGAGACTCTTGAGAGTCCCATGGACTGCAAGAAGATCAAACCGATCCATTCTGAAGGAAATCAGCCCTGAGTACTCACTGGAAGGATAGATCCTGAAGCTGAGGCTCCAATACTTTGGCCACCTCATGAGAAGAGAAGACTCCCTGGAAAAGACCCTGATGTTGGGAAAGATGGAGGGCACAAGGAGAAGGGGACGACAGAGGACGAGATGGTTGGACAGTGTTTGTGAAGCTACCAGCATGAGTTTGACCAAACTGCGGGAGGCAGTGGAAGACAGGAGTGCCTGGTGTGCTCTGGTCCATGGGGTCACGAAGAGTCGGACACGACTAAATGACAACAACAACCCTTTCATGGGCGTCTGTCCCCAGAAAGGTTTGCCTGACATCATCTGTTTTCACTTTCAAGAGAGAAAAAAGTCAGTGGTTTTATTTTCATATGCCTACCAGTGATGGCCAAACTTGGCCCTCCAGTTGTTTTGGGACTACAACTCCCATCATCCCTAGCTAACAGGACCAGTGGTCAGGGATGGGAATCGTAGTCCCAAAACAGCTGGAGGGCTGAGTTTGGCCATCACTGCTCTAGGCCATTTGATGTGTGTTCATTTATGCAGGACTTGTTAAGTGTCTGCCAAATTTGCCTGTTACGTCTCATTGTGTTTTTATTTCTTTCCCTCTTTTGTAAGATGCTCTCTGAGTGGTGGCTGAAGAACTGCCAATAAATGTCTTAATAAATATAGGCAAATAAATGAACTAACCAGGGATGCTGCCTCCAGTTTTGGAGAAAGGGGAAACTTTTGGCATGATGTTGCCTAGGAGCTCAACCTGAAACTTAACCCACATAAAGCTTGAGTAACAGGTGTTTCATAAAGCCCTATATGGCCTAGGACCCTTGTACCTACAGGACCGCTTCTCCTGGTATGTCCCAAGGAGGACCTTATGGTCTTCAAATAAAAGCATCTTGGAGATCCCGGGCCATAAGGAAGTTAGGCTGGCCTCGACCAGAGCCAGGGCTTTTTCGGCTGTGGCCCCGATCTGGTGGAATGCTCTGTCACAAGAGACTAGGGCTTTGCGGGACTTGACATATTTCTGCAGGGACTTCAAGGCAGAGATGTTCCAACAGACCCCCTCCGTCTGTAAACCTCATAGAACTCTAGCCCAATGGTTGCCATTAATTTGATTCTGAATTGATTTTAGAATGAATTGATTTTAGAATGTATTTCAATTAATTGACTGTGATTTTGTGTCAACTGCGCTATTTTTACTGTTGTTAGCCACTCTGAGCCTGGCTTTGGCTGGGGAGGGCAGGATATAAATAAATTATTATTATTATTATTATTGGATATTAGAATCATATAATTATAGTTGGAGTCAGAGGTCGATTTAGGGCAGTGTGACCAGTTCTGCCACACTGGGCGTCGAGCCTAGTGGGAGCCACAGGGCTATGCAACTATGACATAGTGAATTGAGCAGAACCGAAGGTGCTGAATTTTGGCCTCGCACAGGGTATGCTGAAATTTGAAAGACCAAAGACAGGGCTGTTGAAGTCCAGCAACCTCTGGAGAGTCACAGGGTTCCCCATGGCTGCTGTAGATGGAGAAAGTCCTTCAATGGTCACCAGTATACTGGCAGATTCCCCTAATCTCCTATTGGGAAACCCAATAGGTACACAAAGGGGCTTATGGGAGCTTAGGAATGGGAGATACCGTATTTTTCGCTCTATAACACGCACCTGACCATAACACGCACGTAGTTTTTAGAGGAGGAAAACAAGAAAAAAATATTCTAAACGAAACAGTGGATGTATGATTTTTGTGGTTCATGCTGTGGCCACAGACATGTGATCTGACGGTGAGTTTGGGGTAGCCCAATGCAAAAATCCTGAGGATCCATGTGGATCCATGCTTTGTAACCACGTTTTTGCACCATTGCGGCCCCATGAAACAGTGGGTGTGGGTGTTTTTTGGTGCAGGCTGTAGCCATGGATATGCTATGTGATCTGATGGTGAATTTGGGGTGACCTAGTGCAAAAATCCTGAGGATCCATGTGGATCCGTGCTTTGTAAACACGTTTTAAGTGGGGAGGGAAGGAAAAGAACTCAAGGGACAAGGAGCACGCGTGGGGGGTGTGGAGAAGGATGCTGCTGATAATGCAGGAGAGGCTCCTCTCTGGCGTTGCTCCATTAGAACAAGCAGGCTCTGCGTCTCTCCCTCCTCCCCGGCAAGGAAACCATGATAGTAACCACTCTGAGAGAAATCAAGAAAAATTACGACCAACACTCTCCCCCAACAAGCGCAGTGAGGTCAAAACACACACACACACACACAGAGAGAGAGAGAGAGAGAGAGAGAGAGAGAGAGAACTGGCCCTAAAGTCGCAGGGTGCTGGAAGTCGCAGGGACGCTGAGGGAGTGAACGGGAAGCAAGAGAAGGAGAAGGAGCCCTCTCTCACACACACAGACACACAGAGTGTCAATTCTAAAGTCGGAGGGAGAGCGCAGGGAGAGTGAAAGGGAAGCAGGAGGAGGAGAAGGAGCCCTCTCTCTCTCTCTCTCTCTCTCTCTCTCTCTCTCTCTCTCTCTCTCACACACACACACACACAGAGTGTCAATTCTAAAGTCGGAGGGAGAGCGCAGGGAGAGTGAAAGGGAAGCAGGAGGAGGAGAACGATAGCTCAAGCACACACACACAGCCCCTATAGTGGCTAATCCAACATCGGACAGCAAAAAACTGCAGGCAGGGACAGAGAGCACGGGGTTCTTTTAAAGAAGCCAACCCCGCTCTGCTTCTCTCCCTCCTCCCAGCTAGGCTGGCTGAAAAGCTTTGCAGCTACTTAGCAGCTCAGTGGGGAGGAGAGAGGATGTTTTAAAGAGGACGGGGTAAAGCAGCCAAGCCCGCTCTGCTTCTCTCCCTCCTCCCCAGCTCAGCTCGCTGACAGGAGCCGCTTACACCCACTTTGCTGTTTCAAAGCAAGCCACCGACAGCTCACAACTGCAGCAGATTCCCCCGCCATCTCTAGGCATTCACTCCATAACACGCACAGACATTTCCCCTTACTTTCTAGGAGGAAAAATCTGCGTGTTATGGAGCGAAATTTACGGTATATTCTGTTTTTCTGGGAACTGGAACCCCATCTTCATCTGTTGAATTTATGCCTTGAACTCAGCCTCAAAGAAACAGGAATCCCACTGAGAAGCAGAAAAGCCTAAGCTCCTGCAGAATAATGGACTCTTTGATGAATCACTTTGGGTTTCTAGGTGTCCTATATATAGAGCTTTCAGCAGTGAATAAAGAGAAGGGACTATTGCTGCATTCATGTAATGGTTTAATTTATTGACAGCCACTCAGATTCCTTCCCCGAACCTCAAGCCGAAGGCCTCTGAGGGAAATGGACTAATTAAAACTATGCATAGCTTTACACGCCGCCCAGTTTGCCGTGAATAAAGTTCAATCTCAATAGCTGGGGCTTTAATAAAGGATTCATTAATCTCACTGTAAATATAGGCAGCCAGTGGAAAGAGCTGAGCAGCAATAATCCCACTTGCAGGGGAAATCCATTGCAAAACTATCGTGGATTTCCAGGAGGGAGAAGAAGGGCTGGGGAAAGCTTCATGGCATACAAACTAGTCCCTGGGATTGGATATAGGGGGAGGGGTTGTAGCTCAGCCGCAGAGGACATGCTTTGAGTGTAGAAGGGGCCAGCAAGAAGTTTCTCCAGGAGATCCTGACTTTGATACAACAGAGCGTGTGTGCCTGTGTGCTGCTGGTATAAATGGGGAAGCAGCGTGAGGGCTGGGGGGGGCATTTAACTATTTGCCTCCCTGCTGTTTTCTCCAATCTAAATTGACCCACTCAAGCTTCTACTTTGGTCCGCAGGGGAGAAAATATAGGTCCCCATGTATCACACCTGTATTTTCCCACCACGGAGCAAAAAAGCAGGGATGCGGGATGAATTGGGAAAGTAGAAGCAGAGGAAACAAATTTATACAGTGATACCTTGGGTTACAGATGCTTCAGGTTACAGACTCCGCTAACCCAGAAATAGTACCTCGGGTTAAGAACTTTGCTTCAGGATGAGAACAGAAATCAGGCTCCGGCGGTGCAGCAGCAGCGGGAGGCCCCATTAGCTAAAGTGGTACCTCAGGTTAAGAACAGTTTCAGGTTAAGAACGGACCTCCAGAACGAATTAAGTTCTTAACCCGAGGTACCACTGTATGTCCCTAGCTCACACTACGTGGAGGATTAAATTTGAAACGGCCTCACCTCCACATTTAGGGAAATAAAAATGAGGAATTAAACACGGGTTTCTTGGTGTAAGATGTAGTTTGGCCCTAACGCCCCAGGTCCGGTTCCTGGCTTCTCCCAAAGAATTCTGTCACTTACCCTGCAGAGTGCTATTAATTCCCAGCACCCTTTGCGAACCACAACTCCCAGGATTATTTAGTGGTGGGAAGGTGCCTTCAAGGTGTGGTGTGCATGCAGCCTAGGATCTCAAGCAGGTCCCCATTCCTGAGCCTCACATGTTTTGCATCACACCCCAGTTCCCCTGCCCCTTCTCCCCTTTTTATTTTAAAGAAATGCTTTGCTTAAGGCAAATCATCTAAGTTTTCTTTGAGCCAACAGCTGCATTCACCCAAAGATCTGGATATCATCATATCTAGTTTGATACTGGGTGACCTTGGCAATAGTAGGTTTGCGCTGAAAGAGTGGTTCAAGCTGCCCTGCAGAAGCCCCTGACCAGTTTCTCATTTGTTTTTTGTGTTTTTTTGACAATAATATTTATTAATTTTCAATAAACATAACAAAGAATAAAATATGCAACAACACAATAGAGAAATGAAAAAGAAGAAAAAAGAATAACAAACTTAAAATACCTAAAACAAAAAAAATTCCTTCCAGTAGCACCTTAAAGACCAACTAAGTCAGTTCTTGGTATGAGCTTTCGTGTGCATGCACACTGAAGTGTGCATGCACACGAAAGCTCATACCAAGAACTGACTTAGTTGGTCTTTAAGGTGCTACTGGAAGGAATTTTTTTTGTTTTGACTATGGCAGACCAACACGGCTACCTATCTGTAACTTAAAATACCTAAACAGAAAAAAAAGAAACTCAATTAATTAATTGAAATCCATTTTCATAAACATTTTAGTTGACTTCCTCTAATCTCCTCCATCTGAATTTCCTCTTAATTTGAATGTAGCAGTTTCCAATATCATTATTTCATCAAACAATATTACAGTCGTATTCCAATTTCTTTACCTTTCCTATAGTACATTTTCTTATTTATATATTTAAATATAATTTAATCCTAGGCCTGATTGGTTCTTTCAAGTGGTTACATTTCTTTAATATTAAGATATTTGTTCAAATAGTCTTTAAATTTCTTCCAGTCTTCTTGGTAGTCCTCTTCTTTCTGGTGGCGGATTCTCCCGGTGAGATCAGCCAGCTCCATAAATTCCATCATCTTCATCTGCCAATTCTTCTACCATTGGTAATTCTTGTGTTTTCCATTTTCTGGCTAGTAAAATCCTAGCAGCTGTTGTGGCATACAAAAATACTTTCACGTCTTGTTTGGGCAATTCAGTACCTACTATCCCATTTGGCACAGGTTTTTGCACTGGAATCCTAGTCTTTTTATTTGCAACTCACTCCTGAGCAAGCCTCCCTCGTTTAACATTGCCTTTGAAAGAAGGCTTGGTGGGGAGAGAGAAAAAAGAGGGAAGTGATAATTGTTTGCTGGTGTTCTTAAGCTGAAGCATTGCACTGTGAACCCCTGTGGAGACGAAAGACTTCTTTCCTCTGGGGGTGTTTAGATGACAATATTAATAACAAGCCCTGAGGCTAGATAGATCAGCCTCAGAAAGATCCCTGAAGTGACAGGCAGGAACAGAGAAAGCTTGCCTCTATAGCAGAGCATATGGCTTGCATGTCAAAGTGCAGGTTCAGTCTTTTGCATCCTGCATCAAGAAATCCCAGGTACCAAGGTGGGTGAGTGGGGATTTCCCATGGTGATGTAGCTTCTTTTGACTCCAGTATCATATTTAGCTTGAGAAATCCACATGTTGCTTATTCGAGAGAGAAAGGTGAAGTTTCTTTCCTCATTATAATTCTTCCCCACTTCTTCTCAAAGGGGCTTTGAGCAGATGGTGTACTTCTCCAAACTAGCAGATTTATCAGAGTCATCTTTGCTTAGCATCAGACTACAGTGGTTCCTTGGTTCTCAAACGCCTTGGTACTCAAATAACTTGGAACCCAAATACTGCAAACCCGGAAGTAAGTGTTCCAGTTTGCGAATACCGTACTTTTTGCTCTATAAGACTCACTTTTTCCCTCCTAAAAAGTAAGGGGAAATGTGTGTGCGTCGTATGGAGCGAATGCAGGCTACGCAGCTATCCCAGAAGCCAGAGCAGCAAGAGGGATTGCTGCTTTCGCTGCGCAGCGATCCCTCTTGTTGTTCTGATTTCTGAAATTCAGAATATATTTTTTCTTGTTTTCCTCCTCCAAAAACTAGGTGCGTCTTAAGGTCTGGTGCGTCTTATAGAGCGAAAAATATGTTATTTTTTGGAAGCTGAACATGCTCTGTTTTGAGTGTTCTGCTTCCGTTTTGCGTGCCACACTTCAGTTTTGAGTGCCACGCTTTCGTTTTGAGTGTTACGCTGAGGTCTGGCTGATTTTGCTATTTATTTTGCGTTCTTGTGGTTCTTTTGTTTTTGTGATTGTGTGGAACCCAGTTCTGCTACTGATTGACTGATTGTGTGACTGCAGTGCATTGTTTATTGCTTTCATTTTATGGATCAATGGTCTCGTTAGATAGCAAAATTCATGTTAAGTTGCTGTTTTAAAAAGTCTGGAATGCATTAATCCATTTTGCACTACTTTCTATGGGAAAGCATGCCTTGGTTTTGGAATGCTTTGGTTTTGGAACGGACTTCCGGAATGGATTAAGCTTGAGAACCAAGGTACCACTGTATTCTTTTAGTACAGGGGTAGGGGATGTGGTTGGATTACAACTGGGTTCCAAGTTATCGGCCTTGGCCATTGGCCATGATGGCTGGGGCTGGTGGGAGTTCAGCAACATCGGGAGGGCCAAAGTTCCCCAGCCCCACTCTAGTATCCTTAATAAGTGGGATCTGCAACAGAACCTCACCGCTGGAAGTGCTTGTGTGGAGAGAGTCAGCCATCCCCCCATAACGTCTTCCAGGGCCTGCTCTGAGTTTGAATCCAGACACAGGATGGGGAATGTGTGGCCCTCTATATGCTGTTGAACTCTCATCAGCCCCATCCAGCATGGTCAGGTGATGGCCTTCATAGGATCCAACTCCTAGGGGCTGAGGGGGTCTTTGCCCCCTCCCCAATAAAATATTGGAGTGGGTGCCCCCCAAAGAGTTGCCATTCAAATGACATGCATGCACCATGTCATGTGGTTGATTATGTGGGGTGGGGCTTACCTGCCCCCTCCATATTTTGTTCAAGTTGGTGTCCCTGTTGGTCTTTGAGGTCCATCAACAGGTTCCTCATCCTGATCTAGGCTTTCCGAGGTGTCTCTCTCACATTTGAAAACAGCAGAAGCAATACAGAGATGAGGATGGAACTAATAATAATAATAATAATTTATTTATACCCCACCCATCTGGCGGCTTCCCAAAAAATATTAAAATACTGTAATACATCAAACATTAAAAGCTTCCCTAAACAGGGCTGCCTTCAGATGTCTTCTAAAAGTCTGGTAGTTGTTGTTCTCTTTGACATCTGGTGGGAGGGTGTTCCACAGGGCGGGTGCCACTACCGAGAAGGCCCTCTGCCTGGTTCCCTGTAACTTAAACAGCAGGACATCACAAAGATGCAAAAGCTCAGTTTAAGGCTCTAATTCGATGCACACTTTCCAGAGAGTAAGCTGGGACTTACTTCTGAGTAAAGAAGCATATGCTGCAAGTCCCTCTCTCACATTTCGACTGGATGCAAGTCTCTAATGCGGGCATCTCCAACCTTCGGCCCGCCAGATGTTTTGGACTACAATTCCCATCATCCATGACCACTGGTTTTGTTAGCTAGGGATCATGGGAGTTGTAGGCCAAAACATCTGGAGGGCTGCAGGTTGGGGATGCCTGCTCTAATGTGCATGCATACTCAAACCACATTCCCTCCACCCCTTGAAAGCTGAAGAAAATGGGTATTTGGGGTTCATTGTTTCCATATCTTAGCATGTGTGGATTCCACTTCTTGAAAAGGAGAGGGGAAGCACGGTTCAGGCCCAGAAAGATAATATGCTGAATCTAATTTCCGGGTTGCTGGAGAATTCTCTATCTCCATTAACATCCTCTTCTTGACATTTGTGCTGAGCCAGCTTTCAACATCCAGAAGAAAAAACAAACTACAAGCCCACCACTTACCAACTCACTCTGCCCCTCTGCCCGTTAGATTTTTTATGATGTCAATTTTCCACTTGAAGCAGCTAAAAGGGACTTGCAGAACATAATCTCTTAATCTTAATTGTTTAATCATTTATAGGTTGCTTTTTCGAATAACTGTTTTTTTTTTAAATGACTTACAGCATGTTCCAAGCACAAACAGCCCTACTAGAATATCGGTGGCAGTCCCGCTCCCCTCTTCAGACTATTTTCTTTCATGGGGTGCCCTAGAGGAAGAATAGATTTGCCTTTTCTTAGGATACGACATTTAGCAGGAAGCAATGGACACATGAACCAGTAAATGAAAAATCTCATTCATCTTCCCCTTGCTTTTACGGTAGCACAGGCTGCTGTCCGTGGTGCTGCAATTGTTCGATTTGGGATCAGTATTCAGTCCGGTGATATTTGTAAGTTTCAGGGCAGGCAGAGTGAAAATGACTGCTGATGTTTGGTTTAACCTTCAGAGGGCGGGTGAGTTTGAGTTGTTAGCCATTAGAACAAAATCAAAACAGCTACATCTCCACTGCACTATTTCCTTATCCAAGGCAGTTTTTATCAATTTACATCCCTTAGTTCAGCTTCTTGGTCTCTTCCTTGCCCTCTCCTGGTTACTTCCTGTGCACTCTGTCACTTTCCAATGTTTTGGATCTCTTAAAGTGCCCCATCTCTTTTTATTTCTTGCAATTCTTCACCTCCAACTTTTCAAACTTCTGACCCCACAACCTTTCGGCTTACCCAGTTTTCTATATTGATGTATGTACAGTGGTACCTCGGGTTACAGATGCTTCGGGTTACACACACTTCAGGTTACAGACTCCACTAACCCAGAAATAGTGCTTCAGGTTAAGAACTTTGCTTCAGGATGAGAACAGAAATTGTGCTCCGGCGGCGCAGCGGCAGCAGGAGGCCCAATTAGCTAAAGTGGTGCTTCAGGTTAAGAACAGTTTCAGGTTACGTACGGACCTCCGGAACAAATTAAGTACCACTGTACAATATTTTGACTTCTCCACTTTCAGTGGATCAGGAGGAGAGTCTTTGATAAGTTTCTATTTCCCCTTAATTGCAACCCCCCCACAACACCTATGAAGAAACTTGAGCAAAACCTCTGTGCCTAAACCTTTGACCTTCCTGTGACCATCGTCCTGAACAAAACATCCCCATGTACTTTTAACCTTCCTGTGAATTTTTGGCCCTCCTGTGCCTTCAAACCAAAACCACAAGTTCTGTTCCTTTGCAACATGAAACATGCTAAATTGTTTGTTTGTTTGTTTGTGTGTGTGTGTGTGTGTGCAGGGAGACACAGCAAAGATGTATAAAATTACGAAGAACGTGGGAAAAAAATGAATGAGTTCCTCCAGTTAAATCCAATGGCAGTAGATTCAGGAGAAACAAATGGAAGTAGTTCCCCTCTAATACAGATGTAACGTAAGGAGTTCATGGACACAAAATCTGATACTGGCCACTTGGTTAGATGGCTTTAACATTATCTTTAAAAGTAGCAAATGATCTGTCACAGGCTATTGACCATAATAGGGCAAAATGGAAACTCTGCAGTCAAAGGTAGTTTATCTCTGAATATCCAATGCTGGCGAGGTGCTGGCTATCTACACTGTGACATTTCTGGGACATTCAGGCAGTATATACACCATACATTTAAATAGCACCACCCCCAATTCTGGGAACTGTAGTTTACCCCTCTCAGAGCTACAGTTCCCAGAATGCTTGACAAATTGCCATTCCGTGGATTCTTTGGGTGAAGGAGAGGGAAAGTGTTTTGAATCGCTCCCCAGACCACTTGAAATATCTTTTCAGCCTATTGTAGGAATTGTAGTTTGCCCTGCTAGATGCTGCATGATTTTCAATTGTATTTTTATTGCTTCTTTTATTTCTCATATACTGTATTCGTTGTATCATGGTATGAATTCCATGGAGGTCAAATTGCAATACAATAAAACGCAGTACATAAGAAATGAAAGAAGCCATAAAAATAGAATTAATAATCAATATCAATATTGGATGCAATGGATGTGTTGTCTCCCATCTTCAGCTGCAAATTCACAGAACACCTGATTGAATCTTGCAGACCACTTGTGGTCCATGGACCACAGCTTGTAAACCTCTGCATTAAATGTTTGTGGTTTATGCGCCTTGGTTGGAGGTAAAGGTGAAGGTAAATGGACCCCTGACAATTAAGTCCAGTCGCGAACGACTCTGGGGTTGCGGCGCTCATCTCGCTTTACAGGCCAAGGGAGCCAGTATTTGTCTGCTTCCGCAGACAGTTTTTCTGGGTCATGTGGCCATGTGTTTATGTGGGATAAAAAGTCCAGTTGCAGATGACTCTGGGGTTGCAGCGCTCAACGGCTTCCGGGTCATGTGGCCAGCATGACTAAGCCGCTTCTGGCAAACCAGAGCAGCACACGGAAACACTGTTTACCTTCCCGCTGGAGTGGTACCTATTTATCTACTTGCACTGTGTGCTTTCAAACTGCTATGTTGGCAGGAGCTGGGACCGAACAACAGGTGCTCACCCTTTTGTGGGGATTCGAACCGCCGACCTTTTGATCGGCAAGCCCAAGCGGCACAGTGGTTTAACCCACAGTGCCACCTGTATCCCATTGTTTGGAGGTAAAGGGACTTTCAGAGCCACTCATACATCTTTCCCCCAATTGCTATTAAAATGATGATCCTGTTCTCAGTATGACACAACTGAGTTGAGTCTAGACAAAATTGCAGCAAGTTCTTGCTTATTTGTGTAGGAATTTGTTTGAGGGTGGAGTTCCTTTAGGGGCTGGAAATTTTTTTAATGAGCTCTCTAATTAGGCTTTTGATGGAATCCCTTAATTGATGTTTGCTCAGTTTGTGAGCTCTTTGGCTATTTAATTAATGCCTGTTTATTCCAGCAATGTTTGATAAGTACAGGCGCACAAATGTTATGAATAAAACACGGAGTCTCATGAGCTCTGGGCTTCCTAATTTTGCCAAACTCCTCCTCTTGAAATGAAATCTGGTGGAAGCAACGCAGCTCAGAGAGTGTGAGTGGTGAGCCGGGAAGTCATGATTTTGAGGCTACCCCTCAGCCACTGATCCTCAAAAGGGGGGTAACACTGGCCTTCTTTAGACATTGCTTTTGTGAGAATACTTTGGTAACGCCTGTGAAGAATGCTCAGATATGTTCTCCGTATAAATGCTACCATCACTCTTAAATTTAAGGAGCAGAATGAAGCCAGGCAGGTCATAAGCAGAGAGCAGGGATGTTGTAGGGAGATTCTTAAGATTTATTATGCAAGCCAGCAGAGGATAATGGTGATAGGGGTTAAAGCCCTTAATGAAGGGCTGAGGAGCATCTTTTCCAGTCCAGATGTTGTGAACAACTTTCCAAGATCCACATGCCAGTTGTGGCTGTGTATAGAGGCAAAGCCCACTCACCCGCTCTGAGACCGCACAGCTAATTCTCCCCTGGCCTCCTCGCTGGCCCAAGTAGAACCAATTCAGCCAGCTAGCCCTAGGGATTATCTAATTGATTTTTGAATTTTATTGTTATTCATGTTTTTATACTGTATTTTATGCTGCTTTTATAATTAAGTGTTTTAAAGTGTTTTAAATTTGTTGTTAGCCGCCCTGAGCCTGGTTTTCGAACCGGGAAGGGCAGGTATAAATATTTTTTTAAAAATTATTATTATTATTATTATTATTAAAAGGGGTGGAACAGTGTGACTCCTACCTCTGTACAGCAGGCTACGTTCCAAGGCACATGAAGTCAGAAATTTCTATAAACATACGTGGGTGGCGCTGGGGTCTAAAAACCACAGAGCCTAGGGCTTGCTGATCAGAAGGTCGGCGGTTCAAATCCCCGCGACGGGGTGAGCTCCCGTTTCTCAGTCCCTGTTCCTGCCAACCTAGCAGTTCGAAAGCACGTTAAATTCAAGTAGATAAATAGGTACCACTCCAGCGGGAAGGTAAATGGCGTTTCGGTGTGCTGCTCTGGTTTGCCAGAAGCAGCTTAGTCATGCTGGCCACATGACCCGGAAGCTGTTGAGCGCTGCAACCCCAGAGTCGTCTGCAACTGGACTTTTTATCCCACATAAACACATCTCTTCATCCATCCATCCCAGCTAGGCAATATCATTAAAAGGTTCAGGGATTCGCAATGTGTTTACTTCAGGTACGTCCAGCCATTGCAGCTGGACAAGCTTTTGGGTGTCCCGCAATGTATTGAGATGTTCTACATGGTGTTTGCAAGTTCTTCAGCTCACTGTCCACAGCCCCTCTCACCTTTGTGCTAACAGCATGCCAGACTCTGAGAGAAGACTGGATGTCAAGTTGATTCAGTGACAGCAGGGGGGGGGGAGTGGGGGAAAGAAAATATCTCCTATAAATCTGCTCCTGATAAATTTTGATAACATAACCTGGAGGTTCTTGGAAAGGAGATAGAGACATAATTGGCGCAACGGCTGCTGGCAGACATTTTTTTTTTGCTTTTCACCCATGGTTGGAAATGAAATACTGCCACAATCTTCGATAAATGAGATGGGAGGGAAGCACATTGCAGGTCAAGGGAAAAGGGCAGAAGGAATTGGTCAGGACATCCGTGCAGGAAATAAATTGCATCCAGTCTTTGAAATGCTGCCCGTTATTGAACCTGAATTGTTTTTAAGTCTCTTTTTCCTATCTGACTGGACAAGTTGATAGCTCGGTATATTAAAGGACAAGACCTGACAAAGGACTGAAATGTTAATAAACGGCTCCGCAATCAGCACTAGAAGAGAAATCTTGATAGAACTCAAAAGTTGGTTGCGTTTTGATGGCTCAGTGTGAGGCTGCCATGTATTATTTAAAAATGGAATCAAAGTCGACAAAAAAACCCCGATTCTCTGTGCCAGTTTTAATAAGACGCAACACTAGATTTCAGCCTGCTTTTTTACTCTTACTCTTTCCAAAGTTGGCATCATTAGATAGGTTTTTATAAAATAAATGCTTCTCGAAAGTTTTTAAGGACTCATCCACATGTCTACTTGTCCTGCTGCCCCCCCCCCCCAGCCAGGAAAAAAACCCTCTTTACTGCTGAATCGGAGCAAATGTCAATCAAGTTTTTCTGTGGATTTCTCTGATTCAGCAGTAAAGAGAAAGTTTTCCCAGGAAAAATGGTGGTGCAAAGGCAAAATCACTTCCATCCATGCCTGGAAAGGACAGGACAAATGGAAAACCTCTTGGGCCATTGCTTCCCAGGTGTTGTTAAGTATAACTGGTTTAATTCATACTGAAAATGGGAATGTCTATGTATTGCATACCCTCCAACATTCTCTGATGAAAATAGGTTGTTGTTGTTGTTTAGTTGTTCAGTCGTGTCCGACTCTTCGTGACCCCATGGACCAGAGCATGCCAGGCACTCCTGTCTTCCACTGCCTCCCACAGTTCGGTCAAACTCATGCTGGTAGCTTCGAGAACACTGTCCAACCATTTTGGCCTCTGTCGTCCCCTTCTCCTTGTGCCCTCCATCTTTCCCAAAATCAGGGTCTTTTCCAGGGAGTCTTCTCTCCTCATGAGGTGACCAAAGTATTGGAGCCTCAGCTTCAGGATCTGTCCTTCCAGTGAGCACTCAGGGCTGATTTCCTTCAGAATGGAGAGGTTTGATCTTCTTGCAGTCCATGGGACTCTCAAGAGTCTCCTCCAGCACCATAATTCAAAAGCATCAATTCTTGGGCGATCAGCCTTCTTTATGGTCCAGCTCTCACTTCCATTCATCACTACTGGGAAAACCATAGCTTTAACTAAATGGACCTTTGTTGGCAAGGTGATGTCTCTGCTTTTTAGGATGCTGTCTAGGTTTGTCATTGCTACTCCATGGATGAAAACAGATGTTCTTGTTTAGTCGTGTCCAACTCTACATTCCATTAAACAACAACATTGCTACTCCATGGATGAAAATAGGTACATCCCATTAAACAACAAGAGTAATAATTTTACCAAATATACCTTGCCCATTTGACTGGGTTGCCCCAGCCACTCTGGGTGGCTTCCATCATATATAAAAACATAATAAATTGGGGGTTGGATAACTCAATACTGGGTAACTCAATACCTGCCAGCATTTCTCCAATGAAAATAGGGACGTCCTAAGGAAAAGTGGGACATATCAGAGGATTATCCCATTTTAGCCTTATATTTGCACCCCATCGTGAGCAGCTTGGGTGAAGGGCATTGTGGGAAATGAAGGTATGCTTACAGAAGTTGAGTAAGGGGCTTTTAAATTTCACAGGGTGATTTTATCTCGGTGTTTTGTAACCATAAACGATTCAGATGCCTCAATCTGCCGGGCTTTTCAAACACTAGAATTTGTGCGTCTGAAGGTTTTATTGAAATGAAGTGTCACACTGCTGGTGGAACAGATTTGGCTGCCCAAGCCATTGTGGCAGGTTGTGTGGTTCCCTCTCTGAGAAGCGCTACACAGATTCCTCTGTAATCTTCGCAGCACTTCTCCCTGGGCACCTGGCATTCAGAGGCTTAGCAAGATGTTTTATTAAAAAAGAGAGAGATGCAGAATTAATAAGCTTCTGGCCACAGGAAACCTGGAGTCAAACAATCCATTCTTCCTGACTCCCCTTGGGAAGCTGGCAGCCTGATCTTAACTGGGGGCACAATTCCATCAAAGTTAAGCACTGTTAAACCTTGTTAAGTTCAAGGCGAGGAACTGAAGAACTGTGCATCTATTCCATGAAATCAGTTGCCTTCAAAACGCTTCACTGTGCCCTCTGTTTTTCCAGAACTGCCATAGAAATATTCAGGGCTTTTTCCCCCAGGCAAAACTCAGTTCAGGTAGACACTATGGCAAAATGTAAGTGTGGATAATCTCTCAGACCAGTGGTCCATCTACCTGAGAATTATCTACACTGACTTATCTCTTGTATCAGCCTCTACAGCCACGTCAGGTGCTGTAACTCATGAACAGTTTGACTTCACCCCTGAAGGTGAACTTTTCCATGGTCTCCAGAGACAGACAGATGCCACCACCAGCAAAAATCCAAGCTGACTGCAAGCAGGGCTTTTTCCCACCCAACCTGAACTCACTGGAACTGAGTTCTGGCACCTCTCAGGTTGGCCATTGCCTTTCTAAGAGTACGAGGGAGGTGTTCATGGTGAGTTTTGGCACCTTTTTTTCTGTAAAAGTAGCAGCAACTCCAAGTGACTCTCCAGGATTTCAGGCCAACATAGAGATGCTAGGGGGTTTTCTGCATGCAAACTCCATACTACTCCATACTACTGAGCTATGGGCGTTCCTCCACTGCTATAAGGAAGCTGGGGCCGTTGTCCCTGCAAACAGTTGCCTACCAAAGTAGGCTCCAGAACTCTCCTGTAGACAAGGATGCCAGGAATTCTATCCTAAGGCCTGCAGATTCAGTAACTGGAATATCTAAAGCAGGGGTCAGCAACCTTTTTCTGTCGTGGGCCGGTCCACTGTGCCTCAGACCTTGTGGGGGGCTGGACTATATTTTTTGGGGGAGAAATGAACAAATGCCTATGCCCCACAAATAACCCAGAGATGTATTTTCAATAAAAGGACACATTCTACTCATGTAAAAACACGCTGATTCCTGGACCGTCCATGGGCCGGATTGAGAAGGGGATTGGGCCGCATCCGGCCCCCAGGTCATAAGCATCCCCCTTTCTCTCCTCATCAAGTCAATTTCCCTCTTCTTTGTGGGGGCCGGTAATTTCTTCACAGCATCACAACCTATCCCAGAGCTCTAGGTGCGATGTGCCAATTTTCCTTTTCTGGAAGGAATGATCTGACTTCTTCCCCTTCCGCCTACCACCATCTGCACCACTTCTCCCGCTCTGTTGCATTAACCTAAAAAACTTCATGGCTCTCTTGGCATCAAACCCTCTCTGCATATATTAGAGGCATTTCAATATTTTTGTTGCTGCTCCGTCTTGACAGCCTGTGTTATCCTGACCTTACACTGAACTTCCCAGTAGCTCTAATCCTCTGCTTTGATTCTTAATGTTTAATACATTTTTAAAAACATGCACACACATTAGCCTGCTTTATCCAGAAGGAGAGTGGAAGTCCCTGGCTTTTGATTTGTAATGTGCATTGAAGTGTCAGACAGAGCAATTTGGTTCCCTGTGGTGAGCTGGAGCAACAACCCAGATACGGCTCTTGTAGAGCTTGCTCTTCCTGAAATGTGAAGAGTTGAAGAAATCCACCAAGCCCTCCTTTCTGCTCTCTTTTGGCAGCATCTTGTCATGGACTGGCTGGAGGCACCAACTGGGGAACCCCAAAGGTAACCCCCAGGGGAAGAAAGCTCAGAGGCAGGGGATTGGTGGTGGGATGATGATGAGTGGTCAGAGGGAAAACAGGGAGCAGACTGGGGAGAGGAGGTGTCAGAAGCTGAAGAGGAAACAGGGTTTCGTGAGCAGGAAGAGTCTGTGGCAGAGAGCAGTCCAGAACCAGAACCAGAAGTGGAGGCTGAAGAGGAGGGGAGCCAAGAGCCAGAAATGAGACAGGTTGGTGAGGAAGCTAGGATGTCTCCTCTTCCTGCGATATGCAGCTCCTCTCCGCTCTGGTCTCCCAGAACCCAAAGAGGTATGAAAAGAGTGGAGCAAAGGCAGGCAAGATGAAGGAGCCTCAGATTGCTTGGGAAGGAACCTGGGGAGGAGGAGACTTAGAGGGCTGTGAGAAGGCAGGGACCTTCAGTCCTTGCAACTGTCTCATTGGGGAAAGATCTACTGAGAAGTGTTGCTGTGCTCACTAGGCCTGACCCTCTGAGCCATTTTGTTTTTTGAATAGAGTCAGAGCTTTTTTCCTTTAAAAAAATGTTTAGGGGCACTCTCATTTTGACTCAAGAAAATCACCATTTTGTATTTAAAATCGGGAAAAATAAGCACTGCCCCTCAATGGGGACAAACCTTCATCAGTAAAACACCACACATCCACATTCCACACTGCTTCACACATTAAACGCTTGCTTCCGTCAGGGACTCAGGAAACACCGGGAAAGGAAAGGAAGCCGCCATCGGAGGTGGTAACAACGAAACTGACCAATCACCGTGCTAGATTCCAGCTCCTACTTCACACATTAAACGCCCGCTTCCGTCTGGGACTCAGGAAACACCAGGAAAGGAAGCCACCATCGGGGGCAGCAACGGAACTGACAATTCACTGTGCTACAGAAGAAACTAATGTTTTAAACATTTTTAGTTTCTTCTCCTGTTAGATTCACAAAATGTTTAGGGGTATACGTACCCCTGCCACCCCAAAGCACTGAATAGAGTTAACTTATCTGGCACCGTGTGAGCTATTGCTGACCTGTTCCTGACACCTGCCCTAATACTTCTTCACTTTGTCCTACACCTGCATCATTGTAGCTCTGTGGTAGAGCATCTGCTTTTGCATGCAGAAGGTCTCAGCTTCAATCCCAGGGATCTCCAGGTAGGGCTGGGAAACGAATCCCATCTGAAATCCTGGAGTTGGTGTAAACAATACTGAGCTAGATGGTGCAGTATTCTGTCTCAGTAAAAGGCAGCTCTCTATCATACATTACCCAAGACACCCCATTCTCTAAGGCAGCAAACTTTAAGTATTAGATTGGGGGGCTGCCCACCCTTTTGGGCCAGTTGACACAGCTATAATTTTGAGAAAGTGTTGTGGGTGCCAGTCATAAAATGGCTACCATGGAGGTGTAGCAAAAACACTGAAATGAATTCAGAAACACTGAATTTACTGAAATCTTTTGCAGGTGCCATAGGAGGTACTGGAGGGCCCAGTGGTGCCCACGGGCACCAAGTTGGTGACCATTGCAACTAAACCTTTAGTTGATTAATTGGTCGGGAGTCTATTTTAATCAGCAGGGCAGATGTCGGTGCTCAAACAGCAAGCTTTAGTTTTGTAATAGCAATTCCTCAAATGTTGGCAAGATCCATTCAAAAGCGAAACCAGTTAGGAGAAGATCCAAGTTTGTCCCGTGTGTTGAAAGAGACAATTGAAAGAGAATTAGCACTAAAGCTGTTTCCTTTCTTTTTCTTTTCTGTTCCTTTTTTTTTGAAAGTGCTGCAGACTTGACAGAGAAGAATGAGGGGGTGAATAATTAGATCTTTAGCTGCGACATTATGTTCAATACACCCCCCCCCCCGGTTCACTCAGCTGCCTTCTGTACAAATGTACAGAAAAGCCTTTTAAAAAAAATATGAAATGAGAAAGCTTTGTTATTGTAATGATGGGTTGTGCATCTGGTGGTTTTCAGCTTTAAAGCACTTTGCAAATTCTGATAGGGCTGATATTTTGTTCTATCATACAGTTGCCTCCCTGAACAGCCTAATTGTGTGGAGAGCGGAGGCTATCTAGGTCATGCATCCCATCAGTACAGGGATTTCCGCTTGTGCAATGGGACTTCCAACCCCTCACCTCCCCCTGCACGCATCCTGCACCCTCCCCAGATCTGATCTGTAGGCTTGGGGCAAATCTGCCTGGAACGGATTTAGGGAATGCATAGGGAACCAAAGAGGGTAGTTTAGGGTTGCCACACAGAAGAGCAAAAAAGAGGACACATTTGTAGGTGGGGAGGGTGGGGGGAGGAAGAAAAAATAGCAGTATTAGTGTGTGTGCAGTAAAATAAAAAAGGTGTATTAAAATATTTAATAATGGTAATAAAAATAAAATAAATAAATAAAAATGGGGGCGATTATTAAGAGATGTCGGTGAAAGTAAACTAGAAAGAGAAACAAAAAAAATTCCTTCCAGTAGCACCTTAAAGACCAACTAAGTTAGTTCTTGGTATGAGCTTTCGTGTGCATTCACACTTCTTCAGATACGAATGCATGCACACGAAAGCTCATACCAAGAACTAACTTAGTTGGTCTTTAAGGTGCTACTGGAAGGAATTTTTTTTGTTTTGACTATGGCAGACCAACACGGCTACCTATCTGTAACTAGAAAGAGAAGGGGAGATATTGTTAAAAGAAGAAGGGGATTGCCCACCCCCACCCCCCGAGAAAAGGAAGAAAAGAAAATGACCCAAAATACAAAAACAAACCTATTTATTATTATTATTATTATTATTATTATTATTATTATTATTATTATTATTATTAATTACCCCACCCATCTGACTGGGTTGCCCCAGCCACCCTGGGCAGCTTGCAATATATAAAAAACAGAATAAAACACTGCACATTAAAATAAGGTTACCAGATTTTTTTCAATGAATCCGGGGACACTTTTCAACTTCAGTCGGAATGGATGGGTTTTGTCAGGGGACTGATTTCTAAATCCGAGAACTGTCCCCGGGAAACAGGGACGTCTGGTAACCTTACATTAAAAAGATTTCCTATACAGGGCTGTATTCAGATGTCTTCTGAAAGTTGACTAGTTACTTATCTCCTTGGCTTGGGGGGTCACATAACTCCAAACTTTCCAATATTTCGCAGATGAAATAAATATAAATTTAAGGAACTGCGGAAAAAGGAGGAAGGAAGTTGAGTTTTGAAATGTTTAAATGACTGTAAAACTATTGAAATTCATATAAATGAAAATTACAAATAATTTAAAAACAAAACAAAAAACATTTCTTTGATGAAAATTAGGGGCAGGTGGTGTTGTGGTCTAAACCACAGAGCCTAAGGCTTGCCAGAAAGTGGCAGAAAGTGAGAAGGAATTAAAGAACCTTTTAATGAGGGTGAAAGAGGAGAGTGCAAAATATGGTCTGAAGCTCAACATCAAAAAAACGAAGATCATGGCCACTGGTCCCATCACCTCCTGGCAAATAGAAGGGGAAGAAATGGAGGTAGTGAGAGATTTTACTTTCTTGGGCTCAATGATCACTGCAGATGGTGACAGCAGCCACGAAATTAAAAGACGCCTGCTTCTTGGGAGAAGGGCAATGACAGGCCTAGACAGCATCTTGAGAAGTAGAGACATCACCTTGCCAACAAAGGTTCGTATAGTTAAAGCTATGGTTTTCCCAGTAGTGATGTATGTAAGTGAGAGCTGGACCATAAAGAAGGCTGATCGCCCAAGAATTGATGCTTTTGAATTATGGTGCTGGAGGAGACTCTTGAGAGTCCCATGGACTGCAAGAAGATCAAACCTCTCCATACTGAAGGAAATCAACCCTGAGTGCTCACTGGAAGGACAGATTGTGAAGCTGAGGCTCCAGTACTTTGGCCACCTCATGAGAAGAGAAGACTCCCTGGAGAAGACCCTGATGTTGGGAAAGATGGAGGGCACAAGGAGAAGGGGGCGACAGAGGACGAGATGGTTGGATAGTGTTTTCGAGGCTACCAGCATGAGTTTGACCAAACTGCGGGAGGCAGTAGAGGACAGAGGTGCCTGGCGTTCTCTGGTCCATGGGGTCACGAAGAGTCGGACACGACTAAACGACTAAACAACAACAACAACAACAAGGCTTGCCAATTAGAAGGTCGGTGGTTCGAATCCATGCGACGGGGTGACCTCCCGTTGCTCGTTGCCTGCTCCTGCCAACCTAGCAGTTCGAAAGCACATCAAAGTGCAAGTAGATAAATAGGTACCACTCCGGCGGGAAGGTAAATGGCGTTTCTGTGCGCTGCTCTGGTTCGCCAGAAGTGGCTTAGTCATGCTGGTCACATGACCCGGAAGCTATACGCTGGCTCCCTCGGCCAGTAAAGCGAGGTGAGCACTGCAAACCCAGAGTCGGCCACAACTGGACCTAACGGTCAGGGGTCCCTTTAAGGAAAAGTGGGACATTCAGGGATCAAACCAGAAACCGGGAGGACTTCTGTAAATCCGGCACTGTCCCTGGAAAATAGGGACATTAGGAGGGTCTGCAACCATAATCTGCCAAGGAACCCCAAAGTCTCTTGGAAAACAGTTAATAAAACCTCCTCTAGAAGATCAGGCCTAACAAGCTGATTGCTGCACTAGAGATAGGTCACTGCTCTCCACCTGCTTCAATGTTGGGCTTGAGCGACAGGTAGCCACAAAGAGCTGTTGCCCTGAAGGGGATGCCTTGCATTTGCTGCCTGAGCAGTTTCTTCCCAAATCAATTTATTACCTCGCTTCCTCCTCATCCGCTGCAACTCGACAGCCAGAGCCTTTGACCCAGAAGTGCTCAATCAATCAGCTGCTTACCTGCTACCGCCAGTGACCTTTTGCTTTGAAATAAATAAATAAAATCGAATATGGATAGATGTGCATGCTAGAGCTAAGCGAAAATGTCAAAATTGTGTGTGTGTGTGTGGATGGTGTATATGGAAGTGAAGACTGGCAATAAAATAAAATGTTGTCTTGTCTCCTTCCACCAGTGGAAGTCTCTGCTGAATCTCAGTTCCCTCTGCAAATCTAATAATAATAATAATAATAATAATAATAATAATAATAATAATAATAATGATAATTTATTATTTATACCCTGCCCATCTGACTGCCCCAGCCACTCTGGGCGGCTTCCAACAGAATATTAAAATACAATAACCTATTAAACATTAAAAGCTTCCCTAAACAGGGCTGCCTTCAGATGTCTTCTAAAAGTCTGGTAGTTGTTTTTCTCTTTGACATCTGGTGGGAGGGCGTTCCACAGGGCAGGCGCCACTACCAAGAAGCCTCTGCCTGGTTCCCTGTAACTTGGCTTCTCACAGTGCGGGAACCTCCAGAAGGCCCTCGGAGCTGGACCTCAGTGTCCGGGCAGAACAATGGGGGTGGAGACGCTCCTTCAGGTAACTGGACCAAAGTAGGAAGGGACCCCAAGGGCTGTCTAGTCCAACCCCGTGCAATACAGGAATCACAGATACAGTGGTACCTCGGGTTACATACGCTTCAGGTTACATACGCTTCAGGTTACAGACTCTGCTAACCCAGATATAGTACCTCAGGTTAAGAACTTTGCATCAGGATGAGAACAGAAATCATGCGGCGGCAACGGGAGGCCCCATTAGCTAAAGTGGTGCTTCAGCTTAAGAACAGTTTCAGGTTAAGAACAGACCTCCAGAACGAATTAAGTTCTTAACCCGAGGTACCACTGTATATAAAAGGAAGCTTTCCATTCCCAGAATTCAATGCCCTCCTTGTCACGAGACAAAGGTTCTTGAGAGCAGAGGCAGTAAGGCCTACAAGACCTACACAATCATTCAAGACTGCAAATTGTAAACTGTAAACTGTTAAGTCACTGTGACTCATGACTTGAGTGAAGACTCATTCTCCCTATAAAAGTAACCAGCCTCTCTGTGGGCCTCACTCTGTGTCAGTGCCTGTGTGTCTCAGCCAGTGTGTGTGTTGTGTTGTTGCAGACAGAGGGGCTCCAGGACTCTAGTAAATCACTAACTTAAGACTGTGCCCTTGTGAAGAGTCAGATAGCTGCTATGAGCACTCTGTGTATGCTCTTTAACCATGCTGTTTCTGAACAAGTTTGTTTTCTTCAGTAAAACTTTTATTCTGTTTATGAAGGAGACTCTGCTTGATTAATTTGCCGCTGTGCGACACTCCTCAATCCACACCCCTTCCCACCAGCCCTGCTTTGCACCCTGCTCATGTGCTTTTGCGTGGCTGGAATGTTATTGAACTCTGATAATGTTCTTGCTTGCTTGGAGGGAGTGATGTAGGCCCCGTGTGTGCAGCGAGAAACCTCTGGAATATAGCCTACTGAGCAAAGGTTAAGATCCACGGTCCGTTGCCCCACACACCACAGGTAAACAGTCCAGGGAAAGCTGCCCATGATGGAATGCTGAAAAACCTCCCTCCACCTCTGCAACCATGTATGTTGCAGTGCACTTACAATACTGTGATGGGACGCGGGTGGCGCTGTAGTCTAAACCACTGAGCCTCTTGGGCTTGCTGTTCAGAAGGTCGGCGGTTCGAATCCCTGCGACAGGGTGAGCCCCTGTTGCTCTGTCCCAGCTCCTGCCAACCTAGCAGTTTGAAAGCATGCCAGTGCAAGTAGATAAATAGGTACCGCTGTGGCAGGAAGGTAAATGGCATTTCCATGCGCTCTGGCTTCCATCACAGTGCTCCATTGCACCAGAAGCGGTTTAGTGGTACTGGTCACATGACCCAGAAATGCCAGCTCCCTTGACCTAAAAGCGAGATGAGCGCCGCAACCCCAGAGTCGTCCGCGACTGGACCTAATGGTCAGGGATATCTTTACCTTTACCTTTATTCCCCGGTTATTCTCTATGTTTGCATAACTGTGAAAACCCATTTTTGCTGGGATAATTCTGAGCAGTTCATGATCACCATGAGGCAGCAGAGACAATCTCTTTCCAGCATGGAATGGTTCCAACTGGTTTGTTCAGCTGCCAGACTGGGAAATAGGATCATCTGGTGCAGCTAACAGGATAAGATTATGGCAGAAATTTAGCATTACAGTAACCTAATTGTGAATGGTCAAAGTGGCTTATTTTCAATTGGCAAGATGCACTTAAATCATTTTACCTAGCAGATGGAAAGCATGGATGGATGAATCTGTCAACTGTGAGCTCTCTCTGTCACTCATTTTTTCCCATTCTGTGTGCCCAGTTCTTAACATTTATGCAGCAGTTTGTGAATTTTCCTTTACAGTCCTCGTCAGTAAATTTCTCCTTTTAGCTGCACCTGAAGTTTCCCAAACCCTACCCCTGATAAGGCCAGGGAAAGGTGGGTGGGTGTTGTTTGCCCAAAATGGCCTGGTGGGCTGGATTAGGTCCACAGTCCACAGGTTCCTTTGTCTACAGTGATGGAAAGGCACTTTCTGGGGCTTCAGCCGGGGATCTTACCTGTAGAAACCAGTGCGGGCTCATCCAGATTAGTCCTTGGTCCCATGACTGATGCCCAACACAACTCAAATTCTCATCTCCCCCACCCACTTCCCTGTCACTTGATATTTTCACCACTGACCCAGAGGTGACAGGAGCATATGGACTTTATTGGGAAACTAATTAAAGTGCCATCAATACCCATTAGATACCCTTGCACTTTGGGATGTTAATTTGAAAGGACCTGCGGGCTCTCATAATGTGATAAATGCTCCAAGTGTTACAGGGGAACCAACAATCATTATTTTTCATTGATAAAACCTATGCCGCTGCCCGTTGAAACCTTTGGACCCTTTGGAAATGTCAGCTCCGAGGAACACTTCATCAGTGAGCCACTTAATTTTTGTCACAGAATCCTATTAAGCACTGAGCCAGCATCAAGTAATGGCTAAGAAAGCAAGCTGTGGAGCAAGAAGTCCCCTGATTCAAATCTCACTTCTGCACGCTCTGACTGTGGCTTCAGGCTAGTTGCTCTGGCTCAGTTGAAATGTAATGAGAAACCATGGTTTGCTGGCATGCAAATGAGCCTACGCGAGACTTGGGCTTGCATGCTCCCCTTCCCTTCAGTGGCGGAGGAAGGGGGGGTGCGGTAGGTGTGGTCCACCCCGGGTGTCACCACTGAGGGGGGTGACAAAATGCTGGGCGGCACTCACCGCAGGGCCTGCGGCGTGCCCAAGCCACGTGTCGCCCTGCCCAGACAGTCCACCCGCTGCCTCCCCCTCAGCTGTAGGGCGGCTGAGTGTGAGGAGGCAGGCAGACTCTGGTGGCCCTGTGGTGCACCCTGCCCCTATGGGTGGCTCACCCTCGCCCTGCCCCTATGGGCGCCATACCTCACCCCTGGGCGCGCCGCCCCAGGCAGCCAAGCAGCTTCCTCCGCTACTGCTTCACTTCTCCCCCTATTTCACACTTGAAAGGTGGAGATAAACTCTTCAACCAGGCTTCCTCAAACTCAGCCCTCCAGATGTTTTGAGACTACAATTCCCACCATCCCACCTCTGGTCCTGCTAGCTAGGGATCATGGGAGTTGTAAGCCAAAAACATCTGGAGGGCCGAGTTTGAGGAAGCCTGTCTAGTTTCCTGTGACATCCAAACTTGAGGAATAGTGGTCGATTTAAACAAGGGTTGGGAACCTTTTCACCCATTAAGGGCAACATTCCTCAGGTGTAGTCTGTTATGGCAACATAACAGTGGATCGAAAAGTGGGTGGAGGTAAAGCAAAGAGGCTCAACTTGTTACAAATCTTTCCTATCTGTCTGTGGCGGCTTTGCCAGGAAGTACTGCCAAGAGCACTCCTATCTCTCCTTTTCTTCCTTACCTAAAGTTTTAATGTGTTTTAAATAATTGAAATGACAACTCATTAGTTCAGCCCCAGCCTTTCCCCCAGACGCGCCAGAGAAATTCATTAGGGTTTGCTGATGCTCGTCTTGTTAACTCTGCCAGATGTTTTCCAGTTCATGAAGTGGGATTGAGAGGAGACCACAGGGGAAAGAGTGGGGGAAGGGGAGATTTATGGATAGGCAGGCCCTTTGTAGCTGGATTGAATGGGTCACACACAATCCAGGCAACAATCTCCTTTGCTAGCACACACAGGTAGCAGCCGATAATTCTTTTTGATTATCTAGGACAAGGTTGAAGAACCTTGGACCCTCCAGATGTTGAACTCCAAATCCCATCAGCCTCAGCTGGCATGGCCAGTGGCCAAGGATGATGGTAGCTCAGCACATCTGGAGAACCATGGGATCCCAATTCCTGGGCCAGGAAACTGGCTTTTAACTGGTGGGCCAACACACATAAGTGGTTTGCACGCTGACCAAGGTTGTGTCACATCAGCGGCATTATTACTATTTCATGTTGGCTTCTTTTTAAACAGGAGAGAGGCAGGGATAGAGGGAGAAGGGGAACCCGCTGCCTGTCTGTGTTTACAGTATAGAAATGGATGGACCAGTGGTCTGACTCAGGAATAAAATACAGCAGAGCTGAGGCGGAGTCACTGGTCATGGCACATGGCATGGAGGAATTTAGCTGTGTGTTTCTGGCAGTGAAATTTAGGTTGCTAGGTAGGATAATGAAAAACAGGACCTTCGAGTTAGCTTTTTCGGAAATGATACCAGTTAAAAGGAAGGTTGATATTCACAGGAAGGTGGATGCCCAGGGCAAGACCCTGTACTCCCATGGAATTGCTGTTGACGCATAGACCTTATTTAGCTTTCAAATCTAAGTTTATTGAGCATGTTATTGTCTAATGAGGCTTGAGAACTGGTAGGCCGCCGTATGGCACCCTAGTAATAAAGTGTGACTGAGCATCACTAAAAGGTAAGATAAAGGACCCCTGGACGGTTAAGTCCAGTCAAAGGTGACTATGGGGTTGTGGGGCTCATCTCGCTTTCAGGTCGAGGAAGCCGGCATTTGTCCAGGTCTTGTGGCCAGCAGGACTAAACCGCTTCTGGTGCAATGGAACATTGTAATGGAAACCAGAGCTCAAGGAAACACCATTTACCTTCCTTCCCTCCTATTTATCTATTTGCACTCTGGTGCTTTCGAACTGCTAGGTTGGCAGGAGCTGGGACAGAGCAATGGGAGCTTACCCCGTAGCGGCAATTCGAACTGCCGACCTTCTGACCGGCAAGCCCAAGAGGCTCGGTGGTTTAGACCACAGTGCCACTCACTTTTAGTGAGCACCACTAAAGCCGGTAGGTCGTGGTGGTTAAAATCTTGGACTAGGACCTGGGAGAGCAGGTTTCAAAACTCAGCATGGCCATGAAGCTCCCTGGTTGACCTTGAAGCAGTCACTGCCTCTGAGCCATACCCCCCTCAACATTTTGGGAGAGCAACTTGGGGCACCCCTCCATCCCACTGTCCCCATCATTCACCTGTCCACCCATTCACCCCTCCGTCCTCCTATCTTTGCCTGCTGTCCTCCTCCTCAGCCTCAGAAGACACTCTGCTGCCTGACATAGGCTAGCAGAAGGTTGCACTGGCCTGCGTGGCATTGGGAGATTCTGTGTCGACCTCCTCTGGCAGTGGCATTGCCCCAGACATACTTCCAGAAGCCAGCTGGTGTGGCCAGAGCACAGGAGCCAAAATTGCACATCTCAAATTTGGATCAGAAGCCTGGGCAGCTTCTGTCAGTCTGGGATGTCCTGCTAAAAATTGGACAATGGAGGGTATGCTTACCTACCTCACAGGGTTGTTGTGAGGCTACAAATGGGGATGAGGAGAACAATGTTCATCTTGAGCTCTTCGGAGGAACGGTGAGCTATAAATGTAATAAATAAGTAAATACCCTTCGGAACTTGTTCAAATGCTTTCCTTTCTGTTGGATGTCAGTTCAATTCTTCAGCAAATAAAACTGCATCCCGTGTGGAGCAGTCTCTTCATTTATTTATTGGTCTGATGTTGGTTTCCTTAACATTTGTTACATCTACAAACACTTTGCGGCAACCTTAAAATTTATCTTGGTTAATGGGATACTATCTTAAAGCTCAGCAGACTGTCGGGCATCTCTAAGGAAAGTGAGGGCTGGTGTGTTTGTGCACATAAATTATTGCACAGAGAGCAGGAGCAACAAGGCTGAGTGAGCCGAGAAAAGCAAATAACCCAGATGCTGAGAAACTGATCTTAAACTGGGGTCAGTGCCTTTGAGGGAACCTCTTAAGGTTGCACAAGGCCCACTTTGTACTTAATGCTAAGCTACGGTTTACAGTGTAATTGTAACAATGTCTATTCAGAAAGCAGTGAATTCAATGGGGCTTACTTCCAGGTAAGTGGGTTAGAATGGAAGCTATAGGGTGGTATTTGACTATGTTTTACTCAGGGTAAGGTAAAGGGACCCCTGACCATTAGGTCCAGTTGTAACCGACTCTGGGGTTGCAGCGCTCATCTTGCTTTATTGGCCGAGGGAGTCGGCAAACAGCTTCTGGGTCATGTGGTCAGCATGACTAAGCCGCTTCTGGCGAACCAGAGAAGTGCACGGAAACGCCATTTACCTTCCTGCCGGATTAGTACCTATTTATCTACTCGCATTTTGATGTGCTTTCGAACTGCTAGGTTGGCAGGAGCAGGGACTGAGCAACGGGAGCTCACCCCGTCGCGGGGATTCAAACCGCTGACCTTCTGATCAGCAAACCCTAGGCTCTGTGGTTTAACCCACAGCGCCACCCGCGCCCCTAAAATTAAAATGTATCTGAATACCACCCTTAATCACTATAAGAAGGCACTTTATTTTGCCAGAACTCGAAAGGAATTAATGCTGCAAGAAAGCATTAACGTGACGTTTAAAAAACATACGATTTCCCCTCCTCAGCAAAATCATATTTCTCTTTCTTGCTTATTTCACAGTCCAGAAGCCAGTCCCGTATTGGCCTGAAGCAAAGCGCCAAGCAGAAGGTATGTTTATTAATTCAGCCATTAAATTATTGTGCTTTGATTTAATGGGTTTAAACTCTGCTTAGGTACCTGGACTTTTAGTTCTTCCACAGAGGTGGAGACAGATCTTCAAGAGAGAATTGATGGGCAAAGGAGGGATTCAGCTTCCCAAACTTGTGTCAATCAGTTATCCAGAAAGAAGAGCCAGGTTGTTTGGATGTGGCACTGTGAGGGCCACCAACTGCAAAATAACGAATGCCTCAAGAAGCTTCAGAAGGTGCGGAAGAATATTATTATTACAATTGGATACAACTGGGTGCCATTTTGAATCAAGATGGTGAACTGAACCTTTAGAAACTGCATTGATCTTACCTGCCAGTGTGGTGTAGTGGTTAAGAGCGGTAGTCACGTAATCTGGGGAACCGGGTTCGCATCTCCGCTCCTCCACATGCAGCTGCTGGGTGACCTTGGGCCAGTCACACTTCTCTGAAGTCTCTCAGCCCCACTCACCTCACAGAGTGTTTGTTGTGGGGGAGGAAGGGAAAGGAGAATGTTAGCCGCTCCTTAAAGGGAGTGAAAGGCGGGATATCAAATCCAAACTCTTCTTCTTCTTCTGCTGATTGATTTTGTTGGTTTCTTCGAATTCTGAAGCAATGCTGTGTTTGAGACTGCTAGCATCGTGAAGCGCAGGATTTCACAAAGCCAGTGACTGTATCTGTCACCACCATTATAATTGTATTCAAGGGATTTGGGGTCAGTTTGGCCACAATGTATGCAAAAGAGGTGACCTTAATGGCTAATACTTCTGCCCACCAATAAATACAGAATCATGTTTCAGGGAGTTCCCCTGTCCTTCAGTACAGGCCCAGCCAAGATTGTTGTAGTAGTCCCAGGGAACCTTTGCTGGTTAATGTTTCAGGCCAGCCTCAGAAAATCAATTTTGTGCTGAGCAGTGCTGTGATCTCTAGTGCAGTTACCCTAAAATTCACATTTATTATTATTTGTTTATGAAACTTCTCCATTGCTTGTCACCCAAAGGGACTCCAAGCAACTTAAATATATATGCACAAATCATTATACCATTAGGTTAGGAATCATAGAACACATTAATATTCCATGCCATATATTTGGAATATAAAAACCCAAACACCAGCCCCTCCCCTAACAGTAATAGAAAACTTTGTAGGATGCAAGCAACAAACAAAACTATGTTCCCACCCACTAAATAGCAGATTATATATATATATATATATATATATATATATATATATATATATATATATATACCCCCTCTCTAGCTCCCACCTGAAAAATAAAAAATAAACCAAGTGTGTTTTTTTTTTAAAAAATATATTCCCATCAAACCAAGAAACCCAGTAACATGGGCAGTTGTTATAAATTAGGGGGGGGGGAAGGAATGTAAAATAACTAAGCAAGTATTAGAAATCACCCCAGAATTGGCCCTACTAAACATCTTCCAAGACAATAATGCCCATTTACACCACAAAGAACTCATAACCCACCTACTTTCAGCAGCCAAAAACACCATAACCAGACACTGGAGAGACCTGTCAGGAGTAAGCATGGACCAATGGTACCAAATAGTATGGGAAACAGCCCTATTAGAAAAATTAACCAATAAACTGAAACTGACATGGGGACAAACAGAAGAAGACACCTTCACCCTGGTATGGCTCCCCTTTATCACATACACAGCCCAACAGGACAATGACAATAATCCACCAACAGCATACAAATCAATATGGCTAACCTGATCCAAAACACCCACCCACCCCACTCACACATGAAAACAAAGACCACCACAGCCAACCACAAATGAACAGCCACACCCTGGGCCAACCCCAACCTCTCTCACCACCAAAGGAACACAAGCGAACAGCAAAGAACCTGCACAAGCGGCACTGACACAAAACGCCACATATATTAAGTAAAATAGAAACATCTCCAAAGTGGAAGATGAATCTTTTTGGGGACCATGATTTGGGGGGAGAAGGCCTCAGAATTTCTTCTGCAGCAATATGTTTCTGCTGAAAGAGACCTTCTTTTTAACAAACCTTTCTGTTTTGAAGAGATGGCAGCGGGGAGTTGCGCTGTGCAAGTGGAAATCCTCGCACTGGTGAAATACATTAGTTGGATACAGCCCCAGGTGTTTTGCCCAGATTCTAAGTCATGTCAGGATTTGCCCAAGCATTCCTGTGTAATACAATAAGGCTAGCGCTCGTACTCCATGTATCTTGGAAAGGGGACATGCGCCATGTGTCGGGAAAGAGATAGCAGCTGGCCTTTAGTGCTGCCTGGGCTTGGCAGTGCATGCACACATACGCCTTTGCATCTTTATTATAGCAATGTGTCAGGCCACAATGTAGCACAATGGCACAACGTAGCATTGCTTACAATACACCATGCTATATGGCACTATCGGTATATCACATTCTCATTACACGTAGTATCATGTTTCCCATAGTAACAGGACTCCATTAAAATGCCTTAGAACTGAAAACTGAATTAACATAGCATCTCATTCTACTTATCAGTTCAGCATAAGGTCAATCGTTTGCTCTTTTTATTCTATTTTTATTTTTTACTATATAGGCTGATTGAGGGGATGTGGTTATCATATTCTGTGGCACTGTGCTCTGGACTGACTCACAGTAATTAGCTCAATGGTTAGGCTATCTCCACATCATGGTCTATGTTGGTCTGTGTCATGAGTGTGTGCAGGAGCCAGGCCCTGTGACCAATAGGACCTTGCAGGACTGGGGCCTTCCTAAGTTTGTTCTGAAGAGGCAGGTGAGGCCGATTGGTAACTCACAGCACCTGGTGGCAAGAGCCAGGAAGGGATATAAGGTCAGCATTTCCCTTCGGCTCTTTGCCACAGCAACATGTTCCCTGCCTTGCTGTGTTTGGCTTCTTGCTTCCTGATCCTTGAACCTCGGCTTCTTGACTCCGGGCTTCTTGATCCTCAGACCCTTGACTTCTTGACTCCTTGCTTCCTGACCCACGGCTTCTTGACTCCCGGCTCTCCAGCCTCTGGACTCCTGGCTTCTGGACCCCTGTTCCTGCTCCCACCCCACCATCTTGCCCCCAGTCCTGACGTCCGCTGCTGGGACTTCAATCGTCTATGAACAGGACCATGACAGTCTGTATGTACTTGAAGGTACCATGACTACTCAAACCATCTAAAAAGGCAGTGTTCATACATGCCTCCTTCTAAGCAGTGGTGCATGAAAAGTCTCTCAAAATAATACAAGTATATCATCATCACTCACAAATCAGAAGTTTGGTGCATTCTTAGCTTAATGCACCCTGACAACCAGAACATTCTGAAAGTGTTTGTATGGCTCTCAGAATGTGTGCGGATTCTTTTCTAATATTTTGAACAGTTACAGCCCTTCCCCCACTTTGTTTTTCTAATTCCATTTGCAGACACGTGGGCTGGAGCTCTCCAGGTTAATACCCAGAGTGGTTTTGCCAAAGCAGCTGGCCATATTCCAGAGTAGGGTGACCAAGTGGATCACAACACAGTTTTATCTGCCCTTCAGCAATGCCTGTGAAATTTTTGGTGAAGAAAACACACTGCATGCTATTTAAATAAAAAAAATAAAAAATAAAATGCATGCGATTTAAGTCAGTGAGCAAGGCATTTTTGTTATTTGAAAGTATGCATGTGTATACCACACTTCATTACATTTCCCTTTTTTAGCTTATAGAACCATAAAATTGTGGAACTGGTTGGTCATTTAATCCAACCAGCTGCAATGCAGGAATCTTAGCACATACTACTTCCCCATCCAAGAGGAAACCATACTGGACCCTGCTTAGCTTTGCAAATGTGCTAACAGTTTTATTGCTGCACCACTAGGGGTTAGAGAATGTTTGCAGATGAGGATGACCAAGATGATAAAGTAGTAGTAGTGGTAGTAATAATATATATTTTTTATATCCCGCCCATCTGGCTGGGTTTCCCCAGCCACTCTGTCCTGCTCCCAACAGAATGTTAAAAACACGATGAAACATCAAACATTAAAAGCTTCCCTGAACAGGGCTGCCTTCAGATGTCTTCTAAAGGTCTGGTAGTTGTTCTTCTCTTTGACATCTGGTGGGAGGGCGTTCCACAGGGCGGGCGCCACCACCAAGAAGGCCCTCCACCTGGTTCCCTGCAACCTCACTTCTCGCAGTGAGGGAACCACCAGAAGGTCCTCAGTGCTGGACCTCAGTGTCCGGGCTGAGCGATGGGGGTGGAGACGCTCCTTCAGGGTCTGGAAACCAAGGCTTATGAGGAATGTTGAGGGAGTTGGAGAAAAGAGGAGACTGAGAGGAGATCTTCAAATATCTCAAGGGCTGTCACATGAAAGATGCAGCAAGCTTGTTTTCTCCTGTTCTGGAGGGTAGAAGACTTGAACCAATGGCTTCAAGTTACAAGAAAATAGATTCCAACTCAACATTAGGAAGAACTTTGACAGTGAGAGCTATTTGACAGTGGAAATGCCTCCCTTGGAAAGTGGTGGACTCTCTTTCCTTTGGGGTTTTCAAGCAGAGGTTGGACAGCCATCTGTCATGGATCCTTTAGCTGAGATTCCTGCATTTCAGGGGGATTCCTCCCAACTATGTGATTCAAAGCTATGGTTTTCCCAGTAGTGATGTATGGAAGTGAGAGCTGGACCATAAAGAAGGCTGATGGCCGAAAAATTGATGCTTTTGAATTATGGTGCTGGAGGAGACTCTTGAGAGTCCCATGGACTGTAAGAAGATCAAACCTCTCCATTCTGAAGGAAATCAGCCCTGAGTGCTCACTGGAAGGACAGATCCTGAAGCTGAGGCTCCAATACTTTGGCCACCTCATGAGAAGAGAAGACTCCGTGGAAAAGACCCTGATGTTGGGAAAGATGGAGGGCACAAGGAGAAGGGGACGACAGAGGACTAGATGGTTGGATAGTGTTCTCGAAGCTACCAGCATGAGTTTGACCAAACTGCGGGAGGCAGTGGAAGACAGGAGTGCCTGGCGTGCTCTGGTCCATGGGGTCAGGAAGAGTCGGACACGACTAAACAACTAAACAACAACAACATGTGATTCAGAGGACAGGAAATATAATGTGAAGCAGATATACAAATGAGTTGGGTGGAGTAGTGGGTGGGGATAATGGTTTCCTGACCACAAGTAATTATTCCCTTGAAACATCTACAACTGCAGCTATTTTGTGGCATAAAGAACAAACTCTAGGCAACTAAACAGTTCAGATCTTTTTATTCCCTTGAGTGCAATCAGGAAAAAGGCCTCCATGTTCTCTTGGGAATTTGACAGCTGTGTGAGCCTTATGTAATCCTTTTATTCTGATTCCTCAGGTCCTGGCGGAGTCTAGTTTAATCTGTGATGTAATAGGATTTGCCATTTTGAAGTTTGGTTGAAACGGGGCAGTTTGTGTAATATTGGAAGGGATGTGTGTGTGTGTGTGTGTGTTGCGCGCTGAGCAGATAAATAGCACACCCAGGCATGACTGATAAAATGTTGTGCTGTTTTCAGTTTGGAAAGTCACTAATGTCTGAACTGCTATTGATTGGAGGGTGAATTTTGTTTGCTCCTGGCGCGAGCACGGCTACCTTTGCCTTGAAAACTAAGCAGCAGCTCCTTGGGCAGAAATCTATACAGGAAGAGAATACCTCTGGATAAATCAATGGCAAAGCTCATATGCAACTCTTCCTATCTGCCTTGCAACATAAAATAACAAGGAGCTGAGTAATTCTGTAAAATTGCTGCACATGGTGAGCCAGGAGAGCCTGCTGAGTAGCAGAACATGGTAGCAAATACCCAAATGATAACTTTGAAGCTGAAGTAGAGGAAAGTCTGCAACCATTGGAGGATTCTGCAAAGCCTCTTCCGCCCTCAAAGGAGGTGGAGATGCGGGCTTCATGGCCCCACCAGGCACGCAGTGGCCCCGCGTGATTGGGGGAATTCCCAGCCGCGTCATCCCCTGGCCAGCCAATCAGCTGGCTCTGGGGGCGGGGCCTGTGCTACTTAAGGCAGGACGCAGCTGGGAATCTCTCTCTTTGCCCGCCTGCCAGGTGGTCCTGCTTTTCCCACCCTCCCGCCTGGATAAGGTTTTCGTTCCTTGACCTTGCTATGGACCTTGGTTGGTCGCTGTTGAAGGGCCTGGTAGGAATTTTTCCACTTGGCAAATTGGCACCAGCCACTTGCTTTTCACCTACCTCATAGCAAATCTTCACAACTTTCTTGGTATTGGCGGTTAGGCATTGGTATTGTTCTGTAGATGGAAGAGGGGAGGTAGCGCCATCACCTGCCCTGCATATTGAAGGGTAGTCCGATAAAGGATTCCGGGGTGCGTGGCCCTGTCCGAAGCCTAGGGAGGTGAGGGCCTAAGGCCCCTTCCGGTGACCCTGAGAGAGTTTCTAGTTGATGTGCATCAGCAGGACTCACCCAATGGTGGTTATCCCTTCCTGGACTTCAAGCGGATGGGCTGAAGTCGGATATAGTTGGTTAGGACCAATGCCTAAGCCAATATCGCTCATCACCTGTAACCAATAAAGTTGTGGCCTTGTTAGCTCGTTAACCTTAATAATTGTGTCACGTGTCATTATTTCCACTGGGGGGGGGGTTGGGCTGGGAACTCGCCACACAATTCACAGTGCAACTTTACCCACGTTTCATTATGGAGAAGTGAGTCGACACTGTGTGGACGCAGCAGTGGGAGCAGGGGCAGCCCAACCCGCTTTACGGCCTAAGGTGATAAGGAATGGTGCTTCCACCGGCACGTCCACACAGTGGTGGCCTCCTGGCCCCTTCTCACTGACGGTAAGCCACTACAATGCTGGTCCGTGTGGCACCGAACCCTCTTTACACGCCTCTCTTGCATGCTCTAGTGCTGTGTGGATAAGCCTCAGAAAAGCCAAGCTGAGCCATGGGGGTTGCAGGCTTCACCCCCCTCCCCTCATGGCCCCAAGGAGGTCTTCTACTTTCAGTTTCAAAGGATCTCAGCGTAGATGTGATCCAGGATACCCAGCTTGCAGCCAACGATGGTTAGTGGTTAAGAAGCCCACTGCAAACCATGGATTATGAAGCTGACTAGTTTGGCAACTCACCACTGTTTTCAATCAGGACTCCAGGTTCGCATGTTCATGGTACATCTGCTTTGGCTTGAGGGCCACATTTGCTTTCTGGGGGCTACATGTCTGTGGCAAAAAATGGGCATTGCCATAGAGAGTGTTGAGGAAGCTTCCAACAGGCTTTATTACTCATTCTGTACATTTTTGCCAGTTTAACCAGGGTAATATACCACCGGTACATCATTTTCCTTAGGTTTTCTTTTAAAGTAGAACACGCTGTGAATCTCATACCTTCATTCCATAATTTTACCCAGTTGTAAAGCCTACTGGAAGTGTAAATTAAAGGATGGCGAATTTTTTCACATGTGGTGGACTTGTGAAAAAATGGAAAAGTTTTGGGACATGATATATAACGAAATGTAAAAACTCTTTAAATACACCTTCCCAAAGAAACCAGAGGCTTTTTTTACTAGTGATAATAGGAGATGAAGTGAGAAAAGAAGATTACAAATTATTTTTGTGTGCTACGACTGCTGCTAGGTTTCTCGTGGCCCAAAAGTGGAAAACCCAGGAGATTCCAACATTAATGGACTGGCAGACGAAATTATTTGAGTATGTAGAATTGGCGAAAATGACTTATAAAATTCGAGGCCAAAAAGTGACAAAGTTTGAAGAGGAGTGGAGTAAATTTGTTGTGTACATTTGAAATAATTGTAGAATTTTAAAAACTGTAGCAGGGCTGTAATGGTTATATGGGTTGCTCGTGCGTAAGTTGCCGCCACTCCTGGCTAGGTGGCCTGATTAAACCTTTCCTGGCTGGACAACCCCTCACTTCGTGGCTGTTCAGTCGCTGGCAGAATCCGACAGTGGGCGTTTCTTAAACCTTTTCCAACATAAAAGTTGTTTGACGCCCAGTCTCCTCCTACTCTCCCTGCGCGGAAGTCTTCTGCGCAGGGAGGGTGTGGGTAGCGGAGGACCTGTGCTCTCCCCGCTGGTGTCCAGTGAAGAGTCTTTGAGCCTGCTCTCTGCTCCCCCATTGGCCCCCCTCCATCCCTGGTGTTGCGCTGATTTTCTTCCCCAACAGGAGACCTGCCTCTCTCCCTACTTGGCCCCTCTCCAGCATCGTCGTGGAGCCTCGCCTCCTCCTCTCGTTCCGATGGCAGTTCCCTGACAAGGGCTAACATAAATCTTGTGATGTGGACAGAGTGTAAATAAGAATCTGTAAGAGAGGATGTAAATTGGGAAAACTGAAACAGGGAAGGAAGGAAGTCTGGGTGTGAAATTGCGCAGGGTAAATAAGAAGACACAAAATGTTGAATGTAAAAGTTTAAGTTTTATTTAATTTTGTTATGTTTTTGAAAATCAATAAAAAGCATTTATTAAGAAAAAAAAAGAGAGATAGAGTGTTGAGGACTCTATAGAAAAGCCTAGATGGTCATTTTCTGTCTCACATCCTGACATTCCTCACCTTGCTCCATGCTAAATGTATACAGTACCTGTAATAGGACATAGACCGTCTGTGGAGGAAGCTGAGGAGACAGCAGACCCTGAGTATCATTAAAGACAGCAAATTGGGAGACAGATAATTGTTCCCCGTTAGATGAATTCATCTATCAGGACAGTCTCATTGTTGGACTCCTGAGCTGGCGTCAATAAGACTTACGGTACTCAAAAGCACGGAGTGGGTACCATTTAGAATCCACCACCCTAACACCAAAATAGTTGTTTGGCCCTGACTATCATAGTGATGTTTGGGTTTCTTTGTTTTTAAATGAATAGGAGATTTCAAAGTTCTGATTCCCATTCGGAAAGCCATACTGCCTCTGTTGCTGGCAAGGCCCTTTCTCCCTGCTGAGTAAATATTGCCCTGCAATTAAGTGGAGCAATTAGAGACATTTAGCATTAAATGAAGAAGTAAGAGAAGGCGATCCTTTCGACGGTTTGCATTATAGCCCATCCACTTTCTCTATAATTATCGGAGAGTTCTCCAAATGTTCATTAACTAAATGGAAGGCAGATGATGGCCGTTAGTCAGCAAATCTAAATCCCGCTGGAACGTTTCATGAGCTCTCTGCACAATTAATATTCCTAGTATTAGCAGGTCCTGAGAGAAATAGGAAGGGCCTGTAGCCTGGTGGGTTTCTGCAAAGTCTTTTATTTTTTTAAAAAATTAATTCATTTTTCATTTTCATTCATTATATACATCTCAAATTCTTAACATTTACTATATATTCCTCCCTCCCTTCCAAGACTTCCCCCAACTTGCATTTCTGGTTTGTTTCTATTTTCACCCGCTTTGCTATCTCTCAACAGAAAAAGTTATTAATAACATAACATCAAACCTTAAAAACATAAAATTAAAATTAAATACATCATCTTATTTCACTATCTTCCAAACATTTTCTGATGCTAATAATGTGAATGTTTATTTAAATCCTGCCATCAAGTCTATTGCCTTTTTTTGTTTCTGCAAATATAATATGAATGGTTCTCAGTCTTTTTCAAAGTCTTTGTTGTCTTTTTCTCTTAGTCTTTCCGTCATTTTTGCCAGTTCTGCATAGTTCATCAACTTCTCTTACCATTGTTCTTTAGTTGGTATTTCTCCAGTCTTCCAATTTTGTGCAATCAACATTCTTGCTTCTGTAGTGGCAAACATAAATAAAGTCCTCATTTCTTTTGGTGTGTCTTGACCTAAAATACCTAATAAAAAGGCTTCTGGTTTTTTTTTTTTACAAAAGTTATTTTTAACATTTTCTTCAATTCGTTGTATAGCATTTCCCAGTAGGATTACCGAAGTCTTGCTGATACCTCCCTCTTCTGCATGGAAGAAGGCATTTTGCTTACACAGTCATGCCTGAATGTCAGCTGTAGAGAAGATGACTGTATTTTATATCCTACTTTTCTTCCAGGAAGGTCAAAAACCCTTTGAGGTAGCAAAACCTGAGACAGAGTAACTTGCTCAAGGTCCCAAAGCAAGATTCAGGTATGACTGAGGACTTAAACCCGTGTCTTTCCAGTCTTATCTAACTGCTACACCAGATTGACTTAGGTCAGCTATTGAATTTGGGCCTGAGTTTCCATTTCACTCATTCTGACCCAAAGTTTTCTGAAAAATCCAATACCCACAGCTTCCTTGTTCATCTAAATACACTTTCACAAGAGGGTGTGATGGCCACCAAAGAGGATTAAGCTACCAATGCCTGATGATCTTCTATTGTTGGAAGCAGTATATGTTTATGACAACCAGTTACTAGAAATATCAGAAGGGGAGATTATCGTTGTGCTTGGGTTCTCATTGCATGCCTCCCATGGGAATCTGGTTGGCCACTGTGGGAACACGATGCTGGTCCAGCAGGCACTTATGTTCTTAGATGTCAGAAGCAGATCTATGTGCATCAATGTGCACAGGGTTGTTCCTGACATTGAAGCACCTCCAATCGCCTCTGCGTTCACAAAGCTCTATGCGCAGTTTGGAACCTCTCTATGCACACAAGAACAGCTGGATTGCCACTTATGAATTTTGTCTGTGCTGGAATTCTCAGAGCTGCATTTGATTCTAGGACAGAGAGGTTCCTATTGTGAGAGGCTTGCCGGAAGACTTAAAAGCAGCACATGGATGTTTTTTCCGTGTCAAAACCAAACCACTTAAAGCTGCTTTTACTGTGCATGCTCAATTTTGTGGCTGGCCTCCTGCAGGCTGTTTCGCAAGAATGCTTTTTAAGTCATTTGTAAATGGGACATTGCAGGTAGTTGTGCTTACTCTTGGATGAACATGGAAGTGTTGGCATGGGTTTAATGTGAAAAAGCCCTGTGTCCCCAGAATGAAGAGATGGGGAGAGCTGACCTCAGAAACATTTTCACTCTCCTTGACTTAGCTGCACAACCATCTCCTTCACTGAAGATGCTCTGTCTGAATATGAAGCTGCATGCTCTGCTGCCGGGGGCGGAGAGCAGGCGGGGCGTGACTGGCACCCCTGGGGGCATGACGCGCATCCTGGGGGCGTGGCACGACGCCCACAGGGGCATGGCGCGCTGCCTGTGGGCAGTCCACTCCATCCACACTCCCTTTCCTCCCCCAGTGAGTCTTTCCCACTTACATCTCCTTTATCTCTGTTTTTTTTTTATTTAAGTTTCCCCATAGCTCTGCTCTTCATCATCACCAAAGTGCAACTTTCCCCAAATATACTCCTTTGTGTGTGCATTTTTTCCCTAACATGCACCTTTTTTGAAAAAGCAATTTCCTCTAAATAGTGCATCTTTGTATGTCTTTTCACCAATATAGGCATTTATATGCACATTTTGGGACGTGGGTGGCGCTGTGGGCTAAACGACAGAGCCTAGGACTTGCTGATCAGAAGGTCAGCGGTTCGAATCCCCGTGACGGGGTGAGCTCCCGTTTCTCGGTTCCTGCTCCTGCCAAACTAATAGTTTGAAAGCATGTCAAAGTGCAAGTAGATAAATAGGTACCGCTCTGGTGGAAAGGTAAACGGCGTTTCCGTGCGCTGCTCTGGTTCGCCAGAAGCGGCTTAGTCATGCTGGCCACATGACCCGGAAGCTGTATGCTGGCTCCCTCGGCCAATAAAGCGAGATGAGCGCCGCAACCCCAGAGTCGGCCATGACCGGACCTAATGGTCAGGGGCCCCTTTACCTTTACCTTTATGTACACTTTACACTAATATATGCATTTTGTGCACATGACTTGACTGAAGACCTGCATTGCAAAATTCAGAGGTGTGTGAATTTTGAAGGACAGCCGTATTTCAGTTTGCATCTTGTTTTGGGAAGGGCATATTGGCTAAGCTCACCTTGAAACTCAAACTTAATCAATTTTCTCCCCTTTCACTCACTTCGAGAGGAGGACCGTTCCCTGTAAAATTTACCACCCACCTCTAGAACAGAATGCTGGACAAGATGAGTGTTTAATATGATCTATCAGGGCTTTTTACATTTTATAAATAACTATATATATTTTTTTTAAAAGTCACTGAAATCATGTCCTTTTTCTGTATTTGTTGGATATTACATTCTCAAATGCCCTTTCTCTTTCACTGCGTTTTGTAATAACAACAACCTACACTGTATTTCTGAAAAAGGGTCTTAAGACAAGTTGTAAAAGAATTTCCACCTTTTCTGTTCCAGACCTCCCCTTTCAACTCCTTGGCCAATGAAAAATCCCTGTTTGACTGCAAAAGGGTAAGTGGAATTTCCCCCCACCTGCACTTGAAAGTTTTCTTCTTCAAATGATAAAAAGGATCTTGCTAAGCCTCTGGGAGGGATCCTTCAGCTACACTCAAGCCTTTGTAGCTTCTGTAATTAAATAATAGATTAGAAAGAATTGGAAACTTGACAGGCTGCAGTTCATAGAAAGGTAAACTCTCTTTCCATTTGAAATTACGTGGCCCTGAGTGGCTGGTTCTGAATTTCTCCTTGCCGAGTCTGTTGGTGCTTCTGTTTCGAGACGATTGCACGGGGAAGGGGAAACGCAATTACTGAGTTAATATTCATGCCACCTTCGCATTTTGATAACACCATTTCTGAGATTTTATTTCCATTTTATAGCACAATAATGGTGGCGGAGAGAGAGGATGCCAAATAGTTATATCTGAGTGGGAGTCTTACTGGATGTTTGGAAATGGGCACCCGGCTTAAAATAAAAGAAAGATAATGGATGTATTTATGATGACAGGGGGCTGGTAATAACATGCTCTGAAGCCTTGTGGTCTCCCCAGCTGTCTGGTTCTGACAAAGCCAATTCCCTCTTCCAGCCCATCTTTTTATCTGTCACTCTGAACCTTCCATTTGACAATCCCATTGGAAAGAGCCAAGAAGGCAGCGTGGCGGCTTGGTTAGTGTGTCGGTTTAAGACCAGAGTTCAAATCCTCACACAGCCCTGAAGCTCACTGGGCGATCTTGGGCTAGTCACTGTCTCCCAGCCTAGGAGAGAGCCATGGCCACATTCACACCATGCATTCAAAAAGCAGTGTACACTTTAAACAGTCATGGCTTCCCCCCAAAGAATTCTGGGAGCTGCAGCTGGTTAAGTGCACTGAGAGTCCCCTAAGAACTCTGTTACCTCAGGACGATGGAGGGCCTGTGTGCTGTGTCCTGTTGGTTGTGGCACTTACCTTGCTTCTGATAGGAAGTGCTCTGTGAGGGAATGACAAAAAACGTGTGTGTGTTTGTCAAGGAGGGTCTGTTGACAGGGGAGTGAGAAATGTCCCTCTTTTTATCTGATGAATGTTGGAGTGTATGTGGGAGCTGTATGTAGCACGCCTTGTGTTCTAACCAGTTTGAGTCCAGTTTGGAAACTCTTCTAGCCAGCTCCCCTCTTCTCGCACCTGCTCTGTACTGCTTGCGGTCTGATATTATATTTGACAGAATGCTGTTAACGGTACCAACTATCCGAGGGAGAGCACGAGACAAATAATATATGCTGAGCTGGGATACGCAGCGAGTCGGCACGGCAACCCTTGCAAAAATATTTCCCCAGAATCTCCATGAAATATTCATGACTCTTTTATGTATTTGAACAAATCCTGGAGCTCCATCTCTCTCCTGTCTAGCAGGTAATATCAGGGACACAGGTGTTTGCACAGGAGCGCCCAGTGTGGAGCCTGCTACCCTGCTGAACTGGGGGTTTGTTTTTAATTTTGCACGGATGATATTTCACTCACCCAGACAGAGTAATCTTCATTCAGGAAAAGAGATTATTAGAAGCACACAGTTGTATAATGGGGCGCAGAAAGCTCTGGTTGTCTCATCAATTCCCTCCAGGCGCTTCTTTTCTAGTTAAACATATCCCCCAAACAATAATGGTAATGGCTGGGTGTTTGCTTAATATTCTACATAAGCGCTTGATCTTTGGCTGGATGAAGCAGGCGAGATTTAATTCTGAATTCTGAGAGCGCACAGGAGAGGAGAGTCCTCTGGCGAGATGAATCCAGCAGCAGAAAAAAACATGGTGTTTGTTTAACTTGGGGAATCTGGCTCTGTGCAGCTGCAGCCATTTTACCTGGGAGATGGAAATGGGCGAGACTAGTATTTCTTTGGCAAATCCTCTCCGTCCTTACTTCCCCTTTAACTTTGTTGCCACACCAATGTGACAATGGCCCAGTCTGCACTATGCATTTACAATACAGTGGACGCTCGGGTTGCGGACGTGATCCGTGCGGGATGCACTTTCGCAACCCGCAGATTTCGCAACCCGCATCTGCGCACACGCAGGTTGCATTTCGGTGCTTCTGTGCATACACAAAGCGTGATTTAGCACTTCTGCGCATGCACCACTGCCGAAACCCGGAAGTAACCCGTTCTGGTACTTCCAGGTTTCGGCGGTCCGCAACCCAAAAAAACGCAACCTGAAGCATCTGTAACCCGAGGTAAAGGTAAAGGGACCCCTGACCATTAGGTCCAGTTGTGGCCAACTCTGGGGTTGCGGCGCTCATCTCTCTTTATTGGCCGAGGGAGCCAGTGTACAGCTTCCAGGTCATGTGGCCAGCATGACTAAGCCGCTTCTGGCGAAGCAGCACATGGAAATGCCGTTTCCCTTGGTGCTGGAGTGGTACCTATTTATCTACTTGCACTGGCGTGCTTTTGAACTGCTAGGTTGGCAGGAGCAGGGACTGACCAACAGGAGCTCACCCCGTCGCAGGGATTCGAACTGCCGACCTTCTGATTGGCAAGTCCTAGGCTCTGTGGTTTAACCCACAGGGCCACCTGCGTCCCAAGGTATGACTGTACTATTATGCCATTTTAACAGTCATGGCTTCCCTGAAAGAATAGTTTGTTTAGGGTGCTGAGAATGTTTAGGAGACCTCCGTTCTCCTCACAGGGCTACAATTTGCAGAGTTTCCTGAAAAGAGGCGTTAAAGCACTATAAGAATTAGACAGAAAGAGCAAATAGCCCATTGTGCATTGTAGATGTTTGAAGGCATATTTGCTGAGATCTTTCATGGGCACCACTGATGGCACTGGTGGGCACATTGGTGCTCAGGGGCACCACACTGGTGACCTCTGATCAGAGAACCTTTATATGTAGTATCAGTTCAGTTTCTTGGTCAACCGAAAAGACTTTAACCACTGATATTTCCGTGTGTTTGGAAAAGACAGCACACAGTAACACTTGCACAGATATCAAATCCTTGTTAGAGTCTAAGAGCGGGCCTTCAGTAAAAGCAATTAAAGGAAGATGAACAGTCTTGGCTTATTGTCTGTTCTGTTTCACAGTTGAACACATAGAAGTGGAGGGGCAATTGGGAGAGTTGAGTGGGCTGGGCAGGGAGAGGAGCGCTCTGTTTGGTCTCAGAACAATAATGTACGGATATACATTATTGTATATATAATGTACAATATAATATATAATTGTATATATAATGGAGCAGGAAGAGGTCAGAGAGACTGTGATGCAAAGGAAACAAAGACTGACCCAGAATAGGAAAGCCTGAATTTCCAGCACTGAACGGGATGGGTCAAAATGTGTGCATAGAACCTGGAGCAAGTCTAGTGAGTGTCTGTGGAAGGGAAATTCATGTTTCATGTCTTCGCAAGAAAACAAAATAAAAGCCTCCAAGGCAGAAAGTAAGCTTGGAAAGTAGACTCACTTGCTATCACTTAGAATCATAAAATTGTAGATTTGCAAGGGAACCTAGGGCCACCTAGTTCAACCCCTTGCAATGCAGGAATCTCAGCTAAAGCATCCATGACAGGTGGCCATCCAACCTCTTAATTAATTTAATCTACTGCATTTATATTCCACCTTTCTGTCCAAGGATCTCAAGGTGTTGTGCATGATTTCTCTCCCTCATCATTTAGTCCTCACAACTACCCTGTGAGGTAGGTTAGGCTGAGAGGCAAGGACTGGGCCAAGGTCCCCCAGTGAACTTCATGACTGAGTGGGAATCCTAAACGTGGCATCCGGGATTGGGATCCTGCCAATCTGGGATGTCCTGGTTAAATGGGGACACTTGGGGGAATATGTGGCTATATACTCTTGAATGCCTCAACAGCATAGTGATAGTCTGGAGACACGCTTTGTTTGCTATCCCAAACCATTCTTTGGCAGCTGGTTCAGTGTGTAGGCTTCAGGGTTCTAGTGGAAAACCCCCCAAACTGAAACATACAAGGTTGACATCTGTCCATCAAGGCCCTTGCTGACTGCACTAGGCTATCATCCAGCAATCTACCTAACAAAGGAATGTCATAACAATATCCTTCCCTAATTCACACCTTACATAACCAGTGAATTAGCGGTGAGATACAGGTTGTAGAGATATCCTTACCAAGCATGGTTTTATTTTATGTTCTCCTGATTTTTGCTTTTCTATGTTTTTACCCCTGATTTTATTATGTCAGGTTGATTATTTTTTTTTAATGAGGGGGCTGTATCCAAAGACTTTATAAAAAAAACCCCATACCTTTTATTATGTACCCCACTTTGAGAAGACTTTTCTTGATTTGGTGGTGCAGATACACACACACACACACACACACACACACACACACACACACACACACAATAATTCTATCTCCTTGAACCACACATTTCTCATCTACTGCATGTTGTATTCATGTTTAAGGAAGGCAATCTTACTCAGCTACGAGGGATCGTCAAAGAAAGGTGGATCTCTACATAAAGGTTGAGATCTAAAGTTTCTTGTGTGGCAGCAATTCTTCACATGATACACACACACACACAAATAATTAAACATTGTGTGCATGAGGGGACTCTAATATTTCTTTCAAGGAACAGATGTTTCCAGTGAACGAACGGAAGAAGGATATTGCCTGACTTAATAGCAGCTTAATTCTGTGCCTCTTCCTCCCCGTACCTCAACGTGCAGAGGGAGCAGCCTTGTTTTCCGTCGCAGCTTCTTGATTTCCTCAGCATCTCTCTTTCTTGACAACACAGCTTGCCCCTCCACCCCCTGCCCCGTGACTGTTTGAATTCCTGCCTGACTTTTGTCTTCACGCTGTCAACTTGTCGCTCGGTGAACTCTGTTGTTATGACAGACTTTTAAAGAAGCTGGATTTGATGCCTCATTGTGCTGTATGAATGCAAGCAGGGATGAGAACCGGATGGTGCCCTTGGATTAGCAGGCTTGAGGGGGGGGGGAAGCTGTCATCCAAATGGTTTCAGCAAAATTGCCCCTAATTACTTGAAAAGGGTGGGTGGGAGGGAGCGGAGGGGCTCCTGGATATTAAGGCTCTGCATTTCAGCTGAAAATTATCATGGGAATGGCAGATACAGCCAGCTTCAGTGGCAGATAATAATAATAATAATAATAATAATAATAATAATAATAATAATAATAATAATAATAATATATTATTTATACCCCGCCCATCTGGCTGGGCCTCCCCAGCCACTCTGGGCGGCTTCCATAAAAACCAAAAATACAGTAAAATATCACACGTTAAAAACTTCCCTGAACAGGGCTGCCTTAAGATGTCTTCTGAATGTCAGGTAGTTGTTTATCGCTTTGACATCTGCTGGAAGGGCGTTCCACAGGGTGGGCGCCACTACCGAGAAGGCCCTCTGCCTGGTTCCCTGTAGCTTTGCTTCTCGCAATGAGGGAACCGCCAGAAGGCCCTCGGCGCTGGACCTCAGCGTCCGGGCAGAATGATGGGGGTGGAGACGCTCCTTCAGGTATACTGGACCGAGGCCGTTTAGGGCTTTAAAGGTCAGCACCAACACTTTGAATTGTGCTCGGAAACATACTGGGAGCCAATGTAGGTCTTTCAAGACCGGTGTTATATGGTCTCGGCGGCCGCTCCCAGTCACCAGTCTAGCTGCCGCATTCTGGATTAGTTGTAGTTTCCGAGTCACCTTCAAAGGTAGCCCCACGTAGAGCGCATTGCAGTAGTCCAAGCGGGAGATAACCAGAGCATGCACCACTCTGGCAAGACAGTCCGCAGGCAGATAGGGTCTCAGCCTACGTACCAGATGGAGCTCGGTATAAATTATTATTATTATTATTATTATTATTATTATTATTATTATTATTATTATTATTTTATTTTATTTTATTTTATTTTATTTTATTTTATTTTATTTTATTTTATTTTATTTTATTATTATTATTATTATTATTATACAGTGAGAGAGGATGTTAGGTACATATATCCATGTTTGGTGGGAATGCAAATTATTTTAGAAAATAGTCGTTGAAGACGTTTCTTCTGTTACGGAGCAGGTGATGGAACCCGATCTGAGGCTTTATTAAATCTGTTCACAGATGAGGGCTCACTAATCTTTTCCATGTCTGCAGCTAGGAATGTAATATTGAAAAACAGCCCTGCATTTGTCGGTCCATTGCAGACACCGCATCTGATGTGTGGATGGCCATCATGCCCAGAGGTGAAACAAACATGTCCAATGTGCATATGGTGTGGGTACAATCCAGCTCCCACTCTCCTGCCACATATAAGCTGTACATGTAAGGGCCGGGGGAACTATGTTGGTTAGAGTATCAGACTACAGCTTGGAAGACCTGGATGCAAATTGTCAGGGAACTGACATTGGAGCCAGAAGTGGAGGCAGGGCGCCCAAGCGATGCCGGAGAAGGGCCAAGCAGGGAGAGAGGGAACTCATCTGCTGGGGAAGGAAATCAGCGTAACACCAGGGATAAAGGGGGGCGGATGGGGGAATCGGAGAGGGGGCTCCAGGACTCTTCGCTGGAGACCAGCGGGAAGAGCACAGGTCCGCCGCTGCCCACACCCACCCTGCGCAGAAGACTTCCGCACAGGGAAAGTAGGAGGAGACTTGGCGTCAAAGAGCTTCTTTGCTGGAAGAAGTTTAAGAAACGCCCACTGACGGATTCTGCTAGCGACTGAACAGCCACGAAGTGAAGGGCTGTCCAGCCAGGAAAGGTTTAACCAGGCTACCTAGCCAGGAGTGGCGGCAACTTACGCACGAGCGTAAGGTTTAACCAGGCTACCTAGCCAGGAGTGGCGGCAACTTACGCACGAGCAATCCCATATAACCATTACACAAATCCTCACTCAGTCATGAAGCACATTGATAGGCGAATATGTCAGTTTCATTTTCTGGTACTCCCCCCCCCCCCAAGACTTAAGCTTTCCACATTTCTGCACCAGCTTCTGGTTTTATTTTCTTTAAAGTCCATGTGAGAACTTGCCAGCATTTCAGCATTATTTCCTCCCAATGAACACATTTTTTGTGTATGTAGTTTTAACCAAATGTACACATTTTGCAAGCGATATCCTAACTTATTTTGTATTCATTTTTAATACCTGCATTTCGTAAACATATAGCTGTCAGGTATGCATCAATATGACCTCCTCCCAACGTAAAAAGGCTGTGGGCCCCACCCCCCAAGCTGGTGCAAAATGTGGAGAGCTGAATTTAAAATTGGAATAATGAGAAGCAGAATTCACGGGTCCTTCCATCCCCACCCAGAACCATCAAAAACAGAAGACAGGCCACAAAGAACAGAGAATGAGATCTAAATATGGCAAACCCCCCACAAAATCTGGGGTTCTTGGGAAGCTGATATCTGTAGCCAATGCCACATTGTGTGGCTTTTCTGTGCTTCTGCAGAATCTAAGGACACACATACACAGAGCTGTAGCTTCAAGTTTGAAATTAGGAAGGCTCAGAGGTGATGGTGGCCAGATCCAAGGAGGGAGATTCTCCCTGCCCCCGAGACAGTATTGGAAAAGGAAAGTATTTTTGGCTGTTGCCAAATTTGAGCGTTCCATCTGTATGAGTGAACCCACAAGCTCTACAAGGCTTTAAACCGGCGCAATTAAGGGTTGCTGAATTCTAATGAGTGGGCATAGCAGCTTTCCCGGTCTGCACATTGCCTGTTCTGAAGCTGTTTATTTATCTGCTTAGCTAATTAGAAAAATTAAAGATGGGGCATGTCTTGGCAAAGGGTTGCCAGCCTGACGGCCAACAAACAGCAGATTTAATTACTGAACTTCAGACACGTAATGAGGGATGAAGCAGACAGACTTACAGACAATGTGCTTCTCATTAATTAGGCAACAAAGAAAGTTGTGGCAGTGGGTGGTTTGGGAAGGGGGAGGCAGCCGGAGTCTTAACTGCTCATAATTGCTTGATCTTCTGTCTGGCTCGGAGCAAAGCAAAGCCCAGGCGAATGTTTCTCCTGCAAAACGGAGCCGAAGGAGATGGAAATAGCAATAAAAGCAAATAATTTGGACACAGGATGAAATAAAACTCAAAGCACCAGGCGGAGATGGATTTGTGCTCAGTCCCATTTAATTTAAGCTGCCGGCTGCGTCTGGGTTAGGATTTTGATAGCAGCGGAACAGTCAGCATTTGAACATGAATCAAATATATGCTTTGTAGAATTGTTGGGCTTCTTAAAGGCTTGGGTTTTTTTTTTTTGACAGAGGCAGTTAGTTAATTTCAGGGCAGATAGTTTTCTGATGTTGCGGAAAGACAAGTCATGGCGAGGTTACAGATTTTAACTGCAATTGTTAGTAAGCGACTATGCAGCAATTGTCATGACTACATACCCAGCTCCTTCAACCGTTCTTCATAAGGCTTGGTTTCCAGACCCTTGATCACCTTGGTTGCCCTCCTCTGCACATGTTCGAGCTTGTCCATAGCCTTCCTAAATTATGCTGCCCAGAACTGGACACAGTCCTAAAACTCTTAGGTCCTAAAGGTCTAGGACTAGCACTGCCCAGACTCTTTCCTCATCTGTACCAAAAATTTATAAGAAAAATTAAAACAGTTAACACAGCTATATGGGTTGGGCTTCAGAAGTGCGGATCTAACAATATAAGCCTTCAGTTTAAAACTGAATTGTAGCATAGACCTTGCTTCATCGGATATCTGGCGGGAAGGTAAACGGCGTTTCCATGCGCTGCTCTGGTTCGCCAGAAGCGGCTTAGTCATGCTGGCCACATGACCCGGAAGCTGTACGCTGGCTCCCTCGGCCAATAAAGCGAGATGAGCGCCGCAACCCCTGAGTCGGCCACGACTGGACCTAATGGTCAGGGGTTCCTTAACATTTACCTTTATGTATGGCCCTATTCATCTGTGAAGAGAAAAAGCAACTGTCACCCACGGTTGAAGTCCTGTATACACTTACTTGGGAATGCAATGGCCTTGCGCCATGGATTTGACAGCAGTCAGCCTCACAGGTGAGGAAGGAGTGTGCTTTCTCTCAGGGGCAATCAAATCAGAAATTGCAAAGTCAAAACCTGGCAGGTTATTGTACACTTCCATTAAGATGGCTCAGAGCACAAACTAAGATATCAAAAGCGACAATAGGAAGTGCAAGGACAGTCCTTTAATTAAAAGACTTGGCAGCCAGAGACCGCCATCCTTTAAAACAGACACGTGCAAGGGCCATTGACGGCTCATTGTTTGCATCCAGCAACTTTATCCCAGTGCGCCGGGAAAACAATTACGCACAACAGAGGGAGACCCGCATGTTGACATTTTATTGAATTTTCCATTTTGGTCCATTTGTGCTGCTGCGGATGAGAGTGTATTAGCAGGAGCTAGCGCATTAAGATGGCACAAGCCGCCTAACGCTGGGGACTGCAGAAATATCACATTTGCTAAATAGGCTAGAGGAGCAGAGGAGATTCTTCTCCCGTCTGCTTCAGCTGCCGCTATTCCCTCGTTGAGGCTGTTTCAAATGGTTGCACTCATTTTCATGATGGACACGACAACCCCCCCTTCCACAAATCTGATGAGCATTAAATAGTGTGTTTTCCTGCCATGAAAATGGATAATAGAATTTCAACTGCATGTCTTATTGCCAGCGGAGGGTTTAAATACCAACATCAATGGATCTAATTATTACTGTCGTTTTGCACCGCAGATCATTAGTAAGTCCCCCTCCTCCGCATTCCTAAATCCCTTAGTATACCTTGTGAAATTATTATCGTGTAGCACTCACCTAGTCTCCCACCCTCACTTCAGAAGTCAAGGTACGATACATTCGCAAACCACTTTAATCAAGTTACTGGAAATGAAAACATTTGTAATATTGCTAACTGTCTGGAGGAAGCAATTTAAAGATCACGGCTATCAGATCTTTAAAGTGTAGCTGACAATATGGCTGCAAAACAATTTAGTTAAGGCCTCTGGTGCACATGGTTTGGGCAAGTGTATCCCACCCTGAGTAGTGGCGCTTGTCCATGCTTCGTGTTCCAAAATACAGGTGAAACTCAGAAAATTAGAATATCATGGAAAAGTTCATTTATTTCAGTAATTCAACTTGAAAGGTGAAACTAATATATGAGATAGACTCATGACACGCAAAGTGAGATATGTCAAGCCTTTATTTGTTATAATTGTGATGATCATGGCGTACAGCTGATGAAAACATCCACTGAAGCACAGTGGACCAACACCAGCTGATGGCATGGCTCCCCAAATCAACACAGACTGTGGAAACGTCACACTGGACTTCAAGCATCTGGCATTGTGTGCCTCCCCATTCTTCCTCCAGACTCTGGGTCCTTGGTTTCCGAACGAGATGCAAAAGCTGCTCTCATCAGAAAAGAGATTTGGGGAGCCAAGTCATCAGCTGATGTTGGTCCACTGTGCTTCACTGAGTCCAGGGTCAACACAGCCGTCTACCAGGAAATTTTGGAGCACTTCATGCTTCCTTCCACAGACGAGCTTTATGGGGATGCTGACTTCATTTTCCAGCAGAACTTTGGCACCTGCCCACACTGCCAAATGTACCAAAACCTGGTTCCGTGCCCATGGGATTACTGTGCTTGATTGGCCAGCAAACTCGCTTGACCTGAACCCCATAGAGAATCTATGGGACATTGTCAAGAGACAGATGAGAGACATGAGACCAAGCAATGCAGAAGAGCTGAAGGCTGCTTTTGAAGCTTCCTGGTCTTCCATAACATCTCAGCAGTGCCACAGGCTGATAGCATCCATGCCATGCCACATTGAGGCAGTATTGATCCAAAAGGGGCCCAAACCAAGCACTGAGTACATATGCATGCTTCTACTTCTCAGAGGTCCAATATTGGTCTGTTTGCAATCCTTGTTTTGCTGATTTCATTTAATATTCTAATTTTCTGAGATCGTTAATTTGGGGTTTTCATCAGATGTACGCCATGATCATCACAATTATAACAAATAAAGGCTTGACATATCTCACTTTGCATGTCATGAGTCTAAGTTGAATTACTGAAATAAATGAACTTTTCCATGATATTCTAATTTTCCGAGTTTCACCTGTATGAAAGACTGGTACCTTTTTCCCTGCAAAAAAGCATGAATTTGTGGAGAACCTGTGGTCTTCTGGATCTTGCTGGACTACAATTCTCATCATCCCTGGCCATTGGTCATACTTGCTGAAGCTGATGGGAGTTGGAATCCAACAACATCTGGAGGACCACAAGTTCTCTACCCTGGATCTATAGCAGGGTTTCCCAGACGTGCGTCTCCAGCAGTTTTGGGGACTACAGTTCCCAGCATCCCTGACCACTGGTCCTGCTAGCTAGGGACGATGGGAGTTGTAGTCCAAAAACAGCTGGAGACCCAAGTTTGGGAAACCCTGATCTGTAGTATATATACAGTGGTACCTCGGGTTAAGAACTTAATTTGTTCTGGAGGTCCGTTATTAACCTGAAACTGTTCTTAACCTGAAGCACCACTTTAGCTAATGGGGCCTCCTGCTGCTGCCAAGCCACTGGAGCACGATTTCTGTTCTCACCCTGAAGCAAAGTTCTTAACCTGAGGTACTATTTCTGGGTTAGCGGAGTCTGTAACCTGAAGTGTCTGTAACCCGAAGCATTTGTAACCTGAAGTGTCTGTAACCCGAGGTACCACCGTATAAGCCAGCAGCCAGCCTGTGGGCTGATGAAGGATCTGCTTGTGTTTATTTGCTAGTTTATTTCAAGAATTTGGTATATCACTTAATCATAATCATGGTGTACAGGAGACCCCATGCATTAAGACTGAATGTAAGACAAAACTGTAAAATCAGAATTCAGTTCAAAAGCCCACTGGAACAAGAAAGTCTTCAGTAAGTGTTAGAAGTTCAACAGGGAGTGGGGTTGCCTGACCTCAACTGGGCGGAAGCTTCACCAAAAACTGAATGCACAGCTCCTTGTGGATACAAACCAAGGGTGCCAACTTGAAAGAAATATTGAGGCCCTCCAGGTAAACCCTTCCCACATTATTGATCACAACTTGCGGTGCACACACCATTTGAATGGTGATGCCCATTAACTTGGGGGACCCCCCTCAAATTTTAGGGGGGGTGAAGGGACCTCAGCCCCTAGGAGTTGGCTCCTATGATACAAACTACACATCCAACCCTTTAGGAACCACTAACAGTGTAAAGGTAAAGGGACCCCTGACCATTAGGTCCAGTCATGACTGACTCTGGGGTTGCGGCGCTCATCTCACTTTATTGGCTGAGGGAGCAGGCGTACAGCTTCCGGGTCATGTGGACAGCATGACTAAGCCGCTTCTGGTGAAGCAGAGCAGCACACTGAAATGCCGTTTACCTTCCCGCCAGAGCAGTACCTATTTATCTACTTGCACTTTGACATGCTTTTGAACTGCTAGGTTGGCAGGAGCAGGGATTGAGCAACAGGAGCTCACCCTGTTGCGGGGATTCGAACCGCCGACCTTCTGATCGGCAAGTCCAACTCTGTGGTTTAACCCACAGCGCCACCTCTGTCCCACAGCACCACCTGCTAACAGTGACTCCCCCATTATTTCACTTTTGGTTTCATCTAGGGCTCGAATTTCAGGGATCTGACCGACTCCTCATGAAATATAGAAAAATGCTTGTGTTCATGCTTTCAGAGAGAGCTTTCCCCTGTCCACCCCACCGTCTGCCTTTGAAGGAGATTCAGTAATGACTCGCTCAACTGGAAACCACAGTAACATCAACAGCCCAGTGGAAAAATCATATTGTAGAAATAAGCGGAACGAATCGCAATAATAAAAACAACGTAGTCCTCAGGGCATAAAAGAAAGAAAGAAACTTAGAAGCATCATCACGGTTTTTCTCTCCTTTCCTTAACCCCTCCCCCTCCCAACACTTTGACTGGAATCCATCTACATGTCTTAATCTTTCTTGCGGTATTAATGGAGATATTCTTTGCACGTTAACTTGCTAGAGGGAAACAAACATATTAGGGGAGCTGGTAACCCATGGCAACGAGCCACAGAAAGGAAGAAGCTAGCTGACTTGAGATGTGGGCCTCAATTAATGCTTGCTTGGTGTTGAAAACATTTTAAAAGTTGTTATAAATCGTGCAGGGAATCTCCACAAGTTCAGCGTTTTTCCTGGTTCAGATGGCTGCTCCCCACAGCATGGAGGGCAGCGGGGCCCTCATCCTCTCTCTCTCTCACGTGATCCTAATCATGGGGCGAGTGCAAGACTCTATGTCTAAATAGCGCTAATCAGTGGATTACATAGGATAAAACGAAGCTGTGAGCAATTTGTTCCTTTCCTCCTGGAAAGCGCTTTGTTCTCTCACTAAACTGAGCTGGAGCTTGCTGTTCTGGCTCATTGCCTCCACAGCCTGTTTTACCACAGCTTCAGGGTTTCGTGTGCAAATATGTCCCCATAGCTTTGGCAAAAGGAGTAGCGGCCACTTCACGTCGTGCCCCTACCAGGTCCTCGTTTATTTTGAGTGAATTGTCTCTAGCTCGGGCTGTGAGGCTTGGACTAAAAGCTCCAGGCGAGGATGTCTGACACACTGGGGTGGTTGGACTGTGCCAAGTACAGTGGTACCTTGGTTCTCAAACGCCTTGGTACTCAAACAACTTGGAACCCAAAGACTGTAAACCCAGAAGTAAGTGTTCCTGTTTGCAAACTTTTTTCGGAAGCCAAACTTTCTCTGTTTTGAATGCCACACTTCCGTTTTGTGTGTTACGCTGAGGTCTGTCTGTTTTTGCTATTTATTTTGCATTTTTGTTTTTGCAACTCTTCTTTGTTTTGTTTTTGTGACTGTGTAGAACCCAGTTCAGCTAGGGATCAATCCATAGCTGTCAACCTTCCCTTTTTTTGTGGGAAATTCCCTTATTCCAGCGCCATTTCCCACTGCTTCCCGCTGCTATCCTGGATTGTTAGATATCCTGTAGACTGTCCCCGGGACAGGTGAGGCTGCTGGTCCCTTAATTTCGAGGCTGCTGATCCCTTATTTTCAAATCTGAAAGTTGACAGCTATGGATCAATCCTTCTCACTCTCTCTGTCTGCCACCTCCTAGACCAGGGGTAAAGGTAAAGGGACCCCTGACCATTACGTCCATTTGTGACCGACCCTGGGGTTGCGGCGCTCATCTCGCTTTACTGGCCGAGGGAGCCGGCATACAGCTTCCGGGTCATGTGGCCAGCATGACTAAGCCGCTTCTGGCGAACCAGAGCAGTGCACGGAAATGCTGTTTACCTTCCTGCTGGAGCGGTACCTATTTTATCTACTTGCACTTTGACGTGCTTTGGAACTGCTAGGTTGGCAGGAGCAGGGACCGAGCAACGGGAGCTCACCCCGTCGCGGGGATTTGAACCGCCAACCTTCTGATCAGCAAGTCCTAGGCTCTGTGGTTTAACCCACAGCGCCACCCGCGTCCCTAGACCAGGTTAGTCAACCTTTTTATACCTACCCCCCACTAAGGCATCTTTCTTGATGGTAAAATTTCCTTACCGCCCACCAGGGCTCAATGGAAGGAGGATTCACCTTGTGCCATAGAACCCCCTACTGCCCACCTAGAATCCTGAAACGCCCACTAGTGGGTGGTAGGGACCAGGCTGAGAACCCCTGCCATAGACAAACATGTTTCATTTGTGTGGCCTAGTATTGACTCCACAGAAGCCCTCCTGCAAACATGTATGGCTTTGTAAATCAATCTCCTTCAGCAAGCATAATCTGAACTCGGGCCCCGCCACAGATGAACAATCTGCTCCAGGACAGTTTTGGAGCAGAAAGTGATCCAAAACGAATGGCCTGGTGGTGCCAGCAGAAAAGGAAGAGCAGACATTTCTCATGTACTTTCAAGCCCTTGGTGTGTGAATAGAATGAGGCTAGATAGCTCAGTTGGTTAGAGCATGGCGCTGAGAATGCCAAGGTTGCAGGTTCGATCCCTGTATGGGACAGCTGCATATTCCTGCATTTCAGGGTGTTGGACTAGATGATCCTCAGGGTCCCCTCCAACTCTGCAATCCTACGTTCTCTATGAACTGCCAAGAAGAGAGAGCTTCATATTTGCGGAACATTTGCTGCAAATGCTATTTTATGGGTCTTTGTAATGAAAGCCTTGATTCAGTGGCTGTTTTCACACTCTGCTAGATTACAGGATTTATTAGACCCGCTCCCCATAAAAAAAAGGCATGTCAGATATTGTATTTCTGGGCTCCTGAGCTCAAGAAATGCCCATTTCTCAGTTGGGTGCAGCAACGTAGATATCTTTCATATGGATTACTTTTACTGACCAAGCAGCTGAAAATGTCTTACGATTTGCCAGCTGAGCTGTATTTTAATACGGCTGATCATGAAGGCAGTGCAATAGGTTTGATTTGAATGAATTTGCATAATTTGCTGATCAAGCTACCTATTAAAGTTTTGACCTTTGTGCTTTTATGGTGGTGCATAAACATGAGGTCCTGAATGTTGGAGGGAATGTATGGCTTAGCAATGAATTTATAGCTCATGCATTTAAGGGATATGGAATGCGACAACATCCTCTAGATAGGCTATTTCTTTTTTCCTTTTTAATAATAATTTCTATATGAAAACCAGTTTATCTGATTGGCCCCATGCCATGAATATTCATTGGGAGTGTTAATCATAGCTGTCAACGTTTCCCTTTTTTGGGGAAATTCCCTTATTCCGAATAGGATTCCTTGCAAGGAAAGGGAAAAGTTGACAGCCATGGTTTTAATTTTCTAGTGCCGAACACTGGGCAATTGCAGCAAATCTATATCAATTAGGGATCGACAAACCGGACAACTTCAGGTTGTCTCTGTTTTTTTTTTCCATTTTTCCAATTTCCAGCTCTCTCCATTTCCACATCAGAGTGCAATTAAAACAAATAAATGAATTGCATGAAAATCAATGCACATTTTTATCTGCATTTCACCAAATATATGCGTTTTTATGCAGTTTTGCCTGATATATACATTTATGCACAATATGTGCATTTTCAACATTAATTTCACCAAGGAATGTATTTTTGTGCGTAATTTGAGATGTGCTTCTAAAACCCATTTCTTCCCATTGGAAATGGTGCGTCAGAAAATCCAGTGAATGATAAATTTCAAAGGTTGGCTGGGCTTTTGTTTGCTCAGTGATCCTTGTTTGCCCTCCTCTTTTTTGTGATTAACCTTCTGGCGGGTCCCTCACTGCGAGAAGCCAAGTTACAGGGAACCAGGCAGAGGGCCTTCTCGGTGGTGGCGCCCGCCCTGTGGAACGCCCTCCCACCAGATGTCAAAGAGAACAACAACTACCAGGCTTTTAGAAGACATCTGAAGGCAGCCCTGTTTAGGCAAGCTTTTAATATTGATGCATTACAGTGGTACCTCAGGTTAAGTACTTAATTCGTTCCGGAGGTCCGTACTTAACCTGAAACTGTTCTTAACCTGAAGCACCACTTTAGCTAATGGGGCCTCCTGCTGCCACCAGAGCACTATTTCTGTTCTCATCCTGAAGCAAAGTTCTTAACCTGAAGCACTATTTCTGGGTTAGCGGAGTCTGTAACCTGAAACGTATGTAACCTGAAGCGTATGTAACCTGAGGTACTGTATTTTAATATTCTGTTGGAAGCCACCCAACAGCCAGATGGGCGGGGTATCAATAACAACAACAACAACAACAACAACAACAACAACAACAACAACAATAAATTTCACTTGCCCTCCTTCTGCGATACTTGAGTGGCCACTCTCCCATCTTTGGTACCTGCACTGGCCGTGTTTTTTTTCCTTTGGCATGAGAAAAGTCCAAATGCCTAGCGACATGAAGCCATCATCAGCTCCAGGATGTGTGCCACTCAGTGTTCTATGTGCCATGGAAATTGACAAAACAGATCCCCAGTGGAGAAAGCAATTAAAGAATAATGTGCAGTGGGTAAGACTTCTCCCACAGGCTGGCTCCTGGGGAGAATGTTAACTAATGCCCTCCAGCATGAGCTCTGTAGTGAGATTGATTTTAAGGAACTCCAGGAGTCACAGGAGATCGTGCACTGTCAATCAGCTTTGACTAGCATCCAATGCGGGGCATGGGAAAAATTATGTGCTAAGTAAGTGGGAACTATTCCTAAGTGCTGTTGCCGTGTGAGCAAGACAGGTGACCGCTAAGTGTATGTGCTAACCACCCCACAAATCCCACTGCAGCAAAAAGTGTAATTCTTTTGCCAATTTATTCAGAACGTAGAACAAATGAAACAACAGCAGAGAGGGTTTCTGACTCTTTGCCAGTCCCTGAAGTAGTTTGAGGTTCAGGTATTATAGCATGCTTTAAGAATTTTGGGATATTTAAAATTCAGTCAAATCAACAATTTGTGTTTTGCTAGAGGGGCACATAATACGAGTTGAAGCTCACAGAGTTTTCCTGTAAACTTGCTAGAGAGAACTCTGGGAGAGACCCTCCCACTGTGCCCTGACAGCTCATCAGAAAGATGTCAAATCCCACAGGGCCCTAGTCTCTTGTGACAGAGTGTTCCACCAGATCGGGGCCATAGCTGAAAAAGCCCTGGCTCTAGTTGAGGCCAGCCTAACCTCCCTGTGGCCCGGGACCTCCAGGATGTTTTTGTCTGAAGACCGTAAGGTCCTCTGTGGGACAAAGCAGGAGAGGTGGTCCCGTAGGTACGAGGGTCCTAGGCCATATAGGGCTTTAAAGGTCAAAATCAGCACCGTAAACCTGATCCTGTACTCCACTGGGAGCCAGTGCAGCTGGTATAGCACTGGGTGAATGTGCTCCCGCAGCGAGGACCCCGTAAGGAGTCTCGCTGCAGCATTCTGCACTCACTGGAGTTTCTGGGTCAGTCTCATGGTATTTCATAAGCAATCTAGAAAAACACGAACTTTGTTCCGACCTATCAATTTATTTTTTGGCTGATGGCATTTCCTTTTTACACTGCTGTGAAGGATGCCACCACCATTGTCCCTTTTGAGAAGAAGGGACTCAAACTGGCTATAAGAAGGATGCTAATAGCAGAGGGTTATATTTCACAGCAAAGCTTTCATAGATTGCTTGGAGCTCGGCAGGTCTTAATATCGCCCCATCTGTGCCTTCGCAGCTCTGATGTCTCTGGCTGCAAATTGGAAATGAGCGGCTTAGTTGTTAATGTCCACAAAAGCCCCCCACGAGAAAGAAGAACAGGGTAAACATATTTAACTTGGGCTCTCTGCAAACCATTGGAAAATGATTATCTCCAACACATGCAGAGACACAGAAATGTGTACACACTCCGGACACTGTTCCTGCCTCCCCTACACACACACACACACACACACACACACACACACAGATATTTCATCATATTTCATCATTAATTTTGCTAGTGTTTTCTCTTCCGCCGAGTCAGCTCCTGGTGACACATTAGCTTAGCGGTTTGAGGGTTTGTTTGTTTGTTTGTTTTTTAAAAAAATCTCAGCTGCAGCAGCAGCCTCCCACTGGGGCTGGATCTAGATGCATAAAAGAAGCGTTTCAGTTAAACGCTTCGTAAATTTAAACAGGGAAAACAAGTAGTTAAAAATGGGACTCCACAGCACCATCTGGTGACACAATGTTATATTGCATATACAATGCATATAAATCGCTTTTTCTTTACCAATCTAGCTGAGTCCTGGGATTCATTGCCATAAAAATGTGTATAATGCCCATTAATATGCAGTGAACTAAGTAGAGATGGCCTGATCAATGTTAGCCTCCTATTCTCCCCATTTTACCCTAATCCAAGTTTCTGGGGCTATTCTGGTGCTATCTTAAGCTTTTTTCCCTCCAGAGAGCAGTGACCATGCACTTTTTTTTTATTTCATAAAACTTATATGCCATTTGATTGTAAATAAATAAATAAATTTCAGAGTGGTTTAGGAAAATATATGAAAGTGATGATCACATGTTGAGCTCAAATAGTGGCAAAGGCATCTGGCACAGGATCCCACCACAGGCATCTATTGCATACACTTCAATAGTTTCTATTTCCCAAGGACAATTCTAATTCTCTGGGTGTTTTTCCTGGGGGCGGTGGGGGGGGGAGATCACCCCTTTGCCCTTTGCAGAGATGTGAGAACTATTTCATCAGGACTGGAAGAAGTGGCCAGCTTTTTCTGATTCATCCCGGTATCCTAAGATAATATGCGGCTTAATATCTGTGTTATCTTTCCTCACCCAAACACCCCCTTCCTTGTGTAACTTCTTGTTTGACACAGAATGCTGGAGAACACATATGCTTGCCACATTTTTTTGTGACTTTCTGGTAGATCCTAAAGGTATTACCCCACAGTGGACTTTGGAGTGTCCTTCAGTCAATGTGGTTTTACGTGAGTGATGAAGAAGCTCAGACAGTGATTCTTAGGTTGAGAGCAGAGATGTCACAAATGCAGTAGAACGGTCCTATCTATGAAACACGCAGCCCATCGGCCGAAGGTATGAAAACTGGTGGAGGAGAAGTGTTCCCTTCTTGCTGAAACTGTTCCATAGAGCACAGACCTGAGAATAGCTGCCTAGTTGTGTGTTGAGGACCCGCCACCTGCACAGATAAATAAGACGCAAGGATTCATGTATTTTAGGTTAATGAAGAAGAAGAGCTTGGATATGATATCCCGCTTTATCACTACCCGAAGGAGTCTCAAAGTGGCTAACAATCTCCTTTCCCTTCCTCCCCCACAACAAACACTCTGTGAGGTGAGTGGGGCTGAGAGACTTCAGAGAAGTGTGACTGGCCCAAGGTCACCCAGCAGCTGCATGTGGAGGAGCGGGGAAGCGAACCCGGTTCACCAGATTACGAGTCCACCACTCTTAACCACAACACCACACTGGCTAAATAAGGCCACAACTTTATTGGTTACAGCATGTGAGAGGTATTGGCTGAAGCACTGGATCAATCTATACCCGACCCCACCCCGCTCAGCAGGGGGTCATTCGAGGGTTAACAGCCAGTGGGAGGAGCTTGTTGATGCAAATACATCTGGAAGCTTCCCCAGACATCACCGGGGGTCATGCGATGGCCCTAGCCACCAACAGGGCATCGGACAGGATCCACGACTGCCAGATTCCTTTAACGGAATACCCCACAAGGGGAGGGGTAGGCGATGGCCACAACCCTACCATCCAATTCCTAACCACCAATACTCGAAAAGTTGTGATGATTTACTACGAGGTAGGCGAAAACCAAGAGGCTGGTGCCGATTTGTCAAATGGATAAAATTCCTACCAGGCCCCCTGGGCAACCAAGGCAACCGACCGAAGTCCATAGCAAGGTCAAAAGCATAGAAATGACCTAAAGGGAGGGTGGGTGGGTGATCCGATGAAAAAAGGAAGCCGATGGGGCCCCAGCGGTGCCACTGCTGAAATTGGCTAAACCCCACCCACAAGCCAGCCCTACTGGCTGGCTAAAGGGCTTGGCATGGCGGCTAGGGGAAGGCTGACGCAGGGGGCCGAATATGCCCCCTGCTGACACGGGAGTCGGCTCCCGCTCACAACGCCACCCTTCTGGAAGGAGGAGAGGTCTTATTAGACTGGTGTGTGTACAGATATTCAGAATGTAGAAGTGACTGTGTTATCTTTGACAATAAATACTTAACTATCCACCATGTGCAACACAGGATCTGAAAAAGCATTATACAGTGGTACCTCTGGATGCGAACGCGATCCGTTCCAGAGCCCCATTCGCATCCCGAAGCAAATGCAAGCCGCATCTGCGTGTGTGCGGGTCACGATTCGCTGCTTCCATGCATGCACGTGACGTTATTTTGTGCGTCTGCACATGTGCGAGTGGCAAAACCCAGAAGTAACATGCTCCGTTGCTTCCGGGTCACCGCGGAGCGCAACCCGAAATTTCTCAACCCGAAGCTACTTCAGCCCAAGGTAAGACTGTATACAAGTAACGATTGACAAAGCTATCGTGATACCTAGATAGAACCTCCTTGTGCAGAGGAATGTGAGAGATGTAATAATAATAATAATAATAATAATAATAATTTATTTATACCCCGCCCATCTGGCTGAGTTTCCCCAGCCACTCTGGGCAGCTCCCAATCGAGTGTTAAAAACAATACAAGCAATGCTTCTATGCCCTGCTTGTAAGCTTCCCATTGGCTTCCCAGTGTTGTAAAATGGGGTGGGGGAACCCTTTCCAACTCAAGGGCCGTATTCCTTTCAAGGCAGCCTTCAGGAGGCGGGCACATGCCACTGGTGGGCGAAGCCAGAAGCAGAAGTGGGTGGGGCAACAACTTTACACCCACCTCTTTCTGTCCTCCATCGAGGGAAGCAAGAAGCGTTAACAGAGTTCAAGGACCATTCTAGCCAGGCAAAAGCACTCTAGGAGAATGCAAAGCAGGACCCGTGAGGTGTGTGTGGCCTGGGGGAAAGGGGCATGGTTGGGGAGGGGGTGTGGTCTGGAGAAAGCCCCACCCCTGTTGTAAACAAAATGGTGGACAAGATGGGTCTGACCAATCAAGTGTTGTCATGTTATTAAAGTGTCTCTTTGGCCAATGGGATCTTCTCTATCGTACTGCATAAGAAAACAACCAGAAAAATCTTTATTGAAAGGCTGGGAAATTTTATTTCCCCCATTTCCCCCGAGGTTCCCTCCCCCTCTGCCTTTCCCTTGTCAAAAGTTTGATTATTACTCTTTTACTGACAGTAAATGCACGCCCGTAACAGCTTCATCATTTTGACGGAAAGACGTTTCCCTCAAAACCAGTCACCTGGTGCCACTTACAGCAGCAAGTCAAATGCATTGCCACTTAATTTGTTTTAGAGCTGGCTATATAGCGGTGAAAGAATAGGCAGCCCCTTGCGAATACGTTCACATTTTAGATGAAAGCATCAGGATAAATCTGTGCCTAGGCAATCATCACACCACAAGGTGCTGCTAATGGGCAAGCTCAGGATTTGTGGGTCTCCGAGAAATGAAAAGTGAAAACTGCAGCAAAGCCATCCTGTCTGCTTGGAGTCTGGTGCCCACGACTCCATCACTTGAAGGTAGGTGATGGATGAGGAAAGGGAGGGTGCCAAAAGGAGCAACCTGAGACTTTACGAAGATGCACAAACTAAAGCTGTTCTAAATTATCAATTGCGTGGCGAGTTCCCGCCTCCCCCCAGTGGTAAATAACAACACAGGACACCATAAATAAGGTTAATGGGCTAAAATTGGCCACAACTTTATTGGTTACAGGTAAGAGCGGTATTGGCTTAGGCATTGGTCCTATCATTCTATCCGGCTTCAGCCTGATGGCATGAAGGCCGGCAAGGGTTAACACCAGCAGGGGGAGCCTTGCTGACGAACATCAACTAGGTAACTCCCCCAGGGTCACCACCCGGGGGCGTGCTTTAGGCCCTAACCTCTATAGGCTTCGGACAAGGCAACGCCCCCCCCCCCGGAATCCTTTAGCGGACTACCCTTCAATATTTGGGAGAGGTGATGGCGCTCCTCCCCCCCAACTCATCTACATAACAATACCCCTACCAATGTTTAACCGCCAAAACTAGGGAAGTTGTGACGATTTGCTACAAGGTAGGTGAAAAACCAAATGGCCGGTGCCAATTTGCCAAGTGGAAAAAATTCCTACCAGGACTCTTAACGGCGACCAACCGAGGTCCATAGCAAGGTCAGAAGGAAACCTTGAAGGGCGGGCAGGTGGGAAAACCAGTCAGCTGAGCAGTCCGAAAGAGGGCGATCCCAGGCCACGCTTGCCTTAAATGGGGCAAGCCACACCCCAGTTGGCTGGCTCAGGGGATGACGTGGCCCGAGGATTCCCCCAGATCGCGCGGGGCTGCAAACCAGCCACCCCACGTGTGTTGGGGGCGTGAGCCCGCAACACCACCTCCTCCTGAGGTCGGAAGTGGCTTTGTGGTGCCAAAATTCAAATGCTATCAGTTGCAGCTAGACAGGTAGTAGCAGACTTTGGGGAATCGTTTCCATATTGGGTTGTTTGCTGAGGAACTCTTGGACATCTATTACAGAATTTCTGCATCCCCATGGATTCGACACATGTCTACCATTTCTTCAGGCCAGAAAACCTTGGATGCAGATTCTTGCTTAATTGCTCTGAGGATGAAACAGACCTACTTCCTGGTCCTTTGTGAATAGGACCACCAGTGCCACACTCTGTATCTTTCCCTCTGAACCTAGAGGAGGTACCTCTGCCACTGGGCTCCAGTGATGGATTTAAGAGTCCTCAGAGGGCTGAGAAGTCTTGAGGATCACACCTCCAAAACTCAAAACCCTATTGCCTAGATGAAGGCAATGGATGCATTAAAGGTATTTGACCATTAGCTAGCAAAACAATGTACTCAGAAGACAGGGCTTAAGTCTGGACTCTTTAGCCTGAATTATAAAGCTCTGGCAATTTTTCCAGACCAGTGCTGAGGCAACTTGTTCCTTCTGTCTCAGCTGCAAGAATGCTACATGTGGTCCTCAAACTGTAGCCACTGGACTCAGAACTAGCACCCTTGTCATTGCCTAGGGTCCTGACCTTGCCACAGTACCAAGTTGGCTCCAGAAACCCAGACCTTGCTTTCCTTCATTTTGCTTACTCTGTCACTTCCTCTTCGTGGCAGAGATTGCAATGTATCGGGACAACGTGGGGAGAATCCAAGTGTACCGGCCAGGCATGTGGGACTGCATGTCAGTCCACATAAACTGAGAGTGCACTCTAGAATACCCAACACTCCCCTAGAGCCGTACATAGGTATGAGAGCTAAGCAATGGTAGATCAGGAAAACTTGTCCAGTTTTGTGGATATTCTCATTGAAGAAGGCAGAGACAGGTTTTTTGGCAAATTGGCAGAAATTTATTGATTATTCTATGAGATACCATTTAGAACCGCTTAAAACTCATGGATTGACAATGTATTATTGGGGGTGTGTGAAAAGGGACACAGGTGGCGCTGTGGTTTAAACCACTGAGCCTCTTGGGCTTGCAGTTCAGAAGGTTAGCAGTTTGAATCCCCGCAACGGAGTGAGCTCCCGTTGCTCGGTCCCAGCTTCTGCCAACCTAGCAGTTTGAAAGCACGCCAGCACAAGTAGATAAATAGGTACAGCTCCGGCAGGAAGGTAAACAGCATTTCTGTGCGCTCTGGTTTCCTTCATGGTGTTCTGTTGCACCAGAAGCAGTTTAGTCATGCTGGCCACATGACCCGGAAAGCTGTCTGTGGACAAACGCTGGCTCCTTTGGCCTGAAAGCAAGATGAGCACCGCAACCCCATAGTCACCTTTGACTAGAGTTAACCTTACCTTTTACTTTTTTTACCTTTTGGGGGTGCGGGAGATGTATAATTCAAAATCAATATGTCTGGTTTAATTATGAGAAGATTATTGATACTGGAAATTGGAAAGAAAGTGATAGATCAAGAGACCAAGAGCGATAGATTAAGATGATGATTATGATGATGATTTGTTAAAATGCTATACTGCCCTTCGTTTGAAGATCACAGGACGGTTTATAATATAACAGCACAAAAATACATATCACAATAGCAAACAAAAACAACACTTCCCCACACACAGTTTAAAAGGGCATAGGTTGTTTAACTAGCCAAAGGCCTGGGAGAAGAGGAATGTTTTCTCCTGGCACCTAAATATATGCAACGAAAGTGCCCGGTGAGCCTCCTGAGGAGAGCATTCCACAAATGGGTAGCCACCACAGAAAAGGCCGTCTTGTGTTCCCGTCTTCCTGGCCTCTCACGGAGGAGGAACATGAAGAAGGGCCTCAGATGTTGATCTCAGGGTTTGGGTGAGTTCAGTTCATATGCGTTAAGAATTGTATAATTGTATTATAACAGGTAAAGGTAAAGGTACCCCTGCCCGTACGGGCCAGTCTTGACAGACTCTGGGGTTGTGCGCCCATCTCACTTAAGAGGCCAGGGGCCAGCGCTGTCCGGAGACACTTCCGGGTCACGTGGCCAGCATGACATCGCTGCTCTGGCGAGCCAGAGCCGCACACGGAAACGCTGTTTACCTTCCCGCTGGTAAGCGGTCCCTATTTATCTACTTGCACCCGGAGGTGCTTTCAAACTGCTAGGTTGGCAGGCGCTGGGACCGAGCAGCGGGAGCGCACCCCGCCGCAGTTATTCGAACCGCCGATCTTTCGATCAGCAAGTCCTAGACGGCTTTAACCCACAGCGCCACCTGCGTCCCATAATTGTATTATACATTGTTATAATATTATAATTGTATTATACATTGTTATAATATTATAATAGCTAGATGGAGTGTACTAGTTGCGCAAGTTGTTAAGATTGCTGTTCTTTTGTGACATTCTGGATTTATTGGCTGCACTGTCCCTACTCCCCTTTCATGCAATATGAAGTTTTCTGAAACAAAAATATAATGAAACAAAAATGAAAGCCCTTTCCACTCGTTCTCTTGAATAAGGCTAAATATTTGGCAGCAGGGAAAGATCTGCTAAGGTTTTGTGACAGCCAAAGAAGGTGGGAGAAAAGCACAGTGAAACATTCAGTCCTTCTCAAGAGAGGCGTCAGACCATTCCCAAAAGCTTTGAGGTACATCTGGTATAGATGTGATTGGCGATTTAATAGTGGATTCCCATACGGAAGTACAAAATTGCAAATGAGCCATGATGTGTGGACGTAATTATTCCTTTGATGGAAATGCAGCTTTAAGGCTTTTCCTAGCCCTGTATTAAACCCTCTTTGCTGGCACACAGCCTTTCATTAACCTTTCCTCCTGGGCGGTAGGATTTATCTTAATTATCAGGGTGACTTTTCCTTCTCCAACCATATCTGTAGGAAGGAGATACGTGACTTCTTGCAAATTCTCAGAGATGGATTATTATGTTCAGCCAGAATACCAGAAGGCAACCCCAGCCTGTGAGCTTGGCAACTGCCAGAGAAAAGTGTGCCATCCTTTGGCTTATTCAAGTCTAGCATATATATATATATCCTAGGATGCAGAACAATAGGCCGAGGGGAGTTGTGTGTGAGAGAGTTTTGACTGCTGCTGGAAGCTGAAAACACAGAGTTTGTCATCGGATAGCTCAGTTGGTGAGGGTAGGGTGCCGATAATGCCAAGGTTGCAGGTTCGATCCCTGTGTGGGACAGCTGCATATTCCTGCATTGCAGTGGGTTGGAATAGATGATCCTCATGAACCCTTCCAACTTGATTCTATGCTTCTGTATGCTTCTGATTCAGGCTTGTCTTGTTCTGTGCTGGACCTAAATCTGTTCCCTGGGAAGCTAAAGAGGAGGCAAGAGCTATTGGAGTGTTACTGCTGTGAGTCCTTCCATCCTAGGTTGTATATATGTGCAAGTTAAACCATATACAGTGGTACCTCAGGTTATAGACACTTCAGGTTACAGACACTTCAGGTTACAGACTCTGCTAACCCAGAAATAGTACCTCGGGTTAAAGACTTTGCTTCAGGATGAGAACAGAAATCGTGTGGTAGCGGTGCGGTGGCAGTGGGAGGCCCCATTAGCTAAAGTGGTACCTCAGGTTAAGAACAGTTTCAGGTTAAGAACGGACCTCCAGAACGAATTAAGTTCTTAATCCGAGGTACCACTGTATCCTAACAACACCACAGTCTTCTTTGGCCTTCATTTCAAGGAAACCGAATCCTGGAGTCTTTTGCCACTTGAATATTAATACTGTCTCTTCGGTCCTCATTCAACTAATTGCTTCCACAGATTGTCTGCTAACTTGCCATTGCAAGAAGCAACACACCTCTCCTTTATTGTTTCTCTGCTACCCTGTGCAACACTGGCACCAAAATTTCCACCAAAAATGAAACTTGAGGTGCATTTGTGGGTTCCTCCTCAGACGAGAAGTCTGAGAAGTTTTTGGGTTTTTTTGACAGAGAAGCCCTGAGTGTTTTAAGGCTAAGAAAACGTTTCTCTTGGCTGTATAAACAAAGCGATTGTTATTTCGCTCTGCAAGAGTTCAGACACATCCTTAGATGAAGTTGCAGCCACAGAAATTTGGAGCCCTGGTCTCCCCCCCCCCTTTCCAGCCTCCCTTCCCAGCCTGAATTCTTATCTCCAGAGACAAGGGTGACGTTTTCTGTCTGTAGCAAGAGCTGCTGGATTTGTTCCAGCTCCATCCAGTATTGTGCACTGGGCTAGCAGCCAGTGCGTTTGGGCACAGCATGGGCACTGCAAAGAACAAAGCATTGCCAGGTTTTTATTTGGAAGATGGCAAGCCTCCCTCTCTTTGCTGGAAGTACATGTCACACGGCTGGCAGCCCTGATAGTCACTCGACAGCATCCTTTGTCAGGAGGTTTCTAACATTCCTGGGGGAAAGAAAACATCGGGTTTTCTGCAGCAAGAAGAATTTATTGTGAGAGTTGTTGACCCCACTTAGAACACAAGCAGCTCTTGAAATAATAATGATGATGATAATAATAATAATAATAATAATAATAATAATAATAATAATAATAATAATAATAATAAAAAAATAATATCCTGCCTTTCTCCTAAGTTGGGACAGTGGCGTAGCGTGGGGGTGCAGGGGGGGCCGGCCGCACCGGGCGCAACATCTGGGGGTTAGGGTTAGGGGGCGCAAATCCACGGGTTAGGGGACGCAAGTCCACGGGTTAGGGGGCGCAAATTACTTGCCTTGCCCCGGGTGCTGACAACCCACGCTACGCCACTGAGTTGGGATTCAACATGGCTCACGGCATTAAAAAAAAGACCATAAAATACAAAATAACAAAAGCAAACCACTTAAGATCGATAATTGAAATACACCAGAGCACATGTAGAACCAGCAATTAAAATGTGGTTTGCCCTGACAGCAGCCCAGTGCTCAGTAGTGCCTGCACCTTAGTTTTCAAAGGGCTGTCTTGAATAGGAAGGTCTTAGCCTGCTGGCGGATGGATAATAAAGAGAGTATCACCTCTAATCCTGTTTCTCCCACTTGGTTTCTAGAAGGGCACCAGGTCCTTGCTCAGACTGGTTCTGCCTGACGCCCATTGCAACTCTCCAGGCTGCTTCTTGCAGGACAGAGCTCAAACAAAGATGCGCTCTCCCAAGCCCACATTCCCATCATGTTTGCACTCCTGTCTCAGCGATGTCTACGCTGGGTTGGTCATGTCCACAGAATGGGAAATGGCAGGATCCCCAAGGATGTGCTCTGTGGGGAACTGACTCTAAGGACCGGGTCTGTTGACAGACCAACTCTGCGTTACAAAGATGTCTAGGGATGCGGGAGGCGCTGTGGTCTAAAACCACTGAGCTTCTTGGGCTTGCCGACAAGAAGGTAGACGATTCAAATACACATGCTGGGGTGAGCTCTTGTTGCTCTGTCCCAGCTCCTGCCAACCGTTTGCAACCTGCAGCGCTGCATCTGCGCATGCTCGGGTCGCAATTCGGTGCTTCTGCGCGTGCGCAAAGTGCGATTTAGTGCTTCTGCAATACGCGAGCGCCGAAACCCGGAAGTAACCCATTCCGGTACTTCCGGGTTCAGCGCGGTGCGCAACCCGAAAACACATAACCTGAAGCGTCTGTAACTTGAGGTATTTACTGTATTGTAAATAAATGAGCAAATAAAAAAGTTTGTTTCTTTTTCCTCCCTTCTTCCGTAAACAAGAGATAAGGTGTAAGCGTGGTGTCTGACATAAGCATTATAGAAGTTAATTTGGGGGCTAAACTAAATTTGGGGGTGCTGGGTGGATCTTTGCACCCCGGTGGCGCATATGCTAAAGACAGCGCTGCAACCACGTATACCCCAGCTGCAACAAAACACGTCTCTCCTTTATTGTTCTCTACAGCCACAGCAGGCACTGCAACTCTCCAATGATTTGACTTTACCTCAAAGGCATGCTCTTTCACTGTCTCCCAAGACAGACAGATGCCTTTGACTGTGCCTTTGCTCATGTGAATCAGTGGGAGGAGCCAACATTCCCTTTAGCTGTTTAGCCGTTGCTCAGTTCAGAATATGGCCCCAAATTGACAATGAAGTCCTGACCACCAGAGCCTGTTTTATGGCTTTGTCGTCTGAGCCATCAAAAGAATGATCTGAAGTGGGAGGAGGAAAATCCAATGTGTTGAAATGTCTAAAACATCTGTAAAGATATGAGTAAGCTTTAAGGGTTGTGGAAGCAACTTTCCGGATGAAAGGTTTTGTAAGAACCTAAGGCTATATTTGCCAATCACAGGTTTTATGGCCCCTTCCAGCAATGTTTCAAATAGCTGAGAATTCACTATCCAGCTTTCTTCTAGGGTAGACACCTTGTTGACTAACCACGGTCATAAAGTTATGGTAGCTATAAAATAACTACTCTAAGCAGTCTATTATATATCTGCAGACAACTGGTGAATTTGCCAATTTGGGTTCTTTGTTTCCCCCCCATTTTGCCGGTCTTAAATCCATTCCTCCATATTTTCACATCAGTTTGTAATTTACGAAAATGTCCCCATGACTTTTAGTCCCTCAGCATTTTAGTGTAAATTTCTCCCAGTATAACAGCAATGTTCCCCTAATACAACACATTTTGGCAGGTCATCTTCCACTAATATATGCACATGCTCTACTATGTGTAGGGATGCGGTTGGCGCTGTGGGTTAAACCACAGAGCCTAGGGCTTGCCGATGAGAAGGCCAGCGGTTCGAATCCTCGTGACAGGGTGAGCTCCCGTTGCTTGGTCCCTGCTCCTATCCACCTAGCAGTTCGAAAGCACGTCAAAGTGCAAGTAGATAAATAGGTACCGCTCCAGCGGGAAGATAAACGGCGTTTCCGTTTGCTGCTCTGGTTCGCCAGAAGCGGCTTAGTCATGCTGGCCACATGACCCGGAAGCTGCACGCCGGCTCCCTTGGCCAATAAAGCGAGATGAGCGCCGCAACCCCAGAGTCAGTCACGACTGGACCTAATGGTCAGGGGTCCCTTTACCTTTACTACTCTGTGTATTTTTGTTCACATTAGCCGGAGAGCTGCATTGCAACATCTGGAGAAGCCCAAATTTCAAAGGATGGCTATTAAATTGTTTTGGAACATGTGAATTAGGTAGGTTCATCTTTAAGTGTGAGCTGAATCCAGTTTCTTCCTCATTCTAAGAAACAAACTGGTGCAAATGAATCACAGAATCACAGACCTGAAAAGGACCAAGACCCCCAAATTAAGAGTCCCATGCTTTACCAACTGAGCTAGCCTTTGCCTGTATATTTTTACCTCTATTTATGTACTCCATCCTTTGTTATCATTGACCCTTCCAGCCTTCTCTTTTGTCTTCCGTGTCTTCTTACTGTCAACGTTTAGACTGGAACCTCCTTGGGGCAGGGGCCTGTCTGTTGATGTTGCTGCTCTTGTTCTTGCTGCTGGTGATGCTATCATGTAATATCCACAGGAGTCCAGAGCCAAATTGGAACAATTAGCCACGCTGAACAGGAAGCTATTTTGACCCTTCCACTTAAAGCGAAGCAATAGCCAGCCTGGCTGGGCAAAGTCCTGACGGTATCTGGGATCTCTTCATTGCCCAAAGGAAATATAAACCTCAGGAAATGGTGCCCCAGAAATGAGAAAGAAATATCCATTAACAGGATTGGGGATTGGAATGGTTTTGTAGCTGCCATTTCATCTTGCAAAGAAGGAGTTAAAAGCAACCTATTTTTCCTCACACCGCTGCAAACATTATCTTATGACTAATGGGCTCTTGGTTTTCTGTACGGCACTTCTTCTTCGCAGCAATATATGTAAAATGGGGGAAATTATTAGGTTATCATCCCAGTTTAAGTACTTTCTTATTGCCTTTTCTTGGAAACAATGTTGTATAATCACTTAATAGAAAAAGCATATAACATGTTACAAACTGCAGAACTTACTGTTTGAGCATTATTGTGCAAATTAAGACAACATCTGTAAGGTACAAAAAACAAAGCTCTTCCTTTTATACATGAACTGTACTTCCAGGAATGCTTAGCTTTGCCAACTAAATAGGATATATATATATATATATATATATATATATATATATATATATATGCAGGTTTTGGTGTCCTCGGGTGTCTTCCCGTGTAAAAGTTGGGGTGTCTAGGCGACGTTTCGACGAGGTCTCACTCGTCATCTTCAGGCTGGTGCTTTCGGCTTCTTGTTACTGGAACAGAGCAGGATCTCAGTGTTTGAGTTCCTATAAATACTGTTGAGGGGGTGTGGTGTATAGCCTCCAATGTTCTGGGCAGAGAGGAAGTTCCCAGGCTAGTGTAGTATAAATACAGTGGTACCTGAAAAAAATAAAATATACAGTGGTACCTGAGGCAGCAGAATCCCACGGAGGAGCATCACTATGGGCCTGCCGCTGCCTCTGCTGAGCTTGGGTGGTGGCAGCTGTATTGGCTTCCGCCAAGATCTCACAAGATCTTGTGAGAGTTCCATGAGATCTCACAAGATCTTGCTGGAGGCCACCACTGCAAGACTCCAGCAAGCGAGGCTTCGGGGCAGGGGGCAGCACCTCAGGTGGTGAAATGAGATGGACCGCCACTGATGAGAGCAGTTAAAATATGGACCCATTGGAGGAAAATCATTAGTACTCAGGGGAGGGAAAAATCACATGATTGCCAGCTACCAATCAAGTACACCAAGTAGGAACACTTAGGTTGCAATCCAACACCGTGCAGACTTGCCTAATTTCCATTGATCTGACTCTGTTTTTCTTGCATAGATGTTCTGCTCTCATGCTTTCCAACTTAAATGGTGGTTTTCAGGATACTGACATGAAACCCGAAAGTGACTGAGGTGCTGACTAGCATAAGGTAAAGGTAAAGGTACCCCTGCCCGTACGGGCCAGTCTTGACAGACTCTGGGGTTGTGCGCCCATCTCACTTAAGAGGCCGGGGACCAGCGCTGTCCGGAGACACTTCCGGGTCACGTGGCCAGCGTGACATAGCTGCTCTGGCGAGCCAGAGCTGCACATGGAAACGCTGTTTACCTTCCCGCTAGTAAGCGGTCCCTATTTATCTACTTGCACCCGGAGGTGCTTTCGAACTGCTAGGTTGGCAGGCGCTGGGACCGAGCAACGGGAGCGCACCCCGCCGCGGGGATTCGAACCACCGACCTTTCGATCGGCAAGCCCTAGGCGCTGAGGCTTTTACCCACAGCGCCACTAGCATAGGTAAAGGTAAAGGTTCCAGTCGTGGCCGACTGAGGTTGCGGCACTCATCTCGCTTTATTGGCTGAGGGAGCCGGCGTACAGCTTCCAGGTCATGTGGACAGCATGACTAAGCCGCTTTTCGTGAACCAGAGCAGCGCACAGAAATGCCGTTTACCTTCCCGCCGGAGCGGTACCTATTTATCTACTTGCACTTTGACGTGCTTTCAAACTGCTAGGTTGGCAGGAGCAGGGACCAAGCAACGGGAGCTCACCCCGTCACGGGGATTCAAACCGCTGACCTTCTGATTGGCAAGTCCTAGGCTCTGTGGTTTAACCCACAGCGCCACATGCGTCCCTGCTTTTTACTGAAACAGACCATTGGTCCATCTAGCTCAGTATTCTCTACACTGACTGGCAGGGGCTCTTGAGAGTCTCTCAGGCAGGAATTTCTCCCAGCCCTACCTGGGGAACTTCTGCAGATGCTCTACCACTGAGCTGCAGCCTGTACCATGAAGTAGAAAACCCTGTTCTACAAAATAAATTCATTCATGCTGAATGGCTGTCCTGTTTTCCTCCCAGCTATCTCTGCCCTCTCATCCCCAGACATTCTTTAAAGGAGGGAGCTGCGAATGATAAAGGCCTCCTGCCGTCTCAGGAAATGAAGGCAATCTTTCACCTTAGATGGACACGCACTGGGTGCTTTCCGGCGGACTGTTTTTCTTAATTACGCTTCCTGTTCTGCAGCGACCGCCTCAAACATCTCTTTTCGGGGGCTCATGGAGATAAGTTGGCCTGCTTGAGTGTGGATGAAAGAACAGCCGGTGATGATTACCAGCCCCCTCCCCACGGCAGAAATTGCCGGACCCGTTGCTCGGTCCCAGATCCTGCCCACCTAGCAGTTCAAAAGCACGTCAAAAGTGCAAGTAGATAAACAGGTACCACTCCGGCGGGAAGGTAAACGGCGTTTCCGTGCGCTGCTCTGGTTCACCAGAAGCGGCTTAATTATGCTGGCCACATGACCCGGAAGCTGTACGCTGGCTCCCTCGGCTAATAAAGCGAGATGAGCGCCGCAACCCCAGAGTCGGTCATGATTGGACCTAATGGTCAGGGGTCCCTTTACCTTTACACACCTATAGAGTCTGAGCATAGGATGGAGGAACTCACAGTGTTAGTATCTGAACATATGATGTTTCTCCATTAGGCTTCCAGAGAAACCTACCCTCCTTCAACTTGGGTCCAGCGCAGAGAAAGATGTGCCTCTGTGTCCTTAGCTTTCAGCATTAGCCCAAACACTCCTCTCTCTCTCTCTCTCTCTCTCTCTCTCTCTCTCTCTCTCTCTCTCTCTCTCTCTCTCTCTCTCTCACACACACACACACACACACACACACCTCTGGCCCCTTGTCCCTCTCCACCTGCAGCCAGGTGAGATGGGAAAAGGCCCTTCCATTCGTTTCTATGGCAACAGAGCAGCTTCTTTGGATATGTTAAATCATGGCACTTCACTAGCCAGCCAGAGCTGTTGCCTTAACAAAGAAACTGGTCTGGTGGGCTTCCTCCTATACATTCTATCCTCAAAGATACAGGATCACACATTTGGAAGGGACCCAGGGTATCATCCAGACTGACACCCCCTCCAACTCATAACAGTACCCTTTGCATCTACAGGGCACCAGTGTGGTGAAGGCTGATTGCAGCCATATGGCTGATATGACTGGCTGGAATTGTGCGCAGCAGATTTGTAGGGAGCACATCTGCTGCTGCTGCTGCTGCTACCACATCTGGGCTGCCTACATTGTTGGTGTTCCAGCTTCCCTCCAAGTTGGAGGGTGGGGAGGAGCGGAGGAGAGTTACAGCACAATTTGCAAGATAGTCTTGTTTCCTACTTAACACCTCCTCCCAGTTTTGCGCTTGGCCAAATTTATCTATGCGTTGCTCAGGGTGTCTTTGCTGAGAAGGGGGACAGTTCTTCTCTGAAAAGAGAATCATTAAACAAACAACTGGCTTGCATAGAATCCAGACTGGGTGTGTGTGTGTGTGTGGAGGGCTGCAAAGCCTAGGAGTTGTGGCATCAGGTTGGTGGTTTGCCTCGGGGCTACTATTAATTGCTGGAGCTTAATCCTGCTTCCGGAGGAGGAGGCTTAACGAGAAATGCCTTTTTGGTGCAGTTCAGCTGAGTCCCTCCTTTCGTGCTGGTTGTAGTGCTCCATTGCAAAATAGTTTTGTTAGGTACTGAGCAGTGGAGCTTTTGTGATCTTGTTGCTTTCTTGGCAGCTGACAGTCAGTGGGCATGAGGATTGAGCTATTGCAGAGATGAAGGAACCTTCCCAGTGGCGCAGCGTGGGTTGTCAGCACCCGGGGCAAGGCAAGTAATTTGCACCCCCTAACCCAGGGGTCTGCAACCCGCGGCTCCGGAGCCGCATGTGGCTCTTTTACACCTTTGCTGCGGCTCCGGGGCGGATACTAGCGAGGGGAGGAGGCGCATTGTGTGCCCCGACACTCCCCACTGTGGCGGGCGCTGTACTGGCTGTGACGTCACATGGGGGCGGTGCGTGCGTTAGTCACTCACCGTCCCGATGTCACCTTCCCGCCCGCTGTCAGATCGCGGCTCCGGAGATATATTTGTTGTAAATGTCGCAATGGTTTTGCGGCTCCCAGATATTTTTTTTCCTTCGGAAACGGGTCCAAGTGGCTCTTTTTGTCTTAAAGGTTGCAGACCCCTGCCCTAACCCGTGCATTTGTACCCCCTAACCCTAACCCCCAGATGTTGCGCCCGGTGCGGCTGGCCCCCCTGCACCCCCCACACTACGCCACTGAACCTTCCATCCTTTTTTATTATTATTTTAAATTCACCCCAGAATTTCTCTTTAGATGGAATTTTCTGGTCTTACCAACTTTGCCTGTAATGTCTATACAAAGGAAGTTAGGAAGCTACTGTACTTTATACTTTCCTAAAATGTACCCATCCATTTTGGGGAGGTTATTTCCTCTGTGTTCTCCCCATCCCCTTATTTGCAAGTAGTGGAAGAACAATGAATAATAAAAATCAATGTCCACACCTGTTTGAACCAGTCTCAAGGACGGGTTCCATGAGATCTAGGAACAGCCTTAAAAATGAAACCTTGGGGTTTTCCCCCCAGGAGGTACATTTCTGTGCCAAATAATACCGGACAGTCATGATACAAGTCTTCTTTCGAGCCTCTGTCTCTCAATTTCCCTTCTCTTCAATGAAAAAGGAAGAAACAACCATGTTCAGGCAGGTGTTGGATATACACTTGAAAAGCTTCCTCAAAAGGAAGTTAAAAATAGGGTTGTTTTAGACAAGCCAGTTCTCATTTATTTTAGACAAGCCATTTCTCATCATTTCTCATTAAGAAAAAGGGGGTATCTGACATCTAAACATAAGACAGTCATGCCATACATTTAACGTGCCCTTATACTGTACCACTTTAACTTTATTGTATTTTAAAGCAATTGTATATACTGCTTAATATTTCAGATGCTAAGTGGTGACTCTCTAAGCAGTCATGGCTTCCTCCCAAAGAATCCTGGGAACTCAGGAAAGCTATGACTGTTAAAGTGTCATAAATGTGTGCTTTAAATATATGGTATGGATGTGGCCGCTGTAATTGTTGTGTCCCCTTCCACAAGATCCAAATGCCATGAGAATGATCTCTTGGTGATATGGGTAAAGAATTCTGTGTATGTCCAGAGGCACTCTTATCTTATTTGCTATCTGTTTATTACACGCAGATCCCAGCTCTGAAGAGGTGGCAAAAGTGGTTCTCCCCCTCTACATATTATCCTCACAACAACCTTGTGAGGCAGGTTAGACTGAGAGCTGGTGACTGGCCCAAGGTCATCTATTGGGTATTTGAACCCTGGTCTCCCAGTTCCTACTCCAGTGGTCTAACCACTACACCACGCTGCCTTGATTATTTACTTCATGTGTCCCAAAGGAGGGAGAAATAGCTCAATAGTAACTGCATGCACTTTGCATGCCAAAAACATCAGGTTTCATCCTCAGAAAACCTAGCTGAGAGGACTAGAACCTAGAATGACCTCAGCTGTAGACTTTCAACAAACACTGCTAGTCAGAGTAGGAAGATCTAAGATGAACCAATAACCTGACTCGGCGTAAGACATATTGCATTTTGAACAGTGCCCAGGATTTGATAAAAGATTGTGAAGCCCTTATTTTTATTTCAAAGATCCTAAGGAGTAGAGGGCAGGCAATGGAACTTCACGGGAGAAAGGATAGTTTCCAGTCAGAGAAATCTTTTATTTTTGGAACTCAAAACAGCTATTAAAAATGCCTTCAAAATAATAATACAGTGGTACCTCGGGTTACAGACGCTTCAGGTTACAGACTCCTCTAACCCAGAAATAGTACCTCGGGTTAAGAACTTGGCTTCAGGATGAGAACAAAAATTGTGTGGCGGCGGCAGGAGGCCCCATTAGCTAAAGTGGTACCTCAGGTTAAGAACAGTTTCAGGTTAAGAACGGACCTCCAGAACGAATTAAGTTCTTAACCTGAGGTATCACTGTAACAACAACAACAACAAAGAACACCTTACATTTTTAAAAGCCATGTGTGCATGATGGTAATGACCGCTGGATTGATCTTTGTACCACAGGAAGGAAAGAAAAACCTGCTGTTTCATTTCCTTTTATAACTAATCTTTAGGTACAGCTAATTGCAGCTGTAATTTCATATTTGCCAACCCTGTTAGACACTTTGAGCTGATTAATTACCCCCTTAGACAAAGGGGTGGAAAATCAAGTGGGGCAAAATGGAGGCTGCCCCCAAAAGGGAGGAGGCATTAACAAATAAAATAAGAGATAGAGAGATAGAGATGGATTGAGAGATAGATAGATAGATGATAGATAGATAGATAGATGATAGAGAATGAAGGTGGCTCTTCTGGCCCCTTGGGTATCCTGTGAAAAACAAAGCCAATTTTAATATCCTTATACTGTAGTTTTCATCTACAGCAGCTTTTCAGCCCACAGGCTCCACACAAAGCTCTTTCCCTGCTCTGCTACCTAAGCAACTCAAAGTGGCAGAGATTGAATTTGGCACCATTTTCCTGTGGATCACACATTGTACTGCATTGCTCTGAGCACAGGATTTGATGGGCTTGTCTGTGAAAGTGAGAGTTTAATGGAGGCAATTTCCTGGCAGCAGGGGGAGTGGATTGCCTAAAAGAACGCCATCTCCCATGCTTCTTCATAATATCCACAATGTTATTCTGGACATACTAGCTGCAGCTATCAGTAAGTCCAAAGGAGATGTGTTTTGATGGGCCCTGCTGAGGCTCTCTCAGTGGGTTTATGAGGACAGGGCTGGATTTTTCATAAATTTATGATCACTAGGGAAGTGGGAAACTCTCTTGAGAAACCTCATTAGCGTTATCAAACTTCCTTTGGCTTTCCTTGAAATTCTGCAGAAGTGGAACCTGAAGAAGAAGAGGAACTTCCAAATTTACTTCAAAGTTGCCCTCAAGGAAAATTCACCGCAGCTTAAGAAAGTGCTCAATCTCACCACCCACCTCTGGGAGTTTTGCTTGTCTTATCATATCTCCTTTTGGGGCCCTTCTTTATGAATTCCTCAGATGCCTCACCTGAGGAAGAACCTTTGAATTTGGTAGACATTTTGAGAGCAATTCAAAGCAGTCCCTGGGGTGGGGAGTCGGTTCCACAAGGGAGGTACCAAATTCTCGCCTCCAAGAATAGCTGAGCAGGGCGACTGTGTCCTTTTGACTTGGCACTGCACATAAAATTATGTTGTGTGTGCGCATTGTGGCCAGTCCCTGCCACTGAGTGTTATCCCTTCGCTGTTGTGCATGGGTGCTGCTGTTTTGGCTACAGACTTGGCGAATGAGTTGCTCTAAGTATCAATGATTGTGTAGAACTGTACCACCACCAGTCTGGAGACGCCCTACTTAAGCTCACTGGGCGTCAGGAACAAGCCGGCAGTAAATCACACTGTGACCCGTTGGAACTAAATCTTTATTAGCTAGAACACCATCTTCACAGACTTGGTGGAGTGGCGGGCTTAATGAATCCAGCAGCTCAGCCCTGGTAGGTCTTGCCCCATGGATCAGTTGCCAAGACTAAAGGTCCCTATCTCCCCACAGTCGTCTAAATTTCTTCCTCTCCAAGGTTTTCACCAAGCAAGTGGAGACTGTGCCTGTGTTAAACCAGCCTCTCCTCTGCTCTTTTCATGCCTCTTCTGGTCCTAGGAGACATGGGGGGAGAGGAGCTTGTCATAGCAGAAAGCGGAGACACCTGTGGCTCTTCACTAGCCCGACTCATCTCTGCCTCATGGCCTCCTCTGCTTCACTTCTGCCTCTGATCCTGGGCTTCTCTCTGCAACAGATTCTCCCAGCTCATTAAACCCTGTTACTATTTCAGCTTCTGACACCTTCTCTTCCCAGTCTTCTCCCTCTGACCACACATTGTGGCTCTGAGCCCTTGGTGGTTCCCAGTCCCTCCCACCATTCCTATGCATCCAACCAGCACACGACTTTGGGCTTTGGATGTTGTTGTTTAGTCGTTTAGTCAGGTCTGACTCTCAGTGACCCCATGGACCAGAGCATTCCAGGCACTCCTGTCTTCCACTGCCTCCCGCAGTTTGGTCAAACTCATGCTGGTAGCTTCGAGAACACTGTCCAACCATCTCGTCCTTTGTCGCCCCCTTTTCCTTGTGCCCTCCATCTTTCCCAACATCAGGGTCTTTTCCAGGGAGTCTTCTCTTCTCATGAGGTGGCCAAAGTACTGGAGCCTCAGCTTCAGGATCTGTCCTTCCAGTGAGCACTCAGGGCTGATTTCCTTCAGAATGGATCGGTTTGATCTTCTTGCAGTCCATGGGACTCTTGAGGGCTTTGGATAAGATGGCTTATGGAATCACCCTGCCCCTTGGCTTATGGAAACACCCTGCCCCATTAGCTGTGCCTGTTTGTTTCGAGGAAGAATATGGACAGTTTCAGCGGGGGCATTAATTAGCTGATGCTTGAACTTTTCTTTGAAAACATACAAGACTTTTAAAAATGGCTATGAAGAAAATACTTTCCTGGGAATTGAAAACGGGACTCTGTGTCCACAAGAGCATGACGGCTCGCACTTACTGTTTTAATGACTGCATTGATTTTTAAACCACTTAAGAAAACACACAACTAAGAGCAACCAGCCATTTAGAGCGGCTGAGTCTCTTCTTCAAAAAACCACGTTCAGCTGTGATAATGGTCATTTGCTGTTTAACAGCCTCTTGTCTGGTCACCTGGGGAGACTGAGAATCCAATCCAGATGACTAGGCAAGGGGCTTTACAAAAGTTCAATCTTTTAAACCACAAAGAAATACCAATGGTATTATTTGTTGACTGAAATATTTATATATTGCTGTGTCATAAAAATAGATCACAGTGGTTTACAATAATGCGAAAACATAAAACCAAACAATAACACCAAAAATGTTAAAAAGGAGTTAAAAGCAAAAAGAAATTAAAAACAAACACCATCAGACCATTATGAGGGATGTAATCTGCATAGACCTGGCAGAATAGAAAGGTTTTCACCAAGTGTTTAAAAGTTGGCATGGAAGATGCCCACCAATATGCATGGCTAGTAATCTTTGCTGGATTATTTGCAAGCCAGAATGCTCAAGTTCCTTTTCTGGGGCTTATCAGTGAATGAATGCTCCAAATTTGTATTGCTATGATTGCTATTATTATACAAATTTATAGATCATTTCAGATCACAAAGTTATCAAAGCAGGTGTACACAGTAAAAACCCTTGAGATTAGCTGCTGCATTATACCCATTCTACAGCTGAGAAACTGAGAGGCTTTGCACAGGTAGCACAAACAGTTTTGGCTGTTGCAATGGAATGCTCTGCATGAGTGGAGAAGAACCCAGTTCAAATCTTGTCACAGCCAGGTTAGAGCCAAATGGCATGTGATGATGATACAGGTGATCCATTATCTCCTAAATTGTCTTTTAAAACTCCAGTGTAGTCACAGGGGCATCAGTTTTGATAAGAACACAGTAGGGACGAGGGAGAATTCAGTTAAGTTGGCATTTAAAGGCAAACCTGTCCAATTCACACTTTCTGAAACAAGCCACGAATTGAAACACAGCTCTCCTTTGAAAACGACACTCTTCCTAATTTTGCAACTCAGTTCTCCCAAACGTCATATGGTAAGGTAAAAGTATGGATGGAAATGCATATATTAGTGAAAACAGCATACAGCAGAGCAAAAATGGTTTGCAAAAATGTGTAGATTAGGCAAAATTGCATAGATAAAATTCATTAGGAGAAATCGGCACGAAAATGATGAATTTTCACTGGGACATGTGGAAAACAAAACTTACGAAGGAAATATGAGAAACAGAGAAATCAAAATTGGTAGATTCACTCTTCACTAGAGTACAGAATTTCCAGAGGTGTCTAGGTGCTTACTCCCCATCCCTAATCTAAATTACACATACATCTTGAAGCCAGCTGGGAGAAAATGCAGGCATTGATACAGGTCACGCACCCCAGTAAGTAAGACTAATGGTAGCTTTAGGCGACATTTAGATGGGGGAAACAGCATGGAGGAAAGGGTTACCCCATCATCTGTCTGTGGCCTGCCGCAGATTTTTATTGAGTGCTTTAATTGGTTTTAATGAAAGTCACTTTGTGTTACTTGGTGGGAAACGTATCTAACGAATACAGTAAATAAATCAATAAAGCCAAGAAGGTAAACAAAAGCACTGCATGATTTAAGCACAGATCTCCTAGATCACATGTGCTTCAACCAGGTAAGTGACTATCTCTCAGTTTTAGTTTTCTGTTTGTAATATGGGAAATAATTTTGGTTCATATTATGGGGCCTGTCAAGTTCTTTGGATGCCGAAGAGGATCCTAAAGCAAGCAGTAGTCTGGTTGCACCTTAACAGAATCGACACATTTATTGTCTACGCCACACAGGGACTTTTGTGGATTCTGTTGCAAACAGACTAAGGTGGCAAACCCATTGGGGAAAGTTGCACAGAAGTGCGAAGTCTTTCAAGCCTTTCAAACCCAGAAGAACAGCAGCATCAGCAGCAGAGCAGCAGAAAGAGACTGTTGGCAGGGAAGGAAAGGGGGAAAGGATTTCCTGTTCTGTCACTTTTCGGCTATATCAGCAAAACAAGAGAGGCAAGCAGGGTGAATCTGCGCAGTCTCCTAAATGGCCTTTTGTTTGCACAGCCAGCTAAATGTTGCTCCCTGTTCTACGTTCAACACCCTCATCGTCCCTGCAGTTCCCAGTGCTTCTCTCGCACTTGGGGCCTTCTGGGTAGTACCACCAGGGCAGGAACTTGGGGAGTGAGGTCCCGCTCTGCAAAATGGGGAGGAGGGCTCCGAATACAGCATGGCTAGCTTACCACTTTCAGAAGTGAAGGAAACCGCAATACCATCTAAAGAACACCCCCCATACACAACCCTCCCATTAAGCCAGAGTTTAAAACAGGGGTTGGCAACCTAAGGCCCATGGGCCACAAGCAGCCCACGGGGGTCATTTAAATGGCCCCCGAGCTGCCCACTTGGTGAGTCCCCGCGTACTGCGCTAAACCAGCCCAGCGCGGTGCGGGGACTCATTTTTGCTGCACCGGAAATCGCATCTGCACAGACGCAGATGCCAAAAATTGTGTCTGTGCAGACACAGATGCTGAAAATCATGTCTGTGCAGATACAGACATCGGAAATTGCAGGTGCGTGGGCGTGGTGATCTGGCCCATGGAGGGATCTCCACTGGAGTGAACCAGCCCAGGCAAGGTACCATATTGTTCACTCCATAAGACACACTTTCCCCCCTTTAAAATCTAAGGGGAAATGTCTGTGCGTCTTATGGAGCAAATGCGTGGTCCCTAGGGCTGTGGGAGCAGCGGGAAGGCTGTGCACAGCCTTTCCGCTGCTCCCCGACCTGTTCTTTGGGGCTGGTGGTGAGGGAAGCTCAGCTTTCCCCACTGCCAGCCCCACAAGTTGGTGCGCCTTAAGGAGTGAAAAATATGGTAAACCTTGCCAACCCCTGGTCTAAAATTACCCAGCTTCACCTCCAGTGGGCTGCAAAATAAATGCAGAGACACAAGTGACCATAGATTGCTTGGGTCATTTGGATGGAGAACTAAGTCTGACCCCTGGGATTCTCTGCAGGTCACATGCCTTCCACCTGCTTTTGCCTGGATGGAGCGGGTGCTTAAACCCTGACGATGCCTCTTGCTCGTTTGTATGGAGGAACAAGTGGGTGTCATGAACCAGCTGGTGAAACAAGCTCACTGGCGGTGTCAGATTCAGCTGGCAGTGGTGTAGCGTGGGGGGTGCAGGGGGGCCGGCCACATCAGGTGCAACATCTGGGGCTTAGGGTTAGGGGGCGCAAATCCACGGGTTGGGGGCGCAAATTACTTGCCTTGCTGACAACCCATGCTACGCCACTGTCAGCTGGTGAGCAACCTGGCCGCTGAATTCTGTACCAGCTGGAGTTTCTGAACCATCTTCAGAGACAGCCCTACACATTGCAGTCATCTGATCTGGAGGTTGTCAGAACATAGCTGGCAGAAGTTATTCCTGTCCAGATCGGGGCACAGCTGACCTACCAGCCGAAGCTGATAGAAGGCACTGAGATCACCTGAACCTCTATCAACAGCAATGGTTCCATCCCTAAACTGTGTACCTTCAGAGGGAGTGTAACCCCATCAAAAGCAGGTCCACTTCCCACTCACCTGGTCTGGAACAGCTCACTAACAGTTCTTTTGGCTATGGTATATTGTTAGCAATACTGGAGCAGGAGTAGGAGAAGAGGAATTTTTAGCAAATGCTGTCCTAAGAATATTTGTGAGTACTATATTTCCCCACGTAACTGAAATGGAAGAAACACACTGACTTTTTTTGTTTTTCATTGCAACAACGTGGCTCTCGGGCAGAGCAAGCTTCACATTGGGGGTATTAAAGCTGACAGCGCATCTGGCTTATTAAAAAGAGGAAAATGTGATTACTCTGAATGTAATAACCTTTATTGGGAGGTAGTATTGGATAGTCCCTTAGCAGAGGAGGCTGTTAAGAGAAGGAACAGGTCGAAGATGCTGCTGGATGAATATTTAAATGAGAGAAGCCAGAGATTATTTCAACCAGGTAGGTGGTTTAGTTAGCTGTTCGCCCTGCACAGGTTTCTCTGAATAATCCAGCTCAACAAGCCAGGCAGTTGAGGGCAGACTTTTGATTTTGAAAGACAGCTATGAGATCCATTACAGAACTACAATTAAGTGGTATTGGGTGAAGAATTAGCATTCTGAGAATTCACCAGTCAGCTGTGAGTTCTTACACTAGAATTCACTCAGCACTCTTGGTGAAAGTGTATGTACTCTCTCGGCCTCAGTCAAACACCAGTGAAATGGGAATATGAACAACGTACCTCAACATCAGGTTCAGCACAATCACTATTCTTCAGGACTTTGTGCACTAAGGAGCCCACCTCAGTGACAGAGCACATATTCCCTTGCAGAAGATTCCTAGTTCAATTTAGACAGTCAAAGACTGAGCAGACAAGATTGAGCCAGATATGACTGATTCAGTGAAAGGCATCATCATTTGTTCAGAGTTCAGTTTCTATTCATGCTCCTGAGCTTTTTCATGTGACAGAGATCCAAGAGAGGTTGTAGTGTTACGTATGGCAACTTGCAGGGCCGTCTTTACCCGGGGGTGCAAGGGGTGCGGGGCACCCGGGCGCCGAATTCTGGGGGGCGCCCACTGCTGAGCTCTTAACTATCTATCTGTTATGAAATAATAAATAATTTTGATCAAGCTAGAAAAACAAAATACATAATGAATGTTAGAATGATGTTGGTTTAGAAATTAAGTGGTTTTCAGCTGTAATGTTTAAGTAAAAAGAAAAGAAAGGTTAAAAATTAAATGAAAACTAAGGGAGAGGATTTGTTGAATTAATAACTAGAAATTGGAATACAGAAAGGGGAGGTATGAGGAGGTCGGGGAAGTAAGTTATAAGAAAATAAGGGAATGAAACTTTACTTGTTTTTAAATGGTTTTTAGTTTTGTATTTTGTTTTTTATATTTGTTATTTTTTGTGTTGGTGTTTTGTTTTTATTACTGTTTTTTTTGTATAATTTTTTAAACTTCAATAAATATCTTTTTTTTAAAAAAAAAAGAAAAACAAAATACATATATACCTAGGTATTACCAAAATGTATACCTACTGTTTCACTAAAGGACTTTCGACTTTGCACGCTCATTTACCAAATACGTGCAGTGTCAGCGGCGGCGCTTCTCATTCACAATGGCACCGTGCAAGCGAAATGAACATCATAATAAAAGTTAATTTGGGAGCTAAACTAAATCTGGGGGTGCTGGGAGGATCTTTGCACCCCAGCAGCGCATATGCTAAAGACTGCGCTGGCAACTTGGTACTGATTAGGAACATTAGGAACAATACCTCACACTTTAATTTTTTAAAAAATTAATGATTAAAGTATTATTAGTGATGGGGCAGACTTTGTAGGATAGCTAGGAATTCCTGAGGACTTAGTTCAGTCTGTAAGTCTAAGCAAACCACTGTGATACATACTTCATCAACTGACATACTGAGTGAAATGCCGTGATTGTTTGGTTTTTCCACTTCTCCAAAATTTGTGATGCTATTCTCCTTTTTGGTGTTTATAGGCACACACAAAATTTTTCCCCACTGGCTGGGAGTGGAGATGGGGCAAGCATGAGAAGGAAAGGTATAAAAATGCTCCAGCCAAGGGGAGGGACTGGGGAATCTGTTCCTAGTAATCATTGTGGTGCCTAGTCGTGCTTTTACATAGTAGACACATAGTCTTGTGTCTCCATCTCTAAGAGGGCCTTGTTTTAGAGCAGAGCTCCATGCCTATCATTTCAGCAGCTTGCTGGAGTGAAAACCAGCCCTCAGCTTGCCTAACAGAGGCAGTTGTTTTGTTTTTAATAGCTGCATTTAAAATGGCCCCAACTTTATTACATTTTAAGGTCAGTCAATAAAAATAATAAAATAAAGAACCCTTAAACCTACCCCCATAAAAATCGTTTGAGGTTTCAAATGAAGGTAGAAGGTTTCTAATAACTTTTGTGCAATTCTAGGCTGACAGAAAGCAGCCTCTTTTTAATTAAAGGATCCTTTCAATATATACCCTGTAGGTCTCCCTTGCATTTTGGAATTGAACACAATATTCTCGACTTGCGTTATTCCTTAAAAGACGGTGTGAAGACTCAGCCTTAGCTGGAGAATAGCCCCTTGAATAGGGTGAGCCATTCCATCACCCTGATGCTATAGATGCTTACTCATGAGTAAGTCCTGCAGAATTCAACGGGATTTCCAAAGATGTGCACATCTTTAAACAGGGCATATTTGCATGGCCCCAGATTGTGCGGTTTGCAGGGCATGTAAAATCCAGGAATCAGTTGCACAATTTATTGCCCATGCACACAGAATGTTAAGCACACACTTCCTGTTCAAAAGGGAGGGTGGACGAGAAAGGCACACTCTCAGTCTCCTCCAAACCTTCAGGAGTGATCCAGATATGTATTGCCTGATCTGGTCCAGAATAGAGTTAGCAGGAGGCAGGGCATGTTTACAAGTTCCAAGCAGGGCTGGAAATTATATAAAAGCAAAATCGGTGCATGCAAGGATGAGGAAACTGGGTATGATGTTGTGATCTGATGCATAGCATGGCATATTCTCCCAAGGGAATAGGTGGAAACTTCATTGCTTTGTATCTGTAGCAACAACTCTGCCCTGGCACTGAGAGATGGGCTAGCTCATTCCATATTCCATTGCCACAGTTTTCTGGCGGACAGCTCTAGACAGTGCGTTTATCAGGGCAGAAGGCACGTTGATGCCAGAATTGAGGAAGGAAATATTATTTTTGGCAGAATGGGAAGAGAGGATAAAGTTGGTGGCCCTTGGCTGTAAGAGAGCCTTGGGGAGAGGCTGGTGTCATTGATTTCCCAGGAGGAAACAGTTCTGTAACATTCAGATGACTTATCTTTGCACCCTTGACCAGAACGTTCAGACACCATGCAGCTGATATTATTAAGAGAAGAACCTTCTTGGCCCTTGAAGAATGTTATGGGACGATGTATGGAAGTAAGAACATAGGAACATTGCTGCTGGATCAGACCAGTGGCCCATCTAGTCCAGAATCCTTTTCTTCCAGGGGCAAACCAGATGTCTATGGAAGACAGGTAGTCTTCTGAAACAGCAGTAGGGAGCTACAGCTTCTGGGTCATGTGGCCAGCATGACTAAGCCGCTTCTGGCAAACCAGAGCAGCACACAGAAACGCCGTTTACCTTCCCACCTGAGCGATACCTATTTATCTACTTTGACGTGCTTTTGAACTGCTAGGTTGGCAGGAGCAGGGACCGAGCAATGGGAGCTCACCCCGTCACAGGGATTCGAACCGCCGACTTTCTGATCGGCAAGTCTTAGGCTCTGTGGTTTAACCCACTGCGCCACCCGTGTCCCACAATGTCTCATACCCTCCAACATTTTCGTCCTCAAAAGGAGGGACATGCCTTTCGGTCTAGTGCTCTGGCACTCATCAGCAGGGTTGTTCCAGAGCTCCGAATAAAAGAAATGGGGCATTGCAGGATGCAAACAAAAGCTGGGATAGGCTTCTCTGATTCTGCGGTGTACCACTTAAAACAGGACAGTTGAGGGTATGATGTCTCTTTCCTGCCTGGATGGAGAATCAAGAGCTGTTTGTGGTATAGATGTATGCAGAAATGTCCGTCATATGGTACAAAAGGAAAAGTCATCTCTGTTGCTCACATAGGCCAAAATCTGACTAGAAAATGGGTAGGCAAACTAAGGCCCAGGAGCTGGATCTGGCCCGATCTCCTTCTAAATCCGGCCCACAGTCGGTCCAGGAATCAGTGTGTTTTTACATGAGTAGAATGTGTACTTTTATTTAAAATGCATCTCTGGGTTAGAATCATAGAATCATAGAGTTGGAAGAGACCACAAGGGCCATCGAGTCCAACCCCCTGCCAAGCAGGAAACACCATCAGAGCACTCCTGTAATATGGTTGTCAAGCCTCTGCTTAAAGACCTCCAAAGAAGGAGACGCCACCACACTCCTTGGCAGCAAATTCCACTGTCGAACAGCTCTTACTGTCAGGAAGTTCTTCCTAATGTCTAGGTGGAATCTTCTTTCTTGTAGTTTGGATCCATTGCTCCGTGTCCGCTTCTCTGGAGCAGCAGAAAACAGCCTTTCTCCCTCCTCTATGTGACATCCTTTTATATATTTGAACATGGCGCGGTAGCATAGTCAAGACCGCATTTTACCAGCTTCTTTACAAGAATATCATGGGGCACCTTGTCAAATGCCTTGCTGAAATCAAGGTAGGTTACATCCACTGCGTTCCCTTCATCTACCAGGCTTGTAATTCTGTCAAAAAACGAGATCAGGTTATGATAAGATGTTAAGGGGTAGGAAACAAAGAATTACAGCTGTAAATCTTAAACTTTAAGAAAACTCAAAAGGGACTTGACTAAAGACTGATTGATGAGTTGCTCGAAAAAATGGTAAAACAAGGATGTGGCGAAGGGAAGGCATGGGGAAGTCAACTTTTGTTGTTTGTTTTTAATGTTTGTGTTTGTTTTGTTTGTTCTTATTATGTGTAAAAACCAATAAAAAATATTATAAAAAAAAAACGAGATCAGGTTAGTCTGACATGACTTATTTTTCAGAAATCCATGCTGACTATTGGTGATCACAGCATTCCTTTCTAGGTGCTCACAGACTGTTTGCTTAATGATCTGCTCCAGAATCTTCCCTGGTATTGATGTCAGACCGACTGGGCGGTAATTATTTGGGTCCTCTCTTTTCCCCTTTTTGAAAATAGGGACAACATTTGCCCTCCTCCAGTCTGCCAGGACTTCACCTGTTCTCCAGGAATTCTCAAAGATGACTGCCAGTTATTTGTGGGGCCTGCTGGTGTTTTTACATTAGAATGTGTCCTTTTATTTAAAATGCATCTCTGGGTTATTTGTGGGGCATAAGAATTCGTTCATCCCCCGCCCCCCAAAAAATATAGTCCGGCCCCCCACAAGGTCTGAGGGACAGTGGACCAGCAACCTGCTGAAAAAGTTTGCTGACCCCTGGACTAGAACCATGGGGGAGCTCAGGTAGACCTTGTCACTCAATCAAGGAGCCTGTGCAACAGGAAGTCTCCTTGTATTTCTTCATCCTGGAAGGGGGAATGGTCAGCCTGGGAGGGTGGAGTTAAACCAAAGTTGGGGTGTGCTTTCCAGAGAGGCTATAGCTCTTCACAGTTCTTGAGAGGCTGCAGAGGTCAGCAGTGGTACAACTTACCACAAGGAACTGAGATTGTTCTTTCCTGACATACCCTGAAAAGGGTCTCTTGTGCAGTGCTCCTGTGCCATGATGTCAGAGCAGCCAGACCAATGGCAGCTGCTGCTCTGACACAAAGGGGGCACCTCCAGATGCGGCGAGTTTATTACCACTTCAATCCAAACTTTATGTTGGCCAAGAGTGAATTTCCTTCCCCGTGTCAAGTATAAGTGGAGCCGTTTTGTATATATGACTGTGAGATTTGCTTCAGCTTTCAAAAACACAAATTAACATTCAGAAGGGGAAGTTTGGATAAAGTGTTTTCGCGTTAATGTTTCTGCTTTGGATTTTATAGTGTGCCCTATTTATGGGCTTTCAGCTCAGCTGCCATTTACTGTGTAATTGTTTACCATTTGAGCAGTTTTAAAAACACGACAAGATCTTCCTGACTTCATGTCCCATGGGAAGAGCCATATTTGTCTCTTGCAGCAAAAAACAAAAACAGTGGAGGCCTCTGACCCATTTGAACGCTAACAAATTTGTTGTGGCATAACTTTCTGCATGTTTTTGTACATTTTGTGTGGTCTGAGATCTCACACACTTGCATCCATACTTGTAGGCCTCAAATTGTCAACCTGGAACATCTATACAAAATTTGGAGGTTGAGCGACAACATGAGACTCATTGTGGTGTCCTACTTGCTGCACCACAATGCGTACTGGAAGCCATTTATGGTCACCTGAAAGCTTCTGGGTGTCTACCCTTTACATCAGAGATGGCTAACCTGAAGGCCATCCAGATGTTGCTGAACTACAACTCCCATCATCCTTGGCAACTGGCCATGCTGGCTGGGGCTGATGGGAGTCACAGATTCCTCATCCCTGTTTTTAGTGTTCAGGGAGAGTTTTAAGCAAAGGATGTGCCATTAAAATGACACTTTTCAACTTTTGGCAGATAGGAGGTCTAGGAGGAAGTAAATACAGTCATACCTTGGGTTACAGGCGCTTCAGGTTGCGTTTTTTTGGGTTATGGACCCACCGAAACCCGGAAGAACCGGGGGTTGAGCATGTGCAGAAGCACTAAATTGCAACCCGTGTGTGCGCAGATGCGCCACTGTGGGTTGCAAACGCTGTGGGTTGCAAACGCGCATCCCACACGGATCCCGTTTGCAACCCGAGCATCCACTGTATCTTGCTCTATGAACATATGAAATTGTCATATACTGAGTTACATACCATCAGTCCACTTAGCTCGGAAGTGTATATTCTGACTGGCAGTGTCTCTCCAGAATCGGTCCATCACCTGTTCCCCAACCACTTCACCTGGAGATTTAACCCAAGACCTTTTCAATACAACCTATTTCCATTACCAATCAGCTATTGCCCTTCCCACTTACGCAGTCAGTCAAGAAAGTATAACTAGCTGACTCTGATTTAAAGAAGCGATTCTCAAACTTGCTCTGGAACACAGTAGTGTGCTTCTGTGAAACCAAAGTACCCACACAGAGATGAGGATGCCTGTTGCATCTCTGTGCGAACCACAGTTCTGGGCTTGAGTCCTTCCAATCTGCCAGGGGTATGTAACTGTTGCTGTATCTCTGCACTGATCTAATCACACCCATTCAATCCCTTCTGATGGTAAGATGTATAAGAATGACCCACTCCTGGTTTAGGCCACCTGATGCATCCCTGTGTGAATCACTGTTCTGGGCTTCCCCTCCTTCTAATCAGCTTTGACTGCAGCAAGGTATATCTGCCACAGTCCTGTGTGAGAAGGAGCTGAATGCTTCAGTTGCTACAAGTAGATTCCTTGGCCGTGTTGGAGGCTGTCTGCCACATCTCTGCATGAGTTATTGTTCTGGGATTGCCTCCTTGCACATGAAAGATTGAGAAACTTTAAGGCAAAGGTAAAGGGATCCCTGACCATTAGGTCCAGTCATGACCGACTCTGGGGTTGCGGCGCTCATCTCGCTTTATTGGCCAAGGGAGCTGGCGTACAGCTTCCGGGTCATGTGGCCAGTATGACTAAGCCACTTCTGGCGAACCAGAGCAGCACATGGAGCGGTACCTATTTATCTACTTGCACTTGGACGTGCTTTCAAACTGCTAGGTTGGCAGGAGCAGGGACTGAGCAATGGGAGCTCACCCCACCGCGGGGATTTGAACTGCCAACCTTCTGATCAGCAAGTCCTAGGCTCTGTGGTTTAACCCGCAGCGCCACCCGTGTCCCTATGAGAAACTTTAGTAGGTGTGAATTTCCCACATTATTCGTATTAAACCTTTTTCGGTTGCAAAATGGGAGCATGCCCCAACTATGAGACGTTTGTAAAGACAGGTTTTTTTAAAGAACGCCAGTTCCCCTTTGGGGAAAGAACTTCCTTTTCTGCATTCCGTATGGAAGCTCTGAGTGAACTAATTCCATATCCTCAGACCAGAGGCAACAAAAAGGTGTAAAAGTCATCCAGGGGCCATTGGCACTTATGATTCCAATTGTAATACATAGGAAGGTTGGTAAGAAAATGTGACTCAGTGTGGGAAGCTGAGCTCTGGGGTGCCTGGAAGGGCCACAGGGAAAAGACATCTGCTGAACTCCTGGCTCTGTCTTTCCACTATTACATAATGTGCATTATAATAACAGTGATGTTTTTCAGAGAGAAAAACCAGTGGAGCAGGCTTTTCAAGTTCCGCAGTTAGGCTGTCATCCCTGCTTAAAAAATGTTGTTTTTTCATTTCATCCACTCAGATAAAACAATGGCTATCGTGTTAAGTGAAAGTGGAGGAGTCTCTCTCTCTCTCTCTCTCTCTCTCTCTCTCTCTCTCTCTCTCTCTCTCTCACACACACACACACACACACACACACACAGACTGTGCCAGATACCGTATTTTTCGCCCTATAGGGCGCACTTTTTCCCTCCAAAAATGAAGGGGAAATGTGTGTACGTCCTATGGGGTGAATGCAGGCTTCAGGAAGCTATCCACAAGCCTTGGGAGCCCGCGAGAGTTCCCGCTGGTCTCCCCAGGCTTGCGGATAGCAGCCTGCATCCCGAAGCCTGGGGCACGCTGCCGGGTTTCGGGCTTCGGGCAGATATCTGCAAACCTGGGGAGCCCTGCGGGAACTCCCGCCTGGCTCCCAAGGCTTGCGGATAGCAGCCTGTTCTCGGGGCTAGGGTCGGGGGAAGCTCGGGCTTCCCCTGCCCCAGCCCCGCACCTGGGGGGGGGGGAAATATATTTTTTTCTTTATTCCCCCCCCAAAAAACTAGGTGTGCCCTATGGGCCGGTGCGCCCTATAGGGTGAAAAATACGGCATATCAACTGACAAATATGAAACACCATGTTATGTCAGCTACCAAATATAGTGGTATCCTGGAAGTCAGACGAAATCCATTCAGGAAGTCTTTTCGTCTTCCAAAATGTTCGGAAACCAAGGTGCGGCTTCCGATTGGCTGCAGGTAGTTCCTGCAGCCAATTGGAAGACGCGGAAGTCATGTCGGATGTTCAGGTTCCAAAGAACATTCGCAAACCAGAAGGAACACTCACTTTCGTGTTTGCAATGTTCGGGAGCCAAAACGTTCGACTTGCAAGGCGTTCGGGAATCAAGGTACGGCTGTATTTTCAAACATTGGCATCAAATATTGGTTGGGAAATAGCTGATAATTGTTCGAATAGTCAGATACTATCTGGTGACACTAAAATTCACTGTTGGTGCAAGCTTGTATCGCAACTATGAGATAAATATTGGAGTTGTGAGACATGCTGCTAGGATAAAGTGAATGTTCTGAGCCATGCAGCGCTGTTTCCATTCTGCTGCAGTTCTGCTTCCAATAAAAACTATCTTATTCATCTTGCTATCTGCTGTGGCAGAATCCATTACAGTATTATTATGTTATTCCGCACTGTTGATTTCAGTGCAAATGGGATGTATGTGTGTCACAAATGACATACTGTTAGCAGACTGAAAACAACAGCAATGGTATTCGATGGTGAAATGACAGCTCAGCTTAGATGACCCTTGTGGTCCCTTCCAACTCTACAATTCAATGGTTCTGTGACTGGTTTTTATTCCAGACATGGTAAAAATAAATGGACAGCACCAATTTCCATTTCTGTTTGTGTTGGAATTCTCCAACTTCCCAAAAGGGAGTTGGGCTATTCAGAGCACCTGGAATGAGAATCACACTCTCCAGTGTTGCCTGCTACAGACGTTGTGGTTTGGCGTATGGCTGACAAGAAGCGTTTTGTTTAATATTTCAAGGTGCTGGTGTTCATTGGAACTTGGATTGCTAACCTAGGTCCTTGCTTGCTTGCAAGAGCTGCTCTGATCTTCCCACTGCTTTTTTTCGGGGGGGGGGGAGAAATCACAGAACACTACGTTACAGATAAATATAGAAGCAAACAACTCTGCACTTATGTATTTCCAAATAGACCCTCTTTTAGAACCATGTGAACTTTGAGAATGCCTAACATAATTTAAATGTTACAGCTTGTATCAGTCCCTAGGGGGAAAACATATATTGAAATATTTCTAAACGTATCTTTGGTTTGTATTTATAGAAAAAAGCCATGACCTCAGGTTGCAAAAGCACTTTAAAAGGCAGCCATCTACTAGACCAGGGTTAGCACCAGTGCTTTTTTCCTGAGGGGACGCATACCCCTAAACATTTTGTGAATCTTTGTACTTTTGTCCATTGACTGTATTTATTTCCCCCGATTCGAACTATAAAATGGTGATTTTCTTGAGTCAAAATGAGAGTACCCAGGGCCAGGCACTATGCTGAGGCCAGGCCCAGATGGCCTTCACCTTTACCTCGCCCTCCCAGGTTTTCTACAATGGGGCCAACGTGAAGCAAGTTGACGTCCCCACGATGAGTGGGTCCTTCGGCATCTTGGCCGTCCATGTCGCCAACTTGCAAGTCCTGAGGCCGGAGTTGTGATGGTCTTTGCTGAGGATGGCTTTACCACAAGATACAGTCATACCTCAGGTTACAGACGCTTCAGGTTACGTTTTTTCAGGTTGCGGACTGCCGAAACCCGGAAGTACCGGAACAGGTTACTTCCGGGTTTCGGCGGTCGCGCATGCGCAGAAGCGCTAAATCACACTTTGCGCATGCGCAGAAGCGACAAATCGCAACCCGTGCGTGCGCAGATGTGCAGACGCAGGTTGTGAACGCTACAGGTTGTGAACATGCATCTTGCACTGATCACGTTTGCAACCCCAGCTTCCACTGTACTTCATTAGTAGCGGCTCCATCACAGTGAACGTAGGCTCTTTGGTCCAGCTGCTTGCTGAGGAAGTGGATCCTGCTGGATGCTGCGACAGCCAAGTCGAACCTGGAGAAGGCCCTGTCGGAGCTGGCGTCTGCCTCTGACGAAGCGGCAAAGGCGCAAGCACAGATCAGCGTGAAAGCCAACAAGACGATCCTGAAAGCTTTGGAGTGAGAAGGGAATATCCCGCTGCTTTCTGGAAATGGCCCTGTCTCCCTTTTCCTCTGGACCTCCTTCTCTTGTCTGTGCAGGTGGTTTGAGTAAACCCCATCAATTTAGCTTTTGACTACCGTATATACTCAAGTATAAGCCAACCCGAATATAAGCCGAGGCACCTAATTTTAGCACAAAAAACTGGGAAAACTTATTGACTCAAGTATAAGCTGGTTCACCACGCCACAAACCTGGTGGTGGCGGCAGCGGACGAGGAAGAACAAGCAGGCTGCTTTCGGGCTGCTCGTTCCTCTGCCACCACCTCTGCCACTCGCAAGAACAGGCATAGGAGCCGCAGTTAGGAGAGGCACAGCGCAGTGCAGCACCTCTCCCAACCACGGCTCCTGTGCCTGCCCTTGTGAGAGGCAGGCGGTGGTGGTGGGACCAGTGGCGAGAAAGGGCTCCTTTTGGGCCACTCGTCCCTCTGCCGCCGCCACCTGCCTCACTCGAGTATAAGCCGCGGGGGGCTTTTTCAGCATTAAAAATGTGCTGGAAAAGTTGGCTTATACTTGAGTATATATGGTAATTAAAAACAGGGGAGAAATTGGCAAAAAAAAAAAGAAAAGAAAGGGAGAGAGTACCTCTAAACATTTTTTTAAGGAAAAAAAGTACTGGTTAGCACCCTTCAGATGTTGTCGGAGAGTTATTATCAGCCCTAGCCAATGTGACCAATGGTTAAGCATTATAGGAGCTGCAGTCTGACAACATCTGGAGAGAATCAAGTTTGGTGCACTGGCAGTACCAAAGTGACGTCCCTGGGGTGGAGTCCTGGGCAGGAAAGCAGAGCAAGAAGTTTGGCACTAGCTTGGTTGCAGGACTTGCTGGAAGGAGGAGTACAAGATGCCATCCAGCTGTTTTAGGGACTCCACTTTAGATTTGTGCAAGGTTTACTCCTTAACCCTTTCTTCTCCCAAAAATATCCCGCAAGGCAGTGGAGGTTTAGGGTCAGAGTTTTCCTTCTCCTGGATGGGTTACCTGCCCAGGTTGACAAGCACCATCTGCTCCTCACGTCCTTCTACAGCACTTGCAGAAACCACCTTGACCACTGGACCCACTACTGGTCTTGTCTGCTCAATCTGCCAGAGTCTGTCTTCACATGCAGGGGAAGTGCCTAACTCACGGAGGGTTTGAGACCCATTAGCTGCCCTTACCTGCTTTAGCCAGCCACTATGGCATGCTGACAGCTTCTGGGAGCCACAGGTGAGATCTGAATGCAGGGTGAGGACCAAAGATGGACAAACTACCCCAGAAGAAGCATGATGTGTCCCCCACCCCATACACCCCTGCACGTCTATGTATTTAAGGGCCAAACTACAAGTCATGTTAGCTGTGCATTAATGCAATGGTGTTTTTAAATGCACATATTGACAGTGTGGGGAGGCCCTAAAATGAAGAGTAGATGGGCCTCCATGTCTACAGTTGGCATGACTGGGGGAGCTTCCATTGAAGCAAATGGGAGTCTTCCAATTCACAAACTGTAGGCGTGGGAACAAATCCAGATTGAGACCATAGTGGGGAGGAGCAGAGGTTTAAAGACACCCCCCCCCCAATTCATATGCTTGTGTACCAGTCCAGATTGTCACTCCCACACTGGCAATTTGCTTTGGGTAAGGCCTGTGGAGCGGTCACTTCTCGGTGGTGGCCCCCTTATTTGTGGTTGTATCCCTTGTTGACAAGTGCTACAAGGCTTGAGCACACTAGATGTTGATCAGTGAGTCTCTTTGATTATGGTAAATCAGCTTTATGCCCCAGAAGATCATTGCAGTTCTTTCACCACTATGGCAACCTGGGTTAGCTGGAAGAAACCACACACGACCCAACACAGTTCATTTTTGGAAAGCAGAGCACCACCGTGGCCCTGTGTACGAAAGGGTTAAGGACTACAGCCCGAGCTTCAGATGGCCGGGCTGATTCTTTTTTTTTGTTTGTTTTCCTCCTGCAGAGCTACTGTTTTTCTAGACAGCTAAATTGCTGCCTAGCCCTCAAGGATAAATAGCCTTTCTCCTCTTCATGTGTGGTTTGGCAGCCAGATGGGATTTGCTTAAGAGTCCAAGCACTTGTTCTCAGGCCTGTGTTGTTTTTCGTTGTTTTTCTGCTCTCATCCCCTCTGCGAATTTAAAAACAAACAAAACAAAAACAGCCGAGAGAAAGAGGGAGCCTTTAATTCTATAAACAAGCAGCTATCTAGTTGATGACTGTATCCAGATAGATGGTGCCCAATTGAAACCAGTGCTGCACTGGGGCTCCTTTTTCTTTGCCCATGTAGACCAGAAGACAACCTGCCTGACAGCCAGGAAAAAGGAGCTCAGCCTCTTCCTCAGCCTTCCTGGCTACTAGGTAGAATGAGGATGCAAAGCAGTGCTTGGAATGAACTAGTTCGTTGAATTCGTTCAAAAGCCTCTGAACTACAGTGGTACCTCAGGTTACATACGCTTCAGGTTACAGACTCCGCTAACCCAGAAATATTACCTCAGGTTTAGAACTTTGCTTCAGGATGAGAACAGAAATTGTGCAGTGGCAGTGCAGCGGCAGCAGGAGGCCCCATTAGCTAAAGTGGTGCTTCAGGTTAAGAACAGTTTCAGGTTAAGAACGGACCTCCAGAACGAATTAAGTTCTTAACCCGAGGTACCACTGTACACCTGAAAGCAGTTCCTGAAATTGCCGAGTGAACCAAACATGAATTCAGAAGATTTGGCCGCGGAACTTTGAAAAATCCTTGTTAATCTTCAAATTCATTCTCTTAAATGTTACTCTTATCTTAACCATTTTGGTCCTTAAAGTAAGCATAATTGTGGGTGGGTGTGGGGAGAGATCTCTTCCCCTGCAGTATTGTTAAATTGCCTACTCTGGGGCCAGATGGATTAATTCAGTTGTGCCTGAATCAAACCAGATCAGTAATTTGTTTGCAATGAACATGTGCTGCTGTTCTTCATTTCTCCTCAATGCAAGCTGCAGTCCTAATATCCTCTTATCATGCCTCTCCTCCCAGGACATACAATCTCCCCACCCCTATTCAGCCTCTGATGTTATCGTTGACCCTGACATATGCCCCTCATCCTACTCCTCCTCTAGTGGTTTCCTCCTGTCATTCAGTCTTGACCCACAACAAGCCCTGTTCCATCTGCTCTGAGCTAGAGGCTTGGGCCAGCCAGACCTAAGGAAAACCTCCTGCCCTTTCCTTCCTGCTGTCACTTTATACAACCATCCTTCCTGATTCAACACCCAGGCCTCTTTTGCTTCCCCTCCCTTGTCTGGATTGGGATTACAATGAACTGGACCATTCCCTAGAGTGACCGCTGGACCAGATGTGATCACTTAGGCAATTTTTTTCTGGCTTCTCCTAGACCACACGGCTCATTCCTGACAAAATCCAGCAGCAGGGCATTTTTTATCCTGCCACTCCTTTAAAGAGCCCAGGGTACTCTTTATTAAACAATACCCAGGATAAAGGTAAACGGAACCCTGACCATTAGGTCCAGTCGTGGCCGACTCTGGGGTTGCGGCGCTCATCTCACTTTATTGGCCGAGGGAGCAGGCGTACAGATTCCGGGTCATGTGGCCAGCATGACTAAGCCACTTCTGGTAAACCAGAGCAGCGCACAGAAACACAATTTACCTTTTCACCGGAGTGGTACCTATTTATCTACTTGCACTTTGACGTGCTTTCGAACTGCTAGGTGGACAGGAGCAGGGACTGAGCAACGGGAGCTCACCCCGTCACGGGGATTCGAACTGCCTACCTTCTGATTGGCAAGTCCTAGGCTCTGTGGTTTAACCCACAGCGCCACCCACGTCCCTGATACCCAGGATACAATACACAATTCCCACTCCCAATTTTATTATTCTCAGTGACCCTGTAAGCTGTGTTCAGTTGCAAGGGAATGATCAGTCCCATCTCTCAGAAACCATCACAGCTGTGCAAGGATTCAATCCCAGGTCCTTCTGGTTTAAGTTCAGTGAGCTCACTACTACCCCAGGCAAGAACACCAGATGTGCAAGGGTACAATGGTGCTTTCGAGACAAGACACTGTTCGTGAGCCCTCAGCTTTCAGGAATCTGACCTCCTCGTGCAACAGATCCTGCAATCTCCTAACCTCCAACTTTATCTAAACCAAATCTTGGAAACCCTCCCCCTGCATGCTGCCCCCCCACCCACCTACCCTCTCCACCCATAGGAGTCAAATCCTAGGTGCTGGTGGGTCTTCGGCCCCCCAATAAAATATTTGTGGGGGTCGTCACCCCAAAAAGCTGATGAGCATTCCCATTCAAGTGGTATGTGTGCATCGTGTCATGCGATTGATGGTGTGGGGTGGGGCTTACCTGCTCACGCAGTATTTTATTCAGGTTGGCATCTCTGTGCGCTCCCCCTCTCGCCACTTGTGCTCCCCACCTGTGCCACCCCCTTTCCCTCCCTGTCTTCCTCACTTGGCCTCACTCTCGTCACTCTCATCCAGTGCTCTGTTGATCAGCAGAGTCATGCCAGAACACTGGACCAGAAGGCACTTTGGCGTGATGCTGCTAACGATTGCCAGAGTGAGCGTCTCTTGGTTGGCACTCACACCAGTGCGCCTGACCAAGAAACTGGGTGTTCCAGTATCGAAACAGAAGCCGGGATGGGCTTCCGTGATGCCCCACTTAAAATGGGGAAGTTGGTGGGTTTTCCATCAGTGGGCCACCTGGTGGGATCTGGGTCCTCAGCCCAGTGATGCTGAGCATTGGCGTTGACCCTGGAAGCCACCTTCATGCCCTCCATGTGGCAGGATCTAGGGATCTGTTGGAAACAGAAGGCCAAGCCACACGGATCGTGTTCTGTTAGAGCAAATCAATTCTTCGGTTGTTTCATTCCTGGAGGCTAGCCTCTGTACCTGCTGGAACAAAGGAGGAGGAGGACTAACAAAGCCGCTTTGATATCCTACGCAGGCCTGAAAGAGCCGCAGACAGCAGGTGTTTGTTGATTTGTGGTATTTCTCTGATATTTCTCTCCCCTCCCGAGGGCAGGCTGGTTTTGGAGCAGTCCTGGCTTGCTCAGGGATGAACCCTCCTCCCTCCTCTGTGATTCATACCTTGGCTGTTTGACAGTTGCCTCTGATCTCCTTCCCCTTTGCCATCTTCTTGGTTCCTTCTGTTTGGCTCTGGTTGTTTGGTGGTGGCTACGTTGACTTGTCAGTGCCTCCAGCATTCCAGCCTCCTGGAAGGTTTCTGGCAACAGGATGAATGAACGGGAAAAGCCAACAGAAGTGTTCGTTGAATGCAAAATCTGGACAGGAGAGGTGGCCATCTGGAGCACTGAGCAGTTTTCGTGTGGCTCGCTCCTGGCATGGGTAGCACATGAGGGGTGGGTGAGCAGTTCTGTGGAAGAGTACCAGTTTTCCATGGCATCCCTGGCAATCCCTGGCATCTCCGAATAAAAGGGATTTCAAGTAGCTGAGCTGGGGGGAAGGTTGTGTGTGGGACCCGACTGGAATGTGACTCCCAGTCATATGATGCACTTCTTTGGGTTTTGCATGTTGAGGTCCCCAAGACACTCCCCCCTAAATAAATCACACAGAATTTTTGTTTAAGGTTTTTGGCATAATTTTGGCCACAACTTTATTAACATACATGGATGTGAGTGGTTGCTTAGGCCAGTGTTTCCCAACCTTGGGCCTCCAGATGTTTTTGGCCTACAACTCCCATCATCCCTAGCTAGCAAGACCAGTGGTCAGGGATGATGGGAATTGTAGTTCAAAAACAGCTGGAGGCCCAAGGTTGGGAAACACTGGCTTAGGCATTGGTTAGGACTATCTGTCCCCCCACCTGGGGACAGAAGTGACTTCCGGATTCCAGCGAAAGTCAGTAAGGGAAAACAGTATTGGGGAGAAACTGGAGCTGCACCACAGGCCCTCACCTTCTCCCCGCATGTTCCCAGGGGCTTGCGTGGCCCAAATCCGATTCCAGGGATAAGGACGAAAGCATGGCAAGCCCCTGAATTCCTTTAATAGAATTCCCTCGCAGCAGCAGCATTGGAGGGGCAGGCCCAGCCAATCCTTACCCCTCCACCAACCAATTTTTTAACCAATGCCTAACCGCAACCTTACAAGTTGTGATGATTTGCTACACAGTAGGCAAATGGCACCAGCCAATAAGCCAATTGGATAAAATTCTTACCACGCCCCTGCCCCAATGGCAGATGACCCCATGACAGGCGTAGCAAGGTCAACACACAAGACCTAAAATTAGGGAGGGTGGGCAGGTGATCCGGTGCGCGCAGCGAAAGAGAAAGTGCAAAGCTGCATGCCCAGCTTAACAAACCTCTGCTCCCTCCCCCAAATTGGCAACATCAAAATTGCCCCAGCAACTCAAAGAGACCAATCACTGCCAGAGACCATCTATCCTTACCTGCCCAGCAATGGGGGGGGGGCTTGGCAAACCCCACCGCAACACGTGCTCTCTTTGAATGAGAACACGCTTTGTGAAACAAAATGTGTGCACAGAAACACAATTGTTTCCATGGAGAATGCAGACCGAAAGCACATTTCTTTAGAGACTCATGCATTGGAATGTGCATCTTTCGTGTAAAAAGTGTGTACAAAGTGTGTGATTCAAGCGCCAACTTTCCATGCATTCTTTTAAAATATTTGCAAAGTGAGACAGGGTGGACCTATGATTGAGTGCCAGCGAGACTGAAATTGGACAGAATTGATACAGGCCTGGGTTTGGTTTTGAGTCTCTGGCTGCTAATCCCTACAGTAGGATGTTAATAGTTTATCTTTTATTTCGGCTTTAATGAAGATTTTAGAAGACACCCAGATGCTCATGAATAGGAGCAGGTCCTGTATATACACAGATGTGCACCTCTATATAATCTTTAATATTTGCTTTATAAATGGCTAATGAATCCTCAGGCTTTGCTAGATAAATAGTTGAGCATTTTGCATTATGCCCACATACAAGTGGAATCTAGACACATATAAAAAACGCTGTGAAAATGCTTTTAAAAAAAGTTTTGAAAAATATATTGAATTTGCCATAAGCTCGTCATTGCCACCTAGTATCACATTTGTATAATGCACTTAAAACGTTATATTTGCAGCTGTAAAAAGGTAAAGGTAAAGGACCCCTGGACGACTATGAGGTTGTGGCGCTCATCTCACTTTGAGGCCAAGGGAGCCCGCATTTGTTCACAGACAGCTTTCCGGGTCATGTGGCCAGCATGACTAAACCTCTTCTGGCGCAACGGGATGCCATGATGGAAACCAGAGCGCACAGAAATGCCGTTTACCTTCCCGCCGGAGCGGTACCTATTTATCTACTTGCACTGGTGTGCTTTCGAACGGCTAGGTTGGCAGGAGCTGGGGCAGAGCAACGGGAGCTCACTCCATTGTGGGGATTCGAACCACTGACCTTCTGATCAGCAAGCCCAAGAGGCTCAGTGGTTTAGGCCATAGCTGAGTCTACAGACAAAGGCACACAAGGCTCATCCCCACTTCCATTTGGTCGGAATTTTATTATGATTCTCCTGTACTACAACTCCCCGAATCAGGTCCTGTGCAGAATATATTGATAGGGCTGCCATAGGTGTTTAAATCATTCCTGCAGACAGACCTCTGCATGTCCTGAATTTATAGCATGCTGTTTCATAATAGGCCACAATATCTGGACAATGTCTATTCTCGAAGCAACGCCTAGCACATGTGTGCTCACTCTGCAGGCCTTTGTCATCTCTCATTATCTCACAATGTGCTCTGCATTGCCCCATCAGCTTCACTGTTAATGCTGAAACCAACTAGGGACAGCAGAGAGGAGAAAACGGAATTCCTGAAAAATCTGCATTGCTCCAGGCAAGCTTAGCCCTTATATTAAGGTTACTAGATGTCCCCATTTCCCGGGGACTGTCCCCACATTTACAAATCAGTCCCCATAGAAAATCCACTGAAGTTGAAAAGTGTCCCCGGATTCATTGAAAAAAATCTGGTAACCTTACCTTATACTCCCAACACAAACTCCTTGTCCTTACCTGAAAGGCTCTCCATGGATTTGCCCGACCTTATTTTTCTCCTTTTATTCCCCATCATATTTCTGCCCCATGACTTTGGCTTCTCCAATTCTGCTACAATAGACCGCAAAGTCTCCCGCTTTTTGAAACAGATCTGTTTTTCACAAAGCTCCGTTCTTTCACCCATGCTGACAATAGGCTTTAATTTCTTCAGCGTATCATATACAGCCCACAAAGCAGAATGAGGTGATAATATGGTAGAAACCATTTTTGATTACTCTCCCATATAGAAATCTCCCAGTAAACAGAAATCTAGCACTCCAGGGAGCAGGTTTTTAGCCCATCCCTGCTGTGTTACTTGGCTTCTTGCATGGAGATTTGTTTTTGTTTACAAAGCGAAACTATGTTCAAAAATATGATCTCCAATTCAGAGGCGGTGTTAGGGTGGCATAGACAGGTGCGGCCGCACTGGGCATTGCAGTGCAGAGGGCACCAAAACAATGCTGTAGAACAGTGCGCGAGAGTGAGGATTGCCAAATTTTAGTGCCACTCAGGGCACTGCTGAATTTTGAGAAATCCAGCATTGCCTGAGCTCTGCGAGTCCAGCTTTCTCCCGATTGAAGTGCAGAGTGTTTGAGGACTGGGACATTCGCAGGGAAACAAAAATGTTTGTTTACAAAGCTATTGTACTGCCAACCTTATTATATGCTTATGAAACATGGACCACTTATAAACGCCATCTCCAGCTCCTCGAAAGATTCCATCAATGGTGTCTCCGAAAATTTTTACACATCACTTGGGAAGACAGGCGAACTAATACCAGTGTACTGGAAGAAGCAAAGATCACCAGTGTTGAAGCAACGATTCTTCGACATCAACTTCGTTGGACTGGTCATGTTGTGCGGATGCCTGATGATCGTCTTCCAAAGCAACTGCTCTATTCCGAACTTAAAAATGGAAAGCGTAATGCTGGTGGTCAACAAAAGAGGTTTAAAGACTGTCTCAATGCAAATCTTTAAAAATGCAGTATACACACTGACAACTGGGAAACACTGGTCTGCGAGCACTCCTGTTGGAGAACAGCCTTTACCAAAGGTGTCATGGGCTTTGAAGACACTCGAACTCAAGATGCAAGGGAGAAACGTGCTGAAAGGGAGGCATACTTGGCAAATCCACACCATGATCAACTCCTGCCTGGAAACCAATGTCCCCACTGTGGAAGGACGTGTGGATCCAGAATTGGCCTCCACAGTCACTCACGGACTCACTGTTAAAACCGTGTTTATGGAAGACAATCTTACTCAGCTACGAGTGATCGCCGAAGAAGAAGAAGAAGAAGAAGAAGAAGAAGAAGAAGAAGAAGAAGAAGAAATTTGAGAGCTCAGAGTCCGCCACTGCCCACTTGGAGTCTGAAGGACTATTGTCAAGTCCACCACCTTATTCTACTTCTTCCTGTTTAGGTTCTCTCTCATCAATTGAACTTGGAAAGTAACATTAACTTACACATTAAATAGTCATATTATTATAAAAACATCTGCTGATGGAACAAGAGTTCCCCCTGAAGTCATCTTCAGATTTTTCACAAATTGCTCAAGCTTCATTACAGCTTATTGCCATGTCAGCATAATATTGCAGAATAATTACAATGTACTCTGCAGGCTTTACCGGTTAGCTTTATTATAATATTGCGAGTTTATAGGGAAAGCCAAAAAGAGAGAGAAAGAAGTGGGGGTGGGATGAAATAAGCAATCTCGAGATTAAAAACTCAGTCACTCACCTTTTATAGCAGGATCAAGGCTTCCATTTTTATTCCGAAATGTCCAATTAAGTTCTTATGCACTTGTAAAAAACAGAACATTTCTCCTGGGAGATATTGGTGGAGGGATTGATTCTTTATGCATAGAATTTTGATTCATCAGTGGCTCTGATCTGATGAGATTATCATTTATTATTATTATGTTCTTAACCAGGGAAGATACGAGCTTGTGGATGTGAGTGGATGCATGTGTGTTGATGGTCGCGGAAACAAAACACATACGATGCAATTTGCATTCTAAACCCATTTTCTCGGAAGCAGGTCCTTATGGAAATCTCATAGAACTTTCCCCCCAAAGGATAGCTCCAAGGGGAATTCACCAAGGACCCAAAGCGATTCTGCCCATCACAATCAGTTTTACACTGACTACCCAAGAAGCCACATGGAAAAACTGCTTCAGATGACCAAAGGAAAAAAAAGTATTAATAGTTACAGCACATATTGAACTATAGATTTGGCTGATGGCCATGACTTTAAAAGAGGATTAAACAAATGCATGGAGGATAAGGCTATCAGTGGCTCTACCTCTCTTTTAAACCAGAACCAGTGAAGGCAGTGAGTGTCTGGAGGCAGTTAGAGGATGGAAGGCAGCTAACAGATTGAGGTTGAATCCTGACAAGACAGAAGTACTGTTTTGGGGGGACAGGAGGCGGGCAGGTGTGGAGGACTCCCTGGTCCTGAATGGGGTAACTGTGCCCCTGAAGGACCAGGTACACAGCCTGGGAGTCATTTTGGACTCACAACTGTCCATGGAGGCACAGGTCAATTCTGTGTCCAGGGCAGCTGTCTACCAGCTCCATCTGGTGTGCAGGTTGAGACCCTATCTGCCTGCGGACTGTCTCGCCAGAGTGGTGCATGCTCTGGTTATCTCCTGCTTGGACTACTACAATGCGCTCTACATGGCGACCCGGAAACGACAACTATTCCAGAATGCGGCAGCTAGACTGGTGACTGGGAGCGGCTGCCAAGACCATATAACACCAGTCCTGAAAGACCTACATTGGCTCCCAGTACATTTCTGAGCACAATTCAGAATGTTGGTACTGACCTTTAAATCCCTAAATGGCCTCGGCCCGTCTCCACCCCCATCATTCTGCCCGGACACTATGGTCCTCATCCGAGGGTCATCTAATGGTTCCCTCACTGAAACTCTTTTAAAAGATTAGTAAATCACAGATTGGCATGGAAATGCAGCAAACTGAATTTCATATAGGAAAAATGGGAATCTGAGGGGAACTGAAATTGAGAGATTTGTTCATCCTTAAGTAATGCCATTGAACTCAGTTTACACTTTCTTCTGAGTAGACAAGCAGAGAACTGGATGGTTTCCCTCCTTTAAAATACATCTCTCTCTCTCTCTCTCTCTCTCTCTCTCTCTCTCTCTCTCTCTCTCTCTCTCTCTCGTCTGTAGTGAAGCCAGCAGCAGCCACCTACGACACTTTCCGGCTGAGCCAAAGTAGCAGCTGCTAAGATCTTTGAGCCGCTGAAGGCCAGCCCACCAGGGCTTTTATGAAGCATGAAAATTGCTTTTCATGTCAACAGCACTTTGTGCAGTCAAGAAACACAAGCAAAAAGATGCCTAGAAAGTCAGGCTTTGTCTGAGCTTGAATAATCCATTCTTCAGCAGCATGTAAATTGCTCTTTCTTTCAGTGCACATCACTGTGCGTCTCTCTGCTGTGACATGCAAAGCATTAGTGCCATAGCAGTCCTCCCTGCTGATTTCCTAGGGATATTATCATGCCGTCCTTTCATTTTGTTTCGTTTGACAAAAAGTGCATTGGTGTAAGGAGGATGGAGGATTTGTGCATGCACAGAATATAAGCTGTGAGAAAGTGGGATCAGAGGCTTAAGTGTAGATGGCTACCACATTTCTTTTGCATAGTTATAGCATGACAGGGAAATACAGGCACTTGTCAGATACGGCCCTTAGTAGAGCTTGGCAATGTGGTGTAGTGGTTAAAGCAGCAGTCTTGGACTGAGAAGAGGCAGGTTCAAAGCCCTTCTCAGCCACAAAGCTCTCTGCATAACCCTAGGCCAGTCTTGTATTTTCTTTTTACTACACACACCACCTTTTTTTCCTGACAGAGACTCAGGGTGGCTTACAAATAAAATAAAATATCAATGCAGACCTTCCAAATGTCTCTATTTCCCAGGGACAGGCCTGGATTTACATAAGCCATCCCGGTTTCTGATTCAAGCCCAGAATGTCCCACTTTTCCTTAGGACATCCTGATTTTCATCAGATAAATGTTGGAGGGTATAGGAGCTGTATATAGTCTCCCTGCTTATTTAACTTATATGCAGAATTCATCATGCGAAAGGCTGGGCTGGGTGAATCCCAAGCCGGAATTAAAATTGCCGGAAGAAATATCAACAACCTCAGATATGCAGATGACACAACCTTGATGGCAGAAAGTGAGGAGGAATTAAAGAACCTCTTAATGAGGGTGAAAGAGGAGAGTGCAAAATATGGTCTGAAACTCAACATCAAAAAACCCGAAGATCATGGCCACTGGGCCCATCACCTCCTGGCAAATAGAAGGGGACGAAATGGAGGCAGCGAGAGATTTTACTTTCTTGGGCTCCATGATCACTGTAGATGGTGACAGCAGTCACAAAATTAAAAGACGCCTGCTTCTTGGGAAAAAAGCAATGACAAACCTAGACAGCATCTTAAAAAGCAGAGACATCACCTTGCCAACAAAGGTCCATATAGTTAGAGCTATGGTTTTCCCAGTAGTAATGTATCGAAGTGAGAGCTGGACCATAAAGAAGGCCTCTTGAACTTTGTGAAGAGTTTTTCTGAGAAGATGGCTGTACTGCACTTAGTTGTGCTCTGGCTTGGCTTCGTGTATAGGGGCGAGCTGTGGTTTTGTGGCCTGTGTCAGCTCGCCCCTATACACGAAGCCAAGCCAGAGCACAACTAAGTGCAGTACAGCCATCTTCTCAGAAAAACTCTTCACAAAGTTCAAGAGGTCAAGACACAAAGACTTTAGCAACTAATCCACACCTAATGACCCACCTAAGTGGTACTCAGGATATCACTCAAGAAATCACTCAAGATATCCCTCAAGTAATTAAGGAACAAAAGAAGAAAAGGCACACTAGCCTGGGAACTTCCTCTCTGCCCAGAACATTGGAGGCTATACACCACACCCCCTCAACAGTATTTATAGGAACTCAAACACTGAGATCCTGCTCTGTTCCAGTAACAAGAAGCCGAAAGCACCAGCCTGAAGATGACGAGTGAGACCTCGTCGAAACGTCGCCTAGACACCCCAACTTTTACACGGGAAGACACCCGAGGACACCAAAACCTGCATATATATATATATATATACACGCACACACACACACACACACACACACACACAATTAAATTTATTGTTTTATCCAGATGCAAATTTAGCCCACAGATTATTCAACCAAAGTTCGCAGAGTGAATGAGTTTAACATTCTTTAAATCAACTGGCAGCCCTAATGATAAGAACCAAAGAATTTCCTGGCTGGGTTAGAACAAAAGCACGTCTAGTTCAGCATTCTAGCTCTAACCGCAGTCAAAGAAAAACAATCAAAGTTGACTGGCTTTTTCTTCTTTTTAAGGAAGCTAAATGTGTTTCAAGCTTCTGGTGTTTTTCAAGAGGTTTTCTCTTCTGCTCCTTTTCACAGAGAAAATATTTCCTCTTATTTTCTGTCCCTTCTGTCTGAGAAAGTAACTGAGGAGGACTTAATTCTCCAGGAACAGAGTTGTTTGCTTAGCTCTATGCCAGAGATGGGGAATCTCCTAAAGCCACGCCCTCCCCTGGCCCCGCCCTCTTTCCATAGGCCACACCCCTCACCTGCCTTGCTTCGTATTCTCCTTGGATGTTTTTGTCTGGCTGGATGTGCCCTTGAACTCTGATCATGCCTCTCGCTTGCCCGTAGGAAGGGCAGAGAGGAGTGTGTGAGTGCATGCAGACACTAATATACTATATAAAATGTAGAATCATAGAATCACAGAACTGTGGAACTGGAAGGGACCAATCCCAAAATAGTCCAACCTCCTGCAAAGCAGGAATATACAGCTGTACCGTATGGGGATCAAACCTGGAACCTTGGCATTATCAGCACTATGCTCTAACCAACTGAGCTATCCATCCATTCTTGCACCCCCTTTTGCCTGTGGCCCCTAAAAGTTGCCCAGAAGGCAATAAAAAATAATAAAAAAAAAATTAAATTAATATTGTATAGCTCACCCATCCAGAACGTGGTGCTCTGTTTGAAAAAGCTTCTGTGCTAATCTGTCCCTGGACTTGCAGTTACAGTGGTGCCCCACAAGACGAACGCCTCGCAAGACGGAAAACCCGCTAGACGAAAGGGTTTTCCGTTTTGGAGACGCTTCGCAAAACGAATTTCCCTATGGGGTTGCTTCGCAAGACGAAAAAATATTGCGAGTCCCTGCGGGTTTTTTCCGCTTTCCCCTCCTTTTCCTAAGCCGCTAAGCCACTTAACAGCTGATCGCTAGAAGCCGCTAGGCCGCTGTAGCGCTAATCCGCTAAGCTGTCAATGGGCTTGCTTTGCAAGAAGAAAAAACCACTAGACAAAGAGAATCGCGGAACGGATTATTTTCGTCTTGCGAGGCACCACTGTAGAACACAGAAGCAGCAAGTGCAGTTTTAAGTGTCATTTATAGAGGAGGCAGGAACAGGTGTAACCCAGCATCAAAGGGTCTGGGTTTTGCATTCGCCAGCTTAGTAATAAAATGCAGATTTCAGGGTGTGTGTAAAACTGAGAGTAGGTCATGCCCAGCATAAACATTACTCATGAGAACTGAACATATAAACAGAAGTCTCAAGTGAAGGCGTTTGGCAACTGTTCAAAGAGAGCGATTTTAAAGAAGAACATTACTGCAATCCCCTTTTCAGGAAAACAGCCGAGGATGTTATACTTAGTAACAAGAGAGCACATAATGTTCTTTGTTTCTCATCACAACTTGGTTAACTCGAAAGTCACACAACGTTGGCAAAGCAGAAACTTCCCATTGGGGAGCAGTCGTGACTTTATAGGTGCAATGTTCAATGTACAACTTTACAGTAAACAAGGCAGGGAGGAGGTGGAATCCCAGCTTGGCAGAACCTCTGCTGGTACAAAGACATGATTTTGGCACATGGCAAACAAGAACTGAAGGCAGAGGTTGCCAACACAATGCCCTTGGGTACTAGAGTATCTACCACAGGGGTCGGCAACCTAAGGCCCAGGGGCCACAAGCGGCCCATGGGGGTCGTTTTACCGGCCCCCGAGCCATCCCCGAACCAAGCTGCTTGCTCGGTGAGTCCCAGTGTGCTGTGTTAAACCAGCGCAGCGCAGGGACTCGCTTTCGTGGTGCTGAAAATTGCATCTGCGCAAACACAGATGCCGGAAATTCTGTCTGCACAGACACGGATGCTGGAAATTGTGGGTGTGCGCGCTCACATAAGCCCATGATCTGGCCCTCGGAGGGGGCTCCATGGCAGTGAACCGTCCCAGGCAAGGTAAGCCTTGCTGACCCCTGATCTACCAGTTCCTCCTAGGGCACCCATGAAAGTTCTCAGCAAAAGATCCCCTCAGAAATCCTCAATGCAAGAAAGACTTTTTGCTCTTCCTTCTCAGCTCCTGTTTTCAACTGGCCCAGCGTCCGGTTCCCCCACTTGCCGGAGATTGGGGGTGCAGGAGTGTGCCCAGGAACAGGTCCTTTTCTGTGGCAATGTCCTCCATGATAAGATATCTTCAAGGCAGTATTGGACACACACCTGTCAGGGATGTGGGAGATGCTTGCAAGCAGCAAGTTTTTCTGGAAGCCGAGAGAGAGAGAGAGAGAGAGAGAGAGAGAGAGAGAGAGAGAGAGAGAGTCACTTCTGAAGTAGACTGCCAGCTACTTTATCAAAGTTAGAAAGGCCAATTCCAGTCACAAAGAAGGCCAGCTTATGGGAACTACTTTGGTGCAAAATTCAGGGGTAAAAAAACTGGGGTGAATTTAGTGTAGATTTTGAATGGATTGTGCAGAGCTGTAGATAGGGATAAAGGCTAGTTTTGCCCCTGTACAGTGGTACCTCGGGTTACATACGCTTCAGGTTACAGACTCCGCTAACCCAGAAATAGTACCTTGGGTTAAGAACTTTGCTTCAGGATGAGAACAGAAATCACGCGGCGGCGGCGCAGCAGCAGCGCAAGGCCCCATTAGCTAAAGTGGTGCTTCAGGTTAAGAACAGTTTCAGGTTAAGAATGGACCTCTGGAACGAATTAAGTACGTAAGCCGTACCACTGTATTATGCAATAGAAAACGCAGTAGTGGGGGTTCTATGTTGTATAACCTACGACCCGACCCCACCCAGTTTTGCATTTTGTTTTTATTGTTTGAAAGCCGGATCAAGACTTTCTTGGTCAGGGAATATTTCTTGGCTGTCTCCTGTTTCGATGTGTATCATGAAGGTGTTACATTTTAATTATTGGCATCTTACTACAGCAGCTTTCATAGGAGCCAATTCCTTGGGGCTGAGGTCTTTTTGCCCTCCCCCCCCAAAAAATTATTCAATGGGGCAGGCCCCTCCCAAAGTTGATAAGCATTGTCATTCAAATGGGGTGCATGTACCACGTCTTGCGATCATTTATGTGGGGCGGTGATTACCCAGCCCCCCCCCAATATTTTATTCAAGTTGGCACCCCTGGCAGTTTTTTTTTATTTTTGCGTGTGACTTGCAAAATTGCCAGTTGCTTTGCCAATCCCCTAGATGAAAGGGCAGAGCGCAGACAGATTAAACACAGAATGGATTTAATGCAGACTTGTCCAATAAACAGAGAAATATACTGGGAATGGATAGAACTACAATCTGGTATCTTAGAACACTCAGAGCTTAGCAAATCCCCAACGAGGGCAGAGTTGCAAGGCAGAGTAGCAAAAGTTTAAAGTGAAATAGATTCTCTGTTCTCGGATTCTCCTGCGGACGCTTCTTGGCAAAGCAAAGGGCATTGGGATGCCTCATCAGGCAACTGGGCCAGCTCGAGTGTGTAATTAGAGTCTGGGAAAAAGGAGTAAAGGTGGAAATGTGGCTGTAGAGATGTCAGCAGCTAGTCAGAGTGTGACCTGCCTGATTAAACCCAGCCATGAGAAGGCTGGAATATCCGCTCAGGATGAGTGATTGAGCATTTCATTATCCTCCACCCTGCTCTTCCTCCATCTTTTAATCTCGTTCCCCCTCTCCTTTCCTATCGCACGGCACTTTGCAGCTGCAAAATCTGGCTGGCAAAGGAAGGACCCAGGACACTGGTTTCCTCAACTGCTTTCTATGCTGTGCAAGGAAGGGCCGTAGCTCAGTGGTAGAACATCTGCTTTGCATGCAGAAGGTCCCAGGTTCAATCCCTGGCTTCTCCAGTTAGGGATTGGAAATGAAACCCCAGAGAACACATGCTAGCCTATGTAGATAATGTTGAGCAAGATGGACCAAGAGTCCGACTTCTCATGTTCCTATAGTCTGGGTGCCAGGCTCTCCAATCCAGCTGAGACCATAGAATGTGCTGGGGAGAGAATCACAGAATCACAGAGCTGGAATGGATCGCAAGGGTCATTCAGTCCAACCCCCTGCAATGCAGGAACCTTTTGCCCAATGTGGGTCTCAAAGTTGCCACCCTCAGATGAGGAATCTTGTGCTCCACCAACTGAGCCACCTCAGCTGAAGCGGTGAGGTGTTGAATGTCCCACCATGTTCGGCTTTCAGGGACACCTCCCCGGCACCCCCCAGGTTGCCCAGACTTATCAACCTTTTTCCTTTTTAAAGTAGGGGACCCCAAGGTTGTTGACCTTTTTTTAGGGAGCTGACATCACGCTGATCTCTGCTGAGGAAGGAGCCCAGCACAATAAACCAGCCCAAGGCGACTCAGCAAAGCTGGGTGCCTTGTGGTGTGAGCAGTGTGCACTGGGCAGGCCTCTCCATGGCCCTATGCCAATCCCAGGTGTGCAGGAGGGCAGAGCCGGCCGTCTGCCTCAGCGCCTCGCTTACCTGCCCACCCCTGAACTCATGGCACAGAACCGCCCACAGCAGAAGAGCCCGCTGCGGCACTCCAACTGATGGACTCCAACTCTTGGGCCCTGAACTCTTGGCCTGGCACTCCTGAGATCCCGGTGCCCAGATGCCCTGCACCCCTGGCGCCTATGGTTAAGATGGCCCTGGTTGCCATTATGCACAAGCAGCTGTGCTGTGCTGTCTTGGGGCTGCCCAAGCTCTCCATACTTTGCCCCTCCCCCTCCAATAAGCACAACCCCAGAAAGCATTGTCAAGAGTGAGGGATTATGGGAGGTGCAACAACTGGATTGCTCCATGTTGACTTCTCTTACATACAGAGAGAGCTTGCAGAGTTCAAAACTCAGCTCATTGTCTGCATCTAAGCATGTCTTAAAGCTGCACTTTTGACCTTTTAGAGTTTTTCGCCTCCCCACAGAGAGACATTGCTTGGCTAGGAGTGGTGGGGAAAAGGTGTATTCAGGTATTTGAGGGAAATGGCTTAACACTTCTTTCCCAGGGCAACATATCACCTGCAAAAACAAAGGATGTGTCAGGCCGAATCTGGAGAGCTATTGTCTCAGGGCAACCCACACGATAGTTCTACTCACTGAACTCTGATAGAAAGTAAAAAAGGAACATTATGAATGATGTGGGATACATTCTGGCACTGATCCAGCACTGCCAGTAAGCTTCTTGTCTCCACAGAGGAGCCTGATGGAGAGCACTGGGGCAGGCACCTGTAGCTTGCCAGGATGTGAGCCGAAGGGCTAGTTGGACCTGCTTGTGGCTTTGAGCAGCGGTGGCCAATGTGGTGCCCCTCTAGGTGTGGCTGGACCATAACTCCTATCAGCTTTAGCCAGCTTTAGTCAAGTAGGAGAGGAGTCATAGCACACCAACATCTGGAGGACACTCTGTTGACTACCCCTTCCATAGAGCACTCCTGCCTGCATCTTCCACATTGTGGTACTACCTGCTTTGTGGTGCAATAGACCAGAGATTCCCCCTTCCCAAAATAGACATGAGATCCAAAGGCACAGGGCAGGGGCTGCATGGTAGTGAGTAGTTACTATATTCCATGTCAGGGACTGGCTGGAGACAGAGGAGTGGTGGGAGTCACCAGCCGGGGAACCTGCAAGGGAAACCCAAGAGGAGGAAGGCTCAGAGCCAAGGGATTGGTGGCGGGGCGCCAAGGAGAGGTCAGAAGGAGAAGAGCAGGAGGTGTTGTTGAATGCTGAAGGGGCAACAGGATTTGGTGAGCAGGGAGTACCTGTGACAGAGGGCAGTTCCGACTCAGAGGCTGAAGCAGAGGAGGAGGGAGGAGAGGCTGCAGAAGAATGCAGGGAGCCTGCCTCTCCTACTGGGACCAGCTCCCCTCCCTGCTTGTTTCCAATAAGTAACCAAACAAACCCCTGTGTTGCAAAGAGAACGTCAGCAATGTCTAGGCAACACGATGACCATATCGCCCTTGAGCCAGTACCACCAACTGGGCTCATGCACTTCAGCCCCAACTGGGCTAGGCAAGCTGGGTAGCACTTCCAGAGACCACCTTCGGGACAGGAACAGGTCAAAGTGCTGTGGACTCACAGCTTAGAGTTGTGAGCACCGGATTCACTCCAATAAGACGACAGTCGTCGCACAGCAGAGTATAGCAGAGTCTAGCAGAGCATATAAACGACTCGGAGAGCAGCTCTGTAGAATATCTTCTTTATGCTATCTACAACTATTATACAACTATATACAGAGCTTAATGAGGTCTAAGCATAAAGAATGCTAAACTGCACTGAGTGTCTGCAGCTGCTCTTAGCAGCAACCTTATCTGTACACACGATCTGTTAACACTCAGTCTCTCTCTCTCTCTCCGACACACTGACTGACTGACTGACTCTCACTTGGTGCTGGAGTAGAATAAGTAGAGAAGCAGAACACGCCTCCTTCTCTCTGGAGACATATGCAACAGATAATCTTTATAGAATTCCTTCAAACCACAACAAGTACAAAATGAAATCTTTAGTCTCAAAGTCTCTGAAAATCTTTAAATGAAGCGAGGTACCAAACTTTGTACGATGAAAGACAAGCTGTGAAGCTTTGTGTATTCAGCAAATATGATGTCCAGCACAGAACAGTGATTCCGGATATTGACTACTGTTTCGTAGAATTCTTTGTCAGAGTGGTGGGCGAATATAGAATTGCTTCATAAGGTAGCAGTGACTACATTATTACATGAGCACTGCTCCACAGCATTTGATATTTACAGACATTCATTCAAAGTAAGATGGGTTTATGAAGACTTTGAGACTAAAGATTTCATTTTGTACTTGTTATGGTTCGAAGGAATTCTATAAAGAATGTCTATTACGTATGTATATGGTCATTGTGTTGCCTAGACATTGCTGACTGTTTCCAAGGACATGCAGAGTGATGCAGAGATCAGAGCAGGGGTGGAGGAAGGGGGGGTGCAGTGGATGCAGGCTGCCCCAGGTGTCACCACTGGGGGGTGACAAAATGCTGGGCGGCACTCACTGCGGGGCCTGCAGCGTGCCCGAGCCACAGGTCTTTCCTGGGAGAGACGCGGTGGCTTGGGTGCACGCAGGGTCTGCGCTTCCCAAACGGTCTGCCCGCTGCCTCCCCCCAGTTGTAGTGTGGCTGAGTGGGAGGAGGCAGGCAGACTCCAGGGCCCCCGTGGTGCATCCCTCCCCTATGGGTGGCTCACCCTGCCCTCGCACCGCCCCAGGCGCCCAAGAGGTTTCATGGTGCAGCGAAGCCAGCGTGGTGCAGTGTTTAAGAGCGGTAGACTCGTAATCTGGTGAACTGGGTTCGCTTCCCCGCTCCTCCACATGCAGCTGCTGGGTGACCTTGGGCAAGTCACACTTCTTTGAAGTCTCTCAGCCCCACTCACCTCACAGAGTGTTTGTTGTGGGGGAGGAAAGGAAAGGAGAATGTTAGCTGCTTTGAGACTCCTTCGGGAAATGATAAACCGGGATATCAAATCCAAACTCCTCTTCTTCTTCTTCTGCCACTGGATCAGAGATGCCCCATTGAAGTTTGAGACTGCTTGAGAAACACCTGGAGGTGGCTTAGAGGGGGAGTGAAGACCAGGACCATCATTCCTGGCAACTGCTCTATAGGGGCAAGACTTACTGGGTTGTATGCCATTGTATGCTGTTTCTTTGAATAAAGAAAGATGGAGCAGGCCTGTTTGCTGTTTCTTCACAGGGCAGGGCTAATGGCTGGAAATGGCAGGTTTCAGTTAAAGAAACTTCCTAATGGTCAGAGTTGTTGAGAGTAGAACAGGTTGCCTCAATAAACGGGGGTCTTTACTTTGCTGAAGCTGTTTAAGCAAAGGTTAGACTGCCATCAGGCAGGTGGATGAGGGGGGAAATTTGATTTGGTTCATATTTAAAGGTGAATCTACCTAATCTACATATTCTGAGGTAAAGGTAAAGGTACCCCTGCCCGTACGGGGCAGTCTTGCCAGACTCTGGGGTTGTGCGCCCATCTCACTCAAGAGGCTAGGGGCCAGCGCTGTCCGAAGACACTTCCGGGTCACATGGCCAGCGTGACATCGCTGCTCTGGCGAGCCAGAGCCGCACACGGAAACGCCGTTTACCTTCCCGCTAGAAAGCGGTCCCTATTTATCTACTTGCACCCGAGGGTGCTTTCGAACTGCTAGGTTGGCAGGCGCTGGGACCGAGCAACGGGAGCGCACCCCGCCGTGGGGATTCGAACCACCGACCTTTCGATCGGCAAGCCCTAGGCGCTGAGGCTTTTACCCACAGCGCCACCAGCGTCCACATATTCTGAACTGAGGTGTAAATTGAACTGTGGCTGTCCTTTGCAATTCTCATTTCTCCGAATTTTGCAATGCAGCCAAGTAACGTGTACAGAGATTCATATGCTAGAGGAAAGTGTGCATATAAATGCCTGTTAGTGAAAATAACATTTCAAAATGCATTCATTCTGTTGGGGAAGTGGCTTTTCAAAAATGTCTGAAGTAGGCAAAAAAGTGTGTATATTAGCGGAACTCCAAACTAGCATGCTGATACATTTTCATGAGGACCCTTAAAAAAAACCCCAACAAAAACCTCAGACAGATGTGCAGATGTGGAGAACTGAATGTGCCTAATATACAAGGCCAGCCAATTTATTTTGGCACCCGAAGCAGGAAATCCCAACACAAAACGCGTCATGCCATCCCCAGCAGTGAAAACACAGTAATAGCCAATTAAATAATGTAACAGTTTCCTGTTTTTTCAAGACACCCAAAATCTTTTGCCTGAGGCAGCTGGCCTCACTCTTGCCTAATGGCAGGGCTGGCCCTGTATAGCTGCATTCTGCACTGCACAAGGACTTGGATTGGACGATGCCCAAAGACCCTTCCAACCCTATGGGCAAATCCCCACCATAGATTTCAAGCACATCCATTGCACATTTAAAGCACATGACTTTCCCCAAAGAATCCTGTGAACTACAATTTGCTAAGGGTACTGCGGATTGTAGTCCCGCAAGTGGGGAAACTACGGTTCCCAAGGTTCTTTAGGGGAAGTCATGTACTTTAAATGTGTGCTTTGAATTCTTGGTGTGGGTCAGCGCAGTGATTCTATTTATATTTGTTTAGAACACGCAAATATTTTAAAATGCTGGTAAGCCTCCAGCAAGCTTTCTAAAGGAAACCAAGCCTGGATAAGTGACAAACACACCCTCTGCACTCCCTGCGTGAGCAACTGCAGGAGGCCTGGTGTTCTTCCTCTGTTGTTTGCTTGCAGTGCGGGCATTTTGCTAGTGCACCAGCAGATCTGCTGTTTTGTCCTCTCCCCGGGGTCTGTTTTTGTTCTCTCTGCAGCTGTACTTCCTAATGTTTACACAGAGATGCTCAGCAAAACATGTCATCTAGATCATAAACCTTGTCCCCCCCAAAGCCACAATCAGTGCTGACAAGGCCTTCCCTGGGCCTAACATTTCCCAGTCCCCAGGTTCTGTTTACATAAGGAGCCCAAATAATCCGCAGCCTTGGGCGGCAAGGACATTTCCCATGGAAGTCTCACTAGCCAACAGCTGGTGCTTGCCTGTGGCTGGACTTGGTGGCGCATATCACCAGAAAAAAGGGAATGCAGCGCCCCCAAAAGAGGGCAAACAATGGCACCAGCTTGCATAAAAATCACATTGGTCAAGATGCACATTTGGAAATAATAACTATCATTTAAATTTGTTGTTGTTTAGTCGTTTAGTTGTGCCCGACTCTTCATGACCCCATGAACCAGAGCACGCCAGGCACACCTGTCTTCCACTGCCTCCCACAGTTTGGTCAAACTCATATTTGTAGCTTCGAGAACACTGTCCAACCATCTCATCCTCTGTTGTCCCCTTCTCCTTGTGCCCTCCATCTTTCTTAACTTCAGGGTCTTTTCTAGGGAGTCTCATGAGTTGGCCAAAGTCTTGGAGCCTCAGCTTCAGGATCTGTCCTTCCAGTGAGCACTCAGGGCTGATTTCCTTCAGAATGGATAGGTGTGATCTTCATGCAGTCCATAGGACTCTCAAGGGTCTCCTCCAGCACCATAATTCAAAAGCAGGATATCAAACCCCACTCTGACTTCTTAGGTCTCCTTCCCTTTAAACCAGACTTGGATGGACAGCTCTTCAACCAGAGAACTGTACCCTGTAAGGTAGGATGCATAGGGAAGGCACTGTTGAATCAGGTCAATTTCTTCTTCTTCTTCTTCTTCTTCTTCTTCTTCTTCTTCTTCTTCTTCTTCTTCTTCTTCTTCTTCTTCTATTTGTATACCACTCTTCATCCATAATCTCAGGGCGGTTCACAACATCATACCTTCCAACATTTCTCCAATGAAAATAGGGACGTCCTAAGGAAAAAACGGGACATTCTGGACTCTTCTGTAAATCCGGGATTGTCCTTGGAAAATAGGGACACTGGGAGGGTCTGCAACATAAAATCACAACATAAAAAAACACAAAATGCACAAGAAAAATAAGAACAAAAACAAACCAATAATTCCCCTTCTCACAACACATTGAAAAGGGCATCGGATATCAATCAACCAAAGGCCTGGTTGAGGAGAAACGTTTTTGCCTGGCATCTAAAGACATATAATGAAGATGCCACGTGAGCATTCCACAAAAGGGGAGCCACCACAGAAAAAGGCTGTTCTCATGTTGCCTGTTCTCAGGTTCTCTGGACCTCTTGTGTAGGAAGCCCATGAAGAAGGGGAGTCTAGTCCATCATTCTGTTCTCACAGTGGCCAACCAGATGCCCGCAGAAAGCCTGCAGGCAAGGCATGAGCCTACCTGTGATTCCCAGCAAGTAGTATTCAGACATGTAGTATTAAACATCAAACATGGAACCGCTGCCTAGGAACTGCTTTGACTGATGAGCTGTGTGTGGGCCTTCCAATCTGATCTGGATCATGCGAGGTTTATGACAATATGGTCCTGGGACTCCCAAAAGTTCCTCATCTCCGATCTAAGTCCTGCAAGTGCTTTCTGGTTTTTTTAAAATGTTTTAGCCATCTATCTAAAATCTAGGAACATTATATAGTGGACTTTTGGGGGGTGAGAATGAAGGTGCTGCTACCTAAAAGGCCCTGCATCTTCTTGCCATCTTCCTAGCCTCACAGTCTGGCCCACAACACCCAAAACAGGGCCTCAGTTGAGGATAGGGTGGACCTCATAGGGGAGAAGGTGTTCCCTTCATTAATGCTGACTCAAGACACATAGGACTTCAAGATCAAGGCTGACACTTTGAACTGCATGCAAAAAGGATTTGGGAACCAGTACTTCAGAGAGATTTTCCAAAGGCAGATGCATGCAGAAGGTGCTTCAAACTCTTTACCAGAAATGGCAAAATGCAAACAATATGTGTGGTTCAATCCCTGTTTCGAATCACCTTCGTCTCCCTGAAAAAAAAAGCGAGTATCTGCCTCCAGCCTCAGTTAACCACATTTTCCTGTAACTCCCATATCAGTGTTGTCATTAGCAGAAGGAAAGGGTTGGTGGGGAGGGCAGGAGAGGGGGAGAAGTAGAAGGAAATAACTGGATAAATAGAAGATGTCAAGGCAAAGAATGGGAATTGCAAAGTGTGAAGAAATGAAAGATAAGGTCCAAAGGGAAATGGGCAGATGTTGATTAGAACTCAGGTGGGGTCCCTTTTTCCTGTCTGCTTCCTTTGGAAGATATGAAGTGGGCAGCAGAGCTCCTTTTCCTTCGCTGTCTCTCTGCCAGTACACCGTTTATTTATTTATGTGTATGTGTGTGTTGGTGGGGACAATAATAGAGTTGAAGCTTGTTTGAACGGGATCCCCACTGGTGAGGAGGAAGACCAGCTCCTGGAGACACAGGAGACCGGCCAAAGTGGATAAAATGACACAGTTGGCAGTGCAAGCTAGAAAGCAGTCTTAACTATGAATTTGAGGATGCTGTGATTGGATTAAGGCAGCGATCAGCAACCTAAGGCCCATGGGCCACAAGCGGCCCATGGGGGCTGTGTGGTGTAGTGGTTAAGAGTGGTGGACTCGTAATCTGGTGAACGGGGTTCGTGTCTCCGCTCCTCCATATGCAGCTGCCGGGTGACCTTGGGCTAGTCACACTTCTCTGAAGTCTCTCAGCCCCACTCACCTCACAGAGTGTTTGTTGTGGGGGAGGAAGGGAAAGAAGATTGTTAGCCGCTTTGAGACACCTTCGGGTAGTGATAAAGCGGGATATCAAATCCAAACACTTCTTCTTCTTCTTACCGGCCGATGAGCTGCCCTCGAACAGAGACACCCACTTGGCGAGTCCCCGCGTGCATGCGCTAAACCGGCACAGCGTGACATGGGGACTCACTGAGCAGTGCTGGAAATCGCATCTGTGCAGATGCAGACACCAGAAATCGAGGACATACCCGCTCTCGTGCGCCCACAATCTGTACCCGCTCTCGTGCGCCCACTGCTCCATGGCAGTGAACCGGCCCAGGCAAGGTAAGCCTTGCAGACCCCTGGATTAAGAAATCATTGTTGGGGTTTTTTTGCCAACAGAAGAGTCATGGCTCAGGCTTAAGATTTATTTCTTTTTCTCGTGGAAGTGAGCACTCATTTTGTGCCTCCTTTCAGTTGGTGCCTTTCAGTTGGAGCAGTCCTTTTCATTGAGTGGACCTAAGTTAGGCTGCATTCACACAATAGTTCATTCCCTTTCCTCAACATTTCCCTAGCTGTTAATTTCCACGTGTTTAGCTTTCATTTCCATGTTACTTGATTCCAGAAAAAAAATTATTTGCAGCCCCTTTAACCTGGAAAACCACAGAGGCAAAGTCAAAGTGATAGAAATTGGGGTGCTGGTCTAAACCACAAAGCCTAGGGCTGGCCGATCAGAAGGTCTGTGGTTCAAATCCCCGTGATGGGGTGAGCTCCTGTTGCTTGGTCCCTGGTCCTGCCAACCTAACAGTTTGGAAGCACGTCAAAGTGCAAGTAGATAAATTGGTACCACTCCGGTGGGAAGGTAAACGGTGTTCACCAGAAGTGGCTTAGTCATTCTGGCCACCCAGAAGCTGTATGCCAAAAACCGCTGGCTCTCTCGGCCAGTAAAGCGAGATGAGTGCTAAAACCCCAGAGTCGCCTGCGACTGGATTTAATAGTCAGGGGTCCCTTTACACAGTCATACCTTGGTTTTTGAACAGCTTAGTTCTCGAACATTTTGGCTCCCGAACACTGAAAACCCGGAAATGAGTGCTCAGGACACAGTGGCTAAATTCAAAGCTACTTTGCAAGTGCAAGTCGTGCTGAGAAGGTATTTCTAGGAGAAAGGGAGAAGAAGAAAAGGTTGGTTGTAGTATCTCCCCACCCCCCACCCCCCAAAAAGGAAGAAAGGAATCCCAGTGAAATAGCAAGAAAAGTCTCAGTAAAAAATCTTACCTTTGTTAAAGATATAAAGACAAGTTTCCAGCAAAGAGAATGGCGAACACTGAAAGGGGAGAGAAATTTGCAACTTTATTAAATAGCTTAGGCACTGGCATAATACCTGCATTTTGTCTCTGGTGGTCTCTTTGGGCATAGAACGGATGGCGCTGGAAGGAGGCTGGAGATGCTCCTTCATTAGAGGTTTTCAAGCAGAGGCTGGACTGCTACCCGTCAGAGACGTCAGAGATGACCTTTGAGATATCTTCCAACTCTGTGTAGATCCACACAATATGTTTAAAGCACATGACTTTCCCCCCAAAGAGCTACAATTCCCAGCACCTGTAACAAGCTATGATTCCAAGAATTATTTGTGGGGAAAGCCATTTTCTTTAAATGTTCCTTGAATGTGCATTAAATGTATGCTGTGGATCTGCCTTCTGTGATTCAATATTTTAAAACTAGGAAGGATGTGATAAAGATGGTGATGATGAAGAAGAGTTTGGATTTGATATCCCGCCTTTCACTCCCTTTAAGGAGTCTCAAAGCGGCTAACATTCTCCTTTCCCTTCCTCACCTACAACAAACACTCTGTGAGGTGAGTGGGGCTGAGAGACTTCACAGAAGTGTGCCTGGCCCAAGGTCACCCAGCAGCTGCATGTGGAGGAGCGGAGACGCGAACCCGGTTCACCAGATTACGAGACTACCGCTCTTAACCACTACACCACACTGGATCATTTTAAAAAGGGGGCTTCTTTGCGCCTGTGTGTTGTGTGTACAGGAAGAGAGAACAAACATAACTTTAATTACTTTGCTTCACACACATTTTAGATGGGAGTCAGGCAACAATTTTTCAAAATACTGAGGATGGTATGGAGGAGGCATTCCTCTCAAGGTGTATACATTTGTTTTGGGGGCGGTCAAACAGGTCTGGTAGCACCTATCCTTCTACAGTATTGACATTAGGAAAGTGTTCAGTTCAAGCTTCTGATGTATTTGAACTCTATATGACACCATAGCTTTTGACTCGGTGTCCATCAGCCCTCTCTTGCCTAAGATTTCAGTGGGGCCTCCAATGGCATAACATTCAACATTTCTCTGATGGAAATAGGGGTGTCCTATATAATAAGAATAGTAGTAGTAGTAGTAGTAGTAGTACCCCACCCATCTGACTGGGTTGCCCCAGCCACTCTGGGCAGCTTCCATCATATATAAAAACAATAAAACATTTTTTAAAAAATATTCCCCGTACAAGGCTGCCTTCAGGTGTCTTCTAAAGGTTGTATAGTTATCTATCTCCTTGGATTGGGGGTCCCATAACTCCACACCCTCCAACTTTTTGCGGATGAAATTAGGGGCTTCCTAAGGAAAAGTGGGACATTATGGGCTCAAATCAGGACAGCTTTTGTAAATCCAAAAATGTACCTAGGAAATAGGGACACTGGGAGGGTCTGCAAGGGTTCAAGGAAGCAATGCTATTGCCAGGCCAGAGAGTGTCCTATTTGAGAGACCCCCTTAATCCTGGGATTATATTCCTCCCGGCATGGGTGGAATCTGTGTATGTATACATACATATACATATACATACACACACACACACACACACACACACACACACACACACAGCCATCAAGACAAACTCTTACAGATATTCTGTATTAATCGGTGTGGTTATTCATGGTCTGGGTCATGAATTGTAACAGCAAGAACTCAAAATGCATTTTTAAATATAAGGTTTTGAAATGCATTTTTTAATATAAAGTTTTGGGTCTTCGTGTTGTTGGTATTCTTGTTTGTTGGAACAATGTGGTCTTTCTTACTACCAAGTGGCAACCCGCATCTCATCTATGGTTAAAGGGAAATGTTTCCAGAAATGCTAGCTTGAGTCTCAGATGACACCTCTCCTTTTTAGAAATTAATCATCTCAGCATCTGCTATGTATAAATGGATTTATGAAAAAATAAAAAATGAATTTTTGATATTTGGAGCCTATTTAAGCCCAAGGAATGGTTGTATGGCTGTGGGCGGAAAAACAGCGGGTGCTATCCATTAATGAGGAAATTAAAACACCCTCCTTTTATTTGATGAATAATGCCTGTGATTATACTCTGACAGATTTTCAGAAACAAAGGAGATTTTTATCACTCAAAAGAAGGTGGTGATGGGTCATTTAGCCCTTCTGTGTTCTGCATATTAGCTGATAATGGGAGAGATCATTCAGGGTGGTAAATATACAGTTGGAGGTTCTCATAATTGGTCTGAATCCATCCTCTGTAATTGCAGTACTTTGCCACCTGTGGTTGATAACACACCATTAAAAAGGCCAATCCCCTAATATTATGCACCTCCACACTGAGTGGATACTATAGCAACGACTCCAAGGTTATGAGACTGAAGAACCTACCAGGATGGGGCATGGGCAGATAGTTGGGTAGCAAGACTAACAGCAGCGAGTGTGAGAGGCAGTGTAACACAGAGGTGATGAATGTCAGACTTCAGGGGCAAATGTGGCCTTCCATCTCTCTCTCTCTGGCTCTTGGGATCTCCACCAGGTTACACACCGTCTCCCAGGCCTCACCCAGCTCTATTTTGCACCATCTGGGAGCAAATTGTCTTGGCCAAGCCCTGTGGCCTTGCATTCAGAAGAAGCCATATTATCAGCTGGGACCAGTGGCCCAAACCATCCAAACACCATGAAGAAGAAGAGTTTGTATTTGATATCCCGCTTTACCACTACCCTAAGGAGTCTCAAAGCAGCTAACAATCTCCTTTCCCTTCCTCCCCCACAGCAAACAGACTGTGAGGTGAGTGAGGCTGAGAGACTTCAGAGAAGTGTGACTAGTCCAAGGTCACCCAGCAGCTGCATGTGGAGGAGCGGGGAATCAAACCAAGTTCCCCAGATTACGAGTCCACCACTCTTAACCACTTCACCACACTGGCTCTTAGAAGCCATCTTAGTAAATGCTCAGGACAACCTCACCAAAATGCTGGAGAGGTTGTGCGAGATCACAGCACCCTAAATGGGCGCCATCCTCTCGTGAGAAAAAAGAGGGTATCCCATTTTCCCCTGGGACGCTCATGGGGTATGGAATGTAGTGTCATTCCCAGAGGTGATTTCACATGAAAGGCTAGTGGATGAGGAAAAGCTTAAGCAGTCTCACCTCCCGCTGTAGACTAGCCCCCTCCCAAGGATGTTTTGGAATAGAGGAACATCTCTCAGGTCTTCTTCAGCCGAATGAAATCTCCCAGTAGGATGTACAGTGGTATCTCGGGTTAAGAACTTAATTCATTCTTAACCTGAAACAGTTCTTAACCTGAGGTACCTCTTTAGCTAATGGGGCCTCCCGCTGCCACCACAGTGCGATTTCTGTTCTCATCCTGAAGCAAAGTTCTTCACCCGAGGTACTATTTCTGGGTTAGTGGAGTCTGTAACCTGAAGCATCTGTAACCTGAAGTGTCTGTAACCCGAGGTACCTCTGTAGCATCATTCTGAGAAGCAGGTTCAGGTGAAAACCAGGTGGGGGGGAAAGGATTAGGGAGTCTCCCCTCCTGCTTGAAATTTGCATGATAATCCTGCCCCCTCCAGAAGGTGCTTTGGGATGGTGGAACATCTTTTGGGCAAGCTGTTTAGGCAGTGTGTTTGTTTGGCCCAGAGCCAAATGCTTTGAGAAGAACATTTTCACTCTTTTCATGGTGCCTGCACGCCGTTTTCTGTACTATGCTGCCTGGTGATTATAAATGAAGCAGGAGTATATTAACTCAAAGCAGCACAATGAATTCACTCTTTGCTGCGGAGTTTTTTTTAAACTTTGCAGCGTTAAGGAAAGGAAAGGAAGAATCTTTACAATGTGTGCCATTATACAGTGGTACCTCGGGTTACATATGCTTCAGGTTACAGACTCCACTAACCCAGAAATAGTGCTTCAGGTTAAGAACTTTGCTTCAGGATGAGAACAGAAATTGTGCTCCGGCGGCGCGGCAGCAGCAGGAGGCCCCATTAGCTAAAGTTTCAGGTTAAGAACGGACCTCCAGAACGAATTAAGTACTTAACCTGAGGTACCACTGTATTCAGAAAAAATCATTCATTGGGGAAATAAATGACCTAGGTTTCAAATAATGACTCTTGCATAGCTAACCTCCACACCTTTCAATCAATCAATCAATCAATCAATCAATCAATCAATCTGTGTGTGTGTGTGTGTTTGTTTGTGTGGTATATATAGTTATAGATACCTGGAAGAAGCAGGTAGTAGTTTTTGTTCTTTTTCAGCAACTAGGGTCTCCTTCTTTCTTCACAAGTGGCGATTGGGGCTTGCATAAGCGTCAAAAAACCCCACAATATATTCACGTGGAGATATGAGAGTGTCCTTTGGAAAGCAAAGCAGGTGACTTTGGGGTTTGCGTGGGGAATGTGAAACAGAGACATGTGTCTCCTTCGGTAATGAGCTGTGACTCATACTGAAGTTTCAAGACTTAAAGACCACGTTCCCCCGCTGTGCAGCTATAGCATTAAATGACTTTGCACCTAAGCTGAGGTTGCCCGATTAAAACTTGTAAAAGCAGACAGCTTAACACCAAAAATTCAGTCTAGAAATCAGTGGAATTAAATACTTTAGATTTCTAGCTTGCCTTTCTATTGAACGCCAGCTGTTATTTCTTAAAAAAGGAGACGGCATTTCAGATACGCTAGAAGGTAGACCTTTTGCCTTCCAAGACTTGTCCTATGGTCTGAGATCTTTGGGAAGGACCATGGAGGGATGCAGATAAAGAACACTCTACTTATTTTTCCTGCTGATTGCTGTATTCCAGTTAAGTTTCATTTGTGAAACCTGATCTCTTGAAATGAGCTCTGTACAATGCAGCCAGGTTGTAACAAATTGGCATAGGTGTATTAGAAATAAGAATCTCATGTCTCTGCCATTGGTTTTAGGAGGAGGGGAGACTTTCAAGGCTGGCTCTCCTTCTGATCTGAAGCCACTTGGTGAGAGAGATGGTGGGATGAGTGATGAAGAATGGACACCAGGAAAGGAGATCAGGGACGCGGACTTATAAAAAATATTGGGGGGGCCGGGAAAGCTCATGAATAATAAATAAGCTCATGAATATGCAAATAAAGTGGCGCCGCCTCCTCGTGAGCGAATAGGGGAGAGTGTGCTGCGCCTATTAATCAGCTCCAAAGGAAATTGGGTGGAGCTTTTGCTTGGGAGGGAGGGCAGGAGGCATGCAGCCCGCCCCTCCCTGTGCATTTTGGGCTGGGGGAGGGGCGGCGATGGCGCTCTGCTGGAGGGGCGCCGGAGATTATTGGGGGGGGCGGAGCCCCCCCAAACGAATTTTTGAGGGGGCTCGGGCCCCCTCAAGCCCCATGGAGTCGGCGCCTATGAAGGAGATAAGGAAACAGAACAGGTCCATGCATGTGGCTGGATAAAGTGACAGACACGGCCAGCCCACCCATGAGGCAAGGTGAGACAACTGCCTCAGGTGGCAGGATCCACAGATCCAGCCTCCAAAGAACTCTGCTGCCCCCACAGTGACAGCAATAGCCTCTTTGAAGGCTGTATCTGCTGTGTCTCCTGTCACAGCACAGGCTGGTACAACCTTCTGCTTGGCCTTGCCAGTCCAGCCTGCAGGGCGTTGGAAGATGTGTGTGATGTCATGTGATGTCTGCCGCACATGTGATGTCACAAACACATGACATGCAATGGCCTCCCCCAATCTTAGGGGCAACTCAGCACCTGTGATCCGTGTGAATTCCCAAACTGTGTTCCACAGACCACCAGTGTGCTGGTCCCGGGGGGGGGGGAGGTACTGTTACCGTAGCCAAAGTTCAGTCCTGGGGCACTAGCCTGGTAGAAGTTCACAAGATGAGAGGCGAGGTCCGAAACAGGGAGCCGGGCGGGGTCAGGAACACTCGAAGATCAGAAGCAGAAAGCCGGGCGGGGAACAGGAACACTGGAAGGTCCGAAGCAGGAAGCCGGGCAGGAAACAGGAACACTGGAAGGTCCGAAACAGGGAGCCGGGCGGGAACAGGAACGCTGGAAGTTCAGGTCTAGGTCCGGTTAAGAGCAGGTACTCCACAACGACGTTGTTCCCGCAACCTGGGACCGGGCTGACTGACCTTTATCTTCTCTAAGGCCAGGGGCGGTCCTGGCCCCCAGGAGCCCCGCCTCCCCTGGCCTTAAGGCAAGCACTCCTCCTGGGAGAAACCAGTTCCCTTCGCCTCTCTGCCCTAAGCCTCTGCAGTTCAGGAGAGGCCGAAGGGTTACTGGGCCCCGGGGAAGGCTCATCTGTAGACACTGAGTCCTCAAGCACCTCTGGAGCCAGAGTGGACTCACCTGGTGCCTGCTCCTGAGGATCTGACACAGGTGCAGGCTCCTCAGAATCTAGGCCTTGCCCCAGTTCAGCCGGCCCTGGAGGCGGGGACTCCTGTGCAGGCTGGGATTCCTCTGGTTCAGCCTCTGAATCGGAATCCCAGGCCATCACAACCAGTGGTCTTCAAGCTTCATTCACATGTTCTGTGGTGTGTGGATTTGTGGTTGAAGACAGGGAGACAGGTTGAAGTCCATCACACCAGATATTGACATTGATTCTTTTATTGTACTTTATTGCTAGCAGCTGGATCAGGGCTGCAGGTGAAGCAAACCGTCATCATTCCAAGTTGAACCGGCTCTTCAGCCTGAGAGTTTTCTTCTTGTAATGGGGACCCAGCTTCTCTCAAGTTTGGCCAGCCTGCGCCGGGCAGTTGGACGTTCCTGGTTTCTTTTCTTCAATTTCCTGAGCCAAGCTGAGGGAATGTTCACATCTACCGATTACTGCATCTAGTGTGCTCCCCGCTGCTAGTTTTGGAAGCCTCATTTGCTCGACATTAGCCACAATCCATATCAGTCCTGTTGTTTCTTGACAAATCCTGATGTTTGGTGCATTTTTTCTTCAATCCAGCTAGAAAACTGGAGGCAGAGTAAGCAGCAATGTGGAGATGTGCAGACGATAGCTTCATAAATAGGAGTTCAGGAGGGAAGTCTCCAGGAGTGGGGAAACCAGCAAGGCCATGGACATCAGGTGAAGATATCCCAACCTCCTCTCTGATGTGAACCATGCAAATGTGGATTGAAATGCAGCATTTTAATTCACTGCATTTTAAATCATGAATGTGAACTCACCTGGAGAGTCTTAAGGTGGAGGAACTTTGACTCCAGTGTCCCTTGTATATGCTTCAGTGTGACCAAGAGACAGAAGCAACAAACTGGGATCTATATGCATTTGAAAGCTCAGCCGTGTTGCTTAGGAACATGGAAGTCAAAATGTTTGACTAAAAAAAGCATAAACTTTTCTTTATTTGGCTATATTCTCTCTCTCTCTCTCTCTCTCTCTCTCTCTCTCTCTCTCTCTCTCTCTCTCTCTCTCACACACACACACACACACACAATGCACGGAGAAGCTTTTGATCAGCAACTGCTGCTGAAGCAAATAGATAAGCTACTAGCTTACAATCTTTCTTCAGAACATTGCATTTTCTTCTGATATTTCACAAAACAGTCTATATTCTTTTAAATGTGTTTGTGGGAGGGGGGTTATTGGGTTGGTTTGTTCCTGTTTTTATTATGTACTTTGTGGTTTTATTCGGTGAACCAAGTGCGGTATGCAAATTTACCAAATAAATACATGAATGAAATTTAACATTGACTCACCCCTCTAAAGTGCTTTTAATCTCTCCAGTCTGCAATGTTTGTCAGCGTGGATGTGGATATTGGGGGTGGGGGCAGAAGGGGGCTTGAGCTCAGAAGAAATCCTAGATAATTAGGGGTCCTTTGATCACAATACATTTTAGGTAACAGTCTGAGAGTGGAGTTGAAGCTGCATCAAGAGGAAGGATCAAAAAGAGCTAAATGCTGAGCAAACAAGTTGTAAAGAGGCTTTAAATGGTGCCCTGTCTTTTTTCACTGTAGCAAGTAGCAACAAAGGGACCATCCAGCCTTGACTGTGAACATGTAGCTAGTTTCTGTGATAGCACCAGTGGAGCAAAGACTGTGAACAAAAAGTACACACTGCCACTTTAAAGCATCAGCCTAATTGTAGGAGCCAGGTATGTAATGGATATCTGTTCTGCTACCTTTGATCCCGCTTCAGGATTTACAACAGCATGGCCCTCTGATATATGATAACCTTTATAATGAAGGATGAGTTGATGGGAAGCTTTGACCTTCCTCCCCTGATCTTCTGCTCTGGTTCCTGGGAGTTCAGAGTCAAAGTCTTCCATAAATCATCTTGGTCAGAAAGTTGGGGGGGGGAACCATTTCTAGAATAGACATAACCATTATATTACTATTAAGAATGCAAGTTTTAATTGGCAGGCTCATCAACCCAAGCTTTACTTGGTTAATTGGTGAGGACTCGTTTTAGCTGCTGAGGTTGCAATATAAGAAAGAACAGGTTTCTTGTTTGATGGCTATTTTGGTTTTCGTGTTTGACATCGTGGTTTCAGAAGATTTTGTTTCAATTTTTGCTGTATATTTGAAACTCTGGAGAGCCACTGCCAGGAAGTGTAGACAATCCTGAGCTAGATGAATTCATTGGACACATCTCAGACCAGTGCTGAAGGATCTGCAGCAAGATCTGGAACTGAAAAACTGTATTCTCCTCCACTGCCCAACAAGGTTCCTATGATCTGCTAAAGGAACCCAGTTAGTTGCGCAATGGCCTGATGGATTATCAGCTTTTGGTAACATGGCGGTGAGCATTTTCACTGGTAACACCAGTGTTGTGAGATGTCCTCCCTGCCAAAATACAAGAGGCCGCATCGATACTGGCATTCCATTGGCTGCTGTTGAGGCAAGCGTTCCCCTGAACTGAACTTCTGATCTTCTTGTGTTAACCTCTTATAATTATCCTGCTTTTTAACTGGCTTGCTTTAATTGTATATTTTAATCAAGGCTGTTTTAATGCCCTTACACGGGATGCTGGTGTATTTTAATTATGTATGGGTGTTGGCATTGATTTTATAGTTGCAAACGGCTTCGTGACCAGTTTGGCATGTAAGCAGTATATAAATTTAACACCATCACCAGAAAAAGGAGTCAGCCCAAGACATTTTGTTGCTTGAGGCCAAGCACAAGATGCTGCCTTCTTCACCTCTCAATTCCACTTACAGCATCCTCTGTTTCACCCTGTCTTAAGGGGCACTGGACTCCGGTCTGCAGGGACCTCACCTCTTCGCCAAGAATTCTCAAAGATTATAGACATCCACAAGCTCCTTTAGTACCTTGGATGCAGCTCATCAAGGCCCTGGAGTTCTGAATTCATTTAAAGGAGCTTGATGTTCCCTTAGCACATCTTTTCCTATCTTGGGCTGCAGCTCCCTCCTTGCATCATTTATTCTGTTAATCACCAGGTTGGGCATCGCTTTCCTTTTAGGTGAAGACAGAGGCAAAGCAGTGTTGAGTAGTTCCACCTTTTCTCTGTCACCCAATAGCATTTCTCTGTGTTCCCCATGCAAAGGACCTACCACTTGCTTATTCTTCCTCTTACTTTGGACATAGCCGAAGAAACCTTTTTTATTATTTCTAACCTCTCTTGTAAGCTTGAGCTTTGGCCTGCCTGACCTGCTCCATGCAACTGTTGGCTACTCATTCATTATTTCCGCTTTCTTCTATTCCTTACACATGTCCTTCTTGAATCTCAGCTCATCTGTGAGCTCCTTAAGCAGCCACCCTGGTTTCCTTAGATGCCTCCCACTTTCCTTTTTCATTGGAATTGTCTGCATTTGGGCCTTCAATATTTCACCTCTAAGAAACTCCCATCCATCTTGGACCCCCTTCTCTTTGATTATTTCTGACCATGGGATCTCACCCAGTAATTCCTTAAGCTTTTTTGAAATCAGCCTTCTGAAAGTCCAGAGTACACGTCAGATAACACTCAGCTTCCTCTTGCCTCTGTACCACGAAACCCAGGAGGACATGATCACTTCCTCTCAAGGTTCCCAGTACAGTGGATGCTTGGGTTGCGAATGTGATCCGTGCAGGGTGGATGTTCGCAACCCTCAGTGTGATGGGACGATGAGCTGCTTGTGCGTAAAATGCAAGTCCCTCAGAGTTTGATCAGGCTTTCAAACCTCTGCCTGTGACGGAGCCCCTCCAGCATGGCTGCGTCAATCACTAGTAGAATCCGAAAGTGGCTGCTTTCGGAAACGTTTCCAACATAAAAGCTCCTTAACGGAAACACGTCGTCTGGCCTCTCGGCGTGACAGTTTCCGTCGAGGTGTGGGTGTCCCTATAGGAGGTCCTGAGACCTCCCCACTGGTTTCGCTTGAAGCGTCTCTGAGCCATCCCTCCGACTCACTTTCCCTTGGAGTTCTTGCTCGCCCTCTACTGGTTCCCTCTTCCGCTGCTACTGCTCTCTCACCCTCAGTGAGCCTTTGCGCCTCCGGCGCTTTAGATGTCAGTTCCCTGACATCCACCTCCCCTCCAGGGCCCCCTTCACCCCCTCCCGTCTCCTCTCCTACTGGCGGTGAGGAGGTAAAACCCTTGAAAGAACCTCCCTCATCTTCCGACGTCGCGAACACTTCCTTCCACTTGTTGCTGTTCCTACTCTCTAGGTACTCTTCGTCATCAGAGTCCACTCCCTCTTCCAACTCCGACTCCGCGAACCCTTCCATTTCCTCTTCCTCATCGGTGGTGCCGAAATACTCCCTCCTAAACCTTGCTATCGGCTGAGGTTTCCTCGGGAACCTTTGATGGAACGTTTCTGTTAAAACCTCGTCATTGACTTCCTGCGCACTTACCCAGGTGTTTTCTGACTCCGGTTCCCCTTCCCACGCCACTAAATACTCCACCTGATTTCCCTTCCACCTGGAATCGAGGATTTCCGCTACATGGTTGCGGCGTTCCCTCTCTTCCAAGGCTGGTCCCCTGACGTGCTCCCCTTCACCTCCTCCCCTGTATGGTGACAGTAACGACCTGTGGAACACTGGGTGCAATTTCATGTGATTGGGTAATCGGAGTTTGAAAGCTACCGGGTTGACCTGCTGAATCACCTCAAAGGGTCCCAATCTTCTGGGCCTCAGTTTCTTACAACCCCCTTTGAACGGCAACCCTTGGGTTGACAACCACACTTGATCCCCCACCCTTATGGTTTCACCTTCCCTTCTGTTCTTGTCTGCCTGCTTCTTATATTGTGCCTTAGCCCTTTCTAAGTTGAGCTGGAGCTGCTGATGGATGGCTTCCATCTCTTCTACAAAATGTTCAGCCGCTGGGACGCTCCATCTCTCCCCTCCTTCCCCTGGAAATGCCCTGGGGTGACACCCGTAATTAGCCAAAAAGGGACTCATCCCTGTGGACACATTCTCCGCATTATTGTAGGCAAATTCTGCCAACGCCAACTTTTCGACCCAATCGTTCTCTCTGTCATTGACATAACACCTAAGATATTGTTGAAGAATGCCATTTGCCCTTTCCGCCTGCCCGTTGGTTTCAGGGTGCCGGGCAGTTGAAAAATTGACTTCCACGTGTAACAAGCTCATGAGCTTCCTCCAGAACCTGGAAGTAAATTGTTTGCCTCGATCTGAGATCACCCTCGAGGGAGCCCCGTGCAACCTAAAGATATGTTCCACAAACAACTTCGCCGTTTCTTCCGCTGTGACTGCATGTGAGCATGCTACAAAGTGGCACATCTTAGTTAACAGGTCTACTACTACCATGATGGCTGTTTTCCCCTTGGACCTTGGCAGATCCGTCATAAAATCTATTGATATCGCTTCCCAAGGCCGTTCTGGTGTGGGTAAAGGTTCTAATAACCCTGCCGGCGCCCTTCTTTCCCCTTTGGCTCGCTGACATTGGTCACACCCTCTTACATACTCCCTTACATCTTCCCTCACCTTAGGCCACCAAAATTCCCTGGTAACCAACCACATGGTCTTGTGTTGCCCAAAATGTCCCGCCGTGGGGCTATCATGCAACTGCTTGAGTACTCTCCCCCTCAATTCACCTTCGGGTATATACAGTGCCCCTTTGTAATACAATGCCCCATTTCTTTCCTCAAAACCTCCGGGGCTCTCGCCCTCCCCCCTGAGACCTCTGAGCTTATCCTGGGCATATTCATCATTTTCCGTTTCCTCCACCAGTTCTCGTTGCCCCACCATCGCCGCCCCACACACCCAGCGGTCCTCCGGGATGACATGTCTCTCTTCGATCACCCCCTCCCCTTCCCAATATTCTGGTTTGCGTGAGAGCGCGTCCGCCCTGACATTTTCTGGGCCTGGCACATAACAAATCTCAAAGTTAAATTTGGAGAATTCCTGTGCCCATCTCACTTGTCGTTGGTTGAGCACTCGAGCTGTTCTCCAATACTCTAAATTTTTGTGGTCGGTGCACACTTGCACCTTGTGTTGTGCCCCAATTAATAAATGTCTCCACCTCCGGAATGCTTCGTGAATGGCAAGTAGTTCCCTGTCATACACCGTGTAATTCCTCTCGGACTTATTCAGCTTCCGCGAGAAGAAGGCACACGGTCTCCACTCCGACGCACTCCTCCCCGGTTGAAGAAGGACCGCCCCTACCGCCCGGTCGGATGCATCTGTTTCCACTCTCATGGGTTTTCGTAAATCCACATGCAGAAGTTGTTCTTCCGAGGCGAAAGCCCTTTTCAGTTCTTCAAAGGCTCGATCCGCCTCTGCCGTCCAAACAAATTTCTTCTTGCTGCTGAGACAGTCGGTGATGGGCGCCGTCAAGTGGGCAAAGTTCTTGATGAACTTCCGATAAAAGTTCCCAAATCCCAAGAATCTTTGCACGTCCTTCTTGGTCTTCGGTGTCTTCCATTCCAGTACCGCTTGGACCTTGCCTGGATCCATGGCCAATCCCTTGTCTGACAAGCGGTACCCCAGGAATTCCACCTCCTTGGTATGAAACTGGCACTTCTCCAGTTTCACCCACAGCTGGTTGGCTTGCAGCCTGCCCAACACTTCTCGAACGTCCCTCACATGCTGTTCCTCATTTTCCGAATACACCAACACGTCGTCTAAAAAGGCCACACAATTCTTGTAGAGCAAAGGTCCCAGAACATGGTTTATAAAAGCTTGAAAACACGCGGAGCCCCCTTGTAGACCGAAGGGCATAACGAGGTATTCAAAGGCTCCCAACGGGGTAAACATGGTGGTCTTCCATTCATCTCCCTTCCTTATGCGTATCAGATTGTACGCCCCCCGCAGGTCCAGTTTTGTAAAAATCTTTCCCTTCCTTACTCTGGTCAAAATGTCATCAATTCGGGGCATAGGGAAAGCCAGGGGCTCCGACACTGCATTGAGGGCCCTGAAGTCACACACCAGTCTCGGTTTGTCTGTGTTCTTTTTGTCCACAAAGAACACTGGGCTGCCCCCCACCGCTCGGGACTCTCTGATGAAACCTCGCTTCAAGTTTTTGTCAATGAACTCCCTCAGCTCCTGCATCTCCCTGTCTGACATGGCGTACAGCTTGCCTACTGGGAGTTGGGCCCCTGGGAGTAGGTTGATTTGACAGTCAAATGGTCTATGCGGTGGCAGTTTGTCTGCTTCCCTTTCGCTGAATACGTTGCTCAGATCTGCGTATTGCGGGGGCACCTTCCCTTTGTCCATCACTTCCATCCCCGCTAGGGTGACTCTGTCTCCTCCCGAAACCTTCCCCTCCTTGCAGTGTTCTAGGCAATGCGCTGACCCAAAGGAGACCACCCTCTGATGCCAGCCCACTAGCGGATCGTGTAGCGCCAGCCAGCTCATCCCCAAAATGATGGGCGCTCCTCCCAGGATGGCCACATTAAACGCTATCTGTTCGGTGTGCCTTGCCACTCTCATTATCATCGGGACAGTCTGTTGGCTAACTTCTCCCCCCAACAGCTCTCTGCCGTCAATCGTAGTCACCTGCAAGGGGTTACTTAAAGGGATAGTCTGTATCTGGTGCTCAGCTGCAAACTCCTTACTCATGAAATTACAGGAGCTGCCTGAATCCAAAAGCGCCTTGACCTTTAGTGGGTGTCCGTTTGGCAGTTCTAGTAACACCTCTATCACTAAAGCGGGTCTGGGGGGTTCTGGCATGGGCACTTTCATTGCTCTTTGGCCTGGCTGCTGTGCCCCAACGGTGGCAGCCAGGCGTTGGCTTTTACTTGCTCCTTGCCTTCCTCTTCCTTTCCCCCAACAGCTCCTGCCATCCCTTGCCATTCCTTTCTTTGTGGGCAAACTCTGGCAAAGTGCCCTGGCTGTTGGCAGAGATAACATCTCTTGGCGCTCTTTCCCTCCTTTTCCCGCCCTTCACTGGGATTTGAAACTGCGCGCGCCCGCGCTGTTCCAACTTCCATCGGCTCTGCCGGCGGGAAAGGTGGCTCTGGAATGTCTGGAATGCGGAACTCCCTCCAACGGTCTCCTTTCCCTTCCCGCTTTTCCATAGCCCTCGCCTCCTGGCGCGCTCCTATGGCCAGCGCAGATTTGGTTAACTGGTCCATAGACTCCGCCCTGGGGCCCCGGGAAAGCTCATCCTTGACGGTTGAAGAAAGCCCCTCTTCGAAAAGCATTTGGATGGGCTCCGCCGATAGGTCCCACCCCAATTTGTGAATCAACATGGTAAATTCAGTCCAGTACTCACGGACAGATCTGCTTCCTTGCTGGCAAGCCATTAACTGCCTTCGCACCACCCCCTGCTCAATATCGCTGGAAAACATCAGGTCCATGGCACGAAAAAACTTCCTCGTGTCCTTTAAGATCTCATTATTCGCTGCCATCAGGGGTCTAACCCAATCTTTCGCCCCGGATTCGAGATGGCCAATCACATACGCCACTCGCGATTCCTCATCGGGGAAGTCATCAAACTGCAAGTTTAGAGCGTATTGCATCTCTGTTCTAAAGGCATGATAGTTCCTGGGATCCCCCCCGAATTTCTGCACCAATCCTGGCACCTTTCTGGCGAGCGGGGTGGTTTTCTCCTTTCCCTTTTCTGCATCCTGAGCCCTCCTCTCCTCAAGCCTCGCCGTTTGCAGCGCCAACTGGATCTCCAACGCCCTGTACCTTTCTTCCAGGCTTGGACCTCCTCCAGCTGCTCCTGCTCCCCCGGTTCCGGCTGGATTGCTCATGATGCTTCTCCCTGCACAAGCTGGCTTTCGGAGACTTTCGGATTGCTGTGATGGGACGATGAGCTGCTTGTGCGTAAAATGCAAGTCCCTCAGAGTTTGATCAGGCTTTCAAACCTCTGCCTGTGACGGAGCCCCTCCAGCATGGCTGCGTCAATCACTAGTAGAATCCGAAAGTGGCTGCTTTCGGAAACGTTTCCAACATAAAAGCTCCTTAACGGAAACACGTCGTCTGGCCTCTCGGCGTGACAGTTTCCGTCGAGGTGTGGGTGTCCCTATAGGAGGTCCTGAGACCTCCCCACTGGTTTCGCTTGAAGCGTCTCTGAGCCATCCCTCCGACTCACTTTCCCTTGGAGTTCTTGCTCGCCCTCTACTGGTTCCCTCTTCCGCTGCTACTGCTCTCTCACCCTCAGTGAGCCTTTGCGCCTCCGGCGCTTTAGATGTCAGTTCCCTGACACTCAGCATTCACAACCCGCAGCTGCGTGTCTACGCAAGTGTGGGTTGTGATTCAGCGCTTCTGTGCATGCACAAAGTGCTATTTAACACTTCTGCAAATGCACGACCACCGAAACCCAGAAGTAACCCATTCCGGTACTTCCAGGTTTCGGCAGTCCGTAACCTGAAAAAATGCTACCTGAAGCATCTGTAACCCGAGGTATGACTGTACCATTTGAAACACATGGACGAAAATCCCATGCCTGCAAGTATATCTTCTCCTCAAATGCTATTAAGGATGAATAGAACTGAATCCTTACAGATGCTTTCTCTCACTCCTGAAAAAGAAAGGCAACAACTGCAAGCTGTACTGCGGTTGATCACCTTAGGTCAAGGCACATGCCACGAAGAGCAATGGAATAGGGGGTCGTTTTGCCCCCTTGGTGTGGACTGTGACCGACCTGCACAAATTCAAAGAGTAGGTTGAGTTATGAGCCTGACATATAGAGGAGCAATCCCATGACCTCTGCTTTCCCACTCAGCTGCTCAGATCCACTCAGCCAAGATCCTCGCTGGGAATCCTAATTTGGTCATGAAATCTGACCCTTCCACAAATATTTTTGTGTGGGAAGACTAGATTGCTACAAAGTGGAGGGTTGGATCTGTAGTAAATGGCCTTTATTTAGACGGTGCGAGAACCCTGGGTCTTACCATTAATGGTGAAATAGAAACAAAAGGAAAGCCTTGCAAAACAAGTGCAGCAAGCAAGAAATCCAAGTTTGAAATAAGAATTTGGGTTTCCTCTTCAGGCTTATGATCACATTCCAAACAAATCCAGATGCATCTATTTAATGATTGGGTACATACCTCCAAAGTATCTCAATAGTTAATGAGCTTCTACGTTATTCCAAGTGTCCCCAGAGCCTACATATTATGTACTAAGTCCCTTTCTCTAAATGTATCTGTACTGTAAATGGTTTGAAAAGAGTATTGGGGGGAATATTTTTTTCAAGTCCATTCCTAATATAGACTTCACTTTTAATGCACACACACACACACACACACACACACCACTGCACACTGTGTTAATCTTTTCACTGTCCCCCACCACAATGAAAAATTCTGGATAGTTCAAATCCTATCAGGGTATTTCTGTGAAAATGGGAAGTTGGGTTCCATATGAAACATGCACTTTATGTTCATTTACAATTACCATTTTCCCCAAGGTGTAGAGGGGTTCGCCTAGTTATTATTTGGGAGTTCTTCCATCTGCTTAGTTTTTTCAGAACCCACCAACGGTAGATGTTGACCTTTCTGCCATGGACTTGAATGGCTTTAAAAGAGGGTTAAATAATTCATGGAGGAGAAATCTGTCAATGGCTATCAGTCAGGATTGGGATTCAGAAATTGGAGGTGTGTGTCTGTGGTTTGGGCCTGATCTCTGGTTTCCCACAGGCCTCTGGTTAGCTGCTGTGAGGACAGAATTCTGGGCTAGATGCTCTTATAACCAGTAAGGCTTTCTCAGGTGAATTCTAAACATCTGCGGTAGTGGGTTTCTTACTTTTAAATATGAGCTGGTCAAAGGTGTTTCTTCACACACACATGCCTCAAAGTATTAAAGCCACTTCAAGCCATTGCTCCACTGCTCTCAGACAAAACGTTTCTGGGCAGAATGCTACATCCTATAGAAGTTTTTGTGATTTCTTTTGGTACATCCTATTTATGAATTTTTGGTAAAAGAAAGGGGGAACCCTCCTCCATCTCATATTTAGAGGTAAGATGTCCTCCCAAAAGTATCTCTCCCCCCCTCCAGGTTTCATGGTGATGAATAGTTAAATGGGGTTATTAAGTCTAGCTGTCAAAAAAATCCACAGTATGTAAGTGCTGTAACTGGAGTGGTAAAGAGCAGAAAAAACAATTCTTAATTTAAAATAAAAATCTTAGAAGGCCTTTCAAACAGGTTTTGGGCATGGCAGAAGGCAAAGTTCTTCTGTCACAGGGCGGCAGTGACATCATAGGCCCTTACTTACCTAATAGGCACACATGACGCTTGCACAATCGCATTTCAGATCACACATGCCATTTCAAGGGAGGTCAAAACTGGAGAGGAATCACAATTTTACATCACATTGCGAACCGAATGGGAAAATGGAAATTCTCTGAAAGGGGCATGCTAGCTGTGCTTCGTCACTCTTACTGCAACTTCTTGATGAGTGCACATTTGGTGTGCAATACAGACAGTGACCATTTTAGGCGTGTCCAATATGTGTGTGACTGCTCACACACGCATTATGCCAAACCCAGAAACGTCACATAAACGTCACAAACAGGGGCGGAACAGGGGCAGAACAGGATGTTTGCAGGCTTCTTAAATTGTGCTTCAAATATACACGATTTCATTTAAATGTGTGGTGCCTTGGAACATGATGTTGTTGTTTAGTCGTTTAGTTGTGTCCGACTCTTCGTGACTCCATTGACCAGAGCACGCCAGGCACTCCTGTCTTCCACTGCCTCCTGCAATTTGGTCAAACTCATGTTGGTAGCTTAGAGAACACTGTCCAACCATCTCTGTTGTCCCCTTCTCCTTGTGCCCTCCATCTTTCCCAACATCAGGGTCTTTTCCCGGGAGTCTTCTCTTCTCATGAGGTGGCCAAAGTATTGGAGCCTCAGCTTCACGATCTGTCCTTCCAGTGATTTCCTTCAGAATGGATAGGTTTGATCTTCTTGCAGTCCATGGGACTGCCAAGAGTTTCCTCCAGCACCATAATTCAAAAGCATCAATTCTTCGGCAATCAGCTTTCTTTATGGTCCAGCTCTCACTTCCATACATCACTACTGGCCTTGGAACATAACCCCCACATAAATTGGGAGTTGCTATTGGTGGCAAAGAACGATAGAACTTTTTTAATGTATGCAACAACAGCAGCAAGAATACTCATCACAAAGTATTGGAAGACATAAGATTTACCCACCCAGGAAGAATGGCAGATGAAAGTGATGGACTATATGGAACTGGTGGAGATGACTGGCAGAATCCGAGACCAAGGTGAAGAGTTGGTGGAAGAAGACTGGGAAAAATTTAAAGTTTATTTACAGAAACATTGTAAAATCCAGGAATGTTAGAAGGAGGTTGGAATGAAGTAATGTGGTTCTAGCAGAAATGATATAAAAGTTTAGGTAAAAATTGGTGTTTTTTTAATTGGTGAAAGACGAGAATGTAAAATTATAGTATATTAAGATAAATTATTAGGATAAAAACTAAGCTGGAAAGGATTTGCTGAAATATTTAATTGAACTAGAATACAAAAAAGGGAGGTGTGAGGAGGTCAGGGAAATAAGTAAATGAAAGACAAGATATGGAAAGATGGAAATGTTTGTATTTTTCTGCGTTTTGTATTTTCTGTTTCTTTTTTTTCTTTTCTTTTTTCTTCTTATTTTTGTAATGTTTTTTGAAACTTTAATAAATATTATTGAAAAAATAATAATAAATAAATTGGGAGTTGCTTATATAGCCATCTTCTCTAAGACAGTCTCTCCCCGTGTCCACAAAGGCTTGTAAGCAACCTTTCAAAAGTTTTTTTGTTTTATAGCAAACACAGTGGTGCAATCCAATGATCCCTTGGCCACAGGCTGGCGACTTGCAGAATCTCCATGTTGGTCTTTACTGCAGCTGAGTTTAGAAAACTCTTTATGAGGACCAAACCCACCTTGGTTTTTATTATTACAGCTGCAGGCTTTGTCCCTTCTTCAGATGCTCTCCACAGGATACCACCATCCCCCTTTGAACACAGAGAACTCTAGAAATGTGAGCCAAAGATACAAGTAAGAATCTCCGGCAGGGAAAACAGGAAGTGCAAGCTGGACGGCAAGGACTGGAGCATATGGCTGCTGATTGCATTGGTGACGGAAAGGAAAGGGGTTTAATGGCAAAGGTTTCCTCTTCCACAGAACACCCAGAGAAGTACTTCCTACTGAGGAACAGAAAGCACCAGCTTGCAAAGATTCCATTGACTCAGCAAAAACAAGTGGATGGAGATGTCTATGGGATTAGCATCACTGCTAGAGTGGATTAGGGCAAAGCACTGCTTATAGATTGAACTGGTGTGCCAAGTAAAATGTTTTCGCATGTGTATTTAAAGACGTTCGAAAGCCTCATTGGTGCTAAGAAGTCCCTGTTTCCTAGTTCTGCTGGATCTCTCAGCGGCCTTTGATATCATCAATCATCCTTCTGGAAGGATCTGGGAGCTGGGGACACTGTTATACAGTAGTTCTGCTCCTTCCTCCTGGGCCGTGTCCAGAAAGTGGTGTTGCGGGATGAGTGTTCAGACCCCTAGGCTCTCACCTGTGGGGTGCCTCTGTCCTCTCCCCCCATGCTTTTTAATATCTATGTGAAACCACTGGGAGAGATCATCAGGGGGTTTGGGCTGGGTGTTCATCAGTATGTGGATGATACCCAGCTCTACCTCTCTTTTAAATCAGAACCAGTGAAGGCGGTGAAGGTCCTGTGTGAGTGCCTGGAGGCGGTTGGAGGATGGATGGCGGCTAACAGATTGAGGTTGAATCCTGACAAGACAGAAGTACTGATTTAGGGGGACAGGGGGCGGGTGGTTGGGTGGGACTCCCTGGTACTGAATGGAGCAATTGTGCCCCTGAAGGAGCAGGTGTGCAGCCTGGGAGTCATTTTGGACTCAGCTGTCCATGGAGGTGCAGGTCACTTCTGTGTCTAGGGCAGCTGTCTACCAGCTCCATCTGGTACGCAGGCTGAGACCCTACTTGCCCACAGACTGTCTCACCATAATGGTGCATGCTCTGGTTATCTCTTGCTTGTACTATTGTAATGTGCTCTATGTGGGGCTACCTTTGAAGGTGACCTGGAAACTGCAGCTAATAGTACAACAAGTACATCAGAAAACATGTACAGTGGTACCTCAGGTTACATACGCTTCAGGTTACAGACTCCGCTAACCCAGAAATAGTGCTTCAGGTTAAGAACTTTGCTTCAGGATGAGAACAGAAATCGTATTCCGGCGGCGCGGCAGCAGCAGGAGGCCCCATTAGCTAAAGTGGTGCTTCAGGTTAAGAACAGTTTCAGGTTAAGTATGGACCTCCAGAACGAATTAAGTACTTAACCTGAGGTACCACTGTATGTAATTTGGCTTGTCTTTGAGTTCTGTGTGGTATTTTGTTTTTTTCCTGTATACTATATTTGATTTTTACACTATATACTTAATTGACGTTGTGTGAGCATGTGTGTGTGTTGCATTTGATATCTATTTTGTACATGGTTTGATATTCTTTTGTATAGTACTGGACATTTACTTTGCACAAGGTTTTCTGAAATCCTGTTCTGTTGTGTTTGATTTCTATCTTTTTTGCTTGGTGCTCTGAGGTTCCTTTGAATATAAACTGATTTTTTTAAAAAAAATCCAAATAAAAAATAGAAACCATTAAGCCCTATCAACATCCTAAAGAAAGAATGTGATAAGCTTGTAGAACAGCAACAAAGGAACTCACCTTAAATCAGCCACCTCCATAGACCTCAGCAAAAAGGTGCATCTTAACTAGATGTCTGAAAGCTGTTAATGCGGAGGACAACTGTATCTCCAAGGGGAGGAAATTCTACATTCAGGGTGCCATTACTGATAAGGCCCTGCTCTATGGTTTTCTGAGTGGCTCAGATGGTTGTCTTAGTAGTATTTACAAATGTATACATTTCTGCATTTCTGGTGGCTGAGCCAACCTTCTAGCCTGAACTAGAGGACAGTGCTACCTCGAGTTAAGTACTTAATTCATTCCAGAGATCCGTTCTTAACCTGAAACTGTTCTTAACCTGAAGCACCACTTTAGCTAATAGGGCCTCCTGCTGCTGCCACACCACCAGAGCACGATTTCTGTTCTCATCCTGAAGCAAAGTTCTTAACCCGAGGTACTATATATGGGTTAGTGGAGTCTGTAACCTGAAGGATATGTAACCTGAAGCGTATGTAACCCGATGTACCACTGTAATTAAATTAGGGTTTCTCTTTGGCTGTTCTGCCAGGGGCCTGAAGAAAAGTGCTTGCAGAGACAGAATGGAATTCCATTAGAACTTTCAACATTAGAAGAACCTAATATCTCAACCTGGCAACTGTATAGAGCAGGGGCCAGCAAACTTTTTCAGCAGGGGGCCAGTCCACTGTCCCTCAGACCTTGTGGGGGGCTGGGCTATATTTTGAAAAATAGAAATAAAAATCAACAAATTCCTATGCCCCACAAATAACCCAGAGATGGATGTAGATTTTTTCTACACCACACTGGCTCCAACTCTAGACTGGATTTTAAATAAAAGGACACATTCTACTCATGTAAAAACACCCTGATTCCTGGATTTAGAAGGTGATTGGGCCGGATCCAGCCCCCAGGGCTTAGTTTGCCTACCCATGGTATAGAGTTTGTTCCACTTTACATGTCCATACTCCAGGCATAATCCACCAAGATCATCTCCTATATTGCTACATAATGGTCATGCTATTTCATAATAATCCCCATTCACTCCAGTAAACCAGGTGCACAGACACACCTACACAATGACCTTGCCAACAGATTGTGCCCGGCATTACTTATCATTGCATGGTGTAACAGAGATTCTTTTAAGGCTATTTTGGAAAGAAAACGAGACACAAGAGAATGTGGGGTGTCATGCAGACGAGGCTAGTGATAGATTTGCATCTCCACAAAGGCTGTAGGCACCAAGGAGGGAAATTGAGACGGAAATGAAATGAGATTGATTTCTTTCTGCCTGACAAGCCATATCTCATCCGCCGGGGTGTTAACAGATTTGTAATGGCAATGCCTCTTTCCTTCTGAACGAGCTGGCCCAGAAAGTGAGAGAGCCATCAGTCTAATCGGCCACATGCGTTAAGGGAGAAATCTCAAAGTAACAAGCTGGTGACTCTGTGCTGCGTTGGATTGAAGTCGGACCAGGAAAGAGACTGCGGAAATGGATTCTTCACAATATAGCAACTCTAGATAAGTCCAAGTAGAAGATGAGTGTCTGGATATTTTTATATGAACCTATAATGAAATATGCCTGTTGTCTTTGTCCATGGAGTTTTCTTGGCAGGGATACTGGAGTGGCTTGCCGGTTCCTGCTCCAGGTGGATCACATTTGGTCAAAACTCTCCACTATGATCTGTCCATCTTGGGTGGCCCTGCACGGCATAGCTCATAGCTTCTCTGAGTTATTCAAGCCCCTTCGCCACAGCAGGGCAGTGATCCATAAGTCTGACCAAGCTGCGGGAGGCAGTGGAAGACAGGAGTGCCTGGCGTGCTCTGGTCCATGGGGTCACGAAGAGTCGAACACGACTAAATGACTAAACAACAACAACATAATGAAATATAAACCACCTGGAGGAAGAGAAGGTTTTCCTCTTCTTCTGAACCTGTCAGGTGTTTCCATGTGTAATTCTGCCATGTGCAAATTGAGCCATAGTTGTTAACTTATTCATTGATGAAACAACAAGAAGCAATGGGCTTTTACATTGAAGGCTTAAGCAACAGCCTGACCCAAGGCCTAGTCCCATGACTGCAATAAGTATCCTGCAAAATGAATTGAGCCTGCTGAATCACTTTCACTGGCCCGTCAGTCTTGACTTTTTCCATTGCTGAAGCATTTTTATTTTCTGCTTGTATTATACCCTAGTCCCAGACACTGTGTTCCTTTTTGTGTGTGGACCAGTTCAAATCGGGAATGAGCCACAGTGAGCCTTGCGTTCACACATTCCTTCTCTCTCTCCTTTGCTCACAAGAGGAGGAGAGTGAAAGTTTCCAGTTTCACTTTAAAATAACTACGGTTCTGTGTTGCATGTGAACTCGAGGAACTGTGGCTTGTTCTAACCAAAGTGGTGTGGTTTGGAAGTCCCAGGTAGACCAGGAGGAGGAGGAGGAAGAAGGAGCAGATGGAGGGTTGAAAGGTTGGAAACTAGGGTTGGAGGTGAGAGGGTCTGCCTTTGAGACTTCAGATGTCAGAGAGGGAGAAGCAGATCTTCTGGCTCCCTCTCCTGCCCCAACCAGCCAGAAGGAGGTGACAGAGCTGGAGGCAGAGGGAAAAAACACAGTCTTAGCACCAAAAACTAGGCACAGTTGTCATAGGTGGAATCAAGAACATGTGCAGCAGATTTATGGCACTAGTGCCATGAGTGAGCTTGCCCTGCCACATCTTTGAAAGCTTGGTAGGAGCGACATGTAAGCTGTTGGGACATCTTTGTAGCTTCAATTCAGTTCTTACATTGCTTCTGGACCTTGGGATCTTGACTTCTGGACCCTGTGCTTGTTGTTCAACCTGCACTGCTATTTGTCTGAATAAAGGACTCTTATTTGCAAGTAAGAGCCACTGTTTGGTGATTGGGAGCCTAAAAGCAACCAATACCCTTCATCAGTGGCGTAGCGTGGGGGTGCAGGGGGGTGCAGGGGGGCCGGCCGCACTGGGCGCAACATCTGGGGGTTAGGGTTAGGGGCGCAAATCCACGGGCTAGGGGGCGCAAATCCACGGGTTAGGGGGCACAAATTACTTGCCTTGCCCCGGGTGCTGACAACCCACCCTACGCCACTGCCCTTCATATTATGAACCAGAATATGTATGCAGAGGTCTATTGACCCTTGTTTAGCTAGCATAGCTACTTTTCAACTCAGCCGCTTATTGGCACACAATAAAGGTTGAAATAATAAAACCAAACGGACAGAGCAACAATAAAAACAGTAACAATAAAACAGATAAAATCAACAGGAGGCAACATACAATAAATGTAGTGAGCCAATTCAGATTTTCGGACAGCACCGTAATTTAGCAGATGGAATCTATGTAAGAAAGCACATCATTTCACTTTTTCTTTAAAAAAGAAATCACTAGAGGGAAATTAGAGGAATAGAGCAGGGGTAGGCAACCTAAGCCTCGGGGGCCGGGTGCGGCCCAATCGCCTTCTAAATCTGGCCCGTGGACGGTCCAGGAATCAGCATGTTTTTACATGAATAGAATGTGTCCTTTTATTTAAAATGTGTCTCTGGATTCTTTATGGGGTCTGCCTGGTGTTTTTACATGAGTAGAATGTGTGCTTTTATTTAAAATGCATCTCTGGCTTATTTGTGGGGCATAGGAATAATAATAATAATAATAATAATAATAATAATAATAATAATAATAATAATAATTTATTATTTATACCCCGCCCATCTGGCTGGGCTTCCCCAGCCACTCTGGGCGGCTTCCAAAAAAAAATTAAAATACTGTAATACATCAAACATTAAAAACTTCCCTAAACAGGGCTGCCTTCAGATGTCTTCTAAAACTCTGGTAGTTATTTTAATCTTTGACATCTGGTGGGAGGGTGTTCCACAGGGAGGGTGCCACTACCGAGAAGGCCCTCTGACTGGTTCCCTGTAACTTGGCTTCTCGCAGTGAGGGAACCGCCAGAAGGCCCTCGGCGTGGACCTCAGTGTCCGGAATTCGTTCATCCCCCACCAAATGGCATGAGGGATAGTGGGGTCTGGCCCACCACATGGCCTGAGGGACGGTGGACCAGCCCACGGCTGAAAAAGGTTGGTGACCCCGGAATAGAGAAATGTAGGCACTCCCCCCACACACACTTGACATCACCCAATGAAAGTGGATCAGTAGTAGGTTCTGAAAAAAGTATTTCCTTATATGTTTTGTTGACTTCTTGACTTTAAGGACATAGGAAGCATTCTTATGCTGAGTCAAACAGACTATGGGTCCATTTAGTTTGCTACTGTCCACACCAGGCTCTGTACAGCAGAAAAAAGCATCAGGCCAGCAGTTCTGCTTTTGACTGCCAATGAGCCCCCTCTCCTTTCTGAAACATTTTCTCCAAAACATCAGCCATGATTCCTTTCCCCCTTGCCTTTCCAATCTGTACAAACTCTACTCTTATAAAGCAAAGTAAGGCTCATTGTCAGTCAAAAGCAGAATTGCTTGCTTGGCATTCATTCTCCTTAGTGTCAACACTAGGAACTAACCACCAAGAACTGAGCATGCCACAAACCCTTTTGCAAATGTAAAGCCAGCTGGTAATGACTTGAAAACACAGGTTAGGCTTCTTCTTCTTCTTCAGCGTGGATCATGAGGGAATTTCCCCTTATCTCTTTCCCCGAATATGACATCTTGTACTTTGTGTACACTGGCAAACCCATGCGGAGAATGGTTGACACGATGACCCTTTTAATCCGGCCTCATTCTCTTCCTCAAGCCCACCAGTGAATGCCATGCATGGTTTGCATACAACACAATAGGGGTATGAGGAAAGCTTATTATTCCTTTGAGCCACCAGAGATTGCAACAAAGGAAGGCCAGACGTCAAACCGCATACTTGGCTCCCACGTACCATAAAACATAAGGCAATGGGCACTGGTTTCCCCATTTTAGGGCCTGAGTTGTACAATGTTGATTTTGTGCAGTGCATTTAACAGGAATGCATATAACTCAGGGAGCAGTCATTGTGCTGCCTTGCAGATGTTGTTGGACTCCAAGTCCCATCATTCTCCACCACTGGCTGTGCTAGCTAGGGCTGATGGGAGTTGGAGTCCAACAACATCTGGGGAACACCCCATTAGCCCCTCCTGGTGGCGCTGTGGTCTAAACCACTGAGCCTCTTGGGCTTGCCGATCAGAAGATTGGCAGTTCGAATCCCCACAATGAAGAGAGCTCCTGTTGCTCTGTCTTTCTGTTCGATTTTGGTAATTACATTTAGAGGCGCCTGTCGTCCACAGACCTGAAAGCTTTTTCTGTAAATGAGACTTGGAAACCAGAAGTTGCCTTTTAAATAAAGTTGCAGGTGCTTCCGTTGCTCTGCCCCAGCTCCTGCCAACCTAGCAGTTCGAAAGCATGCCAGTGCAAGTAGATAAATAGACACCGCTCTGGCGCGAAGGTAAATGGTGTTTCCGTGCACTCTGGCACTCATCACGGTGTCCTGTTGTGCCAGAAGCTGTTTAGTCATGCTGGCCACATGACCCAGAAAGCTATCTGCAGACAAACGCCAGCTCCCTCATAGTCGCCTTTGACTGGACTTAACCATCCAGGGATCCTTTACCTTTTACCTAGTTCTGGATGAGCAACAGAATATGTAGCAGACCATGACCACGAACCTCCATCTCACAACAGACTACTTTGGAAACTGAATAAAAGAGCAGATTGTGATATGGCATTTTATATTTTTAATTATATACCATCTATCTCATGTGGGGATGCGGGTGGCACTGTGGGTTAAAGCATAGAGCCTAGGACTTGCTGATCAGAAGGTCGGCGGTTTGAATCCCTGCGATGGGGTGAGCTCCCGTTGCTCGGTCCCTGCTCCTGCCAACCTGAAAGTGAAAGTAGATAAATAGGTACCGCTCCGGCGGGAAGGTAAACGGTGTTTCCATTCACTGCTCTGGTTCACCAGAAGTAGCTTAGTCATACTGGCCACATGACCCGGAAGCTGTACGCCGGCTCCCTCAGCCAATAAAGTGAGATGAGTGACGCAACCCCAGAGTCAGTCACGACTGGACCTAATGGTCAGGGGTCCCTTTACCTTTATCTCATGTAATGGAACTCAAGGGAGTAGAAATGTGGCTCCCAAATGTGACTACTCATCCAAGCACTGGCCAAACCTAGATCTGCTTAGCATCAGCAAACTGATAGTCTAATGTGCCTTCAGATCAAACTCTGGGGTTTTTCGTTTGGGGGCGTTCCTGGTTCCATCTTCAGGAGCTACAGGATGACTGGCTGCAGATAAACCACTTTAAGGACCCCAAAGGGAAATGAGCCTGCCTGCATTTTGCTAACTCCTTAACTGCTGATGTATAAACGACACAGACAAAATGAGCTTGAGGGTTTCCTAAGTGCTTCAGAAAAAATCACTGTGTGTCAGAAAGCGCTTTCTATTAGATTTTGGTAATCACATTTAGAGTGACTTGAGGCGCCTGTCGCCCACAGATCTGGAAGCTTTTTCTGTAATTGTGACTTGGAAACCAGAAGTATAAAATCTTCCCTTTAAAATAAACCTGGAAAAGATGCGGGAGCCGGGCTCTCTCCCGAAGCTGTTCTGTGTTTCTTCTAAAAGTAGGTGCCTTGAAGGAGCAGGGTAACTTGGAAGAGGGAATCTCAAGAGCAGCTTATATTTGGCAGTGTTTTTCCATCTCTGTTGTCCCACGGACTCATCGGTAAACTTTTGCATACTTTGTCGACAGCTTGCTTTTGTTTGTCAGAGGTTACTGCTGGTCACTCTGAGCAAAACAGAAAGGAACTCATGCAGTGCCAAAGAAAATTATAGTGCCCAGTGGCATCGGGAAGGAGCAGAAAGCCAGTGTTTGGCCTCTCAGAACTATGTACTTCTTTGATTCTTGTCTTCTTCTAATTTGTCTTTTCTCCAAGCCATAGTCCACCTAAGCTTAGGGTCTCCTACAAACCCACTATTCCCCTTTCTTCCTTCATGCATGCGAAGGGGAGGCTGACATCTTCTAGTTTACTTTTAACCACTCCACAATTCCTCAACATTTCCAAAATTGGGGAACTGTGATTTGCTCTCACTATTGTTAGTTAAAAAAACAGAGTATCAAACTCACTTTCTAGTGTGATCTAAATTGGAGTGGCAGGGGTAGAATCATTGAATCATAAAGTTTGAAGAAACCCAGGGGTCATCTAGTCTAACCCCCTGCAATGCAGGGTGGAGAATCATGTGTCCTTGGAGAGTCATATTCTCTTGAAGGTAGTGTGTTGGAGGTCCCATCCTGGCTGTGGGCAGGGCTAAAGCCTGTGGCGGACAGCCCCAGAAGTGGGCAAAACCCATATTTTTTCTCCTACACTTTCTACCACCCTCTTCCCTCCCTTTCCGTTCAGTGGACTGCTGAAGAATGGACAAATCACTCTTGCCAGTTGCTTGAACTGATAGCTTGCAGAGGGAAATTTGAAAGTCACTTGCAGAATGAGGGTTTGAGGAAATGAAAATCATGGCCACTGGTCCCATCACCTCCTGGCAAACAGAAGGGGAAGAAATGGAGGCAGTGAGAGATTTTACTTTCTTGGGCTCCATGATCACTGCAGATGGTGACAGCAGCCACGAAATTAAAAGATGCCTGCTTCTTGGGAGAAGGGCAATGACAGGCCTAGACAGCATCTTGAGAAGTAGAGACATCACCTTGCCAACAAAGGTTCGTATAGTTAAAGCTATGGTTTTCCCAGTAGTGATGTATGGAAGTGAGAGCTGGACCATAAAGAAGGCTGATCGCCGAAGAATTGATGCTTTTGAATTATGGTGCTGGAGGAGACTCTTGAGAGTCCCATGGACTGCAAGAAGATCAAACCTCTCCATTCTGAAGGAAATCAGCCCTGAGTGCTCACTGGAAGGACAGATCGTGAAGCTGAGGCTCCAGTACTTTGGCCACCTCATGAGAAGAGAAGACTCCCTGGAAAAGACCCTGATGTTGGGAAAGATGGAGGGCACAAGGAGAAGGGGGCAACAGAGGACGAGATGGTTGGACAGTGTTCTCGAAGCTACCAGCATGAGTTTGACCAAACTGCGGGAGGCAGTGGAAGACAGAAGTGCCTGGCGTGCTCTGGTCCATGAGGTCACGAAGAGTCGGGCACGACTAAACGACTAAACAACAACAACAACAGCTCCTCCCAGGAAATGACAACAGGAGGTGACACAGGCCAAGCAGACCCAGGGCTGCAGGTTGTCCACTCATTATGCTCTGTGGCATGTTGATCAAGATACAGACTTGCCTCTGGTCATGCTTACGCTTCTGAAACGAAAGAATGCAGTGGCGTCACTCTCGGTTCACATGGAGCAAAATCAGAACCATACCTCTCTTGACTATGTGAGCTGGAAATTGTTCACAGGAATCATATGATTTGCACGGCCGAAAGCATTCACTCATCACATGTAAGGAAGTGAGGGAGCCTCCTCCTGCTGATTGCCAGCTGATGTTAGAGGCCTCACCCCACCCCACCCGTTCATATACTCTCAAAGGTTTTTGAAACAACAAGATTGTTTTGTGATTACATTTCCGATAAATGCACACTGCCTGAAATACAGCTGGGATTTGGTCAACTATACAGAAGAAGAGAGTACTGAATACAGTGGTACCTCGGGTTACATATGTTTCAGGTTACATACGCTTCAGGTTACAGACTCCGCTAACCCAGAAATAGTACCTCGGGTTAAGAACTTTTCTTCAGGATGAGAACAGAAATCGTACTCCAGTTGCGCGGTGGCAGCAGGAGGCCCCATTAGATAAAGTGGTGCTTCAGGTTAAGAACAGTTTCAGGTTAAGAACGGATCTCCAGAATGAATTTACCTGAGGTACCACTGTATATAAAGGTAAAGGGGCCCCTGACCATTAACTCCAGTTGCGGATGACTCTGGAGTTGTGGTGCTCATCTCGCTCTATAGGCCAAGGGAGCCAGCATTTGTCCTCAGACAGTTCCAGGTCATGTGGCCAGCATGACTAAGCCGCTTCTGGAGAACCAGAGTAGTGCACAGAAACGCTGTTTACCTTCCCGCCGGAGTGGTACCTATTTATCTACTTGCACTTTGATGTGCTTTCGAACTGCTAGGTGGGCAGGAGCTGGGACCAAACGTTGGGAGCTCACCCCGTCGCGGGGATTCGAACTGCTGACCTTCTGACTGGCAAGTCCTAGGCTTTAAGGTTTAGACCACAGTGCCATCCACATCCCGAGTGAATATATATATATCCAGAATATATTCAGTAGTAAATATATATCTCTATTTCACCCCCCCCCAAAAAAACCATTAAGCATTAATTAGAAACTGACCTGTCACTCACTGTTGACTTTGTTTTGCCCTTTGTTCTCTGCTTTGAAGTCATGCACATCGGCATCTGATTCTGGGAATTTAATGTTTTTAAAAAGCACGCATTCCTTTGTAAGGCTGAAAAACAAAGATCACAACAGTGTTCACTGCTGACAAATTATGTAGGAGACAGCAGGTGTCCACAGAGATGTCCTTCGGGATTCTGTTGTTTTGCCATTGCAATTAGGCAGCTTCCTTGTATACTTTTAGTAGCATTTTTACATAACAGTAACAATAAATTGGCCAATTGTGGTGATTCTGAGACATTTAAACCCAGCCTGAATAGCTGTGGTCAAACCAAAGTGTGGATGAGCCCTTTGTTTGGTTGCCTACCAGGGAGATCCAAAATAGGTGGAATGAGATCTTCTGCTGGACTGGCTACCAGGGACAAGGAACTATGCAAGTTACCGGGCGATACAGCTCTCCTGGAATGTTGCAGAGTTCTGAGTAACGTGAAAACTTCCCTATTTTGGAGCAAAAGCAACTGATCCAATGAAATATAGCAAATAATTATCTGGTTAGTTTTTCCCCTTCAAAGGCCAGAGGCAGCACCAGCTGTTTGCTCCAAAGACCTGTAATCACTGGCATCAGTGCATAACAGATTTTTTCATTGTATCATTCTATATTCATTCTGCTTCTCTCTCCCACCTGCTGTGGAAAAACAGGGGAGGGGGCTATTGAGGGTCTCTGATTAGAACAGGCTATTAGAGCACACAATTTGCATTCTGAAAGATAATTTGGTGGAGGGCTGAGGTAATGGGAAAGCTCACAAGCAGATGCTTTCTGCAACAGGGAAGCGAAAAAACGGCCCCATTGTAGATAATATGACCTTGAACACAGGAAGGGCAATTTTCCTGCTTGCCTTTTGGCTTGGTTCCTACAGCTTTACAGATACATAAGATACACCCCACCCCCAAACCTTCCGCATGGGGTTGCAAGTCAATCTGGACCTGATACTTGCACTCATACAAATCTGCCTTTCAAATTGACCCTGCAAGTGCAAGGTAAAGGTACCCCTGCCCATACGGGCCAGTCGTGTCCGACTCTAGGGTTGTGCGCCCATCTCACTTAAGAGGCCAGCGTGACTAAGCTGCTCTGGCAAGCCAGCGCCAGCGCAGCACACGGAAACGCCATTTACCTTCCCGCTATAGAGCGGTACCTATTTATCTACTTGCACTAAGGGGTGCTTTCGAACTGCTAGGTGGGCAGGAGCTGGGACCGAAAGACGGGAGCTTACCCCGCCGCGGGGATTCGAACCGCCGACCATGCGATCGGCAAGCCCTAGGCGCTGAGGTTTTACCCACAGCGCCACCTGCATCCTGTACCAATCTGCAAGTGCAAGAGTGAAGGAAAACATTGTCTGAAGGTTTTCCCAGATTGATCTAAGGATAATAGCCTCATACCAAATTGAGCTCATCCCACAAGTTGTTAGTAAAGTCACTTAAATAACTCTGACAGAGTCCAAAGAGGAGAATCCTGATAGCATGTTACTGAGCAAGGTGAACAAAAGCAGAGCATAATCTGAGGTGAAAGGAAAGAGAAGTTTGTCTTTTGGGCTCAGGCCTTGTACAGGGCAGGGAGACATTCAATCAAGCACACAGAAGAAAAAACCTCATAGCCAATCAGAGCATGTACTGCCTCACTAACAAACATGCCACTGTAACTCATTGCTACTAAGCAACACTGCCACCGGCCTCTTGGTTAGCTGCTGAATGTTATATGCTGTTGCACTTCCAGCACAACTCACACATTTTGTGACCTGCCTATGGCTTGGCAGCCTCCCTTTCTAGGCAGGCAGCAAAAAATGAGAGTTTTATTGAGGCCTTGATAGGCTTTCATACCTGGCTAGTATGCTGCATCTGATTAGGTGGATCTCAAACTGTGCAGGTTTGATGAACAGGATCCTAAGTTCCCACCAGGTTTTATTCTCAGACTGAGCTCCGTAAAAGTTTTTGTTGACAATCATTCCTCATAGGCAGTTTTCATTTGAAGTGACCTGGTAGACTCCTTAGATGACAATCTTCACTGGAAAGTGGTTGATGTATGATGAGGCTGCTCAAGTGGCAAGTCTGGCAAACCTGGAGGTTGTTACTCAGTCTTTCCAAATCCCCTTTCTAAAAATATCTTTCCTAAACTGCATATTTTACTTCTAAGAATGTTGTTGGTACGTGCTGTGCTCGATTCCTCCAGTGTCACAAGCACCAACTGCATGGTGCCCATGACATCACCGCTGACAAGGCACAAACTCCCCTTCCTTCATGTCTTTCTCCCGAAACATTACAAATAAGATAGTGGCAATTTTACTCATTCGCAGCTAGAATCATCAGAGCCTGCTGTGGCCTCTCTGGACACACGGCGCCTGTTCTTTGCTCTTAGGATCCCGTTTAGAGCCTTGGGCATGATCACAAAGAGTCGATCGGAACTGAATCTAGAGTTTCCAGGGGAAGGGCAACATACCCTCCAGCATTTCTCAGATGAAAATAGGGATGTCCCATTCCATTATGATAATTCTACTATTTATACCCCCACATATCTCACTGGGTTGCCCCAGCCACTCTGGGCACCTTCCAACATATATAAAAACACAATAAAACATTGAACATTAAAAAACATTCCCTATACAGGACTGCCTTCAGACAGCTCGGGGGTTGGATAACTCCATACCCTCCAAGATTTCTCCAATGAAAATAGGGATGTCCTAAGGAAAAGTGGGACATTCCAGGATCAAATCAGAAACTGGGATGGTTTAAGGGAGCCCTTTAAGGGAGCCCTTGTCACTGAAGTTCTTTCCATACGCCAAACATTTCTAAGATTTTCCTCCCTGTATGAGTTCTTTGGTGTCTAGTAAGGTTTCTACTGCAACTGAAGCTTATTCCACACTCCAAACATGTATATGGTTTCTCTCTTGTATGAGTTCTTTAATGTAACATAAGGGAGCTGCTGCAACTGAAGCTCTTGCAGCACTCCAAACATTTATAAGGTTTCTCTCCTGTGTGCAATCTTTGCTGCAAGGTAAGGCTGCAACTTAGGGACGCAGGTGGCGCTGTGGGTTAAAGCCTCAGCGCCTAGGACTTGCCGATCGAAAGGTCGGCGGTTCGAATCCCTGCGGCGGGGTGCGCTCCCGCTGCTCGGTCCCAGCGCCTGCCAACCTAGCAGTTCGAAAGCACCTCCGGGTGCAAGTAGATAAATAGGGACCGCTTACCAGCGGGAAGGTAAACGGCGTTTCCGTGTGCGGCTCTGGCTCGCCAGAGCAGCGATGTCACACTGGCCATGTGACCCGGAAGTGTCTCCGGACAGCGCTGGCCCCTGGCCTCTTAAGTGAGATGGGCGCACAACCCCAGAGTCTGTCAAGACTGGCCCGTACGGGCAGGGGTACCTTTACCTTTACCTTTTAAGGCTGCAACTGTGGCTGAAGCTCTTTCCACACTCCAAACATGTATATCGCTTCTCCCCTATATGAATCCTTTGATGCCGGAAAAGGGAGTAGATGCGACTGAAGCTGTCCCTGGAAAATAGGGACCCTAGGAGGGTCTGGGACAAGGATAAGGTTGGGATTAAAGAGGACTGGAGGGGGTAAGGTGGTGGAATCCTTGGAGCAGAAGTTGTCCTATTTTGGAAGGTTTAGATGGCATAATCTGCCCAACTATCACCCTGGTTCATAGCATGAGCAGGAAGCTCTGGTAATGGTCAGAAAGAGATGTGCCATTTCCCTGTGTCCACCCCATTCCACAAATCCTTGCTCAGATCAAACACTTCCGTGCCTCTGCCCTCTCCCCATCTCTGAGAGGTAAAGAGGGAAAGAGGTGGCGGGGTGTGTGTGGCTCTGACCACTTCTTGCTTTGACAATAAGTAACCAAACAATTAAACCCCTGTGCAAACAAGTACAACAATGCGATGTCTTTATATAATCTATACAGAACATTGAACAATATGAAATATATGAAATATGCACTCTCTGCAAAACCAAATAAACAGAAATCTTCTAAATCTCTGAAAGTCACAAAATATGCACTCTTGTTGGATTCTCTTGAAAACATAGAACCAAATAAACATGTCTTATAGGTCTCTGAAAGTCTTTGTGGGCTATGCAGGTCTCTGAGAGAAGCAATAGGTCAGATTCTTATCTGGTGAAAACAAGCCGTAAAGCTTTGTTTTATGACGTCCAACGCTGCTGAAGTGGTCCACAAACAGACGTAGTGAACAGTGATTTTGGATATACCCACTGTTTTGTGGAATTCTTCTTCAGCACAGCAGAAGGATACAGAAATGCTTCAAAAACTGCAGTTGAATTATTGAAACAATGACCTGCATATACATGGTAACTTACAATAACTCAAATTATTATAAACTATACACATGAACTATAATGTCAATTCAATATGAAATAAAACCAAAAGTATGTACCCCATCTATGAAAGACTTGGAAGAGATAAGAAATGAAAGTGGCGGGGCAGGCTTTCAGGGCTTGTGTGGATGCACATTCCAGGGCACTATGGCATCCACCTAGGAAGTGCACTCTATCTACCAGATTTGGCCATTGCTCTAGGACGCTAGTCCAGCAGGGAATGTCCAGACACAGACACTGTGGCTTCCCAGTCATAAAGATGCCCATGTCAATAGTGCTTTAGACTGAACATAGCAATTATTTTCCCAGTTCAAGGGAGAGTCGGGCTGTGGAGCAGTGAGGATAGATAGCAGTGAGGGCGACCAAGGCGATCAAAAGTCTGGAAACCAAGCCTTATGAGGAATGGTTGAAGGAACTGGGTATGTTTAGTCTTGGAAAGAGGAGACTGATAGGAGATGTGATAGCCATCTCTAAATACCTCAAGGACTATACCTTGGAAGATGAGACCCAACCTGAGACTTGTAGGTATAGGGCAGTATACAAATTTAATTAATAATAATGGCAATCAGATGAAGCAAATTTGTTTTCTGCTGCTGAACCAAGGACCTGAACCAAGGGATTCAACTTACAAGAAAGGAGATTCCAACTAAAAACCAAGAAGAACTTTCTGACAGAAGGGGTTATTCAACAGTGGAATGGTCTCCCTCGGGAGGTGGTAGACTCTCCTTCCTTGTTTAGTCATTTAGTCGTGCCTGACTCTTTGTGACCCCATGGACCAGAGCACACCAGGCACTCCTGTCTTCCACTGCCTCTCGCAGCCTGGCCAGACTCATGTTCGTAGCCTCGAGAATATTGTCCAACCATCTCATCCTCTGTCATCCCCTTCTCCTTGTGCCCTCAATCCTTCCCAACATCAGGGTCTTTTCCAAGGAGTCTTCTCTTCTCATGAGGTGGCCAAAGTACTGGAGTCTCAGCTTCAGGATCTGTCCTTCCAGTGAGCACTCAGGGCTGATTTCCTTAAGAATGGATGCGTTTGATCTTCTTGCAGTCCATGGGACTCTCAAGAGTCTCCTCCAGCACCATAATTCAAAAGCATCAATTCTTTGGCGATCAGCCTGCTTTATGGTCCAGCTCTTACTTCCATACATCACTACTGGGAAAACCATGGCTTTCCTTAGAGGTTTTTAAGCAGAGGTTGGGTGGCCACCTGTCATGGATGCTTTAACTGAGATTCCTGCATTGCAGGGGGTTGGACTAGATGACCCTTGCAGTCCATTCCAACTCTACAAGTCTATGATTTCATATGAGGATGAGGGAAAGCAAAAGAGAAGGCTGGATCTTGGGTGAAGGGGAAATATGGTTGGGAGGTGAAATTGCCATAGCATGTCCCAGGGTGGGACTTTAGACTGAACCAGTTTGGGAATCCAAATGTTTAGAGCTGGCCCGAATTATTAGGCATAGGATAAGGAGTAGGGAAAGTCAAGGGATAATACTATCAGTCCCCTTTAGAGAACTCCTTGTTTAATATACGATTTGTCTCCTTTCTCTGCTTGAGCCCTTTCAGGGCATGGCTTGCCACACAAGGTCCAGGCAATCTACAAAGGAGCATATGATTATACTTCTTGTACTTGGAAAACAGTGGATTTCTGACAAGCCTGGCTTCCTTTTTCCTCTTAACACCTCTCTTTGCGAATGGGAGCATAACTGTCACATTTCTTCACACAAAAGGCAGGGGGAAAGAGCTGACAGCTTGACAGGTGTTTCTGTCTCGTGATATTTTTCCTCACTGCAGTTCCCAGCATTGTGCTTTTCACTCCCTGACTTCTTGGTGCCAGCCCCAACCCACTCCACTTTCACAATTATTCTTCCCAACGTCTTGCATGATAACGAGGCCTTAGCTGACACCAGAGGCTCGCTTCTGCTGAACAGAGACAGTGCGTTTATGGAACGATTCTGCCTCTGGATCAATCCAACACACACACAGTTATCTTGGATTCAATTTATGTCATATGCAAACTTCACCCAATAGCAGTGTCGTATCCTCCAACATGTTGAGTCCCAATATCAGGGTCTTCCCATCCATGCTCCCGGGCAAGTCGCGTGGCCCGTGCGAGATCATGGAGTCCAAAAGATGCACTCTTCTGGGGCCTGTGTTTTCATGGCACCCAAAAATGTGTGGTTTTGGGGTGCTGCATGAGATTTTGGCCCCCAAAAGTACGTTTTCAGGGGGAGATATTGGCATGGAATTGCACAAGACCTTGGTGCCCAAAATTGCCACTGTGCTGGCACTGGGGAAAAACGCAATGTCCTGGTTTTTCTGGGACACTTGCAAGGTATGGTGGCAGCAACAAGGTGTGTGTTATCCCTCCGCAAAACATTTTGATGGGATTTTGAGGAAGGCCAGAAATCTTACCTATTAGCTACAATCATAATAGTCATTTTCTAATCTTAAATTTTGGGAGAAAAGAAATGACAAACCTAGACAGCATCTTAAAAAGCAGAGACATCACCTTGCCAACAAAGGCCCGTATACGGTAGTTAAAGCTATGGTTTTCCCAGTAGTGATGTATGGAAGTGAGAGCTGGACCATAAATAATGCTAATCACCGAAGAATTGATGCTTTTGAATTATGGTGCTGGAGGAGACTCTTGAGAGTCCCGTGGACTGCAAGAAGATCAAACCTATCCATTCTGAAGGAAATCAGCCCTGAGTGCTCACTGGAAGGACAGATCCTGAAGCTGAGACTCCAAGACTTTGGCCACCTCATGAGAAGAGAAGACTCTCTGGAAAAGACTCTGATGTTAGGAAAGATTTAGGGCACAAGGAGAAGGGGACGACAGAGGACGAGATGGTTAGACAGTGTTCTCGAGGCTATGAACATGAGTTTGACCAAACTGCGGGAGGCAGTGGAAGACAGGAGTGCCTGTTGTGCTCTGGTCCATGGGGTCACGAAGAGTCGGACACGACTAAATGACTAAACAACAACAATCTTAAATTGCAGCACCCCCAACTGCTGCAAGCATTGGAGTTGGGAAAAGACAGATAGATCATTTCAAGGGATAATCTAAGTCAGAGAATGGTGCAGAGGAACTGGGGTTAATCTTCCCCTCTCTCAGTCCCCCATGCCTCCAATCCAAATGCTTACCATCAAAGTAAAAGATGTGGGGAGATTGATGACAGATTTCCCACATTGTGCCTGGTTTGATCCCAAGTCCACAGTCACAGAAATCTGGTATCATTCCTTTGGTTTTGGTCTGTGGGAAAGATGCAAGGCAGAGAACGAGGCTGTATTTAGACAAATAATAGTAAAAATCTAGCCTTTTGTGTGCCGTTCTCAGGAAGAACCTCAAAGCTCTTTGATGAAGCAGCAATCTTTACGAGGACGGCAGCCAATAGATGTTATCAAAACCCATTTGATGCCTTTAATGAAAGCCTAATATCATTTTATGAAGAGCATAAAGACTAATAAGATTAATCTGTTCTTGATTGCGGTTAGGGGAAAGTGCTCGAAAGCTCTGTGATAAAACAACAACAACATGTCTCCTTTATTAGGTTTTCAACTATTATCTATAGAAGAAACAAAGTAGCTGCATTGTTTGATGATCTTTGAAGGAAATGCCTTTTCTTCTTGCACGACTTCTTATCTTGACTCAAATGGCATCCTTTCAGGGCTGCTTCAATGACAGCAAATTTCTTACATGGGTGTCCATGTAGGATATTGTGTGGAAGATCATAGAAATAGCTCTGCTAGATCAAACTAAGGGCCAGGCGTCCTGTTGGTAAGAGTGGCGGGCAGATGGTGCTGGGAAGCCTGCAGAAGAACATTAAAACAGCCTTTTCCCCATTGTTTTCTTCCCAGCAGCTGGTATTCATAGCCTCTGAGCATGGAGTCTGTATTGAGCTGTGAGCTTGCACAGCATTACATATGTCTCTTTTGCTATACAATGGTGTACTGCAACATTTCTCAACCTTTGGGTCAAGCAGCCTGTGCAAATAGATCTTGGCTTTATCAGCGAACCCAACTAATTATTACTTTTAAAATGATACGACGAATGCCTCTTCCAACTTTTGTTTTGTTGGCATATTGTAATGCCATGTTCGACACTTGGAATCTAACATTGGAAAGGCTCAAGTCTTCTGTTTTAACTCTTGGAAAAAGCTCTGTGTTGGCAGGCAGGAGATCTGGAAATGGTTCACCGCAAGGTGCTCATAGGTGTTTAGTAAATTATTGCTCGGATGTCTCAAGTCATGGATATAAAACTGGCAAGTGTGCAGTTGAAGTGCATGAAACCAATGGCTGCCAAAGAGCTATGGTCCAAAATTCATGGAACAATGAATCAATGGGACACCATGCCAAGTAAATTTGGACTTGTAGGTCGCCATACTAAAACCGTTGGGATCTTGTTGTGTAATCCATCTGTTTAGCTATATTTAGCTGTATTTAGCTATGCAGTGAGGGACGCCTAGGACTTGCTGATCAGAAGGTTGGTGGTTCGAATCCCCGTGACGGGGTGAGCTTCCATTGCTAGGTCCCTGCTCCTGCCAACCTAGCAGTTCGAAAGCATTAGAGTGCAAGTAGAGAAATAGGTACTGCTCTGGTGGGAAGGTAAATGGTGTTTCCGTGTGCTGCTCTGGTTCGCCAGAAGCGGCTTAGTCATGCTGTCCACATGACCCGGAAGCTGTACGCCGGCTCCCTCGGCCAATAAAGCGAGATGAGCGCCGCAACCCCAGAGTCGGTCATGACTGGACCTAATGGTCAGGGTCCCTTTACTTTTACCTAGCTGTGCAGTGATACTGGTGAAGCAGGAACTGTAAGGGCATGTGTGCAACTTTTTTTTCCAGAGCAGGACCAATGACATCATCTATCAGAACACCAGGTAACTGATGGACTTCCTTTGTTCCAGCAAGTGGATGAGGTGATATTGGATATTGAGATTTCAATTTTTTACTGTTATATGTTGCAGATTAGGATAGAGGAAGTCAATGAGGGAAAGAATTAAGCAGAAGCTGAGCAGTTATTTCCTTTGATGGGATTCCTACTTGATGCTAACATCTTAAATGGGAAGACTTCTTTGTGAGGTTTTTTGCATTTCTAATTAAAAGTGAAAGGCTACGTTCCAGCTGGCTGGAGATATATCGTTAACGCTCAGTGTGATTTTCAAGTTAAACCTAACAGGTTTAATGGAGCTTACTCCTAGATAACTATGCATAGGATTTCATTCATGATTGATCCAGAATGTGAGTCTAGGTTTCCCCATTCTAACAGTGCACTTAAGCTTTGTGTGGGGATTGAAGAACAAGGTGAGTTGAGGTGACTTTGGGGGTGGTCTTTCCCCCTCCCAATCTGAAACATGGTCAATAACACCTGCCTTTCCCAAAGTCAGACCAGGTTTCCTACAAAACCTTGCTTTGTTCTGCCGCTTGATTGTTTCTGTAGTTCTCTGTGCAGAATAACTCAGTATCTGGAACATGGTCGGTGCAAGAAGTGAGGCTGTCCTAAACAGAGCATGCAAAACTCTGTGAAGAGCTCTAGACTGTTGTTATTAAAGCACAGTAACAGAAGGGTTAAAAAAAAGAGTTTAAAACTTAAATTAAGATCTATTTATTTATTTTAAACCCTACTTTGCTTTAACAAAAAGCAAGACCTCTTTAGAACTCCACAGACAACATTTTGGACAGCCTCACAATGTAAGACTTATTGGAGGATGCAAACATTAGACAGGAAGAGGTGATGGAGAGCTGTGGTTTATGTAGATGGATGGATGGATAGATGATAGACAGATAGATAGAGAGATAGATTAGATAGATTAGATTAGATAGATTAGATAGATGATAAATATAGACACAGATATCATAGAATCATAGAGTTGGAAGAGACCACAAGGGCCATTGAGTCCAACCCCCTGCCAAGCAGGAAACACCATCAGAGCACTCCTGGCATATGGTTGTCAAGCCTCTGCTTCAAGACCTCCAAAGAAGGAGACTCCACCACACTCCTTGGCAGCAAATTCCACTGTCGAACAGCTCTTACTGTCAGGAAGTTCTTCCTAATGTTTAGGTGGAATCTTCTTTCTTGTAGTTTGGATCCATTGCTCCGTGTCCGCTTCTCTGGAGCAGCAGAAAACAACCTTTCTCCCTCCTCTATGTGACATCCTTTTATATATTTGAACATGGCTATCATATCACCCCTTAACCTCCTCTTCTCCAGGCTAAACATGCCCAGCTCCCTTAGCCGTTCCTCATAAGGCATCGTTTCCAGGCCTTTGACCATTTTGGTTGCCCTCCTCTGGACACGTTCCAGTTGGTCAGTGTCCTTCTTGAACTGTGGTGCCCAGAACTGGACACAGTACTCCAGGTGAGGTCTGTGGATATATAGATATATGCAAAAATACACACACCCCTTAAGGGATTATGGGTGAGAATTATCCTCTTTCAGTGCCCTTAAAAATCCCCTGGGTTTGGCAAGCTTCATTTCATTCTGGAGGGACTCTCGTGCCTGCAAATTTCATTCACTTTGGCCCACAGAAGGGGGGAAAGTCAGATTGTTATATTCCACATTATGGGGAAAGACAGAGCTTGTTCTGTGCAGAGTGGCTTGAAACCCAAAACACAGATTGAAGTGAAGAGAGAAGAGAGATGATTCGGAAATAAATTAGAATTTCGGAAAACGTGCAGACTCAGATGCAAGGCGATTCTTAGGACCCATGCACACCTTGACCCCATTTCAACATTCTCTATTCTATGACTGTCACTTAACCTTAATAAATTGGATGTTGTGCTGTTTGTATGGCTGGCTGCTCTTTCTGGTGATGTGGATCAACACAGATGCCTGTATTTTTTTTGACACTTCTTGATGAAATGGCTATAATAAGGGCTGCCACGATGAGCTTTTGCGCTTCAAAAATTTATCACGGCACCACTGTTTCTGGGTGAAAACACATCCCTGTAACATGAAGGATGTTCGTGTAGAAAGTGTGAAGATTAAGACTTAGAATAATGAGGGAGAAACTAAAGCAGAAAGCAGAGGCAGCAAGGAAGCCTCTTCTCTTTTTAACAGTTGTGCCCTTGAGGTATTTAGATTATTTATATACCACCCTTTACACAAGCCACACAGAACAGTTTACGACAAAATCAGGTTTTAAAAAATACATAAAAATCACACACTCATTCAAAATAAATCCAAAGGCGATAGTATATCTTAAACACGGAAGGGGAAATTGCTGGTGGCATTGAGGAAATTTCACAATCCATTTCATGTCAGCTTCTGCATGTGAAGTGGTGTATAGCATGTGGCTGCCATGTGGAGATATTCAAAGCAGCCTTGGCATCCCTCAAAAGATAGAAACCACCCTTATGGTGCAGAGAACAAAGTCAGAGAAGCATATTGATCCTGCTTTTTTTTTTTTTACTATAAAGCTTTGCTTATATACTCTATGGCAACTTTCTGCCCTTGGGGCCCATGTGAGGTGGCTGAAAGTGACTGAGGCCTACCACCCACAAAATAGCGCTGCGGGGGCAGAGCCTGTCACCAAACGATAGACAGTAGAAGCAGAGTTTGACATAAGCAGCTGTCAGATATGGACATCATTTCCTACTGATATCTAATCCATTTTCTGAAATTGCTAAATTTTTTGTCACTGTGTTTTCCTCGTGGGAAGGAGTTCCATAGCTTAATCCTCACTAATTGAAATATAAACATTTGCAACTCCCCTTCCCCATTTAAGTCAGAATTCACTGACCCAGAGGCTATACATTGAGAAAGGTTTTCTTTTATACATTTCCCCTTCCCACATGCCTCCCAAAGTATTTTTACTCATCTTTTGTAATTTCATCTCCCATTGCTTTCTTCTCACATTTCTATTCTATTCTATTCATAATAGAAGTAAATATTAACCTTTTATCACCTCCCTTAAACTCCTTGTCTAGTCCATCCCCCTCAGAGATCTTCCACCCCTCCTCCCTGCCCCACAACCCAAAATTTCTCTGTCTCCCATCTGCCTTATTCAGCGTTGGTTGACCTGTTGGTGCGGGTACTGATCCAGCCAAAGCTGTGGTCCATCCAACTATGGCATGGCTAGGGGTTGGAGCAGAACAATGAGAAGTCAATGGGAAGTTGTGGCACTGAGGCCCACCTGAAATTGGCCCTAGACTATGGCTTCAAGGTACAGTGGTACCTCAGGATGCGAACGGGATCCATTCCAGAGCCCCGTTCGCATCCTGAATGGAACATAAGATGCGTCTGTGCGTCTGCGCGTGCACGGGTTGCATTTTGCCACTTCCGCGCATGCGTGAGCGGCGAAACGTGCTTCGTTACTTCCGGGTTGCCGCAGAGCGCAACCCGAAAGCGCTCGACCTGGTCATTCCATGAGGTTACTCAGGCCATCTATAATAACTGTCTCTCAACAACCCGTCTTGTGAATGCTGTTCCTAAGGTTCCACAGCAGTTAAAACTGACATAAGAATATTGTGTAGGTCAGGGAGAGTGCAAGAGAGAGATGTCCTCCTGCCACATTCTTGCAAATTTACTGTGAGCTGATGTGGGAAATCATCCTTGTTAGCTTTTGCCTCATGAGTTTCAGCACTTACCAAGGCTAATATGCAACACTGTACGTGTCAGCACCTACGTGGCTTTAATGGACTCTCGCCCCCATTCCCTCGCACTTTCCAGGTAAAAAAATGTACCTCAGAACCAATCCTTTAAATAAAGGCTGACTGGGGAAAAACCAAGTTCCATATACAGAGGCAGGGAGAAATGAGGCTTAAATTAAGTGACTGTGCAGAGTAGGAATGAGGCTATCTAGGCTGTTTGCTTTTTGACTTAATTTGTTTTCCCTCGGCCTTTCTAATAAACTTTGCATTATGCGCTGTACTTAAAGGCTCAGACTTGCTCTCAGAGCAATACAGTGGCCTGACTCAGAGACAAGGAAAAACAAACTCCCGCTTTCTGGGAAGGGACAAAGCGGAATTGAGACTAGGTTCCTTTTTTTAAAATGCTAATGGGTCCCAGAGGGGTTAGCAGCAAAGGCTGACATTTGCTGAGTTTTCCAAAGTGAGGTGTTTAGTCTCCTTAGGTTGTGAGGGGTGCAGAATAACTGAGCCAGTGTGTCAGTGCTCTGAAACAGGCCAAAAATAGTACTGGATTTTGAAAACACTTTCCGACGGCGTCAAAAAAGCGAAACCCAAAGGGTGTCCCCTATGCAGTAGTTTCCCAACATTCCATGTGAAAATGTTTGCTTATTAATTTACGTTGCCCTCACTTGTCCTCGGTGGCTTTATCAAACAGCCAGTTTTAGTTTGTTATATAGAATTGCGCTTATTCACTGTAGCCCTTTTGAGGTATTTGGAATCTGTATCTGTGGACGGGGCTGGTGCATAAGAGGATGGCAAAATCTTGGACACAATCTCCCCGGATGCCATCTTCCCATTTTTTAATTGCAAAATGGTGCACTATTTTGCACCACAATTCCCCACCCCTTGAATCCTTTTCTGGGTAAAAGGTGAAGGTACCCCTGCCCATACGGGCCAGTCGTGTCCGATTCTAGGGTTGTGTGCCCACCCACTTAAGAGGCCGGGGCCCAGCGCTGTCCGGAGACACTTCCGGGTCACGTGGCTAGCGTGACGAAGCTGCTCTGGCGAGCCAGCACCAGCGCAGCACACAGAAATGCCATTTACCTTCCCGCTATAAAGCAGTACCTATTTATCTACTTGCACTTAAGGGTGCTTTCGAACTGCTAGGTGGGCAGGAGCTGGGACCGAAAGACGGGAGGTCACCCCGCTGCGGGGATTCGAACCGTTGACCATGCGATCGGCAAGCCCTAGGCACTGAGGTTTTACCCACAGCACCACCCGCGTCCCCTGGGTACCGCATACAAAAATACATGTTTTGGGGTGCCGTGTAACATCACAGTCTCCAAAAGCATTTTCCCCCCAGGAGAATTTGTGGTGTGAAATCGCATGAGGTCGCGGTGACCAAAATGGCCCCCGTTCTCTTGCAATAAAAAAAATGGAATGTCCCTTTTTTCAGGGACACTTGCTGAATATGCTGGCGGCGTGTACCTAACCTCCTGGCCAGTATCACTGCAGAGACCTGGAGGCCAGGTGAGACACAACACAGTGCCCCTCCCTGTGAACTATTCCTAAATCTATAACAAATTTGTTAGTCCTAAAGGTGTCATAGAACTCCTTGTTGTTTCAGCTACTATAGATAACTACTCTTCTAGTATTTATTGCTAAGATAAATACTAGAGTAGTACTGCTCAACATTTAGGGCATGATCCAGACAAAGTTAAGAACTCCATTCATGTGATGTCAATGGGAAAGTTAAAGACATGCTTTACTTTCTCCAGCTAAAATCAGTGGGGTTGAAAAGTCTTCAGACTTGGTTGCCTCCTACCTTGAATTAGTCAGCAGTGTGCTGATTGACTTTGAGATTTTCCACATGCAATTTAGAGCCTTCAAAGACTCAGGCCCACAGGCCCACCACGACACAAATCTGTATAAAATTCATATATGCACCTTTGTATGTACAGAGACAAATGAAGGTCAACTTTCAGAGAGGAAGCTGCGCTGTGAAAAATCAAATCTGCTACTGTGAAAGGTTAAAGGTTGGCCAATACAACAAACATTTAAGCCTTAATTATCACTGACCGCACTTATCACACCTCAGTGTTGTTCAGCTCCCACCTTGCAATTTTCGCTTTCATATACTTGCCAACGAATATTTCAATTCACGTTTCTGCGACCTTGAGTTCACAAAAACCTTATACCATAATAAATTTGGTGGTTTTTAAGTAGCCAAAAGACTTTTTTTGTTGTTTTAAAAAATGAATTTAAAAGAAAGAGAGAAGAGGGTCAGGACCTCCTATTCATGAAACATACTACAGTATACTTATTGCTCTGGCTGACACAGAGAATTGCATAGTTTGAGCTACAGTGGATGGCTACTTGGGTTTGGTGTGGACCTAAAGAGCCCAGAAATTTGTTTGCCTTTTAAAGCCAACTCGGATGGCTTTAAAAGAGCATTTAGAGTCACAGTTACTCAAGGAAAAGGCTAGCAATTGCTTCTAACTGTGATGTCAGAGACTGTATGCCTGTGAGCATCAGTTTCTGAGAATCACAAGTGAGAAGTGCTGTTCTGCTCACGTCCTACTTCTGTGCTTCCCAAAGTCAGTTATGGATGGCAAGTGTAAGAGCAGATCCTGGACCAGATAGACCTTTAGTTCGATCCAGTAGAGCTCCTCTTAATGTTCTTAAATTAAATTTGCTATTGAGCAAGTAGGCCTTGCAGAAGGAACAGGACACTCTTCAGTCTGGAGTATGTGCTGATGGATTTTTTAATCATACAACTGAAATTCCAGGGTTGTCCAGTTATAGGTTTGTGACATTGGGATTGGCAGATGGACTTTTTGTTGGACATTCCTGTCCAGGAATATTCAGGCATTGGAGGTCTGCGTGCAGAATTTAGGCATAGTTCAGCTGTATACTGTCCGTGGTGGAAAAGGAAGAAGATTTATCAAAACAAGCCTTGTAATTTGGTGGTAAACCTCAAGTCAGAGGAAGTGAAGGGTTTCAGAGGACTCAGATTGTAGCCATGTGTGACAGAGACATCTGGGCTCAAACTCCAGACTAGCTCTAATCTCTCAGCAGTAGCACTTGCAAATCTTGTTTTTCTTTTCTCTTAGTCAGTAAGTTTTAGTATTAATAATACTTTCAGGTTTAAAGACCCCACAGATTTGGTTGTTAAGAAGCAGAGTTTCCTCGACGCTTTGATGCTATCGTAGTAGCCAAAAGCTAAAAATGTGAACTTTGAGCAACTGGAGAGTAGCTGCATTCTCAGTGCCAGAAAATATTGAGAAACTGGCCAAGGACAAACAACCACAGTACAATGCAAGAAAGTATTCATGGAAATCAAAGAACGGCAGAATTTGAAGGGACCCTGAGGGTCATCTAGTTCAGGGACGTCCAACTCCCAATAGACTGTGATCTACTCACAGTATAAAAAAAACTGGCCGTGATCTACCCATTGTCATAAAAAGCCTGGCAGTGATCTATCCAAAGTTGTGGAACTTTTTTTAGGAAGCCAAAGTTGTTGAGCTTTCTTTAGGAAGCCAAAGTTGGTGGGGTTTTATTTTTTTGCTTTTTTGCTTTTTTCTAAGGAGATTGCTAAAGGGACACAGGTGGCCCTGTGGGTTAAACCACAGAGCCTAGGGCTTGCCGATCAGAAGGTCGGAGGTTCGAATCCCCGCGAGGGGGTGAGCTTCCTTTGCTCGGTCCCAGCTCCTGCCAACCTAGCAGTTCGAAAGCACATCAAAGTGCAAGTAGATAAATAGGTACCACTCTGGCGGGAAGGTAAATGGCCTTTCCATGCACTGGTCTGGTTTGCCAGAAGCGGCTTAGTCATTCTGGCCACATGACCTGGAAGCTGTACGCTGGCTCCCTCAGCCAATAAAGTAAGATGAGTGATGCAACTCCAGAGTCATCCGCGACTGGACCTAATGGACTGGACCTTTAGCTTTACCTTTAAGGAGATTGCCGTGGGGCCAAAGGTCAATCAGGATCTACCAGGATGTGCTGGTCCCAGGGGGGATGAGGTATTATTACCGTAGGCCAAGATCAACAGGGAGCCGGGCAGGTCAGCAGGAACGGAGGTAGGGCAGAAGCAGGAGTCCAGGTGGGGAAGCAGGAACACTGGTAAGGCAGAAGCAGGAATCCAGGCGGGGAAGCAGGAACACTGGTAAGGCAGAAGCAGGAATCCAGGCGGGGAAGCAGGAACACTGGTAAGGCAGAAGCAGGAATCCAGGCGAGGAATAGGCACACTGGGAGTGCCAAACAAGGACTGGGTAAAGCAGATACTTCACAACGACGTTGCTCCCGCAACCTGAGACCGGGCTGCCTGACCTTTATCTTCTTCTAAGGCCGGGGGCGGTCCCGGCCCCCAGAAGCCCCGCCTCTCTTGGCCTTAAGGCGAGCACTCCTCCTGGGAGACACCAGTTCCCTTCGCCTCTCTGCTCTAAGCCTCTGCAGATCAGGAGAGGCCGAAGGGTTACTGGGTCCTGGAGGAGGCTCACCTGTAGCCACTGAGTCTTCCAGCACCTCTGGGGCCTGAATGATTTCACCTGGTGCCTGCTCTTGAGTTTCCTCAGCAACTAGGCCTTGCCCCAGTTCAGCCGGCCCTGGAGGCGGGGACTCCTGTGCCGGCTGGGGTTCCTCCGGATCGCTCTCAGACTCGGAATCCCAGGCCATCACACCATCCCCCCTCCCAGGCCCCCCTCACTTGAGGGCCCGGACCCGGCTTGCTGGGGTACGCTGCATGAAACTCCCGGATGCAGGCAGGTGCGTGGACGTTGACCGCTGGTTCCCAGGAGCGGTCCTCTGGCCCATACCCCTTCCAGTCAATGAGATACTGCAGCCTTCCCCTGCGGTATCGGGAGTCCAGAATGCGTTCCACCTCGTACTCTGGCTCTCCCTGCACCAAAACTGGCTGCGGTCGGGGACGGTCTGGGTGGAACTTGTCGGGTGGGGCCACCGGACTCAGAAGGGACCTGTGGAATACCGGGTGAACCTTCAGGTTTGCTGGCAACTGGAGACGGAATGCCACAGGCGAGACCTGGTCCACAATAGGGAACGGGCCGGTGAACCGGGCGTCCAGCTTCCGCGAAGGTCGAGAAGGGTGGAGGTGGCGAGTGGAAAGCCATACCAAGTCACCGACGTGAAGTTCCGGCCCCACCTGGCGGTGGCGGTCGGCCTGGACCTTGTACGCCTCCTTGGCCTGGCGCAGCTGCTCCATCAACAGCTGTTGCTGGGACTGGAGCTCCTGAAGCCACTCTGTCACCGCAGGGACCGCAGATGCCGGCAGCACATCCGGAAACAACCGTGGGTGAAGGCCATAACTGGCTTGGAACGGGGTCTGCTGGGTGGACGCATTCACCGCGTTGTTATAAGTGAACTCCGCCAATGCTAGGTGGTCGACCCAGTCGTCCTGCTGGTAGCTGCAGTAACACCGGAGGTACTGTTCCAGTACCGCGTTCGCCCGTTCTGTCTGGCCATCAGTCTGTGGGTGGTAAGCAGATGAGAGACAGACCTCTGTTCCGAGGGCCTGGTGCAAAGCACGCCAAAACCGGGACGTGAACTGAACGCCGCGGTCGGATACTACACGCTCAGGTAGGCCATGCAGGCGGAAGACATGCTGAAGGTACAGCTGCGCGGTTTCCTTAGCTGAGGGTATGGATGGGCAGGGGGCACAGTGCACCATCTTCGTGAAGTGGTCGGAGAAAACTAGAAGGCAGGTGCAGCCACGAGACGGGGGTAACTCCACTACAAAGTCCAGAGAAACTGTGTGCCAAGGACGTGGTGGAACCGGCAACGGCTGAAGAAGGCCGGGGGGTCGCCCGGTAGGCCCCTTGGCCCGCCTGCAGACGTCACAACCAGCGACGTAGCGAGCCACGTCAGCCTTCAAGCGGGGCCACCAAAACTCACGGCTTACCAGATGGGTGGTCCGATACCGCCCAAAGTGCCCCGCCGCTGGAGCGTCATGGGTCATCCGGAGAACCTCAGCCCGCAGCGGCCCTGGTGGGATGTACAGGCGCCCGTGGTGCAGCAGAAGACCCTGATGCGAAACCAGCCCTGGATACTGAGGGCATGAACCTTCGGCCAGTTCCCGGAGTCGTTCCTGGGCCCAAGCGTCGACCCGTTGCTGTTCCCGCACCCGAGCCTGCAGTGGCTCAACCTCCTGGGTGGCCAGGAATGCAGCTGGTGGTAGGATCGTGGTGGGTGCTGCTTGCTGAACCGTGTCTGCGTTGTCTTCAGGTTTCCGGGACAGGGCATCCGCCTTCTGGTTTTGGGAGCTAGGGATGTAGCGGATCCGGAACTGGAACCGGGAAAAGAACAGCGCCCACCGGATCTGCCTTTGGTTCAGCTTGCGGGTGGTCTGGAGGTATTCCAGGTTCCGGTGGTCGGTTCTCACCTCCACCGGGTGTCTTGCTCCTTCAAGATGGTGGCGCCAAACCTCAAAGGCCACCTTGATGGCCAGCAGTTCCCGCTCCCACACAGTATAGTTACGCTCCGCTGGAAGGAGCTGGCGGGAATAGAAGGCGCAGGGTAGGAGTGGCGCTTCCGGTTCGTGCTGCTGAGACAAGACGGCACCGAGAGCCGTACTGGAGGCGTCAGTCTCTACCACAAAGGGTCGAGAAGGATCCGGATGCTGCAAGATTGGCGCTCTCTGGAAACAGGCCTTCAACCCTTGAAATGCCTCCTCCGCCTCCTTGTCCCAGGAAAACGGCGTCTTGGGGCGCAGAAGCCGGGTCAGCGGGGTGGTGCGGTGAGCATAATCCGCAATGAAGGTCCGGTAATAGTTGGCGAACCCCAGGAAACGCTGTAGGTCCTTGCGGTTCCGAGGTGCCGCCCATTCTCGAACCGCTGCCACCTTCCCAGGATCCATCTGCACCCCACCTGGTGAGAGTCGATGACCCAGGAAGTCCACTGACTGCTGATGGAACTCGCACTTGCTGAGCTTTGCATACAGCCGATGCTCGCGCAAGCGCTGCAGCACGGTCCGGACATGGCCCTCGTGGCACACCGGGTCACGAGAGTAAACCAGAATGTCATCCAAGTACACCACCACGTACTTGTCTAGCAAGTCCTGAAATACGTGGTTGATGTACCGTTGAAACACAGCAGGCGCGTTGCACAAACCAAAGGGCATAACCAGGTATTCAAACTGTCCGTACCGGGTCCCGAATGCTGTCTTCCACTCATCCCCGGCGCGGATCCGAATCAAATTGTAGGCTCCCTGGAGGTCTAGCTTGGTGAACACCTGCGCCCCTTGCACCCGCTCCAGTAACTCCGAAATAAGGGGCAAGGGGTACCGGTCCGGGATGGTAATCTTGTTCAGGGCCCGGTAATCATGGCAAAGGCGGAGCTCCCCACATTTCTTTTTAACAAAGAGCACTGGCGCAGCAGTGGGCGAGGTAGAAGGTCTAATGAACCCTCGCTCCAGGTTCTTGCGCAAGAAGTCCTGCAAAGCCTCGCGCTCTGGCTCTGTTAACGAGTATAAGCGACTCACCGGTAGAGGCGCTCCGGGCTGGAGGTCTATGCCGCAGTCAAAGGACCGATGCGGCGGCAGCTGGTCTGCCCCCCGTTCCTCGAACACGTCGTGATAGTCCCGGTACTCCGCGGGGAGCGTTGCAGCAGCCTCCTCAGTGGGCGCAGCTGCTAGCATCTCAGTCTCAGCAGACGAACTGGGGTCTGGGAAGTGTACAGTCCGTTTGACCCAATCAATCTGCACATTGTGATCCTCTAGCCAGTCCATCCCAAGCACCAGGGGGAACCGGGGCATGGAGGCAATATCCAGAGTTCGCATCTCACGGTGCTGCTGGAGGCACAGGACCAGGGGCTGGGTCTCTCGAGTGACGGCGCCCGAACGCAGTAGCCGTCCGTCGATTGCCTCCACCTGTACCGGTTCTGGCTTGTTCCGAAGTGGCACCCGATGCTGGGCAGCAAAAGCAGCGTCCATATAAGAGCGGGTTGCCCCTGAATCCACCAGGGCATGGGTAAGAATCCAAGGCCCTCCTGGAGGGTATAGATGTACCGGAACCATAAGGTGTTGTAATTCGATTGGTGCGGTCCCATTCTGTGCTGTTTGGGACCCCAGGGAGCCAGGGCCATCAGCTACTGGGGTTGGCGGTTTCTCAGGACAGGATCGTGCATAGTGTCCGCTTCCGCCACAATAGAGACATAGATTCCCCTCCCGACGCCGCGACTTCTCTGCGGGGGAGAGGCGTGGCCGCACTGCCCCAAGCTGCATGGGTTCCTCCAATGACTCAGCTGGGCCTGTGGGGCTGCTGGTGGACCCCGGGGCCGAGAACTGGAGGTGCCGGCGGCCCCGAGCCTGACGCCGGTCCTCTAGCCGATCGTCTATCTGTAGACTCCGCTGAATAAGAGCGTCTAGCGTGGTGGGGCGTTCCATTGTGGCCAGCTGGTCCAGTATCTCATCTGAAAGCCCCTCGAGATACTGGTCCCGAAGAGCAGAGTCGTTCCAGGTCAAGTCCTGTGCCAGCAGCCGGAATTCTGTGGTGTATGCGGCCACCTTGGACTTGCCCTGTCTCAACCGCCGAATCACCCGGTTGGCTTGACTCCCCTTCAAAGGGTTGCCGAACGCGGCCTCCAACAGATTGCAAAACCCCCCGTAGTCTGCCAGCAAGGGGGAGTCTTGCCTGAGCAGCGGCAACGCCCACTTGGCCGCCTGGTCCTTTAACAAACTAATCAAAAAATGCACCTTGGTGCGGTCGTCGGGGAAGTTCCAGGCGCGCCCCTGAATATACAGCTTGGCCTGGGCAAGGAACATGGGAAAGCTGGCCGGAGCCCCATCAAACTTCTCAGGCAAGGCCACTGGGTACTTGCCAGAAGCCGGGGCGTCGGCCCCAGGAGCCGGTAGGGCGTCCAAACGCTGCTGTAGTGCCGCAACCACGTTACTGAGCTGCTGCACGGTGTGCGTCAAGGCCTGGTTCTCCTGGGCTATTGCCAACAATGTAGCCGCTTGGTCAGCCATGGCCTCTGAATCTTCCCGAACGCACCCCAACAAAGAGGGAGTGCGGGTGTGGCGGGAGCAAACTGTGCTGGTCCCAGGGGGGATGAGGTATTATTACCGTAGGCCAAGATCAACAGGGAGCCGGGCAGGTCAGCAGGAACGGAGGTAGGGCAGAAGCAGGAGTCCAGGTGGGGAAGCAGGAACACTGGTAAGGCAGAAGCAGGAATCCAGGCGGGGAAGCAGGAACACTGGTAAGGCAGAAGCAGGAATCCAGGCAGGGAAGCAGGAACACTGGTAAGGCAGAAGCAGGAATCCAGGCGAGGAATAGGCACACTGGGAGTGCCAAACAAGGACTGGGTAAAGCAGATACTTCACAACGACGTTGCTCCCGCAACCTGAGACCGGGCTGCCTGACCTTTATCTTCTTCTAAGGCCGGGGGCGGTCCCGGCCCCCAGAAGCCCCGCCTCTCTTGGCCTTAAGGCGAGCACTCCTCCTGGGAGACACCAGTTCCCTTCGCCTCTCTGCTCTAAGCCTCTGCAGATCAGGAGAGGCCGAAGGGTTACTGGGTCCTGGAGGAGGCTCACCTGTAGCCACTGAGTCTTCCAGCACCTCTGGGGCCTGAATGATTTCACCTGGTGCCTGCTCTTGAGTTTCCTCAGCAACTAGGCCTTGCCCCAGTTCAGCCGGCCCTGGAGGCGGGGACTCCTGTGCCGGCTGGGGTTCCTCCGGATCGCTCTCAGACTCGGAATCCCAGGCCATCACACCGGACCACCCCATGATCTACCAGTAGATCGCCATCTATCTGTTGGACATGCCTGATCTAGTTCAACCCCCTGCAATGCAGGAATATGCAGTTGTCTCAGTCTTGTGTTCTATGTACCCAGCATGAAAAGGATGAATTGCACTCTATTATATTCTGATCATTCTATGTATGCTGTATTTCACAGGTAATAAATAGGTTCTGCTTCAGCCATAGCTGCTTTTCCCATTCAGCCACCCACTTTAACATGTGACCTGTGGAGCATTGGCCATTGGGCAGTGTGGTATTTGGGCCAAGAAAGGTTAGCCAACTTTAAGGCAGGAATAGGGGACCTCTGCGCTGCAAAATATGATCCTAATCTCCGACTCCCATAAATTCCAGAAGCAATTGGAGGGCCATGGTTTTCCCATCGCTGACTTAAGAAAAGCAGCCATGAAAATGGAGCGTTTCCGATTTCATTGGTGAGAAGAAGAAAAAAATCAAACCCGTTGCCATTATTTCCATGCTATACAAATCAAAACCTTCTTACTCTAAATAAGTGGGGGTGGGGATGGGGACAGAGTGGTAGCCAGTTAATATTTGGTCGATGAATTTGAAACCAAACTGTCACTACAAATAAGAAGAAAATTGGGCTCCCTAATAGCACATCTTTTCTCTTGCTCCTCCTCCCCTCCCCCTTGTACCTTGTTATTTTTCTACATTGCACCAGCATTTTGCTAAATGGGTACATTACGGCAACCGAAAGCACTTTTCAAAATGGGAAATTTCCACAATAATTGCTCTGTAGCTCAGCCCTGGGAATAATAAGCATTGTTATAGCAATGCCAGAAAGTGAAGTGAGGGACAGGAATCTCATAATTATAGCTAGGCCCCCGCCCCACTTCTTCTGATAGTGCCTGTCTCTTTGAATTTTAATGCCTGCATAAAGGGGAGTGAATTGCTCTCCGTGGGTTCCAATCTCACCTATTAATAAAGCATTGGGGAATGGCACTGGAAGAAATTAATGAAGAGAGCCCAGAGCAGTTGTGGGCAAATAGTCTGAAATTTGTTATACTCACTTCTTAGCCAGAAGCATATGTTCTTAGCGGCCAAAAAATAATAATCTCTTTAGCAACAGTTTCTCTTTGACAACCTGTTCAGGAACATAGGAATGGTATGGCCTATACCAAGCCAGACCATTGATTCAGGTAGATCATTACTATCACCTACTATCTGATAGAGTCCTTGAGTCCTCTTACCTCCTTGCCAAAGCTGGGCAAGCACTTACTCGACTTTGGGAAGGAGGAAGGAGGTCTCTAGGACCCTGCCAGAGCCCTCACATCTCCTCCCCAAAGCCCAGTACAGTGGTACCTCGGGTTACATATGCTTCAGGTTACAGACTCCACTAACCCAGAAATAGTGCTACAGGTTAAGAACTTTGCTTCAGGATGAGAACAGAAATCATGCTCTGGCAGCGCAGAAGCAGCAGGAGGCCCCATTAGCTAAAGTGGTGCTTCAGGTTAAGAACAGTTTCAGGTTAAGAACGGACCTCTGGAATGAATTAAGTACTTAACCCACGGTACCACTGTACCTCTTACCCGGCTTTCAGAAGGTGGAGTGAGGGCCAGAGAGGGCGTCAATTTTTTTGCCTTGCGCACGGCGCTGTAACACCAAGGTCCACTGACAAGGTCCACTGACAGGCGTTAGCTCTCCAGGGTATCAGGCATTCAAGGAACATACCTCATCCTTTTGTCCCATGTTTTTTCCACTGAACTGGGGTCCCTTCCTTTAAAGGAAAAGTACCATATTTTTCGCTCTATAAGACGCACTTTCCCCCTCCTAAAAAGTAAGGGGAAATGTGTGTGCGTCTTATGGAGTGAATGCAGGTGGGAGGCTCTGCTCAGCACTCCCTTTAAAGAAGCTGCGCGTGGCTATCCCATAAGCCAGGACAGCAAGTAAGACTGCTGTGCTGCGATCCCGCTTGCTGTTCTGGCTTCTGCCTTAGCAGTGCACAGCCTCTTCCGGGCAGGGGGCGCCTTCATCTCCCTCCTAGGAGAAGCTGTGCGCAGCTATCCCATAAGCAAGGACAGCTATCCCAGAAGCCAGATCCCTCTTGCTGTTCTGGCTTCTGGGATTCAGAATATTTTTTTTTCTTGTTTTCCTCCTCCAAAAACTAGGTGCGTCTTGTGGTCTGGTGCATCTTATTGAGCGAAAAATACAGTAAGACTACAGTCCTCATGGTTCTGAATTCTGCTTGTGGAATGCTGTCCCCAGGGAAGCTCACTTGGCGCCTTTGTTAAATAAATATATTTAGGCAATTTAATAACGAAACGTAGTAGTAATCATCATCGTCATCATAGAATTATAGAGTTGGAAGGAAGGGACCCTGAGGATCGTCCCAGGCATGTCCAAAGTCCGTTTTGGGGGCCTAATCCGGCCCGCTGGTCTGTTTAATCCGTTCCCTGTGGCAGTTTATTTCCTGGGGTAAAATCCTAAAAAAACCTCAACAACTTCAATCCTATCCTAAAAAACACGCGCGGGTTGCGATTCGGCACTTCTGCGCATGCGCGAAGCGTGATTTAGCGCTTCTGTGCATGCGCAACTGCCAAAACCCGGAAGTAACCCATTCCGGTACTTCCGAGTTTCAGCGGTCCGTAACCTGAAAAAACGCAACCTGAAGCGTCTGTAACCTGAGGTATGACTGTACTAGTAATATGATCTTACATTGTTAAATCTGTTCTTTAAAATGTTTTTGGAGTTTTGTGGTTGTGTTTTTTTTACTTGTAAATCACTTCTGGGCTTTTTTATTAAGCAGAAAGGGATTGTAGCTCAGTGGAAGAGGTCCCAGATTCAATCTCCAGCTAGGCTTGAGAGTCTACTGGCTGAAACCCTGCTGACTATCAGTGTAAACAATAACAAGCAAGACACTGGTCTGACTCTGTATAAGGGAGCTTTCCTAGGATGTATAAATTGAACATACTATACTACACTGTGACAAACCTAGACAGCATCTTAAAAAGCAGAGATATCACCTTGCCAACAAAGGTCCGTATAGTTAAAGCTATGGTTTTCCCAGTAGTGATGTATGGAAGTGAGAGCTGGACCATCAAGAAGGCTGATCACCAAAGAATTGATGCTTTTGAATGATGGTGCTGGAGGAGACTCTTGAGAGTCCCATGGACTGCAAGAAGGTCAAACCTCTCCATTCTGAAGGAAATCAGCCCTGAGTGCTCACTGGAAGGACAGATCCTGAAGCTGAGGCTCCAATACTTTGGCCACTTCATGAGTAAAGAAGACTCCCTGGAAAAGACCCTGATGTTGGGAAAGGTGGAGAACACAAGGAGAAGGGGACGACAGAGGACGAGTTGGTTGGAACTGTTCTCGAAGCTACAATACTGTACTATACAACACTGAATTGTTTAAAAGATTATGTGATTGTCCTTGAATCTTTCCCCCACTCTTGCCACCCTCTCCTCCCACGCCAGGGTGGCACCCCACACCCTTTGAGAACCACTAGTTTATACTGACTCGCATCAGCTCTCTGGGTTTTTTTCAGCCAGTAGTCCTTCTGAGCTCTACCTGGAGACACTGGGCATCTGCCCTGAAGCCAGGGCAGATGCTCTTCCACTGAGCTACAGCCCTTCCCCGCATTGTTCCTAAAAGGCATCTTGACAAGGGGAAAAGGGTAAAGGAGGAGGTGTGCCAAACCACACAAGAGTAGAGACCATGTTCCGAGCCAGCCTTCAAGATGCAAATTGAGGTGCCTCACACCGTCTAGATTTGTAATGCAATCAATCAAGGCATAAAAACAGCAAATTGAATTGCTGCCGTAGTGATCTTAGTCACTGCGGCATTATTCACAATGAGTAATAATATGAGCAGAACAGTTAGTAGCTCTCCAGAAAAGGTGAACAAGCCTCTTCCGGATTACGCGGGAATACCAAATTGCAAAGACTGGGAATATCACCATCACCCACACCTACCAAGTCATACACTTGACAAATGCCGGGTTTGTAAGTGGTACCCCACCTCCTACACATGTGCTTTTCCATATTATATGACCTGAGATGGCCTATTCTTTTTGGACATACTTTTGCATTGCAGGGGGGTTGGGCTAAGAACTTGTCCAGATTCACTACATTTGAGGAGTGCATTGGCTGGTTCCATTATATGCAAAAAAAAAAACCCCCAACAAAAAACAGGGCATAGTTGGTGACAGTGAGTGAGTAGGAGGTCATCAGGGCCAGGCTGATTTGGACCTTATGGTCCTATAAGGACATAGCAAGTGGCCTTATGCACATTAGACCATTGGTTGTCAGGGACAGGCTGCATGAGGAAGAGTGGTGGGCGCCTGAGAGCCCAGGGAAGGCTCCAAAGATGATATCTTAGGCAGAGGTTGTCAACCTGTGGGTCCCCAGATGTTGTTGGACTCCCATCATCCCTAGCTAGCAAGGCCAGAGCTCAGGGATGATGGGAGCTGTAGTCCAACAACATCTGGGGACCCACAGGTTGACAACCACTGCCTTAGAGCCTGGAGCCTGATGGTGGGACACTGAGGAGCAGTCAGCAGAAGGGAGACCTGAGCGATCTAAGGGGGTCAGAAGAAGGAGAGCCCAGTGGCGTAGCGTGGGTTGTTAGCACCCGGGGCAAGGCAAGTAATTTGCGCCTCCTAACCCGTGGAATTGTCCCCCCTAACAGTGGATTTGCGCCCCCTAACCTTAACCCCCAGATGTTGCGCCCGGTGCGGCCGGCCCCCCTTGCACCCCCCACGCTACGCCACTGGAAGAGCCCTCCAGGACAGGATTAGAATCATGCACACAGACAGTCCCAGTCCTGCCTCTCCTCCCCTCTCACTCCCTGCTCAAAGGTCCTGCATGTTGCTGAGCACTGCACCAGACAGGCCCAAGGGAGGAGCCCACCCCCTCGATGGAGCCTTTGTCTGCTTGGGAGGGATCTAGAGTACGAGGCTAGAGGGGAAGGACATGCCTAGGGCTTAGTTTCAGCAATGCCTTCGATGAGTTAAGACCAGGGGTAGGCAACCTGAGGCCGGGGGGCCAGATCCAGCCCAATCGCCTTCTAAATCTGGCCCATGGACGGTCCAGGAACCAGCATGTTTCTACATGAGTAGAATGTGTGCTTAAAATGCATCTCTGGGTTATTTGTGGGGCATAGGAATTTGTTCATATTTTCTCAAAATATAGTCTGGCCCCCCACAAGGTCTGAGGGACAGTGGACCGGCCCCCTGCTGAAAAAGTTTGCTGACCCCTGGTTAAAATGAACCAGGGTCATTGTTGTGTTGTTGTTGTTTTCTGCTAATAAAAAATAATAATTGCCTTCTGTGTGTGTGCCTGTCCTGTGGATGACCTGGCTCCTTGACAGCTCCTTGACATCGGTACATCCAGCTCCTTATTGTCTATTGAAGGGGATGGCAAAGACTGTCAATCTCCTTCCTCCCGGGCCCTCCTATCCCCCCAACCACCATCAATTATTCTAGACTTCCAACTCTTTTTCAAACATGACCATGACAGCATGTGGTTCTCTAGGCACATTGGCCAGTTGCAGCACCAGTGAGCAAAACTGAAGCAAGCTCCTTTCTGCCCTACCTGCTGCTGGTTGTTGTTTTACATTCTTAAGGGAACCTGAAGCTAGTAAAATAAATGCCAATCAATTGCACAGCTTCCTGCCTGCACCGAGCTTCTGTGCTATAAAACTGGCAAGGAGCTGGCACTGGGAAAGGAGGAATAAATGTTCCCCTAACCTTCAGAAACTGGTGGAGGTGGGTGGTTTGTTGTTGTTGTTGTTGTTTTAAAAAAACAGAGCGTCAGACCTTCCATGCACATAATTATGAAATTGCTTTGGCTGCATGGATCACATCGCAGTGGGGGACAACATCCGCTAAGCTGCTTTCACAGTAGCAGTCAGCTATATTGGAGTTGGGGTGGGAAGCCATACTTTCCTAGGCGTTTATTTATTCATATATAAATAGTTTGGAGATGTGTGTATATATGTGTGTGCATATGTATGTATCTTTTCATCTCTGCAAGCATAAGCAGGGAAGGGAAGGGAGCTGGAAAGAGAGGCTGTTTTGCCATCCCGAAAGCCAATAAGCAATTGGCTAAACCTCATCATTTGATCCATCAAATATCTGGGTGGGAGGTGTCAGGGAACTGCCATCAGAGCCAGAGGCGGAGGCAAGGCTCCAAAGCGATGCTGGAGAAGGGCCCAGCAGGGAGAGAGGCAGCTCATCGGCTGGGGAAGGAAATCAGCGTAACACCAGGGATAAAGGGGGGCAGATGGGGGAATCGGCGAGGGGGCTCCAGGACTCCTCACCGGAGACCAGCAGGGAGAGCACGGGTCCTCTGCTACCCACACCCACCCTGCGCAGAAGACTTCCGCGCAGGGAGAGTAGGAGGAGACTTGGCGTCAAAGAACTTCTTTGCTGGAAGAGGTTCAAGAAACGCCCACTGACGGATTCTGCTAGCGACTGAAACAGCCACAAAGTGAAGGGCTGTCCAGGCAGAAAGGGTTTAACCAGGCAACCTAGCCAGGAGTGGCTGCAACTTACGCACGAGCAACCCCTATAACCATTACAGGAGGCTATCTTGGAATGTGGTGTGCATTACCTTAGAAGATGGGTAGGTAAACTAAGGCCCGGGGGCCATATCTGGCCCAATCACATTCTAAATCTGGCCCGTGGACGGTCCGGGAATCAGCGTGTTTTTACATGTGTAGAAAGTGTCCTTTTATTTAAACTGGATCTCTAGGTGATTTGTGGGGCCTGCCTGGTGTTTTTACATGAGGAGAATGTGTGTTTTTATTTAAAATGCATCTCTGGGTTATTTGTGGGTCATGGGAATTCATTCATTTCCCCCTCAAAATATAGTCTGGCCCCCCCACAAGGTCTGAGGGATAGTGGACCAGCCCCCTGCTGGAAAAGTTTGCTGACCCCTGCCTTAGAGCTCCATGGCAGAAGAAGAGATGCAATTTTTTTAAAAAACAACAACCAAAAGTTTAACTTTCCTCAGTGTAATTCTAATCAGCATGATATGTACCCCTAGAAACATAGAAGTGTAGAGTTCGAAGGGACCCTGAGAGTCATCTAGTCCGAGCCTCTGGAATGCAGGAATATGCAACTGTCCCATATGCTGATCAAATAAGAATAATATAATAAAAAGGTAAAGGTAAAGGTACCCCTGCCCGTACGGGCCAGTCTTGACAGACTCTAGGGTTGTGCGCCCATCTCACTTAAGAGGCCGAGGGCCAGCGCTGTCCGGAGACACTTCCGGGTCACGTGGCCAGCGTGACAAAGCTGCATCTGGCGAGCCAGCGCAACACACGGAAACGCCGTTTACCTTCCCGCCAGTAAGCTGTCCCTATTTATCTACTTGCACCCGGGGGTGCTTTTGAACTGCTAGGTTGGCAGGCGCTGGGACCGAGCAATGGGAGCGCATCTCACCGCGGGGATTCGAACCGCTGACCATTCGATCGGCAAGCCCTAGGCGCTGAGGCTTTTACCCATAGCGCCACCCGTGTCCCAATAATATAATAATAATTTATTATTTATACCCCCCATCTGGCTGGGTTTCCCCAGCCACTCTGGGTAGCTTCCAACAAAATATTAAAATACAATAGTCCTTCAGGTATTAAAAGCTTCCCTAAACAGGGCTGCCTTTAGATGTCTCCTAAAAGTCTGGTAGTTGTTTTTTTGGGAGGGTGTTCCACAAAGCGGGTGCCACTACTGAGAAGGCCCTCTGCCTGGTGTTATCAGCGCCATACTAAATTCCTGAATTCCTGCATTTCAGGACCCTACAATTCTGTCATTCTATGCCCTAACCAACTGAGCTTTTGCAGAACCTACCCTGCTCTAATCCTTATTAAGCCAGCAAAATAAGTAATTTGGAGGGTGTAGATATTTACAAGAGCCTTCTCACTTAAATTCAAAGGCAGCATGAGCACATATGAGATGGTCTTCCATACATTGTTCCTGTGAGGCTTATAAAGGCTGTCATGTAAAGTGACTACCTGTCCACCCAAAATCAGCTGCCCTCCAGATGTTCTTGGGCTCCAGCTCCCCTCAGCGCCAGCCAGCTTGGCCGATGGTCAGGGAGGAGGGGAGCTGTATTAAATAATTATTACAACTTTCACCACTTTAAATATTAATAATAGCAAACCATTTAAGAAATACTGTCTTGAGTCTGAATCTCTGGAGACCCATGCAGAGAAAAGTAAAAGAAGCTGGCAGCAGCTTTCACACAAAGAAGAAATTCTGTCACCTAGGAGGATACTTAATGCACCAGCTGAAGAGACCCAAAGTGTCAATTCAAACTGGAAAGGCCTCATTTGCATTTTTATTGTAAGCTGCTTTGTGAATCATTTCTAAGGTTGCAATGTTAATATGCTCCAGTCGCTAGGGTGTCAGCACCACTGAATCTGGTGCAGCTTACTTCTGAGGAAGTATTGCACGGTAAGCATTGCAATCAGGATTCATGGTAAATTCCCCAATCCACAAGCTGCGTCTGCTGAAGTCTGAGGGGCCAGAGCTAGCACTAGACTTCAAGGGAGGGCCACAGCACCGTCTACTCCCACCCCAAAACACAAAGACAGAGGCTCTGACGTGTACATAAGAAAGAGATACTTATTCAGACAAATGAAGGTAGAGGCTCAGGAGCAGACACAAGGTCATAGTTCAGGAGTTGAGGAGCAGGGCAAGGAGTTCAGAACTGGATGGAAGAAATGGAGTTGACCCAACAAGCGTCAGTGCTGTTAGAATTCCTGCTCTGTGATTGCAGTCATGGGATTGTTGTCTTTCACACGACTGTATATGTTTTGACTCCACAGAGTGGGAAGTGACGAAGACAGGATGTTTGTGTTACTGAGTTCCGTGAAGAGGGACTATTGTCCTTTGTTCTTTCTCTTTGCTGTCTGATGCTAGAGAGAGGGGGAGCCATGTTGCAGTGCTCCATGTGTGTTTATATGTAAATAAAGTAGAATTAAGTTTAAGATATTAACAGATACGAAAGAAAGAGGGGGCTTTGCCCTGCCAGACTTAAGGCTGTACTATGAATCAGCAGCTTTCTGCTGGTTAAAAGACTGGCTACTTCTTGAAGACACTGATGTATTGGACTTGGAAGGTTTTAACAATGCCTTTGGTTGGCATGCATATCTATGGTATGACAAGGTTAAGATTAACAAGGTTTTCAAGAACCATATTGTCAGAAAAGCAGTGTTTAATGTCTGGACAAAATATAAAGACTTATTGGAAAATAAAACCCCAAGGTGGCTTTCACCATTGGAAGCTAAGGCCCGAAAAAGACTCAATATGGAGGCTGATTGGCCAAAATATTGGGAAATATTAGAAAAAGATGGAGACAATTGGAAATTGCAGAGTATGGAGAAAATGAGAGATAAAGTGCGAGATTGGCTACATTATGCTCAGATTAAGGAAGTTTTCAAACTTGACAAAAAGTTAGGCTTCCAGGTGGAGAAATCGAAGTTGGAAACGGAATTGTTAGAGCCTAAGACTAAGGTACTTTCAAGAATGTACAACTTGCTGTTAAAGTGGAACACACAAGATGAAACGGTAAAATCGGCTATGATAAGGTGGGCACAGGACATTGGGCACAATATTATGTTTGAGGACTGGGAAAGGTTGTGGACTACTGGGTTGAACTTTACTGCATGTAATGCTTTGAAAGAAAATGTAATGAAAATGATATACAGATGGTATATGACCCCAGTCAAACTTGCAAAAATATACCACCTGTCTGATAATAAGTGCTGGAAATGTAAAGAAAGTGAAGGAACATTCTTTCACCTCTGGTGGACCTGCCCTAAAGTGAAGGCTTTCTGGGAAATGATATATAATGAACTGAAAAAGGTATTTAAGTATACCTTCACTAAGAAACCAGAGGCCTTCCTTCTGGGTATTGTCGGCCAAGGGGTGGTAAAGAAGGACCGAACATTTTTCATGTATGCAACAACAGCAGCAAGGATACTTCTCGCGAAGCACTGGAAAACTCAAGATTTACCCACACTGGAAGAATGGCAGATGCAACTGATGGCCTATATGCAACTAGCTGAGATGACCGGCAGAATCCGAGATCTGGGAGAGGAGAAGGTGGAAGAGGACTGGAAAAACTTTAAGAATTATTTGCAAAAATATTGTAAGATTTATGAATGTTAAACAGGATGTTTGATCATAAACAATTTGGCACCATTAAATTAGTGAAGTAAGAAGACAAGGTAAAATGTAAGATAACTATTTGGCTTAATTTAATTTGTTATTGAATATAACCAAGGTCTTTAAAATATAATATTGAAAACTAGCCAGTAAGGATGGAAGTAAGGAGATAATTTGTTGGACTAACTTTTAAACTGGAAAATAGGGGAGGGAGACGTGAGGAGGTCCCAAGAAGTAAAGAAAATATGTTATGTTATGTTTTAATTTTGTTTGTTTGCTATGTTGTTAATTCAAAAATTTCAATAAATATTTATAAAAAAATAATAATATGTAAATAAAGTAGATTTGCCGAGTTGCTGAGGTCTGCCACGCAAACTGCGCAAACTCTGCGGATCCCTAAGTGTGCCGGTGTCAGTTGGCATCGGTCGCTGTGATGTTTGGGCTGAAGAAAGCTTCTGAAGCTCCCGAACGATCAACCAGGAGGGAGGTAACATGCCAGTTAGGCATGTGACTCTGCCAGGGTCCTACTTGAGTGTAGGATGAGCTACTGACAAGTGCCTTGCCAAGCTCTTAAAGTTGAAGCATGGAATGCTTCCTCACAAGACTTGCCTTGTGGTGCTGATGCGCTCTATCAGGGTGGGTATATCTGCCTCCATCTGCGAAGATCATGCCTGGTTCTAGAAAAGAAGACTACACCCTCCTGTTCAGGCTGCTTCCTGCTGCACCCACCCGGCTCAGTTGAGCAAAGCCCTCTCCAGCCTCCAGTGAAGCTCTCCAAGACTGGGGTGGTTGGAAGACTGGGGTGGTGGTGGGAGACACCATCCCTGCTCCCACTTCCCAAACAGCTGAAGTCAGAGAGGAGATGGTAGGTCTCCCCCACCCTCTCCAGCCCAGGCACTTGCCCTTCACATCCCCATTTCTTCCTCCTGTGTAAAAGACTGCCAACCCAATCCTAACACCAGAAGCACCCTTGCCTCTGGAACACACTGCGACGGTGTCCTCTTTCCCTTCTATCTTTCTTCGTTACAAAAAATATTTGCTGCTGTGAGAGCAGCAACAGCACTGGTGGCTTCCCTATCACCTCTGCACTTGAATAAAAGACCAAGGATGGGACCTTCTTCAAAGCCAGGCATTCGGGGTGAGGTGACCGGGAGAATGCTAGCGATGCACATAGTTTGCTGTGACAGCAAAACATGTATTTTTAAACGTAGGGCTTGTTGTTTTTAAGCGCAGGCCTCTTCTGAGAAGGACAGTCTCTTTGGCCCTTTCGCAGAACCCAGAGAGGGAGCAGACAGGAAGGAGGAAGCACACCTCCCCACAAGGCAGGTTAGAATGTTGAGTGGCTCTTCGAAACCCTGAGGCTCTCAGCCAGTGCCCAACCTAGATAACCACTGGTCCAGGGGTTGTAATCATGCCATGCCTGATCCCCACAGTTTACAAGCTCCAGGACTTTTAGTTTGTATTGTTTCCCTTGCCCATTCATGTGGCTGAGTGTAGGACCAGTGTAGACCATGAGGTTTGCCTGACCAGCTTCAATGTATTGTGGTGGGGCTAAGTGTGTGTGTGTTTGGTGGGTTAGCTTACCCTCACTACTCTTGAGGAGAGGAGCCTGTATAAGATTTTCCAATATGGGGTAGGGTGCAGAGCAGGGGGGTGGGAATGAGCACATTCTAAAATCATTTCCACCTTTCTTTTTCCTCCCAAATGTAACATTGCCATTTGCAATTTCCCAGCAATGGCAAACCACTATTCAAAATGCAGATTGGCAAGCCATGATGTCCAACTTTGGAGAGGGGGGACTGAGGGCTGGAGACGTGGGAAAGACCTCAGGCTCACGTTGCCTCCTTTTGCATCGAAAGCCATTTTAAAAAATCAGTTTTTCAAAAAAGCAACCGAGACGCAGCAAGCGCAAGATTTCTGTCGGACTTGAGGATCCCCTGGTTTGTGCACTGCTGCTCTCTCAGCATCCTTCTCACTTGATTGCAGCACAGATGCAAAGAGCTTAAATTGCAATAAAAGTGGATGAGTGAAAACTGCCCGTAATGGCCTGTGAATTTCCCTCTAGGCTTTGAAACACCTCTTAATTACCTGCCGGCAGCCGTGCAAGAACAGTGCCAAGGCAGCGTTTGCCTTATTCAAATATGCCCACCAATGCACTGATTTTTAATTTATTTAAGGAATTGCTTCCAGAATACAAGCAGGGCCGTCTTTACCCCAGGGTGCAAGGGGTGTGGGGTACCCGGGTGCCGAATTCTGGGCGATGGAAAATGTAAACCTATTGTATACCAGTCCCTCTCAATCGGCAGCAGTGAAAAGCAATGGAGCAAAAGTCCCTGCCCCCCCCCATTGCTCTGTTACTCTGTAGTGTCAAATATTCCTGACGAGTCAGGAAACAAAAGCAGTTTTTTCTGCTGCGTCATTGTTACAGGTGAGCAATCGCCCCCCAAAAAGGCTCAACAACTTTGGCTTCCCCCCTCCCTATAAAAGCTCAATAAAAGTTAATAAAAGCCCCCGTTGCTCGGTCCCTGCTCCTGCCAACCTAGCAGTTTGAAAGCACGTCAAAGTGCAAGTAGATAAATAGGTACCGCTCCGGTGGGAAGGTAAATTGGCATTTCCGTGTCGCCAGAAGCGGCTTAGTCATGCTGGCCACATGACCTGGAAGCTGTACGCCGGCTCCCTCAACCCATAAAGCGAGACGAGCACCGCAACCCCAGAGTCGGCCACGACTGGACCTAATGGTCAGGCGTCCCTTTACCCTTTACCTTTAAACTACATTTGGGGCACTGGGTAGATCTTTGCACCCCGGTGGCGCATATCCTAAAGACAGCCCTGAATACAAATGCTGATCTGAATAGTTGGGCCATACAGGTCTGTGCACAAAATAACCTCACAAGACACAGTGCAAGAAGAAGGAGCACAATTTCAACAACCAGGAGAAGGACAGTAGAAGTGGGAGCCATCCCAAAGAAAACCTGAACCCTAATGTGGCAATTGCCTGCTGACCAGTCCTTTCCCATAATGCAACAGGGGCACCTCTGGACTATCAGTATTTTGTAGACAGGATTCTGATTTTGGGCTTCTCTCTTCCACAGACAACTCCCAGCTCACTAAACCCTGATACCTCTTCAGCTTCCAACACTTCCTCTCCCCAGTCTTCTCCCTCTGACTACTCATTGTCCCACCACCACTTCCCAGGCTCTGAGCCTTCTTCCCTTGGTGGTTCCCCAGTTGGTGCCCCGTCTGCATCCAGCCAGTTCCTGACACCCGTCCCAGGCACTGGCGGAAGAAGGGAGTGCGGTGGGTGTGGTCTGCCCCAGGTGTCATCCCTGAGGGGGGTGACATTGCCACCCCGCTGCCCCGGGACGTTTGCCGCAGATGGCACCCCCTGGGACGTTTGCCATGGGCAGCCCCCCCCCCAGGATGCTTGCTGCTTGCTGTGGGCAGCACCCCCTCTGGACACTTGCTGCTCACCACAGGCAGCTAGCTTCCCCCCCCCCCCCGGTACCTCCACCTCTGGTCCCAGATGCTTCTGCTATAAAAGGGCTCAGTTGCAGCTTGTTCCCTGCTGGAGCAACTTCACAGCTCCGAAACATGCTCACCGTGCCTTGCGGCCCACCTGAACCTTCCCCTTGTCCTACACCCTGGTTGACCCTTACAGATCCTGCAGAGCATGATGCCAAGTGAGAAGGCCACACTGTAAGTCTCCTGGGGGTGCTCAGCAAAGTCTGGTGATGTGTAAGATGATGTCTTTATTTGTGAATTACTGCATTTTAATGCATTTTCCTCCAAACCGGCCTTGATTCAAATGGAGAAAAAGGACAGGCCAGCTGCATTTTTCAGCCGGTAATGTGCGCACAACCTCTGTTCATCATTACCCCAACCAGCCCCATCCCACCCCTGCCCCCCAAATGCAGGAACCGGCAACCCAGGGACAATTTGGGCCACCAGCAGAGCGACACAAAACGACTTGGGCTGACTTTGGGAGACACCAATGATTAATTTCCATTCTGCTTTCTTACGAGGTTGTGACCCAAGTCAGCCAGGCACGAGCTACTGGGGAGGGGGGGGGGAACTTGGCTGGATTTCAGAGACCACCCCCCTTTAGAAGTCCATTAGGCTGACCTGGAAGTGGAAACATTTGCAACTGGATTTCAAAAGGCCAAATGAAGCCGGCGAATTCTGTTTGACATTAATTCCAGGAAATTAAATATTCGTCCCAGATGTTTAATAAACACATTCAGGCCTTCCCAAAGCACTCTGGATGCACTTCATACGCTTCTAGCCTCAAAGAACGCGTAAGTGTTCAAAGGCTAGATGAACGATATCTTCCAAGTACAGATACGCTATGTATGGGCTGACAATGAGGAAAGCTGTGGGAAAGGTGGCTTGCTGCTGTGTGGTATCCCTAATGGGGCAGAAATCAGGCATATTTCATTGGAGGTGAGGGTGGGAAAGAGGGTAATTGAAACATATAAAAGAAGCAGGCAGTGTCAGTTCACATTTCTTAGTACAGAAAGTATTGATCTGATGTATAGAGATCTTTCCTATTCTGCTTAGTTCAAAAGGGTTCTAGAAGTTACAGATAGGTAGCCGTGTTGGTCTGCCATAGTCAAAACAAAAAAAAATCCTTCCAGTAGCACCTTAAAGACCAACTAAGTTAGTTCTTGGTATGAGCTTTCGTGTGCATGCACACTTCTTCAGATATCTGAATTTTTTTAGGGTTCTAGAAGGTTTCTTTCTATGTGTAAGATGCTGGCAGAAGGTTTCTGATGTTTGGGTTATACCATCTGGGAAGCTGAGTACAACTGGTTTAAACTGGTTCTGTCATCCTTTCTGTCAAGGTCATGCTGACTATAATATTAAGGCCAGAAGGAGCCTGGGTTTCACTCACTTTCTCGTGTTAAGGTTTAGTCTTATTATAAGTTCTTGTAAGTTAGTTTATGATAAATCTGCTGCAACTGGATTTCTTGTGGACAGTGCCAGTCCTGAATGTATTGGATTTGTGACCATTATGCACATTTGCCTTCAGTAGCGAGTAAAGCTCTGCTGGAAGAAATTGCCTCTGGTCTATTTTGGGGGGAACTCTGCAATGTGTTTTAAGTCTTCCTCAGCCTTGCACGACAGGCAATGGGAAAGATCAGGAATGTGTTTTTTAAGCACGAGTTCCATAAAATAAGGAACACCTTGATGGTAAAGTAAGGCGCATCCCTAGGCCACCAAGTGGAATTAAAAGTTCTGGGTTCAATCCCAAGCAACTCCAGGGAAGGCTAGAAATGACCTTCACTTGAAAACCTGGAGAGTCAGTTCCCATTGGTGTACAGGTGTTAGAAACCTTCACATTTTGCACCCCAGGTTGCCCCTCCTCTCCCCATGTTATGCCCTCAACTGGTCCTTCTCTACACTGGAATGTATCTGAACACTCTTCATAGCAGAGCCTTGTCTGTTAGGGCAAATGGCGCCCCACCAACCTCAGCGTGCTCACATAGGAAGCTGCAAATACTCATGGCGTTAGTCACAATCTGCAGGTATCCTCCAGCTTCTTGAGAAATTATTGAGAAATACCCACCTGAATAGCTGGTTAGAACATGGTGCTGATAACGCCAAGGTTGCAGGTTCGATCCCTGTCTGGGGCAGCTGCACATTCCTGCATTGGGGGTGGGGCTTGGATTAGATCAGGGGTCAGCAAGGTTTACCGGCCATGGGCCGAATCACTTCCATGGAGATTGTCCGTGGGCCGGACCGGCACAGCGCAACGCCAGAAATCACGCATGCGCATGCCCAGACCCCTAAAACCGCGCCTGCGCAGAAGCAATTTTTGGCGTCTGGACATGCACAGATGCGATTTCTGGTATCTGCATGTGTGCAGATGTGATTTCTGGCACTGCTCAGTGAGTCCCTGTGCCACGCTGCATCAGTTTAGTGCAGCACGCGGGGGACTCACTGAGCAGGTGGCTCAGTTCGGGGGTGGCTCGGGGGCCGGTAAAACCAGGGGTCAGCAACCTTTTTCAGCCATGGCCCAGTCCACCACCCCTCAGACCATGTGGTGGGCTGGACTATATTTTGAAAATAAATAATGAAGGAATTCCTATACCCCACAAATAACCCAGAGCTGCATTTTAAATAAAAGGACACATTCTCCTCATGTAAAAACACCAGGCAGGCCCCGCAAATAATCCAGAGCTGCATTTTAAATAAAAAGACACATTCTACTCATGTAAAAACATGCTGATTCCCAGACTGTCCACGGGTAGGATTGAGAAGGTGATTGGGCCGCATCCGGCCCCTGGGCCTTAGTTTGCCTACCCCTGGGTAAAATGGTCTTCGAGGGCCGCATTGGCCCATGGGCCGCACGTTGCCGACCCCTGGATTAGATGAGTCTCTTGCAACTCTACAATTCTGTGATTTTTGATTGGTGCGTTTCCTGGGGCTGATAGGAATTGCAGGGTACTTATTTGGGGAAGGCTGTTCTAGCCACTCAAGAGCCAAACTCTCTCACTCCCACAAATATGTCATGCTGGGAACTGCCCTTTCTGTTGTTTAGGCCTTCCAAAGCAAAAAAAGCGCATGGCGAAAACACATGAGCCACTTGTTCTTGGCGGAAGTGGGCAATTCCCCCCTTTCCTCCTCCCTCTTTCCCAGTCCACCAACCATTATTATTCCAGCTCTTAAACCTGTGCCAAACTGTTAATGTCTTAATGCTTATTCAAGTGTCAGGGAGTGCTGGCAGATGTCAGAGTAAATGGGAGGCTGTCAGTGAGGAAATTACTTACCATTCATAAACTGATGGCTGCAGTCTGTCAGGTAGCATTTGAGCTTGGTCGTCAGGCTGAAATGGGGGGAGGAGGAAGTTTGATGCTGGTTGGGGTGCAGGGAGAAGGAATTTCAGGGTTTACAATAGAGGGGGGAGGTGGAAGGAATTGCCTCCAGCCGTGTCCACAATAAAACAAAAGCTACAGACCCTCCAAGGGTCCCTATTTTCCAGGGACTTCCCTGATTTAAAGAAGCCATCCCAGTTTCTGACTTGATCCTGGAATGTCCCACTTTTCCTTAGGATGTCCCTATTTTCATTGGAGAAATGTTGGAAGGGGTAAAGCTAACAGAGAACCAAGGATCCTCTGTAACCTCAAAGCTTCTAAGTTTTGTTTTGCTGCCCTTTAAAAAAAGAAACAAAGAAAGTGGTAGGCATATGGTGTTGAAATAATCTAGGGCCATCTGCAGAATCCACAGAAGCAGAGAGAGAACTGCGGTGCAAATTCTCCACCTGGCTGGAATCAAGTTTCTGTTTGTACTAAGAGTCTCTTTTTAATAGGCGAGCTTCCTAGCACACTGCTAGCCTGAAGCTTTGAAGCCAGCTTTACACATCACATGTTAGTGGGTGTAAAGGTAAAGGGAAATGGACCCCTGACCATTAGGTCCAGTCATGGCCAACTCTGGGGTTGCAGTGCTCATCTTGCTTTATTGGCCAAGGGAGCCGGTGTAGAGCTTCCAGGTCATGTGGGCAGCATGACTAAGCTGCTTCTGGCGAACCAGAACAGCGCATGGAAACGCCGTTTACCTTCCCGCCGGAGCGGTACCTATTTATCTACTTGTACTTTGACGTGCTTTCAAACTGCTAGGTTGGCAGGAGCAGGGACTGAGCAACAGGAGCTCACCCCGACGCAGGGATTTGAACCGCCGACCTTCTGATCGGCAAGCTGTAGGCTCTGTGGTTTAACCCGCATCCCTGTTAGTGGGTGTACATTATGATTATGATTATGATTATTTTCAGTGAGGCATCTCAAAACGATTCACAGTACAAAAACACAGAGGAGCAATTGCGCATACCGAAAAAATTAAAACAATTACAGATGGATAGATATGCATATATAAACATTGTAGATGTACAACAATTACATCTGTGAAATCAATTTCTGTTCTAATACAGATGCCAACTAGGATAACAAGTCCTTCTTAGGGGTCATCCATATTGTCTGGGGGCACCAACTAGCGAGGGCAGAAGGGGCTTCGGCCCCCTCAATATTTGTTGGCAGGGGGCTGAGCCCCCAAATATTGAGGGGGCCAGGAGGCACAGAGGGTGATTTTTACCCTCTTCATTCCCCACCCCCTGCTGCTGATGGGCAAGCGCTGGACCGCCAGGGGGGAAGAGTGATTTTCACCCTCTCCACTCCCCAGCCCCCACCACCAGCAGGGTGCAATGGGGATCTCTGTGGAGGGTGCCTGGTTTGTGCTCCCCCGATTACACATGACGTCAGGGGGCAAGTTGGCACCCCAATACTGTGACCCTTCATTTCAGATTTTCTCACACCGTCTCCTTTTTGGAGTATCCCTAGTATGAGAAAATCCAGATTAAGGGAGGGAAAAGCGTAGGCAAGCAGTGATTTGGAGGACAGCGTTATATGGTCAAGGAAAAAGTAATGGCCATACAGGAAGCCTACTATCCATATTAAGCAACAGTCAGGAGGAGGCAGAGAGAGAGGTTGGCAAAGAATGTATATGTACAGAACTGAGGCCTTATTAAAAGGCAATCCATCTGTAGACAAAACCCTACAATTGCACGAGCCAAGTGAATCTGGGATTTACCACACCGGATTCAAAGACTAGATAGAGCTGCCTGTCACTGTTACCAGCAACTATTGCTAATTTATTTGTGCAGGACAAGGAAGCAACTGGTTGAGACCTGAGCAACAACAGGTTTGTGTTGTGCTGCCTGGCTGAATCATTTTCGTTCTTCTGTCTTTGCTGGATTGGCCAACCCCATAAAGTGTTTTCCCTCTCATTTTACGTGTGATTTTGATCAAGCTATATTTGAAACCTCCACTTTTTTAAACAGGCACTGAAGTCGCCTTCCTGGAGATGTGTGACGTAGAGATATTACTCCATCTCTTTCTCTCACTGTCCATTCTTAAGGCAACAGTTAGTACTACAGCTGGTAGTGGCTTCTAGATAATTTGCCAGCTATTTTCAACCCAGCCAGGAAGCCCCAGTTAAAGCTGAAATGTGACAAATGCAACTGGAACCAAACTTCTTCCCTTTTTGGACAGCGAAACTCACAAGCTGCAGAGCTGAAATCTGGCCCTTTTGTCAGCTGGAGGTGGGGAAGAGACAGGGTCAATAAGTTCTTCTCCCTTATCGTGTTTTTGCTTAATAAAATGGAAAGAAATTTCATCACACTTCTTGAAAAGAGGCTTATGACATGGTGATTCCTTAATGTATTGGTTTTGGGTTCTTTCCAAGGGTGTCAGTTTCTGGGACTTCCCGTAAATAAATCTTTTTTTGGTTTTATTTGTCTCTTCCTTTCCGCTGAAACTGGTTTTAAAAATTCCCTATGAATTCTGCTTGCAAAAGCTCTCCACTCTCTCCCATTCATGCCAAGGCAAGAATCCCTGTAGAGAAATTGACTAATCAGATTCAGTTTTCCAGAGACTTGGTCAAACTGGATACCTTGGGGCAGTATCCCCAGATTCCTATGATCATTTTTATTTTTTTAAGAGTTTAGAGCTTTTGCAAAACCTGAGATATGAGATAAAATGCACAGACCATGTACACACTATGCAGTCAAAACTCAGTTGTTGAACATCTCTATTTTCGAACGCTTTGGCTCCTGAACGCTGAAAACCTGGAAGTAAATGCTCCTGTTTTCAAACATTCCTCAGAACTTGAGCATCAGATGCGGCTTCTGCTTGAGTGCAAGAAGCTCTTGCAACCAATTGGAAGCCGTGCCTTGGTTGTCGAACATTTCGGAAGTCGGATGGTCTTCTGGAATGGATTACATTTGCCAACAGGGGTTTGACTGTACCTTTAAAGCACACTTGAAGCACAATTCCCCCCTCAAAGAATTCTGGGCACTGTAGTCTGTTAAGGGTCGCTGGGGATTGTAACTCTCTGAGGGGGAAACTACAATGCCCAGAACTCTTTGAGAGAAAGATTGTGCTGCGATTGTGCTTTAAAAATCTAGCATATACACAGGCAAAGTTCTTCTAATTTTGGTGTGTTGGAAATTAGTCTGCTCTCCACTTTCAGTATTTTAACTGTGTCCTCTACCCCCAGGGGAAATTCTTGCTGAAAATCCATGATTAAACGGTATCCCTCTAACATTATCTTCATTTTCTGTTCTGTTTTCCATTTTCAGGAGAGGGGATTGGCACTTTGGTGGTCAAAATAGAAAGCACCCATTCCTCAGAGAGAGGAAGCCACAGAGTTTGGGGAAGCCCAAGGTTTGCAGAAATAGAAAAAGCGAAAACTGTTTTAAGAAGGGGGAACCCTGAAGGAGGGGGGGAACTCCAAAAACAGCCCAGTGGGGACTGCTGAGGAGACTAAGGAACAGAAACCAGGTGGGAGGAGGAATGCTGTGTTGTACCCTGAAGAGGGGCATTGCTTGACTATAAATATTTAGACCACATATTTCAGTACTTTATTTTGATTCTGGATTTTTATTGGTGATATTGACAACATATATATTTGTTTTATTTGTATCTTTGTATTGCGATTTTGTTTTATCTTACATTGTAAACCACTTAGATATTTTTCAACAATGTATATTGAGTGGCCTATAGATGATTGATTGATTGATTGATTGATTGATTAAATAAATAAATAAATAGCACCCCCACCCACCCACCAATCATTTTAAACATACAGAAAGGGCTAAATATTGTTATGTTCCTATACCTCATCATCTGACCTATATGGCAGCCTTTGTTTCCTTCTGTTGGTCTACAAGCTTTCGTCCAAGAAATGGGTGCAATCTGTTTGTTTAAGTGTCTTCTCCTTCTTCTCTTCTTCTTCTTCTTCTTCTTCTTCTTCTTCTTCTTCTTCTTCTTCATTCTATTTAGTCCCAGAGAAGGCAGGGGAGAAGAGCAAGGGAATAGGGCCAGTGGGGGAATGGGGCAGAAGGCACATTGCTTGGTCTGACAACTCTTGATGGCCCAAGGACCACAATTTGGGAACCTTTGTCCTGGATTAGAGCCCCACATTGGGCAAAATATTCCTAAATTGCAGGGGGTTGGACCAGAGGATCCATGGGGTCCATAGCTGTCAATGTTTCCATTTTTTTAAGGGAAATTCCCTTATTCCAAATAGGATTCTTCGCAAGAAAAGGGAAAAGTTGACAGCTATGTTGGGGTCCCTTCGAACTCTACATTTCTAGAACGTACATTGCCTTGACACATTTTAAATATGAGGCACCTGAGGAATATAGATTAGTCATAATAGAGAACAGAAATAAATAATGGGAAACATGGGTGTTCTGCTTCTGTTTTCTCAGTAGCTCATGTATCGTACTCTGTTTCCCTCTCTTACCCTTCCACCACCTCCTTTTTGGTGAGCGGAAGTGACACGACTCGCTTTTCCTCCTCAGGCAGTGATGTAGCAGCTTCTTCCCCCTTGATTACACCTCCACCACAGTTAGCCTTGTCCTTGTACATTTTTGGCTGTGGAAAACACTAGCTCCAAATGATCTCACCTGCAAGAGCCTCTGGACACATGAGCAAGCGCTCAAGGAAGACTACCTCTGAATCACCATTCGTAGATAAACCTGACAGTAGCAGGAGGACTCAGGAGCCGCCTTCTGCTGCCACTCTGACTGAAAAATACTTGGGAACTCTGCAATGTGACGCTTCCCGCAAGCCCTGAGCCTGAGGCAAATGTCTGAATTGCCCAATGGGTGAGCCAATAAAGGTTTTCCCTGATAGATCCTTTTCAGTATGTCGGCAGGGGCAAATTCTCCTACCAATTTCCTCAGAGTCCTTTTTTGCATCTCATATCCTTGCCTGTTGCGTTGAGGGGCAGCAGAATTGCCACTCTGTTAGGGCAGTGGTTCTCGAACCTTTTTCCTCTGGGCCACCCTATCAGAAGAAAAAACACCAAATTCCATGCCACACCCAATTTTGTATTGATAAGAATACAAAACGTGACAGCTGCATATTCCTGCATTTGCAAGGGGTTGGACGAGATGATCCTCAACTCTACAATTCCATGAAAAACTCCGCTCATATATTATACAGAGAATGAAGTTTAATGTTTCCCTCCTCTCCGCCCCTTCCACATTTCCCCTAAATTTCTCTCCCCCTCTCTCCCACCCTCTCTTTTCCCCTCAAGCCCATATGGACTACAGCAAAAAAATTGTTTCTAAGGGACGGCAATCAAATTGTATGAAGGATGCTACGATTTAAAAACAGAGGCACGGAATGTACTTTTGTTACTTATGGAAAATATTTCATTAAAAACCCCAAATATAGTTTTTACCGTAATTGGGCATCCTATATAAATGACAGTGGACACTCAGGTTGCGAACGTCATCCGTGTGGGATGCATGTTCGCAACCCGCAGCATTCGCAACCCGTGTCTGTGCACACGCGGGTTGCGATTCGGTGCTTCTGCGCATGCGCAAAGCATGCTTTATCGATTCTGCGCATGCGCGACCGTCGAAACCTGGAAGTAACCTGTTCTGGTACTTCCGGGTTTTGGCAGTCCACAACCTGAAAAAACACAACGTGAAGTGTCTGTAACCCGAGATATGATTGTACTGTAAACAAATAAAAGCAGTTGATTTTCTATTATTTCACTGCAATCGAATACTGTAAGATATTCCACAGAGTCTCAACCACTCCTGTATAGGTAACACTTTATCTCCAATCTCCTCCTTACTTTCGTGATATTTGTCAGCCAGGGGAGAAATGAAGCCTGCTTTGTACACTAACTTCATAGCAGCCAGGAGGAAACCTAATCTAGTCAGGCTTCTCCTGCTGGCTGCCTTCTAAAACTGCAGGCATCTCTTATTACTAGGATTGATTTATCTTGTACTTCACTGCTATTTTTCCCTCTTCATTGCAACAAGCTGGTGATTATTATTGTCTCACCAGAGTGGTACATGCTCTGGTTATCTTCCAATGCACTCTACACAGGGCTACCTTTGAAGGTGACCCGGAAACTACAACTAATCCAGAATGCGGCTGCCAGACTGGTGACTGGGAGCGGCCGCCGAGACCATATAACACTAGCCTTAAAGGATCTACACTGGCTCCCAGTACATTTCCAAGCACATTTCAAGGTGTTGGTGCTGACCTTGAAAGCCCTATATGGCTTCAGCCCAGTATACCTGGAGGAGCATCTCCACCCTCATCGTTCTGCCCGGACATTGAGGTCCTTCTCCGAGGGCCTTCTGGCAGTTCCCACATTGTGAGAGGTGAGGTTACAGGGAACCAGGCAGAGGGCCTTCTCGGTAGTGGCGCCCGCCCTGTGGAACACCCTCCCATCAGATGTCAAGGAGATAAACAGCTAGGTGATTTTTAAAAGGAATCTGAAGGCAGCTTTTAGTGTTTGATGCTGTACTGCGTTTTTACTGTTTTTTAGCTGGGAGCCGCCCAGAGTGGTTGGAGCAACCCAGTTGCTTATAAGCATATAAGTAAATAACAACAATTTTTATTCCCATTTTAAAGATTCATGTTTGCCAGGATTTCATTGCATTTTGTTGCGGGTGCTGGGAAATGTGTGAGGGGGAAACTGCCTAGGATTCTCTAGGGGAGGCCATGTGCTTTAAATCTGGGTTGCCCTCCCTACTCACCCTGACTTCTGTGGCCTTGAGCAACTCACTAGCCCTCCTTTCAGCCTCAATTTGGGCATCTTTAAAATGGGTGGGAATAATCATCAGGGCCTTCTCGCTAGTGGCGCCCGCCTTGTGGAACGCCCATCAGATGTCAAGAGATAAAAAACTACCTGACATTCAGAAGACATCTTAAGGCAGCCCTGTTCAGGGAAGTTTTTTATGTATGACATATCAGTGTATTTTTGGTCTTTGTGGAAGCCGCCCAGAGTGGCTGGGGAAACCCAGCCAGATGGGCGGGGTACAAATAAATTATTATTATTAATTATTATTATTATCATCATCATCATCATCATCATCATCATTAGAAGTTGGAGGCTGCAACATAGCATTGCACTGCAGCGTGAGAATTGATTCAGCTCAGGATTAGGGGCTGGCCCAGGGCATTTTGACACCTGAGGTGAACCCCTACATGGTGCCCTCACCAGGGAAGCAGGGGTAAGAGTGAGGGAAGATCTGCTTCAGGAACAAGGAGGGAAGAAAGGTCGACATTGGGATCTGCTGTCCTGGTGAATCCTGCCCCCTGAGGCGGTTGCTTCCCCTGGCCTCATGGGTGGCCGACCCTGTGCAGGATACTCCATTGAGTCCTCTCTCCCACTATCCACGTCACTATCTAGTGTTCCACCGAACTCAGTAGAATTTTTAACTTTTGAGGAACCGTGCCTAGGGCAGTGTTGCAAAAAACCCCAGGAAGATGCTTGAGTCATCCTCAGGTCTGAGATTTATGCTGATTGCACAAGCAAAACAGTTAACCCCTACAGCGAAACAATAAGATTAACTTTTTTTAAAAAAATATGATCCGTTCTGTCTGAAATGGTATAGACAGTCTCCACCTCATTCTGCTGCCACTGTAGGCATAATTAAATGTAACGCACACCCCACCTCCAAAGAAATTAAGAGAGACGAGAGATCCGATCACAGTCTTGTGGTTAACCTTGCCAAAAAAAACCCAAAACCATTTCCTTGATTAAAAATCCGTCGGTGCGTTTTGCTGCTGGTGGTTCGAGCCCAGCCAGGGACGGCTGTGTGCAGAATTCCTGCATTGCAGGGGGTTGGACTAAATGACCCTTGGGATCCCTTCCAACTCTCCAATTCTATGGAAATCCTTCTCGCTCTTGCTTTTCTTTGGGGGGGGGGCGGTGAAACACAGACGAAAACAACAAAACTCCCTTTTGCTCTGATCTCTGCTTCTCAGCGTTGCTCTCTCCTTCCTCCCCCGCCTCCCACCGTAGGTAGAGAGATTCCGAGCTAGGATTGGCGGAGGAATTCTGGGGGGGGCGGAGCCAAAGGACCCGGGAGAAGGGGGCGTGTGCGCTACTAGTACGCTCGCGGCTGGCAGAGCGATCAGTTTTGCAGCTGCAGAAAGGCGCGCCGGGTGTTGTTTTTTTGTCTGCGCTGCTAGATTGATAGATTTAGGTTCTTATTTATTTTAGCTCCATAATTTAGACAGGGGGCGGGCGGGTTTGTTAGGAGGTCGCGCAGAGCTGCACCGGTGCGCGGAGCTGCTGGGACCTCGGCGAAGGATCTCGCGCAGAGGTTGGATCTTGTGGAGGGCTGCGCTCGGGAGAGTCGAGGTGAAGTTTTCCTCTCTGAGCCTCCGAGCTCATCTCTGCAGTGGAAACCTGCGCTTTGGCGCCCTGAAGAGACTCGGCGACAGAAATTGGAGAGAACTTGTAGCCTATATCCGGAGATCCTTTGAGCCAGGTAAAAAGACGCGCGTGCGTGGGAATGAGCGTTTCCGTGTCTGTGAATGCCTTCGGGTTGATGTAGCGTCGTCTGAGCGCACTTGCAATGTGGACCGTGTTGTACGCTTGACTCGTGAAGTTCCACCGATTTCTGCCGGGTTTCATTTTCCCAAGGTGTGTTTTTTTAGTATTGCGGCCACCCATGAAAATTACCTCCCTTGCTTCCAACAGCTTGTTGTCTTTATATTTCGAGGACTTGTGCGGAGGAGCAGATCCTGCATGCTATCAAAGGCTTTATTGAGTGGAACGTGACGCGCTATATTGAGTGGAACGTGGGAGGGCCCCTTCTTTGGAAATCAGTGTAACTTACATCTAAGTGCTTTGCGCTACTGAGCCAAGGAGATTGGAAAGAGAAGGTGGGAAATCGGGAGCGTGGTTTTCAACCTATATGGTCACGTTCCCGGGTCACATAAACCAGTTTATTTGCTCTTGAAACTAGTTTGACGCAGGGGTAGCCTTGGATAACTTAGGGGTGCACGCACATTATAATTTTAAGCGCAGTACAGTACTCTTGCTTAAGTGACACATGGATCGCTAAGTTGCACTGTTTACGTTTCTTTTTTGTAAAAAAATATTTAAGGGGGTCATCAGTATTTTCTTTTGTCACTTGAATTCAGGATTCCCCTTTTGTTAATTTCCATGCTGCGTAAAACGATGAGGAATGCATTTCTTCCCATATATAGGCTGACTTCCTAGGGCTCTTTTTTTTGTAAACAAGAGAGGAATTCCAAAATACTCGCCTCGGTAATGTAGATGATGCATGGAGACGACTTGCTGTGAGGGGTCAGGGTATACGGTACCTTTCAAGAGGGCAGCTCCTTTGAACAGAACTGAATAACTTGACAGATGGATTGATGGGATTTTATAGGGCAGATCCATTCCATGCACATTTAATGCACAGGACTCCCTTGTGGAGAAACCTGGGAACTGTAGTTCCCCCCTGCCAGAGCTACAGTTCCCAGCATCCTTAATAAACTGCAGTGCCCAGGATTCTTTTAGGAGAAGTCGCAGGCTTCAAATGTGTTTTAAAGTGTTGTTCAGTAATTGGAGTTGATGTCAAAAGGTGAGCGCATGGGTGATTTCAGCTGGGTCCTCTATTCAAAGGGCTTTGTAAACAGTAAACTGATACTGAGCTACACTGAAATGCATCCATTGTGTACTTTAAGCTGTTTGCTTGTCAGTTAGTGAGACTGGTGTAGACTTGTTTGCAACCCAGTGATGTAACGGTGCATGGACGCTCATTTGTGAGACACCCCCCCCCACAGGTATGCCCATTTAAAGACGGTACAGTAAAAGTTATTTTTCTTAATCAATGCAGGCATTCTGGCTTTAATACTGTTTCACGCCTCTCCAGTCTCTGAGCTGTGTGAAAGTCTGGGGGTCTAGGCACTTTCCCAGGGTTCACATTAAGGCACAACAGAGACTGTGTTGTCTTTATGATATATGGTCCATTTACCTACCCTGAACCTACGATGGAGGGGTTTGCACTACCAAAGGTTCTTGCTTCTCCCAAGCTGTAGCCAGGGATCTGAAAAGACCTGAAACTGAAGTCCTAAAAAACTCCACATTCTTTTGGTCTCTGCCCACTTGGGCACTGAGTCCTCACTTTCTTAATGGCTCATCACCTTGCCTTAGTTAACAACTCGTACTCATTATCAGCCTGGCTCTTCCAGCAATTGAATTGCTCTGAAAATTCAGGGGGCTTGATTCAATTCTGACCCTTTAATGGTTCCAGGTATTTAGGGGAGTCTGTCCCCCCCAAAAAACTATAACACTACTAAGTCATCTTTCTTGCTGAACTCTGGCCCCTTCCGCTTTTGCTTAATATCTAGCCTGATGAAGAGTTCTGCTGGACTCAGAAGATTGCTCGGTGCTTTGTGGCATTTTGGGTATAATACCAGGGACTTTGGAATTTCCAGGATAAAAATGGCAGGTTAACCCTTTAGCTCTGCATGCTAATGTAACCTAACCTGTCCTCCGCAGATCTTATTTAGTAGGTCTCTCTCTGTGAAAAGCTTATTTATTTGGCATTCTGAGAATTGGTAAATAGAGCCCCATGGAGATGATGCTGTTGTTTCTGCTCTGATACGACTAGTGAGTCCCTGCTCCACTATGTCACTGTGGCAACATGATCACAAAACAAACTGTATTCACTAGGAAGTAAGTTTGACTGGTTTAAGAAAATGCAACCTAAGCCCTTCTAACCAGTTCCTCTGCTGTTAATGTTCGCTCATCTTTGTTTAAAAAGCTTGAAATCAGAATTGGAGGACTTCATGGCGGACAGGAACCATAGAACCACAGAATTGTAGAGTTGGAAAAGGGACCCTGAGGGGCATCCAGCCCAACCCCCAGCTATGCAGGAATCTAAACTGTGACAGATGGCCATCCAACCTCTGCTTATGAACCTCAAAAGAAGGAAAGTCCACCACCTCCCAAGGGAGTCTGTTCTACGATTGAACAGTGCTTGCCGTCAGAGAGTCATTCCTGATGTTTAGTCAGAATCTCATTTCTTGTAACTTGAAGCCATTAGTTCGAGTCCTACCCTCCAGAGCAGGAGACAACAAGCTTGCTCCATCCTCCATGTGACAGCCTTTGAGATATTTGAAGATATCTCCTCTCAGTCTCCTCTTTCCCAGGCTTAAACATACTCAGCTCTCTCAACCATTCCTCATAGGGCTTGGCTTCCAGACCCTTGATCATCTTGGTTGCCCTTTTCTGCACACATTCCAGCTTGTCAACATCCCTCTTAAATGGTGGTGCCCAGAAGTGGACACGGTATGTCAACTGTGGAAGATGCCCTTTCAATCATAGCTACCTGTCATACCTTAACTAGGCAGAGGGCACTTTGGGACAATGGCCAATGAAGTCTCTGTTCTCCTATCCTAGAACTGAAGCCACGAGGTTATGCAGATCAGCCATACCAGAGTTAGAATCCTCCTTGTGGCGAGGTGGGGAGCCAGTGGCTCGGCAGGTGCTGTTTGAATCCATTAGCCGCAGCCAACAGGAGCAGTAGGCTGGGGTGATACAACCTGTAGTCTAACAACATATAGAGAACCACAGGTTTAGACAGGATTGTAAGTTGTTTTTCTATGCAACAGCAGCAGCAAGAATATTATTGGCACAAAAATGGAAGCAAGAAGAACTACTGGCGAAAGAAGAATGGAGGATGAAGTTGATGGACTATGCAGAATTAGATAAATTAACAGGAAAGGTTCGAAACCTGCGAGATCAGAGATTCTTAGAGGACTGGAGCAAATATATGAACTATTTGAAAAGTAGTTGTGATGAACAGATTACGCTAGTAGGACTGCAAGAAGTTTTGTAAGGTGGATTATTTGAAATATTGCAAGAAAGACTATGAAGAGAATTATTTGTTAAGGACAGTTAAATGTAATCTAGAAACTAAGAAATGCATAATAAGGGATAAAGAACGGAAAATCATCAGTGGTGTTGATGGAAGTCTAAAAATATTGTATAAGATGAGAAGTTACGTTGCATGACTGTTGGAACTGATATGTTAAAAAAAATCAATAAAAATGTGTGTGTGTGTGTGTGTGTGTGTATCTAGAGAGAGAGAGAGAGAGCGAACCACGGGTTCCTCCTCCCCAAGATCTCCCAATGGACTGTCCGCTTTAATGGAAGCTGTTGTGTGGCCCAAGCAAAGAGCAGGGCGAATTGAGGAGAACTGAAACCTTATCATTCAGAGCTGAAGCTTACAGGGGCGGCAGACCTTTAAAAATGTCTTGTCTGGCTGGTCTACTTCCTCCTCCGTTAGGAGAATCTGTGCTCGTTCTCTTCCCCTCTCATTTCTGCACTAACGGGTTTGTTTTGGCTCGCCTTGCCAAGCCTGGAGACGCGGAAACACCCTCCCACAGTGCGGCTGAGGGTTGCTAAGCCCTCTAAATTTAGGACCGGGCGAGATGCGGAACAGAGAAAGGGAAGGCAGGGAGAAGATCTGGAGTTTGGTAGGGCAGCTGCCTTGTTTTGATCATAAGATCTGGCAAGTAAGACTCGGGTGTCAACCGGTGACTCGTCCCTTCCTCCCCAAACATAGTGCGGAATGATTTCTATATGCTAGGGATGGAAACCCTGATAATGCCTCTTCGTTGCCTGGGTGGAGCAGGGGGTGTGCGTGTCAAAACTAGACTACTGTAAATTTCTGTTTGTGCTTCCACTTACTCTGGCTGTGCCCAATGCTCACTTGTATGTGGCCCTTGGATTTATTTAATATATTATTTATACCCCGCCCATCTGGCTGGGTATCCCCAGCCACTCTGGGCGGCTTCCAACGAAATATTAAAATGCAATAGTCTGTCAAACATTAAAAGCTTCCCTAAACAGGGCTGCCTTCAGATGTCTTCTAAAAGTCTGGTAGTTATTTTTCTCTTTGACATCTGGTGGGAGGGCGTTCCGCAGGGCGGGCGCCACTACTGAGAAGGCCCTCTGCCTGGTTCCCTGTAACTTGGTCTCTTGCAGCGAGGGAACCGCCAGAAGGTCCTCAGCACTGGACCTCAGTGTCCGGGCAGAACGATGGGGGTGGAGACGCTCCTTCAGGTATACTGGAATGAGGCCGTTTAGGGCTTTAAAGGTGCTGATCAACATTTTGAATTGTGCTTGGAAACGTACCGGGAGCCAATATAGGTATTTCAAGACCTGTGTTATGTGGTCTTGGCGGCCACTCCCAGTCACCAGTCTAGCTGCCGCATTCTGGGTTAGTTGTAGTTTCCGGGTTACCTTCAAAAGTAGCCCCACAAAGAGCGCATTGCAGTAGTCCAAGCGAGAGATAACCAGAGCATGCACCGCTCTGGTGAGACAGTCTGCGGGCAGGTAGGGTCTCAGCCTGCATACCAGATGGAGCTGGTAAACAGCTGCCCTGGACATTATGCCATTATGAAGAACAGAAACTCATCTGCCAAATGTGATTCTAATAGGTAGAAGGTTTTATGCCTTCTCTTGGGCTGCAGTCTTCAGATCATTTTCTCTGGAACTGTTTGTGTTGACTGTGTGGGAGCACTTGGATCAGTTAACTGATGAGGCACACCTGAAAAGCACCCAGTCAGGGCAGTTCTTCCAGTAACACCTGCTGAAATCATCTTTCTGGTGCTGTCCAGGGCCTGGGGGAACTCTGCTAGCCAAGGCAGGTGTCCACCGTTCCTGCCTCTCCTCCGCCAGTGCAGAGGAAAACTTTGCAGAAAATAATATTGCTGGGAACATTCATGACAGGCAGCAAATGCTTTTACTCATGATCCCAGACAACTGATAGGTGGCATCCGTCATGATTTGATGCCTTTGAGAGCCTTATCCTCTCAAAGGCATCCATTGGATGTCCCTGGGTTCAAATGTAACGAGAGATGGAATGTTCTCCCTAGTTACTTTTTCCTAATTCTGTTAATTTACATTAAGAGTTACCGTACTATCTCTGATTTGCATTTGATCTGCCACAGGCTTGGCCAAAAAAGGCCGTTACCTGGTAATGCGATGATATGGACGAGGATAGGAACAACCGCAAGTCATTATTGTATTGTTGTGAGTTGTGAAATGAAACCTCACACAAGCAAAAAATGTACAGTGGTACCTCGGGTTAAGTACTTAATTCATTCTGGAGGTCTGTACTTAACCTGAAACTGTTCTTAACCTGAAGCACCACTTTAGCTAATGGGGCCTCCTGCTGCTGCTGCTGCTGCTGCTGCGCTGCCGGAGCACGATTTCTGTTCTTATCTTGAAGCAAAGTTCTTAACCTGAAGCACGATTTCTGGGTTAGCAGAGTGTGTAACCTGAAGCGTATGTAACCTGAAGCGTATGTAACCCAAGGTACCACTATATTGTCCTTTGCCACCCTGGTGCCCTCCAGCTGTTTTGGACTAGAGAGTGGGAGTTCTAGTCTGAAACATCTGGAGGGCGCCAGGTTGTCAAAGTCTGCTCTTAGTGTACTTGGAAGCCTGTGTGTGTGTGTGTCTAGCCTAATGTAAAAATAGTCAGAGTGAAGCCAAGTTCCTGAGACATATTGCAAGATAACAGAGTGACTCAGAGCTGCTTTCCTCGCTCTGAAGAGTTTTGTTTTCCGAGTGCCCCATAAAGCGTGTGGGTGTGCATGCCTTAAGTCTGTCTGAATAAGAGGTTAAAAGTTAAAGTCTCTTAATCATCCCCAAAGCATTCCCCTCTGTAACATTTTCTTGTAAGCTGTACACGGAGATAAAGAGTCCCCTTTTCTTTCCCATCTACCGTGCCTGCTTCTTAATGTGTACTCGGAAGATCCCACTTAATCTGTTGACTGTGTAGGTGTGATGATTTGAGAGGCTGAGACTTTGATCCAAGGGTTTGGAGTCAGGTTCCACCTTCTGCTCAACTGGAGAATTGCTGGCTGATGAAATAACCCAGCTGCTGAAGGCTGGCCATCCTGAAACCAGTTCTTCTTTCTCATCCTGCTTTTGATCAAGTTTTATATTGGAATAAATTAGCATCGCTGCAGTTGGATTAGATTTCTCCAGACAAGAAAGTCCTGAGACTGCATGCATTTCTTCATATCTTGAACTCTGTGCTTTTTCGTCGAAACCCATTTTGTGGCTAATCGATGTATTTTCACATGTCTGTGTCAAGCATCTGTACACCTCTCCAAATTGTAAGCTTGTGAACAGCAAGGGCGCAGGGAGGAGGGTTGAACTTTCATATACAGTCGTACCTTGGAAGCCGAACAGAGTCCATTCGACTTCCGAAACGTTTGACTTTCAAAGCGCGACTTCTGATTGGCTGCAGGGAGCTTGTCAGATGTTCGGCTTCCGAAAGAACATTTGAAAACCAGAACACACACTTCCAGTTTTCGATCGCTTGGGAGCCAGATTGTTTGACTCCCAAAGCATTTGGGAGCTGAGGTACAACTATCTGCAAATGCGGATATGTGCATTTAGTTAGGAGGGAGCCAGAATTGGTGGTGGATCCTCAATAAGTGTATTTTAAACGGCCAACTTGCATCAGTGTCACATTTCTCCTCAGCTTATGCAGTCCATCAGCAGAACCAAGAGATGGAAATTTGGGGAACTTATCTGAGGCAAACTGCAATGCCTTAGTCTGATTTTGTGGGATGGCATAGAGGAAGGAAATAGAAGAAGTGGCAGGAAGAGAGAAGTTTCCTTGCCCAATGCAGATTCTGCCCACACTCAGTTTGGATTTCTTTCGAATGGGGCCTTCAAGAGAAACTTGTTCTCCTTACCCTAATCTAAGGCATGGGTAGGCAAACTAAGGCCTGGGGGCCGGATCTGGTCCAATTGCCTTCTAAATCTGGCTCACAGATGGTCCAGGAATCAGCGTGTTTTTACATGAGAAGTATATGTGCTTTTATTTAAAATGCATCTCTGGGTTATTTGTGGGGCCTGCCTGGTGTTTTTACATGAGTAGGCTGTGTGCTTTTATTTAAAACTCGTCTCTGAGTTATTTGTGGGGCATAGGAATTCATTCATGTTTTCCCCCAAAATATAGTCTGGCCCACCACATGGTCTGAGGGACAGTGGACCGGCCCCCTGCAAAAGTTTGCTGACCCCTGATCTAAGGTATCAACAACGAGCACTTCTGAAAACCTTACCAGGCCAGCTTCAATCCTGGATAAACCAAATTTATTAAAAAGGAATGGACCTTGAGATCCTTGTACTCCGTAGCATTTGATATCTACACATCTGAGTAATTTTTTAAAAAATGATATACCTGACACATAAATCTGCTCACAGGTTCATCTAGCCCAGCACAATCTTATTGGGAACAGCACCAGGGGCCTGAGGTCTCTTTCTGAGCCTTGCTATCCGAAATCCTTGAAACCTAGTCTGCTCCCTTTGCAGGTTCTCAAATGCGGCCCAACATGGTGCCCTCCAGACAGCTGTCCTGACTGGGGGTGACGTGAGCTGCGGTTTGAAACATCTGGAGGGCACCAGGTTGGGGAAAGCTGCTCTGACACTTGTTCACCATTTGGGTTCACACACCCAAGGCTAAGGAAGCATCAGCCCCTGGATTAGTTTGATCTGTCAGGCTGAAAACTGGAACGGTGTGCTACACTTGAGCATGGAGCGTTGCCCAGCAGCCCCTCCTCCCCGTCCTCCAGCTGCCTGAAGTCCATCGTGCATCCCTTTCAGATTAATTCACTCCGTAAATCTCTCTGCAACCGAATGGGTCAGAGGCGGAATTCTCCCAGGGTCCTTGGTGAAATTGTCATGCCATTATTGTCCTTCTAATTCACGCTAAGCAAGCTGATTGGATCTTGGGGTTCTGAAACGCATAAGCTTTGCCTTTTGTTTTGTTAAAAAGAGAGGTAGGAAGCTTGGCTGGTTTAAGCTCAGCTTTGAAGAAAACATGCAGGGAGAAGGGAGAAAAAGAAGCCATCAGAAAAAATATCAAAGAGAAACTGGTCTTTAAAAGGCTGGTGCCACATAAGGACAATGCGGTAGTCGTAGTGTAGCACCTCTTCCTCCCCAAGGACACTACTGTGGGTTAAACCACTGAGCCTAGGACTTGCCAATCAGAAGGTCGGCGGTTTGAATCCACGCGACGGGGTGAGCTCCCGTTGCTCGGTCCCTGCTCCTGCCAACCTAGCAGTTCGAAAGCCTGCCATTGAAAGTAGATAAATAGTGTCAGGGAACTGACATCTAAAGCGCCGCAGGTGCAAAGGCTCCCTGAGGTTGAGAGAGCAGTAGCAGCGGAAGAGGGAACCAGTAGAGGGCGAGCAAGAACTCCAAGGGAAAGTGAGTCGGAGGGATGGCTCAGAGACGCTTCAAGCGAAACCAGTGGGGAGGTCTCAGGACCTCCTATAGGGACACCCACACCTCGACGGAAACTGTCACGCCGAGAGGCCAGACGACGTGTTTCCGTTAAGGAGCTTTTATGTTGGAAACGTTTCCGAAAGCAGCCACTTTCGGATTCTACTAGTGATTGACGCAGCCATGCTGGAGGGGCTCCGTCACAGGCAGAGGTTTGAAAACCTGATCAAACTCTGAGGGACTTGCATTTTACGCACAAGCAGCTCATCGTCCCATCACAGCAATCCGAAAGTCACCGAAAGCCAGCTTGTGCAGAGAGAAGCATCATGAGCAACCCAGCCGGAACCGGGGGTGCAGGAGCAGCTGGAGGGGGTCCAAGCCTGGAAGAAAGGTACAGAGCGTTGGAGATCCAGTTGGCGCTGCAAACGGCGAGGCTTGAGGAGAGGAGGGCTCAGGATGCAGAAAAGGGAAAGGAGAAAACCACCCCGCTCGCCAGAAAGGTACCAGGATTGGTGCAGAAATTCGGGGGGGATCCCAGGAACTATCATGCCTTTAGAACAGAGATGCAATACGCTCTAAACTTGCAGTTTGATGACTTCCCCGACGAGGAATCGCGAGTGGCGTATGTGATTGGCCATCTCGAATCCGGGGCGAAAGATTGGGTTAGACCCCTGATGGCAGCGAATAATGAGATCTTAAAGGACACGAGGAAGTTTTTTCGTGCCATGGACCTGATGTTTTCCAGCGATATTGAGCAGGGGGTGGTGCGAAGGCAGTTAATGGCTTGCCAGCAAGGAAGCAGATCTGTCCGTGAGTACTGGACTGAATTTACTATGCTGATTCATAAATTGGGGTGGGACCTATCGGCGGAGCCCATCCAAATGCTTTTCGAAGAGGGGCTTTCTTCAACCGTCAAAGATGAGCTTTCCCGGGGGCCCAGGGCGGAGTCTATGGACCAATTAACCAAATCTGCGCTGGCCATAGGAGCGCGCCAGGAGGCGAGGGCTTTGGAAAGGCGGGAAGGGAAAGGAGACCGTTGGAGGGAGTTCCGCATTCCAGACATTCCAGAGCCATCTTTCCCGCCGGCAGAGCCGATGGAAGTTGGAACAGCGCGGGCGCGCGCAGTTTCAAATCCCAGTGAAGGGCGGAAGAAGGAGGGAAAGAGCGCCAAGAGATGTTATCTCTGCCAACAGCCAGGGCACTTTGCCAGAGTCTGCCCACAAAGAAAGGAATGGCAAGGGATGGCAGGAGCTGTTGGGGGAAAGGAAGAGGAAAGCAAGGAGCAAGTAAAAGCCAACGCCTGGCTGCCACCGTCGGGGCACAGCAGCCAGGCCAAAGAGCAATGAAAGTGCCCATGCCAGAACCTCCCAGACCTGCTTTAGTGATAGAGGTGTTACTAGAACTGCCAAACGGACACCCACTAAAGGTCAAGGCGCTTTTGGATTCAGGCAGCTCCTGTAATTTCATGAGCAAGGAGTTTGCAGCTGAGCACCAGATACAGACCATCCCTTTAAGTAACCCCTTGCAGGTGACTACGATTGACGGCAGAGAGCTGTTGGGGGGAGAAGTTAGCCAACAGACTGTCCCGATGATAATGAGAGTGGCAAGGCACACCGAACAGATAGCGTTTAATGTGGCCATCCTGGGAGGAGCGCCCATCATTTTGGGGATGAGCTGGCTGGCGCTACACGATCCGCTAGTGGGCTGGCATCAGAGGGTGGTCTCCTTTGGGTCAGCGCATTGCCTAGAACACTGCAAGGAGGGGAAGGTCTCGGGAGGAGACAGAGTCACCCTAGCGGGGATGGAAGTGATGGGCAAAGGGAAGGTGCCCCCGCAATACGCAGATCTGAGCAACGTATTCAGCGAAAGGGAAGCAGACAAACTGCCACCGCATAGACCCTTTGACTGTCAAATCAACCTACTCCCAGGGGCCCAACTCCCAGTAGGCAAGCTGTACGCCATGTCAGACAGGGAGATGCAGGAGCTGAGGGAGTTCATTGACAAAAACTTGAAGCGAGGTTTCATCAGAGAGTCCCGAGCGGTGGGGGGCAGCCCAGTGTTCTTTGTGGACAAAAAGAACACAGACAAACCGAGACTGGTGTGTGACTTCAGGGCCCTCAATGCAGTGTCGGAGCCCCTGGCTTTCCCTATGCCCCGAATTGACGACATTTTGACCAGAGTAAGGAAGGGAAAGATTTTTACAAAACTGGACCTGCGGGGGGCGTACAATCTGATACGCATAAGGAAGGGAGATGAATGGAAGACCACCATGTTTACCCCTTTGGGAGCCTTTGAATACCGCGTTATGCCCTTCGGTCTACAAGGGGGCTCCGCCTGTTTTCAAGCTTTTATAAACCACGTTCTGGGACCTTTGCTCTACAAGAACTGTGTGGCCTTTTTAGACGACGTGTTGGTGTATTCGGAAGATGAGGAACAGCATGTGAGGGACGTTCGAGAAGTGTTGGGCAGGCTGCAAGCCAACCAGCTGTGGGTGAAACTGGAGAAGTGCCAGTTTCATACCAAGGAGGTGGAATTCCTGGGGTACCGCTTGTCAGACAAGGGATTGGCCATGGATCCAGGCAAGGTTCAAGCGGTACTGGAATGGAAGACACCGAAGACCAAGAAGGACGTGCAAAGATTCTTGGGGTTTGGGAACTTTTATCGGAAGTTCATCAAGAACTTTGCCCACTTGACGGCGCCCATCACCGACTGCCTCAGCAGCAAGAAGAAATTTGTTTGGACGGTGGAGGCGGATCGAGCCTTTGAAGAACTGAAAAGGGCTTTCGCCTCGGAAGAACAACTTCTGCATGTGGATTTACAAAAACCCATGAGAGTGGAAACAGATGCATCCGACCGGGCTATAGGGGCGGTCCTTCTTCAACCGGGGAGGAGTGCGTCGGAGTGGAGACCGTGTGCATTCTTCTCGCGGAAACTGAATAAGTCCGAGAGGAATTACACGGTGTATGACAGGGAACTACTTGCCATTCACGAAGCATTCCGGAGGTGGAGACATTTATTAATTGGGGCACAACACAAGGTGCAAGTGTGCACCGACCACAAAAATTTAGAGTATTGGAGAACAGCTCGAGTGCTCAACCAACGACAAGTGAGATGGGCACAGGAATTCTCCAAATTTAACTTTGAGATTTGTTATGTGCCAGGCCCAGAAAACGTCAGGGCGGATGCGCTCTCACGCAAACCAGAATATTGGGAAGGGGAGGAGGTGATCGAAGAGAGACATGTCATCCCGGAGGACCGCTGGGTGTGTGGGGCGGCGCTGGTGGGGCAACGGGAACTGGTGGAGGAAACGGAAAATGATGAATATGCCCAGGATAAGCTCAGAGGTCTCAGGGGGGAGGGCGAGAGCCCCGGAGGTTTTGAGGAAAGAAATGGGGCATTGTATTACAAAGGGGCACTGTATATACCCGAAGGTGAATTGAGGGGGAGAGTACTCAAGCAGTTGCATGATAGCCCCACGGCGGGACATTTTGGGCAACACAAAACCATGTGGTTGGTTACCAGGGAATTTTGGTGGCCTAAGGTGAGGGAAGATGTAAGGGAGTATGTAAGAGGGTGTGACCAATGTCAGCGAGCCAAAGGGGAAAGAAGGGCGCCGGCAGGGTTATTAGAACCTTTACCCACACCAGAACGGCCTTGGGAAGCGATATCAATAGATTTTATGACGGATCTGCCAAGGTCCAAGGGGAAAACAGCCATCATGGTAGTAGTAGACCTGTTAACTAAGATGTGCCATTTTGTAGCATGTTCACATGCAGTCACAGCGGAAGAAACGGCGAAGTTGTTTGTGGAACATATCTTTAGGTTGCACGGGGCTCCCTCGAGGGTGATCTCAGATCGAGGCAAACAATTTACTTCCAGGTTCTGGAGGAAGCTCATGAGCTTGCTACACGTGGAAGTTAATTTTTCAACTGCCCGGCACCCTGAAACCAACGGGCAGGCGGAAAGGGCAAATGGCATTCTTCAACAATATCTTAGGTGTTATGTCAATGACAGAGAGAACGATTGGGTCGAAAAGTTGGCGTTGGCAGAATTTGCCTACAATAATGCGGAGAATGTGTCCACAGGGATGAGTCCCTTTTTGGCTAATTACGGGTGTCACCCCAGGGCATTTCCAGGGGAAGGAGGGGAGAGATGGAGCGTTCCAGCGGCTGAACATTTTGTAGAAGAGATGGAAGCCATCCATCAGCAGCTCCAGCTCAACTTAGAAAGGGCCAAGGCACAATATAAGAAGCAGGCAGACAAGAACAGAAGGGAAGGTGAAACCATAAGGGTGGGGGATCAAGTGTGGTTGTCAACCCAAGGGTTGCCGTTCAAAGGGGGTTGTAAGAAACTGAGGCCCAGAAGATTGGGACCCTTTGAGGTGATTCAGCAGGTCAACCCGGTAGCTTTCAAACTCCGATTACCCAACCACATGAAATTGCACCCAGTGTTCCACAGGTCGTTACTGTCACCATACAGGGGGGGACGTGAAGGGGAGCACGTCAAGGGACCAGCCTTGGAAGAGAGGGAACGCCGCAACCATGTAGCGGAAATCCTCGATTCCAGGTGGAAGGGTAATCAGGTGGAGTATTTGGTGGCGTGGGAAGGGGAACCGGAGTCAGAAAACACCTGGGTAAGTGCAGAGGAAGTCAATGACGAGGTTTTAACAGAAACGTTCCACCAAAGGTTCCCGAGGAAACCTCAGCCTATAGCAAGGTTTAGGAGGGAGTATTTCGGCACCACCGATGAGGAAGAGGAAATGGAAGGGTTCGCGGAGTCGGAGTTGGAAGATGGAGTGGACTCTGATGACGAAGAGTACCTAGAGAGTAGGAACAGCAACAAGTGGAAGGAAGTGTTCGCGACGTCGGAAGATGAGGGAGGTTCTTTCAGGGGTTTTACCTCCTCACCGCCAGTAGGAGAGGAGACGGGAGGGGGTGAAGGGGGCCCTGGAGGGGAGGTGGATGTCAGGGAACTGACATCTAAAGCGCCGCAGGTGCAAAGGCTCCCTGAGGTTGAGAGAGCAGTAGCAGCGGAAGAGGGAACCAGTAGAGGGCGAGCAAGAACTCCAAGGGAAAGTGAGTCGGAGGGATGGCTCAGAGACGCTTCAAGCGAAACCAGTGGGGAGGTCTCAGGACCTCCTATAGGGACACCCACACCTCGACGGAAACTGTCACGCCGAGAGGCCAGACGACGTGTTTCCGTTAAGGAGCTTTTATGTTGGAAACGTTTCCGAAAGCAGCCACTTTCGGATTCTACTAGTGATTGACGCAGCCATGCTGGAGGGGCTCCGTCACAGGCAGAGGTTTGAAAACCTGATCAAACTCTGAGGGACTTGCATTTTACGCACAAGCAGCTCATCGTCCCATCACAAATAGGTACCGCTCCGGCGGGAAGGTAAATGGCGTTTCCATGTGCTGCTCTGGTTCGTCAGAAGCAGCTTAGTCATGCTGGCCACATGACCTGGAAGCTGTACGCTGGTTCCCTCAGCCAATAAAGCGAGATGAGCGCTGCAACCCCAGAGTGTGTCACGACTGGACCTAATGGTCAGGGGTCCCTTTACCTATTGGCCCTTTGCAACCAAGGGAAGATGCCGGGGTGCCAAGATGGTGTCGGACATCTCCATCATCTGGAGGTGCTTGCCTGGGGGATCCTTGGATCTTGACCATTTTCACATGCTAGCAATACAACCTGTAGAATTCTAGCCACTATATTTGATCTGCATGATCAGAATGAATTTCAGGAACCAAAAGGTTGTATTGGAAAATACAACTCTCAAGTCTTCCGGCCCCAAAGTGTGGCATTCCGTTTGGCAACTGTAACAACCCTGTTTTAAGGAGCCCTGGTTTAAGGACCTAGCTCATATATCTTGAGTTTCAAACATTGCCCCCTGATCTGCTCTGGAGGGTCCCTCAACTCCAGTTGAGAGCCAGTGTGGTGTAGAGGTTAAGAGTGGTGGACTCGTAATCTGGTGAACCGGGTTTGCGTCTCTGCTCCTCCACATGCAGCTACTGGGTGACCTTGGGCTAGTCACACTTCTCTGAAGTCTCTCAGCCCCACTCACCTCACAGATTGTTTGTTGTGGGGGAGGAAGGGAAAGGAGAATGTTGGCCGCTTTGAGACTCCTTCGGGTCGTCATAAAGCGGGATATCAAATCCAAACTCCTCCTTCTCAGAGCAGACTGGGGTGGGGCCTAAGGGAGCCACAGAGGGGAGCAAGGAGAAGTCCCATTGCACAGCTGTATTTTCCTGCATTGCAGGGGGTGGGGTGGACTGGATGAAACTCAGGGTCCCTCCCAGCTCTGTGAATCTATGAGCAAATGCCTTTTCCCTCATGGATGGGCACAACTGGAGATTGCCCAGTGTGTTTCGTTCTGTCAAGAATTTTACAACAAAAGCTGAATTCTTAGATGATTTAAATCTATGAGAAACCTTGTTCTCTGCATGAATGCCTGTTGAAATCCCATGGAGCCCATTCTCCCCTTACACCCACCCCCCAGTACTGTTTGCATTAGATGAGGCCATCGACAGGTGGCCTATATTTATCCTCTTCACACTTTCATATCCGCTCTGACATTTGGACAATGCGTCGTGCGTCTCATTCAGTAACCTGGCCCGAGTGAGTGGTGCATTCTGAATGAATGACCAGCATCCCTCGCCTTCCACTCCAATGTACAAGCAGACACAGAAGTGATGCCTTATTGAATTAAATTGGTGGGCCAGGCCAAGCCGTGTCAGTGTCACTGCAGTAACTGGCTGCCGGTGGGAAAATGAACCTGACGCTCTTGCAGAAGTAAGCATCCAGGCATCCTGATCCAGCAATGGACAATTGGGCTACACAGGAAGTCAACTTGCATATGTCGATGAGCATATATTGATGCCCACTTAGGAACATAGGAAGCTGCCTTATATGGAGGGCTCATGCAGACTTGCACTTGTCCCTGTGCCTAGAAGCACAGATCTGAGCGCAAGCCTGCATGCACTTTAGTGATAAACTGGTGCAAACGTCAATCTGGAGAAAAACCAGTTGACATTTGCTCCGATTCAGTGGTAAAGACTGGATTTCTCCGGAGGGATGGGAAGCGAAAGTCTGGAGGAGCCCCAAGTCAGATTATCAGTCCATCTAGTTCAGGGGTCAGCAAACCTTTTCAGTAGGGGGCCAGTCCACTGTCCCTCAGACCTTGTGGGCGGCCGGACTATATTTTGAAAAATAAATAAATGAACGAATTCCTATGCCCCACAAATAACCGAGAGAGGCATTTTAAATAAAAGGACACATTCTACTGATGTAAAAACATGCTGATTCCTGGACCATCCGTGGGCTGGATTTAGAAGGCAATTGGGCCGGATCCAGCCCCCGGGTCTTAGTTTGCCTACCCATGATCTAGTTCAATATTGACTGGTAATGTCTCTGCAGGCTTTCAGGAAGGGAGTCTCTCCCAGCCCTGCCTGGAGATACCGGGCATTGAACCTGCGACTTCCGCATGCAGAGCAGATGCTCTGCCACTGAGCCGTGGTCCTTCCCCTTGCATGGTGATGTTCCTCTTGGCTCCAATGGAACAGAGTGGCTCAGTCAGTAGAGCATGAGGCTCTTCATCTCAGGGTCGTGGGTTCAAGCCCCACCTTGGACAAAAGATTCCTGCATCCCAGGGGCTTGGGCTATAGATGGCCCTTGTGGTCCCTTTCAACTCTGCAGTTCTATGATATGCAGAGGAGAAAGTGTTTAGATTTGGACAGGAGTTGTCGTCTTTATGCTAAATCTTGCATCCTGAGTCCTTTTGGGTGACGGCAATAGGATTCCTATACATTTGCACTTGTGCTAATTCCTAATTTGTGCTCTCTCAGCTGACTTTTCCCATCAATGAAAAGCTTGGGGAACATTTCCCCGCTCTGAATTCGAGCATCAGTGTCTTATGCGCATGTATATTGCAATGTTTACATTCAAGAATGTATTGGAATCTGCTGGTCCCTTGTTTGTTTGGCTTTTTTTAAAAAAAAAAACAAACCAAGGACGCTTTTGCCTTTAGATGTCTAAAGTTGGTCTCTGGATCCCTCTCATTATCTCATATCCAAAAAAATTATATTGGTGATGTAAGGAAGAGTCTGGGTGTTCTGTTGCCTCTAGAGTATGACAAAGAGGTGTCTATGGGAACCATCATCAGGGGAAACTGGTGCATGCTTCTGTTTGGGGTTTTGCAAAATAGCAGATGGAAGGAAGTGATGGGGAAAAGGAGCTCATCTGTGGTCATGAAGTGGCCAAGTACCATTCGTCTCTTCTTTTTTGCTGCTGAAGACAAAGGGACTTCCTGCCCGCTTCTCCTTTCCCCAACTAACTGCCTTCTCCTTCCAAAGCGGCATGTGGCATTCTCACACTGCCTAAAATTTCACCTGCTGCCCGTCTGTCCCCTTCTGCGAAGGCACGTGGGTCTGTTTTATTCTTTCCCTTCATGCACATCCCCCACCCCACCCCCTCCTGACTTATTGGTGCTGGGAGGAATCCAATCCCTGGTCGAACAGCTGCTCAGAGTGATGAATGTGACTTTTCAGATGCTGAGCCTGCTGCCGTCCCTTATTTTGATGCAAATCTCCTTTGGCATCTTGAAAAGAGGGATTAGCGAAGGGAGAGGGGGGTTAGGCAGGCCAGGGGACTCTCTCCAGCTTGGTGTGCCTTCCATCTTCCCCAAGCGACTGTGTTTTAGCTTTCTGTCTTATTGTTTCCTTTCTCAATCCTCCAAGTCTCATGCAGAGTTTGAATGCCTTCATTGTCTTGACCTGTTGCCAGAAGCAAGCCAGACCCTTTGGCTCTCTGTGCTGCATGGTGCCTTTTCTTCCTTTCATATTTTTTTTTGTCCCCAGGAATCCAGCTAATAACTTAATAGCTTCTCCTCGCCTCCCTCCAAAAAGTGCTTTGTTGGGAGTTTTGGAGCACACAGATGGAGAAGGAGGGTGGGGAGAGAAGCTACATATTGACTGGCTGTTCTATTACCACTTGTTTTCCAAAATCGGGTTCTTTCCAAAATTGTTTTCCAAAATCGGGTTCTTTCCTGGACTGGCACACACCAGGTCCTGCATTTATTTACTATTTAAAAGAGCCTGCCCCCCATCAAAACAACAACAACATCAATAACAACAACCCCCAATAAAGCAACCCCACATGGATGGCGCTGTGGTCTAAACCACAGAGCCTAGGGCTTGCCGATCAGAAGGTTGGCAGTTCGAATCCCTGTGACGGAGTGAGCTCCCATTGTTCGGTCCCTGCTCCTGCCCACCTAGCAGTTCGAAAGCACGTCAAAGTGCAAGTAGATAAATAGGTACTGCTCTGGTGGGAAGGTAAACGGTGTTTCCGTACGCTGCTCTGGTTAGCTAGAAGCAGCTTAGTCATGCTGGCCACATGACCCAGAAGCTGTACACCGGGTTTCTCGGCCAATAAAGCAAGATGAGCTCCACAACCCCAGAGTCGCCCAATTGCCTTCTAAATCCGGCCCACAGACAGTCCAGGAACCAGCATGTTTTTACATGAGTAGAATGTGTCCTTTTATTTAAAATGCATCTCTGGGTTATTTGTGGGGCATAGAATTTGTTCATTCTTTTTTTCCAAAATATAGTCCAGCCCCCCACAAGGTCTGAGGGACAGCTGAAAAAGTTTGCTGACCCCTGCCATAGAGAAAGAGGAGAGGTGGCATCTGCACTTACAATGCTATCTTGGTGGGAAGGGGGGAATCAAGCACTTCCCAGGCACACATGTGTGCAGTGTGCTGGCACTCTTTTTTTGCAGAGTCTCAGCTGTGTTAGGGATGGGATGGAGAACAGAGTTCATGGAAAATAAGGCTGTCAGTGACTGCTAGCCACTATGGGTTGGAGGCAGCAGTGCTTCTGAATGCCTGTTCCTGGAAACCACAGGATCAGAAAGTGCTCTTGCGCTCCAATTCTCCTTGAGGGTTTCCTGCAGGCGTCTGGTTGGCCACTGTGAGAACAGGAGGCTGGACTAGATGGGCCACCAGCTGGATCTTCTTATCGGGGAGAGAAGAAGATAAACTGCCTTAGGTCATACGTCTGTCGAGTTATCTACTGCAATCGGCAACCACCTCTCCAGGGTTTCAGGAAGGAGTTATTGGCTGCACAGGAACACTACACCAAGTCAAACCATTGGTCCATTTAGCTCCGTACAGTCTAAACCAGGGGTAGGCAACCTAAGGCCCATGGACCACAAGCGGCCCACGGGGGTCGTTTAATCGGCCCACAAGCCACCGCCGAAAAAAGCCGCCCGCTGGGCGAGTCCCCATGCGCTGCGCTAAACCAGCGCAATGCGGGGACTCGCTTCTGCAGCACTGGAAATCGTGTCTGCACAAGCGCAAACACCAGAAATCATGGGTGCGCACACTTATGTGCGTGTGGAGTTCGGCCCAAGGAGGGATCTCCACTGGAGTGAACCGGCCCAAGCGAGGTAAACCTTGCCAACCCCTGGTCTACACTGGCTGGCAGCAGTCTCTAGGGCTTCAGAGAAGAATCTCTCCCAAACCCTAACTGGAGAGGCTGGGGATTGAACAGTATGAAAAGCACCTGCTCTGCCACTGAGCTCCAGCCATTTCTTTCATTTGATCTTGAGATTAAAACTGTTGGGAGTCTTGCTCAATCAAGGGTTTGGCAGCACCGTTCAGGATGAATGACACGTGGGGCGTTCTTACACAGCAGGTTCTCCCCTTTCCTGTTTGACTCCTCCTTGTTGTCCATTTCATTATTTGCATGCCTGTAGTCCTTGCGGATGCATGTGTATGGAGACATGCCAACCTCTTGCATGAAACTTGAACAAATGTACATACCTGGCAATTTGACTCGTAACCCAGAGGGGCGGGGAGATGACTGTTCCGACATCATTGATGTGATCATTCCTTTTCCCCGAACACGTGGCTGCATCAAGGATGGGATGCGTTGTAGGCTGTGTGACTGGAAATGGTTGTGTCGTCTTCTTTGGCGATTACTTGTAGCCGAGTAAGATTGTCTTCCATCAACACGGTTTTAACAATGAGTCTGTAAGTGTCTGTGGAGGCCAATTCTGGACACACACATCCTTCCACAGTGGGGACATTGGTTCCCGGGCAGGAGTTGATCACGGTGTGCAGTGCCTCAATGACATAGAAAGTCTGTTGCATTTCTGACAAAAGAGCAACTTGGGGCCATCGGTTGAGATTGAAGCATCCTCTGTGTGACAAAACCCTGATGCATAAACCCTAGACCACGGCAGCCATCCATGATGCTGTCTGGTCTGGACTGTGCTAGCCAAAACAAAACAGCCGCTGAAGATAATCCCTGTTGCCCAGGACAGGGTGTGTCGACATACCTCTTGCTCTTTCTTGTGGAAAGTCCACCAATCTAGGATGCTTGAGAATGATGGTTCCCAAGGGGATGAGAGGGTAGAGGGACTGTGGAAGATGTGATGTTCCAAGGGAGGCAGAACCCGAAATCCGTGTCTGTTGACATTTCAGCAATGGAGCTGAGTCGGTGGGCAAAGAGCTGTAGGTACAGTCCTGACTGATTCAGGATTACAGCTCCAAGTAACTTCCCTGGAGGAAACTGACAATGAGGAATTTCTGAAGTGTGGACATTCGTCAGGATTCCATGCAGAAGTTCTGTTGAAGGAGGACCATTGACCCTCCAGGTGAACTTCAACTCTCAACAGCCTCAGTGAACATGGGAAATGGCCAGGGAAGGTGGGATGCAGTTCAGAAATATCTGGAGGGCATCACCTTGGCTTGGCTTCTTTGAGCCATGTGCCACCTTTAAGGACCCCCAGGTTTGTTGTGGTACACACTTTCCCCAGTAGACAAATCTACAGATTTGGGTTCCAATTACAGCCTTTTGACACAACCATACTGGATGGTTTGGAGCAAGTCTCTGTTGTCCAGTCCAGCCTTCCCCAAACTTGGATCCTCAAGTGTCATTGGACTACAATTCCCATCAACTCTGACTGTTGGGCGTTGCTGGGGCTGATGGGAGTTGTAGTTCAGCAACATCCGGAGACCCAAGGTTCAGAAAGGCTGGTGTGGTCCAACCACACCTCGTCGAGTATAAAATGGGATTTATGAGTTACCACAAAGGATTTTCGTGGGGATTAAGAAAGGGAAGAATCATAAATGAATTGCCTCGCCTGAATATTGTGTACAAACCTTTCTCCTTCCTCTGTATTTGCTTAGGAAAACATGCCGCAGACTCCTCCCTTTGCAGCGATGTTTGACAGCAGCGGTTACAACCGAAACCTGTACCAGGCCAAAGAGGACAGCTGCGGAGGACTCTATTACCATGAAAACAACTTGCTGTCAGGATCCTTGGAAGCCCTCATCCAGCACTTAGTGCCCACTGTTGATTACTACCCTGATGTAAGTCTCCTCCTTTTGCAAATTAAATTGGCCCAACCTACTGTGCATTGGGATGCAGGTGGAGCTGCAGGTTAAACCACAGAGCCTAGGGCTTGCTGATCAGAAGGTCGGCGGTTCGAATCCCTGCGATGGGGTGAGCTCTCGTTGCTCGGTCCCTGCTCCTGCCAACCTAGCAGTTCGAAAGCATGTCAAAGTGCAAGTAGATAAATAGGTACCGCTCCAGCGGGAAGGTAAACGGCGTTTCCATGCGCTGCTCTGGTTCACCAGAAGTGGCTTAGTCATTCTGGCCACATGACCCGGAAGCTGTACACCGGCTCCCTCAGCCAATAAAGTGAGATGAGCGCCGCAACCCCAGAGTCGGCCACGACTGGACCTGTTGGTCAGGGGTCCCTTTACCTTTACTTACTGTGCATTAGAAAAGAGGTGGGGAAGTAGGGGGTGAGGGCTGACTTAGGTGTGTTGCGGGCAGTATGGGGAATGACTTGTTCTGTGAAGGGTCTGCCATTCACAGCCTTAAGCTCTTTTTCTTGTCCAACCAGAGTGCAACATCTCTCAAACACATTGGGCCACCATCCACCGAGTGCTGTTTGCGGTATTCCCCCCCCCCCATTTGCTAAGCCCCCAAGGCATTCAACAATATTGCAGGCTATTAAAGTTGTTTGTCTGTGAATCGGGGTCTCATTCACACACACCCTCTCCTTTCCCTATTCTCTCAGAAAGTGTGCAAAAGGTCCCAGTTGTTTCCAGCATCTATGGGTAGGGCTGAGAGACCTTGGAGCCAGCAGCTGCCAGTCAGTGTAGACAATACTAAGCTAGATGGACCAACTGGTCTGACTCTTCATGAGGCACCTTCCTATGTTCATAGGGATTTGGACACACAGTGAGATGGTTGATATCCTGCTCCTCTGTCAAAAACGACCCAGGGAGTCCTGGATCCATTTTCACCATTCTGCCATAGAGCAAGCACTAATTATCTCACACTAAGTGGCGCTGTGGGTTAAACCACAGAGCCTAGGACTTGCTGATCGGAAGGTCGGCGGTTCGAATCCCTGTGACAGGGTGAGCTCCCGTTGCTCGGTCCCTGCTCCTGCCAACCTAGCAGTTCGAAAGCATGCCAAAGTGCAAGAAGATAAATAGGTACCACTCTGGCGGGAAGGTAAATGGCGTTTCCGTGCGCTGCTCTGGTTCGCCAGAAGCGGCTTAGTCATGCTGGCCGCATGAGCCAGAAGCTGTACGCTGCCTCGGCCAGTAAAGCGAGATGAGCGCCGCAACCCTAGAGTCAGCCCGCGACTGGACCTAACGGTCAGGGGTCCCTTTACCTTTTAAGTGGGTTTCTAGATGCCTGCCCACCAGAATACAGGCTGGGAAAACGCTGCTATTTGCCACGTATACACACAGCAAGATAAGCACCACACCCAAGTCTACATGCAATTTTCCCATTTGGGCATTACCATCCATGTAGAAAACAGCCAGAAGTGAATTGGCCCCCTTCAGTATGATGAGTTTGCTTCTATTCTCTGTGTCTGAATACGGACATGGAAATCAAATGTTCAGCTTTCCCTTTGATCTTCACAAATGTGCTGAGCAATCAGTTGCGACAGATTTCTTAATGTGTGAATATTGCCTTCACTAGGACTCTTTCAGTGTCCCCGTATTTACTCAAGTCTAATGCACCATCAAATGTCACGCACACCTCAGTTTTCAGAACCTTGAAACAAAAAGAAGTATTTGCTGGCGGATATAAATGTGTCATCGAATCTAATGCATGCTTTGACTTTCGCAATGTAATATGGCCCCAAAAGGTGAGCGTTAGATTCGAGTAAATACGGTAATTACTCAAATAAACAAGGTTGCTTCAAAACACTCCTTGCTTATTCATGTCCATGCATGGAAGCTTCGGATTGAACTGAATGACACCCTCGTTGAAAACTCACATGAGGATTGCTAACTCATGAAGCTGCGTGGAATTTTCCGTCCTATGATGGCAACAGGGCAGGATTCCACACTGGAAAGATGTACACTGTCTGGTCCTCAGTTGTATTCTCTTGCTTGCAAAAGTGATATGGAATAGATACTTTGAGCCATTAAGAATATGAAATTTGGCATAACATACACAGACTGCTGGGCTCTATTTATGGGATGCAGGAACCTGTGGCTGAGCTATTAAGATTAGCGGTATTTCTGATGGGCTGGTGCAGCGTAGCTGTGAGCTTATGGAGCAGGGAAGCCTCAGCTGTGAAGATCTACTTTGAAGATCACTTAGGAGCTGGCTGACCAGAGAGTAAAATAAGTGGAGCTGAATCGGTTTCACAGATAATAAATTATATTCATTGCTGGAATTTGCAACAGTCTTGGAATACCAAACTTGGGCTGGTCAGTTACAGTGGTAAGTCTCATCCCGAGATTCTGAGCAGTGAGTTTCAACACATAGTGGATCTACCAAGAATGCAAGCTTTCTGGTTTTTCTAGAGTACGCAGCACTGGCGTGACTGCCTCTCCCATCTGCCAGAGCATCTTTGGTTGTTCCCTGAGTTGGTGGGGCTCATTTGACAACAACAAGAAATCAAGCCTTTAGTGCCATCACCCCAGTCCTGTGGAATGCCCTGCCACTAGAGTTTCAGCAGGCGCCTTCTGTGCCAACCTTTAAACACCTCCTGAAAACTTTTCTGTTTTGCCCGGCAATTAAAAGTGCATTCCACACAATGGTCTATTGATTTCTAGTTTATTTTTGCTTTGAACTTTTTATTATTTTATTGTTTGGTTTCATTTTTTTATATGGTTGTAAACTGCTGTGTTATATCTTTATGATGCAGCAGTATATTAGTATTTCAATTAATAATAATAATAATAATAATAATAATAATAATAATAATAATAATTTTTAAAAATGGAGGTGGCACCAACCAGACCGGTAAAGGGGAATCTTTCTCTCCCTGTTTTTTTGTTTCTCTGTAGCCCTTTATAGCATGACCTCAGTACTGCTTGCATCAATGCTCTAGAGCATGGGTAGGCAAACTAAGGCCTGGGGGCCGGATCCGGCCCAATCACCTTCTAAATCCCACCTGCGAATGGTCCAGGAATCAGTGTGTTTTTACATGAGTAGAATGTGTCCTTTTATATAAAATGCATCTCTGGGTTGTTTGTGGGGCACAGGAATTCGTCCATTTTTTCCCCTTCAAAATATAGTCTGGCCCCCCACAAGATCTGAGGGACAGTGGACCGGCCCCCTGCTGAAAAAGATTGCACACTCCTGTAAGGGTAGGCCCATGTGATTCTCGTGGGAGGCTGATGCTGAGGTTTGCCTCTCGCCACCCACTGAGTTCAAGGTAGAGGTGAGAGTCCCTAAACCACTAGGCAATGTTGCATGTTTAGCAAGAGGATGAATTTTGAAATTGCGTACCCAGCAACTCTGTTATTGACTGCGTGTTTATTACGCAACGATTGTCGGCTCAGCTGTGATGTTCCTTGCCCTGTCTGCTGCCAGCCTTGCATCACCAGGGTGTGGTGATATATCCAGCACAGGTTCTGAAGACAATGGTGTTTGGCGCAATGAGGTTTCAAATGCTTACCTTGGCAGTCTTGGGCGCTCTCCCACGGTAACGCAACAAGTTAGCCTCTGCCTGCTAAAACATGAGCATGCGTATCTTGTTCTAAATGGCCCCTGTGCAGTTATGCATCTTCTTAGCCGCTGTCTCTCTTCACCTGCAGAGAACATACATCTTTACCTTCCTGCTCAGCTCTCGGCTCTTCGTCCACCCTTACGAGTTAATGGCAAAAGTTTGCCATTTGTGCATTGAGCAGCAGAGACTGGATGAGCCCACAGCCGATAAAGTAAGTGGCCTGCCTAATCAATGTGATTTAGGGTTGCATCCTGCTTAATGACTGGGACGGAAGGCCATCTTAGCCAACACATCGAGGAGAGATGCATGTATTTATATTTATATACAGACTCCCATCAGAGGTGGTAGACTCTTCTTTCTTTTTCTTCTTCTTTTTAAATATATCTTTATTAATTTAAAATGAATACATTTATGAGAAAACAGACGTACATGCAAGTAAACAAACATACAATCAAACAAATAACAGAAAAATCACACTAGAAGATACAAGAACATTAATATAATTATCATCATATACCAGTATACTGGGGACGCGGGTGGTGCTGTGGTTTAAACCACAGAGCCTAGTACTTGCCGATCAGCAGGTTGACAGTTCGAATCCCCGCGGCGGGGTGAGCTCCCGTTGCTCCGTCCCTGCTCCTGCCAACCTAGCAGTTCGAAAGCACGTCAGAGTGCAAGTAGATAAATAGGTACTGCTCCGGTGGGAAGGTAAACAGCGTTTCCGTGTGCTGCTCTGGTTCGCCAGAAGTGGCTTAGTCATGCTGGCCACATGACCCGGAAGCTGTACGCTGGCTCCCTCGGCCAGTAAAGCGAGATGAGCGCTGCGACCCCAGAGTCGGCCACAACTGTACTTTTTTACCCCAAAATATGCATTTTTGTAACTCATTGGAGAAATGCAGAATAATTGTTCCAATCTAGAAACTGTGAATTGGGATCAAACATACTTTAAAATGTAGACTGAACAGAAATCTCAAGCACCCCAAATGGAAAGTCTGTTTAGCTGAACAGCAATACTCAGTACAGTGGTACCTCGGATTAACTGTTCTTAACTTGAAGCATCACTTTAGCTAATGGGGCCTCCTATTGCCGCCACACCACCGCCACACGATTTCTGTTCTCATCCTGAAGCAAAGTTCTTAACCTGAAGCACTATTTCTGGGTTAGTGGAGTCTGTAACCTGAAGCGTATGTAAACTGAAGCGTATGTAACCCGAGGTACCACTGTACTTAGTCTTGTGCCCACCTAACAATAAACAACGAATATTCTGAGGGACCACACCTATGTTCTTTGTCTCTCTCTCCAGAACCGGTTACGGAAAATTGCCCCCAAAATTCTGCAGTTGTTAACGGAGTGGACGGAGACGTTTCCTTATGATTTTCGAGATGAGCGGATGATGAGGAATTTGAAGGAAATGGCCCATCAGATTGCCAGTGGGGATGAGGTGAGTCACTTGCGTGGAGCATGAGCTTGCTGATGTTTCAAGATGTTCCTAATCACTGCAGACCATTTTCTCACATCCTGGATTGAAGTGTCTCCTGTGGCCCAGTGAGTTGGACCCAGGGGGAGTTATATTCTAGTTGCACCTGGAGGGTCACAGTGGCTCCCACCCCTGCTTTCTGCTATTAGTCATGGTAGGCTCTGTTGGCATGCAACCAAGGAACGGGGGCAATTGGCAGGCCCCTAGATGGCTCCAGCCCACCGGCCGGTGTGTCAGGCAATTTCCAGGCCTTTCTTGCAGCATCTGCGACCCACAGCTTCAAAAGCTGGAGCACGCAACTCAGCAGAGATAACGCGCAAACAGAAGTAGCAGGAGAATTTGTGTGAGCTTATTTAAAGGTAAAGGTACCCCTGCCCGTACGGGCCAGTCTTGACAGACTCTGGGGTTGTGCGCCCATCTCACTTAAGAGGCCGGGGGCCAGCGCTGTCCGGAGACACTTCCAGGTCACGTGGCCAGCATGACATCGCTGCTCTGGTGAGCCAGAGCTGCACACGGAAACGCCATTTACCTTCCCGCTAGTAAGCGGTCCCTATTTATCTACTTGCACCCGGGGGTGCTTTCGAACTGCTAGGTTGGCAGGCGCTGGGACCGAGCAATGGGAGCGCACCCCGCCGCGGGGATTCGAACCGCCGACCTTTCGATCAGCAAGCCCTAGGCACTGAGGCTTTTACCCACAGTGCAACCCGTGTCCCGTGAGCTTATTTACAAGCAGTTTATTCAGCATACTTCAGGACAATAGGGAAACATGTCTGATCTCATCCAAAGCAAGCAACTTAAAGCAAAAGCTATACACAAACGGAAGTTCCCAGCATACTGTGCTGGAGTGTAAACAGGCATGTGACACACAACAACCATGCCTGTTCCTTAAGGTGGAACGGAATATCCCAACAGGCTTTAGAGTCAAATGACATATGCAGGAATTGCAGAAAACCAATCATGTATCTGGTGGGTGGTGGCCTTGAGTGATTCAAAGACACTGTCTTGGTGTAGGGCAAGGAGAGAGCGGGAGATAGAATCAGAGGAATTGTAGAGTTGGAAGGGACCACAAGATTCATCTAGTCCAACCCCTTGCAATGCAGGAATAACCCCTGTGTTGAGCCAACTATCACGTTGTGCTCATCTGAACACCAAGGCATCTCTGATGTGTGAGCTGGATTCAGCTAAATTGTTGCACTAGTCCGAGTCCTCCTAGCATTAACAGGGCTCCCCCCCCTCAGCCCCCCATGTCTGCTAGGGAGGTTCAGGGGAACCCACAGTCTGGTGGACGGGGAGTTCGTTACATCCAGCAAGCAGAAATGCTTTCACTGACAGAATGCCTTAGTACAACATTGAATTGCACCCTGGGTGTCTTAAATGCTTGACATTCTGATTTTGGAAGAACTTTGCTAAAGGGTAGGGTTGGAAGTGACGGTATTCCAACTGAACTATTTAAAATTTTAAAAGATGATGCTGTTAAGGTGCTACACTCAATATGCCAGCAAGTTTGGAAAACTCAGCAGTGGCCAGAAGATTGGAGAAGATCAGTCTACATCCCAATCCCAAAGAAGGGCAGTGCCAAAGAATGCTCCAACTACCGCACAATTGCACTCATTTCACACGCTAGCAAGGTTATGCTTAAAATTCTACAAGGAAGGCTCAAGCAGTATGTGGACCAAGAACTCCCAGAAGTGCAAGCTGGATTTAGAAGAGGCAGAGGAACCAGAGACCAAATTGCAAACATGCGCTGGATTATGGAGAAAGCTAGAGAGTTCCAGAAAGACATCTACTTCTGCTTCATTGACTATGCAAAAGCCTTTGACTGTGTCGACCACGGCAAACTATGGCAAGTTCTTAAAGAAATGGGAGTGCCAGATCACCTCATCTGTCTCCTGAGAAATCTCTATGTGGGACAAGAAGCTACAGTTAAAACTGGATATGGAACAACTGATTGGTTCAAAATTGGGAAAGGAGTACGACAAGGCTGTATTTTGTCTCCCTGCTTATTTAACTTATATGCAGAATTCATCATGCGAAAGGCCGGGCTGGATGAATCCCTAGCCGGAATTAAGATTGCCGGAAGAAATATCAACAACCTCAGATATGCAGATGACACAACCTTGATGGCAGAAAGTGAGGAGGAAATAAAGAACCTTTTAATGAGGGTGAAAGAGGAGAGCGCAAAATATGGTCTGAAGCTCAACATCAAAAAAACGAAGATCATGGCCACTGGTCCCATCACCTCCTGGCAAATAGAAGGGGAAGAAATGGAGGTAGTGAGAGATTTTACTTTCTTGGGCTCAATGATCACTGCAGATGGTGACAGCAGCCACGAAATTAAAAGACGCCTGCTTCATGGGAGAAGGGCAATGACAGGCCTAGACAGCATCTTGAGAAGTAGAGACATCACCTTGCCAACAAAGGTTCGTATAGTTAAAGCTTTGGTTTTCCCAGTAGTGATGTATGGAAGTGAGAGCTGGACCATAAAGAAGGCTGATCGCCGAAGAATTGATGCTTTTGAATTATGGTGCTGGAGGAGACTCTTGAGAGTCCCATGGACTGCAAGAAGATCAAACCTCTCCATACTGAAGGAAATCAACCCTGAGTGCTCACTGGAAGGACAGATTGTGAAGCTGAGGCTCCAGTACTTTGGCCACCTCATGAGAAGAGAAGACTCCCTGGAGAAGACCCTGATGTTGGGAAAGATGGAGGGCACAAGGAGAAGGGGGCGACAGAGGATGAGATGGTTGGATAGTGTTTTCGAGGCTACCAGCATGAGTTTGACCAAACTGCGGGAGGCAGTAGAGGACAGAGGTGCCTGGCGTTCTCTGGTCCATGGGGTCACGAAGAGTCGGACACGACTAAACGACTAAACAACAACAACAACAACAAGGGTTGGAAGCACTTGCAAACAAATACAGTGTACCCTCTGGATAGGAACTTAATTCGTTCTGGGGGTCCTTACATACCCCGAAAAGTCTGCAACATGAGGCGCCGCTTCTGCACATGCGTGTGGCGCGATAGAGTGCTTCTGTGCATGCATGCGTGGCAAAATCTGGAAGTATACACTTCTGGGTTTGCCACGTTCGCAACCCGAAAGTTACGTTACCCGAAGGTAATGTAACCCGAGGATCCACTGTATAAATCTCCCATTTTCTGCCGGACATCGCAAGTGGTAGCAGCGACATCATCCCCAGTGAAGCAGTTGGGAAGCTCTGGTCTTCCTTTGAGACAACCCTGCATTACACCTGGCAGGCAGGGAGGAGGAACCCTGGATCATTGCCACTGCCCAGGAACGCAGTGCCATCCATGAGCCCTGAGATGCCATGCATCAGTAAAGGCCGCTGGAAGGAGTGGGAGAGTCAATAGTAACAAATTTCCACCCTATCCAATAAACAGAATGCCAGTGCCATTTGTCTGGGAGAGGAGGTCGGAAAATGCCTTTAAAGCTTTAGTACAATTTTTATATTGCACCCATTTTAAAAGGGGAGGGTGGGGAAGAGGATGTTGCAGGTAGCAAGACTTTGGAAGCATTTGTGGTTTGAAATCTGCTTTTATCTAGTGGGGCAGAAGGCAGAGAGGCTAACAGGAGGTATAGAGTCGGAGTCAAATGACAGACAGCCAACTCTTGCTTTTGTCCCCATCCTCCCTGCTGAGTTCGCCCGAATGGACCAGCCTCCGAGTCTTTTATCTGCCCATATGTTCGCGGTCTCCTGGTGCACTATGGAAATCACATACTTGAGCTCTCCTGCGTGACTCTCCCTCCCTTCCCCGTTCTGCTTTCTTCCCACAACCTCCAACCTATCGAGCTGCTCTGCGTGTGCTCTGCTTCCAAAATCCCTTGGGGTTTCTCCCTCCCCACTATTCCCCCCCCCAATGCTTAATCCCAGCTGCTTCTTTCCCCTTTGATAAACCACCTGTTTGCCAGCCGGTGCCTGTCAGCTGGCATGTGGGACAGCAAATGTGTGTGCGTGTGTGTACACACACCATTCATTTCTTTGCCCAGATTGTCCGGAGTTTTGGGCTGGGTTGTCATCAATATGCTGATGACACCCAGCTTTATCTGTTGATGGACGGTCGCCCTGACTCGGCTCAGGACACACTGACCAGATGCTTGGAAGCTGTGGCTGGATAGCTGTGTGGGAGCTGACTGAAGTTAAATCCTTCGAAGGCAGAGGTCCTCTGGCTGGGTCGGGACGACATGGGGTTGGGGGGTCAACTCCCATCTCTTGCGGGGGCTCAATTAGTGCCAGGGCCTTCTGTCAAGAGTTTGGGTGTAACCTTTGACGCCTCCCTTTCTATGGAGGTGCAGGTTGCAGCCGCAGCAAAGGTGGCGTTTTTCCATCTCTGCCGTATTAAGCAGTTGGTCCCTTACCTTTCTCTCCCTGATCTAGCCACAGTGATCCATGCGATGGTCACCTCCAGGTAACTCGCTCTACACGGGGCTGCCCTTGAAGCTTTTCAGCACTGGCCCTGACATGGTGGAATGCTCCCGTCACAAGAGACTAGGGCCCTGCGGGATTTGACATCTTTGTGCAGGGCCTGCAAGATGGAGCTGTTCCACCTGGCCTTCAGCTTAGACTCACTCTGACCCCTTATATGGGATTTGGTATATAAATTTTCCCTTGGCTTTTTTGTTGTCCCATGTAGGACCAGCATGGATAGCTGGCTTGGGTGAATAGCTGATGTTTCCTCCCTTTATGGTCTTGATTTATGGGCTACTACTAAAATGAGGCTGCATTTTAAGCTGCATTTTAAGCCGTATTTTAATTAACTGTTTGTTTGTTTGTTTGTTGTTGTTTCCTATTACATTTTATTGTAATTCATATTTGGTGTTAACCGCCCTGAGCCTGGCCCTGGCCGGGGAGGGCGGGGTATAAATTAAAATTTATTTATTTATTTATCTATTTATCTATTTATTTATTTACTATGACTGCATATCCCACTGACGCCCAATGTGAGACATTGCATTTTCTGGAAGCTTGCAGTGCTTTAATTCTCCCTAAAGGACTTAGATAGGTTCTGGGTTGTTGTTTTTTTTTAAAAAAGGAAGGAGACGCTTTCAGAATGAAATGGACAACTCTGCTTCAGGCCTACGAAAAGCCCTTGCCGACCCTGCTTAGTGGCCCAAGAGCCACCTTCATAAAGTGTCCCCACGCAACACGGGTCCCTTAGCAGGGGTTCCTCAGGTGAAAATGTTCCAAAAAGATTACGTGAGGGTAATAAATGTTCGCGTAAAAATAATAACAACAAAGACTTTCTGAATCTCGAAGAGACTCTGTTTTCCCCACCCCCTCATGAAAAGGCGGGGTGGTTGAGAGAGAAAGCCAGCGCCGCAGTACAGTTCTGGATGTCATAAATTATTAGTTATATTGGCTAGTAATTCTCTTGGAAGGGTAAATGCAGGAGGGAGTGACCTTGTTTCTTTTGCACTGCAATGCAGATCGCTACCAGAGTTGAGGGGTTTGTAGGAAGTCCTACGTAGGTTTGCCCATCCGCCCCAGGTGACTGAACGGACGCCTTCCGTTAGTGCTGTTTGCTGTACCCCCCTCCCCAAATCTTAACTGCTTTCAACTGCATCCTGTATGACAATATTGCAACTCGTGCTGGGTTTAAAGCGAGCCTGTCCAGATCCTGCCCACTAAGGGCTGGTGTCAGAAGCCGGTCAGAAATAAAACACGCAGCTGTGAGCTAATTCTTTACTCAGAGAAACCAAAACAGTACAGGCCTAGTGATCCCTGCTACTCTGCCCAGTAGGTCTTGTCCCAGTGAGGCAGTTGCAAGCACTGAAGGTCCCTGCCTTCCCAGGGCTCCTCCCCAGTTCCTTTCCCAGCAGCCCAAGGCTCCATCGTCTTATGTCTTGTTGCTCTGCCCTCTTCATTCCTGTCTGGGTTGTAGGGGATTAGGGGGAGAAGAGCTGGTCACAGCAGAATGGAGAGAGTCCCTGGCTTCTTCAGCAGCCTGCCTCATCTCTGTCTCCTGGTCCCCCTCCTCTCCAGCCTCCGATTCTGGACTGCTCTCTGTCACAGCCTCTTCCTGCTCACTAAAGCCTGTTGCCTCTCCAGCTTCCGACACCTCCTCTCCCCAGTCTGCTCCCTCTTCTCCCTCTGAGCATTCATTGTCATCCCACCACCAATCCCCTGGCTCTGAGCCTTCCTCCTCTGGGGGTCCCAGCTGGTGCCTCCCACCAGTCATCTGCATCCAGCCAGTCTATGACAACGGGCGAGAGTTTGGTAAGGTGGCCTTTGTGTCTGAAGGTAAAATCACATCCACCCACTTGGAGACAGAGAACTTGAGTTTATTTGTGTGCGTATTTAAACATATGGATTATATCTCTCAATCTCTCCCTCTCTCCCTCTCTCCACCCCCTCTCTCTCACACCCACCCTCCTGCCTTTGCATTGACCTTTATTAGCTGTCACATCAAATCGTGAGATAAGCATGTATAGCTCACCCAACAGGCAATCGGTGATAAGGATATTCTTTTGTCTTTAGGCTGAGATATCTCCCCAGTGATCACTGAAAGCCATCTCTCATTACGGTCTCCCAAGCTGTCACACTCAGTGCCTTTCGGCAGCGGGATGTGTGTGGGCAGAGATTTTCCCATCCAAAATCCTGTTTATGCTGTAATAAATTTATAGGTCTTTCAATGTGCTGCTTTGTTAAAGCGTCAGTGACTCAGTTTGTATGGAACGTTAAGCCAAACCATGGCTTAGTGTGAACAGATCACCATGTGAGTTGAGATCACAGCGACTTTGCTCCTCGTCCGATCGTGCTGCTGCTGTGAGCCAATCCATGGTTTAGTTTAGCATTGCATCCAAACCTGGTACTCAGGGCTTATCTTCTCACACACAAACTAAGAACAGTAAGCTATAGAACAAGCCTTGGCTACAGATTGTGGTTTGTCTGGATCAAGAGTCCAGGTTAGAGTGTAATACTAAGCTAAACCATGGCTTGGCTCATAATCAGTGTGATTTTGATTTGGTTTGGATTGTTGTTGTTGTTTTAAAAAATGAAGTAGCCTGTACTCATATCTTATTAAAAGTGTCATGGTACCAGCACAAAATGGCTTCCGTGGGCTTCCAGAAGAGAGGTGCTATACTGGTGAATATTGTCACCCACAAAAAAGCCATGGGGATAACAATATCTTACAGGGCTGTGCTAATATGAATCACTTTAAATACTTGAGGATATTACATATGCATGAAGCATAACTCAATAACAGAGCCAGTGTGGGGTAGTGGTTAGAGTGTAAGACTAGGACCTGGGAGACCAGAGTTCAAATCCTGACTCAGCCATGAAGCTCACTGGTAACTTTGGGCTAGTCACTGTATGTCACTCTAACTTGCCTCACAGGAATGCCATGAGACTTAAAAAGGCGGGGAGGTATTATAATATTGGTGTTGTTGTTATTAAAATGTGCATACCGTCCTTCATCATTAGATCTCAGAGTGGTTCACAACATAAAATTATATAATGAAGGCACCAAGCAAACCTCCCTGGGGAGAGTGTTCCGCAAACAGGGAGCCACCACAAAAAAAGGCCCGTTCTCATCTTGCCACCCTCCAGACCTCACGTGGAGGAGGCACACGATGTAAGGTCTCAGAGGATGATCTCAGGGTCCGGGTAGGTTCATATGGAGAGAGGCTGTCCTTGAGGTATTGTGGGCCTGAGCTGTTTAAGGCTTTTTTGGTCAAAACCAGCACTTTGAATTGGGCCCAGAAGCTAATGTGCAGCCAGTGAGCTTGGGCCAGGATTGGTGTTATATGCTGAAACCGCCTTGCAGCCTGGCCTCCAAATTCTGCACTAGCTGAAGTTTCCGAACCGTCTTCAAGAGGCAGCCCTGCATATAATGCGTTGCAGCCATCTAAGCCTGTAGGCCACCCTGTCTGTTCCTTGGAGGATAGGTGAGATATGAATGAAACTAATTGATGAATTACTTTCTTTTCCTTTGGCAGATGTACCGGAAAAATGTGCAGCAAATCATCCAGAATCTCATTCGTAAGCTGGCCTCCCTTAGCCAGTATGAGGAGGTGCTTGCAAAAATCAACGCGAGCTCGACGGACCGGCTGACGGTCCTGAAGACCAAACCCCAGGCCATTCAGAGGGATATCATCACCGTCTGCAGCGACCCTTACATGCTAGCCCAGCAGCTGACTCACATAGAGCTAGTGAGTTGACGCTGTCCTGCTCTCCGCTGCCTCCTTATCTTGCCTGTGTTCTGTGTTCGCCTTTCTTTGTTGGCAGTGTGCGAATTTTGCCACCGGTCCTGATTCCTTTCCTTTCCCCTTTCTGCAGGAGAGGCTCAACTACATCGGACCACAGGAGTTTGTCCAGGCATTTGTACAAAAGGATCCGCTGGATAACGACAAGGTGAAGGAGGGGGCTGCGTGGGTGCTAGGTTTCAGTCAGTCTACAGGACAAGTTCAGCTAGCTCAGTCAGTAGAGCATGAAGGTCTTAATGTCAGGGTCGTGGGTCTGAGCCCAACGTTGGGCAAAAGATTCCTGCATTGCGGAGTTGGACTAGAATCAGTGGTTCTCAACCTTGGGTCCCCTGACGTTTTTGGCCTTCAACCCCCATGATCCCTAGCTCACAGGACCAGTGGTCAGGGATGATGGGAGTTGTAGGCCAAAAACATCTGGGGACTCAAGGTTGAGAAAGGCTGTGTTATGTACTGAAGTTCTCACCCTCGGCCAGCAGGGGATACCGTAGATAGTTTTCACTCAGGTCCACATATGCAAATAAGGGATTGAAAGTGACGTTCAGTGATTGGATAGTTACAGAAAATGGTTACAGTTGCGTTGTACTGGAGCTCTATTTAAGCAAGCTGGCTGAACCCTTCAGTTCAGTTCTGTTCTGGCCTGTGAATAAACAAGAGCTGTTTGGAGAATCGCTGTGTCGTCTGATATGTTCAACCACAGCTTAACAGGCTGGACTAGATCATTCTCTTGATCCCTTCCAACTGTATCATTCTGTGATTATGCGTGATTCTGTGAACTCCATTGATAATCTAAGATTGCAACGCTGAGACCAGGACTATGTGGGTTCCATATAGGAGGTGCAGCAGGGGAGGAAATGAGAGGATGGGCAGGAACATGGCAATGCAGAGACTGAAGAGGTCACCTGTGGTTGCTTTTGGCTTCCTGGAGAGTCATGACAGTCCATGATGCTGAACAGAAGTTCATTGGGAGGATAAAACCGTCACCAGATTACAGCATCTGTTGACTAATTCCAACATCATTCACTTGAAGCACTTTTAAACAGTCATGGCTTCCCCCAAAGAATCACGGGAGCTGTAGTTTTAAGGGTGTTGAGACTTGTTAGGAGACCCTTATTCCCCTCACAGATGGCAACTATTCTGAAAGTGGTTTAACAACCCACCCCTCCTCCCAGGGAACTCTGGGAACTGTAGTTCTGGAAGGGGAATACCGCTTGGGTATTATACATAAAACCTCATTTAAACCAAGGCGAGGTAAAGACAATAATAAAGCTGTAGAAGTTGAATTCTTCCCCGCTTGGAAACATGGCATGGGAAACAAATGGCTGCTCTTGTCTTCTCAGAGCTGCTATGGGGACCGGAAGAAGGCGCGGAACCTGGAAGCCTACGTAGAATGGTTCAACAGGCTCAGCTACTTAGTTGCCACAGAAATATGCATGGTAAGCAAATCAGATTACAGTTTGGGTGCCATACTTGTAACACTCTTCCACATCAAAAAAATCTCCCTGCAAGTAGTAAACTGAAAATGGGAGGTATGCTCATTATTCCTCTAGTTCAGGCTTCCTCATCCTCGCCCCTCCAGATGTTTTGGGCCTACAACTCCCATGACCCCTAGCTAGCAGGACCAGTGGTCAGGGATGCAGGGAATTGTAGTCTCAAAACATCTGGAGGGCCGAAGTTGAGGAATCCTCTAGTTTATGCTAGGAATGTGTTCAACTTGGTGTTTTGTTTTTAACATGGAGGAGAATTTAAAATATGATGTCCTGCTGTCTCTCTAGTTTGAAATAGTATATCCCTCCAACCATTTGGGTCTGGCAAGGGGTTGGCACCAATGAGCCCCAATGATGCCAGGTAACACCACCAGGCTGGGCTGGATGAATCCCTAGCCGAAATTAAGATTGCCAGAAGAAATATCAACAACCTCAGATATGCAGATGACACAACTTTGATGGCAGAAAGTGAGGATGAATTAAAGAACCTTTTAATGAGGGTGAAAGAGGAGAGTGCAAAATATGGTCTGAAGCTCAACATAAAAAAAACAAAGATCATGGCCACTGGGCCCATCACCTCCTGGCAAATAGAAGGGGAAGAAATGGAGGCAGTGAGAGATTTTACTTTCTTGGGCTCCATGATCACTGCAGATGGTGACAGCAGTCACGAAATTAAAAGATGCCTGCTTCTTGGGAGAAAAGCAATGACAAACCTAGATAGCATCTTAAAAAGCAGAGACATCACCTTGCCAACAAAGGTCCGTATAGTTAAAGCCATGGTTTTCCCAGTAGTGATGTATGGAAGTGAGAGCTGGACCATAAAGAAGGCTGATCGCCGAAGAATTTATGCTTTTGAATTATGGTGCTGGAGGAGACTCTTGAGAGTCCCATGGACTGCAAGAAGATCAAACCTATCCATTCTGAAGGAAATCAGCCCTGAGTGGTCACTGGAAGGACAGATCCTGAAGCTGAGGCTCCAATAACTTTGGCCACCTCATGAGAAGAGAAGACTCCCTGGAAAAGACCCTGATGTTGGGAAAGATGGAGGGCACAAGGAGAAGGGGACAACAGAGGACGAGATGGTATGGTTGGACAGTGTTCTTGAAGCTACGAACATGAGTTTGACGAAACTGCGGGAGGCAGTGAAAGACAGGAGTACCTGGCGTGCTCTGGTCCATGGGGTCACGAAGAGTCGGACACGACTAAACAACACCACCACCAGGCCTGCGAATACATGTGTGTTAATCGGCTCTACATTTCAGTCCCTGTGCAAAATCCTTTTTTCGGATGATTTTAATTTGTTCACCCAAAGAGAATAAAATATGTGTGAGCCTGAAGTACCTAGCTAAGGTTAGCAGAAGGGTCTTGGTAGCCCTCCACTGAATGTGAGATGCGAGTCCCATTGTGATTTTCTGTCAGTTCTGAAACAGCCACTAGTACATAGATCAAATATACCAAGCGTGGAGCTGATGGAACAACCTAAAGTCCTCCTTGTGTTGCAAGTTCTTGTACTGTATCTGTAGAATAATGTTAAATTACAATGCCATAGATGGTAGGGACAGTGATTTTTTTTGGGGGGGGGGAGATGAGGTGTTGGCACTCATGAAAGTGCCGTGGGTGCCAGCACAAAATGGCCGCCATGGGTAGGAAAAAAGATGTTCTGGTACTCTCTACCAGTGAGTACTGTTAGAAAAGAACCCTCTGGATATAGACATGTGTACCTGTGCTTTCCCCCTTCATTTGCCCCTTCCTCTGCAAGAAATAAATTAAATGAAATTAAATATATTCTCTTTTGGGTTTGTTTTCCTTCAGCCTGTGAAGAAAAAGCACCGAGCGAGGATGATAGAGTACTTCATTGACGTGGCCCGGGAGTGCTTTAACATTGGCAACTTCAATTCATTAATGGCCATTATTTGTAAGTATAGATGGGAATTCTTTGTAGTTGCATGGTATTTTTAAATTGTTGCTTGTTAAATGGTGCTTGGTTTGGATAATGAGTTGGCTCACCTCAGTCTGATTCAGGCCAGATCTGGACTATTTATTTATACATACATACATACATACATACATACATACATACATACCCTGCCCATCTGGCTGGGTTTCCCCAGCCACTCTGGGCAGCTTCCAACAGAATATTAAAATACAATAACGCATCAAGCATTAAAAGCTTCCCTGAACAGGGCTGCCTTCAGATGTCTTCTAAAAGTCTGGAAGTCGTTTTTCTCTTTGTCATCTGGTGGGAGGGCGTTCCACAGGGCGTGTGCCACTACCAAGAAGGCCCTCTGCCTGGTTCCCTGTAACTTGGCTTCTCGCAGCGAGGGAACCACCAGAAGGCCCTCAGCACTGGACCTCAGTGTCCGGGCAGAACGATGGGGGTGGAGACGCTCCCTCAGGTATACTGAAGCCTTGTCCAACTTGTGACACTGCAGATGTGGTTAGACTCCAGCTCCCAGCAGCCCCAGCGAGCATGGTCAACTGCCTTTCTTCCCAATCTCTAGTTGTAGCTTAGCCAGAAACATCTGGGGGGAAGCAGGTCAGGGAAAATTTATATTGTTGCTGCCAACAGCTGTACCCTGTGTCTCCCCGCTCCTGCCGCACATCTGCTCTGTAATGTAATATCACTAACCAGATAGAACTGTCTTGCTTTGCAGAGTGAATAATAATAATGATACTTACCGGTTGTACTGCACAGTATCTTCAGTTAGGACCCATGCAATTCTTTTGATTGCAAATTGTTTTAACTGATTTTAATATTGTGCTTCTGTATTGTCACAATCCACACTAGGATTAAGAAATACGATGATAGTTCAGATTGCTTCACACCCATTATCTAGCTGTAATCCTTACAACATCCCTGTAGTCATTGGTATTATCCCCAATTTGAGGAGGGAAGGACTGAGGCCGAGAGAGAATGGGGTGCCAGAGGTCACCATGGCAGAGGCAAGATTGGGAACAAACACTTCCTGATGCTTAGTTTTGTCTTTTACGCTGTGTACAAACCCTGCATTTAAAGTATCTGACTTCTCCCCAAAATGAATCTGGGGAGCTGTAGTTTGTTACAGGAGCTGGAAATTGCAAACTACAGTTTCCAGGATTCTTTGGGGGGAAGTAATGTGCTTTTAAATGTTTGGCGTGCACATAGCCTTAGTCCCAACTCTCAGGACAGAGGACAGAAGGATGTGAGGCTGCTTTTGCTACCAGACCTGCAGCTCCAGTACTTAATGCTGAAAGGAGGCCAGGATGGCTATCTTTGCAAATATTCAATTCCCTGTCCCCTGCTTTTTAAATATATCTAGTCCAGAATAATGATGTGCTCTTTCACTCTTGTTTCTGCATCTTCCTTGTGGCCTTTTGAACTAAAAGCTGGAATGAACATGAGCCCTGTCTCCAGGCTAAAGAAAACCTGGTCAAAAGTCAAGACGGCCAAATTCGACATTCTCGAGGTAAATGTGGTTTGGTCACCTGAAATCTTGTTTATCCAGTTGTTTATCAGCCAGGGAGACAAGTGGTTATCATCATCTATGCAAAGATATCTACCTATTCTGTGCATTTTTTCTATCCCTAATGCTAGTTCCATTAAAGTTTGGAGAGGGTGGGTAATATATTAAAATGTTCTGATTACACACTGCTGCTTACAGTGTAGCAACAAGAGAAGCTCCTAGACCATTAGAAAAATCTATAGCCCTTAAAAGGGATGTGGGTGGCGCTGTGGGTTAAACCACAGAGCCTAGAACTTGCCGATCAGAAGGTCAGCGGTTCGAATCCCCGCAATGGCATGAGCTCCCGTTGCTCGGTCCCTGCTCCTGCCAATCTAGCAGTTCGAAAGCATGTCAAAGTGCAAGTAGATAAATAGGTACCGCTCCGGCAGGAAGGTAAATGGCATTTCCATGCACTGCTCTGGTTTGCCAGAAGTGGCTTAGTCATGCTGGCCACATGACCCGGAAGCTGTATGCCAGCTCCCTCGGCCAATAAAACGAGATGAGCGCCGCAACCCCAGAGTCGGTCACGACTGGACCTAATGGTCAGGGGTCCCTTTACCTTTACCTTAATCTCTCCTTCACATAAAGGTCCCAGGGCAGAGGACACAAACATAATAAAACAAAATAATATACTAAAAGGAACATTACACTGAAAATCTATTCCGTGGCCGAATATGCAGAACATGGGTCCCAATTTGTTAAATTTCCTATTACTTATCTGACTCAAACATCTGATTATCTAAATATAGAGCTATACAGTGGCTTATCTCCATCCATCTCTGTCTCTCTTTCGAATTTTGGATGAGCCTTTGCTGGTTGTCTACTTCATTTGTTTATTTCATAAAATCTACATATCGCTTGATTGTAAAAAGGAAACAAACCTCAGAGCAGTTTACAGATGAAGAAAACAATGAAATTACAGTGGTTTCTCGGGTTAAGTACTTAATTCGTTCCGGAGGTCCGTTCTTAACCTGAAACTGTTCTTAACCTGAAGCACCACTTTAGCTAATGGGGCCTCCTGCTGCTGCCGTGCCGTCGGAGCACAATTTCTGTTCTCATCCCAAAGCAAAGTTCTTAACCCGAGGTAATATTTCTGGGTTAGCGGAGTCTGTAACCTGAAGCGTATGTAACCTGAAGTGTATGTAACCTGAGGTACCACTGTATTGGTAACACTAGCAGCAAACTAAAAACTATCTAAAAACAGGCCGATTGCTGCTTTGTATCCAGTGCTCTTCCAATGAATTAAATGCTGGACTTCTAAATAATTTTGTGGTGTCTGCTATGGCATGGAAATGTTGTGAACGTTTCCACTCTTTTTTTAAATCTAGCATCAAATGGACCCTTCCAGCAATTTTTACAATTACCGCACAGCTCTGCGTGGAGCAGCTCAGAGGTCTTTGACAGCACACAGCAACAGAGAGAAGGTATGATTTGCAAATATATTCACGGTTGGCCAGGGATCAAATTTACTTATTAGGAGGTGTGCACCAGGTAGGCCATCTGCCTGGAGCACAGCTTCCTGCTAACTGGGAACCATCTTGGGGGGGAAATGTGCATTTTTGGTCACTGATTGTCCCTTTTTTCATAAAGAAATGTAACATCTGGCCTGTCCTAAAGGGTTCTGTGTGCTTTGCACACACTCTGTCCCAATAGACTAGGGCCCTGCGGGACTTGACATCTTTCCGCAGGGCCTGCAAGACAGAGCTGTTCCACCAGGCCTTTGGTCAGGGCGCAGCCTGACTCCCTCCTTTGGCAATCTTTACAAAACTTTAGTTTATGGTTGCCATCAATTTTGATTTTAATTAATTTTTATAATGTTTTTATAATGTTGCACTGTTTTAGTATTGTTAGCCGCCCTGAGCCCGGCTTCAGCTGGGGAGGGCGGGATATAAATAAAATTTATTATTATTATTGCACTTAAAAAAAATACCCTTGAATACTGTGCCAAGGTAATCAGTTTCATGCCAAGGAAATCTCCCTTCTGCAACTTGTATAAATGATGCAAGCTAGGCCCATTTGTATAGTTCTCTTACTTTGGATAATTTATTCCGGTTTGGCTAGTCATGAGGAGAAGCATGGAGCTATGCAACATCGCTGTTCATCGCCATTAGGGATCTATTTTATCCATTCCTTGGGCTCCTCATATTTTGCCATATGTTGCCCACATGCTTTCGAACATATACATGTGACTTTTAAGGCCAAGGAATTTGTTGTTGTTTTAAAAAAATGAAAGGTGAGGGCTAGTGGTGGCGTCAGAGGGACACGGGTGGCGCTGTGGGTTAAACCACAGAGCCTTGGACTTGCCAATCAGAAGGTCGGCGGTTCGAATCCCCGCGACGAGGTGAGCTCCCGTTGCTCGGTCCCAGCTCCTGCCAACCTAGCAGCTCAAAAGCACGTCAAAGTGCAAGTAGATAAATAGGTACCGTTCTGGCGGGAAGGTAAAAAACAACAACGGCATTTCCGTGCCCTGCTCTGGTTCGCCAGAAGCGGCTTAGTCATGCTGGCCACATGACTCAGAAGCTGTACGCCAGCTCCATTGGCCAATAAAGCGAGATGAGCGCTGCAACCCCAGAGTCGGCCACGACTGGACCTAACGGTCAGGGGTCCCTTTACCTTTACTAGTGGTGGCATCAGAGACTCTACTGTTTTTAAGCTAGCAGAAAGGAAGGCTTTATAATGGGGAACCTTGCGGAATTTTATTGGACTCCAACTTCTATCATCCCCAGTCAATGTGGTTGATGGTCTTGAATGATGGGAGTTGTAGTCCAGCAACTTCTTGAAGGCCACATGTTCCCCAGGCATGTGTTTTAATAATGCAAATTAATCAAGCTGGACCACTAATTATTTGGGCAAGCCTTTCCTGATGGGAAATGTGATGTTATTCCTGTCCATGGCTGCGTTTGCAGAGAATCAGTTTCTTAGTGGGTTTTCTCTCTCGTTTCCATTGCCCCAGAAATAGAGCCAAGTTAGAAAAGTGTGAGAAGCAAACACGTTGCTCTTTCCGGATGAAAGGCAGAAAGATGAAAGCTTTGCAGGCTGCTCCTTGGCCAAAAGATATTCTCTGAAATCTCTGTACTTTGAGGAAAGCAGTACATCCTGGAGTTCAGCTGAACCTTTAAAAAAAGGCATCCTTTACCTGCATGATCAATTGTGGGTTGGGTTGTTTGTTTTGGTGGGAAGGGAATGCTAGCAGTAGAAACTACAGGAGGGGGTTGAAAAGATTATTATGGTCCAACACTCCATGAAATAGAGGTTGTGAAGTGGGAAAAGAGGAAGGTTCATATATCAGGTATTGAGACTCTTGTGATAAGCTTGTAAGTTTGGAAATATACTGATATTGTGCGTATTTGTCCATGTGTTTGTGTGCCAGATGCAATGGGAAACCCAAAGGGAAACTGGCTCCCATTTAGCTCCCAAGCTAAGTTCAAGAAGTTGGTTCTAGTGTGCAAAATCCCATAACACTTGGGACCAGGATTCCTGAAGGACACCCCTTATATACCAAATCAGCCACTGCTAGGGCTGGGTGGGGATGTGGGTGGTGCTGTGGGTTAAACCACAGAGCCTAGGACTTGCCGATCAGAAGGTTGACGGTTCGAATCCCCACGATGGGGTGAGCTCCTGTTGCTCGATTCCTGCTCCTGCCATACTAGCAGTTTGAAAGTGCAAGTGCTCGTAGATAAATAGGTACCGCTCCAGCGGGAAAGTAAACGGCGTTTCTGTGCGCTGCTCTGGTTTGCCAGAAGTGGCTTAGTCATGCTGGCCACATGAGCCGGAAGCTGTACGCCGGCTCCCTTGGCCAATAAAGCGAGATGAGCTCTGCAACCCCAGAGTCAGGGGTTCCTTTACCTTTACATGTGAGGTTAATCACATGGTTAAAACAAGTGCACCTAATTTGGCCCTCTTGGAGGGAAAGCTGGTATAACATGTAGTTCGGCTCCCTCGGCCAGTAAAGCGAGATGAGCACTGCAACCCCAGAGTCATCCACGACTGGACCTAACGGTCAGGGGTCCCTTTAACTTTACCTTTAGAGCTGGGTGATATATCGATATATCATCCAAAACTGGTTTGTTTGTTTTTTATAAATAATTTTTATTATTTTCCAATACAAAACAAAAAATACAATTGTGCCAAATTTTCACAAATTTTCACAGATTTGTTACTTTTTGGACTTCCTTCGGATTCTCTGACAATCATCCATATTTACTTCTCAATTTACGCATTTCTCCGCTTCTCGGCCTTTTGGCTAAGATCAAGTGTAGCATCTAAAACTGGTTTGAAGTCCATATTATGATATCTGTTTCATTATTTTTGACCTGCCGACATATCGTGAATCATGATGTGTGTGTGTGTGCGTTATGCAAAAATCACAATGTGAGAAAAACCGTGCAGCCAGCCCATGCCTTTACGTAGATCCACCCTTATTTCAGACATTGTGATATATTTGTATATCACAATGTTTAACTGGTGATAAATCATGGTGTTGAATACCAGGTATCGCCCAGCCCTAGTCGCTGTGTTGTGAAGATGGGGGCCTCCTGCAGATATCATCTTATTAGGAGGTCCATTCTGCACAACATAGGAATCAGGTCTTTATATTGTCACAGCACCAGCCCTTTGGAATCACTCCCTGCTTGAATATCAACTAGACCTCATCTCTGTTTTATTTTTGATGCCAAGCGAAGACTTTTCTCTTTCAACAGGCCTTTTAAATTGAGGTAGACAGACATAATAAGGCAAAAACCAAAAAGTGAAGTAAAAAAAGAATGGGAGTGCCTAAATGAATACCTCAAAAGTCAAGGTTCGAGGGCAGAAATCTGGCTGAGTCTGGAATAACCTTGTGAAGGGAAAGGATATGAAAGAAGGATATATATCTAGATGTTAGGATAGAGATGATAAATAAAACAGGGAAACAGGAAGACACAATGAGAGATAAAGGAGGTGCTGTGGGATTGGTGGAAGTCAATGTCTTCTTGTTGTTTTAGTGTTTATAATATTAACTTGTAAGATATGGATTTGTTTGTTGTTGTTGTTGTTGTTGCTTTCTTTAGTTTTCGAATGTTGATTTTTGTGTGTTGTGTATTGTTATTTTTTTATATCTTTCGTGTTGTTGTTGTTTGGAAAATACTAATGAAAGTTATTTATTAAAAATAAATAATAAATTGAGGTTTCCCAGTGTGCAGCTGTATCGGGGTGGTTTTTAAGATGTTTGCTCACTTGTTGCTTGCTGCCCTGGGGTCCTTTGGGAAGAAGGGCCAGGGTATAAATTTAATAAATAAATGAGCAAATACCTCCAGAGTGGAGAACCTCCAGCTCAAGGTTGGCCACAGTCCTGCTTAATTTCAGCTGGGCCTTAGGAAATTGCGGGGAGTGTAAAGAAAGATCCTTGAACTCATAAGTTCATTAATACTTGTGTTCAGCCCCTGATCCCTGGCCTTTGGTAGAAAAAGAATGTGTGCCTTAGACAAACAGTGTCACTATTATGCTAGCTTCAGCGCTGCTGAAAGGGAGGGGAAGGCTACTAGACAGTGTCAACGGTGCTGAACTAGATGAATAAAAAGGTCAGACTTTGTATAAAGCACCTTAGAAATGCTCCTTTGCCTCAAGGCTACATGCATTAGCCATTTTCAAGTTTTTACTGGAACACCTTGACTTCGCCCATTGTTGTGCTTCCTCCCTTCTGGAACTGGATGCTAACTAAGCCCGTTGTTCCCCTTCTTCCTTAGATCGTCATCCCTTTCTTCAGCCTGCTTATCAAGGACATTTACTTCCTCAACGAGGGCTGCGCCAACCGCCTGCCCAACGGCCACGTCAATTTCGAGGTAAGTAGAGCATGCTCGGAATTTCTCGATGTGTCTGTGTGTGGTTTGTTTTTTTAACCGACAAGCTTTGCTAATTAAACTGTGAGCAGAAAGCCTTGCCGGAGGGTTGGCTGCCCATCTCTTGATGCTAATTGTGAGCATGACTAGTCCCGGAGGTATAGACTTAATCATTTGGTGTCTGCTGCCGGGTCCTGTTGGCAAAGACCCCACCCTTTGGGGGAGAATGTCTGCTCTGACTTTGTCTCTTTCACTGAGCCCCCTCCAAAATTAAGGTCGGGGCAGCCCGGGGCTCGCCCCTTTCATTCCCCCAGCAGCAGCGGTTTGGAGGTCTTGGGCCCCCCCAATATTTTTTAAAAGTCTGTATGGGCCCCCCCAATATTTTTTATAAGTCGGCGCCCCTGGCTGTGGGTTAAACCACAGAGCCTAGGGCTTGCCGATCAGAAGGTCGGTGGTTCAAATCTCCACGACTGGGTGAGCTCCTGTCGCTCGGGCCCAGCTCCTGCCAACCAAGCAGTTTGAAAGCACGTCAAAGTGCAAGTAGATAAATAGGTACCTCTCCGGCGGGAAGGTAAACGGAGTTACCGTGCGCTGCTCTCATTCACCAGAACCAGCTTAGTCATGCTGGTCACATGACCCGGAAGCTGTACGCTGGCTGCCTCGGCCAATAAGCGAGATGAGAGCCGCAACCCCAGAGTCGACCACAACTGGACCTAATGGTCTGGGGTCCCTTTACCTCTTTACCTCTATCGCAGCTGTCGGAAATGCTAATCTGGAATTTTACACCATGCATCCCTCTTCTTTTTTTTTTAATAAATTTTTATTAAATTTTTTCCATAAAATCTCCAATCGTGCAAATTTCACATCACATATTTTAACTTTTTGGACCTCCCTCAACTCCTCTAACAATCATCCGTAGTTGAATTCCTAGCTTCACATTCCTTAATTATAATATCGCCTTTAGATAAAAAAAATTTCCCATCATTTACATTCTTACAATATTTCTTATTTTTTTCACAAAGCTTCTTTAAAACACACTAGCGTTGTATGCTCTTCACATATAGTTTTCAAATATTCTCTGAACTTTCCCCAGTCCTCTAGAAACCTATGGTCCCTTTGGAATCTGATTTTTCCAGTTAATTTATCCAGTTCCGCATAGTCTGTTAGTTTTGTTCTCCATTCTTCCAAAGTGCATCCCTCTCTTTTCTTGACTCAGACTTTGATTGTTTTTGTTTTGTTTTTTTTTTGGTTTTGTGGACATGTTTTTACTGACCTTCTCTGCCCTCTATTAAATTCCAGAAATTTTGGGAACTGGCTAAACAAGTGAGTGAGTTTATGACGTGGAAACAAGTTGAGTGCCCTTTTGAAAGAGACCGGAAAATCCTTCCATACTTGCTCACCGTCCCAGTTTTCAGTGAGGATGGTAAGAGATGTGCAAACTCTAGTCATTGAGCAGTGCGCCTGCTGTCATCTATCACTTTATTTTTGGGGGGAAATACAGAAGACCACCCTAGCTTTGTTGGAGGTAGCCCCTTGGGAGAAGATGGGCAGGGTTAGCATTTGATACACCTGTGAGTCTCTGGGAAAGAGGGGTACAAAAAACCCCCAGTACTACAAGTTGGTGATGAAAGGCCAGCTATATGCAGTGCTGATTGGCTAGTATCCATAGCATCATCAAAACAACCCCTGCTTCCAATCGCAAAGGACTGGTTTGCTCTTATCAATGAATAAAGGTACATAATAGCTCTAGGAAGGAAGGAAGGAAGGAAGGAAGGAAGGAAGGAAGGAAGGAAGGAAGGAAGGAAGGAAGGAAGGAAGTCCACCTGAATCACAGGATGAAGAAGCAAGACAGTCCCTGCAACAGAAAAACATTTGATTCACAATTAAAACAATGCAAGTCTAGAAATAATGGTTGTTTAAATTTGGCGACTGTGCTTCAAATAATGGTTGTCGCCTGCCATGAATGTCCCAACTGAGATAGAAAGGTGGCATGTAATTAACTGCAATAATTCAAAAATCCATAGCCAGGTATTCTAACCACAAATAGTAAGAGGAGGACAATCATTACAGAAAATCAGGATGGATAGAATATTCTGCAAGCAGATTTTTTTAATAAAAAAAAGCATTATAAGAGGGTTCTTTACCATCCAGACCTTGTTACTGTACACTTGGAAGTGACATGGCCCCAAGCACTGAGATGCTGATGAAGTCCTCTGGGGCAAGGACTGGAAGATAGTTATTTATTTGTTGCATTTGTGTCCGACTTCTTTGCCAGGGAGCTCAACACAATTCTCCCCCTCCTCATTTTAATCTCCACAATGACCTTGTGAGGCAGGTTAGGCTGAGAGTGAGTGACTTGCCTCGGAGGTCTTCCGGTGAGCTGAGTGGGGTTTCGAACCCTGGTCTCCTGGGTCCCAGTCTGACACTCTACCCATTACACTACACTGTCTCGCATGCCTGTAATGACGACGTTCTGTTTCTTCTGACTGCAGCACTTTACTTGGCTTCCTACGAGAGCGAAGGCCCCGAGAACCACATTGAAAAAGACAGATGGAAGACTCTCAGGTCAGTGTCAAAGGGGATTGCCGTCAGATAAATCAACAGACTGCAAAGTTGCTTGAGTGCTAAGACACCTTCGATACCAAGTGTTCCACTGCTGCATGCCTCAACAGATGGACACAGTGTGAACTGGCTTCCAAAAAAAGTCATATTTAATTTCTGGGCTTTCCCAAAGTATTAGCACACAAGCTGTTTCATCTTCCTGTTTTTTTTGTTCCTTCTACCTATCCCCAATGTATTAGGAACCTCCTTTTTCATCTTTAAAAACTGAATGAATGCATTCATTTATTTTTGCCCAGAGAGATTTCCATTTTCCTTCCCTTTCTTGTTTGAAGGCTTTTGTCCAGTCAGTCATGCATGTTTCTAAATTCTCCTAAAGTTGACTTGTTGTGCTGATTCAGGCCTGGTGCCCTTTTCTATGCTGCAACTCCCATCATTCCTTAGCAATTGGACATGATGGGAGCTGGAGTCTAACAATAGCTAGAGCGTACCAGGTTAGGGAAGGGATGTGGGTGGCGCTGTGGGTTAAACCACAGAGCCTAGGACTTGCTGATCAGAAGGTCGGTGGTTCGAATCCCTGCGACGGGGTGAGCTCCCATTGCTTGGTCCCTGCTCCTGCCAACCTAGCAGTTTGAAAGCACATCAGAGTGCAAGTAGATAAATAGGTACCGCTCCGGTGGGAAGGTAAACGGCGTTTCTGTGCGCTGCTCTGGTTCGCCAGAAGTGGCTTAGTCATGCTAGCCACATGGCCCAGAAGCTGTACGCCGGCTCCCTCGGCCAATAAAGCAAGATGAGCACCGCAACCCCAGAGTCGGTCACGACTGGACCTAATGGTCAGGGGTCCCTTTACCTTTACTTTACCTACCAGGTTAGGAAAGGCTGCATTGGTTAAAGTCCCTTATTGTCCCTCCTTTGCCAGCTAAGGAACTGTGGCATGCAAAGATGAAACCATATGCCAATGCCAGTTGGGGAGTGAAACTTGCTAGTGCAGTACCTTTTTGCCTGAGAAAGTTGCACAATGTTTTGGTGCGACCTTAGGGCAGGGCCATTGATAGGCATAGCCTGGGAAGAGAGGGGGTGGCGATAGGAAACTCCCAAGGGCCAAACAGAGATTTGGAGGGCCACCTCTGCCCTAACCCAGACCTGAGGTTCCCCACTGTCTGCTCTGCACTTTTGAAAGATCAAAATTAGCACCTTTGAGGTTGCTCCCAATCTACTGTGCTCCCGAGAGCTACAAGCCCTAAAATACACCCAGACCCATTTGGTGGACAGTTCAGAGAGAGACCAACAAATGAAACGTCTGAGACAATCTGTGGAGCGGTTTCCCAGTGTCCTAATCAATGGAGAGCTGTCTTAATATCTTCAGTTTGTTGTCCTTCCTGTCCATGGAGTGGTTTTTGCTGTCAGCTCCTCAGATGCCATATTGCCCCTTGTAGAAAGGAGGAAAAAGGGAGCAAAGCTTGAATTAATTGGCTGTGTCTGCCATTGGTTTGGGCTTCATTTGTCATTGGTTTTGGCGCCACCTGCTGTTGGCCTCCCACCTGTCCTACCAGCTGCCTCTATTCCTAATGTGTGTCCTCTCTACTCCTCTGTCTTTTAGGTCAACGCTTCTTGGAAGGGTTTAATCCATGACTGGCTTCCTGCTGCTGCTGCTGCTGCTGTTGCTGTGCTGACGTGGATTATTTTTTTAATTGAAGGCCATTATTGATGTCACTTATTTATTTCCCCCCTCCTCCCCCTCCCTCCCTCTTTAAATCAAGTGACATTTTAAGTTATAAGAGCTGTGCAGCTAGTTAAGACATGTCAGGACTTTATTAAACGTAAGGAACAATCGCAAGTTAACTTGAGAACAAGCAGACCGGCTTCTCAAACCTGATGGATCATCAGATTAAGTGACTGGTTTGTTTTGGGTGATTGATCAAAAGACAGCGATGAGGAAAATCGTTTGAAGATCTGACTCTTCTTTGAATCATTTCAAAACACCTGGATGGGATTCCATCACCACCTTTTAAAAAAAAACTTTCACCTCGCTGCTCCTTTGTATTAACAACTTGCTGCTACTTGTGGGCTGGCGTCTCGAACAAACTTTCATTGCAACTGCTGGCATCTCGTTTTTCGATTGCATCATGTTTTGAGCGGTGAATGGAAAGGAAAACTGTCTCGGGCTGATATTTTGCTCAGCGAATCTAAGAACTTTGGTTTCCTCCTTGGGGAGAAGAAGAAACATTGACGGCAAAGTGACATGGGCTGCTTAAGATTTGCGTTTATTTATAGTGGGAAAGGGATTAATGATTATTCCTTTGGGGTCGTTGGGGTTTTTCCGTTGGTTTTGTTTCTTCCTTGAGTTTGCTGCTGGCTGGCAAACTATTGTTGTGGTATTATTTAAAAACGAGAAGTGATTAAACTCAGTGCTGTGATAGGAAAAGCAGAGACACTAGAAGGAAACGTAGCAAATGTAGCTAGACTCTGTAGAAAAGAAACCCTCTCCCCAATTTATAATTACACTGTCTTTTTATTTGTTTCTGAAGGGCAGGTTTACACAGTAAACATAATCTGGTATGAATCTGATTTAACTTCCTGGCTTTATCCAGAAAACCTCGGGAACTGTAACTATCTGAAAGTAGTCAGGGTAGAGACCTCCAGCTCAGGATTGGAGGAATAACTCTAGATGTTATTGGACTACAACTCCTGCTCTACCTTGTTCATAAAACTATTTCCTCCCATAGTTTCCATTTAAACCAATTTGACATGGTCTTAAATTTCTAATGTAGACATCACCAAATGGTCTGCATCTCCTTCCCACCCCAGGTTATTGGTTGAACAATTTGACTTATTATTTCCTCTTCAAAAATTGCAGCTCAGACCGTGGGTAGATCAATGCCTTTATTGAGGGTTTTTGAGAAAAACGGAAGTAATGGTTGAAGTAATGTGCGACCCAGTAAAGCTAACTGGAATTGTGTGATGTCTTAAAGACAAGGGAAGGATAATCTTCTGCTAAAGTAGAAGTGTGGGTTGAAAAAACTGACTGTCTTTTGCTTCATGAGTTTATGAGCAATGTTTTGACTGAAAGAGGGCCTCTTGTTATACATTCTGTAGTAACCGGAATGCTTAGCCACTGTATTTTGCCCTCTAGGAAATTCTGTCAAATGAAGCATAACCCTCCATTATTAGGCAGCCTAATGTTCAAGGTTGGGGTCCTTCATTTGCCAGAATCGTATTCTAAGCACAGGGATTTGTATGTAATCAGTGCCGCCGTTCAAAATTGAAAATAAATATATCTATATCTACACTTGCATTGCCCTGCATACTTGTAGATTTGGAAAAGGAGTTCAAGGCTCGACTCTTCTTTTTTAATTACTTCTGCAAAAAATAGACACCCTATTGACAAAGAATGGCGGCTTCTGCTCCTTGAGAGATGTGCAGCATCCCAATGTTAAGAATTTACACTACTACCACCCTGTATCGCCAGAGTTTGTATGCGTGTCTTGGTTGACGAAAGGGTGTAGACTCCCATGGGCTGTTCCTAGTTTCTCTGAGCCATACTCAACTCATTTCTATACATGATATTTATTTACATATAATCACATTACGTAACGTCATACCCTCTTATTTTATCTCTTTGGCTCAACTGAGCCTAACGACTTCCCTTCCTCCCGTCTGATGGTTTAGATTACTTTACATTACTCAACCTGAATAGGTAGCAATTTCATCTTACAAATCTTCAAATAACCCTGCTAATGGTGTTAATTGCTTACACTTGTCTTTCAGATAATATAATATAATATAATATAATATAATATAATATAATATAATATAATATAATATAATATAATATAATATAATATAAATTTGTTCCAGTCCTTTTGGAATGCTTTGTCTCACTGGTTCTGGGTTCTTTCCATCAGTTTTGCCAGTTCTGCAATACTCAACTCATTCCTACTTCCTGGAATCAAGGGATCTAAGTTATCCATGTCTATTGATTTCAGTAGGTCTACTCTAAGTATAAATAGTATTGGATCCAACCCTCTTGAAGGTGGAATCATGAGAGAATAACATCTGAAGAGATGAACACTTCTTACTAGTCACCATTCCCCACTCTATAAGCTGAAGGGTGTGGCTCTCTAGCACAAAAAAGGAAGTAAAAATGAGTTGTTGTTTTCAGGACTGCAGCTTTTAAAGTTCAATGGAAATTTGAAAAGCAGAAGACTGGAGTTTATCTTCAGTCTTAGTACTGTGGGCTCATTAATTTATCTCTGATCATAGCACTGTGGTGCTCAGCACTAATACATGAGGTAAGACTTCTCTCTGATCTTAGCACTTCATGCTTACGTCGGAGATAGCAGATCTCTGCACCTGACATCTTGCAACTTCGGGTGATCAACGAGTGGGCATGTTTTGCTCAAAATGGCCTTGTAGGCCAAACCCAGAGGCCTGTCAGGCCTAATCATGCCCATGGACAAGAGGTTCCCCATGATAATGGCAGCCACCTCACATGGTGTAATGGCCCTCTGTAGAAACTGGATAATTCATAATTCAACCGCGTCACAGATTTTCACCAATATGGCCACCTCTTCCTTTGTGTGTGAAATACTTCATTCAGCTCTACATTTCTATGCACTCAGGCTAGCCCTGTTTGTACTCTCAGGCTACAGGTGTTAGGCCTGGTCACCATAAATGGTGGAACCTAGTGGCCTCTAAAAGTTGCTGGATTAAAATTCCCCAAATCTCTGACCTTTGACCATTTTGGCTGGGACTTCCAGGAATCAAACAGTAGGTGGAGAAGTATGGCAACAGAGACACCTGTCAAATATAGATGGAAGCAGATGAATGTTTATATCCCTCATTTCCTCAAGGTAGTTCTCCTTGACACTTACGTTTTTCTTCTCGCCCGCGACAACCTTTTGTGGTGGGTTCAACCCAGAGACAGTAACTAGCCCAAGGTTACCCAGTGAGTTTCAGGACTGAGTGGAGATTTGAGCCTGGCCTCAAACCATTATCCCACAGTGTATCTTGAACCTTGAGACGTCATCGCCCCTCAATTTATTTCAGTATTTTCATCTCGCTTTTTGAAGCAAACAACTTGCGCTGCAACCAAACCAATATAAATACATTTCAAAGGAATATCCTGAATTGTCCTCAGAAAACATTTTAAATATGAAATAAGTGTGGACTGCATAGATGATGGAGTCTGTGGTTATTTATCTCTTCGTTGTTTCTTTCTTAGTTTAGTTTCCATCCCGCCTTTTATCCCAGGAAGATCTCAGAGGTGGCTTGATATAAAATAATAAAATATAATTACTTTAGGATTGCTTCTGCCTCTTCCAATGCAATCGTTTGCTTATCTGCAGAAATAATTTACATTTCCTCCATTGTTTTGACTCTCCAGGTGTCTGGGGCAAACATGTTTCATTTATGGTGCTTCCGGAGAAGTGGGGAGAATATAAAAAGGCAACAGAGATGAGTGTTGACAGTCTAAAGCAGCCACTGTTGTGTGCTTTGGGATGGAGAGTGTTGATCTGGCTTGCAAAGAGGCTGTGCATACCAAAGCAGGCAGCGGGAGCCTTGAATGACACGAGCCTCTCCACCTTCACAACAGTGGCAGCAGGTGCTGCGAGATTGGGCCAGCCGTGGGACTCCCCCTTTGAAAAGAGATGCAAATATGATGGCCTTAGGCAAGCCAGAGGCCCTTCACTTTGGATGCAAATGAGCTTGGCTTCTGTGTGCAACAATAGATGCCTCATCCCACCCTCCCACCCCCCAGCACTGTCCCTTCTCTCCATTTATCATTCTACTGGGCAGATGTGATGATGCGAGACTGAAAGGAGGGCAAACCAGCGAGGTGGGAGCCTGTGTTGGGAAAAGGAAGCGATAAGACAAGTCAAAAGTTCCAAGTGTGGTTACACCATAGATTTTATAATGCTGTGCACAGTTTTGGTCCCCACTCACAGCCCCCTCCTGCAGCTGAAGAGCTTCAAATTGGAACCCACTGGCTGGCCCCGAGTCCCATAGTTGCTGGGCCCGCCCAAGTTGCCCTGCCCTTGCATGAAGTCTTGGGTTTGCAATTTTGGGCGAGGGGGAGACTGCCCGCTGGGGGGGCGGATGGACTGGGGAAGCCCCCTAGATTTAGCGGCCCTAGGCTTCAGCCTACTTAGCCTATACATAAATCCGGCCCTGGTCAGACCTAATGAGCAGAGCAGCTCATTCCTGAGGGTCTTACTGCATGAAAATCAGTTGCCGAGACTGAAAGTTCCTGCCTTCCCACAGTCCTCTCTAGAGCTTTTCCCTAAGCAATCAGAGACTATGCCTGCGTGCAGACAACCTCTTTTCTGCCCATTTCATGACTCTTCCAGGAGACCAGGGTGGAGGGGAGCTTCTCGCTTGAGGAGGAGGAGACACACAAGCCTCTTCAACCTCTGCCTCTTGGCCTCCCTCCTCTTCTGCTCCAGCTTCTGCCTCTGATTCTGGACTTCTTCTATCTGCACTCTCCCAGCTGACTAAGCCCTATTACCTCTTCAGCTTCCAACACCACCTCCTCTCAGTCTTCTCCCTCTGACCACTCATTGTTGTCCCACCCCCAATCCCCAGGCTCACAGCACCTTCCTGCAGCCAGAGAACCCAGGGAAGGCCTTCTAAGAATGATCTCGGAAAGCTCACCGGGGAGAAAGCAGCCTTGAAGGTACCAGGGTGAGTCTCAAGCTGTTTAGGACTTTAAAGGTCAAAATCCAGAACTGTGTCCTTGGAAGGGACAAGGTGTCAATGCAGCTGGCGGGAAGTGCAGAGTCAAACTCTTCGGGCAAGGTCCAGCAAGGGTTTCTCCTGTGCAGTGGTGTCAGAAGCAAGCCACCACTAAACCACCACTTCTTTATTAAAAGAAACAGGATGTGCTCAGGTCTGCCAGGCCTAAAGTGCACAGCAAATCCTCTTCAATAGATCTTGCCCCTAGGAGGCAGTTGCAGAGTCTGAAGGTCCCCGCCTTCCAACAGCTGCCTCTCCTGGGTTTTACCCAAGCAATCTGAGACTATGCTGGCCTTGCCTGCCTTACCTCCTCACTCTTCATGCCTCTCCTGGCAGACCAGGCAGGAGGGGAGCTGGTCACAGCAGGAGTGGGAGACCCCTGTGCTTCTTCACCAGCCTGACTCCTCTCCCTTTCTTCAGCTTCAGCTTCTGGACTTCTCTCTGCCACAGACTCTCCCTGCTCACTAAGCCCTGTTGCCTCTTCAGCTTCTGACACTTCCTCCTCTCAGTCTTCTGCCTCTTCCCACTCATTGTTGTCCCACCACCAATCCACAGGCTCTGAGCCTTCTTCCCTTGGGGGTTCCCCAGCTGGCACCTCCCACCATTCCTCTGAGTCCATCCAGTCCATCACAAAGGGATTTACACAAACTAGGTTGTACCCTAGTAGTAGCCATGTTTTCTGAGGCTGACAGGAGTTGGAGTCTAGCAACATTTGGGGGTAACAAGCTAGCTATCCCTCCTTTTGGACAACCACATTTTTTAAAAAAATAAAAATAAATCATTTTTCAAATATAGATTTACAGTGGCAGCTCTAGATGTGAATGGGATCCGTTCCGTAGCTCCATTCACATCTAGAAGCAGACGTAACCAGCGACGGCACGTCTGTGCATCGCTTTTCGCCGCTTCTGCGCATGCGCGTGACGTCATTTTGAGCAAGTGACGAAACCCGGAAGTAACGCGCTCCATTACTTCTGGGTTGCCACGAAGCGCAACTCGAATGCACTCATCCCGAAGCACATTCAACCCGAGGTATGACTGTATAACAAAACTAAATACATTTCCATATACAGAGATTTCTCTGAATCCCGAGATCTCCCGCATCCCCTTCGTGGGTCTTAATGTCAGTGTTTTCAACTACAAATTATATCATAATCTATATTTCATTTCTATCCATACTATCCATAGTATTTGTTACATTACAAGTGAATTTTAAATCCTGCTAATGTTTCCATCTGCTTACAGTGGTCTCCTAAATAAATTATATTTTTTCCCCATTTTTTCTTGGTTCCTGAGCTTTCTGGTCAGTTTTGCCATTTTGGTGTAGTCCAACATCTCAGTTTGCCATTCCTCCCTGGCAGGGAATCTTCTTTCCATGCCTGGGCTAGTAGCATCTGTGTGGCTGTTGTCACATGCATAAAAAGTCTTCTCTGCTCCTTTGGGATGTTGGTACCTACAATTCCTAATAAAAATGCTTCTGGTTTTTTTTAACAAAAGTTATTTTAAACATTTTTTTCATTTCATTATATATCATCTCACACGACCACAACATTTCCACAACATTTCCAGCATTTCCAGCAGATATTTGTACTTGTTCTATACATTTTTGCTAGCTTACTAGGAGTCAAATACCACCGGTACATTATTTTCATATAATTTTCTTTCAGCGTACTACATGCCGTAAATTTCAAATTTGTTTTCCATAACTTTTTCCAACTGCATTTACCTCTCCAAATCCAAGCTTTTTAATTTCCAGGCCCTTTCTGCTGATAATTCTTCCCCAGTGTTTTCCATTTTTACCTTGAAGCTGCACGCACACACACACACGTCTGGTTGATATGCAAATCAAATCATGGCAAGCAAGCAAGGAAAAGTTGATCATTGCCCCAGACACTGGCATTAGGGGAGATGAAGGGAGAAGCTTTGTTATGGCTCTATTAATTGTTGAGCTGTTTCATTCTCCAGTTTTATTGCTCTGCCTTTCTTTGGCTGATTCAGCAAATGTCACAAGAGAAGCGACACAATTTACGAGACTTCTCCAGGCTTTGCCGCTCATAATTGGTCTACTCTGGTCTGCAGAAATCTCAGGAGGAAACATCGGGACTTCACTGGGATGCTAGCACCACCTAGTGCTTTTGGGAGAGAGAGAGAAATATTTGAATTGCTATTTAAACCTTTTAATGAAGGTGAAAGAGGAGAGCGCAAAATATGGTCTGAAGCTCAACATCAAAAAAACGAAGATCATGGCCACTGGGCCCATCACCTCCTGGCAAATAGAAGGCGAAGAAATGGAGGCAGTGAGAGATTTTACTTTCTTGGGCTCCATGATCACTGCAGATGGTGACAGCAGCCACGGAATTAAAAGACGCCTGCTTCTTGGGATAAAAGCAATGACAAACCTAGACAGTATCTCAAAAAGCAGGGACATCACAACAAAGGTCCGTATAGTTAAAGCTATGGTTTACCCAGTAGTGATGTATGGAAGTGAGAGCTGGCCATAAAGAAGGTTGATCGCCGAATAATTGATGCTTTTGAATTATGGCGCTGGAGGAGACTCTTGAGAGTCCTGTGGACTGCAAGAAGATCAAACCTATCCATTCTGAAGGAAATCAGCCCTGAGTGCTCACTGGAAGGACAGATCCTGAAGCTGAGACTCCAATACTTCGGCCACCTCATGAGAAGAGAAGACTCCCTGGAAAAGACCCTGGTGTTGGGAAAGATGGAGGGCACAAGGAGAAGGGGACGACAGAGGACGAGATGGTTGGATAGTGTTCTCAAAGCTACAACCATGAGTTTGACCAAGCTGCGGGAGGTAGTGGAAGACAGGAGTGCCTGGCATGCTCTGGTCCATGGGGTCATGAAAAGTCGGACATGACTGAACGACTAAACAGCAACAACAAGGATTGAAAGGCATGGAAACAGTAGACTAGATTGGTTTTATATTCATGTACGACTGCCATAGCTCCCACCAAAGAATTCTGGAAATTGCAGTTTTGTAATGCTGTGGAGAATCCCCTGTTAGAGAATATACTTCTTAGCTGCATTATTCCCGAATGCAGGTTTTCTGTGGGTGGGATATGCATTTTGACAGGAAGGTTATGACTTACTCTCTGGTTTAAATTCATCCACCAGCTCAATTCCAATCCCTACTTTTAAGGGGAAAGAGGCAAAACATGTTAGGAACACAGAAAACTGCCGTACACAAGGACGAGCTGTTCATACATCATGCTCAATATTATCAGCACTTAAAACAGAGGCTCTCGCATATCATCTACTATGTGTGGGGATAGATGAATCTGTCAATTTCAGTTTCTCCTGGTTTCTTATTCTTCCATTCTTAAATCCAACTAATTCACAATTTCCCCTGCAATTTGTGAATGAAAGAAACCTCCATGAATATTCACCAGTATTTTAGCTAAGATTTCTCCCAATAGACACGTTTACATATATAGTTATGACAAATCCACACATTTCTGAAAGCAATTTTCGTGAATATAATGCACTTATGTAGGTTGCATGGATTTTTATGCACACTCTCCCCCCTAAGAGGCGCATTTCTGTACAAGGGGTTTGGTTGAAAAACTGCATTGCGAAATTCGGAGAAGTGCAATTTTCGAAGGTTAGCTATGCTTCCATTCACATGATGCTTCGAAAAGCATGATTTCAATAGCTTCCTACTCACACTGCAAAGGAAAGTGATGTTTTCCTCCATTCCTAAGATGGAGATTGCCTGGGACCAAACCTGGGACCCTTTGAATACAAACGTTGTGCTCTGCCACAAAGTTATGGTCCCGACAAAAGCAGGATACAGTAATGTTTTTCAATAGCTAAAGTGGGACTCTTAGATTCCGAATCTCCCTCCCCCCTTTCCCGGTTTCGATCCCCAATGTCCATCAATCTATCTGCTATCAGCCTGGAGACCCCACATCCATGTCCAAATCTCTCTCAGCTCCACTTTGCCGTCTTTTTGGTAGTATTTAGTTTCAAACACCCAATCTTGGAAAAGCTCTATCTCAAGAAGGTCCATTTTTCTTCCATCCAGACCTCTATATTTAAGAGTAAAACTCAAATTCTGTTTCTTAATCCTTTTAAGTCTGAATGTCCCAAATGCTCCAACTTCCAGCTTAGTCCAATTCTTGTTGTTCTCTTTCCTCACTTTCCTCAGGTTTCTTTTCCTGTTCCGCTGCAAAAACATTCTAATTCAAAAACTTCTAGTTCCTCTACAGAGGTTTATTTATTCAGGAACAAAAACTTGCGTCAAGTCCCTTCCATTCTTCAATAGATATATCTATTGTCTCCTTTAGTGTAGAGACCTCTGTAGACAAAATAATGTTGCGTTTTTGCTCTTAAACATCACCGCCTCTTAAACCGGGACTCTTAAACATCACAGCCATCCAGCTCTAGCTGGGAAGAACAGCAGTTTAGGAAGTGAGATTTTCTGTGAGGAAATGGATGAAAGGAAAGAGTGAACCAGCCCATTCTCCCACCATTCAACTGATTTATTTATTTTTAACCATACAGTGGTTCCTCGGGTTACAGACGCTTCAGATTACAGACTCCACTAACCCAGAAATAGTACCTTGGGTTAAGAACTTTGCTTCAGGATAAGAACAGAAATCGGGCAGCAGCAGCGGGAGGCCCCATAAACTAAAGTGGTACCTCAGGTTAAGAACAGTTTCAGGTTAAGAACGGACCTCCGGAACGAATTATGTTCTTGACCCGAGGTACCACTGTATTGTGAGGAAATGCATGCAGGAAAGGGTTCAGTCTACTTTGGGGTCTAAATTGTATAATAACAAATGACAGGCAGGCAGTGTCAACAAGACACAGCAGCAATAGGCAAACAAGTCTTTTGCCCTCCCTTTCTGCCATCTTCAACAATCTAGACATGAAATAAGAATGTAGTCGGTTTCAGGGCAGATTGGTAAATGCCACCATCTTGTGGTGAAAAGGATACATGAATGAAGGAGTCAGAAATCTAACTGAAAATGAGAATTGAATTTTAAGGTGAGGACTGCAATAAGGTCAAACCTCTCCATTCTGAAGGAAATCAGCCCTGAGTGCTCCCTGGAAGGACAGATCCTGAGGCTGAGGCTCCAATACTTTGGCCACCTCATGAGAAGAGAAGACTCCCTGGAAAAGACCCTGATGCTGGGAAAGATGGAGAGCACAAGGAGAAGGGGACGACAGAGGACAGAGGACGAGATGGTGGGACAGTGTTCTCGAAGCTACCAGCATGAGTTTGACCAAACTGCGGGAGGCAGTGGAAGACAGGAGTGCCTGGCGTGCTCTGGTCCATGGGGTCATGAAGAGTCGGACATGACTAAATGACTAAACAAAAACAAAAGAGGTGACAGGAGAAAAGTGGGTGTTTTTGTTCCTTTGGTTAAGTTTCTCTGGTGGCCTTGAATGCGGACTACTGTAATGAGCTGTAAGTGGGGCTGCCCTTGAAGATGGTCCAGAAACTGCAGCTAGTGTAGAATGTGGCTTCTAGGTTGGTACATAGGGCAGTCCAATGTGACCCTATATCACCAGTCCTGAAAGCACAGCACAGGCTGCCAGCGAGCTACTGGGACAAGTTCAAGTTGTTAGTTCTAGTATAAAGTTAAAGGGGTCCCTGACCATTAGGTCTAGTCGTGACCAACTCTGGGGTTGCGGCACCCATCTCACTTTATTGGCCAAGGGAGCCAGCATACAGCTTCCAGGTCATGTGGTCAGCACGACTAATCCGCTTCTGGCGAACCAGAGCAGCGCACGGAAACGCCGTTTACCTTCCCGCCGGAGCGGTACCTATTTATCTACTTGCACTTTGACGTGCTTTCGAACTGCTAGGTTGGCAGGAGCAGGGACTGAGCAATGGGAGCTCACCCCGTCGTGGGGATTTGAACCACCAACCTTCTGATCAGCAAGTCCTAGGCTGTGTGGTTTAACCCACAGTGCCACCCGTGTCCCTTTTATTCTGGATATTCTGCCCTAAATGGCTTGGGACCCAAATATACAAAACAGCACCTTCTCCAGAACCAGCCATATCAGAACAGCAGCTGAGGCCCTCTTCGTGGTGCTGCCTGCTTGGCAGTGATTTGCAACAGGGCCTTTTCAAACAAGCAAATAAACAAACAATGCTAGCGAAACACAATTGTATTAGATCAGCTATCGAACACCATTCAAAACAAACCTCACTAGCTTGTGAAATTGCAGGTTGTGCAATTTGGTACCTTGGTGTTTATGCACACTAGATAATATGAGGACCTCTGTTGGGAGAGAGACAGGGGAAATGTGTCCCTGTTAATTCTCCTCAACCTCTCAGCAGCTTTCAATATCATCAACCACAGGATCCTTCCTGAGTGGCTGTCTGAGTTAGGCGTGGGTGGCACCGCTTTTCTGTGGTTCTGAAATACTTGGATGGTTGTTTCCAGAGGCTGATGTTTGGGGAGTGCTCTTTGGCCCCATGGAGCCTTCAATATAGAAAAAGACCACCCATTTGGTAAATTAAAATGGCTCACTTACAAACTCTCCAAAGGTCAGATTCATGTGCTTATGCTTACAGCACTCGCAAAACACAGCCAGTAAAACTTGACTTAGTTTCAGTGGTGAAAGTTCCTAAATTATTGGTATGGGAACTTAAGAAAGGCTTGTTAGAACCATGCTGCTAAGTTGCAGCAACCAGCTTAGCCTCTTCGCATGCTGAGCTTCTCTGGTAGACTGAGAGAACTAAAGGCCTGATTACCTTCTTCCCAAGGCAGAGTGACTAAGCCTGGCAGGACAGCTTACTCTATGGTATTAACCCTTTCGTGCATTGATTAGATTTAAGCATGTTGGTTATATGAGGCTGGTTATCTCACAGAACCTGGGACCTTCTCCATGCAAAGCAGGTGCTCTACTGCCCCAAGAGAGGTTGCATCCAGTAGAGACCCAGTGACTCGTGCACTTCATACTAAAGAAAGAAAACAGTGGAGGCAAAGTAGATTTCCCCCCAAAGGCAAAATCAGGGCAGAGATTTACTGGGGACAGGTACTCCAAATCAAAACCATTCTTGGTCTAGAGGGATCTTTGAAGCATCTGGTACTTTCAGCGAAGTCTTCTTTCATTAGACGGGGTGGTATCTTATCACTTGCAAAGTTCCCTGGGCTATGCATTTGAAAGTGCAGCAAACGTCCACGGGAAGAAAGATTAACATCACACGTGTGGCTTGCTTTCTGCTGGAACAAGGCCCAGGTTGCCTCCCTGCGATAAGCCTGTTGTTGCAGACAGCTTGCAGCTGCGCTTGTAATTCTCTCTCAGTGGCATTTCGGCCAGCCCTTAGGTGTGCCCTGGAGATTCCCTCGCACACATTCTGGGTGAGAGGGTAGGCAATAAACTCATTAGCAGGGGATGGTTTTACTTGAGGTGGTTCTCCTCCCCGCCCCCCTCCTTTTACACTCGGGCGAGCTTTTCTTTTCTCCCTCCCCAGGCTGCCCTTTGAATAGCCGTCCCACACCCCCCTCCTTCATGGCCCTACCTGTCTTAAACGCTGCGCCTCTCCCCAGAGCAGCCACGTTGCACCTGCGTGCCAAGAACTCGATAAGAAATTCCTGCGGCGGTAAAAAGTGCTCTGGGGTCAAAGTTCCAGTGGTAAAATTAATTGTTCCGAGACCGCATCTCCCAAGCCGTCTATAAATGCGGCGTAATTTACGGCCTGCGATACCACCTGTGTGGCGCAGCTGTCTCAACCGCTTTCCTGATGCAGAAAATGTGATATTCAGGAGAGGTTTCGTTTGGGTTAAAGCCACACTCTTTGGAGGTTTTGTTTTTCACCTAATTGGAAACATCTACAGTTCTTCTGCCAAAGCGTTGCGTGCGTGAGCCAGCCTGGCCAAGAGGGGCCCCTCGACTCCGACAAATGAATCACTGACAGTGAGAAGCCCATCCCACAGTTAAGTTGGGATATATATAATGAGGCTCTGCTTATCGCATGAAAATAGTAGCAAACAGCGGGATCCCCAGGCTGACAGCTTCTTGAGGCAGATCCAAAGACTTGTTGTTGGGTCTCCAGTTCCTAAAATGATTTTTATGAGACGAAGAAAAATGGAGCTGGCTTGGTGCACAGTCTTGTTCCAGCAGACAAGCTGATGTGAAAGTGTTCCTAAAAGGGGGAAAGTTTGCAAATCAGTCCTGGACCTGCATTGTTTGTGTATGTGTGTGTGCTTATCGGAAAAAAAGAGGAGAATAAATCAAATAGAGCATTTTTATTATGGCTCCAAATATTATTATTTTTTGAAAAAATCATTTTCACCAATTTCTTCTTTACGGCTTTGCTAATCAATGAAAGATTTCCCTCATATTCCCTGAACTCCTCACTGTAACACAGCCTTTTCATAAATCTAAAGCGCTTCCCCTGAGATGCCTCAAACCCAAGACGAGCCCCCTCTTTCTATCTTAATATACGAGGGTCATGTGCAGGGACGTTCCCAATGTCCCCTAAATTAAAATCACTGGAGCAGCTACATTAAGCAACCAGATTTATGACAAGCTTCAAATGAAACAGAGGTATCCTGTACAGCTGTGAGATATCTGTAACCAATTTCCCCTTAACCAGCATATATGCAAGATAAATATTATCTGTGTTCTTCACCCTTCCCAGCCCATCATAACAGAGAGAGAGATTGGGCCTGACATTACCCACTTAAATGTCTCAGAGAAGAATGGACCAAACACTGCTGAGGATGGATCTATTGCTGTATGTGGGTGAAGATCTTGTGGGGAAATTGGTTATTTCTTGGTGTAAGAAGGTTTTTATTGCTATTTAAGAAGGTTTACTATTTGAGGGGTTTTGTTGTTGCTTGTTGAGGAGGTTTTCTTATTCTGTTCAAATAAAAATATCTTTCCCATTTAAAGGTAAAGGGACCCCTGACCATTAGATCCAGTTGTGGCCGACTCTGGGGTTGCGGCGCTCATCTCGCTTTACTGGCCAAGGGAGCCGGCGTACAGCTTCTGGGTCATGTGGCCAGCATGACTAAGCCGCTTCTGGCGAACCAAAGCAGCACACGAAAATGCCATTTACCTTCCCGCTGGAGTGGTACCTATTTATCTACTTGCACTTTGATGTGCTTTCGAACTGCTAGGTTGGCAGGAGCAGGGACCGAGCAACGGGAGCTCACCCCGTCACGGGGATTCGAACCGCCGACCTTCTGATCGGCAAGCCCTAGGCTCTGTGGTTTAAACCACAGCACCACCCTCAGATATTGTCTACTAAAGATCCTTTGAAGAACCTGCAAAACAGGGGGTCTCAAACCCTCCAATTGCCACTATTTTCTAGGGACAGTTCCAGATTTACAGAAGCCGCTCTGCTTTCTGATTTTATCTCAGAATGTTCTACTTTTCCTTAGAAATTTCCCTATATTCAACAGAGAAATGTTGGAGGGTATGAAGTTATCCAACCCCCGGGCCATCTGAAGGCAGTGTTGTATAGGAATTATTTTTTTAAAAAAATGTTTAATGCTTTATAATTTTTTTATATATATGTTGAAAGTCACTCAGAGTGATTCGGGCCACCCAGTCAGATGGGTGGGTATAATTAGTAAAATTATTATTATGGAATAGGACATCCCTATTTTCAGTGGAGAAATGTTGGGGTCTTAAAGGGCTTATAGTGTTTTGTAACATTTGAGTTTATTTACGAATATACCGGTTGAAGACAGGTAGAGAAATAGCTTAAACATGACAATGGTCAGAGAGCCATCAGCTAGGACGCCATCAGACAGTCTGCCCAGGGAGCTTCTGCCGCTGCTTCTTATAATAAATGTTTTCATATTCTAAAAATGCAGCCTCTGCTTCATGCTGTGATGGCCTGGGACTCAGACTCAGACTTGGAACCAGAGGAGACTCAGTCTGCATCGGATCCTTTGCCTCAGGCATCATCTGAACCAAGTCTGGGGCCTGATCCTGAAGAGTCACAGTCTGCACAGGTTCCCCTGCAACAAACACCAGCTGGGCCGAGTCAGGGGCCTGAGCCTGCCCTGGCTCCAGATGCGGGGTTACCTCGTTGCCTCCAGCTGGGCCATCACTTACAGCTGCTCCACTACCGGTTGGGTCAGGGGAGGCTGAGGCGGCCCCTGGGTCTAGTAACCCACTGACGTCTCCCAAGCTGCAGAGACTCAGGCCTGAGAGAAGGAGAGACCTGAGTACTCGCAGGAGGAGTGCTCGCCTTCGGGCGAAACAGGGAGGTGAGTCGCCGGGGGATCAGGACCGGCCGTTACCCCGACAAAGATAAAAGGCTGTCGGACCCCGCCCCAAGTTGTGGGAGCAACATTGCTGTATGCTAGATCCTTCCTGAGATCTGGTACCTGTCCGTGCCTGGTTTCCTGCCTCGTGTCCTGCCTTGGCCCTGTTGGACTGACTCCCAACGGAACCTCTGGATTCTGGACCAGTCCTGGATCGCGTTTCACAGGTTACCCCCAGGCCCAACACACATGCATAGCTAGATAGGTTCTCAGCAACCAAACCATGTCTTGCCCCTTCACCTTCAGCTTTGCCACCACTTCCATCTGTTCAGGCCCTCCCTCTGGCTGGTCAAAGTCCCTCTTTGAGGACCTCCCTCTTCCATCCCCAGATGAGAACCCCACAGTTCTCCATCTGTTCCTTCTCCTTCCTCTTCTGCCACATCCAGATGATCTTAGGGGCCCATGACATCTACTGATACTGTTCCTCTTCCCGATGCTTAGATTCAATTCCCTATCTTGCTATTGAAACCTATTGATTCAGATCCTACAAATGTGCTCCGTGATCTATGTGAGAGCTCTTCAAATACTTCACAATTGCTATGATCTTGTCTCCAGAATAAGCCTTCCCAATTCCTTCAGCCTTTTCTCTTCAGGGTTTGATCTCCAGGCCCCTCAGCATCTTCACGGGCCTCCTCTGGACATGTTCCAGTTTGTCAATATCCTTCTCAAACTCTAGTTAAGTACAATGATACCTCGGGTGACAGATGCTTCAGGTTACAGACTTCGCTAACCCAGAAATAGTACCTCAGGTTAAGAACTTTGCTTCAGAATGAGAACAGTAACCGTGCGGCGGCGGCAGCAGCACGTCATCGTCAGCAGGAGGCCCCATTAGCTAAAGTGATACCTCAGGTTAAGAACAGTTTCAGGTTAAGAACGGACCTCCGGAACAAATTAAGTTCTTAACCCGAGGTACCATTGTACTCTCAGCATCCAAAACTTGCGACATTTGAAGCAGGCGAGGTCCCTCGTACTTAATTTCTCCCGTTACTTTTGCATTTCAGGGATAACCCAGCATGGAAAGCAAATTTCACTCCCTCTCAACACAAGGCTATCAGAATAATTGTGGGGAGAGGGATAAAGATGTCAGACCTTTCACTATCTTCTCAAGCAACACTCAAAAGACTCGTAAGTCTTCCAGGGTTTCATCCCCCACTTTTGAAAACATGATCCATCCAGTATACCTCCTTCTGCCTCTCTGGTCCCTTAAAAAGAAACATTTTACTTTTGACAAGTTGAAATAGGAACATCTGGACGTAGTGTCCCAAAGTCTTGCAATGAGGCAATTATAGGGACAGAACTACCCAGACTGTATAGAAATTTATTCATGTAAGCGACTACAGCGGCAAGAATGTTTTCCAACAAAAGAAGAATGCATGCAAAAACTTAGGGAATATGCGTAAATGGTGAAACTTACCAGTAAAATAAGAAATCAAGATAAACTTTTTCTATATATAAAAGAGTGGAAATGGTTTATTGAATATTTACAAATAAATTTAAAGTAGATGAAGAAATGAATAAATTAAGTTGTTGGTTTCAGTAATTTATTTTTCGCATTTCCTATAGTCTGTGCTCAGATATATTATAAGTAAGGCAAAGTCATGGAGGCAGGTGGTTATTTTCCAGGCACAGTCCTGGATTTACAGAAGCCATCTCAGTTTCTGATTTGATCCTGGAATGTCCCACTTTTCCGTATGACATCCCTATTTTCACTGGATAAATTTTTGGGGGTATGGAGTTTTGTGAACTCTGAACCAAGGAGATACAACCTTTTGAAGACACCTGAAGGCAATACTGTACAGGGAAGGTTTTTGTTTTTTTTAAATGTTTTCTTATGTTTTAGATATGTTTGAAGCTGCCCAGAGTGGGGCAACCCAGTCAGATGGGCAGAGTATAAAGAATAAAATTGTTGTTGTTGAATAGGATGTCCCTATTCTCATCAGAGAATTGTTGGAAGGTATGCAAGAGGTGATTGTTCGTTTGGCAACTTCAGAGGGCTCTGAACTGCCAAGGTTGCAAGAGTCGAGTTTGTATATCTCTGAATAAGTATCGATAGATAAATTTCCAAGAAAGAGATGCCTGAAAGTCAAAGAGCTCATCCATGCTTCCGCTTGTCCTGTGATTTTTAGGCAAGGATGTAACAGGTTTTTCTTTTGTCCCAGCACTTACTGCAATGAAATCTGCAGATTGACATTTGTTCCAATTCAGCAGGAAACCGTCGGTTTCCCAAGGGAAAGAGATGGGATGAACGAAAAGCCTCTCAGACCAAGCAGAAGTATGGAGGAGCCCAAAGTGAGGGTGCCTGTTGCATCTCTGCTGGAAGAGTGTTCCACAGCATGGGGTCAGTGACACTGAATGTAACCTTGGCAGCCTTAGAACGTGCAACCCCCTCCACCAAGTAATTGTGTCTTATCAAAACATTCCTTCAAAATGCCTCACTTTTCTCTCTCTCTCCCCGAATAGGAACCTAGCAGGGACTATTGCTGTGAGTGTCTCAACCACCAGATGTCAGCACTGGGTAGGGAAACAGGTCTGCTGTTAACTATAATGATCAGTTTTGTCATTGAGGTGAAATGGGAATCGTGATACAGTGGAACTTCGGTTGACAAACAGAATCAGTGCTTGCTGGATTTACATATAAGCTAAACAAGCTATAGCTTAGGGCCACACTCTCTTGGGGGAGCCCAAAAATTTAAAGGAAAAAAACCTGGATGTACATTTCCAAAATATAAGATAAAAAACAAATACAGTGATACCTCAGGTTACATACGCTTCAGGTTCCATATGCTTCATGTTACAGACTCCGCTAACCTAGAAATAGTGCTTCAGGTTAAGAACTTTGCTTCAGGATGAGAACAGAAATTGTGCTCTGGTGGCGTGGCGGCAGCAGGAGGCCCCATTAGCTAAAGTAGTGCTTCAGGTTAAGAACAGTTTCAGGTTAAGAACAGACCTCCGGAATGAATTAAGTACTTAACCCGAGGTACCACTGTAAAATAAAACCTACTCACAGCAACAGTGTTTTGTGTTGCGTAGGCTCCTATTTTGTTATGTACAAATGGCTTTAGATACCTGTTAGGTCCATAAATTACCATATAGCATGTATTCAACACAAAAAAACAGCGACAATTTGTTGTTGACAAAGGACAGCTGGACATATAAAGGGCCCCATTACCTTTAGTAGCTTAGGGCCTCATCAAACCTAAATCCGGCCCTGAACATAATCCCTACCGGAAGGCCGTTCGACTTCCGAAATGCTCAACAATGGAGGCGCAATTGCCGGTTGGCAAAATCCATGGGAAAAATGGAGAAACGCGCCTCAGAAGCTGTTAGACTTCTGAGGCGCGTTCGAAAACGGGAAGTGTTCACTTCTGGGTTGTCGGCATTCGAAAGCCGAAATTTTGACTTCCAAAGCGTTCAATGCCGAGGTTCCACTGTATATGTTTAAGACTCGGTGGGCATGGGGGAAGAACCTATTATGCTGCAGCCCCAAATCCTAGTACCTAGCTCAGATGCAACTTCGCTTTTATATTTCAAGCAAATAGCAGGAATGGCAAATCCTGGAAGATGAAAACCGCTATCATGTGGAATCAGAGCTTTCAAATGTGTGCATAAAGAAAGGCTGTTCTTTGTCAGGAGTTACCCTCCTGAATTTCAGGCTCCAGAGCATTTTTTGGGTATGTTTCCAGACCTTTGCTTTGCTCATATATATTCCTGAAAACTTCCACTTGATGTTTTCCCAGAACTGTTGCATAAACATAGCACGTCTCTCCTTTTCTTCCTCTGTCACTTTCTCCTCTGCTTTCTTTCTTTCAAACTGCAGAGTTACAGGGAACTTTTTCGACACTACTGTGGCATGATCGATTGAAGCCTGAACTAACACTATTGCCTCACTTGCTTTGGAGAATTGGCTTGTGATGTAATTGATAAGGGTGTGCGATTCTGCCAACGTCCCTTTTGGAAGTTTCCTGAACAATGCTATGCCCCAAACCTTCTTGTATCATTGTAATGTGTCCACTTGGTTATTACTAGCCTAGCTTCATAGCTGTTACAAGTTCCAAACCACTCTTATTAACAGAATTAAAGAGACTTAACTGACTGGTTTGTGCAGGGCCAGATTTGGGTTTGATGAGGCCCTCAGCAACTGAAGGTAATGGGGCCCTTTATATATCCAGCTGTCCTTTGTCAACAACAAATTGCCGCTAATTTTTGTATTGAATATATGCTATGTGGTAATTTATGGACCTTATAGGTATCTCAAGCCATTTGCATGTGTTGCCATGCAACCAGTCCATGCAGAATGTAGGCACCATATATATAGGTAAAGGTAAAGGGACCCCTGACCATTAGGTCCAGTCATGGCTGACTCTGGGGTTGCGGCGCTCATCTCACTTTATTGGCCGAGTGAGCCAGTGTACAGCTTCTGGGTCATGTGTCCAGCATGACTAAGCCGCTTCTGGCAAACCAGAGCAGCACATGGAAATGCCGTTTACCTTCCCACCAGAGCGGTACCTATTTATCTACTTGCACTTTGACGTGTTTTCGAACTGCTAGGTTGGCAGGAGCAGGGACCGATGAACGATGCTCTGGTTCACTAGAAGTGGCTTAATCATGCTGGCCACATGACCCGGAAGCTGTCTGTGGACAAACGCTGGCTCCCTCAGCCAGTAAAGTGAGATGAGTGCCGCAACCCCAGAGTCGTCTGTGACTGGACTTAACGGTCAGGGGTCCCTTTACCTTTACCTTTAATGCGTTATCAGCATGTGACACCAGAGGGCACTGCAGAGTGACCAGCAGTAGGGAGATTGCATTTCAAAACGCTTTATTTTACAACTGTGCCCTGTGACGTTTTAGAATGATATATCCAATATCGTTCTAATAACGTTAAACAGGTCAGTGTAGATCCAGCCAGGGGGGAAAGCGGTGAGACGAGAGGAAGTCTGGATGAGCCCTCAGTGTTGCCCTTGTAGAACTGAGCAGGAAGGAGGATAGGGACAAAACTAGAAGGAGTTGGCACTGCCTGCTATTGACTCTGGCGCCACCTAGTGTTTTCCTCCCTGCCTTCCACCCAATGGCCATGATCCAGACCATTGTCGCCCATACCAGGCCCTGCTTCTGTTCTTCTCTCCCACCCCACCATCTCCCACCTCTATATAACTTGCCTTCTCCCCGATCGACATGAAATGCACCTGCCAGAACGCTTTGAAAATGTACAGCCATGGCAGATGTGCTGTGCTGGTGCAGAGCTAAGTGCCTAAATTGCGGCGTAAGAAGACCTCCCTCCCTCCCCCCCCATCCCTGCTTCTCAGTTGAATTTTGAACCTGCTCTCGGGGTGCACATCTGTTTTGTGCTAGAAGCAGCACGCTTGTTAAAGGTGCCAGAAAAGCATGCAGGGCTTCCCACCAGAAAGGTGAAGTCTACTTGACTCCCTTTTAAAGATGAGTGGAAGCCGGGTGGGAATAGAAGTTAATATGGCCCGCGAACACAGCTGGAAGGAAACATTACTACAAGGGAAAGGGAAAGGCAGGTTGGTGAATAAGTATATAGGAAAGGGGAGTGTTAAATCTTTCACTACTCTGAAGCCAGACTGCATTTTTATATGCTTTTATAAGTTGTTTTTTTTAAAAAGCACAGGTGGAAAAGAGTGTGAGGTTAAAAGCCATTCGGAAAATTCTCTATTTCTTTATTTAGTTGACAGCCACGAACAACCAATGTGGTGGCTTCCAGATGTTGCTGGACTCCAATACCCACCATCCTTGACTGTTGGTTGTACGTGCAAGGGCTGATGGGAATTGTAGTTCAGCGGCATCGGAAGGTGCCACGTTGGCTATCCTTGTTTCAGGATGCCCACATCAGCCACACTGAGGGATTTGGAAGGGAGAGGAATTGCACAGGGATGGAAAAGGGGTCTTGGTACCCTGGTTTCTTCCTCAGCCTCCTCCACCTGTGGTTCCCTTTCCACATCCCTGCCAATTTTTGTAATTGTCCAGCCTCAAGGACCAGTTGATGTATAGTTGCTCTTGCATTTGCCATACATTGCTCTTGGTGCACCTTCATTGGATGTTGTTATTATTATCAACAACAAAGAATATAGTCCGTGCTATTTTTCTAGAAAAAGAGGTGAGGGAACCCACCATGAGCACATTTTTAAAGAAACCAGAAGCCTTTCTGTTAGGAATCTCAGGTAGAGGCATTCCGAAAAATAGAAGAGAAATGTTTTTTATATGCAACAGAGGCTGCCTGCCTGTTGATAGCATCTAATTAGGAAGGGAGAAAGATACCAACGCTAACAGAATGGCAAAATAAATTATTAGACTACGTGGAAATGGCTCTATTAACAAATAGGTTAAGAGGTAATACCGAACAGTTATTTTGTCAAAAATGGGAAATGTTTAAGAGATACTTACAAAAAAATAACAGTGACATATTATCTATGGTAGTGTTTGAATGACCCTTGTGTACATAAAATATTAAGAAATAAAGGAAAATCGGTACGCTAGGTTGTAAGAAAATATTAGAAAGTATATTAAATGTAAGGTAATATGTACATTCAAAATCACAAATGTCAACTATATTGGGAAATGATGGGAAGTCTATATTTATTTTACTTTAGTTTGTTGTTGTTTTACTTTATTTTATGTACCATTATGTGATTTTAGCTTAGCTGATATCTAAGTGGAATATATATGTGTGTGTGTGAGAGAGAGAGAGAGCGAGAGCGAGAGAGAGAGAGAGAGACGTTAAATCTGTAATGACATTAATGAATTTCAATAAAGATTTTTTTCCTCTAAAAAAGAAAAAAAGAGAACACCTCCCTCGATCTCTTACAATGGCAATGGCACCCACCTGAGAGGTGCCAGAACTGAGTTCCGGCTTTAAAAAAAGCCCTGGATATAGTCTATCACTCTAACATTTGTTAACAATTACAATTTTTAATCTACTGTATGAGTTCCAAATTTTATTTCACTCGTCCATGCAGAGTCTGTTTCTACAAGCATTCCACTTGTTCGTGGCAAGTGTAGTCGGATCTTCAATCCATTGAATATACGGAAATATGCATTTATTTTTCCAATGCAGCAACATCAGGCTTTGGGCTGCATTAAGTAATTATTATTGCTTAATAGCTGTGTGGGACTTTAAAAACCCCAGTTTGGGATGTTTTTGCAATACTCTGCCACCACTGCCAACCCAGCAGGGGGGGTTGGGGCCATGTGTCTGAGGATGCAGAACTGGCTTGGCCAACAGCATCGCAAGATCTTGAGCAGCACTGGATGAGAAAGGAAAAGGAACCCTTCTTCTGGACAACAACAAACAAGCCCATCAACTCGGGGTTTAACACACTTCCTCCTTTCCTCCCACCACAAACATAACACACACCTGCAGACAGTGCCATCTTGCCAGTTGCAGAAGAGACACACTGAAGACATAACTTCAGTTATGTACTGAAGTTCTCACCCTGGGCCAGCAGGGGGATACTGTAGATAGTTATGCAAATGAAGGATTGAAAGTGACGTTCAGTGATTGGATAGTTTGCATGCAGATGAAGGATCAAAAGTTATGTTCAGTGATTGGGTAGTTTTAGAAAGTTGCTACAGTTACGCTGTTCTGGAGCTCTATGTAAGCGGGCTGACTTAGCTCTTCAGTTCAGTTCTGTTCCAGCTTACAAATAAAGAGCTGTAGTGGAAGAATCACTGTGTCGTCTGATATGTTCACCCACAACTTAACAAGGACGACAACTGTTGTTTCTATGAGGTTCCTGGGAGCGGAGGTAAGGGGGAAGAGTTGCATTTCACTCCACGGGCCTTTGATGATTTACCTGTTTTGCCAAGAGCTTCCTAAATGACTCAATGACTCAGGGAGAGTATGAAACTGTTAGGATTTATTATTTCTGTTTCCTAATAGCCCTGGGATCTGCACACTGACAAAAAGCCTAGCAAAAAATTCCTCCCCTTCCCACTGTGCTGTACATGGTTGTTCCTGGAAATAAAAAGTCTCAGGTGCGCCCAGCTGTGCTAAATCACTCTTTGTTATGGGTGCTGTGAGTTGTTTGGAGTCCCCTCTTCCCCTGAAGTTCCCAGAGTGGTTTAAAAGTTGTTAATAATAATAATAATAGTAATAATAATAATAATAATAATAATAATAATAATAATAATAATAATATTTACCCTGCCCATCTGGCTGGGCTTCCCCAACCACTCTGGGTGGCTTCCAACAAAATATTAAAATACAGTAGTGCATCAAACATTAAAAGCTTCCCTAAACAGGGCTGCCTTTAGATGTCTTCTGAAAGTCTGGTAGTTGTTGTTCTCTTTGACATCTGGTGGGAGGGCATTCCACAGGGCGGGTGCCACTACCGAGAAGGCCCTCTGCCTGGTTCCCTGTAACTTGGCTTCTCACAGTGAGGGAACCACCAGAAGGCCCTTGGAGCTGAACCTCAGTGTCCGGGCAGAACGATGAGGGTGGAGATGCTCCTTCAGGTATACAGTATGTGAGAGAGAGAGAGGGAAAGAGAGACCACCTCGGAGACTTGCTCAAAAGTCCCTGGTATGCCCCTAGTAAACAGGAGCAGATGAAACATATGGAAATGGTGCCCCCCAAACCTTGTGAATTTGACCACTTTAAAAACACCGCTATTCTTCAGTTGCCTTTCACGAACACTGAAAGGAAAAAGGGAAAAAAGCAATGGGAATACAGAAAAAGGACTGCATAAGCACAGGACTCTTCCGTTTAGTATCCTGTCTCCAAAAGTACTTAAGAGCCAGATGATTCACAGGAAGTCATAAAGCCCACATAATGTGCCTAAATATGCGATACCATACCACAATGGGGAAATTTCATTCTCCCCTCAGCTGGGAGCTCAGCATATCTGTACTGAAGAAGGAGAATCTGAAGCCCTTGTAATGATTATTTCTGCCAGCCTAACTGCAGAAGCTGTTCTATAATTCATATAAAGGGCTCTTCGTCTTCATTAAAAATTACGTGCTCATTGGTCTAGGGAAAGCTGTGGTTAGGACAGGGGAGGGTAGTTGAATCTTTTGGAGCGGTAAAGTGTGTGTATGGGGGGAATTAAACCTCACAGGAAAATGCCACAGGTTCTCTCACATCCTCAGCGTGCTGATACCTTCAGTCATCCAGCTTTTCCTGTGAAAAAAGTTAACATGTTGTATAGTTTATTTTCATTTTAGGTGACAACTCCGCATCCTCAGGGGCAAAAGGACATGGGGTTCTATGTCTCAGGTGCCACTAGCACCTCAAGCAGCAAACGGTGATGCCACATGGGGGGGGCAGACACCCCATTGCGCTAGGCTACAGCTATGCACAGTAAGTAGCTGCAGAACTGGTAATCATTTAAGAAAACAACCCGTAGTCGTCTTTTTTATATATACAGTGGTACCTCGGATTAAGTACTTAATTCGTTCCGGAGGTCCGTTCTTAACCTGAAACTGTTCTTAACCTGAAGCACCACTTTAGCTAATGGGACCTCCCACTGCTGCCGCGACGCCGGAGCACGATTTCTGTTCTCATCCTGAAGCAAAGTTCTTAACCCGAGGTACTATTTCTGGGTTAGCGGAGTCTGTAACCTGAAGTGTCTGTAACCTGAAGCGTATGTAACCCAAGGTACCACTGTATATATGAATTTTTATTAGGTTTTTTTTAACATACCGTTTTCAACAGTAATTAATCATATTTTTACATCTTATTCAATTTTTTTGACTTCCATCAGTCCTGTCTGAAAATTTTCCAATCTAATCTCTTAGTATACATTTCTTGTTTTCCCTGTTACATTTAAAACTCATAACAATATCTCTATTCTTTATCTACTTTGTAGCACTTCATATATTCCTCCTTACAAAACTGCTTGTAGCCTAATTTGTTGTTTACAATTACTTTTCAAATAGTTCATATGCTTCTTCCAATCTTCTGCAAATCTCTGGTCCCGCAGGTTTCGAATCCTTCCTGTCATTTTGTCCAGTTCTGCATAGCCCATTATTTTTGTCTGCCAATCTTCTTTTGTCGGAATTTCTTCTTGCTTCCATTTCTGGGCTAACAATACTCTTGCTGCAGTTGTTGCATATAAAAACCATTTCATATCTTGCCTATTAATGTCCTGACCTATAATACCAAGTAAAAATGCTTGTTTTTTTTTAAAAAATGTATATTTCAACATCTTTTTCATCTCATTATATATCATTTCCCAGAAGTTCTTTCCTTTTTTACATTCCCACAAAAAAAAAACCTGTAGCCTTCTATCAGAAATCCCAAGACATCAGGCTTCTGTAATTCCGGGATTTCCCGGCAGTTATGTCCCAGTTGCACAGTATTCCAGTGTGCTTACAGGCCCCAAAAGAGTGGCAGCCACTGAGACAGAGCTTGGCTGTCTTCCTGTGCCTGATCAATGGATCCTTTGGGACATAACTGCCACTACCTTCAGGGATCCTGGACTGGAGATCCCTGGACACCTTCCCAGCTTAGAGTTTGGTACAGCCACACAATGAGCCTGTCATGTACATCTGTTTCACAGCCGCTTATTGGTTGGGGCTCCCTTCTCTGAAAGAACCACGAGGTATAATAATAATAATAATAGTAATAATAATAATAATAATAATAATAATAATAATAATAATCAAACAAACAAAACAAACAAACAAACAAACAAATAAACAAATTTTTATTTATACCCCGCACTTCCCGGTTCAAAAACCAGGCTCAGGGTGGCTAACAACAAATTTAAAACACTTAATTGTAAAAGCAGCATAAAATACAGTATAAAAACATGAATTTGTACTTTACTAGTGGGACTCAGAACCAGCCCTGCCACTAGGCAATGTGAGGCATCTGCCTCAGGCAGGAAATACTTGGGGGTGGGGGAGAGTCCAGCAGAAACGTGATGTAGGGGTTTTCCCCCATGATAGGATATCACATTTGTTTAAGGGCGTAATCTTACGCACATACCCACCATGCATTTAAAAGGCATTTCTACTCCCCCAAAGATTCCTGGGAGCTGTAGTTTTCTCCATGGCAGAGCTACAATTCCTAGCACCCTGAACCATCTATGGTTCCCGTGATTCTTTGGGGGAAGCCATAACAGTTAAAGTCAGGGCCATCTATAGCACATGCGCTGTCAAGGTGCAAAGATCCACCCAACGCCCCCAAATTAACTTTTATTGAGCTTTCTTTAGGAAGGGGGACGCCAAAGTTGTTGTCCTTTTTTAGGAGGGAAATCACTCACCTGTAACAATGACGCAGCAGAGGGGGAACGGCTTTTGTTTCCTGGCTCGTCAGGGATATTCTATGCTACGGAGTAACAGAGCGACGGAGGAGGGGCAGAGACTTTCGCTCCACTGCTTTTCATTGCTCCCGATCAAGAGGGACTGGTATACAGTAGGTATACATTTGGTGCCCCCCAGAATTTGGCGCCCGGGTGCTCTGCACCCCTTGCACCCCTGGGTAAAGACAGCCCTGGTTAAAGTAGTATAAGAGTTATTTACATGTAGGTTTGGGGTGTGACTGGGACGTGGGTGGCGCTGTGGGTTAAACCACAGAGCCTAGCTACATTACCATCAGATAAATGATACATTTAAGCAGGACAGGAAAATAGGATTTCAGAAGGAGAGGTCAAAGTTAGAAACAGAACTGTTAGAACCCAATACTAAGAATTTGTCTAGAATGTATAACTTGCTGTTGAAATGGAATACACAGGATGAAACGGTGAAATCAGCTATGATTAAATGGGCACAGGATATCGGTCATGACATTATGTTTGCTGACTGGGAACAGTTATGGACCACTGGTGTTAAGTTCACGACATGTAATGCCTTAAAAGAGAACATAATGAAAATGATTTACAGGTGGTACATGACCCCAGTCAAGCTTGCAAAAAATTACCATTTGCCCAACAATAAATGCTGGAAATGTAATGAGACTGAAGGTACCTTTTACCACCTTTGGTGGACCTGCCCAAAGATTAAAGCCTTTTGGGAAATGATCTATAATGAAATTAAGAAGGTCCTTAAGTGGACCTTTCCTAAGAAACCTGAGGCTTTTCTCCTGGGCATGGTTGGCCAACTGGTGTCAAAGAAGGATAGGACTTTTTTCATGTATGCTACTACAGCAGCAAGAATTCTTCTGGCAAAGTATTGGAAGATGCAAGAACTACCTACTCTGGAAGAATGGCAGACAAAGGTGACAGACTTCATGGGACTAGCAGAGATGACCGGCAGAATCCGAGACCAGGGGAAAGAGTCAGTGGAAGAGGACTGGAAGAAATTTAAAACATATCTTAAAAACTGTTGTAAAATTGAGGAGTGTTAAGATGTCAAGGGGTAAGAAGTAGAGAATTACAGCTGTAACTAATAAGTTTAAGGAAATTTAATGAAAGGGAACTAAATAGATAAATTGACTAAAGGGTTGCTAAAGAATTGTGGAATAAGGATGCAGCGAAAGGGAGGTATGGGGAAGGCGGTATATGTTTAATGTTGTGTATGTTTTTGTTTTGTGTTGTGTTTGTTTTTTATTATATGTTTGAAAAATGAATAAATTTTTTTTTAAAAAAAATAAACCACAGAGCCTAGGACTTGCCAATCAGAAGGTCAGCGGTTCGAATCCCCATGATGGGGTGAGCTCCCATTGCTTGGTCCCAGCTCCTGCCAACCTAGCAGTTCGAAAGCATGTCAAAGTGCAAGTAGATAAATAGGTACCACTCCAGCGGGAAGGTAAACGGTGTTTCCGTGCACTGCTCTGGTTTGTCAGAAGCAGCTTAGTCATGTAATGACGGTCAGTAAAGCGAGATGAGCGCCGCAACCCCAGACTTGGTCACGACTGGACCTAATGGTCAGGGGTCCCTTTACCTTTACCTTTGGGGTGTGATCACAGCAAAACGTTTGAACAAACATGCTTAGGATTGTGTTGTAAAGTTTGGAGTTATGACCTTAAGCTTGCAAAAATTTACCACTTGCCTGATAATAAATGTTGGAAATGTAAAGAAAATGAAGGTACATTCTTTCACCTTTGGTGGGCGTGCCCAAGGATTAAGGCTTTCTGGGAAATGATATATAGTGAAATGAAAAAGGTATTTAAATATACCTTCCTGAAGAAACCAGAGGCCTTTCTCCTGGGTATGGTCGGCCAAGTGGTGCCAAAGAAGGATAGAACATTCTTTATGTATGCTACAACAGCAGCAAGAATACTCATCGCAAAGTATTGGAAGACACAAGATCTACCCACCTTGGAAGAATGGCAGATGAAGGTGATAGACTATATGGGACTGGCAGAAGTGACTCGCAGAATCCGAGACCAGGGAAGAGAGACGGCGGAAGAAGATTGGAAGAAATTTAAGGATTATCTTAGGAAACATTGCAAAATTAATGAATGTTAGAATGACGTTGGTTTAGAAATTAAGTGGTTTTCAGCTGTATTGATTAAGTAAAAAGAAAAGAAAGGCTAAAAATTAAATGAAAAATAAGGGAGAGGATTTGCTGAATTAATAACTAGAAATTGGAATACAGAAAGGGGAGGTATGAGGAGGTCGGGGAAGTAAGTTATAAGAAAATAAGGGATTGAAATTATACTTGTTTTTGTTTGCGTTTTGTGTGTATTGTTGTTTTGTTTTTATATAATTTTTGAAACTTTAATAAATATCTTTTTTTAAAAAAAAACAATCTTAACAGGACCTTCCACATTTTGCATGGATATGCATGTACATCTTGCAGAAAAATGCTTGGATATGAAGAAGGGAAATGGTTGGGATTTTGATGCAATATACAAACACACCTTACGCCATCAAGATGTCTTTCAGAAGATGAAACTGTCAGCTACTGAAGTCTTCTTGTTATCTATTGTGGCCAATGAGCTCACACAGGAAGGTCAGTTCATTCCAGGGAAAATGGGGTAGCAAGTAAATATTAACTACCTCTCATAATTATGTTTCCTGAAAATAAAGCTGCAATTCAGTCTCCTCTTGGACATATGCACACAAACACATGCATGCATATACAGATATCCACCCCCCTCCCCTAATAAACTTTTATTATCATTATAAAGAAGAACAAATTGCACATAGCCATTCACGGATGAAATGTTACTGTAATAAAGCAGCGAGGAACTTTGGTCCACGGAATTGCAAGTAAAATATTAAATGTGATATAAAGAAGGTGTTGCGAAACTGTCTTGGCAGAGACAGGTGGCAGTTCCATTTCCTTTCGGTCTGTTTAGCAACAAACATTAGCAAGCGAATACAAAGAAAAGCTCATTTTAGGGAGGATCAACAGTAGTCTGCAGTGCAACAGAGAAAAGAAAGCTTTTTAAACCTGAGAGGCCAGTGCATTGATCAATAGTTCCTTGCATCAAGACAAGAGCAAAATAGCACCAGCTAACTCACTGTGAGCTGTTGTGGTTCATTGGCTGATTTTTAAATCCACAGCAACATGGAATTGTCATTGTCAGAGATGGAAATATCTGTCAGCTTCAGGTTCTCCACATTTTACGTTTTTTCCACTTCAGTTTGCTTTTGGGGGGCCCGGGGAGTGCATATGAAAATTGTATAAATTGATTGCGCCTAGACACCCCCCAAAGAAAAACACAATTGACATTTAATTTTTGTTTAAGGTTTTTGACATAATTTTGGCCACAACTTTATTCAAATTAAAGCAATGTGAGTGGTTGCTTAGGCATTGGTAGCACTACTGACCCCGCACGGGGACAGCTCTGACATTCGCACCCCCTGCGAAGTCAGCAAGGTTAAGTCACCTGTGGAGAGAGACGGGACTGGGAACCATGCCTCACCTCTCCCCAGAATGCTCCCAGGGGCTTGCATGGCCCTAGCCCCTTGCCAGGGGGTTTTGGACAAAAGCATGGGGAGCCCCTGGGTTCCTTTAACGGAAAACCCTTGAAGCAGCAGCAGCATTTTGGAGGGGCAGGCACAGCCGAATCCATACCCCTCCACCAACCAATTCCAAGACCAATGCCTAACCGCAAACCTTGTGGTTGTGATGATTTGCTACGCAGTAGGCAAAAAACCAAGTGGCACACACTAATCAGCCAAATGGACAAAATTCCTACCAGGCTCCTGCCCCAAAGCAGACGACCCCATGACAGGCATAGCAAGGTCAAGCAAACAGCCTAAAATAAGGGAAGGGAGGGCGGGTGATCTGAAGCATGCAGCAAAAAGAGGAAGTTTGTCACTGCGTGAATTGTATTTAACAAATAGGGCTGTGAATCAACAAATGGCAACATCTAGATTTCCCCAGTAACAGCCCGCCCCTGCTTAAAGGATGGCCAAACCATTTGCCTAGCAACAGTGAGGTGTCTCATCAGCCCCGCCCACAACCCGTGCTCTCCATGAGGGAGAACACACTTTGCACCACACAAATGTTTGTGTGCAACTTTGCATAATATAACTTTTTTTTTGGCAGAGCAATATCTCTTAAAATAATGCATTTTTGTATTTGTTTTCCATGAATACGTGTAATTTTTATGTATGTTTTATTTCAGTACATGCATTTTTGCATGCATTTCATGGCCAGAGGACTGCATAGCAAAATCTGGAGAAGTGTGGATGTCGCAGAATGGAATTAAACTGGTTTCCCTTTAAATGTGAATTGAATCAAATCCACTCCAGCCCCAACCATTGATTATATGAAGCAAGACAAGTCTTGCACAGAAATCTGGTGCTGTGATTTAAGCCATGTGGATTATGAATAAGATACTGCTGTGGGAATCCATGGTTTGGAGTTGGCTTGCTATGAAACTTACCAGCTTCCTATGTTCCCATGAGGAAGTTGAACTGCAGGCTGAAGATACAGAATTGCATGACTGAATGCCTCTATCTGCATTTAGACAATTAGCATATCAAGTAGACTAGGTCTAGCCTAGACCTCTCCCTCACAGGCTACTTCTCTATGTGCAAGGAGATTTTGCTTTGCTATGGTCTGAACTGGTAAAGTCCAGGAACAGATTGACTACATTTACAGGGTAATAATGATAACAATAATTCAATTCGCTGGTGAACATGCAAGATAACAAAAGCATTCTGGGAAATGATATATAATGAGTTGAAAAAAATGTTTAAAATAGTGTTTGTGAAAAAACAACAACCAGAGGCTTTTTTATTAGGAATTTTAGGTGCAGAGATTCCAAAGGAGCAGAAACGATTATTTATGTATGCAACGACAGCAGCGCGGATACTAATGGCCCAGAGATGGAAAGAAGATGAAGTCCCAACTAGAGACAAATGATTGAGGAAGATGATGGACTATGCTGAAATGGCAAGAATGACCAGGAAGATCAGAAACCAGGAAGAGAAGAACTTTAAGAAGGAACGGGGGAAAATTGCAATGTATTTAAGAGAACACTGTAAACAACTAAAAACTTTGGCAGGATTTGAGTAATGTTTGTGAAGTACTAAAAATTAAGGTAAAAACGGATTAATTAAGAAAAATAGAGAAAATAAGTGAAGCAGTTGAAGAAAGATTGAGAATGGAAACCATGGAAGGGCAGAGGGGAGTCAAAGGATGATGATGAAAATTATTATTATTATTATTATTATTATTATTATTATTATTATTCCCTGCCCATCTGGCTGGGCCTTCGCAGCCACTCTGGGCAGCTTCCAACTAATTATTAAAGTACAATAATTCATCAAACATTTAAAGCTTCCCTAAACAGGGCCGCCTTCAGATGTCTTCTAAAAGTCTGATGTTGATGTTTAATGTTTGAATTTAAATTTGCAATGTAAAACTTAATTAAAAAGATGATAATAATGATGATAATAATAATAATAAAATTTGCAAAACTGCAAACTCATATGAAACGGCATCTTTGCAGTGTGCCGAATTTCAGTTAAAATCAAAACAAACGTAACATACAAAACCAAGCAGAATATACAAAAATGGGTCATCAGATGCAAGCAAGCTAGACCACCGTTGGAGTAAAACACATGAGTATGAATCACAGTTGTCAGTGTTGGGGAATTAGATGACATCAGCTCTGGCAGATCTGTAACACCTTTAAGGCTACATGGTAATAAATGGTAAGCTGATCACACAATTACTTGAATATGGATTTGAAGGGAGGGTGTTTCCTTCGCCCTACTCATGTGGTGGTGGCTGTGTGAACCCTTTGCAGAGACTTGACTCTATAGCGCCAGGTTGCAGCGCACAGCCCTTCGACTCTGTCTGCAGCAAGCAGCAGTACCAAAGCAACAAACCCCAATTTAAAACTGACCTTCCTTTCATTGTGCATTAAAAGGATTTCACGGAAATGACAAGAGGCGTGGTGGCAGGGGAATAATTGTGCACCTTAATTAATAAACACAAAGGTGGAGACACTTTCTTCTGTGTAAACACTTCAGAACGGGGAGATGAATGCCTATTTAAAAAGGCCTACCTTCTGCTGGAAAAACGATGTCGTTCTCTGAGTGATTGCAGAAATAAAATAAAGGTAGGTACAACCGAAGCTCCCTATTAGGTAAAAAAATAATAAATAAATAGGAATCGCTTCTAATGCCTCTGGACAGAATGAAGGTAACCTAATTTCATGTTGTTTTTCAAAACAAGCTGCAATTTGGTTATAACTTTTCTCCTTGATGTCTCTCTCTCCCTCCCTCACCCCACTGCCTCCCTCTGTATCTGTAAAGCTTGCATTTCCTATCAATTCTCAACCCTTTAGGCCAAGATAACACTCCTCATATCATCACATAATCTTATTTAGCTCTGTGTGAATGAGATTTTGAAGCACTTAACTGCGGTAAAGGCTTATGGCAGACGTGCAGAAGAATTAGTGTTTTGAAGGGAGGGGGCTAAACTTAATATTGCAGTCCACAAATGTTCCACAATTTATTGAATCATATAATCATGGAATCGTAGTGTTGGAAGGAACCCCAAAGGTCATCGAGTCCAACCCCCTGCAATTCAGAAATCACAGCTAAGGAATCGCTGAGAGCTGGCCATCCAAACACTGCTTAAAAACCTCCAAGGAAGGAAGGAAGGAAGGAAGGAAGGAAGGAAGGAAGGAAGGAAGGAAGGAAGGAAGGAAGGAAGGAGGAGGAGGAGGAGGAGGAGGAGGAGGAGGAGGAGAAGAAGAAGAAGAAGAAGAAGAAGAAGAAGAAGAGGAGGAGGAGGAGGAGGAGGAGGAGGAGGAGGAGGAGGAGTAGTAGTTTGGTTTTGATATCCCACTTTATCACTACCCGAAGGAGTCTCAAAGCGGCTTACAATCTCCTTTCCCTTCCTCCTCCACAACAAACACTCTGTGAGGTGAGTGGGGCTGAGAGACTTCAGATAAGTGTGACTAGCCCAAGGTCACCCAGCAGCTGCATGTGGAGGAGCGGAGACGCGAACCCGGTTCACCAGATCACGAGTCTATCGCTCTTAACCACTACACCACACACTGGAGAGTCCATTACCTTCCAAGGGAGTCTGTTCCACTGCCCAGCAGCTCTTACTGTCTGTCAGAAAGTTATTCCTAATGTTAAGCTGGAATCTCCTTTCTTGCAATTTAAATCCATCAGTTCAGGACCTCTGGAACAGCAGAAAGCAAGTTTGCTCTAGGGACAATCCAGGATTTACAGAAGCTGTCCCGGTTTCTGATTTGATCCCGGAATGTCCTGCTTTTCTTAGGACTGTCAGGAGTTCAGCCTACACTCGAGTAGGACCCTGGCAGAGACACATGCCCGACTGGCATGTTCTCTCCCTTCTGGTCAATCGTTCGGGAGCTTCAAAAGCTTTCTTCAGCCCAAACATCACAGCGACCGATGCCAACTGACACCAGCACACTTAGGGATCCTCAGAGTTTGTGCATCATGCGCGTAACAGACCTCGGCAACTCAGCATGTTGGCTAATCTACTTTATTTACATATAAACACACACGGAGCACTGCAACGTGGCTCCCTCTCTCTCTAGCATCAGACAGCAAAGAGAGAAAGAACACTTCACGGAACACAGTAACACAAACATCCTGTCTCCGTCACTTCCCACATTGTGGAGTCAAAACACATCATGTCATGTGAAAGACAACAATCCCATGACTGCAATCATGGAGCAGGAATTCTAACAAGGACGTCGCTATTTTTATTGGAGAACCTTCTGGAGACCCACAGTCTGCAAGGCCTCAGGTGCATGACTTGCTATGCAAGCGATATATTGGTCTATTAAGGGGCAGAGATCAATACTGTGTGCTTACAGACAACTCCAAGATAGCCACTAGGAACAGGCAAAGCTTGAGATGCAGGTCAGAACTGAAGAGACCAGTTCATTCATTCATTCAATCAGTTCATTGCATTTGTATGCTGCTTTCCCTTACAAGAAGTAGGTATACATTTCAAACAAACACTACAAAAAGAATTTCATAGAACTGGAAGGGACCCGAGCGTCATCTAGTTCAACCCCCTGCAATGCCAGAATCTTAACTAATGCATCCATGACAGACAGCATTCCAACCTCTGCATGCCCACCCCAGGCACTAGCCATGCCTGATATAGTAATAATGATGATGATGATAATAATTATTATTTATTATTTATACCCCACCCATCTGGCTGGGTTTCCCCAGCCACTCTGGGCAGCTTCCAACAGAATATTAAAATACAATAATCAATTAAACATTAAAAAATTCCCTAAACAGTGCCACCTTCAGATGTCTTCTAAAAGTCTGGTACTTGTTTTCCTTTTTGACATCTGGTAGGAGGGCGTTCCACAGGGCGGGTGCCACCACCGAGAAGGCCCTCTGCCTGGTTCCCTGTAACCTCACTTCTCGCAGCGAGGGAACCGCCAGAAGGCCCTTGGCTCTGGACCTCAGTGTCCGGGCAGAACAATGGGGGTGGAGACGCTCCTTCAGGTACGCTGCTAGGTGGATGATCACATGTTTGATTCCTTTCCCTTTATCAAAAGTTCCCTGCCTGTTAAAATTTAGCACATCAGAGAGAAGGGCTCTGCCCTTCCCCCGGCACACAAGCATTCTGACACACAATCTTTCACCAACCTTCTAAAGAGAAATAAACCAAGAGAACTGCACTTTTTCTTGAACATTTTAAGCTACGCGAAAAAGGAGACCATTATTTAAATCACTGATTGTCTTTAATTGGATATTCCTCTAGAAATGCTTAAGAGGTTGCATTTCCTATTCCTCGTGCTTCCTTTGCAAAAGGTCAGAATGCAAAAGCAAATGGAAATGTAACATTTTAATTTTTTTTTAACCTGGTTTGCATTCCATTTGACCGTTGTGCTCCCAACAGAAGCACTCAGCAATATGAAATGAAAGTGGGGGAATGTGTACAATTTGTTGATGTTTAGTCGTTTAGTCGTGTCCGACTCTTCGTGACCCCATGGACCAGAGCACGCCAGGCACTCCTGTCTTCCACTGCCTCCCGCAGTTTGGTCAAACTCGTGCTAGTAGCTTCGAGAACACTGTCCAACCATCTTGTCCTCTGTCTCGCCCTTCTCCTTGTGCCCTCCATCTTTCCCAACATCAGAGTCTTTTCCAGGGAGTCTTCTCTTCTCACGAGGTGGCCAAAGTATTGGAGTCTCAGCTTCAGGATCTGTCCTTCCAGTGAGCACTCAGGGCTGATTTCCTTCAGAATGGATAGGTTTAATCGTCTTGCAGTCCATGGGACTCTCAAGAGTCTCCTCCAGCACCATAATTCAAAAGCATCAATTCTCCGCTAACCCAGAAATAGTACCTTAGGTTAGGAACTTTGCTTCAGGATGAGAACAGAAATTGTGCTGCGGTGGCGCGGCAGCAGCAGGAGGCCCCATTAGCTAAAGTGGTGCTTCAGGTTAAGAACAGTTTCAGGTTAAGAACGGACCTCCAGAACAAATTAAGTACTTAACCTGAGGTACCACTGTATATTCGTAAATTCACATTTTCACATTTCATTATGTACCAACATTTATCCATTTCTTATTTCTTACCCTGTGTCTTCCCTCCACCCGTGCGTGACTTCCTTGTTATTATTTTGGAACTTTATTACTGAGATTGTAATTTTGTATCTTAATAATTAAACATTCAATCTTATATATCTGCTTAGCTTAACTTGACTTAACTTTGTGAAATCAGTCTATACATATCAATAAGTTCTTGTTGGAGCATCTTTTGGTCATGTATTCTTCTACACATTTCCATTCCTGTTTGAGATTTTGATTAGAGTGCATTCTAATTGTTGCCGTCATTTTTGCTAATTCAATCATTTTTTTAAAAAAATATTTTGCCAGTCTTCAATGTTGGTACTTCTGATTTTCAATATTTTGCAATACCTTTATTGTCAATGTACAACCTATGTACAATGAAATTAACCGAGCCTCCCCCCTCACAAACACTCAATCTCATTGCACTCGGTGTGCTTGTTGCACAACACACCAACCCCGAAAGTCAGTTGCACTACATTATTTTCTGTTCAGCAGCCTAACAGCCCACGGACAGAAACTGTTTTTTAGCCTGTTGATATGACTGGTTATACTTCTCTATCTCCTGCATGAGGGTAGAAGATTAAAGAGGTGCTGGCCAGGGTGTTAATCGTCCTTGAGAATTTTTCTCGCTCTCCTAAGGCATCAATCCCTTGCGATTTCATCTAGCGGGCTCAGGGGACAGCCCATGATATCATGGGCTGTGTTCACCACCCTCTGTAAAGACTTTCTGTTCATGGCTGTCAAGCCAACGTACCACACCGTGATACAGTGGTGCCTCGCAAGACGAAATTAATTCGTTCTGCGAGTTTTTTCGTCTAGCGAATTTTTCGTCTTGCGAAGCACGGTTTCCCATAGGAATGCATTGAAAATCAATTAATGCGTTCCTATGGTCAAAAAAAGTCCAAACAAAGCCAAATTTGGTACAACAAGAGTTTATTAACTGCTCTTTAAAGTCACACATACTGTAAAGAGCAGTTCAAAAATTGAAGGAAAAATAAATTAAGTTTCTAAACATGACAGAAAAACATTTAAAAATCAACAAAGTGTACAGTACATTTTCTAAGACTCTGGGGGACCACTCGAAGAAGGCTCCTCTTCCACTCTTTGCTTCTTGCTCAAGAACCTGTCCATAGTCTGCTGCTTCATCCGCCTTTTCAGCACCTCCCTGAAAGAAGACATGACCGTCGCATCATAACTGTTCCCAGAGTCACGTGCCTTTTGCTTGTCAGGGTGGTGCTGGTCTGCAAAAGTCTGCACCTCCTTCCACTTCTGGCAAATGTCCCTCAGTCTTTCGGAGGACAGCCGTTCCTCAGTTGCTTCCTCCTCTTCCAGTGAGGCCCACTCCTGCGCAGCCTCTGCCTGCAGTTCGACCAGCTCCTGGGTGGTCAGCTCGTGGTCGTGCTCCTTCACCAGCTCGCTGATGTCCTCCTCTGTGACCTCCAGTCCCATGGTCCTCCCCAAGGCAACAATGTCCTGCACCACTGTTGACTCTGGTGCATCAGAGTCACTTGGTGCCACACAGTCCGGCCACAGGCTGCGCCAAGCGCAATTCAAATTTCTCTGGCTGATCCCGTTCCAGGCCGTGGTGATCATCTTCAAGCAGGTGACGATGTCGAAGTGGTCCTTCCAGAATTCCCGCAGGGTGATGGTGGTGCAGTCAGTCACCTCGAAGCATCGCCTGAAAAGCTCCTTGGTGTACAGTTTCTTGAAATTGGCGATGACCTGCTGATCCATCGGCTGAAGCAGTGGCGTGGTGTTAGGCGGCAGGAACATGATGCTGATGAAGCTGAACTCCTCCAACAAGTCCACCTCAAGGCCTTTAGGATGAGCAGGAGCATTGTCCATCAGAAGCAAAGCCTTCAGCGGCAGGTCGTTGTCCAGCAGGTACTGTTTGACAGCAGGGCCAAAAGCAAGATTGACCCAGTCCACAAACAGCACACGTGTGACCCAAGCCTTGCTGTTGGATCGCCACATGACACTCAGCTGCTCCTTGTCAATCTTGTGTCTCTTGAAGGCCCGTGGGTTCTCCGAGTGGTACACCAGCAGGGGCTTGATCTTCAGGTCGCCGCTTGCGTTGGCACAGAAGAGCAGGGTCAGACGGTCCTTCATGGGCTTGTGGCCAGGCAACTTGGCCTCCTCCTGAGTGATGAAAGTCCTTTTGGGCATCCTCTTCCAAAACAGCCCGGTCTCGTCACAGTTGAAGACCTGCTGTGGAACGTAGCCCTCCGTCTTCACAACCTCCAGGAACTCCACTGCAAAGTCTTCAGCCGCAGGAACATCAGAACTGGCGGCCTCTCCGTGCCGGACCACGCTGTGGATTCCGGATCTTGTCTTGAACCGGTCAAACCAACCTCTGCTTGCCTTGAAGACTTCAGGCTCGCCTGAGGTTCCTGGCTGATCCTGGACGAGGTCTGCGTGCAAGGCCTTGGCCTTCTCGCAAATGACGGCCTCAGTCACAGTGTCCCCTGCACGCTGCTTCTCTTCTAACCAGATGAGCAGCAACTTCTCGACCTCCTCCAGAACAGCTGGCCGGTTCTTCATGATCCTGGTGACTCCCTTGGCCGCATCAGTCGCCATGATCTTCTCCCTCATCTTCAGGATGGTCCCGATGGTCGATGGATTCCTGCCGTACTCCCTGGCGAGGTCCGTCACACGCATTCCGCCGTCGTGCTTCCGGATGATCTCCTTCTTCATTTCCAGCGTCACCTTCTCCTTCTTCCTCTCGCCGGCCTCTGCAGCAGCAGTCTTCTTGGGTCCCATGGCAGCACAGCTCCTTTGTAAACTCAGAAAAAGAAAAAAAAAATCAGTGATGTGCTTCAAATCCAAAAAATTCAGAAGCACACAGCCACCCACCACACAGAAATTAAAACCCAGAACCAAGTCCTTGAATCCCAAACACCCCAACCCAAAATCCAAAACCCCCAAAAAAAGTTTTAAAAGTTTAACTAACCAAATGGATGCAAAAGAGGTTCGGGAAGAGCTTCAACAATCAATCACCAAAGTCTTCAGAAACCTCAAATGGCTGCAAAAGAAGTTTTGGAAAAGCTTAAAAAATCACCAAAGTCTTCAAAAACCTCAACTGTTCCCCCAGCCACCCATACCACACAGAAATTGCAAACCCCTAGCCAACTGCTCCCCCAGCCCCTCCCCAACTGCTGCAAACCCCTCCCCAACTGTTCCCCCAGCCAACCAGCACACAGAAATTCAAACTCAGAAAAATTTTAAAAAAAACCAACATGGCCCAATGGTCATAAAAAAATTAAAAAAAACCCCCACAAGCTCCCAGATTCCTGCAAACCCCTCCCCAACTGTTCCCCCAGCCAACCAGCACACAGAAATTCAAACTCAGAAAATTTTCAAAAAAAACAACATGGCCCAATGGTCACAGAAAAACAAAAAAAATTCCAAAAAACCCCCCCACAAGCTCCCAGATTCCTGCAAACCCCTCCCCAACTGTTCCCCCAGCCAACCAGCACACAGAAATTCAAACTCAGAAAAATTTAAAAAAACAACCACATGGCCCAATGGTCACAGAAAAACAAAAAAAATCCAAAAAAACCCCCCACAAGCTCCCAGATTGCTGCAGAAACCTCCCCAACTGTTCCCCCAGCCACCCAGCACACAGAAATTCAAATTCAGAAAATTTTTTTAAAAAAAACAACATGGCCCAATGGTCACAGAAAAACAAAAAAATTCCAAAAAAACCCCCACAAGCTCCCAGATTGCTGCAGAAACCTCCCCAACTGTTCCCCCAGCCACCCAGCACACAGAAATTCAAATTCAGAAAAATTTTCAAAAAAAACCAACATGGCCCAATGGTCACAGAAAAACAAAAAAATTCCAAAAAAAACCCCACAAGCTCCCAGATTGCTGCAGAAACCTCCCCAACTGTTCCCCCAGCCACCCAGCACACAGAAATTCAAACTCAGAAAAATTTAAAAAAACAACCACATGGCCCAATGGTCACAGAAAAACAAAAAAATTCAAAAAAAACCCCACAAGTTCCTAGATTCTCTTAAACCCCCCCCCCAACACCAAGTCCTTGAATCCCAAACACCCCAACCCAAAATCCAAAAACCCCAAAAAAAGTTTTAAAAGTTTAACTTACCAAATGGATGCAGAAGAAGTTCTGGAAAAGTTTTGGAAAAGCTTCAAAAATGAGCAAAGTCTGAGAAAAGGCTACCAAACCGCGTGCTAACAGTTGCTCCTCGAAGTCAAGTCGCAACTGCAGCTGTTCAAGCAAAGCACCCTTGGTTTTAACGGTTTTAAGACAAAGGAAACAAAGTCGCAAGACGTTTTCGTCTTGCGAGGCACGCCCATAGAGAAATTCGTCTAGCGAAGCGTCGCAAAAAACGAAAAAACCTTTCGTCTAGCGAGTTTTTCGTCTTGCGAGGCATTCGTCTTGCGGGGCACCACTGTACAGTATGAGAGGACACTTTCTAATGTGGACCTGTAGAAGGAGGTCATCAATTGTTGTTTAACAATGTTCTTTCGCAAGACTCTGAGGAAAGTTGCTGCGAGTTGTGAAATTCAAGGGGTTCCTCCATAGGCAGACACACTCTGTACCTGACCCTAGAGACGTGAGGAAAAGCAGCTGTGGTGGCTTCCAGGTTTCTGTGAGATTTCACGAGAGCCAAACAAAATTGTGTGATGGCCTCATGCAATCTTGCTGGAACCTGGAAACCGTGGCTGTCAGGAAGTCAGATTAGCCTAAACCAGAGCCAGGGCCTTTTCAACACTGGCTCCAGCCTGGTGAAACGCTCTGTCTCATGAGACCAGGCCCCTGCAGGATCTGATTTCTTTCCGCAGGGCCTGTAAGACAGAGTTGTTCCACCTGGCCTTTGCCATGGAATCAACGTGATCCCCTCCCCCTCTTTCTTTTTTCCCTTTCTCCTTCTGTGATGAAACTCCTATTTGGGGACATCTTGCTTTTTTTCTGGCCCACGTAGGACCAGTCTGGATAGTTGGCCTTGGTGAAGACTTGATGTTTTCATCCCCAAAAAAGTTTTTGATTTGAGTTTCTACTGAAATGAGGCTGCATTTTAATGTTGTATTTTAATCTTGTTTTTTTTAGTTGTATTTCAATCAATTGTTTCTATACCTGGTGTTAGCTGCCCTGAGCCTGGTCTTAGCTGGGGAGGGTGGGATATAAATAAAATGTATCATTATTATTTATTAAAGCCCATCACCTCATTCAGAGACCTGGCCTAACTTTTAAGAAATTGCATTTTTGTTTCCAACCAAGCACATAAAGGATTAACTTCAATTTGTCTGTCGAAACCTAATACATAGTGAAATGCTTAAAAAGGACAAAACAACAACAACAACCCAAGACAGTAGTTAATTCAGCATGTAATTGAACTGAACTAATGATGAAACAGTCTCTCAGTTGCCAAAGATTACAGAAGCTGTGTTTACTGTGAATGTATAATACAGAAGTGAAAGTCAGGTCACATCATGAATAATTTCTCCCCTTACGGATATAAAAGCAGGCATGTTTATTCTAGTTAATGTTGGAGAATTTGTAGGCTGCATCCCTGCAAATCACACACACATACGGAATCCTTCTATGAAAATGCTGGGATATTGTCCTAGTTAAAAAGGGTAAAGGGACCCCTGACCATTAGGTCCAGTTGTGACCGACTCTGGGGTTGCGGCGCTCATCTCGCTTTATTGGCCGAGGGAGCCGGCATACAGCTTCCGGGTCATGTGGCCAGCATGACTAAGCCGCTCCTGGTGAACCAGAGCAGCAGACGGAAACACCGTTTACCTTCCCGCTGGAGCGGTATCTATTTATCTACTTGCACTTTGATGTGCTTTCAAACTGCTAGGTTGGCAGGAGCAGGGACCCAGCAACGGGAGCTCACCCCATTGCGGGGATTCGAACCGCTGACCTTCTGATCGGCAAGTCCTAGGCTCTGTGGTTTAACCCACAGCGCCACCTGCATCCCTATTGTCCTAGTTAGAGCAAAGTTATTCTTATGGCAATCTACTCTCGATTGTGGGGAAGAGGCTGTCATTGGAATTCTACTCAATATTGATCCAGATTCCAACATATAGTTAGCAGAGTAAAAACTTAAATACGTTGCAGGGTTCCCCCAAAAATAGACCAGAGGCAATTATATTTCATCCAGTAGAGCTTTACTACTACTGAACGCAAATGAGCATCATGGTCACAAATCCAATACATTCAGGACTGGCACTGTCCATAAGAAATCCAGTTGCAGCAGACTTCACTTAAACTTACACTAAGACAAAACACTATATACAGAACACCACATCAGAAGGAAGAGAGATAGAAAGAGAAAGTGAAACCCAGGCTCCTTCTGGCCTCTTATTATAGTCAGCATGACCTTGAAGAAGAGATAACAGAACCAGTTTAAGGCAGCTGTACTCAGCTTCTCTGATGGAATAACCCAAACATCACGAACCTGCTGCTTGTTTATTTCACATGGAGAAGCTTCCAGAACCCTCTTGAATTAATTAGAATAGGAAATATCTCTACACATCAGATCAACACTTTCTGTACTAAAAAATGCAAACTAACAGAGGCAACATGCATTTATATTCACCACAGTACAGGTATGGTATGGAGAGCCAGCGTGGTGTAGCAGTTAAGAGTGGTAGACTTGTAATCTAGTGAACCGGGTTCGCTTCCTCAACATGCAGCTGCTGGGTGACCTTGGGCTAGTCACACTTCTCTGAAGTCTATCAGCCTCACTCACCTCAGAGAGTGTTTGTTGTGGGGAAGGAAGGGTAAGGAGATTGTTAGCCGCTTTGAGACTCCTTAAGGGGAGTGAAAGGCGGGGTATCAAGCCCCAACTCCTCCTCCTCCTCCTCCTCCTCTTCTTGTTGGATGGTCTCCTCCTTCTATAGAGTTTACCTCCAGAAATTGTTCAACCTGCTTGGGCATCTCACTTTATATTATGCCAAACCTCTGAAACGCAAACTGGAAATTCAGTTTGGAATTCACTTCCTCGCAGTCCTCTTCCTTCACAGGTGGCTAGTCTGTCCAGCCACCTTCCTTTTCCTGGTAGGTCTGGTGTTGCTTCTGGTAGGTGACAGTACAGAGGGGCAACTTGTGAGATGGGGAGGAGGAGCATAGCACCAAAAAACCTGTTAGGTGGATGACTCAGGTGGCACCTCTGCAAGCAGGGGGGAAATGGGACATCCCAGGATCCATTCAGAAGCTGGAATGGCTTCTGTAATTCCAGGATGTCCTACTTTAAGTTGAGGTATATGTCCTTGTGCTCAGGCCCTGATTGTGGGCTTTTCAGAAGCATCTGGTTGGCCACTGTGAGAGCAGGATGCTGGACTAGTTGGGACACTGGTCCAGTAGGCTCTCCTTATCTCCTTAAGCCCTTGTTCTGGTTTGAGCAGTGCTGGATTTACGTATAAGCTAAATAATAATAATAATTTATTATTTGTACTCCGCCCATCTGGGCGGCTTCCAACAAAGATTAAAAATACATTAAAATTTCACACATTAAAAACTTCCCTGAACAGGGCTGCCTTCAGATGTCTTCTAAATGTCAGGTAGTTGTTTATCTTTTTGACATCTGATGGGAGGGCGTTCCACAGGGTGGGCGCCACTATCGAGAAGGCCCTCTGCCTGGTTCCCTGTAAGCTCACTTTTCACAGTGAGGGAACCGCCAGAAGGCCCTCGGCACTGGACCTCAGTGTCTGGGCAGAACGATGGGGGTGGAGACGCTCCTTCAGGTATACTGGACCAGGGCCGCTTAGGGCTTTAAAGGTCAACACCAACACTTTGAATTGTGTTCAGAAGCGTACTGGGAAACGTACTAAACAAGCTATAGCTTAGGGCCCCACTCTCTTGCTCCCCCCCCCCCAAAAATCCTGGATGTACATTTCCAAAATATAAGATAAAAAAAACAAATAAAATAAAACCTACATACAGCAACAGTGTTTTGGGTTGTGTAGGCTCCTATGATATAAGTAATGGGCCCCGCCTGCTAGCCTGCTCCCTAAAAGATCACTGGTTTGCTCATTTCTATCATTTCACTACTAATATATTTCTTAATTGTATTTTAGTTCAACAATTATTTTGATAAAATACACATTTTGTTATGTGCAAATGGCTTTAGATACTTATTAGGTCCATAAATTACCATATAGCATGTATTCAACACAAAAGACAGTGACAATTTGTTGTTGACAAAGGACAGCTGGATATATAAAGGGCCACATTACCTCCAGTAGCTTAGGGCCTCGTCAGACCTAAATCCGGCCCTGGGTTTGAGACAGTCCAACTGCAAATGAAATCAGCCATTGCCAGATCTCAGATTATTTATGGAACTTGAAAGTAACCTCCCTGAATATTGATGTAGATTTTAGTCCAGTAGTAGCCATTGTCTTGTTTCTGGCACTGGTTAATTAGTATATAATTCCTTGATGTTGCTGATTCCCCAAGTATCAGATCGCTCCTCCTCGAAGGATCCAAAAGGAATAATTTTCCCAGCAGCAGATCTCAGAAATTAATCTGGGTCATTTGTTTCTAAATGCTATTATTAGGTTGGAGAGGCTCTGTGACAAATTCAGGAAGGGAGCTCATTTTTGTAAATAATCTTTTAGTGCTTTGTGCCTTCTGTTGCTGTTACGAAAGGCTGTTGGTTTATAATGACGTTGTAAACACTGGGGCATTTCTGGATTATTATTTTTTGCCAGTAGTTGCTAATAACTAATCATGATTCCCGAGTAGATAATGAAAGTACAATTCTGCAGCATTTTGTGCTAATGTTCTGTGGTGGATCAGAAGGCATTCAACCCACCAGCTGTGTTTCCAGGGCAAAGGCAATCTGTGGCTGACTTTATTTTGTGCCGTGTGTCAAGAATAGTGCTCTCTGGTCATAAGTCCTACGGATAGGGAGATAATTAAATAATAATAATTGTAATTGTTTACATAATTTTAATGCATATTATTTGTATAAGAAAATGCTTGATATATTTCTTAGCTAATTTGACATGTGAACCTATGTCATTTGGTCTGTATATTTCAATTTCCTCTTGTTATCACTAAGGATGGGTGGATCTGTCCGTTTCAGTTTCCTCTCTTTCTTATTTTTCCCATTTTAATTCCAGTTTTCCCCATTTCTGCAGCAGGGGGTTGGACTAGATGATCCTAGCGGTCCCTCCCAACTCTACAATTCTATGATTCTATGAATTTGCGGGTGGTGGTGGTTGTTTAAACCCTCGTGAAAATTCAGCAGCATTTTCCTGCATATTCCTCCCAATAAACACATTTTTGTATGCAATTTTGCTATATTTTCACAGATACATGCATTTATATGCACACTCTATCCTAGTACATGCATCTTTGAACACATTACTTGGTGTAAGAACAATGTTGCAAAATTCAGATATGTGCAGATTTCAAAAGATGGTTGCATTTTGCTTCTTGTATTGTTTTGGAAAGTGCAAATTAGGTAGGTTCACCTTTAAAGATGAACTGAATCAGATTTATCCTCCACTCCCAGATCCTCCAAGTGTCCCTATTTTCCAGGGACATCCCTGATTTAGAGAAGTCGCCCCAGTTTCTGATTTGATCCTGGAATGTCCCACTTTTCCTTAGGACGTCCCTATTTCCTTAGGACGTCTTGGGCAAAAAAAATGAGAGGCACAAATACAAGATGGGTGACACCTGGCTTGAGAGCAGTACATGTGAAAAGGATCTAGGAGTCTTGGTTGACCACAAACTTGACATGAGCCAACAGTGTGACGCGGCAGCTAAAAAAGCCAATGCAATTCTGGGCTGCATCAATAGGAGTATAGCATCTAGATCAAGGGAAGTAATAGTGCCACTGTATTCTGCTCTGGTCAGACCTCACCTGGAGTACTGTGTCCAGTTCTGGGCACCACAGTTCAAGAAGGACACTGACAAACTGGAACGTGTCCAGAGGAGGGCAACCAGAATGGTCAAAGGCCTGGAAACGATGCCTTATGAGGAATGGCTAAGGGAGCTGGGCATGTTTAGCCTGGAGAAGAGGAGGTTAAGGGGTGATATGATAGCCATGTTCAAATATAGAAAAGGATGTCACATAGAGGAGGGAGAAAGGTTGTTTTCTGCTGCTCCAGAGAAGCGGACACGGAGCAATGGATCCAAACTACAAGAAAGAAGATTCCACCTAAACATTAGGAAGAATTCCTGACAGTAAGAGCTGTTCGACAGTGGAATTTGCTGCCAAGGAGTGTGGTGGAGTCTCCTTCTTTGGAGGTCTTTAAGCAGAGGCTTGACAACCATATGTCAGGAGTGCTCTGATGGTGTTTCCTGCTTGGCAGGGGGTTGGACTCGATGGCCCTTGTGGTCTCTTCCAACTCTATGATTCTATGATTCTATATTTTCAACAGAGAAATATTGGAGGGTATGGAGTTATCCAACCCCCAAAATATCTGAAGGCAGTCCTGTATAGGGAAGTTTTAAAATGTTAAATATTCTATTATGATGGCAGCTGCCCAGAATGGCTGGGGCAGCCCAGTCAGATGGATGGGGTATAAATAGTAAAATTATTGTTGTTGAATACAATGTCCCTATCTTCCATCAGAAAGATGTTGGAAGCTCATGTATGAGATCCACAATACAAGAGGATAAGTAACTTTAGAAGACATCTGAAGGCAGCCCTGTATAGGAAAGGTTTCTTGGCCTTTTGGCTAAGATCAAGTGTAGGAAAGGTGTTTTTTTAATGTTATATTGTGTTTTTATATATGTTGAAAGCTGCACAGAATGGCTGAGGCAACCTAGTCAGATAGTCAGATGGATATAATAATTGGACTGGACTTCATCTCGTCCATGGGTCCTTTACCTTTTATATATACATATATATATATGCAGGTTTTGGTGTCCTCGGGTGTCTTCCCGTGTAAAAGTTGGGGTGTCTAGGCGACGTTTCGACGAGGTCTCACTCGTCATCTTCAGGCTGGTGCTTTCGGCTTCTTGTTACTGGAACAGAGCAGGATCTCAGTGTTTGAGTTCCTATAAATACTGTTGAGGGGGTGTGGTGTATAGCCTCCAATGTTCTGGGCAGAGAGGAAGTTCCCAGGCTAGTGTGCCTTTTCTTCTTTTGTTCCTTAATTACTTGAGGGATATCTTGAGTGATTTCTTGAGTGATATCCTGAGTACCACTTAGGTGGGTCATTAGGTGTGGATTAGTTGCTAAAGTCTTTGTGTCTTGACCTCTTGAACTTTGTGAAGAGTTTTTCTGAGAAGATGGCTGTACTGCACTTAGTTGTGCTCTGGCTTGGCTTCGTGTATAGGGGCGAGCTGTGGTTTTGTGGCCTGTGTCAGCCAGATCTGTGTAGGGATTGCAGGGGGGTGCAGCATCCGGAGGTGCCACCATGGTTTGGCTACTGGATGGTGTCTGTAATTTATCTGTGGAGAGGGTCTGGGTTTGGGTCTGGTGTGGTTGATTGGTGATAGCGTTCTGTGTGCCTCTGGATCTGGTGTCAGTTTTTGTGGGGAGGGCTAATTTCCAGATGTCTGGCAAGCGGGATGTGTCGTCACGCTTGTTCATGTTGTGAGGGTGTTTCTCTATCTCGATGGCTTCCATGATTATTCTCTTGTGGTGATGTTCCATGTTAAAGAGCAATTTGGAATCTGCAAAATTAATTTCGTGTCCTGTTTCTTTCATGTGTTGGAAAAGAGAGGAAGTTTTTTCTTCTTTTTTTCCTCTCTTTTCCAACACATGAAAGAAACAGGACACGAAATTAATTTTGCAGATTCCAAATTGCTCTTTAACATGGAACATCACCACAAGAGAATAATCATGGAAGCCATCGAGATAGAGAAACACCCTCACAACATGAACAAGCGTGACGACACATCCCGCTTGCCAGACATCTGGAAATTAGCCCTCCCCACAAAAACTGACACCAGATCCAGAGGCACACAGAACGCTATCACCAATCAACCACACCAGACCCAAACCCAGACCCTCTCCACAGATAAATTACAGACACCATCCAGTAGCCAAACCATGGTGGCACCTCCGGATGCTGCACCCCCCTGCAATCCCTACACAGATCTGGCTGACACAGGCCACAAAACCACAGCTCGCCCCTATACACGAAGCCAAGCCAGAGCACAACTAAGTGCAGTACAGCCATCTTCTCAGAAAAACTCTTCACAAAGTTCAAGAGGTCAAGACACAAAGACTTTAGCAACTAATCCACACCTAATGACCCACCTAAGTGGTACTCAGGATATCACTCAAGAAATCACTCAAGATATCCCTCAAGTAATTAAGGAACAAAAGAAGAAAAGGCACACTAGCCTGGGAACTTCCTCTCTGCCCAGAACATTGGAGGCTATACACCACACCCCCTCAACAGTATTTATAGGAACTCAAACACTGAGATCCTGCTCTGTTCCAGTAACAAGAAGCCGAAAGCACCAGCCTGAAGATGACGAGTGAGACCTCGTCGAAACGTCGCCTAGACACCCCAACTTTTACACGGGAAGACACCCGAGGACACCAAAACCTGCATTCCTGTACCCGTGAAAATCTACGAAAGCAAATATATATATATATATATATATATATACGAAAGCAAATATATATATATATATATATATATATATATATATATATATATATATATATATATACTGCCAATAACATACCAACATTTCTCCAATGAAAATAGGGGCATCCTATTCAACAACAACAGGATTTTTCATCACTCGGAAACCTAACTATTGAAATGCACAATGTTAGGAGACCCCTGTTCTCCTTACAGAGCTTCAATTCCCAGAGTGATTTGAAAATCAATCCTTCTTTCCAGGGAAGTCTGAGAATTGTAACACTGTGAGGGGAATTAGGGGGTCTCCTAGCAACGACCAGCACCCTTAACAAACTACAGTTCCCATGATTCCCATGATTCTTGGGGGGGGTCATGACTATTTAAAGTGGTATGACAGGGCAACAAGGAGAGTCCTCCACAGAACCATTGCGTGTAACAGGCCTTATTGACAAGTTCAAAACGAACAAATAATCATGTCCACGTGGCAGTCTTAAAGAACTTGAAAGTGAAAATGCTGGTCTTCTAGCAAAAATAGGTAACTTTCCCCTAAGATCAGAGGGCTGAAAAGCGTTCATTGTGATGCAGCATTTTAAAAAGGGATTTGGGGCATTAAAATATAATTCAATGTGAGCAGTGTGAAGCAAGGCACACACAAAAATTTTCTAGCTTTGTGTATTTGCTAATGGGGTGTGTACTGGTTTTAAATGACCAGGAATGACTTCAGAGGTCTGGCTAAATGAAAATGTTGACCAGTTTGTGGCGGCTATGGAAAGGGTAAATTCCACACTTGGGAATATTAGGAAAGGAATTGAAAATAAAACTGCTAGTATCATAATGCTTTTATATAAATCTATGACGCAATTACACTTGGAATATTGTGTTAATTCTGGTCACTGCACCTAACAGCATGTACAGCTTTTTCATTTAGGTAGAAGGTGGTGGTGAAAGGAGAGGTGTCTAAAATTATGCATAGTGGGGGGAAAGTGGCTAGACAGAAGTTTTCCTCCCTTTCTCATTACTGCAAATACAGTGGGTGATTTAGGACAGACAAATGGAAGTATTTCTTTGCACAGCTGTGGAACTCACTGCTACAACACATTGAAATGGCCAACAACTTGGACTGCTTTAAAAGCGGATTGGACAAAGTCTTGGCGGATACGGCTTTCCATGACGAATGTCCATTATAACATGTGTTATCGGAGGTCATAAGCCTCTGAATACCAATTGCTTGGGAGCACAAGAGGAGAGTGTGCTCCTGCTGGAGCAGATAGACCATGGGTGGCACTGGGGATGCAGGTGGCGCTGTGGTCTAAACCACAGAGCCTTGGGCTTGCCGATCGGAAGGTCAGCGGTTCAAATCCCCACCACGGGGTGAGCTTCCATTGCTCGGTCCCAGCTCCTGCCAACATAACAGTTCGAAAGCACGTCAAAGTGCTAGCAGGAAGGTAAACGGTGTTTCCGTGCACTGCTCTGGTTCACCTGAAGCAGCTTAGTCATGCCGGCCACATGACCTCGGCCAGTAAAGCAAGATGAGCGCTGCAACCCCAGAGTCGTCCGCGACTGAACCTAATAGTTGGGGGTACCTTTACCTTTTAGGCAAACTAAGGCTTGGGGGCCGCATCCTGCCCAATCGCCTTCTCAATCTGGCCCGCGGATGATCCGGGACTCAGCGTGTTTTTACATGAGTAGAATGTGTCCTTTTATTTAAAATGCATCTCTGGGTTATTTGTGGGGCATATGAATTCATTCATATTTCCCCCCCAAAAAAATAGCCCAGCCCCCCACAAGGTCTGAGGGACAGTGGACTGGTCCCCTCCTGAAAAAGTTTGCTGACCCCTGAGATAGACCTTTGGTTTGATCCAGATGGACTCTCCTTATGTCCATACATGTCACAGGAGCATGCCATTAAGTAACCACACAGTTCAAAGATGGAGTTATCTCTTTATTAGCAAAAATACAATCTCCACAGACTCGACTGAATGTCAAACCCAGGGTTGGATTTAGATGAAGAGAGGCCCTAGGCTACTCCACTTGTGAGGACCCTCCCAATCCCCCACCCTCACGACTAGAATAAAATGGAAGCGTATTATAAACAAAACTGAATGAAGCCAAGGATGATGACGGGTATTTAAAATTCTTCAATTCACAATTTCTCCTCTAAAGGATATCTCTAAGATTCTGCAGATTTTTGCTGTGAACTAAGGCCCCACAAAAAAAATTCAAGTGGGGCCCTAGAGTTTCAAATTGGAACCCACTGGCTGGCCCTGAGTCTCATAGTTGCTGGGCCCGAGTTGCCCTGCCCTCGCATGAAGTCTTGGGTTTGCAGTTTTGGGAGAGGGGAGACTGCCCGCTGGGGGGTGGGTGGACTGGGGAGGCCCCCTAGATTTAGAGGCCCTAGGCTTCAGCCAACTTAGCTATTGCCGAGACTGAAAGTCCCTGGCTCCTCACAGTCCTCTCCTCTCCAGAGCTTTTCCCCAAGCAATCAGAGACTGTGCCTGCATGTAGACAACCTCTTCTCTGCCCATTTCATGACTCTTCTGGGAGACCAGGGTGGAGGGAAGCCTCTCGTTTGAGGAGGAGAAGACACACAAGCCTCTTCAACAGCATGATGCATCTCTGCCTCTTGGCCTCCTTCCTCTCCTGCTTCAGCTTCTACCTCTGATTCTGGACTTCTTTTTTCTGCAGACTCTCCCAGCTGACTAAGCCCTATTACCTCTTCAGCTTCCAACACCACCTCCTCTCAGTCTTCTCCCTCTGATCACTCATTGTTGCCCCACTACCAACCCCCTGGCTCTGAGACTTCTTCCCTTGGTGGTTCCCCAGCTGGTTCCTCCCACCACTCCTTGGACTCCTCCAACCAGTCCAAGACAATATGTGAAGCTCCTTGTATATCCAAACTACAAGAAAGAAGATTCCACCTAAACATTAGGGAGAACTTCCTGACAGTAAGAGCTGTTCGACAGTTGAATTTGCTGCCAAGGAGTGTGGTGGAGTCTCCTTCTTTGGAGGTCTTTAAGCAGAGGCTTGACAATCATATGTCAGGAGTGCTCTGATGGTGTTTCCTGCTTGGCAGGGGGTTGGACTTGATGGCCCTTGTGGTCTCTTCCAACTCTATGATTCTATGATTCTATATATTGCACCAAGCTAAAGGGATCTGTATTGAGTCTGCCTTGTCCTGCGTAGGGAAGAGCATTTAAGAGCCGAACTACATGTTATACCAGTTTCCCTCCAAGATAAGAGGGCCAAATTAGGTGCACTTGTTTTAACCATGTGATTAACCTCACATGTAAAAGTAAAGGGACCCCTGACCAGTCGTGGCCGACTTTAGGGTTGCGGCGCTCATCTCGCTCTATTGGCCAAGGGAGCCGGCATACAGCTTCCGGGTCATGTGGCCAGCATGACTAAGCCGCTTCTGGTGAACCAGAGCAGTGCACAGAAATGCTGTTTACCCTCCCGCCAGAGTGGTACCTATTTATCTACTTGCACTTTGACGTGCTTTCGAACTGTTAGGTTGGCAGGAGCAGGGACCGAGCAACGGGAGCTCACCCCGTTGTGGGGATTCGAACCGCCGACCTTCTGATTGACAAGTCCTAGGTTCTGTTGTTTAACCCACAGCGCCACCCGCGTCCCTTAACCTCACATGTAGTTCGGACCTAAGAAAGGAGGCCTACTGCTGTTTGTTTCCTTGTTAATATCCTTCTGCACAAAGTAGTTTAATTATGGAAAGTTTTTATATGACCCATTTCCTCCCCGCCCCCTTTCATAATTCTCACTGTATCATCCACAGGATTTGCATTCCCAAGTACCAAAAAAGCAGCAAAAGGCACAATTAGTGCATTTTATGTAATAACTTTGTCATTTTTAATTAGAACAAAATATAATGAGAGAGGGGGGGAAGGTAGGGCAGGCCTCTGAGGAATGCTCCTATTAGAGTTAGTTTGCTTGGACAGCACTCTGTTTTGATTAGAGACAGCAATTAGAAGAATTTTACGGAACAATTTGAGGACTCCTACATTAAAGTGAAGTCAGAGCCTACATGCATACCATATATTTAAAGCACATTTAAAGCCCCCCCATCCCATAAACTATGGGAACTGTAGTGCTTGAAATAGTTGTGACAAGCTACACAGAAGTCTGCAAGTTACTTCCCAGTATATAAATTATTATTGTCATTGTTTATTAAATTTATATACCAACCTCCATCCAAACAAACCCCACAGAGGGGTTTACAATTCTATAACATGTGAAATAAACTTTAAAAGTCACAGGCAGAGGTGGCAACCCCATTTCTGGGAAGAGCATTCGAAGCTGGGACACAGACGCTTGCATCATGCTCAGCCGTGTCACCCTCGAGCACCAAGCTGCATGTGTGAAATGGGTCATCACCCACACAACTCAAGTCAACAACAGTTCCATATGGGTTCCAACACAAGACCGAGAACCCATTCACACGTTCTCGGTCACACACATCTCAGCACTAAGTGGCTTCCTTTTTAAACCGTGGCAGCAACCGAACGTGTGAACGGCCTACCCCAGCGAAAAGCACTTGGCCAGTTGATGGAAAAGCCCAGCCCTTTCCGGGTGGCTGCTCGCCCTGTTTCTCTGCGCTGGTGGCGCGTTCACACGTTCAAGTCCCCGCTAGCTGAGTGGCGGGTTGCAGGGAGAGGCTGACCTTCTGCACGTGTGAACCCTGCTGGACAGCTCCTTTCCCCTCCTTCTCCTCTCTAGCTATGCGCCGCTGCGCGCTCTCCGGGGATTCAAGCAGCCTGGCGCGCGGGCCCGGGGGATGCGCGGCCGCGGTGGCGGGGCTCCTATCCCCGCCGAGCGCCAGGCAAGCCGGCTCCCCTCCTTCCCTCCCTCCTTCCCGGCCTCGAGCGAAGGGCAAGCGGCGGGGCTGGCACGAGGAGGCGGCTCCTGCCTGCGCTCTCCTCCCCTTCCCTCCCCTGCGCGCCGGAGAGAGAGAGAGGCAGGCAGGCAGCAGCCCTTGCCACCTCCGCCTCTCGCAAGCAGCCGCGGCTGGAGCTAGGAGGCGGCGGCGGTGCCCGCAGAACGCGCTGCCCGTCCCTCGCAGCCTCCGCGCCCGCCCGCCCGCCCGCCTGCCTCTGTGTTTCTGGGCCCCGCGGCTCCGGGCAAGAGGCCGGCTGCGTCCCTGGAAAGCCAGTGGCCGGAGCCAGGGCTGACCGGGCAGGTGAGTGCCGCCGAAGCGGGCGAAGGTTGCCGGGCGAGCCTGGCTCTTGGAGTCGAGGGGATGGAGGCTCGGCGGCAGAAATCGGGGTCCAGACGCGCGTTGACGCTTCACGTGTGCACTCGCTGGTTGCGTGTGCAGACGCATCCTGGAGGAAGCTGCCTTCACTCGAGTCAGTGTTGTCTACACTGGCCGGCAGGGGCTCTCCAGAATTTCAGGCTGGGAATATTCCCAGCACTACCTGGAGATGCGGTGTGTGTGTGTGTGTGTGTGTGTGTGTTTGAATCTGGGACCTTCTGTTTGCAAAGCAGGTGATTGCATTAATTACCCCAGGATAACTAGTACTGCAAATGTGCATTTTTTAAAAAGCAATTCTGCGCTACCTGAAGCGTGCGTTGACTGAATATGACATGTGTGTGTGTGTTGGGGGCCCAGCTCTTAACAATTTATTAATTGACCTAGCTGAGAGCAATACCACAATTATTATTTACTTTATTTGCACCTGCATCGTATGGCTCCAGCAGAAAGGGTGGGGGAAAGATGCGAGGTTGCTCTCCATCTATGTGCAATAAGAGAGGGGAGGGGGGAACTTCACAACTATGTGATGTTGGGCATGCAGTTGTCTGCTGGGGGAGAGATTGGTGCTGGAAGCTAGGAACAGCGGGCTTCTCTGGAGTGCGACATGATTAAAGCTCAAAATGCATACAGATTTTTCCGAGGAGTCCAGCGTCCTGGCATTCCACCCGTGTTCATTGCTGGAGCTAGGATTTTGCTAATGTAGAAGACATTTAGTACCATGTCACATGTCTGAGGGACTTCATTCCGGCTTTATCTCATCCTGCTATTTATTGTTCCTGCTATTACCATTGATTTATTAATTGCCTTCTGAACCACCATCTCAAGGTGATAATGAAAAAAACACTTCTAAGTTTTTAGTGTTAGGGTTTCATGTACAAAGTGGGATGTTTTTTCCTAAGCATGTTTCTTTTTCCTTTTTTGGGGGGGGGAAGTGGGGGAGAGAACGGGGTGGGGGCTTCACCCAAGTGTCAGTGCTGAAAATGTATGTATGTTTGTCTGCCGGTGGCTTTCTCCTTTTCTGTTGGTATATAATGGGGGAAATCAAGTTTATATAACATGCCTATATGCATAGATTAAATAACCACTGGTGGGAGAGATTATAGTAATTGTATCACCTCCAGGAAGGGCAGTAGTATGGAGCTGTTTGCTTGGAGCTAAAAGCACATGCATCCTTGTTCCTTCTGCAGGATAGGGGAGAGTAGGAGATGAAGATCTGATGTGACTTGATCACACACTGGTCCCTGTGTTGGTTAATTAAATAGCATAGCAGCAAAGGAAAGAGATGGAAGACTTTTCTGAGCAGCAAGCTCCTGTTCTCTATTTGGTCATTATCAATGGTTTATTAGCTATTTAGTGTCACTGTTAGAGGTGAAGGGGGGGGCAAATCGACCCTTCTGGAAAAGCTGAAGTGGCTCTGCTTTTTCGGAGTTCTTTAGTTATGCAAGTCCATGTGTTGTAGAACGTCACACTTGGACCAGGTAGGCACAGATTCGAATCCCCATTCATTCACTTGAACCCACCCAAATTGGCCATGTGGAAGGTTCAGGAATGGCAGTGCAAATAGCTCAGGCGACAGAGCATGAGACTCTTAATCCCAAGGTTGTGGGTTTGAGCCCCATGTTGGGCTAAAGATTCCTGCATTGCTGCAGAGGGTTGGACTAGATGAGCCTTGCAGTTCCTCTGTATAATCAGGCCAGTATACCTGAAGGAGCGTCTCCACCCCCATCGTTCTGCCCGGACGCTGAGGTCCAGCGCCAAGGGCCTTCTGGCGGTTCCCTCACTGCAAGAAGCAAAGCTACAGGGAGAGGGCCTTCTCAGTAGTGGCACCCGCCCTGTGGAATGCCCTCCCATCATATGTCAAAGAGATAAACAACTACCTGACATTTAGAAGACATCTGAAGGAAGCCCTGTTCAGGGATGTTTTTTATGTTTGACATTTTAATGTATTTTTAATCTTTGTTGAAAGCTGCCCAGAGTGGCTGGGGAGACCCAGCCAGATGGGCGGGGTACAAATTTATTATTATTCTATGATTCTGCAGTAGTTCTTTGGGCAGTGAAGGACAGTGAAAAACAAAGGAATTTGCTCCCACAAGAGGTTGTGATGACCACCAGCTCGGTTGGCTGTTAAAAGACGATGAGAGATATTCATGGAGGATTGGACTATGAAAGATTCCTAGGCATAGAGTTGAGAGGGACCTTGAAGATCTTCTAGACCAACCCGCTTTAATGCAGGAATATGCAGCTGTCCCATACGGGGATCGAACCTGCAACCTTGGCTTCATCAGCACCACGCTCTAACTGAGCTATGCAGGCTCTTCCACTGTCCGTCGGGGGGGTATGTCTCACAATACCAGCTCCTGAGAATCACAACTGGGGAGGATGCTGTTGTGCTCGGTTTCTGCTTGGGGGCTTCCCATAGGCATCTGGTTGGCTCCAGTGAGAACCACAAATTTTTCTGGTCTGTTTTGGACCAGTCAACCTAACCTCCTCACAGGACTCTGTTGAGGATGAAATGAGAAGTCTTGTGTCTGTCAGCTTGAACCTTCTGGGAAGAGACTGGGCAACTCGGGCTATGAATGTACGTTTCAACTTGGCTCACATTGGGCATTTTGCAAGAATAGTGCAAAAATTGTTGCAAGAGGTAGGAAGCCAGCCATATTTTGCTGGTATAGAGTCACCACCTTTTGGGGGTCTGTGGTCAGACTTGACATAATCTTCCTTCGCTCCTGTGGTCCACAGCTACACATGGAGCCATAGCTGTCAACTTTTCCCTTTTCTTGCGAGGAATCCTATTCAGAATAAGGGAATTTTCCTTTAAAAAAGGGAAACGTTTACAGCTATACGTGGAGTTGCCAAGCTCATCTTTTAAGTTCCAAATGGTTTCTGGACACCTGAATTTTTGACCAACTGTTTCTCTCTCTCTATCTTCTTAATTACTTTTTGTTAAGGATTTTTTTGTGTTACGAAACAGGGAAAGCTACACCTATCATCTCCGCTTTCAATTCAGAGTCTTTTTCACAGTTCATTTACATTTAGTGAGAGACACTTTTGTCATAAACACACATAGTGTTCCCATTACTGCTGACAACATTGGTTAAAATCCTGCTACCGGAACATCACAATTCAGGTGTCACAAAGGCGCCTGACATTGTCTCACTGACATGCCCCCCCCCCACTGAGATGACTTGCTCTTAAGCAAGCCCCCCCCCCATCTTGAGACACAGGACCAATCGGCTGAAAGCCATGTGGTCCAAACTACCCCAAACAATGCTACTTCCCCACTAACTGTTTCTTTCTCTAGCCCAGACGTACAGCCCGGAATAGATACAAATCTATAAATAATGACATGCATATTTTAGAACCTGGGTAACTTGTGCGGTAATACAGAGAGCAGAATGAGCAGGCTAATTCTGCAGCTGGGCTTGTGGCGGTGCTTTGCCAAGGCTTTGGGTGGTGCACTGGAAAAAGCGAGCTAGGCTCCTCCAGCAGCAAAACAGCATGAGAATCTGCAGAACAACAACAACAGCCCACAGAGTCCTTTGCAACTTCATTGCCACCCATCAATCACAGTGACATCCCTGCTAGCCATTCGCGGAAGTAACAAATCAACGTGCGTTGATGGCACTGAGATAATGTTACAGGGCTCTCTCTTTCTCATGCACACACACAAAGAGAGAGAGTGTTCGTAAGGAAGAAGAACCTATTGCACAGCTTTCCCTTCCAGGCCTCCATAGCTCAGGCCTCAACACAGTTGCAAGCAGCCTATCCATGAGCAGTTTGAGTCCCAGTGTGGCTCCCCCCTGAGCATTCACCAAACTGCACACAACATACATTTGCATCTCTTGTGTGTGTGTGTGTGTGTGAACAAGCCCTTTTGAATGGAGAGAGATAAGGAAGGGCCGATATCACAGTAATAATAATAATAATAATAATATATTATTTATACCCCGCCCATCTGGCTGAGTTTCCCCAGCCACTCTGGGAGGCTTCCAATCAAGTGTTAAAAACAGTACAGCGTTACATATTAAAAACTTCCCTGAACAGGGCTGCCTTAAGATGTCTTCTGAATGTCAGGTAGTTGTTTATCTCTTTGACATCTGATGTTAGGGTGTTCCACAGAGCGGGCGCCACTACCGAGAAGGCCCTCTGTCTGGTTCCCTGTAGCCTCACTTCTCGCAATGAGGGAACCGCCAGAAGGCCCTCGGTGCTGGATCTCAGTGTCCGGGCTGAACGATGGGGGTGGAGACGCTCCTTCAGGTATACTGGACCGAGGCCGTTTAGGGCTTTAAAGGTCAGCACCAACACTTTGAATTGTGCTCGGAAACGTACTGGGAGCCAGTGTAGGTCTTTCAAGACCGGTGTTATATGGTCTCGGCGGCCGCTCCCAGTCACCAGTCTAGCTGCCGCATTCTGGTTTAGTAGTAGTTTCCGGGTCACCTTCAAAGGTAGCCCCACGTAGAGCGCGTTGCAGTAATCCAAGCGGGAGATAACTAGAGCATGCACCACTCTGGCGAGACAGTCTGCGGGCAGGTAGGGTCTCAGCCTGCGTACCAGGTGGAGCTGGTAGACAGCTGCCCTGGACACAGAGTTAACCTGCGTCTCCATGGACAGCTGTGAGTCCAAAATGTCTCCCAGGCTGCGCACCTGGTCCTTCAGGGGCAGTTACCCCATTCAGTTATAATGGCCCAGGAGGCAACATCAGCACCTTGCTGGCAGTTCTGTGGAAGAGTGGGCTTCAGTCTTCCTGGGAGATGTTGGGAGAAACTACACAGGGTCTTCATTTTGGGTGTCCAAAGGGCCACCATAGTTTCAGAGGGGAGCTGGAGAAGCAGTGAGATTGGGAGTCTCCTGTGTCACAACCTTCCCAATCTGGAGCAGACAGGAGAGAGAAAGAGGTAGAGGCAAGGAAAGATTAGGGCAAGGGTCCCTAGCTCTGTGGTGGAGCATCTGCCCTGTATGCACAAGGTCCCAGGTTCAGTCCCTGACTTCTCCAGGTTGAGATGGGAGAGACTGCTGCCTGAAACCCTGGTGATCAGGCTGCTGCCAGCCAGTGTAAACAATAGTGAGCCAGGTGGGCCAGTGGTCCGGCTCTGTGTAAGGCACCTTCCCGAGTTTCTGTGATAGGAAACTTTGTAGATACCAAGAGTCTGACGCAGCCTCTGACTACCTGCCTGACTTCCATGAAATCCAGGACTCGCTGTGCTACATTGCCCAGTACTGAAACGGCCCTATGTGAGAGCAGCGAAACAGCTCAGGCTTATCATGCAAGAATCTCCCAAGTCTGATCCTTGACTACAGATGCCCATGGAAAGGGGATGGGGATCACCACCTGAGACCCAGAGCCTCATGCAATAACTGTCTAAGTTATGGCGGGGGACCTACAGTTCCCTAGGATTCTTTAGAGAAAGTCATAGTGTGGATAGAACAGCCAGTAGAGCCAGTGTGGTGTAGTGGTTAAGAGCAGTAGACTCATAATCTGGTGAACCGGGTTCGCATCTCCGCTCCTCCACATGCAGCTGCTGGGTGACCTTGGGCCAGTCACACTTCTCTGATGTCTCTCAGCCCCACTCACCTCACAGAGTGTTTGTTGTGGGGGAGGAAGGGAAAGGAGATTGTGAGCCGCTTTGAGACTCCTTCAGGTAGGGATAAAGTGGGATATCAAGTCCGAACTCCTCCTCCTCTTCTTCTCTCATCTATTTTTCAGCCATGTGTAGGATTGGTAGCTTAACATTTCATGTTTGCAAGCTGAAATGATGTTCCAGTTCTGTCATTGACACATGTGTTTGTTTGTGTGTGTGTGTGAGAGAGAGAGGTTTGGACTTAAACATCAAAATATAACTGCTGCTTTTTCAAAACCACACCAGTAGCTTTCTTGCAGCAGAAAGTTGACTTTTCTTTTCTGTTTTTCCCACCTCCCACATTTCCAATGTTGCTATTTGGTTTTATTTCCTTCTAGCAGCCTGACACCAGAATTTCAGTTTCAATGTGTGAAATTCTTTGGAATGCTCAACAAGAGCAGCAGCAGGTTGCATGAGACGTCGGTTTGAAATGCACAGCGGCACACAAGCTGACTTCCAGCTAGATGGATTATTTTTTTTAAAGGGGGGGGGGAGGTTTGAAGTTTTCTTTCTGTGCAGTGAGAAAACCTGCCAGTCTTAGCATTCGCCTTTCAGGTAAACAATGCTCCGTTTGTTTGATCCCATTACCACAGCGAGGGTTTTGAACTGGGTTTATTTCTTTTCCCTTTGTCCAGGTCACCTGCCCAAATGGGAAATGGGTCAGTGAAACACAAGTACCTGAAGAGGCCAGACAGTCATGTGGGAAACTGCCCTCTGGGCTGCTCAGGGAGCAGCAAGTTCCTGAAAGACCCGGGACTGAACATCAGTACCATCACAGGTGCGGCGGATATTCTGAGGAGCAAGATCTGGGAGCTTGAGAGGGAGTTGAAGAGGCAAGAGGAAGAGCTCCACGAGAGGAACTACCACATCATTGAGCTGCAGGAGCAGCTGGCGAAGCAAACCCGGACCATTGCCGACCTCACCGAAGAGCTTAAGTGCAAATGCATCCAGCTCAACAAGCTGCAGGATGTTGTGGACACCCAGGGGGCAAACCCCTTCCTGTTCTCCCCTCTTAAAGAAGCGCCCAGGGCCAACCATGCAGCCCCCTGCAGCAACAGGAGGAGAGGCGCGAAGGAAGGCGTGTCTGCAGAGCCCACGAGCCGGACCTACGACTTGAGCGAGCAGCCTCGCTTCTCCTTCGAAAAGGCGAGAGTCAGAAAGGCCTCAAGGTGAGAGGGCATGCTGCGCTGGGGCGATCGGTGCGCACACCAAAGTATGCATAGCTAGGTGCATCCTTCACAGGGTGGGTTTGATTTAAGTCAAACTGATTTAAATCATGATTTAAGTCAAACTGATTTAAATCATGATTTAAGTCAAACTGATTTAAATCATGATTTAAGTCAAATCGATTTAAATCATGATTTAAATCACTAGTCAGTAAGACTTGATTTTAATCTCTCTTTTTTTACAGAAAGACTCATTCTTGCTGGTATAATCTTAATATTCACAACCAGGTGAAGGTTTCATTTATTTATTTCACTCAAACAAGAACATTATAGCATATGTATCCATGTTTGTTAACTGATGTGGTTAAACACTTTTTTAAAAAAACAACAACAAACCCCTTAGACTGAGTTTTAGCAAACATGAAAAACTTAAAACAAATCCCTATTTCCTGATGAATAGGCTTTGGACTATAATGTAACTACAATAGAAAACTATCTTTAGAAAGATTTCCCCCCCAAAAGCATTTCATTTTAAAAATCTGATTTAAATTTTTAAAAACCTGATTGAAATAAAAAAACCTATTTAAATAAAAATCTTTTTTTTAAAAAAAATATCATTGATTTTTTATGCACCCTGATCCTTCACAGGATAGTTGCCTGCTGCTGTGATAGCTGTAAGTGTGTGAGACAGTTCTAATGCTGCGGTTTTAGATGCACACTTCTGGTTGTTTATATAATTTGGGCAAGGAGCCGGTAGACTACCACAAATGTGTGTGGAAGTTTGAATGCCTCATACAGACAGATTTGCCCGTATCCCTCTGATTCCTCTCCCTGTCTGCCGTTGAGCAGCTGAAAGGGGTGAAGGCTCTGAGGTTGTGCAGAGGAATGCATTTGCAGCCGCCTCCTCTCTAAGAACATTTGCTGCAAGAAGAGCAATAGATCTGGGGCAGGAAAAGATTGCACCACAATGTGCCCTGGGCTTTCATAGCTGGCATGGGCTTTCAGAGCGGCCTTGGGATCACACTGCCTCGCTGTACTTTGTTGTTTAGTTAAGAGGTATACCTTGAGCGTAAGAGAATGCCTTTTTTGTTCATGCTGCCACAGCAAAGCTATAATTCTTCAGAGCACAGATGCCGAGCGAAAAGGAGCGTCTGTTTCTGAGGAACTTGCCTATAGTTGGACAAGTGGGAAAGGCTGGGCTGGGCTTGTGTGAAAAAGAGCTTGTGTGCAAGGCTTGTGAACGAGTGCATGTGAGACTTCAGTACTCATAAACAGGAGTCCAAAATGGGGAGATGTTGGTTGGTGCTGCCCTCAATAACGCCCATTTGGTGTTTGCAAATGGGTATGGTAGATTACGCTTAAATGTGTGTCTTAAACTGTGTGTTTGTTTATTGCCCATCAAATTTATTTCTGGAATAATAGTGCTGGCTGTGCACAATAGACAGGTTTTTGTGGATGGTGCCTGTTACTGCGCAGAAAAATACCCTAAATATTAACCCAGGCTTTCAAATACCCATTCATCTGTTGCCCTTGTAAGAATTGCTTTCAGACCCTGAAGCAGAGAAGCATTTGTAAACTGGGAGAGTTTATTCTTTTCTTCTCAGGTCCTCAGTACACCACAGGTGGCTGGCATAGGTCTGTTTGGGCAGACAGGCTAGTAAGAATTCATGTGCACTAAAGACTTTTGATGTTGTATCATTCTGTTCCAGGACATACAGTGGTACCTCGGGTTAAGTACTTAGTTCGTTCCGGAGGTCCGTTCTTAACCTGAAACTGTTCTTAACCTGAAGCACCACTTTAGCTAATGGGGCCTCCTGCTGCCGCTGTGCCGCTGGAGCCTGATTTCTGTTCTTATCCTGAAGCAAAGTTCTTAACCTGAAGCACTATTTCTGGGTTAGCGGAGTGTGTAACCTAAAGCGTATGTAACCTGAAGCGTATGTAACCCGAGGTACCACTGCACTATCAGTTAAGGTGCTCATTTTCTTCTGAGAGCCAGTGTGGTGTAGTGGTTAAGAGCGGTAGTCTTGTAATCTGGGGAACCGGGTTCGCTTCCCCACTCCTCCACATGCAGCTGCTGGGTGACCTTGGGCTAATCACACTTCTTGGAAGTCTCTCAGCCCCACTCACCTCGCAGAGTGTTTGTTGTGGGGGAGGAAGGGAAAGGAAAATGTTAGCCGCTTTGAGACTCTTGAAGGGGAGTGAAAGGCAGGATATCAAATCCAAACTCCTCCTCCTCTTCCTCCTCCTCCTCCTCCTCCTCCTCCTCCTCCTCCTCCTCCTCCTCCTCCTCCTCCTCTTCTTCTTCTTTCCCACTCACTTTGCTCTTCTGGAACTGTTTGACTACTGTATGTCAAATAAGCCAAATACAGTGTATCTGAAAAAGTGTGCATGCACACGAAAGCTCATACCAAGAACTAACTTAGTTGGTCTTTAAGGTGCTACTGGAAGGAATTTTTTTATTTTGTTTTAAATATAACACAGTTAGAAATTTTATATTAAAGCTTTTATATTATAAATGATATTTCAAATTCCCAAATTCACATGGGTGAAGGGGAACTGGGGTATAGGGGATGTGGTTTTTTAGGTTTTTATTGGTTGATTCATTGTGCTCAGTGACTAAATAATAATAATATAATATAATCACTTTTTTGAAGAGGGAAGCTGGTGGCACACTTGTTAGATATATCTTTTTGGTAAGACAAAAGCAGTTTCAGCTTAAAACAGGCTATGCACTACAAGAATTAGGAACTAGGAACTAACAGTTGCATTTTTAGTTCTCTATCTTTGCCTCCATTTAGGGCATTGGGATTTTCAGAGACTCAGTCCCAGTTCTTTGGCCACAAGTATTCACCACCATTGTAGGGAAACTGGAGCACCATTGGTCCTCTAGGTCGCAAACATATCCTTTGTCCACTAGTTATGGAAAGAGGCTATGACTCCTGTGGGTTATAACTGAATTTGCAGTGCAATTAGCTCTGGAGACTACATAATGAAATTCTGCTGCAGTTTGGATTCCACTGGAAAGAAACTCAAATCTGCATGGTAGAGCAAGGAATATTCTACAATAGCAGGTTTTTGTTTTCCACTTTGGGGCCTTTCGCCAGGAGCTGCAGATAGAGCAATAAGGTGGATAGCTGCTCACCACCTGAAGTTAACAGCATTAAATTGCCACTGGCCACATGAAAGAGCCAGAACTAAGTAGGTATTTGTTCCAGTTTCCTAACTTTGCACCCTCTGCCGTTTCCTTTGAATTAAGATTAATAGGGGAGTTATAGGTGCCAGGAAGCATCTTTCAAACATTTGAGAAATCTTGCTTCTCTTATAAAACCAAAACAGTGTGTGTAGCAAGTCAGAGAGTTTAAATGCATGGGCTAAATGTATAACAAAAGCCTAAGCGATAGGGCTGTTAATGTGGTAAATAATAATTATATGGATTATTAGGCTCTTGTGCTTTTATTTGGAACCCAAAATATAAAAGGAAACAAGTTTCTTTGCCCGGGATTTTACGACATTATGGTTTCACAGCGACATAATTCTAAGAGTTCTGTGTCCATTTCCCAAAGCCAGATTCTGAGACTAAAGGGAGGTAAGCAACTTCCTTGAAACTTGAACACTCCGATTTCAGACAGCAAACAAGCAGGAAGAGTATGTTTACTTCACCCTAAGAAGAAAGCTCAGAGCCTAGGACTTGCCGATCAGAAGGTCGGCGGTTCGAATTTCCGTGATGGGGTGAGCTCCCGTTGCTTAGTCCCTGCTCCTGCCAACCTAGCAGTTCAAAAGCACATCAACGTGCAAGTAGATAACTAGGTACTGCAGCGGGAAGGTAAACGGCGTTTCCATGCACTGCTCTGGTTCGCCAGAAGCGGCTTAGTCATGCTGGCCACATGACCCAGAAGCTGTATGCCGGCTCCCTCGACCAATAAAGCGAGATGAGCGCCACAACCCTAGAGTCGTCTGCGACTGGACCTAATGGTCAGGGGTCCCTTTACCTTTACCTTTAAGAATAAAGCTCAGAACATCTCAGTTCCTCTGCCATTAGAGACCTACTAAAGGCAACACACCAAACTGGGGGTGCAATTCAGTCAATAGCATACAAGACTGCAAGGGACAGGATGTGTGAATAGCCAGCAATAGTTAGTAAGGAGTGAGTGATATGCTCCTGAGCTGGCCAGCTGCCTTCTTCCTGTCAAAATGCCTAACATTTGCATGGAGAAAATATAGGGGTTGGCCAAGAGACAGCATGCTTGTTCAGACGACAAGGTGCAGCAGACCTCTTGCTCTGTTCATTGGCTTGCGGACTCACCAGTGTTGAGCTGGAGACTATTTTTAAAAAGAAGCCAGAATGTCAAGCTTGCCAGACTAGTCATTAGAGCCAACAGTAATCTGGTCCATCACTTGGTGTTTTGCTCTGTAGATGCCAATAAAAGGTCATTCTGTCCCATCATCTCTAAGGGACATGGCTTATAGTGACAGAAGTGCCAATAAATTCATGTGGTTAATAAATTTAACAGTTTAATGCTGGAAGCGCCATTGCATGCAGATAGGCACAAGTTCAATTCCGTGTTGGCTGAAAATACCCCCAGTCTGAAACTCTGGAGAGCTATTGCCAACCAGTGTAGAAAACACTGGGTTCGAAGGACCGATATCCTCAATTTGTATAAGGCAGCTTCTATGTACCCCGTGTTTCAAAGTGGCATGTCCATTTCATTCCTTGTAAATATGAAGGGTGAATGTATAGGCATGCAGAGAACCTTGCAATCTAGTCAGATGATCTTTCGGCTATTGCTACAAGCCTGCAAAATTCCCCAGGCAATTCCGACTTTTTCCACTCGCTTTGGTATTGATTGACCTGAAAGCACAGCAAGCTGTGACCTCTCCGAGATGCTCACTCGCACCCTCCTCCTCCACACAGTCCAGTCTAGTCTTGCATAATAACTCTCTCCACCATTCACTCTTGTGAAAAGTGAATGATTGCAGTCATGGGATTTTTTCCTATCACATGACAGTGTATGTTTTGATTCCACAAAGTGGGAGGTGACAGAGACAGGATGTTTGTGTTACTGTGCTCCATGGACTATTGTCCTTTGTTCTTTTTCTCTTTGCTGTTTGATGCTAGAGAGAGAGGGAGCCATGTTGCAGTGCTCCGTGTGTGTTTATATGTAAATAAAGTAGATTAGCCAAAATGCTGAGTTGCTGAGGTCTGTTACGCAAGCTGCAAAGACTCTGAGCATCCCTAAGTGTGCCGATGTCTGTTGGCATCGGTCGCTGTGATGTTCGGGCTGAAGAAAGCTTTTGAAGCTCCCAAACGATCGACCAGGAGGGAGAGAACATGCTAGTCTGGCATGTGTCTCTATCAGGGTCCTGCTCAAGTAGGTCCATGATTCCATCCTCAAAGAGCTACAAAGGGATCTGTTTCCCTTGTCAAGGGAAGCTGTTGTCACTGAATGTTTGCTAAGCCCATCTTTCAAATGTAGTTATTATAGGCATTTTTTAAAAATACTGTCCTTCATGCAGAAGACCCCAGGCAATCCCTGTCATCTCCAGTCATAAAGGAACTTGGATATTAGCACTAGGAAATCCCATAAACCTTGGGGCACCCCTGCGGGTCAGAGCAGATGATATTAAACTAGGTAGCGCAATGGCCCAACAGCCCCATTTTTCTCTGCATCTTCTTCCCCCTGGAAAAAGGCACTGCAGTGTAGTGCAGTCTACACAACCGAACAGCAAAGCACAAAATGCAACCAGCAGGTTGTCTACTGCCAGGGCAGGTGCCAAATTCTGATTTTCTTACTTGTGGGGAAGGGCGAGTAAGAAATCTAAATGATACGAATATATTTTGGAGCCCAAGGAAGAGTGCCTGTAGGACATCAAGGGAAAAACCAAGATATGTTATGAAAAAAATGAAGTTGGTTTTTATCTCAAGTTACAGTTATTAGGTTGGATTTAGCAGCTTCCCTCCCACCCCAACTCCCCAAGCAACAGCGACTGAGCTCAAAACATCTTCCAAACAACAGATCCCCTTCCAAAACATGTCATTATCACTGAGATGAGTGCCAGAGCGACGCAGCCCCTCGTAAAACAGATCTGGCTTTTGAAGCACATTCCTGGTGTGTTTGAAAACATAGCCTATGAAATAGAAGTACAGTGGTACCTCGGGTTAAGTACTTAATTCCTTCCGGAGGTCTGTTCTTAACCTGAAACTGTTCTTAACCTGAAGCACCACTTTAGCTAATGGGGCCTCCTGCTGCCGCTGCACTGCCGGAGCACAATTTCTGTTCTCATCCTGAAGCAAAGTTTTTAACCCGAGGTACTATTTCTGGGTTAGCGGAGTCTGTAACCTAAAGCGTATGTAACCTGAAGTGTATGTAACCCGAGGTACCACTGTACTAATAAATGAAATGTACAGTTTGCAGCAGCCCTGTTTGAACCTCAAACTATACATAGCTGTCACAAATGGTATGGCCTTGTCCAATGTATGAATGGGGATATTTCTCCACTCGTAGATTGCTGAAGAAGGATAGCAAAAGTGTTAGAGAACATGATAATAATTACAATAAAGATCAGGAAGGGAATAAATAAAGGAAGAGTTGCTCTATTCTCACCCCACATTTTCTCACCCCTGGTCCTGCTAGCTAGGGATCTTGGGCCAAAAACATCTGGAGGGCCGAGGTTGAGGAAGCCTGGTCTAAGCAGTAATAAGTTCTCACAACATCTACTTTTTGTAGCCCAGAACATCTGGAGGACACCAGGTTGGGGAAGCCGCCTTAGGAAGTGTGAGGCTAAATCAAATGGAAGCAGGTTGTCTCTTCTGCCACTCAACCAGGCAGAGGGCCTTCTCTGTAGTGGCACCTGGCCTGTGGAACGCCCTCAAAGAAATAAACAACTATCTGACTTTTAGAAGACATCTGAAGGCAGCCCTCTTTAGGGAAGTTTTTAATGTTTGATGTTTTATTGTGTTTCCAATATTCTGTTGGGAGCTGCCCAGAGTGGCTGAGGAAACCCAGCCAGATGGGTGGGGTATAAAGAAATTATTATTATTATTATTATTATTATTATTATTATTATTATCATCATCATCATCATCATCATTATTATCTCGTCTGCTACGAGATTCTACATGCACCCCATTGAAGTGAATGGGAGTTGTATAAGAGCAGCATAATGCACAACTCAGCTTCCGTTGATGTCCATGGGATTATGCAGGAGAGATTCCCAGTGGATTGTCCCTTTAATTCCTTTAGTTTTTGCCTTGGTTTCTCTTTATTCCTCATTGCAATTTTGTTTTCCATTTTCCCTTCAGCTCTTGATGTTTGAACCTCGTAATTTGTGTCCCCCCCCCACTTCAATATCATATAATGCAGGTGATTGTCTACGATTATGCACCCACTAATTACTACCCTGAGAAAATTTAATGGGGAAGCAGGGCGAAGTTTGTAATTTTTGTTTCATCAATCAACGTTTATAGGGAGAAAGTAACTGCGCCAGACGGGCCTTTAATGGCGTTAATGTTTCTTTATGTTCCCAGCAATAAATAAGCACACCCGTGCAAATAAAAATTACAAATTGAATTGTTGGCAATGGGAGTGGAGAGTAAGTTGATAGGAAAGTAATAATTAGGAAAAGAATAGACTATACATTTGGTTCATTAGTGTATAGGCTGCATGTAACAGTGGGTTGGAACAAAGAGCAATTCTGTATAGATCCTTCAAGGCCCTTCTGCCATGTGAGAACAGCTGCAGTGTGGCCCCCACTAGTGCAGGCATGGCCAAACTTGGGCCTCCAGCTGTTTTGGGACTACATCATCCCTAGCTAACAGGACCAGTTGTCAGGGATGATGGGCATTGTAGTCCCAAAACAGCTGGAGGGCCAAGTTTGGCCATGTCTGCCCTAGTGGTAACATCAGACGGCCAGGACCAGATGAGAGGTGGCCAAGTCTTGACCTCTCTTCCCCTTGGCAGCAGCATCCCTCATAGAAACTAGGCCAATGTTGGTTTGGCACTCCAGCTATTACCTTTGGTGCCTAGGGAGGAGACACATTGCAGCACATCACAGTTTCATGTGAGGAGGCTATTTCCTGAAGCTAGCCATGCAACCATCATTGAGAACTCAGTATACTGTTCAGAAACTAGTCTCCTTCCTCTCTCTCTCTCTCTCTCTCTCTCAATCTCGTATTTTGATTTTTTCCTATAGTGCTTTTAAGATATAACAGGATCCGATGGGGTGGGGGAAGTAAAGATGGAAAACCAAGACAATTAAGCTGTAGAAACCCCATAAATGGGGAAAACCAAAATTCAGCTTGCATGAGGGACCATCGTCACGAGAGTGAAATATTAAGGTAGCCTGAATTGGTCGCTTAGGGACCATATCTAATGCATTGGCAAGCTCTGTGGAAATGTTTAATATTTGGGTCTAATTAGGAATTCCTGATGTAAAGAAGAAAAAAACCCACTTATGCAAGATGGCAGTGGGGGTTAGCCTATACTTAGAAAATTTGTTTTCAGCTGAACATTGTGACCCATATACAATGTGATTTGCTAGGCTTAAAGTTTCCTAAATGCCCAAAGTTTCTATTTCGGTCAGGAAACACGACGACTTCTGTGCTTCTGATTTTATTTTTCTAGGCTTTTATCATTGCCGTTCTTCATTTTCAAGCTTGCTGCACAGGTAATAAAGGAAATGAATCAAGCTGCAAAACGGGAAGTGATCATTCACTCTTAAGGTGCCCTCTGGAGATTTTGCAGCAAAGCCTCGTTCTCTGGGACAGTTTTACTTTGTTTTATGAATCCAAGTCGGAAGAGACCCTGGAGGGTTTCCAAAGTGCTGTGTTGAGATTCGCTTCATTAGATGGATGAGCCTCACACAGGCAATAACGAAAGCACAGCATTCCGGGGCAAAAGGTTGCCCTTCAAGTTAGCTAGATGTGGATTCAGATCCCTTCATTTGCAAATGAATAAATATATTTCAGTTTCTCAGTTTCATGGGCTCAGACAGTGTGTGTTTCATGCAGTGTTGATATGAAGAACCTGTGACCCTTTCGATGTTGTTGTTTCAATAACATCTGGGGAGCTGAAGGTTCCCCCTCTTCACCCTAAAGAGTGTTTCACACAGTTACTGTAAGGTAGCCATTGGGTCTCAAACCCTCCGTGAGTTAGGGACTTCCCCTTTGTGCAAAGACAGGCTCTAGCAGATATTGTGGACAAGACCAATGGTGGGTCCAATTGTCAAGAAGGTAGTTTCTGCACGTGCTGTAGAGGGAAGCGAGGGGCAGGTGGAGTTCATCAACCTCTGAAGGTAGCCCATGTAGGAGAAGGAAAACTCTGATCCTAAGCTTCATCTGCCTTGTGGGACATCTTTGGTAGAAGAAATGCTAAAGAGCAAACCCTACATAAATCCAGAGTGGAGTCCCTAAGAGGGTTGGTTGGCTTCTTGTACCCCTCCTTCCAGCAACTCCTGCAGCCAAGCTGGTGCCAGACCTATTGCTCTGCTTTCTTTTGGACCACATCAGGAAGGCCATGCCTTCTTGCCGTTGTTAGGATATTGATGTTCCGTTCCGCCTTAAGAGGAGCAGGTATGTGGAGTTCTTGTATGTCGCAAGTCTGTTTACTTCCAGCACAGTCTGCTGGGAACTTCCGTTGTATATTGCTTTTGCTATGCCGCTGTTGTGCTTGAACACGAAGGGAAGCAGACATGTTTTTCCTTTGTCCTGCTGTTGAATAAATGCTGTAAATATGCTTACACATGTCTCTGCCTGCCACTTCCATTGCAAAGAGTTCTTATATCTGTTGGCTTGCGTGCTTAAGCTTCTGAGGTCTTCTGAGGGTTGAGTCGCAGTTTTTGATGCTGTTCCAAGAACCGGAGTTTCGCCCGGCTGCCAGCTGGTGGCTGGAGCCAGCTGGAGACCCGCCAGTTGCCCCCATCTCCCAGCAGCATCCCAACAGTCATCTGGGGAGTCCAGGACTTCTACACACAGGCTTGCACCCCGAGGAGGGCACTTGGGTGCTGCTAATGCCATGGTTTGACACCCATTGTCTCTCGAGACAGATGGATGCCAACAATGCGGTAAGGTGGAGTGACTAACCTTCGGCTCTCTAGGTTTCGTTGGACTCCAGCTCTCCACATCCCTTAAAAACAAGTGGTATATAAATTTTATGAAAAAATAACTGTATAAAATTGACCATGTTGGCTGGGGCTGATGGGATTTCAAGTCCGCAACATCTGGAGGGTCACAGCTTTCCCCCTCCCAGCTTTTGCAAGAAGTCTACATAGCTTGAGTCATCTTAGTTTGGGGGGGGGGTAGGACTAAAGAGGGATGTGGTAAAGGTCAATTAAATGGTGTGTGGTATGGAAAAAACCCGAGTTTTTCTACCTTTTTCATAATACCAGAATATTCAGCCATTGTTTCTGACTGGAGATTCAGTACAGGCTAGAAGAAATGCTTATTCACATAGCTATGGGTGTGATAGAACTTGCTGACCCAGGATTTAGTGATGACCACCAGTTTTGATTGCAGTGGGTACCTTGGTTTAAGAACAGCCCTGTTTACGAACGATTCAGTTTACGAACTCCGCAAAACCAGAAGCAGTGTCCCCGTTTGCGAACCTTACCTCAGTCTAAGAATAGAATCTGAACAGTGGAAGGGCACTGGCGGCGGGAGGCCTTGTTAGGGAAAGCGTGTCTCGGTTTAAGAATGGTTTGGGTTTAAGAACGGACTTCTGGAACGGATTAAGTTCGTAAACCGAGGTACCACTGTACTTGAAAAAGGCACTAGGGTTACTTCCAGACAGCCTGATCATTGACCGTTTATCCTGACTAGTTAGCAGAAGGTTGTGGTGAGACTTGACATGGCCTTTATATTTTTCATTATGCATTCTGGTTTGTTTTCACAGGGGGTTGTTGACGTTGTGTCACGGAAGTCCTACACTTCCCAGTACATTTTCCTATCCCCTTGTCCCTTTCAGAAAAGGGGGAGCAGTGAAATGCATTTTCTCCAAAAAATGCTCCAAATCAGTTGGCACAACCCGAATTTCCCAGCATGTGTTTGAATTCCACCCCTAAATAGCAACAGCCTTGAAGCCCCCATAGAGACGAATGGAGGATAGATACATCAAGGGCAGCTTGTCATATTATGGCTGTGTGCAAGCTCTATGTTCAAAGGCCAGGGAGCCCCGGCTGCTGGGGAAAACAACAAGAGAGGGTTGTTGCCTTCATGAGTTGCTTTCAAGTTTCTCAGAGGCAAAACAGGATGCTGAAGATGGATTTTTGGTCTGCTACAACAGGGCTTCTTCTTAGGAGAGCACAGGAAAGTGTCTGCTGTAAGGTGAAAAGATTGCAAAAATGCAGAATCCACGTTGCTTCGGCATTGCAAATTCTAAAAATTGCCAAAAAGCAATGCGCAGGTAATTTGATGAAAGTATTGCCTAATATCTGTCAGTCAGTCTGCCGTTTCAGAGCAGTGTACTATTCTGATGAAACCATGGGCTGGATTCAATTCCACAAGTCCTGCTAGCACAATGGGACTTCCCCATCTTCTCCTCTTCCCACACCCTTCCCAAATCTGTTGGGAGGTTCAGGAGAACTCCCAGAGCATTGAATAGGGCAGGGATGTCCAACAGGTCGATCGCGATCTACTGGTCAATCCCTGCGAGGTTTTGGTCAATCGCTGGCCCCCTTTTGGCCCCGCCCCCTTGCCCCGCCCCACCCTCCATTGTTGGAGAACAGAAGACGGAGTTTACAAACCAAGGCTGTTTTTCCACCAGCAATCATTCGGTGATGAAAACTCGTTTGGTGAGTTGCTATCTTTGACCCCAAAATAATGTAAAAACGTTACGCCCCACCTCCCAAAGTTAAGCAACTTATGCCTCCCGAACCCCCAATAAAACAGAGCCTTTCTCCTCCCGAGAAAAGCACAACAACTTTTACCTGAACCCCACCAAAACAGAGGTAGATCGCTGCCAGTTTTTAACTCTGTGAGTAGACTGCAGTCTCTAGGAAGTTGGCCACCCCTGGCATAGGGCACTGAGAGCAAAGATCATTCCATCTTGCAGGCGGAAATGATTGCACTTGTTGGAGATTTGTGAAAGTCACTTCACCATACCTCAACCTGTGGGATGTATCAGCAGAGGATTCAGAGCCCCAGCAGCAGGGGCGCATGGAGGGGGGGTGGGGGTGGTTCACCCCAGGTGCCACCTGGGGGTTTGTTGGCAAGATGGTACACTGCCTCCCCCCAGCTGTAGAGTGGCTGAGGGTGCCCATGATTTCAGTATGGGCGCCGCTCAAGCACCGTCTGTATGGGCTGCCACTCAAGCTCCTTCCATACGGGCACCGCGCATGCACATTCTGTACAGGCTGCCACGCATGTGTCCATATAGGCACCGCGCGTGTGCCACCAGGCAGTTTACCCGTCGTTCGGTGCCCTGCACCAGGTGCCGAAGAGGTTTCCTTCGCCACTGCCCAGCAGAGTCTTCAGAGATTTCTAGCTCCCAGCAGAATAACTTCTTCCAAAGTCCCCCCGTTAAGGGGAAAACTCCTTTCCCACAAAGTGTTTATTGTCTCCAAGTGCAAGACAAAGCTAAACACTACTGTCTGCTGTATGCAGTTCTTCTGGTCTTTAAAGGAAAAATACACAGGTACAGAGAGATTCACTAACACGGTCACCATGCTAGCTTACGTTGCTGAGTAAAACTCACAGACTCTTCCCCTGACTCTCACAGATTCAGAGTCAGATGTCGACAGCAAACAGGACAGGGTATGGACAAGGCATGCACTAGGACATAATGAAAACAGTGCCCTAGAGACTATTATAAAAAGGTAAAGGTACCCCTGACTGTTAGGTCCAGTCGCGGACGACTCTGGGGTTGTGCGCTCATCTCGCTCTATAGGCCGAGGGAGCTGGCGTTTGTCCACAGACAGCTTCCGGGTCATGTGGCTAGCATGACTAAGCCGCTTCTGGAGAACCAGAGCAGCACATGGAAACACCATTTACCTTCCCGCTGGAGCGGTACCTATTTATCTACTTGCACTTGATGTGCTTTCGAACTGCTAGGTTGGCAGGAGCTGGGACTGAAAAAGGGGAGCTCACCCCGTCGCAGGGATTCAAACTGCCGACCTTCTGATCGGCAAGCCCTAGGCTCTGTGGTTTAACCCACAGTGCCACCTGCGTCCCTAGAGACTGTTATACCTATTTCTAATTTTAGGCATATTTCCTGAACCAATGGAAGAACTCAGCATGTCATACGCTTGACCTCGCTGGTGTTGCTATGGTAAGCCAGTGCACCTGGCACCCTTATCGCAGAACATCCAAGCATGGGGGGATGTGCTCCTAAAGACATGAGACCAAGCACTGTGTACATCAACCCATTGTTCACATTACACCAACAGCACTGATGGAACAATCTTCTTAGCGCTACATTGAGTTCCATTGCATGCAACTTCAGCCAGATTTCACATTTGATAAATTACAACAACAGTCCTGTTCTTACTTCTTAATCATATGGTTCAATCTTCTGAATCTCATCATGGAGCCAACAAAAATGTAATCTCTCCCTCTGTGTGTGTGTTTGTTTGTTTGTTTGTGTGTGTTTGTGTATGCTTCCATGCTGTACGTATTTTTGGGAAAGGATTCGGTTGCAACAAATGGCACAACAAATTTTCCAGCCCACATTGCCGAGCTGAGTCCCTGGCATACCCTGTTTGAAGGATCATGCAGCAAGTGATGTGACAGGCTTCAGCCATAGACCTTAGAGATCTGCTGCCAGTCGAGATGCAGGGCAGGGGAGACAGGATTCAATTCAGGTCGCATTTAAACCAGAATGTATCAGAGCTGCACTTCCTGAAACAGCATGAGAACCAAAACATAGCCATCCTCCAAAACTCACACTTTTCCAAATGCTGTGATGAAGTTCTCCAACCGATCAGTGTTTACAGAAATGCATATGTTAGAGGAATGTGCATATCAAAATGCACATGTTTGTGAAACGACAAACAAAAAATGCATTGTATTACGAGAAGCTGCTTGCAAAAAAAACCCATGCACACTAGTCAAAACTGTGTGCAGAAGAGTGCTTAGCAAGAGAAAATCGCACTGAAATACTGAAGAATATTCCTGAGGATTTAAAAACAACAACAGCACTCTGCAAATTGTTGCAAAAATGTGGAGGACTGAATTTAAAATGGGGAAATTGAGAAACATAAGAGAATTGAAATCTACAGATCCTCCCATCCCTAGCTCAGGCAGTGCTAGGCTAGATAGACAAATGCTTAAAGCAACAACTTCCTATGTGCTGAATGTTTTAGGTTGCAGAGAAAAAAATGTAAACTACTTTCATGAGCACTGGACTGTGAATACCATGATGGGGGGAATAAGTTGTGCATAATGTAATCCATTTATATGCTGCAAATGAACGTGACTTTTGACTTTCTTTCTTTCTTTCTCTCTCTCTCTCCTCTCTCTGGTTTACTGAATATAAGTGAGAAAAAGCTCATCACAGATGCCCTGAGTAGAAACCAATTTCTGAAGAGGCTGGACCCGCAGCAGATCAGAGATATGGTGGAATGTATGTATGGGAGAACATACCAGCAAGGGAGCTACATAATCAAACAAGGAGAGCCTGGCAACCATATATTTGTACTGGCAGGTTAGTAAACCACATTAAGTTGTACATTTAAACGGCTAGCAGTGGGAATTTTGCTGCTTAGACCTGGAATGAACTTGCCATGCTGCAATCCTAGCCTCGCTTACCTGGGAGTGAGTCCTGTTGAATTAAGGAGGACTTGCTTCTGAGTAGATATGGTTAAACTCTTAATCTCAAGGTTGTGGGTCAAGCCCCATGCGGGGCAGAAGATTCCTGCATTTCAGGGGTTGGTCTAGATGATCCTTGTGGCCCCCTCCAATTCTACAATTCTGAATTTTATTATTACGGTCACAGACCAGTTCCAGCTCACTTACAATATCATAAAACACAACAGGAATACATTGAGTCGCAATTGGGTATTACAGAGACAATTCAGATATAGCAGCAGTTAAAAATATATATTAAATCTTGATCACTAAAATATAACCTAAAATTGTCATTTAAAACCTTAATCATTTCGGTAGTACAGCTTGTTCCCTAGGTTTTTTGGCAGTTGCACAGAATTTGGCCACCCTTAGTGTGATCTTTTGAATTATGGTGCTGAAGGAGACTCTTGAGAGTCCCATGGACTGCAAGAAGATGAAACGTATCCATCCTTAAGGAAGTCAGGCCTGAGTGCTCACTGGAAGGACAGATCCTGAAGCTGAGACTCCAATACTTTGGCCACCTCATGAGAAGAGAAGACTCCCTGGAAAAGACCCTGATGTTGGGAAAGATGGAGGGCACAAGGAGAAGGGGATGACAGAGGATGAGATAGTTGGACAGTGTTCTTGAAGCTACCAGCATGTGTTTGACCAAACTGGGGGAGGCAGTGGAAGACAGGAGTGCCTGGCGTGCTCTGGTCCATGGGGTCACGAAGAGTCAAACACGATTAAATGACTAAACAACAACAAGCGTGATCTCTAGATCCTTGTCCTCTAGCAGGAGTTTTAGACATTGAAGTTCGGACCTGTTTGGAGATTTTTGAATAAGAGGAGTGATAAATACCGAGCGTATATCCCCATAGAAACAGCGGCGTAACAAGACATGAGAGACAGTTTCTACCTCCATCAAGCCGCAGGAGTAGACTCAGTCCACGTATGGTTTACCCTCGAATCTGCCCTGCAATAAGGCAGCACGTTGAATCTTATTTATCTTGCATTCCTCTACAATTCTATGATTCTAAGATGGCAGCCCAGATGGAATATAGGGCTTCCAGCATCCATCTCCTTGATAGTTTACAACAAGGCAATCCTTTTGTCCATGCAAACTGCACACTGTGTCTGAACCCAGAAGTCCCATTAGCTACTGTGGCCAGCGATGTTTCTAGGCACATCAACTATTATTTATGACCGCAAGAGGAGCAATGCGATGCTTGTAATAATGTGTGTTGTGCTTTAAGTGCCATCCTACCTCATCCATCCATCACAGCAGCCCTAAGAGATGAGTCATTATTATTATCTGTTTATAAATGGCCAGCTGGATATCCCACCTTTCCCCATCCCAGAAATGCTCACAAGAATTATGAATACAGCTTTCCCGTTTTATTTCTCCCACTACCCGACCGCTAAATCCATCTAGCCTTTTCCATGAGCTGCTTGCCGCCCCTTTGTCTCGTCGTCTGGTTTGGCCACTCTTTGCAAGGCTACACCGAATACTCTGACCTCGCTATGATGAGGGTTCCAATGCCTCAAGCAGCCAAAATATTACAGTGGTACCTCGGGTTACATACGCTTCAGGTTACAGACGCTTCAGGTTAGAGACTCCGCTAACCCAGAAATAGTAGCTCGGGTTAAGAACTTTGCTTCAGGATGCGAACAGAAATCGTGCTCCGGTGGCACGGCAGCAGCAGGAGGCCCTATTAGCTAAGGTGGTGCTTCAGGTTAAGAACAGTTTCAGGTTAAGAACGGGCCTCCAGAGTGAATTAAGTCCTTAACCTGAGGTACCACTGTATGCCCCATTGATACTTACCACTGTATGCCCCAGTGGTACTTACTTCTGAGAAGGCATAGCTCAGATTTTCCCAACACCCCGATTCATTGTTGTGCTCATAGCCTGCTTGTGAGCTGCTGCTGCTGCTGCTGCTGCTGCTGCTTCTTCTTCTTCTTCTTCTTCTTCTTCTTCTTCTTCTTCTTCTTCTTCTTCTTCTTCTTCTTCTTCGTTGTTTATACCCTGCCTATCTGGCTGGGTTTCCCCAGCCATTCTGGGTGGCTCCCAACTGAATTATTATTATTATTATTATTATTATTATTATTATTATTATTATTATTAAAGCAATAAAACCTCAAACATTAAAAACTTCCCTAAACAGGGCTGCCTTCAGATGTCTTCTAAATGTCAGGTAGTTGTTTATCTCTTTGACATCTGATGGGAGGGCGTTCCACAGGGCGGGCGCCACTACTGAGAAGGCTCTCTGCCTGGTTCCCTGTAGCTTTGCTTCTTGCAGTGAGGGAACCGCCAGAAGGCCCTCGGTGCTGGAACTCAGTGTCCGGGCTGAATGATGGGGGTGGAGACGCTCCTTCAGCTGAGGCCGTTGAGTGCTTTAAAGGTCAGCACCAACACTTTGAATTGTGCTCAGAAATGTCCTGGGAGCCAACGTAGGTCTTTCAAGACCGGTGTTATATGGTCTTGGCGGCTGCTCCCAGTCACCAGTCTAGCTGCCTCATTCTGGATTAGTTGTAGATTCCGGGTCACCTTCAAAGGTAGCCCCACGTAGAGCGCATTGCGGTAGTCCAAGCAGGAGATAACCAGAGCATGCACTACTCTGCCACTGGGGCATATAAAGGCTAATCCTGCAGGGAACTAAGCTGCACTGCAAGGCAAATGTCTGGGGTGAGACTGTGGGGCAGATTCAACTCCTTCACCCCTATACCCCATTTTGACATTCACAATGAGGCAGGCAGGCACACTTTGCCAAGATGTGTGCTTAAATAAACATGGTTGCTGCCGTCACATTTTGCTTGACCTTTGGTGCAATTAACACTGCCATAGTTCTAGCTGAGTCGATAGCTGAATCAAGTTACTCCTAATTAAACCAGTGAAATCAATACTAGGGAGGAAATAGCTCCCCTGAACGTGGCGTTAAGAGCAAAGCTGTCCTTTCCTCCTAAAAAAAAGGTTCGCCTCTAATTTCCACTGGCTCTTCCAATATTAGAACCATTGTTTAATGTTTAGCAAAATAGCTATTTTGTGGACAGTGTGCTTGTGATATATTCGACTTTTTAGCCTCGAGGGAAACAATTGCAGCAAAGGAACACACAGACATGTTCAGAAATCACCTGCACATGAAATCTTGCCCTTAGCTGAAACGAGGAATAAAGTTTTGGATGCAGAAGGCGGTAAAATTTTGTTAACTCTAATAAAATCCATTTTTCAACGAATATATATAAAAAAGGTGTAAAAGAAATTGCCCGGAGCAGAATCTTCATGGAGAAGTTGTAATTTATCTTGCCGTATATATTGAAAACTGGGCGTAGAGCTCATCTAGGGGTTTTAAGCTTTAGGCTTTAAAATCCGTTGAGATTTATTCCAAGTTCCCAGTTCTAAACTGCTAGGAATAGTTCACACTAACACTGAAGTACTAGCTAAGATATTAGATTACCTGGCTGTCTGGTTTTTGGTTTTTTGGGGGTTAGGTTTTATATAAAAGTGATTGTAGGAACCTGGCTCGTAGCTAGTCAGCAAAATTGCACACCATTTTTGATTCTGTCTTTTTCTCCCTGCAGAAGGCAGGTTGGAAGTCTTTCAGCAAAACAAACTTCTCTCTTCGATTCCTGTGTGGACAGCGTTTGGGGAGCTGGCCATTTTGTACAACTGCACAAGGACGGCCTCGGTGAAAGGTGTGTGCACTCAATCCCTCGAAATTTAGCAAAAGCAGAAAAGCAACCCTCTCCAGGCTGCTCTTTCCTGATAAAAGAGATTGTGGGGATGATGAGGCAAACAGAGAAGAGCCGCACAGTGGCCATGTGGGGGTCTTGTGAGACAAAACCTGCAGCTTTGGGTTTGATGCTGCACAGCAAGGATGAGGAGCCAGATGTTGTTGAACTCTCATCAGCACGAGTGAGCATGACCAATAGTCAGCTAGCTGCCGTCCAACAACAGCTGAAGGACCCCAGGTTCCCCATTCCTGCTGTAGAGATTCTGAAGCACACCATCTGGTCGTCTCTAGCTATGGCTGCGAGGCCTTGGGCAGCTGAGGTTGGTGGAACAAGCAGTTGTGAGGGGATTTAGCAAATGGAATTCCAAAACTGGAGCAGCAGTTTGTGAGTGAAAGGGCAAAACAAGGTAGATCAGGGCTAGAGATGGACAAATCTGTCAGTTTCAGTTTCTCAGTTTTTCAGCCCTCCACATTTCCACCTCAGTTTGCAAATTTATTTATTTTCTTTTTTAAAAGTCCCCCTGAAAATTCATCAGCATTCTAGTGCAAATTTCTCCCAGCACACCCTTTTTTTCGGATGCAGTTTTCTCTAATATGCACATTTGTGCAAAGTGTATTTTCCCTAATAAATATTACTGAATGTTAATATTTTAATATAATACATGTTTGCATGCCATTTTCAGTCATATATGCATTTATATGCAATTAACATATGCATTTCAGTACGCATTATTTGGCTGGAGAACCACTGTGCAAAATTCAGAGGAGGGCAAATTTTGAAGGCTGGCTGTGTTTCAGTTCGTGCATTGTTTTGGGAAGTGTGATTTAGGTGGGTTCACCTTTAAATGACGCAGGTGGCACTGTGGGTTAAACCACAGAGCCTAGGACTTGCTGATCAGAAGGTCGGTGGTTCGAATCCCTGTGACAGGGTGAGCTCCCGTTGCTTGGTCCCTGCTCCTGCCAACCTAGCAGTTCGAAAGCATGTCAAAGTGCAAGTAGATAAACAGGTACCACTCCGGTGGGAAGGCAAATGGCATTTCCGTGCACTGCTCTGGTTCACCAGAAGCGGCTTAGTCATGCTGGCCACATGACCCGGAAGCTGTGCGCCGGCACCCTCGGCCAATAAAGCGAGATGAGCGCCGCAACCCCAGAGTCGGTCACAACTGGACCTAATGGTCAGGGGTCCCTTTACCTTTACCTTTAAATGAGAACTGAATCAAACTGAATCAAATTTTGGCTCTGTCCCTAATCAGGGAAGGCAGACGGACAAATATATGTGTCAGGCAGGCAGAGGCTAATCCAATAGGTGTGGAAAAACATCCCAGCAGTTTCCCATGACATGTTCCCAAGCAAGACCTGGGAATGTTACATACAGAGGGATCTGATTGATGCATCATTTTCACTCTTGGATATGTGAATTCCAATAAAGAGGTTCCTACTGTCTGCTCTGAAGTAGCAACAGTTCCCTTCTCTGGCCTGTTGGTCAATGCCTTGGCCCAGAACTGCTAGCTCCAGAAGCCTAGTTAGATTCTTGAAGGGAAAAAGCAGGCCCTGAGGATCTTTTTGCGTGTTGAGCAGACGCAATTCATATTCAGAAAAGCGGCACGGAACAATTTCTGCTAATCTCATACAAGAGGCAGCACTATGCAGATTAGTTTATCTGCCATGACCACTTTCTATTTTGATTCTCGTTTGTTTTTTTTACAAAGTGCTCCTGAGTTGTCAGCTCGTTACAGCCCCAGGTCAGGTTTTGAGCAGTTTTTAGTGCATGTTAATTAGGAGCCTTTGTCAACGTTTTCTCCTTAGCATCCTAAGCACAACTCAGATGTTATTTGTATTTAGTAGCATGCATACATATTGCAGTGGGAATGAGAAGCCCTTTTGAGATTAGGGGGCAGCTTACCTTCTGGGCAATGTTCCAAGCGCCACACTCCAATGGCGAGCAATGCCAGAGGCAAAAATGGGTTGAGCAATAGGTGTCAATTTTACTTTTGTACAATGGGCCGCTTTCTACACACACCTCTCTATCCTCCATCCAGGCAAGCAGGAGTCATTATCATATAAGAAAGGAATATTCTCCACAGTATTAATAAGAAGGACTGTCAGTTTGTTTATATCTTATTCTTTCTCTGAAAAGCTCAGAGCAAAATACCAAGGGGCTATTTCATCCTTCCCCATGTAGGGGTGCACTGTGGTAATATACATAGCTGTCAACTTTTCCCTTTTCTTGTGAGGAATCCTATTCAAAATAAGGGAGTTTCCCTTTAAAAAAAGGGAAACATTGACAGCTATGGTGTGCATTTGACACCCTACCCCCAGCCCTTGAGGCACCAGCTTAAGCTGGGCGTTGGGAAGGAGGCATGAGGCTCTGGCAGGATCCTAGAGCCCTCCCACCTCCTTCCTAAAGCTTGGTAAGAACTTGCCTGGCTTTGGGAAGGAGGACTCTAGGACTCTGCTGGAGCCTTAATGCCTCCTTCCCAAAGCTGGGCAAGCTCTTACCCACTTACCAGGCTTTGAGAATGTGCCCATCTTGGCTGCACACCTGGTGTGGCTGCATGGCTCATACTACTCTAAATCCATCTCTGCCCCAAAGCAACCCTATGTGGCAACTTAGACTGGGGGTCAGGGAATGGACAAAGGCCACTGGGCATAGGAGGAATGGTGGAGACCACCTCCCCAGCCTGGCCCTTCCAGAGAAGAAGAAGACAGTTCTGAATTACAACAGGAGTTTGAGGGAGGTCACAGGTCAGTGGAAGATGAGGGGAAAAGTTGGGAAATAATGGGAGAGGCGAAGGGGCCAGAGTTGGAGCAGCTAGCTGACATGTTATCATAAGAAAGCATTCCAGACCCACCATCTCCCAGAACCTGGTGAGCCTTAAAAGTAGGAGAGCAAAGGGCTTGGAGACAGATGGCCCTAAGCAGCAACCATAGAGGGGGTGGTGCTGTTGACGAATATAATGATAATTAATAATAATTTATTATTTATATCCCGCCCATCTGGCTGAGTTTCCCCGGCCACTCTGGGCGGCTCCCAATCGAGTGTTAAAAACAATACAGCATTAAATATTAAAAACCTCCCTAAACAGGGCTGCCTTCAGATGTCTTTCAAAGATAGGATAGCTGCTTATTTCCTTCACATCTGGTGGGAGGGCGTTCCACAGGGTGGGTGCCACTACCGAGAAGGCCCTCTGCCTGGTTCCCTGTAACCTCACTTCTTGCAATGAGCGAACCGCCAGAAGGCCCTCGGCGCTGGATCTCAGTGTCCGGGCTGAATGATGGGGGTGGAGATGCTCCTTCAGGTATACTGGGCCGAGGCCGTTTAGGGCTTTAAAGGAAAGGTCAGCACCAGCACTTTGAATTGTGCTCGGAAACGTACTGGGAGCCAATGCAGATCTCTCTGCATTGAGGAAGTTAGGAGAGAAGGGGGTTGGAACTTTACTGGGAGCAATGCCATTATTCTAAGAGGCTGCATTTCTAAGCCTCTCTCTGTAAATATTGAATAAAAAGCAGTTGGTAAGAACTTTCCTTGTCTTCCGTTCCTGGCAACCTGCTGTGGGGATTGGATCCTCTGACGCCTGACACCCACTTGAACACTATTTTCCTTATCCTGGCACTCTAACTCAGGGGTAGCTATTGTGGTGCCTCCCAGATTTTGTTGGACTCCAGTTCCCATAAACCTCACTCATCAATCAAGGATGATGGGACTAGTAGTCCCGTAAAATCTGAGATGCATCACCTTGGATCTGTCCCCTTGGAAGACTCTGAGCTATTGTTAGTTCTTTACTATGAAATCCTGCTGAGAATGCCAATTATTCATTTGCAGCATTTATAAGCTGTCCTGGAATAGAAATCGTCCAGGGTAAAACATGAGCAGTTGCTGTGTAAAATCATATCATCACACCAGCGAGGTGTGAAGCCGCCAGTTGCAGCTTCCCTCGCTGACAATTTCGGCTACAAGAAGGTGATACAAAAATCCCACTGTGAGTGTGAATGCATTCTCAGTTTCACAAAGAACCTTAGTCAATGTGCTCACTTTGGTGGATTTGCACTGGGTGTACCTGGGTGACTTTCTGTATGCTGTAGAATTGTTTAGCTTCTTAATTTTGCTTTTCTTGTTGTTCCTAAAGCTGTCACCAGCGTGAAAACATGGGCATTAGACAGAGAAGTTTTCCAGAATATAATGAGGAGGACAGCACAAGCAAGGCATGACCAATACAGAAACTTCCTCAGAAGGTAAACAATGCATACACTTGTTTTCTCAGGATAGACAGATAATTATTGCTGCATTTAGTGGGGAGGGTCTGGTACATTTAGATACATTGACTTCATTTAGGCATAATGCTAACACTGTGGTTTAGCAGTAGGAGAATCCCCCTAGCTTGACCTGAGCTTGCAGCCTTCCCATGGCTGCGAGGAGGAAGTCAGAAGCTAGCAATTCTGTTTTATATTAACCACTGTTTAGCGTGTCATCTGAACCCTAAACTGTGGTTAAATTTAACTGTGTTCAATGAAAAAAATGCCAGCTTCCTAAACTAGTCAGATGATATGGCAAGCTATGGTTAATGAAAAACAGAAGTGATTGCTTCTGAATTCATCCTCGGGGCAATGGCAGAAAATGGTGGAACTCAGGGGGAAGATTATGCTCATAACATTAAACTAGTTCAGCAGCACTTCCAAATTGCTGCTGTTTGGGGGTGGGATTCAGATGCATAATGCACAATTACAGTTTATTGGGATGTCTTGCGCAAAAATCCTTCCCCACAAAAATATTGGACTTTTTGTGAAAATGAAAGTGATGGGGAAATTTATGTTGGGATACTGCCAGGGAGACAAAGGCCATCACTGCCTCCACGCCGACTCCGGACTCCGGACGTCCATCGACCTCCCGTACATACAGTATCAACGTTTAGCGACACAAGCTCCAGAAATAGATTGCCACATTCCTGGGCTGATGCACACTCTATCAGCAGAATTCACACAGCGAAAGTTGCACAGCAGGAGAGCATATTTACAAGTTTATTCAGCATTGGTCAGAACAAAGAAAAACATGACCGCCTGCTAGCGTGTTCAGGCACCGAGAGAGAAACGAAAGCAATAGCAAACATAAACATCCTGTGAACAGGAAATACGCAGACTCTGACTCACACAGCCTGTTCCCTCTTAAGGTGGAACGGAAATATCCTAACAATTTACTGGATAGTGCATCAATGCTTGCTTTGACACATTGTCTGCAAACAAATCAGAATGAATGCTCCGTAAATTAGGGTTGCCATATGTCCTCTTTTTCCAGGACACATCCTCTTTTTCATGGGTATGTAAAATGAGAGTCATCACAGCGATCCATAGTTAAAAGTAGAAGTTGGCAAATCTGTCCTCTTTTTCGCTCTTCAAAATACGGCAACCCTACATTAAATAGTCAACATTGTCTCAACTCCCTGCAAACGAATCTGGATGAATGTTGAATAAACAGGTCATCTGGAAGAAGCCTAACTGTATATTACTGAAAATGAGCAGAGATCAAAGATTATCAGTCAGTCATTCAATCCTCTTGTTTTTAGATGGCAGAGCCTTGGGACAGATTGCCAAGTAAAACTTCTCTAGCAATTCAGATTTGAATGTTTTTATTTAATTCCTTACTGCAAGCTGATTTGACATCAAGTACCCACTTAATGCCTCACTGATTGCGGGTGAAGTATCTGCAAGTCTGCCATGGACATTTACTGATTTCAATTACATCTATATTTAGTAAATAAAGTCAATGAGGCAGACACAGCAATATGTCTTGAGAGCAGGCTTGCTGACTGAGAAAATTTTATTTAGAGAATTTCTTGCTGGCCCCTTAGGGCAGGTTACTATAACACAATGGTACAGTATTAAAATCAGATTGAAAATTGTATTAGAAGGCCAGATTTCTTGCAGGTATTTTGATTTTCTCCGGTAGCCCACAACTTGTGTGGCTCTATATTCAGAGATAGAAAGGCTATCAGTGACAATGTTCTCCTTCCATTGTATGCTTCAGAATACCAGTTGCTGGAAATCACAAGGAGAGGGCTGTTGCCCTCAGGTTTTGCTCAGGGGCTTCCTGTAGGCATCCGGGCTTTGAATCCTCGGTGCTGAGATCAAGAATCTAATGCTCTACTAACTGAGCTATCCTCTACCATATCTGATCCAGATATGATCAGATCTGATTCAGATGGGCTGGTGTTTTGATGCAGCGATACCAAGAAGGATGTCATGAATGCCAGAATGACCAGCTCTAGTGTAAACTTACAAACAGCATGCAGAGTCTCCCTGTCTGTACAGACACAGCACGGACACCGCAACAGGGAGAGGTTGTCACAACTTGCCCTCACCCAGTGGTACCTCTGGTTATGTACTTAATTCGTTCCGGAGGCTTGTTCTTAACCTGAAACTGTTCTTAACCTGAAGCACCACTTTAGCTAATGGGGCCTCCCGCTGCTGCTGCGCTGCCGCCGTCCGATTTCTGTTCTCATCCTGAAGCAAAGTTCTTAACCTGAAGCACTATTTCTGGGATAGCGGAGTCTGTAACCTGAAGCGTATGTAACCTGAGGTACCACTGTACAGTGGTACCTTGGTTCTCAAACTTAACCCGTTCCAGTAGTCCATTCGACTCCTGAAACTGTTTGAAAACCAAGGCACAGCTTCCGATTGGCTGCAGGAGCTGCGTGTCAGACTTTCGGCTTCCCAAAAACGTTCGCAAACCAGAACACTTACTTCCGGGTTTGTGGCATTCGGGAGCCAATTTGTTCAGCAACTAAGCCATTTGGAAACCAAGGTACCACTATACATTGCTCATACAAAGATCAACATACGTCAGCTTGGCCAGAGCTTTCCATCAGTCCATGCGGGCATAAGTGGCGACTATTCAAGGCAGACGAAAAGCTACATTCTCTGGGCCAAGAGCCCAGCATTCCAGGACCCCCAAATAAGCATAGCACCAAAGCATGTCAATTAGCGTATATCCACACAAGTGAATATAAACTTATATATGAGCTCAATCTTATAACTACCAAATAGTTTTGCGATTATCTTGACTACCAAGATGGAGTCTACAGGCCTTCTGGGTTAGTCTCAGCTTTAGGTCAAGGCAGTTGTTCTTACGTGATGCTCCTTGTATATATCGTTCAAAGCATTTCAAGTATGTGTGTGGGCTTGTGGAGGGAAGAGAATTTCAGGGCCAAATTACATGCGATATTAACTTGTCCCTCCAAAATAAGAGGGCAATATTAAGCACACTTGCTTTTAATATGCGACTAACCTCAGTAGGTTGGCAGGGAGTTGGACTCGATGGCCCTTGTGGTCTCTTCCAACTCTATGATTCTATGATTCTAGGACGCGGGTGGTGCTGTGGGTTGAACAACAGAGCCTAGGACTTGCTGATCAGAAGGTTGGCGGTTCGAAACTCCACGACGGGGTGAGCTCCTGTTGCTCGGTCCCTGCTCCTGCCAACCTAGCATTTCAAAAGCACAAAGTGCAAGTAGATAAATAGGTACTGCTCCGGCGGGGAGGTAAACGATGTTTCCGTGTGCTGCTCTGGTTCGCCAGAAGCGGCTTAGTCATGCTGGCCACATAACCTGGAAGCTGTCTGCAGACAAACGCCGGCTCCCTCGGCCAATAAAGCGAGATGAGCGCCGCAACCCCAGAGTCATCTGTGACTGGACCTAATGGTCAGGGGTCCCTTTACCTTTAACCTCAGTAGAGCTCTTATTTCTGTCACAACTATTTAGCAGCATAATAACAAAATATTCCATTATAACCACATGGTGTTGAAAGCACTGAAAAACACATTTTTCAGGGGTATATTTTCAATTATTTAGATCACGTTGGTTCTCCTGTGCTACTTCTAAGCCTTATATCAGTAGCCCCTACCTGAGCATCATTCACTTGCTCTTTTAGTCGCTTGGATAATTTCTGTTTTGAGAGTTATCATGCAAAATATCCTTTTGGATTGGGAGAAGTATTCATTTTATTTAGGTCATAAAATTTATACACCACTTGATTGTAAGAACCCTAAAACGTAACAATAACTAAAGAGAACCCAGCTACCCCGACAATAAATGTCTGCAACAGGAAAGCTGAAACTGTGTAGAGGAGTTGAAACTCTACATACAAGTTGAATTAAATGCAATCCTTTGAAATTTATCTTTCAAAGTGTTTCTCTGCTGAAGAATCTACCTGAAGATAAACTGACAAAGATTATAGACTGCTTGGAAGTGGTAAGTACTTTTATACCCAGTGGCACGGGCTTCCAATGAGATCTCTTGTATTCTGTTTGAAAGCTTCAGGAAAAATCCTATATGACAGACAGCAGTTAACCTGGGATTACGTGGTATAAAATAATGTGTTGTAGATTCACATCCACTTTAAGTAACTGGCAGAATCCAGCTGGTGCCCTTGTGCTCTACCAAAGGGCTTTTGATCCTGCAGTGCCTCTGGAAAATCAGCTCCAGAGAATTGAGGGGACCCTCTGGAAGAGGATAGAAAGTGGGCCACACTTTCAGTACTGTTTACTGTGTACTTTCAGTACACAGTACCTGGAGTACTGTGTCCAGTTCTGGGCACCACAGTTCAAGAAGGACACTGACAAACTGGAGCGTGTCCAGAGGAGGGCAACCAAAATGGTCAAAGGCCTGGAAACGATGCCTTATGAGGAACGGCTAAGGGAGCTGGGCATGTTTAGCCTGGAGAAGAGGAGGTTAAGGGGTGATATGATAGCCATGTCCAAATATATAAAAGGAGGAGGGAGAAAGGTTGTTTTCTGCTGCTCCAGAGAAGTGGACACGGGGCAATGGATCCAAACTACAAGAAAGAAGATTCCACCTAAACATTAGGAAGAACTTCCTGACAGTAAGAGCTGTTTGACAGTGGAGTTTGCTGCCAAGGAGTGTGGTGGAGTCTCCTTCTTTTGAGGTCTTTAAGCAGAGACTTGACAACCATATGTCAGGAGTGCTCTGATGGTGTTTCCTGCTTGGCAGGGGGTTGGACTCGATGGCCCTTGTGGTCTCTTCCAACTCTATGATTCTATGATTCAGTAGAAGGTGGCATGGGGGCCAGGGGAAGGGAAGATTGGAAAAATACTCCTCTTCTGTCAGTGGATGCTTCCATTGGATCAAAAACCTTTTGATCAAGAGTTCAAGGGCACTAATTGGTTGTGGATGCTTCCATTGGATCAAAAACCTTTTGATCAAGAGTTCAAGGGCACTAATTGGTTGTGCTCTCATTGCCGCATGGGAAATGGGCAGATTTTGCTGTCTATTCCTATATATGTTTACTCGGGGGTTGGGGACACACTCCCTAATAAGCAGGTATAGAACAGTAGGCCAAATGGCTGAACTTTAACTAAAATCACCAAATATTCCAGAAGAGCAAGACTATGTCCTACCTGTGGCACTGGAAAGTCAGCACGTTAGTAGGACAGCTAAGCCTAGTTAGTTATGATAATTTTCTATTCGCAGAGCTGTTGTTTTTCTGTTGGGGAATATTTCAAAAATTGCAGTTGCACAAAGAAGTTATGATTGACAGTGTAGGAAATCTGTTTTTAGCTGACTGTAGTGTGGTCACAAAAATGACCATATTACTGGGCTTGTGTTTCTCAGACAGTGAACACATCCACATCATATATCAAGAGCAGTGCAGCACAATTTAAATAATAATAATATTATTTATTTATTTATTTATTCATACATACATACATACATACATACCCCCACCCGTCTGGCTAGGTTTCCCCAGCCATTCTGGGTGGCTTCCAACAAAATATTAAAATATAATAATTCATCAAATATTAAAAGCTTCCCTAAACAGGGCTGCCTTCAGACGTCTTCTAAAAGTCAGATAGTAGTTTATTTCTTTGACATCTGAACTAACAGAACTGTACAACAGGGGCAAAGCAACTGGTTATATACATTTCTGAAGGCCTGGGCCACTCCCACTCCACAGAGCGGGCAGGAGCCACCACCGAGAAGGCCCTCTGCCAGGTTCCTGGTTTTAAACTATCATGGCTATGGTTCCTGGTTTTAAACTATCATCCCAAAGAATCATGGGAACCGCAGTTTGTTAAGAGTTGTTCCCCTCAAAATGCTTCAGTTCCCAGAGTGGTTTAGCAATCAATCCTTCTTCCCAGGGAATTCTGGGAATCATAGCTTTGTGTGGGGAATAGGGGTCTCCTAACAACTTTCAGCACCGTTAACAAGTTAAAGTTCCCAGGATTCCACAAAGCTAAAGTGGAATTCTGCTGTTTTAAATGTATCGCAAGGATGCGGTCAGTAACACCTGCAAATCACATCGCTTGCGGTGAGAAGCATGTGGATTTTGCTGTTCCAAGAAGACTTTGTGCGTGCGAGCCCCAAGGAGCGCTTAAAATAGCTCCTGACATTATGGCAATTATCTGTAACGAAATACTTGCTGTGATGAAACTTATGGAAGCCAGCCTGTCCTCCTCTGTCTATCAAGTAACCAGAATTAATGGAGTAGCGATAGTGACTGATAAAAACTGTACAGAGCTGTCTAGAACAAATACTAGATTTTTCTCTTCACTGCTCAGTTTTCCTTCTTTAGTTATAAAAATATAACAAGATCCTGCAACTGGAATAATTATTTGAAACCTAAAATTATTAGTAGGGTTTTTATTCCTTTGCTCTTGCTTAGGTATTTGTCATTGTAAATGAGCAGACAGTTTTATGTGTGAACAGCTCTGGGCATATTGGTTTAATGCACACTTTATGGCATTGCAAGTATCTGGCTTTATTCTCCGGTAGAACAAATGAGCAGGAAATGGATCTCATTTAGCGCTTTATATCTCCAATCCTGAATGCCATTTACTTGGAAGTAAATGTGCCGTTTAATTTCAGTGGAACTTATTTCTGCAGAAGAGCGTTGCAGAGTGATTTGGCGAGGATTAGGAAATGTAATTTGAGAGACATTCAAAATATTTTGAGCAGGATCCGTGCTCTCAGCCTTTGTCCCATCATCGATACCTGCCTCCCCCTCTTTCCTTTCTTTCCCTTTTTTTTGCTAATGCCTTATCATGAGCGATCTGAATTTCTTCCAAAGTTCACAACGCACAGACTGTTTGTAGGGCTGGCCAGACCACACAAACAGCCCTAACAATATTGGCGGTTCTGAATACTTTTTAGGGAAGTTGAAGTGTAGGTGGGCTCCCACCAGGCAAGACACAGTGATAACAGCAGGAACCTTTATTGAACTAACAGAACTGGACAACAGGGGCAAATCAACTGGTTATATACATTTCTGAAGGCCTGGGCCACTCCCAACGTGATTGGCTGTCTAGACTGCCAAGCTGCAAATCATAACTCAGAGTTGAAGGGCCAATGGCAGAGGCCCAAATCCTAAAATGTTCTGTGATTGGATATCATGTATCCAATCAGAACACAGGGGCTCAGAATCTTTAGTGCAGACTCAAGCTCAGGCAAACACAGACCACTGAATACATAGAAGAAGTCATGGCAGTTCTTGTGGCCTGAGATTTTTGAAAGAGGAGCAGAACATGGTTGTAGAATAATGATAACAGTAGTCACCTCACCTTTCTGGAGCTGCTTTGTATTGGTGGAAGGCTTGTGGCTCGGTGGTAGAGCATCTGCACTGTAGGGCTGGGTGATATCTGGTCCTCAACATCATGCTATATCACCAGCTGAGCATTGTGATATACTGATATATCGCAATGTCTGAAATAAGGATGGAGCTATGTGGAGGCATTGGCTGGCTTCACGGTTGCTCCTACATTGTGATATTTGCCGGCGCCTGCTCTTGTGATTTGAATGGGACGCGGGTGGCACTGTGGGCTAAACCTCAGCGCCTAGAACTTGCTGATCGCATGGCCAGTGGTTCGAATCCCAACGGCGGGGTGCGCTCCCCTTGCTCAGTCCCAGTGCCTGCCAACCTAGCAGTTCGAAAGCACCCCCGGGTGCAAGTAGATAAATAGGGAACGCTTACTAGCGGGAAGGTAAACAGCGTTTCCATGTGAGGCTCTGGCTCGCCAGAGTAGCTTCATCACGCTGGCCACGTGACCTGGAAGTGTCTGCAGACAGCGCTGGCTCCCGCCCTATAGAGTGAGATGAGCGCACAACCCTAGAGTCTGTCAAGACTGGCCCGTATGGGCAGGGGTACCTTTACCTTTACCTGCTCTTGTGATTCGCTGCCCCCTGCAAGAAGCAGGGGAGAGCTGTGCTGGCAGAGTTAACAGGGGCTGCAGGAATCAAAAGGAGCATTGATTGGCTTCACATTTCCCCCCACAATGTGATTTTTTTGTTTAGCACACATACACACACCATGATTCGCAATATATTGCCAGGTCAAAAATTATGAAACCAATATCACAATATGGGCTTCAAACCAGTTTTGGACGATATATCACCCACCCCTTCTGCACTGCATACAGAAAGTTCAATCCCTGGCATCTCCAGATATAGTCAGGAGATAACCCTGCCTGAAACCCTAGGCAGTTGCTGCCAGTCTGTGTTGACAGTGCTGAGCTAGATGGACCAGAGGTTTGAATCAGTGCAAAGCAGCTGTAAGGCAGCCTTCGCCAATCGGGTGCCCTCCAGATGTTCAGAACTACCATTCCCATTAGCCACTGCCAGAGCAGCCATGTTGGCCAGGGCTGGTGGTAGTTATAGCCCCAAAGAAATAATCTGAGATGCTACCTATTCGTATTAGTGAGCTACTGAGCTGTTTGGATGCAGAATAAATATCTTCTGTCAACTTCATGTGCCATTTTTCTCAATGCAGCTGCATTTGAGCTGAGGCCAAAACAAGCTCATACTGTCTGTTTGCCTAGACACACATTTTTGCCACTGTATTTCTCTTACACCTCCACTTTGAAGGTTTCCAGGGACGGCAGCCAACGATGACTCAGGTTCTTATTTAAAGGTTGACTTTTAAAGGTAACAAGGCAGGAGGGGATAATGCTAATGAAGGGTGAGATTTTTCAGAGAGGAGAGGAGCGTCTGCCAGGAAGGAGGAAGTAGTCTGGATGAATCTTTGTGGGGTGCTACATAATAGCATTTGGAGTCTGGGGGAAGAAAGGAAAGCTCTTATCCCCACTGCCATCACACTGCATTTAGAAAACTGGTGCACTCTGGCTTCGTATGAGTATCTGGTCAAGCCACAGTGAGAACAGAATGTTGAGCCAGCAGTGCCCTTCGTATGCAATTCCCCTACATAATAGGCTGCCCTGCATACTGTATTTTTCACTCCATAAGACACACCTGACCATAAGTCTCACCTAGTTTTTAGAGGAGGAAAACAAGAAAAAATATATTCTGAAAGGAACGGTGGATGTATGATTTTTGTGGTTCATGCTGTGGCCACAGACATGATATGTGATTTGACGGTGAGTTTGGGGTAGCCCAATGCAAAAATCCCGAGGATCCATGTGGATCCGTGCTTTGTAACCACATTTTTGTGCCATTGTGGCCCCACAAAACAGCAGATGTGTGATTTTTTTGGTGCAGACTGTAGCCATGGACATGCTATGCGATCTGATGGTGAATTTGGGGTGACCCAGTGCAAAAATCCTGAGGATCCATGTGCTTTTACCTCCCCCCTCCCAGGCAGCCTCCTTTATTGCTAGCGTCCCTTATCTCCCTCCTGATCGCTTGCTCAGTGATTTCGTTTCAACACCCCCTTCCCTTTTTCTAAAAAATAAAAAGCACAATCTGCTTTTCACCCCTGGGCATTTTGGCTCCAGGGACCACGCATTCACTCCATAAGACGCACAGACATTTCCCCTTACTTTTAGGAGGGGAAAAGTGTGTCTTATGGAGCGAAAAATACGGTAATTTGCCCCAGGTCACACCCTGCCCAGCTACACCTCCCTAACCTTTAAGTCACAGTGGTATGGCTGCAATGCAGAGGAATTCAGGCTGTTGGGCTGGATTCTTGATCCTTGTCCAGCTGCCACTATCAGCAGCTGTAGCCTCTTCGGAATTTGCATGATCTTACCTGCTCAGAAACATTCTGCTGCCCAGTTGCAGGAAGTCTGCAAGGAAGTTTGCAGTTATGTAACCCTGGGATTATCCCTGCTTGAAAGGTGTATACCCCAATCCACCTGTGCCTTCAGCAGACTGAATAATCCAACCTTTTTATCTGGCTCTGAACAGTAGGGATTGGTATGAATTTAAATAATTGTCTGTATTAAAACCTACACGCTTGACAATGTTCTTTAAAATGCTGGTGGTTCCCCCCCCCCCTTTGGCCCCTGAAAGGCTCTGAATGTGTTGCTACATCCTCTTATAATCTGCATTATTTCTGTCCCCTAGGAATACTATGACAAAGGTGATTATGTTATTCGGGAGGGAGAGGAAGGAAACACCTTCTTTGTTATATCCAAAGGGAAGGTAAGTTGCCACTGAAAATGCACAGGTATATTTGCCAAAGGGTAGGAGCATGAAGGTTTGTTTGGTTGCAATCACAACAGATGACTATTCTGCCCTTTCCAAGGACGTGAGTGATACTGAAATGAAGGTCACAGTTAGGGGAAGAGGAGAATTTGGTTTACTCTTCCTTTTTAAGCCAACCAATCGAATTTGCAGCTTGTGCACCAATAATGCACAGATTTTAAACATAATTATCCTTTGGATTTCTGTGAATTCTGCGACACACTTTTCTGCTCGAAGAGTCTACCAAAGAACATAAAAATGTATGGGGATTTAGGATCAAATAGTTGTAGAAATGAATACTTAAAATATGCTCAGGCAGCGACGATTTTAGACACATGCACATCAGGACAAACCTGGAAATGACCCCAAAAGTCACACAAACATCACAAAAAGGGGTGGAACAGGGCAGAATGCGGTGGGGTGGGACGACACAGGAGCAGAGCATTTTAAAGCTTTTTCCCATGGTGTTTCAAAGATATGCGATTTCACCTAGGGGCAGTGCCTTGAAACATAACCCCCCCCACACAAATTAGTAGTTGGCTGTATTTGAAATACATATATTAAATACACATGTATAAAATATGTATTCAAATATGTATGTTGTGGTAAAATATACATTTGCATGCTTTTTTTTAAGACAATAAACAATACAAGCAACATATTCTCATGACCACAGCTCCTTGTGCATTTTTCTAATCTATGGGTTGTACTGAAGAAGATTCCAGTGAAACAATCAGATTATCCAGGATCACTGTCCTACATTGTTATTCACTTACTACTTCGGCACCATGAACACCTAAAAAAAGTTTTACCACTTAGCCCACAGGATAGCATCTATGACTTTGTTTCAACCATAGACTTATTATACTTCTACGGACTTTCAAAGATTGACAGATGTGTGTTCATTTGATTTCAAATATATTAGAGAATTTACAAGTGTACACATTTTGTTTTTGTTGTACTAAATCATGTATATTATGCAATAAGAATTGCAGTGCTTTCTAGTATACTGGTCTTCGTGTGGCTTGTATTGTTTGTTGTGTTAAGTTTGCAACATAGGGGTTCGTTGTTCTGTATTGCTTTTTTAAAGGGCTGTATATGGAGCTGCCCTTGGATGTGAATCAGAAACTTCAATTAATCCGAAATGCAGCAGTCAGAATATCAGCTGGGGTTCCATTTAGATATCATATAACCCCATTTTTAAAACAGCTCCATTGTTGCCAGTTCGTTTCTGACTTGATTTAAGGTCAGAAAGATCCCCTCCTTTGCTCCTTAGACCTTATTGGGTGCTGAGATAAGCAGAGGGGGCCCTCTTGGAAGTTGCTCCACCCCCAGAGACTTGGGGGGTTACCCAGGAAAGGGTCTTCCTGGTGGTGGCCCCTAAGCTGTGGAGTTCCTTCCTCACAGAGGTGTGTCTGGCACCTTCATTGTACAGCTTCCAGCTAATGATGAAGATGCACTCTTTGCCTTGTTTTTTGACACTTGAGGAGTATATTTTAGGACCCACTTTATTTGGGGAGTTGCAAGTTATTTTAAACTGTTTTTAATATTATGTTTTAATGTTGTAACCCACCCTGGGACCTTGGGGTGTAGGGTCGGCAACCAATAATAACAACAAGTGCTGGATGGCAAAGTGAAAATACAGCTGTATGTGCCCAAGGTTTTACGTATGCCCAAGATACCTGTGGGTTAAACCACAGAGCCTAGGGCTTGCTGATCAGAAGATCGGCGGTTTGAATCCCCGTGACAGGGTGAGCTCCTGTTGTTCGGTCCCTGCTCCTGCCAACCTAGCAGTTCAAAAGCATGTCAAAGTGCAAGTAGATAAATAGGTACCGCTCCAGCGGGAAGGTAAATGGCATTTCTGTGCGCTGCTCTGGTTCGCCAGAAGCGGCTTAGTCATGCTGGCCACATGACCCGGAAGCTGTACGCCGGCTCCCTTGGCCAATAAAGCGAGATGAGTGCCACAACCCCAGAGTCGGCCACGACTGGACCTAATGGTCAGGGGTCCCTTTACCTTTTAAGATAACTATGGAGCCCAGCCAAAGCCTTCGAAAGCTTCATTTGAAAAACAGAACAAAATATTTCCTTTTTTTATGCAGAGGGCGAAGGGACTTAATCAAAAAACATTTATGTGTTAACTATCGGGGAACGAGCAGCTCAGCCGACATGCCGGAATAGACACAGATGGCGCATTACCAGTTGGCAAGCGCCAGGGATAAACACGTCTGCAGTTCGCTCAGAGAAAGCAAGCAAATATGTGCTGGCAGGAATCAGTCTGTGTTGGGCACATCTCAGGCGATTTGCTTATTGAATCTGGGAGCTGGCAAATCTGGGAACGGATTGGGCTTCCTGCAAGATATTTCATCGCGTTGTGTTCAGTGGGTTCCAATCTACAATCAAATGCTGTTGTTTTTTTTTAAAGGGGGGATTAGGGAACCTGTGTCGTTTCAGGTGCTGATGAACTCTTATCAGCCTCAGTCAGCATGGGTGATAGCAGACGGATGGCGAATAGGACCCAAAAGGCAGCAGTCTGATTGGTCCTAGAACAATAGGATTCAGAATGCAGTAGTCTAATTATTAGATGTTTTGCAATATATAGTTGCAATACATAATTATGACGTAACAACAGTAGTCATAAACAATAAATAAAACATCAGGAAATGGCCAACCACAGTTTCCACATAAATCATAATAAGATCTAAATTACAGATACCAAAAATTAATCGCAATAACAGCAACAACCCCAACCCGACAAAGAACTCTAAACAATAGCTCAGTTCAAGAATGGTGGTTCTTGTTGATAAACTAGGATGATAAATTGTATGGGTGATGAAACAACTATGGCCTCATTCATGCCACATATTTAAAGCACAATAGCAGCACTTCGCTTCCCTCCCAAAATCTGGGAGCTTTAGTTTGTTAAGGGTGCTGAGAGTTGTGAAGAGAGCGCTGTTTCCCTCACAGAACTTCAGTTCCCAAAGTGGTTTAACTCTCAACCCTGCTTCACAAGGAGTTCTGGGAATTGTAGCTCTGTGAGAATACAGGTCTTCTAACAACTCTGTGCATTCTGAACAAACTACAACTCCCAGGTTTCTTTGGGGGAAGCCACGACTGTTTAAAGTGCTACCGTGGTGCTTTAAATGTATGGTGTGAACGTGGCCTTGGTATCATTGTATTTGTGTTTGACAAGTGATTGTGTAACATGTAGCCCTCCAAATCCTAGGTTAAGGTTACCCAAACTGCAGAAGGTCAGACACAGTCTCAGCTCATTAAAACGCTGCAGAAAGGAGATTACTTTGGGGAAAAGGCCCTCATCAGGTGAGTTGAAAATTACATTTTAAAATCGCTAGCATTCACATTTGCTTCTAAAAGTGTTTATTATGCGGGATGGCTGAGGAGTTCAGAAGCAGGACTTGGGAATATGAATCCTAAGGGGGAAATTGACTAACCATTTTGCCCTAAAAATAATGAATATTTAACAAGAAGTGCCAATGAAAGAAGAGTGGCAGATGAAAATGATGGAATTTGCAGAAATGGCGAAGCTGACGGGAAAAATCTGAACCCAGCATGATCAAGTATTCCAAAACATAGCTGTCAACTTTTCCCTTTTCTTTTGAGGAATCCTATTCAGAATAAGGGAATTTCCCTTAAAAAATGGAAAACATTGGAGTAAATTTATACAATATTTGAAAGATCATTGTAAGCAATTGACAACACTAGAAGAGATATCTGAAGACTTGTAATGAGAAACTTTTTACCTTTCTATATTTATTTAAACTGCGAGGTATTTTGTAATGAGTTATATTAGAACTGGAAAATATATAAAATGCTCTGATATAAAGGTTATTTTTGAAAGCCAAGAGGCGGGAGGGAACGAAGTTGACAGGCTCTAAAGAGCCAAACATGTAAAGTGGATAATAATGATGTGATTATATATGTTTAAATGGAAAATTAATGAAAAAAAATTAAAAAATAAAAATAATGAATATTTGTGCTGCCCATTTCCCCCACTGATTTATCCTCCCACAACTTGCAGCCTGAGTCTCTTCAGTTTCAGTTGTATTTAAGTGTTCTGCTGTGATTTGAGGGTCTTTTTTCTACGATGAAGCGGTATATAAACTGTTATCAAATAAAGGATGTTTTAGCTTCCACTATGATCCATGACGGGAGGGTGGGGGGCAGATGAGCAGTGGCATCGCCCCCCCCCTCACTGGTGCTGTGTTCAATGGGACAGGGGTCAGTGTGGTGTAGTGGTTAAGAGCGATAGACTCCTAATCTGGTGAACCGGGTTCGCTTCCCTGCTCCTCCACATGCAGCTGCTGGGTGACCTTGGGCTAGTCACACTTCTATGAAGTCTCTCAGCCCCACTCACCTCACAGAGTGTTTGTTGTGGGGGAGGAAGGGAAAGGAGAATGTTAGCCGCTTTGAGACTCCTGAAGAGGAGCGAAAGGCGGGATATCAAATCCAAACTCTTCTTCTTCTTAAGCATATGCGGTGCTGGGGTGCAAAGATCCAGGCCACCCAGGTTGCCCAGTCCCAGGTGCACAGGAGGGCGGAGTCGGCCGGCCACCACAGTGTCTCACTGGCTCAGTTGCCCCCAAACTTGCAGCACAGAGCTGCCCACAGCAGAAGAGCCCATCGCGGCGCTCTGACTGGTGGGTGGGTTCTTCCCTGGACTCAACTCTCAGGCCCCGGACTCTTGGCCTAGTGCCTCTGAGAGCCCACGCCCAGGTGCCCCGCACCCCTAGCACCTAAGGGTAAGACGGCCCTGACAGGAGTGGAGCAAGGGATCTGTGAGGTTGCAAAATCTTGGGTTGGTGTGTTTGGTCTCCTGCAGGCTGCCGCTGCCAGCCCAGGGTTCCCGTAACCTTGCCACCACTGCACCTCAAGCCTTTCCTAGCGAGCTCAGCACCTCTGGGAGATCTGTCCTGCTGTTCTGTCCTCCTTATGCACCACTTCTGCCAATTGTACACAAGCTGACATCTAATACGCCATTTTTTAATATCTCTGTATTGGACAGAACAATTTAATCAGTGTGATGCCTTGATTTATTTCCGTTTACAGTGACGACGTCAGGTCTGCTAATATAATTGCCGACGAAAACGACGTGGAGTGCCTTGTCATAGACCGAGAGTAAGTGGCATCTTTGTGACTTTGTGCTCCCCACAGTCAAACAGCTCTTGGCATTAGAAAGTTCTTCCTAATGTTTAGTCAGAATCTTCCTTTCTTGTCATATGAATCTATAGCTTCATGTCCTAGCCTCTGGAGCATGGGTAGGCAAACTGAGGCCTGCAGCCGGATCAGGCCCAATTGCCTTCTGGATCCGGCCTGTGGACAGTCTAGGAATCACCGTGTGGATTGTCAGCATGCGCACATTCTTTCCCTCTCCCTCACACGGCGCCGCCTCCCCCTCCCTCCCTCCCTCCCTCCCTCCCTCCCTCCCTCCCTCCCTCCTCCTGACTTCTCCCCGCCCTGCCTAGAGGAGGAAGGGGACTGGACTTTGTTAGTGCCAGCAGCAGCAGTGCTCAAATGGCCACCATTTTAAGCAGCCCCTCTCCGGAGCCCTTTTGCGCACCACTCATCATCCCGCCACCAGCCCCTGCTGCTCACAAGACACAGGTAAACAGCCACCGGGGCTCCTGGTGCTCTTGTATCATTTTTTTTCCTTTCCAAAATATAGTCCGGCCCCCCACAAGGTCTGAGGGACAGTGGACCGACCCCCTGCTGAAAAAGTTCACTGACCCCTGCTCTGGAGCAACAGAAAACAAGCTTGCTCCATCTTGAAGATGGCTATCATGTCACCTCTCAGTCTTCTCTTCTCGGGGCACAATTAGCGCTGCTTCCATTCCGCTGCAGTTTGGTTTCCACTAAATATTTTGTTATTTATCTGCTATTTGTTGTAAAGTGATGTAGCTTAGGTAACTTTTTACTTCAACGTAAATGAAACAGCAAAACGATTTTTTTTAAAAAAACTAAGTAACTACTTATTGTTTGAGAAAACAGCAACAACGATGCAAACAATTACAAACTGCACGTACTTGACTGATTTCCATTCCTGAGCACAGGCAAACACACAAGACTGCAAGAATTTTCACTTCCGTTTCTGGTTTTGTTGCAATTCCCCGACATCCCTACTAAAGGCGCAGAAAGTCCTGTTGTTCTTTGTAGGAGAGATTTAAACACATACTTCATACCTTTCAAAATCAGTGAAAATTAAGAGTCGAACAAAAGTTGATTCCTGGATCATATCTGAAATAAGTAACTTCCACTAAGTCCCTTTTCTCTCTCTCTGCCACCGCCTTCTCTCTCCTGCCTGTCCCAGACGCCCTGTTTACCAAACATCCATCCTGGTTTGTTTGCACAAAGTGTGGGCACATTTGAGGATGTCAGCTATTTACTGAACATTCATTCTCATTCGTTTGCGGGATGAGTTATATGATTTTGACTCAACCAAATGTTATCTCACTTTTTCCAATGCATTTTCCCACCCCTGTCCTTATCACAAAATGTTCAGGTTTGTTGCACAAGAGCACAAAATAGACTTTAATTCCACAACCTGAGTTTGCCAGTGTGCTAAATCATTCATGGGAGATGAGGTTTCCTAAAAGACTGCTTATCCACAAACTTCTCATTTCTTCAAATCAACTTTAATCACACACCCTGAGTTTGCCAGTCCCATCTGAAAATAGCGACAGTTTGGAAACATCCTCATTCCATCCTCGTACCTCTCCATGTCTGTCTGTCTGTCTGTCTGTCTGTCTGTCTGTCTGTCTGTCTGTCTCTCTCTCTCTCTCTCTCTCTCTCTGTACCATCCTTTTTCTTTCTCTCTCTTTCTGACACACCCTTCTCTGCCTGTTTCTTGTCAAACCGCTCTTGTTTTCGCAGTCAGCAAATATAGGTTAATGAAGTTCCCTGCGGGCCACATTACATAGTGTGGTGATGTGAGTTCAGCTTGGTGGGTCAGAAGTTGTGAAGGACTGTCACAGAGTGTTAATTTCCTATAATTGCATTCAAGCAGGTGCAATCAGGTTTTTTGTTTCGTTATAATTGGTTTTTACTAAATATTTTCTTGTGTTACAAAAACAAGCACATAAACAAGGAAAACAGCGTCTCCATTTTCAATTAATGGAGTCTTTTTCACGGTTTGATTACATTTGCTATGAGACAGTACTGTCATAGACACCATGTGGTTGTGGGGGAAAGAAAGTGGGGAGAAAGAGATGTGGAGGGCTAATGTTATTTCATTCTATCACAGCGTGTTTGTGTAGGGTTTTGTAATAGATGTAACTCCAGAACTAGCCCTATTAAATATCTCCCAAGACAACAACACGCATACACATGACAAGGAGCTCATAGGTCACTTACTCTCAGCAGCTAGAAACATCATGTCAGGATACCGTGAGCTGGTTGCCCAGGGAAGTATAAAGGCAAGGGAAAGTTTCTTACGGTCCTTTTTTATTTCAAACTTTACAGAGAGAGGCTCTAGAACCAAGCCTCTTGGATAATGGTGTTGTCCCAAATGAATCTCCACCCTCCTGTCTCTCCCACTACTTCATCATCATCATCATCACCTCCTCTATGGGTGCCGCTAAGTGCCCTTTGTCTTTGAGCTCTTTGCTCTCCTACTTTTAAGGCCTGCCGGGTTCTGGAAGATGGTGGGTCTGGAATGCTTTCTAGTGACAACATGTCAGCCAGCTGTTCTGACTCGCCCACAATTTCCCAACTGTCCCCTTCATCTGCTTCTGAGCTGTGACCTCCCTCAAACCCCTGTTGTAAATCTATACTGCCTTCCTCCTCCTCCTCCCTGGAAGGGGAGGCGGTCTCCACCATTTCTCCTCTGCCCAGTTCCTAACACATTACAACTAGACTCTGGAAGGTCCTATCAGGAGTGAACATAGGCAGCTGGTACCAAAATTTATGAGGAACTGCCCTACTAGAACATTTAACCAACAAACTTAAACTAGCACGGGGACAAGCAAAGGAGGATGCCTTGACTCCGATGTGGCTCCCCTTTATCACTTATACAGCACAAGACAATGTCATCACACATAACAGCATATGCATCAATATGACAACCAGGTTTTTCAGTGCCTGTGTATATTGCAGCCTCATGCAGTGTTTGCCCATTGAAGCTGTTCCGTTCAAACACAGCAATTATCTCTGGGTGTTTTTATTCATTACCATATGTCTGGCTAACGAGATCTAAGTAGAGATCAAAGATACTTCTGTGGTATATTTAATTGGGGGGGGGACGACAAACTGTCGAAAATGTGTTCTCGTCGCTCCTAGCAATGATCTTCCATGTTGGTTCATTCCTTTTGTTCTGCAGAACCTTCAATCAAACAGTTGGGACTTTTGAAGAACTCCAGGCATACCTTGCGGGTTATGTGGCCACCCTGGCTCGGGACGATGAAAAAAGACAAGCTCAGTAAGTCTTGCAGCTGATCCTTGAAATTGCATGGAAAGTAACCTCTTCAACATTCTGTAGGGTTGGTGGCACATATCTACATTACGACAGCAGACCTGCTAAAAGGGAATACAGACTGCAGTGCCTCCAATTTTGGACTCATGGGTGACCCAAGTTGCTGTGTTTTTTGTCTGTTTATTTATTTACTTTTCGTTCAGCATATTCCAGCCACTTTCAAGTCCCGCAAATTCACAAGCTAACTTAGACCTCAAAAACTCTTGCGGCATCTCGGATTTAGGGTGAAAGAGGAGAGCACAAAATATGGTCTGAAGCTCAACATCAAAAAAACGAAGATCATGGCCACTGGTCCCATCACCTCCTGGCAAATAGAAGGGGAAGAAATGGAGGCAGTGAGAGATTTTACTTTCTTGGGCTCCATGATCACTGCAGATGGTGACAGCAGTCATGAAATTAAAATACGCCTGCTTCTTGGGAGAAAAGCAATGAGAAACCTAGACAGCACCTTAAAAAGCAAAGACGTCACCTTGCCGACAAAGGTCCGTATAGTTAAAGTTATGGTTTTCCCAGTATTGATGTATGGAAGTGAGAGCTGGACCATAAAGAAGGCTGATCGCCCAAGAATTGATGCTTTTGAATTATGGTGCTGGAGGAAACTCTTGAGAGTCCCATGGACTGCAAGAAGATCAAACCGATCCATTCTTAAGGAAATCAGCCCTGAGTGCTTACTGGAAGGACAGATCCTGAAGCTGAGGCTCCAATACTATGGCCACCTCATGAGAAGAGAAGACTCCCTGGAAAAGACCCTGATGTTGGGAAAGATGGAGGGCACAAGGAGAAGGGGACGACAGAGGACGAGATGGTTGGACAGTGTTCTTGAAGCTACCAACATGAGTTTGACCAAACTGTGGGAGGCAGTGGAAGACAGGAGTGCCTGGCGTGCTCTGGTCCATGGGGTCACGAAGAGTCGGACACGACTAAATGACTAAACAACAACAAGAGCAACATAAGATCACAGCATAGAAGCATTTTGTTGTTTTCCAGCAGAGCTGCTCAGCGATGATGTCTTCCAGTCCATCTATGCTTTTTGTTTTTTGTGGATTTTCTTTAGTATTTTGGCTGTGTTACCATAACATATGGCACCACTGTGAGTGTCACTGCGCAATGGAGCAGGGGGATTCCTATGCATTGGCCACAATCCAGAACCTCCCCCCCCCTTTTTTTAGTTTTGCATTCAGTTCTTTGCATGTATGCTTTCCACTTTGCCATTCTCATAAATGATAGTAGGAAGCTCTTAAGTACAGCTGTTTAATTTTTTCTCAGAAATTCCTATCTGCATGCAATCTTAGCCATTCCAGCCCTCCTCCAAACTGACTTAGCCTGGGAACAACAGTTTGCTGTATAGCAGCACTATATGTGCACCATCACTGCAGACATAATGCCACCTTAAGTAAAAACTGAAGTGGGATGGATTAATTGTAAAGGATGGTGGCTTCAAATGGACTTTATCTGCTACTAGCACTGTATTTTTCCTTTTAGTGCTGATCAGAACCATGGAAACACAGGCACCCATCACAGCAATATTCGGCAATATTAGGCAGTCTCAGTATCGTTTTCATTTTGATCAGTTTTAATGGATTATCCAAAAGACCATTAATGCAGAACAGGAATCAGTGCTCAAGTTGGAGAAATTACCATTGGCATTCTGATGAGAAATTATTTGGCCCTCACTTCGTTACAATAAACCTACAAAAGGCCACTGAGAGATGCAATAAAAGCAGATGGCTGTTCATCAAACAAATTGCCATTTCAGACCCGAGGTACCCAAACAGAGAGATTGCAATCAATATTTAATGCCTCATGAAATGCTGCCACTAAAAAGAGACTTTCAGCAGAACAGCAGGTGACAGCTGGACTGCATCTGCATGTATATTTGACATGTGGACAGGAACTCTCAAAACTTCATTAGAAAAAGATCGCATTCTGTTCCAGGTCAAATCTTCCTTTAAAAAACAACAACACTATTTTCCTATTATTTATGCTAACTTTTCTCCTTTAAGAAGACATGGAATTATTTTCTCCTTTTACATGCTAAAGACATTCTAATTCAAGGACACCCAAAATGCTACAAGATGTTCTTAGGAAGTCTTCTCCTATTGAGACACACCTGCCATCGTTACTTTGATGACTTATCCAGGACAAATAACTCACAACGCCTTTCCTCTGAGCCAGGAAGAAGCCCTCCTTCCTACCCACACTGGTGGTTTCTTCTTAAAACTTCAGTGAGCTACGAAAAGGTCTTGAAACTGAGCTTGCAGAAACAAAATAATTTAAATAATTTTTTGGGGGGGTCTTTTCCTCTGCCAGCTCAGACAGAAAAAGGCCATGTGTGAGCTCATTGCTCCAGGTGCTTGAGGAAAGATACCTTTGAACGACGTGGGGGAACGTCGAAAACATTTTTCGAAAAAGGTTATCAGACCACCGCAGCAATTCTTGGTTGCGCACTCAGTGAGATTGAACTGAAGGGGGTGTTTTATTTCTTTTTAATGCAGGGTTTCTTCCTTGGAGCAGCTACCCAGCGACGTCTCTTTGGAGATGATACAGCTGAAAGAAAAAGTAACCCAGTTTCCTTCCTCCTGCCCATTTCAGAACCTGGAAATTGTCGCTACCCTGGGTGTTGGTGGATTCGGAAGAGTGGAACTTGTAAGAATTTGCCTTTTAAATGTTTTGACTGCTGCTTCTGATCTGAATGTTTTGGTGTACCCAGGCCAGTGTGGATGATCTTGCACTTCCTAGGGCCTCAGGATTCCCATATTTTCAAGTGCATTCTCTAACGCAGGGGTTGGCAACCTAAGGTCCGCGGGCCCAATTTCCCTCTGGATCCGGCCCGCGGACAGTCCTGGAATCGCCGCTTGGATCGGCGTGATCGTTCGGGCTGCACCACAATTTTTTTTGAAGTTTTTTTGGGCACCATTTTCCACACACACACACACCGCAGTGGTGCCTCCTCCCTCCCTTCCTCCTGGCTTCTCCCCACCCCATGGAGGAAGGTAGCTGGGCTTTGATTGGTGCCAGCAGCCAGCCAATCCGAAGCCTCGCTGCCCGCGTGCTGACACGCCACCTGCCTTCCTTTTTTTTTTTTAATATAATTTTTATTGAATTTTCAAATTTTAATACAAAACAAAAAGGAAAAAAAGAAGAAAGGAAAAAAAGAAAAAGAAAAAAGAGAAAAGAAAGAAATAAACACAAATAGATTCTTTCATAACCCTCTTTCATTGACTTCCCCCCACCCCCACCCATGCATCCCAATTATCAAACTTAATTCAGCAAGTTCTTGTTTCATTCCTTAAACCTCTTCTTATTATATTTGAACTTAATTCCCTTTGTTAGGCCCAACTTATTTATCCCATTTTCTTATATAGATTCTTTTTCTAAGATCGATCAAGGTTCTTATACCATAAATTTCCCCATTTTCATATTAAAATATAAGTCAAAATTATAAAACCCAAAAGTCATAAAATAGTTTTAGAACTTTCTATTTTTCCCCCTCCCTCCTTGTCCGGATATCTGTCCCTTCCTAGATATCTGCCCTCTTATATAACTCCTAGCCCGGATTCCTCACATCTGAGGCTTCTAACACCATTTGAGTCTCTCTCTGCCTGTTTTGTTGATAATCCTTCTTATTGATCTTCAGCTCTCGAGGGATGTCTAGTGCGGTCTCTTCACCTTCTCTCCAATCAATCCTAGTTGAAAAGACTTGCTGCAGGGGTTCTACCAGATGTTCCCTTAAATCACATTCACCAGTGCCAGAAAAGAGGAGGAAGTCCCAGTTATATTTCTTCATTATTTCAGCTTCCCATCTATAGTGTCCAAAAACTTCCTCCTTTACTTTTCTCTTTTCAAAATCCATAGTCCAAAAAACTTCTCTGTCCCCTTGCTGCATGAAGTCCTGTTCCTGTACTTTTTGCCCTCCAGACTCCTTGTCCTCCAACTTCAAAGAAACTTTTTCCAGTTCAGCTGCAGAATCTTTCAAGGTCAAATCCTCAGTTCCATCAATAGAGTTACTTGTTTTTGAAATCAAAGTCGTGAGCTGTTTGTCCATAGCTATCTCTTGCTCTTGTAGAATTCCCACGAGTAAAAGGGCTCTTTCTATTTCTGCTTGTAATTTTCCTTCTGCAGCCATTGTAATGTCTCTGGTTTCCCCTAGGGGGATTACCATTTTTTTCCCTTTACCAACAGTCTATTACTTTGTTGTTACTTGTTGTTACTTAATTTCCAGCCACTTCTGGTTAAATGTAACACCTTTAGATCAGAGAGATATAAAGATACAGTTCTTGTCTTGATTCTGCTGTTTGACAGCTCAGATGACAGCTGTCAAACTCCCTTTCTTTCAGGCTAGGCTAATGCGGGGCACTCCCGGATCCCGAGTGGGGGTTCCCAAAAATTTTCCAGATACACCTCTTCCTCCAGCACAACTTAAAAAAACAAAAAAAGCTTGTTTTCCCAAATTGATGGAATCTTTTATCAGTCCCAAAAGACAAAAAGAAGATCTTTTAAATCCGATCTTAGGCTTTCGCTCCTTGCTTCAGATCGTACATGCAGGGGGGGGGGTGCGGACTTCCTTTTGACACAGCCCCCCCGTTCGCCAAATTATAAGGATTAATTTCTTTTAAAATCCAAATTTCGTTTTACTCACGAGGGTATTTGTTTCAGTCCAAATGTCAGGAAGAAAGTTGACGCTCTCCGGCAATGGCTTGCGGCTTCGCTCCACCGAGGTAGCGGTCGACTCTCAGCGCCACGCCACTCCTCAGACCTTCTCCGCAGCCTTTAAAAAGGCTCTTCGACTGTCGAGGAGGGCGCTTAAGGTGCCCACCGAGTCACCAGGTCCACAGGTATCAGCACCTGTGGTTTCTAAGGGTCCCCGCGTCGCCGGCGCGGCAAGACCTGTCCTCGATGGAGCCGATTCCCTCCGGAGCTCGGAGGGAATCCGCCATTAAACCGATCGCGTCAACCCGGAAGTCCACACGCCACCTGCCTTCCAGCCTCTTCGCCCATGGCCACGCTGCAGGCATCGTGACGGGTGCGTCGTGATGGCAGCATCACAGGGCTTCGGCTGGAGCCAGGGGAGCCTGCATGTGTCACTGAGCACTTGCGAGAAACGGTAGCTCCTCTCCCATTTTCCCTAACCACTACCTTCCATTACACTAGCGATCAGCACATCTTGCAAGCTGACAATGCTGGGGAGCAGGCAGCAATTGGTTGGCTGGCAGATTCCTCCAAATATATAAACAGGCTAAGACACATTGCAGTTAATTAGGCCAAACCAATCAATCATCCCCCCCACCACCTGTTTCTAATGTTCGGGTTGTGATTGCCATTGCACGACAGGGAGATACCAGCAGGGTGAGAATAGGGTTTCTAGAATGATAAAAACCTTTATGAATAAAATCCGAAGTGACTGGGGGCGGGGGAGAGAGCAAACTACCCAATGAGGACTGAGCATGCTCAATGGCCAATAGAATGCTGAATGGCTGTTTTGAAAAGAAAAGAAAAGTAGGGAGTGGAATTGACCAGCTGGAATCTTGAATGGCAGCGCGTCATACTGCCACACTTTGTCGCAGTTCTCACATGTTAATCAGGTCTAGTGGTTTTCTATAGCTTCATATTCTGTGGATGCTTGATCCTATAGCCGCCCCCCCCCCCCGAATATCTTAGAGCAGGCTGTGGCAATCACACAGGATCCCCGGACATTTCACCGTCTGTTGATCCTTGTGCCACCACTTTATTTCTCGCTGCCACCACCCAGGCCCTACCTGGGACAATACTGAGTCCAGGCATGTCCAAAGTCCGTTTCGGGGGCATAATCTGGCAAGCCAATTGGTTTAATCCGGCCCTTGTTCCAGTTTAGATCAAGACCCACAGCCCTTCACTTCATCAAATCTGGCCCTCTTTGAAAAAAGTTTGGACACCACTGTCTTAGACAAAACCGATCATATTGAAGGGCATTTCCCTCCAAAATTCTTGTTAATTGTAGGGTTATAACATATATGGACAAGAATCCCTTTCCTATCAACATAATTTCCATTATGGTCAGCACTTATCATTCTATTCTATTCTGTCTACTCTGCAAAAAAAACGAGGGACCAGGGGAGGGTGGGAGCTTATGATCGTGTAGCCCTTTAAAACTGTTTTTTCCCCCCAATGTTAACTCAGGTGAAAGTGAAGAACGAGAACATCGCATTTGCCATGAAATGTATCAAGAAGAAACACATAGTGGATACCAAACAGCAGGAGCACATTCACTCCGAAAAGAAAATTCTAGAAGAAGCCTGCTCTCCCTTCATTGTAAAGTAAATTGCTTTCTCTGTTTTCTATTCAGCTTTAACCACTGTTATAGAAAATGACACAGCCCAGGTATGGTTTAGATTAATAATTTTCCAGCTTGCTCAGATACTTGCGTTTTATGGGAGGTTTTGCATTGTATTATTATTTTCCCCTGGAAATTGTATTTTTAATAAACAAATTTGTTATTGTGTAAAACGTCTTGTGTGAGTTTTGCTCATAAAGGATAGCCTACAAATAATTTTAATTGACTGATTGATTTCCCTCCAATTCCCTTCAGAATGTACCGCACTTTCAAAGACAACAAATACGTTTACATGCTCTTGGAAGCCTGTCTTGGGGGTGAGCTGTGGAGTATCCTGAGAGACAGGTAATAATTTTTTTGTTTTCTACCTGAAGAATAACTTTTTAAAAAAATGATTTAGAAAGAAAGAAAGAAGCATGCCTTAAGATCCATGCTCAGTGGGGCTGTGTACAGACTACAGGTTTTTAGAAACTTAACAGGGCAATGTGAGTTATAATTTTTTATTATTATTTTATTTTATTTTAATTTTATTATTATTACATTTGTATCCCACCCTGTGGAATGCCCTCCCATCAGATGTCAAACAGATTGACAACTATTTGACTTTTAGAAGACATCTCAAGGGAAGTTTTTAATGGTTGGAATTTTATTGTATTTTGTTGGGAGCACCCAGACAGATGGGTGGCATATTATTATTATTATTATTATTATTATTATTATTATTATTATTATTAACCTTTCCTCCAAGAAGCTGGCGAACATAGTTTCCGTCCTCCCCATTTTGTCCTCACAACAACCCTACGAGGTAGGTTAGGCCAAAAGCGAGTGACTGGCCCAACGTTACCCAGTGAGCTTCATGGCCATTTGAACCCTGGTCTTCCAGGTCCTAGTCCAACACTCTAACCACTACACCACACTACCCATGGGGAGGTTTCTCGCATGGTCTCTAGACAAGGGGTTTAGAAATTACTAAAATGTTTCATAAACTTGCAATAAAGGCCCCTCCAGACCTGTGTTTTGTTGCAGGTGCATTTTACAAGTTCTTGACACAATATTAATGTGTTAGTGGTGAATTTGTGCTGCTTTAGTTTGTTCTGCAGTGCTTCCCCAGTGCTAGCACATTATTGCTGTCCAGAGGGGCTAAAGGGTAACCAAAGTAGGAGAATCATAAAATCAGAGTTTGAAGGGACTTCCAGGATCATTTAGTCCAATGCAGGAATCTCAACTAAAGAATCCTTGCCAGATGGCCATTCAACCTCGGCTTAAAAATCTCCAATGAAGGAGATTAATACAGTGGTACCTCGGGTTACATACGCTTCAGGTTACAGACTCCGCTAACCCAGAAATAGTACCTCGGGTTAAGAACTTTGCTTCAGAATGAGAACAGAAATCGTGCTCCGGTGGCAGTGAGAGGCCCCATTAGCTAAAGTGGTACCTCAGGTTAAGAACAGTTTCAGGTTAAGAACAGACCTCCAGAACGAATTAAGTTCTTAACCTGAGGTATTAAGAAGTTGAATGATTTCAGCAGGAAGTTCTTCGATACAAACTTGACTGGTAATGAAGCAGTGTGACTGCCCCCAAACATTTGCACACACAAATAGAGTTGGAAGTGGTTTTGGGCATGACCACCCCTAAATAGCATCATGAGTGCAAATAATCATGAACGTGCCATGAAAATGAAATCTGTAGGAGCCCTCAGGCTATCTACTACAGCCGCAGACCTACTTATTTAGACCCAGCTCTCCTTGTATCAAATAAAATGTGTGCGTGAGAGACGATCTTGATTTCTGGAGCTCAAGAACTGCATGGGATATGGAGGAACTACAGAACTACAGCCAGTGTGAAAAAGATGGGAAATGTTTGCTTTATTTCAGAGGGAGCTTTGATGAAACCACTACAAAGTTCTGCATTGGATGTGTGACGGAAGCCGTCGAATATTTGCATTACATCAGTGTGATCTACAGGGACTTGAAGCCCGAAAATTTAATTTTGGATGCTCAAGGATATATAAAGCTGGTGAGGTGGTGGTTGGTTTGTTTTCATTAATGCCCATAACTGTCCTGCAGAGAGAAGCTTGTTTTTCATCCAGTGCCATGCCCATTAAAGGGGAATTTTAAGAGCACTTAATCCTTGAAGCCTCTGTCGCACTCAACCCAAGGGTTAGGAAGGAATATTATTCCCCTGGGTGTGTCGATTCCACCCCTTTCCTCCCAGGTTACAATTTTAATTCACAAGAATTTTCCTGTAAATTGTGTGCTTGGTCTAAGTGGAAGGAATGATCCTCGAGGTCAGCAAATGTGGGAGGCCTCCTGGGTCAGATCTGAGCCTCTGAGGAATATAGTTTGCCAGCCCAAAGTCAAAGGGAACATTCACAAAGAAAGGAAACTTCTTTGCATTCCACTCAGGTAGAGTGAGGATGGAAACGAGCAAACCACCTGTAATCTCCTCCTTCCATGAACCACCCAGTTTCCGATTGACGAATTGCATCCATATTTTCACTCTTCATAGGTTCTTGACATACCTGTGTGCAGCAGAACCAAAGTACCCCCTCAAAATGCTAAGGTGAAAATAGGATAATGGAAGGCCCATAGCTCAGTATACATGCCAAGGTCAAGATTCAACCCCTGGTGTCTACAAGGTGGGCTAGGAAAGACTTGTGTCCGAAACCATGGAGAGCTGCTACTGGTTCGGGTAGACCAGGGTTTCCCAAACTGGGGTCTCCAGTCTGGACTACAACTCCCATCATCCCTAGCTAGCAGGACCAGTGTCACTGCCTCCTGTGGGAACACGTGTGGCGATCACACAGGGTCCCCGGACGTTTCACCGTCTATTGATTCCTGTGCCACCACTTTATTTCTCACTGCCACCACCCAGGCCCAACTGGTACAATACTGATTCCAGTCAGGGTTAAATTAGAACATAAATTTCTGTTTATTTATTGCAGTTTAACAAGCGTGTGGTTTCATAAACAGTATCGGTCAATTACATTCATGGGGTGCCTATCCAGACCTATAACTTTCGCTACCTGCTCTCACTCACTAAACCACCTCTCAGATATTTACTTGTCTTCCTAGTTCCTAACTGTTTCTGACTCAGCCTATTTTGCTACACTAACTCAACCTACCCACAGACTCTATCCCAATTCACTCCCACTCCAACCAACCACCCAACTCCCAATGAACTCTGCCCTTCACCCCTCCCAGAGCTGGTTTTATAGTCCCTCTGACTCCACACCCCTGGCAACCTGTTTAACTATTTCACCTCCAGCACTCTCATATGTTAACGTCACAACGAGTTCCATAATTTAACTATGCGCTGGGGAAGTAAAGGACTTTTCTGGAAGTCAGTGTAGGCACCAAGCTGGCAGAGGGAGCAGAACAGATGGAAGAGAAAAGCAACCTTTTTGCCATCCTGTACATTTTAAGTACAGTGGTACCTTGGTTCTCAAACGCCTTGGTACTCAAACAACTTGGAACCCAAACACTGCAAACCCGGAAGTAAGTGTTCCGGTTTGCAAACATCTTTTGGAAGCCGAATGTGCTCCGTTTTGAGTGTTATGCTTCCATTTTGAGTGTTATTCTGAGGTCTGTCTGTTTTTGCTATTTATTTTGTGTTTCTGTTTTTGCGGCTCTTTTGTTTTTGTGACTATGACTGTGTAGAACCCAGTTCAGTGACTGATTGATTGATTGCGTGACCGCAGTACATTGTTTATTGCTTTCATTTTATGGATCAATGGCTTCATTAGATAGTAAAATCCATGTTCAATTGCTGTTTTAGGGGTTGCTTTTTAAAGTCTGGAACGGATTAATCCATTTTGCATTACTTTCTGTGGGAAAGCGCGCCTTGGTTTTGGAACGCTTTGGTTTTGGAACGGACTTCTGGAACGGATTAATTTTGAGAACCAAGTTACTAGTGTAAATGGCAGCCCACTTCCCTTGGCCTTCCAAAGCCCACTTGTAAATGCCCTGGGTTGCGCAAAGCCAGCATGGGCTAGATACTGTAAATGAGAACAGCCAAAGCTAAATGTCTCACTGTCTGATGATAGTATTTTCTCTTCTCCCCATGAGGTTGATTTTGGGTTCGCTAAGAAGATTGGAGCTGGGCAAAAGACCTGGACGTTCTGCGGGACTCCTGAGTACGTTGCCCCTGAAGTCATCCTAAATAAAGGACACGATTTCAGCGTGGACTTCTGGTCTCTTGGTATCCTAGTGTATGAGCTGCTGACAGGAAAGTAAGTGCCAAGTCAGTTACCTCAGGAATCACTGCTTCTTTAACTCTTTACACAAATAGGTTATTTGCTGTTGTTTTGCTTGGTTATTATATTATGGAGAGAGTCCATATTGTAGAGCCCACACTTTATAGCTGGGTTCGAGGACGTGCCACGCCACGCCCCCCCCCCCCCCCGCTCCAGGTTCCAAATCCGCTAGCTCCGCCACTGCTCTGAAAAGCAGCAAGCTCAGATCCACAAGCAGCTGAATCAGCCTCTGCCTGGCATTGATGGCTTCTTCTCCTTCATCTCCACATGGTGCTCTCCTACTTCCGCCATCTTCTTCCAACAAACCCCCTCGCCCAATCCCTTCTGTCTCAGGCATCGCCCACTGTAACCCTGGCAACCTCTGTTTGCCCAGACTCAAGGATCTCTCTTTGCACTTCTCAATAACTTCCCCCCTCAGGCAATGCCCCGGTCTGGAACAGAAGCTTAGCCTGAATTTTTACACTTCTAAATCCAACACCTAACTGCTCACCTTGATTCTCAGCACCCAGGAACCTAGGGGAAGGCAGGGCCCCCACAAATCCGTAATAATACATTCATATTTCAGAATGATCTCTGTTTAAGGTTCAGTGTAGCCAAACTGTTAGGGGGTCTAGCTTTCTCCCTTCTCCTTCCTTCCTTCCTTCCTTCCTTCCTTCCTTCCTTCCTTCCTTCCTTCAGATTTGCATGGGCATTAAACAGGAAATAATATAGCTCAGTGGTAGAGCATCTGCTTTGCAAACAGGAGTCACCAGGTTCAATCCCCAGTATCTTCATTTAAAAGCACCAGGTAGCAGGTCATAGATTCATAGAGAGTTGGAAGGGACCACAGGGGTCATCTAGTCCAACCCGGTGGAAGTGACCCTGGACTGCTGCTACCAGTCAGAATAGACAATACTGGGCCGCCAGGACAATTATTGAGACTTCCTATAAAACAGCTTTCTGGGAATTTTACCTGTATCTAAAATAGAATTTCTCTTTTGTCATTACAAACTCCTTTTTACTTGAGCATTTTTCTCTTTTTTTCTTTTCCTTCTCCCCCCCCCCCCCGCCCAATCCATTTCTATAAATCGTGACATTTACTCTAGTCCTCCATTTTCTGGGGTCGATCAAATGATGACCTACAATTTGATTCTGAAAGGCGTCGAAAGGCTGGATTTTCCCAGGATAATCACAAAGCGGCCTGAAGATTTGATTCGGCGGCTCTGCAGGTGAGGAGGGCAATTTGGTCCCGAAGGTGTGAAAAGAATACTTTAGCCGTGTTACATTCTGCCAGGCGCCCAAAATCAAAGCTTGTTAAACTTAAGCCAAAACCTATCTTTTCTCTCTTTTGAAGCAAAAAAGATCCTGCTGAGATGTTTGGGTGTTAACTATTAAACTGAGTGTGTTTGGTTTTTGTTTTTTTAAAAAATGCATTGTTTGCGTAATGTTTACTGGGTGTGAGATACTTTATTATTTATTTTACAGTGCAATTCCGTGCAAGTATTGCTACTTGATTGCTCTGTCCACTTTGGGCATTCTGAGTGAAGTTAGATACGTACAATCAAAGTCTATAGCCAGGCTGCCTATTTATGCTCAAGCAACTTTTGCCCAGACCCAAAGCCTCACTGGGGCCTGCTGACTCTTCTCTTCAGATTAGGCTGCACTTGTTTCTGTGTTAATCAGCTGCATTTTGGCTTCCCTGTTCACATTAAAATCTTCCTCGCAAGTTGCTAGGCAACCAACATAAAACCGAAGACGTGAACTGGAAGTTGCTGCCAATTTGCCCCTTGAAGGTTGAGGTTCTGAGGCCTTTACCGTGTTTTCAGAGGCCTGCTTCTTGGGACTTTGGGATGGACACATCCCATTCTTGCAAGCCCATTGCACGTGGAAGTAAAAAAAAAAGGCAGGTGATCCAACGGCCTTGCTGAAGCTGAGCCAGCCCAGATCTTGGCTGTGCCTCGAGAGTGTCACCAGAGAAAGAGACAGAAGACCAGGCAAACTGGAAGAGCAAGGTTGCCGCAGAAGGGCACATGGACCCTGATCCAGGACCTCTCTTCCAGGTCTTCTGTTTGCCCCACTTCAAGCAGACTGGATTCATTGACTCAGCACCTCAGTGTCCTGAGTGAACCCCCCATCTGTTCATGCTCTTAGCCTCCTGTCTTATAATTAACTACAAGTCTGCAGCAGTTTTAATATGGCACACGGTGTACAAGAAGCTTCTACTCTGCTATACCTTGAGTGTGCAAAGTAGCAATGATCAGAGCATTGGTGCCGCACCCTTTGCAGTAAGGATGAGTTGTTCCCTTTGGCTTTTATCATTTCTTCTGTTGTGGGGGGGGGGAATGGGGTTTGGTTTTTACAGCCTCGGCCCCCTCCCCTATCAAGAGAAAAGATATCCCTTTCATCTTGGTCAGAAATGAAACAGTGATGCTGTTATGTACTGAGTTTAATAGGATCCAAAATACAGCAGTCTGATTGGTCCTAGAACAATAGAAGTCAGAATGCAGCAGTCTGATTGGTCCTAGAACAATAGGATTCAGAATGCAGCAGCCTGATTGGTCCTAGAACAATAGGATCCAGAATGCAGCAGTCTGATTGGTCCACAGGAGCCACCCAATCCAGCTCCAGGTGGAAGTGAATCCGCAACCTGATTGGCCTACAGGAGAATCCCGGAATTAGCCAATCACGTGGGGCCCATTGTGTAAATAAATAATGTATATAAAGCAATCATTCTGGGGGAACTTCCATTCCTCCTCACCACTATGAGCTGAATAAAGAGCATGAAATCCACTCTTGACTCAGAGTATATTTCAGAGGCAACAAAGAAAACAAGGCAAGCTGCTGCCCAGAACAAAGGTGTGTGACAACTTTTAAAGACTGTAGGAATTGCCCAACCCCTTAGCCCAGCAGTTCTCAACCTGTGGGTCCCCAGCATTTGGGGACCCACAGGTTGAGAAAGGGTGTGTTAGCCAAAGACCACCCACAAGCATCATACAAGCATCACAGAAAGAGGCGGTCTACAACAGAAATTTGAGAACAAAAAATAAATAAATCCTTCCAGTAGCACCTTAGACACCAACTGAAGAATTGCGCATGCACACGAAAGCTCATACCAATAACAAACTTAGTTGGTCTCTAAGGTGCTACTGGGTTTCTACAGGTTTCTACATGGCTACCTACCTATAACTAGAAATTGTGAGAGTATGACTTGTCCTCTGTCAAGATCCCTGCTAATGTTTGCTGATTGCCTTTTCCTGGCCAGTCTGGGTCATTCTTTTGATACTGTGAATGCCATGACTCCATAATTCATTGTCACAGACCTGTTTCGTTCATGCGTAGGAATCTGCTCTTTTGACAAGTCTGATTGGATAGTTTTCAACATTTGTTAAACCTGTTTCACAGAGGGGAGGCTCAGGAAGAATTTCCTGCTATGTGACTAGGGGAGTCTCAAGGCTGGCTAGGAATAAACATGGCCACTTTGTTGCTCTCTGTACCCTTTCAGCTCAGGTTTTACTGGTAAAGGTGATCTTTCATCAAGAAATTGGCAGGTTTGTTGAGAAAACAGAACCAAATAGGCAAATCTGGAAACTTTGCCACTATTTAACTGAGCCATGCTGTAAAGGCCATTTTTCACCACCTGTAGGTTTTGACATTTTGTGGACATGTGGTACGTGAAAATGCACTGATTCCCATACATTTATGATGACACATCATTGATTTTTCATAACACCTCTCTCTCACACTTGAGAGAGAAGTTGCTGAGGGTATTTCAAGCCATGTATTCTGGCGGCTGGAGCACACACACTCTCCCACTCCCCCACCCACTTGCAAATACCAACAAAATAATTATACTTGCTTATCGGCTTAAGGAGACTAACAGAAGAGATTGTAAAGGAAAAAGAGAAATTATATGAACAAGATATGATGTGGAAACACCAAGATAAGACTGGATAGAATTATGAACTTTGTCTGGACTGATTGGGACTGATTTGGACATTAACGCAGTAAGAAGATCTGAATCCCCCTTTGGATTTTGAAGTATGGGTTCCCCCAACAAAATTTAAAAATTTGGCTTTGTAATTTGGAATTTATGCGATGTGATTTAATTTGATGTGATTGGCCAGTTAATAAAAATTATTATTAAAAAAAAGCAAATACCAACAAAATGAACATTACTAGAAATCAGCCCCACTTCCTGCGGACCAAGAGCATATTATTTATAAGGTCATGCTGAAAGTTTCTCTGCCTTGATTTTAAATATACAACTGGTGCAAATGGAGGTTTTCTGGGGAAAGCCCTTGGAAGTTTCAAATCTGTTTGCTAAAAGGCAACTGAAGGGCACCAAGTTGGGGAAGGCTGATTCAGGCTCTTTTAATATAGATGATAGATAGATAGATGATAGATAGATAGATAGATAGATAGATAGATAGATAGATGATAGATGATAGATAGATAGATAGATAGATAGATAGATAGATAGATAGATAGATAGATGATAGATAGATAGATAGATAGATAGATAGATAGATAAATAGATAGATAGATAGATAGATGATAGATAGATAGATGATAGATAGATAGATAGATGATAGATAGATAGATAGATAGATAGATATAGATATAGATATAGATAGATAGATGATAGATAGATAGATAGATAGATGATAGATAGATAGATAGATAGATAGATAGATAGATAGATAGATAGATAGATAGATATAGGATCCAACCTGTTGAATTGCATTAGAACACAGAAGGTGATCGTATTATTAAATTACGAAGCTTCCAAATTATGGAGTGTTGACTTCGCTTTTGTTTTGTTTTGTTTGTAGGCAAAATCCAACCGAGAGGTTAGGAAATCTGAAGAATGGTATCCATGATATTAAGAGGCATAGGTAAGGAAAGGAATGGCGGGGTTCCTTGCAAACCAGGGTCGCTTCTTTCTCTCCTGCTTTTGTCTCTGATGCTGTAGAGCAGAGGAGAAACATGGAAGTCCTTTTGTGGCCACAAAGGCAGGATGAAGGTGTGATGTTGTTTTCTTCCGAGACAGATGCGCCTCTTGTCTTATAACCACTGAAGCCTCTTTCACTGATCTTCTTGTTCTGAAACTTCCTTCCTAGGTGGCTGAACGGTTTTAACTGGGAAGGACTCAAGGCAAGGAAGTTAACGTCTCCTTTAAAAAGAGAGGTACTGAGAACGTCATACTATGTGGCATTAAATGCTTGTCATTTGACCATTTGCACAAGGGTGAAGTCTCGTTTGCGTCAGAAGGGCCAAGCGGGGATTCGAACTCTGGTCTCACAGAACCTCTCTTCTGCGTCAATGGTGTTTGATTTCATTTGGGCAGGATCAGTGGATAGTTGCAATGAGTGCCATTGCCTGACATGGTGTTATTCCAGCATGCTTTGGGAATGTGGCTAGGAAGTTGTTCAAAGCTTATGTGCCTTAAATGCCAGTGGGGCTGGACTAGGTGATGATGGTAATAATTTTATTATTTGTACCCCACACATCTGACAGGGTTGCCCCAGCCACTCTGGGCAGCTCCTAGCATATAAAGAAACATAATCAAACATCAAAAACTTCCCTATACAGGGCTGCCTTCAGATGCCTTCTAAAGATTGCATAGCTCCTTATTTCCTTGACATCTGGTGGGAGGGCGTTCCACAGGGCGGGTGCTACTACTGAGAAGGCCCTCTGCCTGGTTCCCTGTAACTTCACTTCTTGCAGTGAGGAACCGCCAGAAGGCCCTCAGAGCTGGATCTCAGCTGATAGTTATGATTCTGTAACTGCTTTTTGCCTGGTGTCCCCCTTAAGATTTTCTTTACACATGTTTCTTCCGCAGCTTTCTGGTCCGATGGATTACAGCTACTTCGACCGATACCCTCCTGAACAGGGAACCCCACCAGATGAGCTTTCAGGCTGGGATAAAGACTTCTAAGAGGAGAAAAGAAGAAGCAGGCTTATAGAAAAACAAATACGAGCATCCACAGATTGTTTGTAGTAGTCATGTAACACAATTGTTAGGAGCCCAACCCAGCTGCATTCAGATCAAGGAGACTTCTGCATTTAGTGTGAGCAGGATACAGACGCCAACACCCCCCCTTTTAACTTCATTTGCAACTTCGCAGCATGACGGGTTTTGCCTTGTCCTTTGAAGGATGGGGCAGTGGCAGTGGCAAGAAGCATCACTCCTTGTTTAATTGCAAACAGAATTTCTTCATCTCTCATAGAGATGTGCATCACAGTGGTATCTCAGAAGTCAACCGGAATCCGTTCTGGAAGTCCGTTCGACTTCCAAAGCTCCTGCAGCCAATCAAAAGTCACGTTGGATGTTCGGGTTCCAAAGAATGTTCTCAAACCAGAAGTCACTTCTGGGTTTGCGGCGTTCAGGAGCAAAAACGTTTGACTTGCAAGGTGTTTGGGATCCAAAATATGACTGTATTGGCAACCGTGAGCCCTCAGTATGAGGAATGGAAAGATGCAGGAGAGCAGAGCAGCATTCTGAACGACTTCGTGGAGGTGGCCTATTCTGGTCATCTTCCAGGGTAAACAAAATCCACACTTAAAAGTAGCTTTTTAAATATCCCGCTCAGGTTGCGATGTACAGAAGCGCACAGGAGCCAAGCTGTATTTTAAGTAGGGCTTTATTCCAGTTGCAGTGTTGCATCAGCGTAAAGCAGTCTTCTTAACATCCAGGAATTGGCATACACAGGTGGAATTACTGCAACGCATATGCACCATACATATGCATTCCTACAGAAAAATGCTATTAATGTCAGTGCAGAGAAGAGCTAAAAGGATTGTGCAATATTGTTACAAGATGGCCAACTTACACTTTCAACAAGAAAGGCAATTATTGCAGAACAATTACGTTCAGTATGGTAGACTTTCCCCAAAATAACTGTCCTCTGTGTGTGGGTTTATATATGTATATAAAATGCTTGATTTAGCAGAGATTTCAGCAGAAATTTCTGAAGTCAATTCCTGTGCATTATTGGTGGCTCACAACATATTGAAAAACCATGAAGTGCAGAGTCAAAGAGCTGGAATTTGCTGCAGCTCCTCGGTTAGTATACGCCTAGTGCGGAAACTTGTTTCCACTGCCCTTAGGTTTTGATCTTTCCTAATATTTTTGTCGGTCTGCCTGGGGCAGGTGGTAACTGGAAACCAACAGGCCTCTAGAGGATCACATCTAACCCACTTGGACAAAAAGCATTATTGCTTTCTTGACTGGCCATGTTTTAACAGAGAGAGATTTTTAAAAGCATAGGTCCTGTTTCTATTTTGTAGAAAATGTTTAGTCTTCCAGTCTAATTGAAAAAACAAGTTGAATTAGAAATAGAAATCAAAGACCTTTTTGTTTCTTCCATTGTGGAGCAGTGGCTCGATGGCAAAAATGCAGAGAGCGACAGAGGAGGATGTCATATTTCACATCAGGTCATCTAACTCAGTGTTGTCAACACTGGCTGGCAGCAGCTCTCCAGTGTGGTCTTTCCCAGTCCTATCAGCAGATGCCAGAAAATGAACTTAGGCAGATAAAGCATGTGCTCTGCCCTTTCCAAGATCTAAGGCCAGAGGTTCATGAACAAGATACTGTATTTTTCGCTCTATAGGACGCACTTTTCCCCCTCCAAAAATTAAGGGGAAATGTGTGTGCATCCTATGGAGCAAATGCAGGCTCCTTGGCTTCAGCGATAGCAACGTGAAGCCTCCAAAGCACAGAGGGAAAGCTCCCCCCGCGCTCCGGAGGCTTTGCGTTGCTTTCGCTGAAGCCGCCTGAAGCCTCCGGAGTGCAGCGGGAACTCCCGCTGAGCTCCGGGGGCTTCAGGCAGCTATCTGCAAGCCTTTGGAGTGCAGCAGGAGTTCTCGCTGCTTTCTGAAGGCTTGCGGATAGCCTCCTGAAGCCCGAAGCCCCCGGAGCGCAGTGCGAACTCCCGATGCACTCCGGAGCTTCAGGCAGATATCTGCAAGTCTTAGGTTTTGATCTTTCCTAATATTTTTGTCGGTCTGCCTAGGGCAGGTGGTAACCGGAAACCAACAGGCCCCTAGAGAGTCACATCTGACCCACTTGGACAAAAAGCATTATTCCTTTCTTGACTTTTGAATCTTAGGAGCAGCGGCTGTCAATCACATTATTTGTTGAAAAAATTGGTGCAACACAGCAGGACCGTGAGCAGTGGAAAAGTCACCACTGGGATAGTTGTCAGATAATTCACACATTCAAGGCCCAGTACCACCAGTTAAAAGAGGGCTCCTGGCAAGGCTGGGGAAGATTTGTGCCTGGGATTTGGGGGAGCTGCTGCCAGGCAAAGGAGACTTTCCTGGGCTAGGTGGTGTGTCTCCGCATAAGGTAGCTGCAGAAATAGTAATAATAATAACAATAATAATAATAATTTATTTATACCCATCTAGCTGGGTTTCCCCAGCCACTCCAGGTGGCTTGCAACAAAATATTAAAATACAATACTCCTTCAGATATTAAAAGCTTCCCTAAACAGGGCTGCCTTCAGATGTCTCCAAAAAGTCTGGTAGTTGTTTTTTCCTTTGACATCTGGTGGGAGGGTGTTCCACACTACTGAGAAGGCCCTCTGCCTGGTTCCCTGTAGCATTGCTTCTCACAGTGAGGGAACTGCCAGAAGGTCTTTGGCGCTGGACCTCAGTGTCCGGGCAGAATGATGGGGGTGGAGACGCTCCTTCAGGTATACTAGACTGAGGCCGTTTATGGCTTTAAAGGTCAGCACCAACACTTTGAATTGTGCTCGGAAACATACTGGGAGCCAATGTAGATCTTTCAAGACTGGTGTTGTGTGGTCTCGGTGGCCGTTCCCAGTCATCAGTCTGGCTGCCACATTCTGGATTAGTTGTAGTTTCCGGGTCAGCTTCAAAGGTAGCCCCATGTAGAGCGCATTGCAGTAGTACAAGCGAGAGATAACTAGAGCATGCACCACTCTGGCGAGACAGTCTGCGGGCAGGTAGGGTCTCAGCCTGCGTACCAGATGGAGCTGGTAAACAGCTGCCCTGGACACAGAATTGACCTGTGCCTCCATGGACAGCTGTGAGTCCAAAATGACTCCCAGGCTGCTCACCTGGTCCTTCAGGGGCACAGTTACCCCATTCAGGACCAGGAAGTCCTCCACACCCACCCGTCTCCTGTCCCTCAGAAACAGTACTTCTGTCTTGTCAGGATTCAAGGCAGAGGTGGGAAATGTATTGGGCCTTTGGCTGTTATTGAACCACAACTCCCATCAGCCCTAGTTAGCACAGCCAATGCTCAAGGGAAATGGGAGTTGTAGTCCTTGTAGTGTCGGGGGATCACCTGGTGACTCATCCCTGATCCTATAGAAAACACTCAAGTGCTTGCAGGTACCAGTTAGTAATACCAAAGACTGTGCGGTGTCTCCAAGATCTGTATCTTCTTTAGTGCACATCATCTATATTTTTGTGCCCGGTTTCTAGAAGGTATCAAATATGTAAAGGCTGTAAAACTTTTTTTAAAAAAAGAGAAAATAGATGGGTTGTTTTTTTCCTGTTTATTTGTATATATGCCCAGTTTTCATATATGCCTATTTTTTAAACGAGAAAGTATATGTTGGTTTTATTACACAAGAGTGCTGCTGGTATGTACACACAGGGAGAGAAATGCCTTCGTCCTTTTTAAACCGGCTGTAAAATGCATTGTGTGCACAAATAAATCTATTACACGGCACCTTCAACATGCTCTGTTTGTGTTTTCCAACACCCTCCTTCATGGCTGGCCAGAATGCGGGCTTCATTGCATTGGTATTGCAGTGAAGATGTATTGACATCAGTGGGGTCTTTAAAGGTAAAGGTAAAGGTACCCCTGCCCGTACGGGCCAGTCTTGACAGACTCTGGGGTTGTGCGCCCATCTCACTTAAGAGGCCAGGGGCCAGCGCTGTCCGGAGACACTTCCGGGTCACATGGCCAGTGTGACATCGCTGCTCTGGTGAGCCAGAGCTGCACACGGAAACGCCGTTTACCTTCCCGCTGGTAAGCGGTCCCTATTTATCTACTTGCACCCGGAGGTGCTTTCGAACTGCTAGGTTGGCAGGCGCTGGGTCTTTACTTGGGAGTAAATGCAATCTGGCTGCAGATTGATTTGGCTGCAATCTGGCTGCAGATTAATTTTGTGGCTGCAGATGGTGACAGCAGCCACAAAATTAAAAAATGCCTGCTTCTTGGGAGAAAAGCAATGACAAACCTAGACAGCATCTTAAAAAGCAGGGACATCACCTTGCCAACAAAGGCCCATGTAGTTAGAGCTATGGATTTCCCAGTAGTGATGTATGGAAGTGAGAGCTGGACCATAAAGAAGGCTGATCACCAAAGAATTGATGCTTTTGAATTATGGTGCTGGAGGAGACTCTTGAGAGTCCCATGGACTGCAAGAAGATCAAACCTATCCATTCTCAAGGAAATCAGCCCTGAGTGTTCACTGGAAGGACAGCTCGTGAAGCTGAGGCTCCAAGACTTTGGCCACCTCATGAGAAGAGAAGACTCCCTGGAAAAGACCCTGATGTTGGGAAAGATGGAGGGCACAAGGAGAAGGGGACAACAGAGGACGAGATGGTTGGACAGTGTTCTCGAAGCTACCAGCATGAGTTTGACCAGACTGCGGGAGGCAGTGGAAGACAGGAGTGCCTGGCGTGCTCTGGTCCATGGGGTCACGAAGAGCCAGATACGACTAAATGACTAAACAACAACAACAACAAATGCAATCTGTTTAGGACTGTGGCTGGAAGACATTTATTTTGAGAAACAATTATTTGGGGATTTCTTCTTCTTCTTCTTCTTCTTCTTCTTCTTCTTCTTCTTCTTCTTCCTTTACAATATGCCAGATTTTAAACTGAAAATAGCTTATCCACAAGGGTTTTCCTCTTGGTTAAGGAGAACAAAGGAGATGATCGGTTGGGTTCTATAACAGTGCTCTTTACAGTCCAAAAGTAACACCTAGTATTGCATTTGGAAGTGGGTTGAAAGCCAATACGAACTCTGTATGGAGCGCAGGTGTAACTTGTTCCCGGTGGTGAAAACACCAGGCAGATGGAAAGTAGTTTTGCGCAGGAAATTTTGAGGGTAATTCAGATGCTGGCTTTGCAGCAAAAGGGCTAATTGCTTTGCCAACTGAATGCAGGCAGTAAATGCAAAACCCACTGGTGTGGCCGTGGTCCCATCTTCAATTGCCAGATGCAGAGACCAAAGCATCTAGAAAACCCATGGAGAAGTCCCAAAGCCCATTTACTAGCCTATATTCTTTTATAAGGTGACAAAATGCAATCCTGCTCTTTAAAGGCCAGACATCTGCTCCATGTTCCTCTAAAGTCAAGTGACATTTTCTTGGTCGTGTTATTGCCTGCAACTCCAGGCAAAAGCCGCGGCGGGGAGCACACAGCTTCCAGAGTAAGGGCCTTTTTGCTGCTGCTTTTACAAAAAAGGTGCCGGCATGGGTTGAAAATGTGGGTGTGGGAAGCTGTGCCACTTAATCACTCATCACTTCACTAATTATATCCCCAAGGCCCATGGCACCCTTGGGCAGCTGCCAGGACCCAGGCAATCTGGCAAGGTTTGCCATGCCCACTAGTTTAATGCAATTTCCCCCCCAGCACGCCACCTCAAAAAGGATATTGGGAGAGGTTAAGGAAAGGGCAACCAAATTAATCACGGGGTGGAACAACTAGGAAGAAAGGTTGCAACATTTGGCACATTTTAGTTCAGAGAAAAGGTGAGGAAGAGGGGACACAATAGAAGAGCATAAATTATTCATGCACAAAGGGCATAAAGTTTTACTCCCTCATAATGCCTGAGTGTTGGAAAATGCAGGACAGATATAAAGCAGTACTTTTCCACATAGGGCACAATTAAACTATGGAACTTGCTTCTAACCAGGGGTGCCAACTTGAATAAAATATTTGGGCATTGCCCATTTACTTTGGTAAAAAGGTATAAGTAAAAGGACCCCTGACCATTAGGTCCAGTCGTGGCCAACTCTGGGGTTGTGGCGCTCATCTTGCTTTATTGGCCAAGGGAGCCGGCGTACAGCTTCCGGGTCATGTGGCCAGCATGACTAAGCCGCTTCAGGCGAACCAGAGCAGCACACGGAAACGTTTACCTTCCAGCCCATCCTGGCGGCGAGTCGGCCCAAAGACGCACTTCCAGGAGGTGTTGCTAAGCCTCCTCCTGCTGGAGAGCCAGTGTGGTGTAGTGGTTAAGAGCGGTAGTCTCGTAATCTGGGGAACCGGGTTCGCGTGTCTGCTCCTCCACATGCAGCTGCTGGGTGACCTTGGGCCAGTCACAGTTCTCTGAGGTCTCTCAGCCTCATGCACCTCACAGAGTGTTTGTTGCAGGAAAGCATTGTACAATGTTTGGAATAGATATAAGGATTTATTGGAAAGTAAAACCCCTAGGTGGTTGTCACCAATGGAAGCGAAAGCAGTGAAAAAAATTAACATGGACTCTAATTGGCCTAAGTATTGTGAAATTTTAGAATATGATGGCGAAAGACTGAAGCTACAAAGTTTTGAGAAGCTAAAGCATAAAGTTCGAGATTGGTTACACTACCGTCAGATAAATGAGATGTTTAAGCAGGACAGGAAACTTGGTTTTCAGAAGGAGAGGTCAAAGTTAGAAACAGAATTGTTAGAATCCAATACTAAAAACCTATCTAAAATGTATAATTTGCTGCTGAAATGGAATACACAGGATGAAACAGTGAAATCAGCTATGATTAAATGGGCACAGGATATTGGTCATGACATTATGTTTGACGACTGGGAACAGTTATGGACCACCGGTGTTAAATTTACGGCATGTAATGCCCTGAAAGAGAATATAATGAAAATGATCTATAGGTGGTACATGACCCCAGTCAAATTTGCAAAGATTTACCATCTGCCCAATAACAAATGTTGGAAATGTAATGAGGCTGAAGGTACCTTTTACCATCTTTGGTGGACCTGCCCAAAGATTAAGGCCTACTGGGAAATGATCTATAATGAAATTAAGAAAGTCCTTAAGTGGACATTTGTAAAGAAACCGGAGGCTTTTCTCTTGGGCATGGTCGGCCAATTGGTATCAAAGAAGGATAAGACATTCTTTATGTATGCAACCACGGCAGCAAGAATCCTGTTGGCAAAGTATTGGAAGATGCAAGAATTACCTACTCTGGAAGAATGGCAATCGAAGGTGACGGAATATATGGGACTGGCAGAGATGACCGGCAGAATCCGTGACCAGAGGAAAGAGACAGTGGAAGAGGACTGGGGGAAATTTAAAACATATCTAAAAAATTACTGTAAAATTGTGGACTGATAAGATGTTAAGGGGTAGGAAACAAAGAACTACAGCTGTAAATCTTAAACTTCAAGGAAATTTAAAAGGGACTTAACTAAAGACTGATTGATGAGTTGCTCGAAAAATGGTAAAACAAGGATGTGGCGAAGGGAAGGCATGGGGAAGTCAATTTTTGTTGTTTGTTTTTGATGTTTGTGTTTGTCTTGTATTGTCATTAATATGTGTAAAAACTAATAAAAATATTTAAAAAAAAAAAAGAGTGTTTTTTGTGGGGGCGGAAGGGAAAGGAGAATGTTAGCCACTTTAAGACTCCTTAGGTGATAAAGCAGGATATCAAATCCAAACTCTTCTTCTCTTCTTCTCCAAGGAGGAGGAGGAGGAGGAGGAGGAGGAGGAGATGATGTCTTTGACTTGGGGGTTGTTTACCTACTCAAGGACAGGTGGGAGTTGACATCTGGGCAAATGAAGAGGAATTGTGGGAGATAGGGAAGTGAAGTATGTCGGTTCACCGTTTATACACTACATAAAGATAAAGGGACCCCTGAACATTAGGTCCAGTCGTGGACAACTCTGGGGTTGCAGTGCTCATCTCGCTTTACTGGTACAGCTTCCGGGTCATGTGGCCAGCATGACTAAGCCGCTTCTGGCGAACCAGAGCAGCACACGGAAATGCCGTTTACCTTCCAGCCTGAGCGGTACCTATTTATCTACTTGCACTTTGATGGGCTTTCAAACTGAGAGCGGTACCTTTCAAAGGTTGGCAGGAGCAGGGACCGAGCAATGGGAGCTCACCCCGTCGTGGGGATTTGATCCGCTGACCTTCTGATCGGCAAGTCCTAGGCTCTGTGGTTTAACCCACAGCATCACCTGCATCCCTCATTTACTTTGGTGGCCCCCCTCAAAAAAATTTTTGGGGGTGCCAAAGGGACCTTGGCCCCTAGGAGTTGGCACCTATGCTCCTAACTTGGATTTGATTATAGCTATTACCGCCTGCCATTGTGTTGCCAGGCTGGTCTTTGCAGTCAGCTGCCTCCTACTTGGATCCGGCCAGGTTTGTAGTGTCAGATTAAACCCGCAGAGTCCTCTAGGCAGTCAAAACCTGGGGGGAGGCTTGCAAATTATCTCCTAATACGCTTTTGTAATTGTCTTTCTAGATCAAGTCAATAGTATTTTGATCCACTGTTGCGGGGCCCCTAGAAGGCCTATAGACCTGCTCTTCCTATTTGATAATCTGGCACTGAACATCTGGCTGGCCACAGAACAATTGACTTGATGGGCTTTCAGTCTGATCCAGGTGTAGAATTCCTACAGAACTTTGCATTAAAAGCTTTTAAAAAAAATTTTTCAAGTGCTTTAATGCTCTCCTCGCAACAGCTCAGAGAACAAACAACATCTATTTTACTTCTGTATAAATGAATGCATGCACATAAATATCACCAACCCTTTCCCACCTGAATTGCCTCTTTTCAACATGCCACCTTTTTTTTATAATTTGGCTTTGAAGTTTTACCCAGGTCTTACCTAACATCTTTTTCGGGGGCGGAAACCTGCAATGTGCATTGAAGAATGGAAAAGAAAAGAGAACTTTGATCTCTGGAAAGTTTAGATAAAAGACTTCTCTTGCCCCTTCCTTCACCACATGGGGATTTTTCAAAAGCTGTTTTATGAAAAAGTTGTGCTTTTCTTTGCCATCTTATCATTCTCTATTATGCTGATACGGCGTGCAAAGAATCCGCTTCTCATAAACCAATCCTTTCTGGTGGGCCACAAACTAATTCCCATTCCCGTTAAAATCTGGTTAGTTGCTCAACCAACCCAGAAAAGGCTGTATCCGGTTTAAAACCCTAACATTTTTTAGCTCATCAAAACCAGTCTCAGTCCTTTTGTTCTCCAGAGTAGCATCCGATCCACACAAAGGAACTTCACTATTACAGGACCCCTACATTCCTAACACACCAAAATGAATTATTTCTTAACTTCAGCTACAATGGGGGTGGGCGAATCTATCGCGATTGGGTCTTCTCTCTTTCTCATTTTTATTCAGTTCAGATTTGCAGGCAATAGGGGGTGGGAAATTTACTTATAATTCCCTCCCACTGCATTCTGTTAACAGATGCCTTCCATCAACAGAGCAACACCCATTGCATTCAACACAACCGGCAATTTAGCAGCTTATGGCTGTCAACAATGAGTCGCTAGCGCTGGCCACATTGGGGAAAACGTCTTCTAAGTATAGGTTATTTCTGCAATTCACTACCGTCAACCCAAGTGTCTGCCTATTGCAGTCCTGGCTAGCCTTTGACTTACTATGATAAATGCCCAATCTTCTAGGGACTTTTGTTGCTTGGAACTGCAGGAAGTCTGTGTGGAGAGTGGTAAAGGTAAAGGGACCCCTGACCATTAGGTCCAGTCATGACCGACTCTGGGGTTGCAGCGCTGATCTCGCTTTATTGGCTGAGGGAGCCAGTGTACAGCTTCCGGGTCATGTGGCCAGCATGACTAATCCGCTTCTGGCGAACCAGAGCAGCACACAGAAACGCCATTTATCTTCCCACCAGAGCGGTACCTATTTATCTACTTGCACTTTGAGGTGCTTTTGAACTGCTAGGTTGGCAGGAGCAGGGACCGAGCAATGGGAGCTCACCCCATCACGGGGATTCAAACCACCGACCTTCTGATCAGCATGTCCTAGGCTCTGTGGTTTAACCCACAGTGCCACCTGCGTCCCTAATGTGGAGAGTGGTAGGAACATACAAAACTACCCGAGTCCATCTATCTCAGTATTATCTATGGCACCCGCCAGCAATTTTACAGGGTTTCGGATATGGGACACTCCCAGTGCTTTCTGAAGAAGTCAGGGATCGATCCTGCGACCTTCTGCATGCAAAGCAGGTGTCTTAACCCTGAGCTGTGGCCCTTACTAAGAGCATCAAGTGTTTGATGGGTTACAGCAGTGGGGTGTTATATAGTTCAACTGACATCAACTCTATTTCCTGTAACCTACCTTAAGTACGGGAACGTGGGTGGCGCTGTGGGTAAAACCTCAGTGCCTAGGGCTTGCCGATCGCATGGTCGGCGGTTTGAATCCCCATGGCGGGGTGAGCTCCCGTCTTTCGGTCCCAGCTCCTGCCCACCTAGCAGTTCGAAAGAACCCCTAAGTGCAAGTAGATAAATAGGTACCGCTTTATAGCGGGAAGGTAAACGGCGTTTCCGTGTGCTGCGCTGGTGCTGGCTCTCCAGAGCAGCTTCATCACGCTGGCCACGTGACCCGGAAGTGTCTCCGGACAGCACTGGCCCCCGGCCTCTTAAGTGAGATGGGCGCACAACCCTAGAGTTGGACACGACTGGCCCGTACGGGCAGGGGTACCTTTACCTTAAGTACAGAGAGTGAGAATTTGGGCTTTGTTGTTTTTTTTAAAGGAACTTCTTCCAAACTGAAAGCCTATTTATTTATTTAAAACCTGTTTGTCATCCTTTACAAAACAAGGAGGGAGCGTGTATCCTGTTTTAAACTATTCTGTGCAAAGTGATATTAAAAATCAAGAGAGAGAATGAAGATTCACATTAAAAAAAAAATTTTTTTTTTACTTGTACATAGTAGTTTGCAGTGAAAAATTCCTATTACTGAAGGAGAGAATCAAATACAAGTCAGGCAAGCTTATACATCAGTAGTGAAAAGTGTCCCTTCTCAGTGTGCCTCCATCCCATAAATTTGGTTTCGATGGCATGCAGCTCCTCTAATTATAGATACATAATTTTGTAAAATTAATGCAAAAACCAATGTTTTTGAGAATACTAAAAAGTAGAACTTAATTAACACACAGGAAGGCAACAAACATAAAATAAATTAAAGGCATGAATAGAAGCTTCTTTCTATATACAAATATCCTCTGGGTTGTTTTTTTTCCTTTTAACTTTACTGACGCCAACTGTACAAGCATTACAATTCCTAAGCAAAATAAAAATAAAAATGTACAAAGTCTTATTTTAATTTAAAAATAAAAATGGGAAAGGAGATAGCTTAATATTGTCAGCTCCCCAGCAAGAGGAACCTTTGAAGTTGCAATATAACTCTAGTGAGTTGGAAATGAAAGCTTTCCGCTCCATTCCAAGCTCTAGAGTTTTGCTTGAATACAAGAAAGATGCACAGTGTTTTATCGGCAGAAACTGGAAGGCACTTCGTATCTTCTGTGAGATGCATAGCAATCATATGTCAAAGTCCTTCCCAAGCGCTGGCCTTTCCAGGTAGTGTGGTCAAAGCGCACACATTTGCACGCATTGCATTCAGCACCGACTTCCTCTGACAAAAGCAGACGCTACTCCCCAATTTCCATCTGCAAGCACGAGACCAAATAACTCTCAGCCTATGCACTGTTTGCCTGCTAATCCGATTGCCTAGCCATGATACATGATTGCAGGCTGGATAGATTATAATTCCAGAAAGCCATGGGCTGATGACTCAGCCTCTGCTTAGTCTTTGGTTCCACTAAATAAAGCTGAGCTCATGGATATGCAGTTTAGCAGCCTTGTGCTACACTCGATACGTCTGCGCAGTATTGCTCTAAGGCTATGAAAGTGGACGTCACTGAACTTTCATGATTTCATACGCAGCACCAGCGCAGGGACAGCTTGATCAAGAATTACGTGAGAAAGCCATTGCTGGCAGGGTGGGAGTAGACGGGGCAGAAAATTCAAAAGCGCAAGATCCAGGAATTCGTCGCAGCCATGAGTAAATCTTCTGTTATGGGATGCAACCTTTTTTCCTCCAAATGTTTGCAGCTTCTCATGGTCCACATCAGGAAATGTGGTTTTGCTGTAATTGGAAGCTGCCATATGATTTTGTATCAGCTTGCTCATTGGGCTTTGGTGAACTCAAGCTCTCCTTGCGCCAGTGCTGTTTTGGGGAGGAACTGTTCTCCGTTCCTCAACAGTGAGGGATGCTCTAAATGTGATGCAACGCATTTTGGGGGGTGGGGAGGATGACCCAGGCAGGGCTCTGGGCATTAAGGATTTTGTATGCTGCCTGCTTGGGAATTGCAGGTGGCCAGAACAGATCCTGCTTGAGATTTTCCCATCAGCCTCTCCCTGACCCCCTTGGGCCTGATCCAGCACGGTTCTCCTTCCATTCTTATTTCAACCGGCTTGCAGGCACCTGTGCACATGACATTAGCATTCCAAGTAGCCATTCCTTACAAACACACAGGCTGAAACTGCATACATGATTGCTAGTGATCAGGTTCATACATGTCACTGAGCACGTGGAACCTCGCACCAGGAAGCTGAAAAATGCATACACACAAGATCATGTTTAAATCACACCTGACAGGGCTTAACTACCAGCGCTAGGAGCTGTCCATTACACAAAGAAGCTGTAGGAAACCTTTGGCCCTCCAAACGTTGCTGACCTCCAACTCCCATCAGCCCCAGCAAGCATGGCCAATGGCCAGGGGTGGTTGGGGTTGTACAACAACATCTGGAGGGCCATAGCAACCTCCTGGGAGTCCCCTACTTTTCTCTTCCACATTCCTGCAAAGACCAGCACTAGGTCAACAAGTAGGATTTTGTTGGATTGACTGCCCGTGCATAGTGATCTTTAGTAGATATGCAAAGAGAAGAATATTTTTTGATTGCAACATAAAGGTTTCCATTACTCTGCGAAAGGAAGCCCTTGTCTGTGTAGAGGCAGGCACAAACACAGAGCCCTTCTGACATGCCACAACAGGGAAATAAACACCTTACACTGGATTTTCTTAGGTTCTTTGCGTATGTCAGAACCGATTGTGTTGTTCAGCACTTTGGGAAGTTCTCCTGTAACCTAAGGCAGAAAGCTTTGCTTCAGACACAAAACATATATCTTAAATCTCCTTCACCACTAGATTCTAAAAGAGTGGATTGAAAAAACCAGCAGTTTTGATGAACCATTTACAAAGCTTTGTACAGAAATATACGAAATGGTCTTCCTGCCAATCTTCATATCATCTTGACAAGTTCTTTGCAGATTTCATTCCCCCCCATGCATAGCTTGCAACAACAAGATTTGTCGCTTGCTTTACTGGTGCTGAGCTTTCCATTCCCCCACCACCATATTCTCACAGTAAGAAAGTTACAGTCTAGTCCTTCCACATTGTGGCAACCTGTGGTGTGTTCCTTCTTGGCTCCTGCACATCTTTTCATTCATACTTGTTTAAAAATCTTTGGAGAATGAAATGCATTGGCAGTGCAAAATGGGGTCAGGTGGGGAGAACTGTTAAGTATAAAGTCAACGCAGGAGGTGTTGTTTTTTTAAGATAAGGCTTCTTGGGTTGCAGGGGAGGGTGTTATCTGCAGGCGCAGGATTCCACTGTCATGTTTGGGTAGACTTTGAGTACCACGTTCTTGTTTTCATCGAAGAATAAGATGCTGAGAGACGACATCTTGTCTGGGACGCAGCAAGGCTCCGGAATCCCAGATACCACACCCACAGCTCTCACAATGCTTTGGATAGTTGCATGGTTGGAGGGCTTCAAGGCCTGCAGAAGAGAAGAAGAGCAGTTAACTGGGCTGGGAAGACACAATGTTTAACTGATCCTTTACAACAGCACCACCATGAACAGATCTGCAGTGCTTTTATACCAGGTTTAATCGCCAAGGCTTCACTGAAAGAACGATGGTTTATTCCGATGCTTTAGCTTTGATTGCTGTTTTGGAATTTGTTGTTGGGGTTCTGGCATGAATATTTTGCCCTTACGGTTTGAACAGGGATCGCTCCATATTTCAGTGTTGTTAGGATACATGGGTTTGTTAGCCACCTTGATTATATATATATAATAAAATTCACTGTATGTTCTAATATCTCAGTTTGGTTTGGCATTATTTCAGGTTGATTAGAGATAAAGTAACTTGGAAGGCTTACAGCTCCCAGTCCTACATGTTTACGGAATTCAATGAGTTCCTCCAGCTACTATACGCCCCCTGCACATAGGTTAGCATTACTAATTAATTCTGCACATTACAGTTTATATAAGTGAAATAAATCCTCACTCAAGCCATCTTATTGGACACTGTACACCTTCCTTAACTGATCTGAAAACCAGCTCTGATAGAACAACTGGTTGGTGACCCAGGGCTTGAAATAGCTGCCATTTTGGATATTGCTTATCAAATGCAATTTACGAACCGTTTGCATGTCAAAATGCCACCTTTTGTATGTAGGATATCACTTATCAAATAAAATTGACAAACCGCTGCATGCCATCCTTCCTCTTTATTACATGATGTAATAAACAGAGGCTGCCCAGTTTATACTTGACTTGCTCTGTATTGTCTATAAAAGGACAGGGGCTGAATGTGGCTCTCTCTGTTTGGCCCGTTGGACTCTCCTTAGGTAGGTAACAAACCCTCTTTCACCAGGTCACACCTCTCACCAGCCCAACATCGCGCCCGCCCAGTGTTTTTGTCTGGTTGGAACGTGTCCTCCAGCTCTGATAAAACTTTTTGGTTTCCTGGGGGGATGGAGAGAGGTGTGTGAGTTCTGGGTAGATACTAGCTTACTGCAAAAAGGTAAAATTCACATGTAATTCTCTGCCCACTTTTGCCTCTGACCCAACCAGTGGCCTAGTGTGAGCTGCCAGGGCCCGGGGCCATGCAGAGGGAGGGAAATGGACAGAGCACGCATGCGCACTCAACTGCCTAACAGCGTCTGCGTCACTCTGTAGCTGCAAAGATAAGAAAAGAGAAGCCGATCCATTGTTTGGTAAGATCACTTCCTGGTTCACACAGAAGCCATTTTCAATGGAGCCCAGCGACAGACGTGCCGAGCTATATTGAGGCAGTGCTGGGTGTGGAAATTTTGCACCCCTAGGAATTTTGTGCTCAGGGCAAATGCCTCTGTGCCCCCCCCATTCTGCGCCATTGGCCTCAGCCACTGCTGGCATGTGCCAACCACCCGTCCTGTGAAGGCTGCCTAGAAGGAAATGCACCCTTTGGGCAGAAAAATGTTTCTGCCTTGATCTCTTAAGATAAGTAAAGGTAAAGGTACCCCTGCCCATACAGGCCAGTCTTGCCAGACTCTAGGTTTGTGCGCTCATCTCATTCTAAAGGCCGGGAGCCAGCGCTGTCCGCAGACACTTCCGGGTCACGTGGCCAGCGTGACAAGCTGCATCTGGCGAGCCAGCGCAGGACACGGAACGCCGTTTACCTTCCCGCTGGTAAGCGGTCCCTATTTATCTACTTGCACCCAGAGGTGCTTTCGAACTGCTAGGTAGGCAGGCGCTGGGACCGAACGACGGGAGCGCACCCCGCCGCGGGGATTCGAACCGCCGACCATGCGATCGGCAAGCCCTAGGCGCTGAGGTTTTACCTACAGTGCCACCCGCGTCCCTTGATCTGTTAAGATAGTTTCCTGCAATTATTAGTAGCAACAAAGCACATCTTGCCAAACATGCACAATAGTGGCCATGCCTATGCAAAATCAGGTTTCCTAACTGGATGTGGGAACATGCGTACAAATTGATGGTGCCCGTATGGTTTTCCCGGAAGTGATGTATGGAAGTGAGAGCTGGACCACAATTAAGACTGATCGCCAAAGAATTATTGCTTTTGAGTTATGGTGCTGGAGGAGACTCTTGAGAGTCCCGTGGACTGCAAGAAGATCACACCTATCCATTCTGAAGGAAATCCTCCCTGAGTGCTCACTGGAAGGACAGATCCTGAAGCTGAGTCTCCAATGCTTTGGCCACCTCATGAGAAGAGAAGAGTCCCTGGAAAAGACCCTGATGTTGGGAAAGATGGAGGGCACAAGGAGAAGGGGACGACAGAAGACGAGATGGTTGGACACTGTTCTCAAAGCTACTAGCATGAGTTTGACCAAACTGCGGGAGGCAGTGGAAGACAGGAGTGCCTGGCATGCTCTGGTCCATGTGGTGACGAATAGTCGGACACACTAAACAACAACAACATGTTCCCCCAGCTGTCTCCAGTTACCAGGACTGCATGTTTGTAGCCCAGAAAGCAGCTTAGCTGGAATATGAGCCAGCTCTTTGGGAGGAAAGCGGGGACTGTATTCTGTCCCCTCTCTGCCCCTTCCCCATCAAACAGCTAATCCAGGCAGATTCCAGCTCCCCTTATCACGCTATGTAGGGCTATCTCTGGCTGCTGCACATGCACTTCGTTGGATTTGGCCTCTCACTCCATTCAAGAGCAGGTGGGTAAGATGTGTTTTTAATTTCAGTGCAAGATGCAATTTCCCTCCCGGTAATCTTTAAATTCCTCTCCAAAATGGAACATAATGTCAGCAGACCTCTCTCCCTTTCCATGGATGATTTGCTGAAATGGAAGGTGTAGCAGTTTATAAAGAGATCTCTGTTGCATCTATTAATGCCCCAAAATGGGAAAAGGGGATTCTTCAATGCGCTGCTGTTTGAGCCATTCAATATCTTATGCAAGAATAATTTGCAATATATTGTTCTCTGTCTTTTGTTCCTCCCCCAGTGTTCCTGTTAAAGGATGTAATCCATAAAATGTGGGGTGGAGTGGGGCAGGGAAGAGGAGGAGACCTTCGAGCCCATTGTCTGGATTTCTTTTCCAGAAACATTTCTAGAGGTCCCACGTCTTTAGAGTATGTACAAAATGAAGTCAGAAAACAGGAGAAGACTATTTTACTGCAGGCATACGAATTAGGACAGAGAAATGAAGGCTCTTATGCTATCCCTAGGCGTGCACAGGAATTTTCTAAGGTCCTTTTGCTCTCACCGAATGCCAGGAACAAAAGGTTGCATTAGGGATCCATGAAATATCCATTGTGTCTTATGAGCTAAAAGGAATTGGAAACAGGTGCTCTGCTGATGTCAAGTCTATTTTATTAGGAACACTGGGAGGTTATGCTTCTCCAAAGTCAATTACAGTTTCTGAAAGGGGTTGTGAGTTTATTGTTCTGCTTTTGTGGTTTTATGCACAAAATAGCAATAAAGATGTTTGCTGGCCTGCAGTACCCTTCCTGCACGGTTGTGGTATGAGAGCAACTACTCTCCGGTTGACGCAGAGCCTTGCTTGGATGCGGTTTTCAGTTTAAATTTAAAACTCTTGGTTTTCCCTTCCAGGCACTGCACTAAGAAATATGAATGAACCTCTTGTTACTCAGAGCCAGCCTAGACATTCAACAGAATCAAGCTGTAAAGTTTTTCCTGGTCTTCAGGCTATAGTAAAAAGCATCTCAAGGAGGATTCCCCCTGCCCCCGCTGTTCATTTCCTATGTGCAGTTTTTATATGAACGTACAGTGCGGCACTTGAAGCAATACAGTGCAGTATAAGTGACGCCATTTGGTTCTCCAGAACTGGGAAACAGAGCCTGCCAATATGGTGTCCCACCACCCCAGAGTTTGCTGAACTACAATTCCCATCATCCCTAGCAATTTGTGTTGCTGCCTGGGACCAATGAGAGTTGTCGTCCAAAGCATCACATGGGCTACCCATCGTGAAAACTGACCCACAGGGTCATACTAGATGTGAGGGCTGCAGTTCTATGTGTTTAGACACAAAACTGCTCTGATCAAGTGTCTGAGCGAGGAGAAGGGAATCCTTCTGCCTACCTGAAGCTTCTCTCCTGAGCTGCTGTTCTCCTCAGCTGAACTCTGACACTGGAAGTGGACTCAGCTATCCAAAAAGTTCTTTGGGAGCCATAAGCATTAGCCGGCCCAGAGAAAGTTGAGCTTCGTGCCTCCTTCTTGCTTTTAGAATCAGATTGCTTATGCATCCATTTGGTACATTTGTAGCATATATTTCCTTCAAAGTGTTCAAGGTGGCATTATATTATTAATTGCAAAAATATTTGTGCACAGGTGCTGGCCGATTTACGTGCATCCAACTGACGCTTGATCGCATGGCGCCAAACTCAGAAGTGACCTGAAAACGTCATTAAAGGTAAAGGGATCCCTGACCATTAGGTCCAGTAATGACCGACTCTGGGGTTGCGGCGCTCATCTCGCTTTATTGGCCGAGGGAGCCGATGTACAGCTTCCGGGTCATGTGGCCAGCATGACTAAGCCGCTTCTGGCGAACCAGAGCAGTGCACGGAAACGCTGTTTACCTTCCTGCCAGAGCGATACCTATTTATCTACTTGCACTTTGACGTGCTTTCAAACTGCTAGGTTGGCAGAAGCAGGGACCGAACAACAGGAGCTCACCCCGTCACGGGGATTCAAACCGCCGACCTTCTGATCGGCAAGTCACAGCGCCACCCATCATTAAAACGTCACTAAAAGTCACTAAAATGTCATTAAAAGTCACTAAACGCCATTAAAAGTCACTAAAAGGGTGGAACTGGGTGGGCCAGAACATTTTACACAGGCCCTGCCAGAACTGACACATGGGGACCCGGAACATAACCCCCTGCACAAAACAAGGATTGCCTGTATTGCTATACAGTGGTACCTCTGGTTACGAACTTAATTTGTTCCAGAGGTCCATTCTTAATTCGAAACCGTTCTTAACATGAGGCATGCTTTCGCTAATGGGGCCTCCCACTGCCACCGCCGTGCGACTTCTGCTCGTATCCCGGGGCAAAGTTTGCAACCAGGAGCATCTACTTCCAGGTTAGCGGAACTCGTTACCCGAAGTGTTCGTAAGGAGGATGGTACATAACCTGAGGTTCTACTGTATAATTAAAAAATTGCAGTTTACAGCAATAAAAGCACACAACATATATTCTTCCCCATCATTTTATTCTGCGAGGCAGATAAGACTGAGGTGGCTGGCCATAGTCAGGGGGAAATAATAGCATTTATCTCTGTGGTGTGTGTGTGATTTACAAAATAAAAATAAAAAATGATGTGGGGGCTCCCATCTGTATTGGGGGCACTGTTGCTTTTTCTTCAAAACAAAAGTGGGCAATTTTAGCATTCTTTTCGGAAAGTGTTGATAATGTTATGTGTACACTGACCCATGTAGCAAAAACAGCAGCAACAGCTGCGGCGGCGACAAAACTGACCAATGCAGGCTTGTAAATAGTAGCTTGCAGGATTGTCAGTGAGCAGTTAGGGAACATTTTGTAAATAAATAGTAAGACTTCCACTCGCCACCTTTTTATTATTGTTAATACAGGTGACTAATGCCGTGAGCTCAGACAGATGGGCTGGTGAAAACACTCATGGACTGGTAACATCTGACAATTTTATTTGCAAGACAGGACTAATATGTTTATCAGCTAAAGAAACAAGCCTGTTCTTACGAAAGATTGACAGAGAAACTGAGGGAAGTCGAAAACTGAAGAATGAGTGTTAAATAATGTGTTGATTGTATAAAATTGTTTGGAAAATGAATATATATTTTTTTTAAAAAAGAAACAAGCCTGTTCGCCACCTGGAACATTATATGGGAAAGGTAGGACAAAAATATTTTGAATAAATAGCTGCAACTAGTAAAATAAATAAATAGGCATAGCTATATTCTGAAGGCTCTTGGTATCTAAACCTCATGCAGACCCCAGAGTCAACAGCAGCCTCTGCTCCCCAAATTGGTGATCAGCAAATTCTCCAGGGACAGCCCCAGATTTACAGAAGCTGCCCCAGTTTCTGATTTGATCTAAGAATGTTCTGCTTTTCCTTAGGACACCCTTATTTTCATTGGAGAAATGTTGGAGGGTATGGAATTATGTGACCCTCTGAGTCAAGGAGATAAGTAACTATGCAACCTTTAGAAGACAACTGGAGGCAGACCTGTATGGGGAAGTTTCTAGATGTTTTATTATGTTTTTATATACGTTGGAAGCCACCCAGACTGGCTGGGCTGACCCAGTCAGATAGGCTGGGAGAATATATAGTAAAATTGTTGTTTTTGTCAAAATAGGATGTCTCTGTTTTCATTGGAGAAATGTTGGAGGGTGACCTATCTATTCTTAAGGAAATCAGCCCTGAGTGCTCACTGGAAGGACAGATCCTGAAGCTGAGTCTCCAATACTTTGGCCACCTCATGAGAAGAGAAGACTCCCTGGAAAAGACCCTGATGTTGGGAAAGATGGAGGGCACAAGGAGAAGGGGACGACAGAGGACGAGATGGTTGGACAGTGTTCTCAAAGCTACTAGCATGAGTTTGACCAAACTGCAGGAGGCAGTGGAAGACAGGAGTGCCTGGCATGCTCTGGTCCATGGGGTCACGAAGAGTTGGACACGACTAAACAACAACAACAACAATGCCTGAAGGCCAGAAACAAAAGTGGACGTGGCTCTTACCATTGCACCATAGGTTGTATTTCAGCCACACACAAAACCAGAGGGTTGCTGCGCACACCCAAACCTTCCGTCCATGCAAACAAGAAGCATTGTCACAGGTCAATGGCACATTCCATGCAGGCAAAAGCACTCCAGGAGGGGGTGACCTGTAGGGATTCCCAAGAGCCATCTAGAGAGGCCCCCCACGTTTGCATCCTGGGCTTGAGTTTCTCCATCACCCATGAGCAACAGAGTAGATAAGAAAGAGGAATTCCCTTCCAGAAGCAATTTTCCGTCCTAGCTTTCCCTCTGAGTAGCAATTTTTTATGTGTGGGACTGTTGGAATACCCAGTCCTCTGCCTGCAGTACTTTTCGGCACATATATTTGTCTCTGCATTAGAGCAGCTCAAGACTTTGCACAACAGCCACCTTTTGTGTTGCGCAGGTGTTTCCTGTAGAAAACACATGAAGTGTAAAATAAAATAAAATGATGAGTGTCCTCAGACACCTACGGACATGTTTTTGGGAAGCTAGATGAAAGTAGGGCTGTTAGGACAGACAGAGTGGTAATGATTCAAATCCACATGGATTTCCCCTCTCCACCTCTCTGGTTTTATTATCTCCCCCAGCTCCCAGCTGGTCTGCATCTGGATATCCAGGATGCCTACCCGAGCGAGAGGGGGTTAATGGAAACACGGCAAGGAAGGGGAAAAGGAAGAAGTGTGAGTAGTTACAAAGGAGCAGAGGAAGCTGCCTTGTATCAAGTCACACCATTAGTCCATAGGAAGGGAGGAAGGATTTGGTTCAGTTCACATTTAAAGGCAACCCGGCTGAACTTGCACTTAAGATGGTGGGCCGTCTTGTGAAAAAAAAAATACCGTATTTTTTGCTGTATAAGACGCACATTTTTCCTCCTAAAAAGTAAAGGGAAATGTGTGTGCATCTTATGGAGTGAATGCAGGCTGTGCAGCTATCGCTGAAGCAAGAACAGCAAGAGGGATCACTGCGCAGCAACCCCTCTTGCTGTTCTGGCTTCAGGGATAGCCATGCAAAGCCTCTTCAACAACATTTGATTCAGATTTTTTTCCTTGTTTTCCTCCTCTAAAAACTAAGTGCGTCTTATGGTCAGGTGCGTCTTATAGAGCGAAAAATACGGTAAACAAACCAAAACACAACGATCCTTCCCCGGTTCGCGCTTCTCTGAATTTTGCAATGCAGCTCTCCAGCCAAGTAATGTGCATTAAAAAGCACATATTAAGGTGGGAGTAAATGCATATATTAGTGAAAACGACATATGAAAGTGCATTATGTCAGGGAAAATATCGCACAAAGGTGCATTAGATAAGGGATAATCACTTTGCAAAAATGTGAAGGAAAAGTCCCAATTGCCCAAGTAGGCTAGAGCATGGCACTGATAATGCCAAGGTTGCAGGTTCAATCCCCGTATGGGAGAGCTGTATATTCCTGCATTGCAGAGGGTTGGATTGGTGATCCTCAGGGTACCCTCCAATTGTACAGTTCTATGGGAATTTTGCATTGCAAAATTCAGAGAAGTGCAAATTTCACAGGATGGCTGCACTTTGGAGAGCAAACCAAATGCAAACTGCATTTAATGTCTCTAAATGCCCTTGCCCCTGCTGCACATCTCTAGGCCCCATCCAGGCACTGAACAGAATCAGCCCTACTTATTTTCTGCCCAGTGGATGCACCACGTGCCTTTCCCCTAGTTCCCTTGAAAGGAAGAGGCCTACCAGAAGCAATCCTTTGAAACATTATATGGGGAAATGACAAAATCTTTTGTTTCACGAGTCTTTAGGGGACTCTAACACGACTTTTGTTTGCTGTTCTTCTGCTTAAATGTAGTTGTTACTGATGTTTAATTTTTTTGCAATTTTTTTGTGGCTTTATACGCAGTATTCTTGAGGTGTTTCAGATTGTAAGCAGCCTTAAGGGCTTTATGAAAGGTCAAATGTTGACGGAATAACAAAAAAAAAAGGCCAATTAGTAGCCAGAAACCCAAAAAATTAAAATAAAAGCACACCATTGTCATACGGCATCAGCAGCAGAGGAGAATTCCTTCCCAGACCAAAGGCAACCATCTGCACACACCGTTCCAGGCACAGGAACTGATGAAATAGGCAACAGAATCTTACTTCAACATTGGCAATGAGTGAGAGTCCTTTACTGCACTTGAGGGCCACAGGGTCAAGCACTCTGCCTTCCAGCACCTTGTTGCTGCTCCCCAACATCAGCTGCCTGAATCGGTCACCTCACTCTGCCTAATGATAGGGCTGGCTTGGCCTGGGGCACCCAAGATTTGTTAATAATAATAATAATAATAATAATAATAATAATAATAATATTTATACCCCGCACATCTGGCTGGGTTTCCTCAGCCACTTTGGGTGGCTCACAGAGTATGTAAAACATAATAAAGCATCAAACATTCAAAACTTTCCAATACAGAGCTACCTTCAGATGTCTTCCAAAAGACCTTCGGGTAACGTAACTTTTGGGTTGTGAACGCGGCAAACCCGGAAGTGGGTTTGCCACTCGCACATGCGCAGAAGCTCTCTGCGGCACCGCGCATGTGCACAGAAGTGGTCCTCTGGTTATGGAATTTCTGGGATACAGCTAGGCCTCCAGAACAGATCCCATTCATAACCGGAGGTACCACTGTAGTTCTTTATCTCCTTTGTCATCTGAAGGGAGGGCGTTCCACAGGGAGCGTGCCACTACCGAGAGGGCCCTCTACCTGGTTCCCTGTATCTTCCCTGAAACCAGCAGAAGAACCTCAGAGGAGGACCTCAGTGTCCCGGCTGAGCGATGGGGATGAAGACGCCCCTTCAGTTAAAAGATTCGTTTGCTGCTTCTGAAGCTCTCCACATTGGCCTGCCTGGCTGCCATTCTCCTAGCGTAGGTTTTGTGGAAAGAGGCACACAGCAAGAAGGGGTTAGGATGCCAGGATGAGCCACTACAAGATAGGTCTGAACTTCAGGAGAGTGCCAGTAATAACAATGACATGGAAAAAGAGGATAGAGGAAAGATTTTTCTCCCTCTCTTATAACACTAGAATTTGTGGGCACCCAACGAAACTGAAACAGAATGTTGAAAGATTCAGGAAAGGTGAAAGCAAGTTTTTTTTTATATTATGCATAGTAAAAAAGGTAAAGGGACCCCTGACCATTAGGTCCAGTCATGGACGACTCTGGGGTTGCGACGCTCATCTCGCTTTATTGGCCGAGGGAGCTGGTGTACAGCTTCCGGGTCATGTGGCCAGCATGACTAAGCCACTTCTGGCGAACTGGAGTAGCACACGGAAACGCCGTTTACCTTCCCGCTGGAGCAGTACCTATTTGTCTACTTGCACTTTGACATGCTTTTGAACAGCTCGGTTGGCAGGAGCAGGGACCGAGCAACAGGAGCTCACCCCATCACGGGGATTCGAACCGCCGACCTTCTGATCAGCCAGCCCAAGGCTCTGTGGTTTAACCCACAGTGCCACCCGCATCCCTAAAATTCTGCATAGTATATAAATCTAGTTAACAATAATAATTTATTTGTGCTTTTATCTTGTGAACCACACTGAGATCTTTCGATGAAGGGCAGTACATAAATGTTAACAACAACAACAACAATAGTTATACTATGGAACTCTGTTCCACAGGAGCAGTGATGGCCAACAACTTGGTTGGCTTTAAAAGATGAACAGCCAAATCATGGAGGAAGAGTTGGCTATCAATAGCTACTAGTTACATTCCGAGACTGTAATGGTTCTGAATACCAGTTCCTGGAAACCACAGGAGGGAAGTGTGTATCTGTGCTCAGGTCCTTGGTGTGAGTTTCCCACAGGTACCTGCACCATGGCATCCACCCATGGAATCCAGATAGTAGCTGGAACATCCCATGTCAATGGCGTGATTTTTTTCTCCATCCTAGTGGAACCTCGTGGCTTAGGGCATCCTTCTCCCCAACCAAAGCACTTATTTTCCAGCACACTGATTTTTAGAAATGGGCTGCAACTTTTATAAAGCACTAAACACGGTTGTATTTTATTATTTTTTTAGAAATGGGCATGCAGGGGATATTAGGGATGATTAACCAGGCGGTCACGAGTTCGCACATTATTATTACCCAATAAGCAATTTATAGCATATTTGAATTCTGTAAAAAAAGCCTGCTGTAATTCTCCCCTGTAACTTTATTTTTATATCTTTGTGTAAATCAGTTCTGGATTCTTACTTAGCCATTAGGAAGGGGAGAGAGAGAGAGAGAGAGAGAGAGAGAGAGAGAGAGAGAGAGAGAGAGAGAGAGAGAGAGAGCCCTCTTACTGCATATTATGGTTTAATAACAATCAAGCTGGATTTTATTGACACTTTTAAGAAAGCCACATGCAGTTTGTTAAAAGGATGGGGCTGCGTTTTTGCGCACTGTGTAGAGATAAAGCAAGATTTAAAATAAATATATATCTAGAGAGAGAGAGAGAGTCAGCCCTGAGTGCTCACTGGAAGGACAGATTGTGAAGCTGAGGCTCCAAGACTTTGGCCACCTCATGAGAAGAGAAGACTCCCTGGAAAAGACCCTGATGTTGGGAAAGATGGAGGGCACAAGGAGAAGGGGATGACAGAGGATGAGATGGTTGGACAGTGTTCTCGAAGCTACCAGCATGAGTTTGACCAAACTGCGGGAGGCAGTGGAAGACAGGAGTGCCTGGCGTGCTCTGGTCTATGGGGTCACGAAGAGTCGGACATGACTAAATGACTAAACAAATATATATATATAGAGAGAGAAAAATACTGTACCTTTGGAATCGGGAACTGGCATTCACCTGAGCAATAATAAGCATCAAAAGATTTAGGGGAAATAATCCATTCGCTCCAGCCAATATCTGCAAAATCCACTTTGAGGTAGCGCCGTGTGCAGTATCTTGGCTCATTCCACTGCTTCCTTCTTGCCTTTTTCAGGGTCTGCTCATCGAACTGCAGCGTCTGGCTTTTCTGGTGGTTGTTCTTTCTCTGCTTCTTCTTGTTCTTTGCCCTCTCCGCCAGCCGGGGCTGCAGCGTTTTGTAGTGCTTCCTCTCCTCCCAACCTTCGTCTTCGCTGTACTGGTACTCGGCGCCCGGGAGCTCGTTGTTCTGCAGAGGCAGCAAGACGCTGGCAGAGCGCTTTTGCCGCCGTTCCCCCAGCCCGCGTTTCAAATGGCTGTCTAATTTGGGGAAGCTGGCCGGAAGCGGGCTCCAGTGCCCTTGCAAGCTGGAGACGACACTCTCAGGCTCCGAAATCGCAGAGTCATTCGCGTAAACGAGAATGTAGGGCTCGTAGCTGGGGTGCATGTTCTTCCAGGTGTGCCGGCCGACGGAGGCCATTTTGACTCCAATGAGCAGGTCGTTGTTTTGCTTTGCCTTGCTCAAGACTTGGGTAATGTTCTTCCACTGCCAAGAAAGGACATCCCGGAAAGCAGTGGAGACGTTGATGGAGTAATGCCCCAGGGTCCGGGTTTGGTTTCCCGATGGAGGAAAACTCAACAGCGAGAGGCTGATCTGCATGTCGGGCTTCCTGTGCCCGTGGCGAGAGCAGCCCTTGACATGAGGGCAGTTATTGCTATTGTTCTGCAGATCCCCAACATAGTAATGTAACAGAGCAGACAAGATGTTTTCAGACTTGGTGAGGGAGGTTAGGTTAAAAACCCGAACTTCTTTGTTGCCAGGGATCCCTAGGAGAAGAAAAAAAACATTTGTGTGAGGATAGAAAGGGTCAGGTAATCTGCCTGTGACTATCATACAAGTCAGTTTAACACAAAATTTCATTTCTAATTGCAACAGATATTCATTCATTTCCTTCAACAGGGCTGCCTTCAGGTGTCTTTTAAAGATAAGATAGCTGATAAGATAAGATGGGGATGGACACACCAGATTTTGCTTTGCTACTTTCTTGGAACAAAAAGGAAAATGTTAAATATAGAGGTGGGAATTTAATAACTAACAAGCCTGAGCTTGCCTTTTCATCCTCCCTCCCATGCAGACAATCAAAATAGTACAGAGTGAAGACTCTCGTCCCTAGATAGTTTGGTCAGTGATCTAGCCCTTTTAGGATTTTAGCATACTTCAGGTGTAGGTTAGTAGCAAAATGGTCCTCTCTACCCAAGAGCCATTTGCATAGAATCATAGAGTTGGCCATCGAGTCCAACCCCCTGCCAAGCAGAAAACACCATCAGAGCACTCCTGACATATGGTTGTCAAGCCTCTGCTTAAAGACCTCCAAAGAAGGAGACTCCACCACACTCCACCACAAATTCCACTGTCGAACAGCTCTTACTGGCATGATTGGTGCCGTGGCAATTGTTCAACTCCATGTAGAATTTAAAGCAGATGGAAAAGGCAAGAAGACGGAATTGTTTTCTCCAGTTCTGTTCAGAGCACATTGTGGGAAAATGATGAAGTGAAACTCAAACAAGAGGGTCACATTCTCGTTTAAAAGCCCTTCCACTGAAGATACCCAAAGCAGGCTTCTCGATGTTTTAAAAACTTGCTGCTCTTCATCAATAGATGTCACTGTTCTCCTGCATTTTCAGCTAGCAACTGTTAGGGAAACTCCTGCAAGCTGGTTCTCGGATGCTGTCACCACAGATGCTGTGATGTTACATTAGCTTTGATTTAGAAAAGGCAGAAAGAAACACATGCCTATAACTCTGGAAGAGAAGTGGGGGAAATAATTTTTTCATGCAGCAGATACGCATGAAATCACGGACAGTGGCCCAAGTAGATAGCCTGACCCAGAAGCCAAACCACAAGACGAAGGCTGCTCTCACAAGCGATGCTCAAATTGCTTTTTTACATTTCCCATATTTGTAGCTCTAATGCAATGCCTGCACAAACTGGAAAGCAAACTGGATTAAAAATAACTCTCTTCTGCTTTCCAGGCCAAAGCAGCAAACCCAAGTACACTTGCTTGTCAGTCTCATGTAATGGGATTTTAACATCCAAAGTTACCATTTAAGACTGGGGCATGGGGTGGGCTTGCTTCTTCTTTTCAAAGCATCCCTTGATTTCAAAAACAGGCCCAGAGCTGCATTTTTCATTCAGTTACAACCTCTTTGATTGGCTAGCATGGCCCTGGTAAAAATAGAAAACGATGGAGGTGCTACGTTGCAGCAGCAGTGACAAAGGTAGTCAAAGTGATACCGCCCCATCTGTAGTTGGACTACAACTCCCATCAGCCTCAGCCAACATGGCCAATGATGAGGAATGATGGGAGTTGTAGTCCAGCAACATCTGGAGGGCCACAGGTTCCTGGAGGAAGGTCTTGTTTCGGGATGATTTTAAAGTCAGGAAACTAATGTTTTTTGCTTTACTGGATCTTGACTGTTTTTAACTGGAAATTTTGCGCATGCACAGACACTCACACACAGATCTGCCTTGGGTCTTCAAGATGCAGTAGATATAAATCAAGCACATAATTTTTTTTGTTTTTGTTTTAATTAACAAAATTTATGCTGCTGGATTGCAACAAAACTTCTAAGTACATTTAATGACCAGAACCATATTGGAAGAATCAACACGGCTGTAGGATGATCCTGGATATCGGATTTCTTTAGATTTTTATTTGCTGCAGTAAGTTAAAAGCAAATAACTTATCGCAAGCGTGTTCCTTACTCCATCGCTGCCATTTCCTCCTTCTGCCATTTTGGGCACTTTCACATGGCTGAATCTGTCTCTGCGTTGGCACAGGGCTGATTTTGCTTAACTATGAGTCAAACGTGTCAAGGTGATGATGGAGTGATGGATGGATGCGGACAGATTTTTGCAGAAGGGCTGCTTTGTACCCTTCCCCCACCCCCACACGCCTGATTGCCAATTTCACATGTGCTTCACATATGGTTTGTGGGAATACACACAGGATATATATCCAGCCCCATAACAGGCAGTAATGGGGCTTCTGCTCGTGGAGGGGGAAGATTCTGCTGGCTCCCAACTTTGCACTGAGAAGGTAACACTTCAGGATGGGGCAGGCTGAGGCAGTGCAATTGTTTCCAAACCACAATAGTTAAACATTATTGATGCATGACACTGGAGTTGCAGTTGCAATGAAAGAATGTGTGATCAGGAAGCATTAGGAAACACTGTAACAGGTACATTCAACAGGCAAATTACCTATTACTCTATTCTGCTTTCCAGACCATTATTGTCTCCCAAAGCAGCTTGCATTAATTAAGGGGGGGGGGACAGGACATGTGAGGGAAGAGGAACGGACAGGGAATTGATGGACTGGTTCCCTGTCCATTCACTTGCTCTGGAAATTGGCACAATCTCGCCCCAAACCAGCACCAATTCTGGTGTCACTTCACCTCAAGCAGAGAAACAGGACATGCCATTTGATAAAGAAAATTCCAATTTCAGACCAGGGGCCTGTTCCCCTTCCTTTTTTCTCTGAGGTCTGGCCCTAAAGGTAAAGCAACCCATGACCATTAGGTCCAGTTGTGACCGACTCTGGGGTTGCGGCGCTCATCTCGCTCTATAGGCCAAGCGAGCTGGCGTACAGCTTCCAGGTCATGTGGCCAGCCTGACTAAGCCACTTCTGGCGAACCAGAGCAGCGCACAGAAACGCTGTTTACCTTCCCGCCAGAGCAGTACCTATTTATCTACTTGCACTTTGACGTGCTTTTGAACTGCTGGGTTGGCAGGAGCAGGGACCGAACAACGGGAGCTCACCCTGTCACGGAGATTTGAACCGCCGACCTTCTGATCGGCAAGTCCTAGGCTCTGTGGTTTAACCTACAGCGCCACCTGCGTCCCTGAGGTCTGGCCCTACCATGAGGCAAAGCAAGATGACTGCCTCAGTTGCAGATACTGAAGGGGGTAGTAGCAGCTGTAGTCCCTAGAAGTGACTATTATTCTTTATTCAGTTTGTGTACTGCGCTATGCCTGTAGATCTCAGGGCTGATCTCTGAAGGTTCAAACCACACCTCTCTGTTGCCACACAGCCTTGTCTTGGGCCTCCTAAACTCGCCTGCTGCCCTCAGGAGTGATGAAGGGCACCACCCTATCCCCAGTGTGAAAGTGAGATTCAGGCAGACTTCTCATCCATTTTGTTTTGCTGCCTCGGGCAGCAAAATGTCTTAGGCCGGCCCTGCCTTCCCCTAAGACAGCTGTGTCAGTTGCCAGCCACTACTGTTTGCAGAAGCTGTCATGGGCTTAGAGGAAATGTCGTTTGCAAAGGGGGTTGACCGATGCAAAAGTAATAAATGTCTGTGCTGTTTTAAAATGTGCATCACAGCTTATTTGCTGCTAAAATGAAAGGGGGGGGGGAGAACCAAGGGAAGAAGCCCAGTACAGATGCTATCATGGTATATCTCCACCTAGTTGCCACAATAAATTAACCTGATTTACTTAGTGCCATCTGTTTGCGCTTAGTGTTCTGCAGAAGACACAAGGTGTCTGAGGAGCTAACAACACAAGGGAAATAGAGGAAGGTGAGGAAAACTGAAGGTGAGACATACAGGGAAAGAATGTGCTTCAAGTAATGCGATTATGGTACATTACAGCAGGGCTGTTACACACCTCTATGGTGCAACTGCCTTTGGAATAGTGTGTGCCATTCTGGTCACCTCGGGCACGGTGAAAATGGGTTGAGAAATGTCTCTCACCCTCTGTCATAAAACCAGAACTTACGGATGTGGGAAGTCTCAGGGCAGACAAAAGAAAGTACTTATCCACACCGTGCAAGTATTGAATTCACCCAGGAAATGCTCCAGCAGCCCAGGGGTGGCGTGCGAAGGGACCCCACTGGGTGCAAGAATGTTGCCTTGGCCACACCTTGCAAGGCGTCACCCATCCAAGGAGAGGGGCAGCAATGCCGCCACCAACTCTCCTCTCTCCGCCCCCAGGTCAGGCTTGGCCTGGGAGTGGAATGGCTGGCTACAGCCCGGCTGCTTGTCAGGGACAAGAGCACCATTTGCGCCTCACCCAGCCCTTGTCACTGACAGGTGGGTGGGAGCACACTGGGCGAGAATGGGGTGCAGAGGGTGCTGGTCTCAGCGGCGTAGCGTGGGTTGTCAGCACCCGGGGCAAGGCAAGTAATTTGCGCCCCCTAACCCCTAACCTGCCGCCGCTGCCAGCTTCTTCTTGCTGCTGCCTGGTCTGGTCTGGTGTGGTTCTCTCCCGCGCTCAGCACTGTGCTGGGCGGCTGCAGCACTGTCCCTCCCCCAGATAGTCCCTCGCTCTCTCTCCGCACCACACGCCTGGCACCCACCCCCTCCACAGTGGGCGGCGACCCGGCGGCTCGGATTGGATTCGCACAGCCAGCACTGCAGTGAGAGAGAGTGAGTGAGCCAGGTAGGGGCAGAGAGCTGCGAGTGCGAGCGCACCCCCCAGATGTTGCGCCCGGTGCGGCCGGCCCCCCCTGCACCCCCCACGCTACGCCACTGGCTGGTCTTCACCCTCCATTTTCACCCAGCTGTACGACGGGGATACAGTCATACCTTGGGTTGAAGTTGCTTCAGGCTGAGCATTTTCAGGTTACTTCTGGGTTTCGCTGCTTGTGCAGATGCTCAAAATGACGTCACACGCATGCACAGAAGCGGTGAATCGTGACCTGCGCACACACAGACGCGGGTTGCATTCTCCTCAGGATGTGAACAGTGCTCCGGAACGGATCCCGTTTGCATCCAGAGGTACCACCGTATCGGGGGGGGGGGAATACACCTGGTTCGCATGCCCCTCCCCATTGTGGGTTTGGGGCAATGCCCCCTGGCACCCTCCCAAGCTACACCAGTGAATTGACCCCCCCCCCAAGGAAGCGGAGATGGCCATCAACTTGGACGGCTTTAAAAGAGGATTAGACAAATTCATTCAGGAATAAGGCTATCAATGGCCACTGTCTATGATGGCCACACTCTGCCCCCTGATGGTTGGAGGCAAGTAATGCTTCTGAATACAATGGTACCTCGGGTTAAGTACTTAATTCGTTCCGGAGGTCCGTTCTCATCCTGAAGCAAAGTTCTTAACCTGAGGTACTATTTCTGGGTTAGTGGAATCTGTAACCTGAAGCTGTACCACTGTTGCTGGAAAGTTTAGGAGGGTAGAGGGCTCTTGTGCTCAGGTTCTGCTGCTATCACTACCACATGTTTCTGGGGCCTAGAACAAGTCCACTAGCCTGTGGCATGCTTACCTTTACAGAGGATATACTGACATTTTTATGGATTGCCGAATCTATCCCATGGGTGAAAAAGGATGCAATAATGAGGGCTGCTTAGTTATATAGTCATCATTAGCCCTACTTTAAATTAGATATTAAAGCAGCATGCTGGCCCCATATACTTAAGAATGCACCAGCACTTCCATTATTAAACCCTCTTTTTGTGGTTTTATAACTCAGTCGCCAGTAGTGCGCTCTGAGGTGGAACTGAGAAGTAGAAAGCACAAGCCTGCAAATGGTCCCCCCTTTTTTTTCTTTCAAGCCTTACTTAGTAACTCCTTCCAATTCTGTTCTCAGTTTGCTTTGTTTTCGCTTCTCCGGTAAACCTCCATTATAAAAATAAAAAAAGTTCCTTATGTATATTCAGTAAACTTGTTTATGAAATGGGGTGACACAATTTTTATTTATGCATTTAGAGGCTGCCCAAACTTTGTTGAAAGAAGCGCAGCTGAAAGAATGGTGAAGGAAACTCTGTTTTCCTTGCCCTCTTCCCCCTGCGAAAGAAAGAAAGAAAGAAAGAAAGAAAGAAAGAAAGAAAGAAAGAAAGAAAGAAAGAAAGAAAGAAAGAAAGAAAGAAATCCTCGTTTTTCTCTTCCCAACCCAGTAGTGTTTTGTGCTGCTTAGTAAGGTTCACTATGCTTCATTTCCTGTGTTATTTTTGACTGGTGTTTCAAACTGAACTAAGAAAAAGAACAGCTTAAAATAAGAAGTAGGAAACCGTATGGTTGTAATTGGCTCAAGGACAGGTGTAATACCTGAAATGACTTTTCAGAGATCTAGGGTTTGGGGGTTTTTTGGGGGGGTTTTAGAGTGTTGATGAAGTCAAATTAACTGTGTTCATTAAATAGAACTGTTTGGTCTCTGTTCTGCCTTCTTTAAGTCTGCAGTCCTAAACACACCTATTAGGGAATAAGTCCATACATTGGGAACAGTCCCCCTCTATTCCCCCATGTGCTATTCTAGGGGTTCTCTTGCCTGCCCCCCACAAAAAATGCCAATTTGGAAGGGGCCAGTAGGCACACAGGATGTGGGTGGCACTGTGGGTTAAACGACAGAGCCGAGCACTTGCCGATCAGAAGGTCGGCGGTTCGAATCCCCGCGACGGGGTGAGCTCCTGTTGCTCGGTCCCGGCTCCTGCCCACCTAGCAGTTCGAAAGCATGTCCAAGTGCAAGTAGATAAATAGGTACCGCTCCGGAGGAAAGGTAAACAGCATTTCCGTGCACTGCTCTGGTTTGTCAGAAGCAGCTTAGTCATGCTGGCCACATGACCCGGAAGCTGTATGCCGGCTCCCTCGGCCAATAATGTGAGATGAGCAGCGCAACCCCAGAGTCGGCCACGACTGGACCGAATGGTCAGGGGTCCCTTTACCATTAGAAGGCACACAGGGGAGGAGAGAGAGGGGGAAAGCGCCACTGTGCTAATGGAAAATCCTTGTGCAGGTTTCTGCCAATGACACTCATTAGCAGAATCCGACCCATAAGGTGCAATCTTAGCCAAAGTGAACCACTTTTAATCCACATTGATTTCAATGGAACACAGTTAAACAGGTGCTTTTTTTTCTCTCACGGAAAGGAAATGTTTAACTTTGCTTGTATTGCGCCTGTAAATTGAGCATGATGTAAAGTGGCATATGGATCATATTCGGATTCATACATTTGTTTGTGTAGTCACTGTATATTCTGCCGTTGCTCCCAAAGGAGAAATAAAGTCAGCATGGATCAAGTCAGCATTGGGCCAGTCCCTGTCTCTCAGGCTGGGAGGATAAAATGGACGTTGGGGGATAACTATGTATTCCACCTTGGGATTCTTTGGTGCAACATAAATTTACTTAACGAATAAAGTAAAATATAATAATAATAATAATAATAATAATAATAATAATAATAATAATGTATTATTTATACCCCACCCATCTGGCTGGGTTACCCCAGCCACTCTGGGCTACTTCCAACAGAATATTAAAATACAATAGTCTATTAAACATTAAAAGCTTCCCTAAACAGGGCTGACTTCAGATGTCTTCTAAAAGTCAGATAGTTGTTTGTTTCGATATCTGATGGGAGGGCATTCCACAGGGCAGGTGCCACTACCGAGAAGGCCCTCTGCCTGGTTCCCTGTAACTTGGCTTTTCGCAGTGAGGAAACTGCCAGAAGGCCCTCAGCACTGGACCTCAGTGTCCGGGCAGAACGATGGGGGTGGAGACGCTCCTTCAGGTATACTGGACCGAGGCCATTCAGGGCTTTAAAAGTCAGCACCAACACTTTGAATTGTGCTCAGAAACATACTGGGAGCCAGTGTAGGTCTTTCAAGACCGGTGTTATGTGGTCTCGGTCCCAGTCACCAGTCTAGCTGCCGCGTTCTGGATTACCGTATTTTTCGCCCTATAGGGCGCACCTAGGTGTGTTTTTTGGGGGGGGGATAAAGAAAAAAAATTATTTCCCCCCCAGGTGCGGGGCTGGGGCGGGGGAAGCCCGAGCTTCCCCCGACCCCAGCCCCCAGAACAGTCTGCTATCTGCAAGCCTTGGGAGCCCAGCAGGAACTCCCGCGGACTCCCCAGGCTTGCGGATATCTGCCCGAAGCCTGGAGAGTGAGAGGGGTCGGTGCGCACCGACCCCTGTCGCTCTCCAGGCTTCAGCGAAAGCCTGCATTCGCCCCATAGGATGCACACACATTTCCCCTTCATTTTTGGAGGGGAAAAAGTGTGTCCTATAGGGCGAAATACGCTAGTTGTAGTTTCCGGGTCACCTTCAAAGGTGAGCGCATTGCAGTAGTCCAAGCGAGAGATAACTAGGGCATGCACCACTCTGGCGAGACAGTCTGCGGGCAGGTAGGGTCTCAGCTTATAATTACTGACTTATCATTTGGATAAGTCAGTAATTATAAGGCATGTAATTAATGTAACCACAGCAAACATTCTCAGAATGTGCTATTTCATACAAAAAGGGTGGACACTTTGCTGAGAACTTTGCTCTTCCTAAAAAAAATCTTCTCTTCCTCTTCTTACCCCACTCTGGCCAAGACAACCCCAAGACATTTTGCTGCCTGGTGACTAACCACAGAGTCAAAATACACAGTACTCAGGGCTGGGTCGAGTTATTTTGGCACTGGAGGCTGAAACCCACACAAACACCTCTTCCTAGCAGTAAAACAAAACAAAATAATGATATTTGCTGCATAATTCAATTAAATAACTAGCAATATACTGCCCTTTCATGAGGTAGCTGCCTCTAAGGTGGCCCTGTGTCCTATTTTACAAGGGAAAGTCCTCTATTTGAAGGACTGGCATTTTGCAAGTCTAGTTTAAATTTTTTATATATATAGAAAAACCATAGAAGAAGTGAAGGGGGCCACAAATGTGCTATTTCCAATGAATTCACATATTCCAGGAAAGGTCCTACCACTGATGCAGATATTCGCTTGTGGGATTCAGTTGGGGAGAGAGAGATAGCACACCGGGAACAGTTTGGGTTGGTAGCTTATTTCAGTTTAGCACTCCGCTGAAGAATCTCGAGTGTAGAAAGTTCAGGCAGCGAGAAGGTGGGAGAGGCATTCAAGCTAGAGCTTCTATTTTTATCCGCACTGCAAAATTCAATTTGAAATAAATTGGTTTTGGTGGGGAAGTCTTAGATCACTGCACATTTAAGGACGGCCAGCTAGGAAGGACGATGGTTTCTCAAAAATTTAAAGCAGATTGTGATGTTGGACTGATCAAAACTGACAAAGGGCATTCTGAACCTGAGCTGCCTTCAACATTTTTAGACCTGAGATCCACCGTTAAGATAAAACTGCAACGTGGGACAACCTCTTTTCTTTTCGTTTACCAGAGTCCACCTTCCTCCCATGCCACTCTTTTTGTTTACAATCTCCCTGCCCTTCCACTTTCTCTTGAAAACAATTAGAAAAGGTCGTGATGCTGCAATTACTACCCACTGTGATGCATCCAAGGAACACTTCACATAGAAAGCACTTTTCTACTGATAGGTCTATATTCAATTACTGAGTCATGCACAGAAAAGACCCACGGAAATTAGAGGACCTGGCTTTCTTCAGAGGCAGGCTTTGGTAATATGGCGCCCTGAGCAAGGCCGAAACTCGGTGCCACCAAATGGCTCTTCTCATTCATGGATCATCTCGCTTTTGCTCCCCATTGGCTTGGTGCCCCATCCAGGGCAGAACCGCCTGCACCACCCTAAATCTGGCGCTGCTTACTTATGTCAGTGGGTCAAGTCTGAGCAGAATTTAGTTGGATATAACCCAGCATCTCCAAGCCAGTTCGCATACAAAGATTATATATCTACATACACACGGCTAAGACAAAGGCTGAAACCAGTGCGAAATATCCTCAGCAACAGGTTTTTAAAGTGCAGTAATTATATTCCACCAGGAGCCTTGGAGAAAACAGCTTTCACCTGCACACCCGGCAGGGATATGCAACTAATCCTGGCTCTTTGATAACACCTGTGTGATGCGTCTGTTGCCACACACCTGCTTGCAGCATTCACACACTTTGCATTTTTAGGTGTACACGGAATATGTGAGGAGGTCCTTTTAGCTGTGCCTACTCAGTGGGGAATTTATGCCCAGTGTCAGTTCAAGCGGGGTGGGCGTGGGGGTGAGGTGTTGTTCAGTGCCAAAGACAACTATAAATAATACAGTGGTACCTCAGGTTAAGTACTTAATTTGTTCTGGAGGTCCGTTCTTAACCTGAAACTGTTCTTAACCTGAAGCACCACTTTAGCTAATGGGGCCTCCTGCCGCCACTGCACTGCACTCAACCTGAAGCAAAGTTCTTAACCCGAGGTACTATTTGTGGGTTAGCGGAGTCTGTAACCTGAAGCGTATGTAACCTGAAGTGTATGTAACCTGAGGTACTACTGTAGTTCCCTTCTTGGCTGTTTCTGAACATTGTATCGAAGCAACATAATTAATACAATGTATATTTTCATTTATGATGGGATCTTCCCAAAGTTATTTCAAGATGGTATGCCTCCAAGCCCCACCATGACTGACTTTTGCTGATATTCAGGCGGACATGCAATTCATCACCTAGAGGCTGTGATCTCCAAATTGCTTATTCAGACATTCTCGCAATACTGAAGTCTAAGGGACTAATGGGGGGGGGGAGTCATGCAAAGATTCCTACCCGATGACTTTTTGATTTGTTTTAATTGTTAGATAAGCTGTTCAGCAAAGAGATGCCTTTCCCCTAATGAGAAACTCGTATTCTACAGCTGGCCCAAAATCTTTCATGAGGATGAACCTATCATAGAAAAGTATCCACATTGCATTTGCCCTATAGAATCACAAGAATTGCGGGTTTCAAGGAGGGGGAGGAACAAGTCATCATGTGGAAAAAAGAAAAAGTACAATTTATAAACAAATGTCTTCCTACATCAGCCTTCGCCAACCTAGTGCCCTCTGGACGTTTTTGGACTACAAATCCCATCAGCACGACGTGGCTATGGCTGATGGGACTTGTAGTCCAACAACTTCTGGAGGGCCCCAAGTCATAGCTGTCAACTTTTCCCTTTTCTTGCGTGGAATCCTATTCGGAATAAGGAAATGTCCCTTTAAAAAGGGGAAAGGTTGAAGCTATGCCCCAAGCTGGTGAAGGCTGTTCTACACCACAACACAGAACGAAATTGGTAGAATTCATTTATAGGCTACAGGTGTGTGAAAGTGAAGGAGGGGGTGTTTTTGCAGGCTCCCAAAGTGCAAAACACACCTTGTACATACTAAGAAAGGCTCATCAGGGGTCAGCAAACTTTTTCACCAGGGGGCCAGTCCACTGTCCCTCAGACCTTGTGGGGGGCCGGACTATTTTTTTTTGGGGGGGGGGAATGAACAATAACTGACTATTGAATGATGAATTACTATTTCTTGGGGGGGGGGATGAATGAATTCCTATGCCCCACAAATAACCCAGAGATGCATTTTAAATAAAAGCACACATTCTACTCATGTAGAAACACCAGGCAGGTCCCACAAATAACCCAGAAGTGCATTTTAAATAAAGGGACACGTTCTACTCATGTAAAAACACGCTGATTCCCGGACCATCCATGGGCCGGATTTAGAAGGCGATTGGGCCCCATCCAGTCCCTGGGCCTTAGTTTGCCTACCCATGGCTCAGAGCAACCTTCTTGAAATGCACTAATTTGATTCCCTCCCTCTCTTTCTTTTTTCTTTTCCTTCTCCTCCTGCGAGGAGGCTACATTTTAATATTTTAATGTTTCAATATTTTAATGTTGTATTTTAATTTTGTTTTTAAGTTGTATTCATTCAACTTGTTTTTATTATTGCTTGTAAGCCGCTCTGAGCCCGGCCTTGGCTGGGGAGGGTGGGGTATAAATAAAATTTATTATTATTATTATTATTATTATTATTATTATTATTACTACTAATTAAGGGCATTCAAAGAACTCACTCTGAAGTATAGGAAAAACATGGTGTGTGGGTAGGTGTGTGCGTGTGTGTGTGTGCGCGCACACACACACACTTGCAGTCTGATATGGGACAGTCCAGAATTCTCCTACATCAGTTTACCACTCCATAAAAATACCCACGGTGTGGAGACAGAAGTTTTTATCCCTCTGCCATAATACTAGGACTGAAGCTGAATGTTGGAAAACCCAAGACAGAACAAAAGGAATTACAGCTTGACGCAGTGAAGAATTAAACTAATGCGATTCGTTGCCAGAAGATGTGGGGGTGGCCGCCGACTTGAGCAGCGTTAAAAGGGGATTGGACTAATTTTTTTTTAGGGCTCAGCTACCAGCAAGGAAGGCTCTATAATAGTTCCAGCATCAGAGGAAGTGTGCCTCTGAATGGCAGTTCCTGGGAATCACATGGAGAAAGTGCTGTTGTACTAAGATGGCTGGTCATAGAGGCATCTGGTTGGCCAGTGTGAGAACAGGATGGACTAGAGTTGTCTTTGGCCTGATCCAGCAAATACTCTTCTTATCTTATTCGTCAGAATGGATAAACCAGCTGCTAAAACTGGTAAGAACGCATTCCCATGAAACTTTTTGGTGTAGGAGGTGAACAAAAACCCATTAATTCCCTGAGAAAGTAATTCACTGATGAGTCAACATTGCCACCAGAGACCAGGGGAAATAGGGGCAACCTACACGCCGTGGAAGGCAATGCCAAAATCCTCGATTGGCTTTGACGGCTCAGCGTGACCAAATAATTTGTGTGCATTTTTGCTTACGAACCGAAAGGTGAAGATGGAGACAGGCACGGTTTTTTTCTGTGCAAATTCCAGCTAGCATCCAGTGTGTGTTGCGGATAAATTTCAATATGAAATACCTACAAATGGAAACAAAATATCCAATTTCCACTCCATTTTCAGCCAAGTATGGAACCTAGTGGGGGGAAATGAGAATACTCCCCACCTTTATACGATCTAAGGTTTCACAGAAAATGTAGTTCTCTGCCATTAATAACCGTACAAATGAGCTGTCACATCCTAAGGGACAGGAAAGATAACACCTAACTGGTTAAATATTTTGCATAAATACTTATAAAAGTGTCAAAAAAAAACCTTATAGCCACTTCAAATTTATTTCCTTGGCACTTGAACTGCAAAAGGATCAGGGGGGAGGAGGAAAAGGGTGAGCGAACTGTGTATTTATAGGACTTTTGCCACCCACAGTCAAGAAACAGAGTAAATACAAGCTAAAAGACCGCAAAGATGGGCTCCTTTCCAAAGACATTTTAGGTTTAGAACAATAAATACCTTTTAATCAGGTATCCTGAAAGGAGCCAAGATAACTTCCCCTGAGTTGTACCTGGGCCGTTTTTGATGGGTGGCACCGCAAACGAGAAGACAAGAGTTCTGGACCATTTTGTTCCAAGAGGACTTTTTTAAAATATGGAATTCTCTTCAGAGCCTTGGTTTGTTACCTGGCATTAAAGCGGAATTTCCCAGGTTGGGTGCAAAGAGGAATTCTAAATCAGGGCAAGCCATGATCTTTGTGCTGAAGCCAGAATGGGGTGGGAAGGGTGTAGAAGCAAGGGAGGGGCAATTATCTACAGTCTCATGAAACAATTGCCCATGGAGCCCTGGATGATCATTTGAACATGGCATGCTTATGGCAATGGGAGCTTGTGATGTGAAAGCCCAGTGGACGTTTGGGTTGCGAACGTGATCTGTGCACGATGCACATTTGCATCCCGCAGTATTCACAACCCACGTCTACGCGTATGCGCGGGTTGCGATTCGGTGCTCTTGCGCATGCGCGACCACTGTAACCCGGAAGTAACCCGTTCCAGTACTTCCGGGTTTCGGCAGTCCGCAACCCGAAAAAACGCAACCTGAAAACGGCTGTAACCCGAGGTATGACTGTACTGGCTCAATATTATTGATACCATCCAAATACAGTGGTACCTCGGGTTAAGTACTTAATTCGTTCTGGAGGTCCGTTCTTAACCTGAAACTGTTCTTAACCTGAAGCACCACTTTAGCTAATGGGGCCTCCTGCTGCCGCTGTGCTGCCGGAGCACGATTTCTGTTCTCATCCTGAAGCAAAGTTCTTAACCTGAAGCACTATTTCTGGCTTAGCGGAGTCTGTAACCTGAAGCGTATGTAACCTGAGGTACCACTGTATATAAGAGCCGGTTCCCAATGCTGTCACACTGCGCTATGACCAAGAAGCTATGCAGGTGAAGACAAGATACTATGAAGAGTCCATGAGGCCACCAGGAGAAGGAAGCAGGTTTAGCCTCTCCTCTGGTGGCACCTGCAAGGCTGCCCCTTCCTGTATACAAGAAAATAGCTGCCATTCACTTCCGTGGGGAAATGTTCTGCACAATGATGACCTTCACCTTGATACTGGCTGACCTGGATTCCATTCAGGATTGTACTGTATGCAAATCCAGGAGTCTCTCTTACACACCCAAACACCATTTTAACAAGCATTTTACAAGTACTGCAAAACACACACAGTGTTCTTTTGGAGTTCTTGGATACTAGTAAGACGGCAGCCATGATGTTTTCAAACATGCTTTACACGTTAATCCTAAATGTCTGCACAAAATCTCTGCAACAGCACTGTAATGCCACAATTGGATGGCACTGCACCATAGTCCTAAGTATTTGTTTGCTAGTACAACAACCCTTAGGACCAGGCCATGTCTCTGTGATGCACCAAGCACTTCAAAGTATATATTTAATTATCTCACCCAGTTTAGGCTCTCATAATGACAGCTGAGTACAGATGCTTAACGTGGATTAAACCCATCAGGAATTCTCCAGGGAAAGTGCACTTAGATTCCAATGAAATTAATGGGGCTTACGTTTTTGAGTACGTGCCAAAATCCCATTCACTTCAATGGGACTCGCTCAAATGTGGCCAGCTTTCTTTGATTTGTATACAAGAGCTTCATTGGCACAAAGAGGCTACATCAGGGGTGCAATGGTATGAGAAAGTCTTGCTGAGCTGTGCAGGACTTGCTTCTGAATGGACATGCATAGGATTGGGCTGAAGGTACCATGCAGACGTTAAGTGATATGAGGAACTCAGCTCAAGATAAGATTTCTAGGTGCCCTTATGCATGTGAAATGCAAAGACTGTTAAGAGTTGTTAGGTTACATTCAGGCCGCTTATGTCTTCCTTCCTTCAAAGTGTTGGTGCTGACCTTTAAAGGCCTAAATGTCCTTGGTCCAGTATACCTGAAGGAGCATCTCCACCTCCATCATTCTGCCTGGACACTGAGGTCCAGCGCCGAGGGCCTACTGCGGTTCCCTCACTACGAGAAGCCAAGTTACAAGGAACCAGGCAGAGGGCCTTCTTGGTAGTGGCACCCGCCCTGTGGAATGCCCTCCCATCAGATGTCAAAGAGAAAAATAACTACTAAACTTTTAGAAGACATCTGAAGGCAGCACTGTTTAGGGAAGCTTTTAATGTTTAATAGGTTATTGTATTTTAGTGTTTTGTTGGAAGCCGCCCAGAGTGGCTGGGGAAACCCAGCCAGATGGGCGGGGTATAAATAATAAATTATTATTATTATTCCTTGCAACATCACATCCAATCGCACACCGATCATAAGAACATAAGGACAGCCCTGCTGGATCAAGCCCAGCATCTTGTTCTTATAGCGGCCAACCAGATGCCTGTGGGGAAAGCTGAAAGCAAGACCCCTGAGCACAAGAGCCACTCTCCGCTCCTGCGGTTTCAGCAAAGGGCATTCAGAAGAATTGCTGTCTCCAATCACGGAGGAAAAAGTGCTGAACTGCTTATATCAAATGAATAAGGGCAAAATAAAACAGCTGTGGTGCCAAGGAAGGTTTCCCTTGAAATGCAAATAGCTGCTTGAGAGAGGTCTTATTTTATTGGGAGCATGGCAAGACGAGAAAGAGAGAATCAAGCTTCTCCTCCCTAAACTTCCCCTTCCCTTCTTTATTCTGCCCCCTCCCAGTTTCAAAGCTCCTTCTGTTTGCATAACCCAAAAAACACATGTTAATTGCATTCACAAAGTTAAGTGACATCTCTAGTTTGGATGATAAATAGACCCATTCCAGCAATACGTTGCAGAGCTGGCAAGTAGAATTTGGTGACTGGCAATAACACTGGAGGGCGACGCTGACACAAAACCTCACACATATATTAAGTAAAACAGAAACATCACCACCTGACCCCACCCCCACTCACCTTTCCTCCCTCCACCTCTTCCCCTCTTTTCTCCCTAATATAAGACTAATGTCTCAACAAATGAAACTAATCTGTAAAAATATTACATGGAAAGAGAGAGGGGGGGAGAGAGAGATTGCTCATACTTTTGTAAACCAATAAAATCTTTAATAATAATAATAAAGAAATCATGCTCACCTATGTCCAGCTTAGTTATTTGTGGCATATCAAGAAGCACCAACTTTCTCCCACCTTATAAAAATGCTCCTGCCTGGTTGTCTGGTGGCAGTTCTGACTTGCCAGTGTTAAATGGTCAGGTCACTACAGTACTTTCAAACTTGCAATATAAACCAACTGAAGTAAGTGCCCTTGGCTGCAATTTTCAGTGTGTGTGTGTGTGTGTGTGTGTGTGTGTGTGTGAGAGAGAGAGAGAGAGAGAGAGAGAGAGAGAGAGAGAGAGAGAGAGAGAGAGCGCATAGTAGTTCCATTAAAGTAACTCTGGAACAAAGGGGTGATGGATTGTGGATTTAGGCTGCAATCATAATGCATTCTTACATGCAATATTGCTTTGGAACCAATGGCTCATGCATCCACACATTGTATATGGGATTGAGATGCGATGCCAATCTATGAATGTGACACAGTGCAGCAAAAGTTACTCATGCCTATGACCACCACCACCACCACTTTGAAGGCAAAGGGATAGGCATTAGTTGTGATTAACATAAACCTGCAATGAGTTCAATGGGAGTTTGCTGGATTGAAAAAGTGGGAACAGGAGCGTCCCACTAACATGGAAGTTAAGTAGTAGTGGTATTGCTAAAACAGGGCTTCAAAGCTCATAGCCCTCTGGATGTTGCTGGGCTTCAACTCCCCACTATTCAGACCATTTAACATGCTAGGAGCTGTGCATGATGGGCAGCTCCTACATCTGGAGAGTCCCAACATCTGGAGAGTCACACTGGTTCCCCACCCCGGCACTCAAGTACTCTTCAGTGCTTTGTTTTGTGAATTTCAGCCATCATGCTAGAGGCCAGGAGTGGGTATTAAGCTAAATAGAACTAAGTGGAACTAAGATTTAGTAGAAGAAACCCAGATGGCTCAAGAAAGCTAGCAGAAAATTCCTGGGAGTATATTTGACACCTCTGTATTGGAAATTCATACAAAGCAATGAGAAAGCTAAAATGTTGGGAACAGGCAGCATTTGGAGGATGCAAGGGTATAAGAGCACAAAAAAACTTTCTTTGTTGTGGAAAGTGGCAAATACACACATGCGCACACGTGTAAATATTGTTATTCAGAAAGTAAGTATATACTGTTCCAATGGCAGTGGTGAGGCTCTCCAGCAGTGACTAAACTGGTGAAAGCTAAGTAGTGACTTTGACTGGAACAACATCAAGTCAATGTCAAGATAACAAAACAAAACTCATGTTGACCGATGAGACATCTACAGGTTTTTCAAGCTTGGGTCATGGACAGAGGTCCACAGTCCACTGAATGATATGACAAAACTCCTATTGATTGAAATGGTTATGGGAATTACTCTAAGGCTGCAGTCCTAAACACACTTAAAAGGTAAAGGTAAAGGGACCCCTGACCATTAGGTCCAGTCGTGGATGACTCTGGGGTTGCGGCGCTCATCTTGCTTTATTGGCCGAGGGAGCCGGCATACAGCTTCTGGGTCATGTGGCCAGCATGACTAAGCCACTTCTGGAGAACTAGAGCAGCGCACAGAAACGCCATTTACCTTCCCGCAGAAGCAGTACCTATTTATCTACTTGTACTTTGATGTGCTTTCGAACTGCTAGGTTGGCAGGAGCAGGGACCGAGCAACGGGAGCTCACCCCGTTGCGGAGATTCGAACTGCCGACCTTCTGATTGGCAAGCCCTAGGTTCTGTGGTTTAGACCGCAGCATCCCCCTAAACACACTTAATAGGGATTAAACATGCATAGGATGGGTTTGATGTAACACAGCACCAAATCCGGCACTGCTTATCCTAGAGACAAACATCCTACATTCCTAGGAAATCCTGCATGAATTTAGAGGGATTCAACCTGGTCTTGAATGTCTTTTCAGGATGAGTTTTATTCCCTGCTGCAGCTTTCCAGGGCTGAAGCACTCCACTCAATACTGGATCTCCCTGAAATTAAGTGGTTTGCTTTTAGCATTAATTTCTAACTGTGGATGTGAGAACACACCAGAACTAGAAGATCACTAATTACTATGTAACAGCAGGCTAAAACCTCTATGCTAAACAGACCCTTGGGAATCCTGAGAGTTTCTTCAAACTGCACGGGCATGATTGTACTTAGAATCAAGCCATCCTACTTTGCAGAAACAATGAGTAAGAGATTGTTTCTCTGTGTAAAATTTATCCCAGCCCTGAAATACAGAAGAAGAAAGGAACTCCCAGTAGCTTGCCTGCAAGATATATGTGATGCAGTAGAAACTGCCCAAGCTTCAAGTAAATCAAGCACATGGTTATTTCAAACAGGCTATATGTTTTACTGACTTACTAATGGTGTGCCGAAAACAACTTATTAACTGACATATTCTATAATACACTGCATCTGTTTCTTCAGCTAAGCATATAGCAAATGCATGCATAACTAAGAGGAAGGCGCAATAGTTAGAAAATATAGTGGTATAAGAGTAGGGAAGATTCTGGGTCCTTTTCCTTTTGGTGACACTGTAATTAGATTGCAATAACCACTGACACTGTGTCTCTCACACTCACATTGAGTGCCCGAATCTTCAAAGAAGGCTTACAAGTTTAGAAAAACAAACCAACCAAAGATTAGGCACCATACGACATTATAAAATTCTGAGCCATATGAAAAAAAGAAAATGGAAATAAATTTGTTTTCATGCTCAAAAAAGCAGAGTGCATTAAAACGGACTAACAAGAGGCTCGGGAGAAATGTAAGGAAGTGTATGATACACAATGTGTATGATAGCATTGCATTAGCTTGCTGCAAGATATGGGTAAAGAGTTTTAAAAAGTATAGACAAATGCTGGGGTGCTAGGTGATTAGTCAGAGTGCAGCATCCATGTTCAGAAGCAATATACCCCTGGCTACCAAACACTAGAGCCGAACTGTAAGATACAGCCATCTTCATCATACTCTGCTTGTGGCATTTCTGCTAGGCACCTGACTGGGGCTGCATGCTGCTTATCTACTTGGACTTGCACTCTGATCGTAAACAGATTAGGTGCACAACCTACTGAAATAAACGGCACTTGCTTCCACATTATGAAGTCATTAGGTCATCTGTCCACCCCATCAAGGCACACAAATTATCTCAAATACCCCACCACCACCTTAATTGTGGACTAACCGTTTCATCTATTGCAACCTGACACCACAGTCTTGCACATCTTTACCTGGAAATATATTTCTCTGAAATCAATTAAAGTCAATCCCAATAATTGGATGCCATGCACAGAAAGGTAGACGGGCCGCCGAATCCCCACTTAAATCAATGTGATTTAGGCTGTCAATCATAAGCATCTTTTCCAAGGAGTAAGCCCCATTGAACTCCATGGAACTTGCTTCCAAGTAAACAAGTGCATGGTCAGACTGCAAACCGTACAGGTAAACACTTGGGTCAAAGATAGATTTCAGTGGGTCTTAAGTGTAGCTGATTTTCCCTGGCTTGTGTCCATTGGGTTTAGGATTGGGGTGTCATTTTAACCATCACCCACCCATGCCATTTTGTCAGTGGTGCTCAGGGTATATTTATATTGTGGATTTCAGGTATGTGCCCAGGAATAGACTTTCTGAGGTCTGAGCATGTAGCAACTTTTGGAAAATCTCTTTGCGGTGGTTTGAGACAAGTGCAGTCTGTGGTCTCGGTCCAGCTGTCAAATCATTCACCAAATCCCTACAGAGTTCACTGGAGCAGAAGCAAGACAGATCCCCACTTCCTGATCTCTCAATGAACTTTTATCCTTCATTGGACGTTATCATGTATGATTTGGCTTTAACCTACAAAAGCGCTTTTTTAGAAAAAGGGAGCTCTGTGAGCAGCGGAGGACCTTCCGGTGAGTAATAATTTCTCCCAAACCGATTTTACACGGAGAAATGGGTTGAATAAAGCATTCACTAGCGGGGGAAGATCCACCTTTTAAAATTAAAGTCCATGGCCATCATTTGCTTTTGGTAAGGAAAGTATGTCGAAAGCAACTCGGAGGAGTTGTTTACTTGTTGTTTTTAATGTCACCCAGGAGGTCTCCAAGAAGACGCAGGATAGACAGCCCTGGTTAAATCTCAAAAGCGGGAGGGAGAGAGAAAGGAAACCTCAAGCGATCTGTGTAAACAAAAACTGTTTTGACACGGAACTCCTCCACCTTTCGCTCTTGGTCATTTTCTCTGCAGGAGCGCAGTTTTGACTCTCCGGAGCCCACACAGGGGCGGCTTATGGCAGATTCCTGCTTTTAATATATCCGATTTCTCGGGCAACAGGCGCAGGACACCCACCTGGCTGAAAGAGCACCAGCTCACCACAACCACACGGAGAAGAGAGATGGTAAATTTCCCCACTCCTTGGAAATGTTTTTCACATAAAACGGCCCTTAAAGAGCAGGAAAGCGCCCTTAGCGCGCTGTATGCATTTGTCCCAGAACCCACACGCCTGATTTGAACCCGGCGCTGGGTAACCCTAGGTAAGAACTCCCCCGCGTAAGCCAAGCTCGACGCGCGTCCTGCCAGGGCGCCACGACGACGCCTGTGCTGCCTGTGGCGCGCTAGCCGGCGACGGTCAAAGCTGCCCAGGTAAGTTCTCTTTCCTCACCTGGCGTCCGCCAAGCCGCCCCCTCGGGGGGCACCGCATGCCCGCGGCGACCCGGAGCGCGCTACGCCCACCCAACGGCGCTTTGCGCGCGGCGCCCCGGGCGAAGGGATTGGCGCGGGGACCTGTCATTCTGCGGGCGCGCGCGAGCGCATGGCACGGCGCTGCCCGGCGTGCCCCAATCTCCCTCGCGCGCAAACATCAAACCAAACACCTCACGGCACACACCGCACACATTCCCCACCCGAGCAACCCGGGGCGGGTTCGGCTGTGAGCTGCCTGCTGGCAGCGCGCGCGGGCGCCTCGGCTCACCTGCTGGCAGCGCTCGGAAGCTGCGCACCGTGTTGCCCTCGCGGAGGTGGAGCAGCTGCGGCGCGCCGGGCGCCGACTCCTCGGGCCGACCGCCGCTGTACCGGTCGTAGAGCCGGAGCATGTGTTCCGAGACCTTGTCCTCGGGGGAGACGGCGAGCGGGGCGGGCTGGTCACCTGCAGCCGCCGCCGCCGCCGCCGCCGCCGCCCGGCTTCTTTTCCGCAGCCCGCCCGTGCGCTCCAGAGCCGGCTCCCCGGGGGCCACGAACAGGCTCCAGTTGAGGCAAAGGCAAAGCAGCAGCAGCGCGCGGGGAGCGCCCGCCATTGCGCTCGCCTTCCCGAGCCGAAGGGAATCTTTTCCACAAGACTGAGGGGAAAGGCGAAGGGAGTGGCGCTTCGTCCAAGCGGGTGAAGGGAGAAGCGGGGCAGCAGGTGGGTGCTTGCAAAACACTAGGCGGAAAAGGAGAAGGGGGACGGATGGGCTTGGGTGGCGAGGCTTCTCTGGCTTTGCGCGCTGCGCTTGTGGCGCGAGGGGAGTCAAGCAGGCAGGCAAGTCCGTCCGTCCTTTGCGCGCGCCTCCGCAGCTCCTCGAGTGGGACAGGCGAAGCCCTGGGCTGAGTTTTGTCTCCGGCGTGTGTGCAGAAGTCCCAGCGCTGGGTAATCAGCAGCCAATCGCGCCGCCTTTCTCTCCTTTGAGCCAAGCCGGCTGCGCGCGAGAAAGTCGACGGGTGGCGGAGGAGGAATTACACCACCCAAAAGAAACACACACACACGCACACACGCCTGTGGCTGCCAAGTCGAGCGCTCCCCTGGATGGTGTCCCTTGCCGCAGGCGGCAGCAGCAGCAACAGCAGCAGCAGGAGACAAGAATCGGAGGGGTGGGGAGGAAGAGGAGGAGGAGGAGCGGGGGAAGGGGCGGCTTCTCTCTTCTCGACCCACCTGGCTCCTTCCTTACAGGGAGGGGCGGGGGAAGAACCCCCGAGAAAAGAAGGCTGGGAACGTGAAGCGGGGTCGTCTTTATAATGGCACGCCTGCAGAGTATTCCGCTTGCGCGGCCACTTTCGCCAGCGATCCTTAGGATCACCCGCGCAGAGATGAAGGAGATCCTGCTCGCTTAGCACACACCCGCCACCGCCCCCAGCTCAGCTTTGTGAAAGTGAAGATGCCTCCCCGTTCGAAGCGGGTGGGGATTGTTCCGTCTTCTGCACAGATTTTCGCCCTGCAGGCACATTTACACAAGAAAGGACCCCGAGACACGCCTTTGAGTTGGGATGTATCGTTTTTTGGATCGCTGGTGAAGTAGAGAGGAATTGCATGAGAACAACTTTAGAATCAATAGGAGGGGTTTTTTGTTTTGTTTTTTTATCAGCACGGTGCTTTCATTTGACTTGCAGGGTTCGTTAGAAATTGGGCAGCTGGGAATAATCCCCTGGAATGATTGCTGCCATCAGCACAAATTGCGTATTCCCTTAGGCGTCCATGGTTCGAGTGTTCCAAAATTATCAAGAGTACTATTCGCAACAGTCCTACGAAGGAGGTTAGGATCTGTCGCAGCCTACTTCGCAGGACTATTGCAAAAAAGTACAACAGTAGAAAATTTGAACACTAGAACCATGCATGTCTAAGGGAATGTGCAATTTTTGCAGGTGGGACGGGGAACTATGGAATGGTTTGCTTTGATGACATATTGTGAACATACAGCGATTTTAATTTTTTTAATTGAGGGTTGGCTGGGATCATGCTCCCTCGGCCGCTGTGCTATTCCAAAACCAGCACTTCAAGTTTAAAATAAAGAAAACTGGAGCTGCTAAGCAGAACCCCTTACAAAGTGCTGTGTCTCATCCCACTGTTCTTTGTAACCTCGTGGATGGCTGCTGTTTCAGAGCATGTCTACACGGGCACTCCATCAGGTGACTTTTGAAAACAAACATAACCTGTGTCACTCCCCTTGCTCAGTCATCCTTTAATTTCCTCTGCACCAGCAGGAGAAGCTAGAAAAGGTATATATGATTCACTCAAGACTGCAATCCACGAACCACTTTCTCAAGAATGGCGCTGAAATAAGTAATTTGGCAACAGCTGTGTGCAAATGATTTCTGGAAATCCTCTAGCCTATTTGCAGATAAAAGAACTGGGGAGAGTGTTTTGCAAGATTTCTCCAAGGGAAGGAGAAATTCTCCAGTAGTCTTGGGGATGAGGCTTAGCAGTGACAGTAGCACAGCTTCTTTCTCTCCCAGCCCACGAGGTTTTAATTTTGCTGGATTTCTGCTGCTGCAAATGGCAGCAGAAGCAATGGTCACTGGTAGCCTTATTTCACCCTAGCTTGATTACAGAACACCTTGGATAGAAATCACCTCTGATCATGAAACAGAAATAAAGATGGTGAAGAATAGTCTGAGAAAATCCTTCAAAGTCCAGTGATACCTTGGGTTAAGAACTTAATTCATTCCAGAGGTCCGTTCCTAACCTGAAACTGTTCTTAACCCAAGGTACCACTTTAGCTAATGGGACCTCCTGCTGCCGCCGCAGGATTTCTGTTCTCATCCTGAAGCAAATTTCTTAACCCGAGGTACTATTTCTGGGTTAGCAGAGTCTGTAACCTGAAGCGTCTGTAATCTGAAGCGTCTGTAACCCGAGGTACCACTGTAGCCTACTTTTTCCCAGAGGAGTAAAACCGGGGGGGGGGGGGGATATGTATCAGAAATGTTCCGAGAAAAATGCCTTCTGAGAAATTTCAGCTCGCCTCTGGAATTTAGCGTGATTACAATGGAGATTGTGGTTTGTGGATTATGGTTTCAGGCTTATAAAGCAGCCTGTATTTCAGCTGGTTTTGATGGGCTTTTAAAGGTGAGGGCAATTAATTTCCTTTGAAATAAATAGAACTAATACTTAAATCCTATGAACACAAATTAATGGAATCAGTGGGATTTACTGTGCTTTTAACTGATGGGAGCATTGCAGCCGGAGTGTCTTAACTTCAGGGTTGTAAGAATGGAGTGACACGCATTTAGGGATGCAAACTTTCCTCCCTCCATCGCCCCCTTTCTATTTTTTTTAATGCAATTATGTTTAAACACAGTTTGCATTATCACAGTCTGGTTCTGGGTCTCCCTGAAACAGAATCATTCACAGGCCTCATTTACCTCCCCCCCAGCTTTGCCAGTTCCCTTCCACAGCCAGCCAGAAGAAAAACACGTCCCACTCTCACCGCCCCCATAACAGACCACTGGAATCAACTCATTGAACATGCAGAAATGTCCTCTTTCGGCTAATGCTCCAGCTAGCATTCCTCAATAGAAAAGGAGTCCCAGTCAGCTGGAACTCTTAATTCACACATCTGGAAGTGAACAAAACACAATCAATTAATGAAACCAGAGATTAAACGGAGAGTGGGGGGAAGGGGGGGGAGAGAGCAAACTTTCCCTAGATTTTATTGAAGTGCCTGTTTGACCCCGAATGACTAAGAACTGTGAAAGAGCTACATTGCAACTTTCTTCCCCCAAATGCTATTTGCTTCAGTGTTTTGAGTCTTGTTTGATTATTATACATGGGCGATTTTATATACAGTGGTACCTCGGGTTAAGTACTTAATTTGTTCCAGAGGTTCATAACCTGAAACTGTTCTTAACCTGAAGTACCACTTTAGCTAATGGGGCCTCCTGCTGGCGCCATGCTGCCGGAGCCCGATTTCTGTTCTCATCCTGAAGCAAAGTTCTTAACCTGAAGCACTATTTCTGGGTTAGCAGAGTCTGTAACCTGAAGCATATGTAACCCGAGGTACCATTGTATTAAGTGGGTGTCTTAAACATATTACATGTATCAATAAAGCATTGTTTATTAATAAATGCATTGATCCATTAAGCTTCAAGGGATTCTTGGTCTCTGGCTCTTAGCATGCGAGTGTGGCGGCTGAGGAGTAGCTTTCCATTTCAGCCACTCATGAAGACCAGCAAACAAGCAGGTGAGAGCGGAAGAACGCTCCATCTCCTTTCTGGTTTGATATTTGAGATATTTCATCTCCCATTCAAAACCACATTCAAAACTCTTTAAAAGGTGCCTCTTAATTTCTCTCCTCTTTTGCTCTTCTTATAATATCTGATTCTCGGGAACAATCAACACGTACGTCATTGTTTTCTGTTTTTGATTATATTTTATTTTATGGGGTATTGCGCCTTTCATTATGTGAACTGCTCTGATAGTTCTTCGTGGAAGGAATAAGCGAATAGAACGTTCAGGGGAAAACACCCTGGGAGCAAGGGAGAATGAAGGACCACTTGGCTGAACTTCTCCTCATCATGAAGAGCTCACTGCCTGTAAAAAGCTAGTGTGTCAGAGAGAAGGCTAGGCTAGAACTCTTATCAGTGTACTGGAAGAAGCAAAGATCACCAGTGTCGAAGCAATGATTCTTCAACATCAACTTTGTTGGACTGGTCATGTTGTGCGGATGCGTGATCATCATCTTCCAAAGCAACTACTCTATTCCAAACTTAAAAATGGAAAGCATAATGCTGGTGGTCAACAAAAGAGGTTTAAAGATTGTCTCAAGGCAAATCTAAAAAAATGTAGTATAAACACTGACAACTGGGAAACACTGGCCTGCGAGCACTGCAGTTGGAGAAGAGCCTTTACCAAAGGTGTCATGAGCTTTGAAGACACTCAAACTCAGGACGCAAGGGAGAAATGTGCCAAGAGGAAGGAACGCTTGGCAAATCCACACCGTGATCAGCTCCTGCCCGGGAACCAATGTTCCCACTGTGGAAGGACGTGTGGATCCAGAATTGGCCTCCACAGTCACTTACGGACTCATTGTTAAAACCATGTTTATGGAAGACAATCTTTCTCGGCTACGAGTGATCGCCAAAGAAGAAAGAGAAGAACTCTTATCCCTCAGATGCTAACTTTCCACAGGAAGGGAGCGCTGGAGCAGCAAATACTTGATTCTCCACCTCCATAGCACAAGGAATACTTGCCGTACATACTTTTATTTGCTTCCATGGGTCCTTCCGGGAAGTTGGGATGGTAATTTAGCAGCATTGTAGTTCTGTGAAGCAGCTGAATTCTCTGTGGGACTGCCACTCCCTCCCGTCCTAGGCTCACCTCCCTTTGGTTAATGGGGTACCTTAAGAGAATTATGAGCCCCTTCACAAAACACTTCTACAGGTGTCTTGTACGAGACTGAGGCAGATCTACCAACTTGAAATTGATTTGCCTTTTAAAATGCTGGTGTGGCTTATGATAGGAGCGAGACTTTGTTAAATTGCACTTTGCTTCCTTCGTATCCTCATAACTTATCTGCAGCCATCTCTGATTTACCATCTCGTGGTTTGATTGCAATAACAATGCCACTAATAAGCTGCTGGTCTTTCACTGTGTCTGCAGAACTGAAGCATTTTTAAGAATTTCAACATGAGGTCCAAATACAACTTCAGCGCAGATCGTTTCTCTGTACGCAAGACGTTTCCTAATCTGTAATTATCATCAGCTAATGATTTAAACCGCCTATGCATTTACTGTCTAATGAAGAAAGCTGCTTCATTGCGCCACGGAATAAGTTTAGTAATGCCAGCATTATTTTCCAGTGGATCCTTTAGGTGTCAGCTCTTGCGAGGAAAGCAAAGCTTTGCTCAGCTGCTACATTTTCGCTAGACTGAAGCACAGTGTGTGTAGACACTTTGCATGAGCTTTGGTGGAGGGAACAGAGCCTTGGCTCTGGGAGGTGTTGAAATTACAGGAGTTCAGCCATTTGCATTCTTTCTTGAAAAATTAACTCCAAAACTGCCAAGTGTCTCTTTATTTGGGCTCTCTGCTTAACACTTGAGTTTTCTTTACAATGTGAGAAAGGTCTGCTGGCCTTTTGTGTTTTAAAGTACGGGGAGACACCATTGCTTCTTTGTTCCAGTCTTAGGTGTGCAAGTAGATGCTTCTAGCACCTAGCAGAAACCTAGTTAGTTGAGCAATCTCCATCTTGGAACTGAGTGTAAAAGCTTTGCTGACCTGAGGGCTACAATATCCAACCTAATATTTGTTAACACCACCCACCAACCACCAGTGCCTTGTGTCTGATTAAAGTTTCTGAAAAGTTTACAACAGTATTGCAACGGATTTTGGAGTTCTTTTTCCCCCTACAGACCAATATGGCTACCTTTTTTATTTTTAGTTAAAGTTTGTCTTGACTAGGATTGCATAGCATGAATATTAGATATCTGTAGTGCTTTTTTCCTTAAAAAAATGTTTAGGGGTACTATCATTCTGACTCAGGAAAATCACCATGTAGTTCAAATCGGGGAAAATAAATACAGTGGTACCTTGGTTTAAAAACCATCCTGTTTAAGAACAATTCAGTTTACGAACTCTGCAAAACCGGAAATAGTGTCCCAGTTTGAGAACTTTACCTCAGTCTAAGAATGGAATCTGAATGGTGGAAGGACACTGGGGGTGGGAGGCCTCATTAGGGAAAGCGCACCTTGGTTTAAGAACAGTTTCAGTTTAAGAACAGACTTCCGGAAAGGATTAAGTTTGTAAACCAAGGTACCACTGTATAGTAAATGGACAAAAGTACAAAGATTCACAAAATGTTTAGGGGTATGCATATCCCTGGGTCCCCCCAGAAAAAAGGCACTGGATATCTGTAAGATATATTAGATAGTGTCGCAGGAACCCCCCCCCCCCACAATCATCCAGTTTGTACAAACCCGACACACACACACACTCTCACACATGACATACGTGACGCTTCTGTTATAAATTCATAGAAAATCAACCATACATTGGATCTGCAACGTTCCATACATCGGATCTGCACCGGTCCACTTTTGTTTTGCTCTGTGAAGAAAGGACTATCAAAGGGGATAGGTTTGATACAGGACGGCCACAACCCCTTGAGCGTACCAGCACGTACACAGGAGCCCTGCCCAGTTGTTATGCCAACCCTGATGGTCCTAGACAGAAGACCATCAAGGTCACAAAGAACTTGCATATGGGAGTGGATTCAGCACAGACTGGAACAAAGGACAATGATCAGCTCTTCCCTCTGGGGGCAGGATACTGCAAACTCCCCTTTGTCACCTGAAAGTACTCATGAGGAGGGGGAAAGGAGGGAACTGGCCAGGTGGCAGGACACTCAGATTACCACCACAACTCCTCCCTCAACCCCTCCTTTTTGTGATGTTTCAATGATGTAGTTGTGATGTAGTTTTAGGGGTGTAGTTTGGGGGATTAGTAACTAATAAAAGTTGGGGTCTTCTTTTGTTCTGGGCTTCCATCTTACTTCATCTTGCAGTGGGTGGGAGTCCTGTCACGGCAGTCTTCAATAAACAGCAAGCCTACAGGCTGCTGTTTTGCTCTAATTGTCCCGGTTGGTGTCTTTACTTTTCGTCCAAGGGAGCCCTCGGTTTTCTCCGTTAACAATAGCACATATCTATATCTTGGGGGGTATTTGCAATCCCTCTGAGAACTATCCAAGCATTATCCTTCCAAGCTCCATCAACAGAGTCAAGGATGGGCTATGCTAATAATTACATTTGGATACTGCAGTTCTTCAACACTATTCCTTAGTCTTGTCGCAACTTGCTACTGCTGTGTATTCATTTAGGTACTGAAACTACCCACGGTCTTAGGAAGCAAAACAACAAAGCGTGATGCCCAGTAAACATAAATCAAAGCCAAGCATTGTCCCTATGCTTGCTTAGCCCCAGTAGCAAAAAGCCAGTGCAGGCAAGGTGGTCTTCTAGCACTTTTGGAATATGCCCAGGTCCCACTTTTGGCAGGTCTTCAGGAAATGGGAGTTTTGGGACAGGCATGAACAATAATGGGGGTAGAAAATATTAATAGATTGTAGCATATGAAAAGCATTTTAATAAAATCTAACGTCAATTAAAAATAATGTGTGTCTCAGATCATGCCCAAAGTAAAGTTCCCAAATTAGAATCACATGGAACAACCAAATGCCCACATTTAATAAACGTCACAAATACACAAGAATTAAAACAAAATCGTTGACAACCTTAAATATAACCAAGCATTGCTAAAAGTGGAGGCAGGGCCAAGTTATCAGCGATAGGAGTTAGCTCCTCTGACTCTCCACCTCATTCAGTTGTTCATCCTTCCCTCACCTGTTGCTAAAGGATCTTTCTGCACGTGGATGGAGCAGGACAGGGAGCGAGCAGGAATGTCCCCCTTCCCAACCCCTAAAGGCAAAGGGGCAGGGACCCTGTCCTCCCTCTCAGGCTGCTCTCTCCTTGCGGTGTCCCATATGACCTCCTCTTCTTCTTCATCAGACAGCAATGGCCACCCCAGCCCACAGCCATTTGAAGAAGAGAAAGAAGAGTTTGGATTTGATATCCCACTTTATCACTACCCTAAGGAATCTCAAAGCAGCTAACAATCTCCTTTCCCTTCCTCCCTCACAACAAACACTCTGTGAGGTGAGTGAGGCTGAGAGACTTCAGAGAAGTGTGACTAGCCCAAGGTCACCCAGCAGCTGCATGTGGAGGAGCGGAGGCGCGAACCTGGTTCACCAGATTACGAGTCCACCGCTCTTAACCACTACACCACACTGGGATCACAGAGCTCACCTTTGCCCATAGGGACCTTTTGAATGGCTTCTTGGGCCTTTCTCTACTATGATGGGTGGGGACAAAGTGGTGCTCGATCCCCGGAAGAATCTTCTTCACCTGCCCTCAGGCGAGCTGTGCATCGCGTAATCTTAGGCACGGCTACTTAGAAGTAAGAGCCGTTGAATTCAGTGGGCCTATATTAAATGGATATAGGACAGTTTAGGCATTTGGAGTTAAACAGACATCGGCCTTGCTTTTTTGCTTCGTTGTTAATTTTACTGTCTTAACTGCACACTGATTTGAATGCAGGTGTGCAGAAAAGCACTAGCAATAATAATGCAAAATGAAATAAAACATCCTCAGCCCGTTTCTCGCTCAGCATGCTGCTTAAAAACACTCATGCAAATAAGCCCACAACAGCAAATTCATTGCCGATACATAAAATTATCGGGGATGCTGCAGGGGAAGAGAACCGGTCCTTTAAAAGCTTCCCTAGCTGGTTAGCTGCAGACAGTCCTTACTTGCTACAGGTCTCCTGCCAAGTGGAGATGTATAAACCTGCCTTAAAGGGTCACCAGGTTGCTGTTTTTAAAATGCACTGCCAGCACCCCCAATTTTACCCTAGCTCACGGCTTACTGAGATCCCGCAGAAGTTAACTCATCCCAAATGGGACTTATATCCAATCTGTTTTCCTGCTGCTTTTTAGCTTAATAGCTATTTGGATCACGGTACTGCATATTTCCGTGATATCAAAAGACATATGCTACAGGTTTGGGCATTCTTTGGCTCATAGCTGAGCAGGAATGAAGAAGTCGCAGGCTTAAGACGGCCCCAAAACAGGAATAGTGTTTTTCTTGTAAAAGTGTGTGTACTCATCTGACTGGCTCTAGCCTGTTCTGCACCTGTGTTTCTGTTTTCTTTATGAGGAGAACATTTGCCTAGCCTACAGGGTCTGTCCCTGCCGGCCGAGAGAGAGACAACACATGTTTAATTCGTTCCAGTTTGCTTTCTTTTCTCTGTTTGAACTTTAGGAGTTTCGTGGAAGGTTTTGCAGCTGGAATATATCATCGTCCTAGAGAACCGTCTTCCAAGTAGCCCATATTAACACCACCAACACCAACGAATAAAAAGCAGAAACATTTCCACAGTGTATATGACCTTAGCAAATGCTGTTGCAATTCAGAATCATGTGAATTATGAGCACAGAGGAACATCTATTACCCAGCAGTCAATATTTATAAATATTTTTATTTTTTTTTGGAAACTCCAGCATTTTTGAGTCCAACTGATCAACTTTTCATTTCATTGCTTTCACTTCAATGTAATGTTAAGTTTAAGCTGGCCTGGGAGCTCACGTTTGCAGCAAATGTCAAAACTTCATGCTGGCGTTTCCACCAAAAATTGTAATGCTCAGAAACCAATAATGAGAGATTTCAGTCCTGAGGACGTTCTGTGGAACAACTTCAAATCATTGTATTAAATAAAATAAAAGCGTTAGAGCAAGCCTCTGGGTGCAGCTGCAAATGTGACCCTCAAGAAATCCTCAGAATGGAATTTTGGGTGCATGTTTACAATTTTGCTGTTGCTATCTCCAGTGGTTGCTAGTTGTGAGTGTGCCATACACACAAACACACACACACACACACACACAAACACACACACACACACACACACACACACACACACACACACAGAGATTGATTGATTGGATGTTGGATTTATCTGATTGGATTCTGTGTTAAGTTGTTCTCCGCTGTGACACACCTACTGCTGCTATCATCTGCACTGCTTTGACCTTTTGATATTGCTTTATTGTTTGTTTGTTTTTTTAAAAAACCCTCTCTTTTTTCTGCGCACTCCAGATAGCTTCCCCCCCCCCCCGCCCTGACCCTTTAGATCACTGTTCCATACATTTCATGAAGTGGGTTCTGAGCCACAAAGGCTAAAGAAATTGTTAAGTCTTGAACGAGCTAAGGAATCCTTAATTTTTTCCAGCAGCAGCTGATCAATAATGGTGATCCCTCTGATTTAGTTTCTTAATCAGTATGCATCTTTCTGTTCCATATTATGAATGGTACAAGTTGGATTCGCACTTTCTGAAAGAGAAGAAACTTGGGTCTCGGGTTGGTAGTGGAAGCGGATACTACCGTCTCCCCCAAAAGCAGCCTTTATTAGGAGTGCAGACATGGCGCTATGTGTGTGTTTGCGTAGGGGAAGGGATGAAATTGTGAAGGCTTCCATTAATGATATGAAGGCATTTGGGGCACATTAACTTCCCAGATAGGGACGCGGGTGGCGCTGTGGGTTAAACCACAGAGCCTAGGACTTGCCGATCAGAAGGTTGGCGGTTCGAATCCCCGCGACGGGGTGAGCTCCCATTACTCGGTCCCTGCTCCTGCCAACCTAGCAGTTCGAAAGCACGTCAAAGTGCAAGTAGATAAATAGGTGCCACTCTAGCAGGAAGGTAAACTGTGTTTCCGTGTGCTGATCTGGTTCGCCAGAAGCGGCTTAGTCATGCTGGCCACATGACCCGGAAGCTGTATGCTGGCTCCCTCAGCCAATAAAGCGAGATGAGCGCCGCAACCCCAGAGTCGGCCACGACTGGACTTAACGGTCAGGGGTCCCTTTACCTGAGATTTGTGGGTTGGATTATGTTGAAAACACACCTGTTTAGTAAATACAAACTACCACTCATTCTTAGAAGGAAGCAGAGTATTTAATAATCCACTCTCTCTCTCTCTTTGTGTGCCTCCCTGTCAAATTCAATGAGCTGATCACCATTACATTTAATAAAGCAAATGAACAGTAGCTGAGGATTTCATTAGATACACCTTTCACTGAAATGGTGGCCACTGGTTCTTTCTTATAATTTAATTGATTTGATAGGGAGGCAATGTGCTTGTGACACCATGTCTGTACTCTCTTTTGAGATGCACTTGCAAAGGATTTTCAAGAAGAATGAGGAAGCACCACATCAGATTCAATCTCCTTATCATAGTCACTGAAGTTAATCTATTACCGTAATGATAAAGATAACCCAGTTATGTATCCGGAAAAGGTGCTTTTATCAGGAAAAGCAAAGTGCCAAGGACATGTCATAACAGGTGGTGTTATAGAGTATAATTTCTTAATGGCTTATCTCTGTCAAGATACGGCATAAATTTTAGAAGAAGGGCTTATGCTAGCAATTGGTGTTTAATTATTTATTCATTTTATTACATTACATTTTAATTTTTATTTATTTCATTCTGGCAGAAGGCATGCAACAGTTATATAAAATATGAGAATTAAAATTAAACAACACTAAAGAACGTTTCTGAATAAAGTTGTGTTAAAGTATATATATCATAATTATTACAGAAATGAAATGATGTATAATAATGGGTATGCTAAGATTGTTGACCATTATTAAAAGTATTTTGTTTCAATAACAATTTTAATTGACAGGGTGTAAGGGAGAAAAGAGAAAATAAAAAAAATATATAATTCATGCATGCCAAACAGTGCTGTAAACTGTTCTGCCATATGCCTCATTATTTGTATAATCCATAAAATCACACCAAACTGTATTAAAATTGTTGTGTTTCTTTTGGCCCCTTGCTGCTTTGAATTTTTGTGCCACTTTTTCCAATAACGCTGTTTGCCAAATTGCATTATCCCACCAAACCATACTCAATAATTGCAATGATTTCCATGTTCTGGCAATGGTCGTTCTTGCAGCGGTTAACAGATGTGTTCTGAGTGCTTCATTTCTAATTTGCAACGTAATCTTGACTATACAAAAGATGTAGATTTTTAAAATTTGTATATACTTTCTCCATCACCCTGCTGGTGAGCTCCCAGAGGTACCTGATGGGCTGTTGCCAGGAATAGGATGCTAGATTGGGCAGGTCCTTGGTCTGTTTCAACATGGCAGTTTTATGTGTCAGATCCTGGGTGCCCTGACCCAGAGCCCAGCATTTCAGGCTGCCACATTGACTGGAATGGAAGGGGGAGAGAGGCACATGCAGAACTGTTTGCTCTGTTGACCTGGATGGGGATTCTTCTCCACAGGCGGGCATCTATGTGTTTTAGGGGCCACCAGCAAACCATGGATGATCACTGCAGATGGTGACAGCAGCCACAAAATTAAAAGATGCCTGCTTCTTTTAATTTTTGAATTATGCTTTTGAATTATGGTGCTGGAGGAGACTCTTGAGAGTCCCATGGACTGCAAGAAGATCAAACCTATCCATTCTGAAGGAAATCAATCCTGAGTGCTCACTGGAAGGACAGATCCTGAAGCTGAGACTCCAGTACTTTGGCCACCTCATGAGAAGAGAAGACTCCCTGGGAAAGACCCTGATGTTGGGAAAGGTTGAGGGCACAAGGAGAAGGGGACGACAGAGGATGAGATGGTTGGACAGTGCAGGAGCAGTGGAAGACAGGAGTGCCTGGCGTGCTCTGGTCCATGGGGTCACAAAGAGTCGGACTAAACAACAACAAGCAAACCATGGATTAAGGCGTTTACCAAGGCATTTCACAGGTTGTGGGGGCAGGGTTGTTTTGGTAGATGCTATAAAGTAAAGATAAAGGGACCCCTGAACATTAGGTCCGGTCGCGGACGACTCTGTCGCTTTATTGGCCGATGGCGTACAGCTTCCGGGTCATGTGGCCAGCATGACTAAGTTGCTTCTGGCGAACCAGAGCAGCGCACGGAAATGCTGTTTACCTTCCCACCGGAGTGGTACCTATTTATCTACTTGCACTTTGACGTTCTTCGAACTGCTAGGTTGGCAGGAGCAGGGACCGAGCAACGGGAGCTCACCCTGTGGCGGGGATTCGAACCGCTGACCTTCTGATCGGCAAGTCCTAGGCTCTGTGGCTTAACCCACAGTGCTACCCGCGTTCCTAGATGCTATAAGACAACTGTCCAGATGTAATTGCATTTTTCACTTTGCAACTCAAAACTGGGCAACAAACCACCCTCTCCTAAGAAGTGCTTTGGTTTTCAATACACACAAGAGATGTTGCTTCTCAGTCATCTGTGCTTTTATGAACATGGTTTTTAGTAAGTTTGCACTGTAATTTAAATCCTTCTTCTCTAACCCTACAGGCACAGACGTGGTGTTCTAATCTTGCTGTAATTTAACCAAGATCAAAAGCTTTGATTTATAGGGTAGAAGTAAGAAAACACCGAATACACCTTGAAGAAACCATTTCCACATCCTTGGAAGTTTTAATTTTATTTATCTCTTGATTTCTTTGGGTTGGGTTTTTTTGTTTGTGTCTTTCCAGTTTGGAGAATATTGCCTACTTTCCACCTCAGGTTTTTATTACTTTAAGGGGGAATTAGGTGAGTGAGAGCACCAGAGTGAGACAATAGGTTCAAAGGAATGGAAGAATGTGGTGCTCTTCCACCCATCCCCCAAAACCTGTCACTAACCAGTTCTCAGCCTACTCAGGATTTCACTGAAGATAAGAGTGTTGTTTTTTCTTTATTTTAAGGTGGTCAATGGTGCTACTCAGGAACCAGGTCAGTTTCAGAGGTGTATGTTTGCAGTTTGACCTACTTAGCCGCACACCTGTGGTCTCTTGATTTGACTAATTAAAAGGGGAGTTTGCTTTCTGCACCGAATACAGGAAGGGATGTGATAGGATAATTGATTATCTGAAAACTGTATTTAAGTTGATCAAATTTTTGTATGCTGCTGGTGAGGAGGAGTGATGGCTTGCAGCGTTTGTTATGTTTTTGAAATAAAACGAAGCAAAGATATTGCAGACAGCCTTTTATTTCTACGCCCCGGTCGCTGCGCACACTCTGTGTTGGCACAAAAGTCCAACGAAGAGAGCTATGGAATTGCACCAATGCCTTTATTTTCCAGACAATAGTGAATATGCTTTAGCAAAGAAACTGCAAATAAAAACAGGTTCTATCTGAAGAGTTTTGGTATTCTAAACACTTCCATCTGTCAGAGATATTATTGCAAGCGAAGAGGCTGGTAAAATATGGGCTGGATGAGGTAGGTGGTTGAAAGACCGAACCCAGAGGGCTCACTAATGTTTTCTTGTTATCCTGGGGGAAAGCCACAAGTGGGGTACCACAGGGTCCTGTCCCGGGCCTATTGCTGTTCAACATCTTTATAAATGACTTGGATGAAGGTGTTGAGGGGATGCTCATCAAATTTGCAGATGATACCAAACTGAGAGGGGTAGTCAATGCAGCTAAAGGCAGAACTGAGGTTCAAGAGGACCTTAACAGATTGGAGAATTGGGCCCAAACTAACAAAATGCATTTCAATAGGGACAAATATAAGGTTCTGCACTTAGGTGGGAATAACCAGCTGCACAAATGTAAGATGGGGGACAACTGGCATGTGAAAAAGATCTAGGTGTCTTAGAAGACCACGAGCTTAACATGAATCAACAGTGTTATCCGGGGGAGGGGGGAGCTAATGCTATTCTAGACTGATTGATAGAAGTACAGTGTAGTAGAGTAGTAGTATTACTCTATTATTCTGTCTTGGTCAGACCACACCAGAAGTATTGTGCACAGTTCTGGATGCCACAATTAAAGAAGGATATTGGCAAGCTGGAATGTGTGCAGAGGAGTGCAACCAAGATGATCAAGGGTCTGGAAACCAAGTCTTATGAGGAACGGTTGAGGGAGCTGGGTATGTTTCGCCTGGGAAAGAAGAGATAGGATAACCATCTTAAAATAGCTAAAGGGAAGATGGAACAAGCTTGTTTTCTCCTGCTCCAGAGAGTAGCACCCAAACCAACTAGTCATCAGGATTCCAACTAAACATCAGGAAGAATTTTCTGTCAGCAAGAGTTGTTTGACAGTGGAGCAGACCCCCTTGCAATGTGGTGGACTCTCCTTCCTTGGAGGTTTTTAAGTGGAGGTTAGATGGCCATCTGCTATTTATGATCTATTTGAGATTCCTGCACTGCAGGGGGATTGGATTAGATGACCCTCAAGGTCCCTTCCAACGCTAAAATTCTAGCACACAAGTGCATGGAATATCCCCCCAGAATTTTCTCGAAATTACTGCAAGGAGCAAAGCAGGCAGTCCACAGTCTACGCTAGCCAGTCTGCTGGCAAGAAACTAATGTGGGCTGAAGACTGAAGAACCCTGCAGGTCAGGATTTTGTTGAGCTCGTCCACTCTTTGGTTAGATCTGATTCGAGCCTGCCCAAATGATGTCCCCATGTGGCAGGTCACTACAGATGGTGGCAGCAGTCACAAAATTAAAAGACGTCTGCTTCTTGGGAGAAAAGCAATGACAAACCCAGACAGCATCTTAAAAAGCAGAGACATCACCTTGCCAACAAAGGTCCGTATAGTTAAGCTATGGTTTTCCTAGTTGTGATGTATGGAAGTGAGAGCTGGACCATAAAGAAGGCTGATCGCCGAAGAATTGATGCTTTTGAATTATGGTGCTGGAGGAGACTCTTGAGAGTCCCATGGACTGCAAGAAGATCAAACCTCTCCATTCTGAAGGAAATCAGCCCTGAGAGTGCTCACTGGAAGGACAGATCCTGAAGCTGAGGCTCCAATACTCTGGCCACCTCATGAGAAGAGAAGACTCCCTGGAAAAGACCCTGATGTTGGGAAAGATGGAGGGCACAAGGAGAAGGGGACGACAGAGGACGACATGGTTGGACAGTGTTCTCGAAGCTACCAGCATGAGTTTGACCAAACTGCGGGAGGCAGTGGAAGACAGGAGTTCCTGGCGTGCTATGGCCCATAGGGTCACGAAGAGTCGGACACGACTAAACGACTAAACATGTGGCAGGCATTAGTTTTTAAAGCCTTGCTGTGACACTGCTGTGGAGAAGCTGTAAGCATTTGGGCTGATGCATGAGTTGCCACAACCAATGAAGCTATTCTCACGGCAGGTAGATGAATGAGAACCCCCACCCTTACGCCCTAGGAGGCAGAGGGGGAAGCAGAAGTTTTCGAAGTTAGCACTGTGCAGATGAATGCTTTCCTACTGACTAGCAGCTCCCCTGATATCAGCCTCCTGGGCACTGCTAACCAGTAAGCAACTACACACTTAGATGATGCCCCCTGAACAGTGTGGTACACTTCCATTGTTGCTGCACTCTCTTCCTGAAGCATCCTTACCTGGAATTTGAAATGCATGGGGTATTCTGATATACGTCAGGGGAGTGGACCTGATGACTTCCTGTTCCTCCAGTTTCTATGATTTTGCAGGGAGTTTGTGTTACAAGAATAGTAGAGTGTACCCACAACATTTCCTGTAGCGATATATATACTATTGGAAACCACAGTTGGTTTGGGGTCCTCAGGACCGCATGGTTTAAAAAAAGAAGAATGTGTGTGAACAGCTCTCTCACATTACAGTTTGTCTCTCTGCTGTGTGCTAGTTTTCATAATGTATGAAGCCACTTAGTATTGGGGAACTGGACATTCAGAAACTTGATTGTATGAGTTGAGCCAATACCAATAGCCTTGTTTACATTTTACAATTAGTACTGTTAATTAGTATTATAGATATAGATGACAGGGAATTTTGGAATACACTTTTAAGTTGTTGTTTTTTTAAAAGAGAATCAAGTTTTTAAGTATAAAATAGGAATGGAAGTGATTTTATTAAGCTGCTTTCTAAGAGAAGAAAAATATATATACAATGCCCACATAAGCATTTCTTATTATAAAGGTTGAACAGTTTATGACAACAGACAACAGCTGACTTTAAATGCACATTAATTCTCCAAATGCAATTAATTTACTATTTCTAGACAAACTGATAATATATCAATCCAACCATATTAAACTTGTAAAGAATAAGATGTGTTTTAACCAATCTAATTATTTTATTTTAAACACCACAGCAGTCCAAATGAATAACATATATTAAACAAGAATATTAAAATCTAGTTAATCCATGCAAACTGATTACAGGACTAGGTAAACTATGGTTAATGCTAACTAGAAGTGCCTTCAAACCAAGGTTGGGCATTCTTCAAGTGATGGTTTCAAATAACCATCCATGGTTTGGAGAACCTCTAGTTTAACCGCTGAACTGAATGTTCAGCAGATAACCATCTTAAATACTGAAAGCTTAATATACTGTATTTCATCACTTAGGGAGCAATCCTGCTCATGGAGTTACTGCCCCTACCCAGTCAGCACCTGGAATCCTTGGACGGTTGTCAAGGTTAGGCTCCAGCTTCCCCATGGGACCTGCCACTGGTGCTTGTGCCTACCTTTACATTATGTTTTCTGGCTAAATGCTCTGAACAATGCTGGGTGACAGGGGCTGGGCACCATTTTAATTTCTCAGAGTTGGGGGGCATTGCTGGAGATTATAATGGTGGCCAAGTCAAGGTGCTCATTCCTGCTCACCAGCAAGTAAGCTCACAAAAGCCCAGCAATGTAGCCCAGCCTTGTGCACACATTGGCCTGGAGACTGAATTGCCTTATTACCAACTTGCTTAAACCTTGCAGGAACTTATAGCCGTATTTCAAGTATTCATTGTGAATATATACCAAACCACTTCCCCCAGCTATATAGCATGACTCCAAGTCCAGAATCAAATAATTCTTCAATTAATCATCTAAAAATATCTCTTGAATCCCAAGATTTATTGAACCAAGATTAGCAGAGAATTAATTTAGTAACGCTTCACAGCTATTAGTCCAGGCAAATGAAGAAAACTCACCCTCATCAACTTTCCTTTTAGGCTTCTATGCCTTCTCCTTTCGGTCTTCCATCAATGGGCCTCACCAAAGCAGTTGTCTGAGCATCCTTTTGGTGACCTCCATGCTATTAAATCCACCAAACAGAATCAGAGGAAGCTGATCTCTCTGTTTCCCTTCCTCTCCCCTCTGGCTGCAACCTTAAACTCTGCATATGGGCAAGAACCACTTGGGCACTTGGTTAAATGGAAGGCAGGAAAACAGGCAAAGCGAAGTCTGAAGAGGTGAACAAAACTCCCCGCACATTCTCTGAGAAAGACCAACCATTCACACCTTGAAAGCTCTTCCTCACTCATAAATGGAGCAGCTTCCTTCGTCCAGGTGCAATGCAAACACAACCCCTGCTCATGTACAGCCGTTCATTATATGCAACCGACTGTTTTCCCCATGCTGTGGCAAATGGCCAATCTTTTGGGGGGGCACAAATAAATTATGTGATCCACATAGAGAGCTGCTGCACATACTTGGCCTGCCACATGACAACATCTCCTCTAAGCAGCCTTTGCATGGTGACTGCAGTGAGCATACAGGCATTGAGCATTTCTGCACAACCCCCTCCTGATGTCTCCTTCGCACTGCGTTATAAACAAATCCACAAATACAGCTTACACTGAGGCTGTAGCCAGAATGTCCATGCTGGCTGTGGAAAGAGGTGTGTGTTTGGAGGTGGAATCCTGCTCCTAGCCTCTTTTCAGACTAGTAAAAGCCTTCTTTTCTGGAGAGCCAGTGTGGTGTAGTGGTTAAGAGCGGTAAACTCATAATCTGGTGCACCGGGTTTGTGTCTCCGCTCCTCTACAAACAGCTGTTGGGTGACCTTGCGCTAGTCACACTTCTCTGAAGTCTCTCAGCCCCACTCACCTCACAGAGTGTTTGTTGTGGGGGAGGGAAGGGAAAGGAGAATGTTAGCTGCTTTGAGACTATCCTTCGGGTAGTGATAAAGTGGGATATCAAATCCAAACTCTTCTTCTTCTACCGAGGGGACTGGCAGAGGGGACAGAGCCACACCTAAGGATTTCCGCAATGGTCACTGGGAAAAGGCTTTCCTTCTGTGACTCCCATGGAAAGCAAGTGGACTGCTGGAGGAAGTATGGGGCACCCTGTCCCTCTTCCTTCAGCCTCCTCACTCACCTGCATGGAATTCCTGATTGCCCGTGGCCATTAGGTAAGCAGTCAAACACAAGGCTACCTTAGTGGTGGGGGAGACACAGAAGCACGTGCCCCTCTGGTTTCACCCTCATCTCTTGCTCACCCCTCTGGTTTCACCTTCCTGGGAGCAGAGACGATCCTGGCAAGAGAAGGAACCATGTCTTGGGCTCCTCCCACGTGGCCTAGATCTTGCTATGTTACTGGAGCTGTGCCCACCTGTTAATGAGTCTGCTTCCATTCAAGCACCTCTTAAGCAGCACAGCACTTAACTACTCACTGGGAGACATCCCAGCCCTCCCTTTGGGTGTCCTCTTTATGGGCTTATTGACAGTAGCCCTTTCCCTGGAGCTGTTCTGCTCTGTGATTTCTTTGGCTCTTTGCTCATTCCCAAGCTGGATCCTCCCAGCCCTCCCTGCGAGTGTTTGGCCCGTAGCATCACCTGCCCCCCACCTGCAGGAAGAGACGCATTTTTCTAGGTGGGTACTTTTAATTAGAGATTTGCAAACTGACAAGGGAACTGTTCCTTTCGAGATGCAAAGATCCAGTTTCCTGGGCTTCTGGGTGAGGCGTGAGACCCTATATCAAGGAGAAAGGAAGCAGGGAAGGCAGGGAGAAATCTTGCGTTTAATAGTCTAGCTTGCCATGCAAGTGGTAGGACCACACTGGGGGCTGCTCTAGCTCACTTGGTTAGAGCAGGGTGCTGATAATGCCAGGGTCACAGGTTTGATCCCTATATGGGACAGCGGCCTATTTCTGCATTGCTTTGTGGGGGGTTGGACTAGAGCAGGGATGTCCAACCAGTAGATCGTGATCTACCGGTAGATCCCCGGCTGATCCTAATAGATCGCAGGATCCTTATTGTGTACAAAAAGTTATGGGCGGGGGAAGCTTAAAAATTCTGTGCAATTCTCCCCTCAAAAAGCTCTGGCCACTTCTTCCCTCCTTGAAAAAAGCTCAACAGCTCTGGGTAATCCACCCACCCACCCCACGCACACACCTCCTCCCTCCAATGACAATGGGTAGATCACTGCCAGTTTTTTTTAATACTGGGAGTAGATCGCAGTCTCTTGGGAGTTGGACATGCCTGGACTAGATTATTCTCAGGGTCCCTTCCAACTCTATAGTTATATGATTTGCTGTGTTAGCATTTCCAAATGCAATTAGTGAGCTCCCCTTCCCATTGTCTTTTGTTGGGTGGGATGGGGAGGAGAGGGACCATAGCACGAAAGGAATGAGTTACTGTATTTTTTGCTCTATAAGACACACTTTTCCCCTCCTAAAAAGTAAGGGGAAATGTGTGTGCGTCTTATGGAACCAATGCAGGCTGCACAGCTATCGCTGAAGTCAGAACAGCAAGCGGGATCGCTGTGCAGCAATCCCTCTTGCTGTTCTGGCTTCAGCGATAGCTGTGGAAAGCCTCTTCCACAACATCTGATTCAGAATATTTCCCCCCCCCTTGTTTTCCTCCTCTAAAAACTAGGTGCGTCTTATGGTTGGGTGCGTCTTATAGAGCGAAAAATACGGCACCTAAGCCCTTCCAATTTACAGTTTTCAAAGCAACCTGTGGGCCGTATTTGGCTAGACTCCAGCAACCCAGCCAGTCAGAGACGATGGACATTTTAGTGCAGTCAAGTCTCAAGGGCCACAGGCTGTGCAGGCCCTGCTTTAAAGGATCCACCCAACTCCAAGGTGACACATGTAAAATCACTTGAAGTTTGGCGTTCAGTTTCCAGGGCACTCATTTAGTGAATATCATTAAGTGAAGAGCAACACAGCTCTCTTCCCACCCCACCCTGCCCTATCTTCTTTTGTTAATTCACTTTCACCTCCTCCTGTTCTGATTCACACCACATTTGCTGCATCACCAAAAGGTGCATTCCCCCAAACCTGCGCACATTTCCAGAGGTGTGCGATCCTTTCATTCTTTCCCCTTTAATGGCATTTACAAAGCCCTAATGTGGAAGGCGGGACACAGGTGGCGCTGTGGGTTAAAGCCTCAGCGCCTAGGACTTGCCGATCGAAAGGTCGGCGGTTCGAATCCCTGCTGCAGGGTGCGCTCCCGCTGCTCGGTCCCAGCGCCTGCCAACCTAGCAGTTCGAAAGCACCTCCGGGTGCAAGTAGATAAATAGGGACCGCTTACCAGCGGGAAGGTAAACGGCGTTTCCGTGTGCAGCTCTGGCTCGCCAGAGCAGCGATGTCACACTGGCCATGTGACCCGGAAGTGTCTCCGGACAGCGCTGGCCCCTGGCCTCTTGAGTGAGATGGGCGCACAACCCCAGAGTCTGTCAAAACTGGCCCGTACGGGCAGGGGTACCTTTACCTTTACTTTAATGTGGAAGGCATTCTGTGGTTTTAAAAGTAATTAGAAGTAACTGTGCACAGAGTTAACACACGTTTCTAAAGGGGTGCTGTGTTTTAGGGTTCTAAAATGATTTAAAGCACTCTTATGCAGATAGGAAAACAAAGGCAAAATCTCTTTAATAAGCAACCTCAGGAAAAGTGCTATTTGGTAACTGTTCCTTAGCAGCCTAAGGCACCCTTGACTATTTAGTCCTTGGAATAAACTACCCCCCCTCTCTCTCCACCTCTGGTATACATATTAAAGACTTCTTCCAGTGTATTTATTCCTCGTCAGAAATGATGTTTAGAGCTTTCTTCTGAGGACATGATCATAAATAACCACCTGTAGGTAGAGGTCCGTTTCGATTGGGGTCCGTGTTGTGTTGTCCCCTGGATAAGCCTGAGGATGGAACAAGGGCGAGAAAGAAACAAGAAACTCAAATCAAACATGTTTTCAGTTCACACCATTGTGATCTGTGTGGCATGAGATCCTGGGAGGTTACGCACCACGGGATTACAGCCAGCTCACAATGACATGCATCACGTAACATGCCAACTTTGGCCCTCTGTTCCAAAGTCTACCTTGAGAGCTTGATCTTGTGAAAGGCCCAATTTGCATAGAATGCCTAGCCAGGAGCAATGTTTGATTTGCAATAGCTTCTGGATGCATAAGGGACGCGGGTGGCACTGTGGTCTAAACCACAGAGCCTAGGGCTTGCCAATCAGAAGGTTGGCGGTTCAAATCCCCGTGACGAGGTGAGCTCCCGTTGTTCAGTCCTAGCTCCTGCCCCACCTAGCAGTTTGAAAGTACGTCAAGTGCAAGTAGATAAATAGGTACTGCTCTGGCGGGAAGGTAAACAGCGTTTCTGTGCACTGCTCTGGTTTGCCAGAAGCGGCTTAGTCATGCTGGCCACATGACCCGGAAGCTGTCTGCGGACAAACGCCGGCTCCCTCGGCCTATAGAGTGAGATGAGCACGCAACCCCAGAGTCGTCCACGACTGGACCTAACGGTCAGGGGTACCTTTACCTTTACCTGGATGCACAATGGCTAGGAAGTTGGGCAGGCAACTGTCAAGGGGCCCCAAGTGCTACACATGCATTCTGCTGTCTGCTACAAGTGGAATGACAGCTGGTTGTCAACACTTTGAGGGTATTGCAGCCTCTCTGTTCTATCCTCACTAGTAAGCATCACGTAGCTGGCTTGGTAAAGGTAAAGGGACCCCTGACCATTAGGTCCAGTCGCGGACGACTCTGGGGTTGCGGCGCTCATCTTGCTTTATTGGCCGAGGGAGCCGGCGTACAGCTTCTGGGTCATGTGGCCAGCATGACTAAGCCACTTCTGGCGAACCAAAGCAGTGCACAGAAACGCCATTTACCTTCCTGCCAGAATGGTACCTATTTATCTACTTGCACTTTGACATGCTTTCGAACTGCTAAGTTGGCAGGAGCAGAGACTGAGCAACAGGAGCTCACCCCATCGCGGGTATTCAAACTGCCGACCTTCTGATCGGCACATCCTAGGCTCTGTGGTTTAACCCAGAGTGCCACCCGCATCCCTAGTAGCTGGCTTGGTAGAGAAGGGTTAATTTGGAGGAGCAACCATTTCTAAATATGTTTTTCCCCAATGTCTCCATTAGATTTTATGGGGAGAAAGGCACCATCTCCCAAAACTACCAGCCATCCATGTTTTCCCATAGGTCCTGAGTGGGTGGTGATTTTTTGTCTCACAAATCCATTTTGTGGGATTCAGCCTCCCCAGCCCATTGCACACTCCAATGTAGGCATCCAATTTTGACCATTTTCATGGGTATTTATGCCACTGTGCAGTAGAGACACACAAGGAAGCTAGAAATGCAATGTGTACGGCTTTAAAGAGCCGAAACCCCCTCTGTGCTTGATTTGGTCCTCAATTCTTAAAAGTATATATTTCACACAGCAATAGGGTATCTGCTTATTTGTTACAGATGTTCCACAGCTGCAGGAAGTTAGACCAGTGACCCACTTTGAATGCAACCAAATACACTTCTTTTTAGGTATGCATTTTTAAATGTCTTGCAAACCAACACACTCCCATTTTAAGATGTGTATAATTTGATATTTGGTCCCGTTGCTATTCATATGCAACCAGCTTTCATGGGAAGTACTTCAAAGAAACCCTCATCCGAGAGCTGTTCTGTGCAAACCCAAACAAATTACTGCCCGGCTTACTCTGCGTTGGTTTTGAGAGGAACCAAAGCATGGGTGTGTTTGCCATATTCAATCTATAGTCCAAGGACTTAAGATGCAACATTTTTAAAGGGACAATGAAGAACAGATGGACTCACTCAGATCACTGCAGATGGACACACTCAGATCACAACAGAGGGCCATTGTTCATAACGGAACTCTCTAACCAAGACAGCAAAGAAGCCATGGAAAAAGGGATACGATTCAAGCAAATCCCAGTATTTTAAGTCCCATTTATTTAAATCAGAAAGGTAAGCCTTTTATTACCTCTCTTCAAATGGAATCGAAGGGATGTAAAATGCTTACCTTTGTTTGAATCACGGCCATTTGTCCATTATTCTCTGCTGTTTTATGGGAGTGGGGGGATTGCCTGAATTCCAGTGCACAGAGCGCACTGTGTAATCTTGGGTCAGTCCAATGTAGGACTCATGTAAGATCTCATGTGCTTTGCGAGATTTCACCAGAACCTGCTGCTGCTTTGCAATACAGGTAAGGGAGGCTTCGATGCAGGGGCAAAGTGGGATGGCACCTTTTTGTTTCGACTTAAACAATGAAATGGGGCACACCACCCCTGCAGTGACAGAATTGTGAATTGCATACTATTCATTTGGAACAGGAATATATGGAACTGATTTCCAAGCCCCCCCGCCATTCCATGCACACTCTTTGAAAATATTTAAACCAATTTGTAAAAAGAAGGTAACTTAGCATTTAACTGTTTTGGTGTCGTAACCTGGAGTAAGTGGAAGACAGTGAAAAATCAGCTTGTCAAATGTGGTTGTCTGAGAGAGAGAAATGCCTTGAAATTGAGCCATTGCAGTGGGGTAAGGAGGGCACAACCAGTGTGGGTTTGTATGTAGCTTGTTTTAACAGGTGTAATCACTCTGGATAGCTCAGTTGGCTACAGCGTGGTGCCGATAATGCCAAGGTTGCAGGTTCGATCCCCATAGGGCAGTGATGGCCAAACTTGGCCCTCCAGCTGTTTTTGGACTACAACTCCCATCATCCCTAGCTAACAGGACCAGTGGTCAGGGATGATGGGAATTGTAGTCCCAAAACAGCTGGATGGCCAAGTTTGCATTGCAGAGGATTGGACTAAATTAACCTCAGGGTCCCTTCCTGCCCTACAATTCTATGATTCTAAGTCCTCTTAGCAACACTTTTTGGTGCTAAGGGAGCAACATAGGAGACCAGTTTCCCAATGCTTGCTGGGGGACCCATACATTATCTCAGTGGCCTTGGCCTTGAACCTACCCATAAAATAGGAATATAGGAAGTTGCCTTATACTGAGACAGACCATTATATTGTCTACACTGACAGGCTGTAGTACTTCACAGTTTCAAGCAGGTAGCCCTGGTCATGAGCTCCTGGAGACTGCAAGAAGCTAAGTAGACCTGCTGCTGGCTCAACTCGCTTTCTCATTCAGTCTGCCTTCCTTCCTTTCAGCAGCAGCCCCTCTCCTTCAGACCATGTGCTGTTACATGACCACAACCACAAACAAACTCACAATCAAGTCTCCAGACAGCTCAGACAAGCAAGCAACCTTATTCCAAAAGACACAATCTCACTCTCTTCAGTCTCTTCCAATACCTCCAATTCTCCCCCTTCCTTCAAATGCCCCTGTTTGCAAGTCCTGTTCACGAGCTCCTGATCACAAGCTCCCAGAGACTGCAATAAGCAAAGGAGAAGTGCTGCTGGCTTTGTGTAGGTTGATTGTTGCCTCTAAGACTGCAGGTGCACCCAGTTTCTGCACAGGATTACTGAACTATTATTACTGCACTATTACATAAGGAAGTGCCCAAGGGAATCTGGGGAGTTTAAGATGTTTCTCTAGATATGCCTTATGCTTAATGAAACTGAGGCCCACTACTGTCATCCATGGGAAAAAAAGTCTCATTCAAAAAGAATTAAAAAATGACATTTCCATCTTGCGAGGCCTACAGCTTTACAGGAAAACCTACCGACAATGAGATCTGTTGCTTTCAGATAGAACCAAAGTACATGGACCTTGTTTCAGCAGTACTTAAGATTCATATGTTCATGCAATGGCTTACATGGTTGTTTCTACCTTGGCTGCATTTACAAGATGTCCCATTTGAAGAACATCATGTATCCAACTAATATAAGAAACGTCCTTCATGATGGAACATCACTTCTCAACAGGACAAGTACCAGACCCATGCATTGCCCCTTGATCCGTGAAATGAGTGGTAAAAATAAAAACATGGATGTTTTACACAGACAGGCCTGTTGTCTCAGGGAAATGACAAAAGTAACAATGCTACCTTGGGGTCAACATTGATGACCTTCCTGTCAGACTTGTTCTTGAAGAGGAGGCCGCACACATTTTCTGCAATCACTTGGTAATTTGGACTTGAATTCAAGCAGCAGATATTCCTGTCCCAGTTGTAGAAACTGTAAAAAAAAAACAACAATCCAAAGAATAGAGAATGCAAAGCATCTGTCTGCAACATTGTGCAAGCCATGTGCTGCCCCCAAAGCTACCGTCCTCCTGTCTCGGGAGACAATGGAGGTGTGGGCCTTTGGGAGTGAAGTCAAACTGTTGGAAGGTTGCCGCATCTGCTGTGGCTGTAGACACTGATAAGGGGGAGACATGTTTTGTTGCAGCTGGGGCAGTTGAAGGCGTCCGGTTGCTGCTTATGTCCCTATAAGCAGCAGCCAATCAGTGAGAGTGATGGAAAGGGGAACTTGCAATGCAGTGACATTTTGCATTTACAAGCAGACAGAATGAAGCGACACAGGTCCATGGTATTTATCAGCAGCAATATCTCGGCGATAATATGTCGTTCCAGAGCAGGACTAGAAATCCTGTGTGCAGCAGCCTCCATGAACCTGGTATCTTGCTTCTAGCTCTTATCCTAAGAAATCTACATGAACGGTTACTCATGTTTTCCATCTGAATGTCTCCACGGGAATCATTTCAAAGCGTTACCGTGGAGAAAAATGGCATCATGTCAGGACCAGCCCTTTGAATGCTGGCAGAGGGGAAAAGGCATGTCTGCACTATTAACACAAATTCATTTAACTCTTTCTCTTCCCTCTCAGAAACCCCAAGAAACAAGTTACTCTGCAGATATGCCTATAGCTTCCAAGACATGTTGTTGGAAAGGCAGTCAAAACACTGGCTGGTTGTCACCAGCAAGCCTCCCTAGCCACTAGATAGGCTGCTGCAGTTTCATGGCTGGCTTGCTGTGCAGAAGGCAAGCAAGATTTCAGAAAGCTGAGTCCTATCCCTTCTGTCCCTGTTGAAATGCCCAACTCTGCCCAAGGATTCTTCCCTCTGTCGAAGCACAGCAAAATAAAGCAAACCAAAACACACAGATACTGTACTTTGTCTGAATGCACAATAGGGTGTTTAGTTAATCCTATGTGACAGAAATCCTTCCCAATTCTCTTTCTCAAGTTCCAGTAAATAGCCCGTGCTAATGTGCCTATTCTACCTGTCTAGTCTATATGCACCTCACATATCCTATGCCACAGGGACATTTCTAGGCTCAGGGGCAAGGGCCATGCCATACATTTGCATAATACCTGTATGCAAATTGAGTCAGGTTTTCAGGGGGGGGGGGAAACTCTGGCTGTGAGGTCAAATAGGGTGCCAATAGGATTTGCTGAGACCAGTATGCAGTTATGTGGATTGGACCCCCCCCCCCATGACGGATTTACGTATAAGCTAAACAAGCTATAGCTTAGGGTCTCACTCACTTGGGCCCCCCAAAAAAAATTAAAGAAAAAACAACAACCTGGATGTATATTTCCAAAATGTAAGATAAAAAACAATTAAAATAAAACCTACATACAGCAAGTGTTTTGTTTTGTGTTCTGTAGGCTCCTATGATGTAGGTAATGGGCCCTGCCTGCTAGCCTGCTCCCTAAAATATCACTGGTTTGCTCATTTCTATATATAGGGTGCCTACATTCTGCCTAGACTGGCTGCATGACAACATGTGCAAATGCTTTAGATACCTATTAGGTCCATTAATTTCCATATAGTATATATTCAACACAAAAACCAGCGACAATTTGTTGTTGACAAAGGACAGCTGGACATATAAAGGGCCCCATTACCTTCAGTAGCTTAGGGCCTCATCAAACCTAAATCCAGCCCTGACCCCACCCATAATCTGTTGGCAAGAACAGCTGCTTACGTACTTATTTAAACTGAAACAAGTGCCTCTGGGCACATCAAGATGGCGAGCGGCTGACTTGGAGATACTTGCATGGTTGCAAAGACTGTAGAGAAGCTAACTAACCATCTAAGAAGAAGAAGAAGAGTTTGGATTTGATATCCCACTTTATCACTACCGCTTTATCACTACAAGCTTCACATGAAGAACTGGACCATGACAACTTCATTGCAATTTGGTATTTTCTCCAGGATGCATGGAGGAAGGAGCATTCATGGTGTCCCTCAAGTGTGTATGGGACTCTCTGGTCAGAATGGCTGGGTTGAGACAATTAGGGAGTGAAGGTTCAAGAAGGAGAAGAAGTAAAACCAATGAGACTTCCTTCATTTAGTGGAGTGGCACAGGACAGGGTATTATTTTTCATTTTTTTGCAAGGGAGGCTGAAGAGGGGCTGGCAATGGTTTGATTTGTAACTCTTACTGAAGTTTGTGCCAAATGGAAAATATGTCTGGTTGTTGTGGTCTCCCTAGCCTTTCTGCTTGGAGCATGTCCAGCTGCCCTGTAAATTGGAAGACTGGAGTCCTGCAGAAAATATGTGGGGCCAACAGTGGTTCTGCTTACCACCTTTCGACTTGATTTGCCCCCATCAACCATCACCCCTCTTGGTCCACAACATGGTTTTGTCCTGGATAATTCTGCTTGTTCGCTTCAACCTCAAAACAGGCCTTGCATGTGCCAAGAATGCTGTGTTTTATGTTAGTTGCTGAAACTAACTTAGAGATGATAATAGTCTACGTTAGCTAGAAATTACTCACTGTTTTTCCTCCTTTTTCCACGCTTCTCACTCCTGCTCACTCATCTTCACTCATTTAATAAAATCTGGTATTACAAGTCTAAAGCTGACTAATGTTGCTAGATCACAGGATTGATCTCACCCATTTCACTGCTCATCCTGAAGCTACCTTAGGGGAGTTAAAAGGAGCTTGCTAAAGCCTGTCTCTTCTCCACAAGTAAATATTGCAGGTCTCAGTCCTCATACGCCCAGATTACAGGTGTTTGAATAATATGGGTGGGGGCAGTTGCTGGTAACTTAAGTAGGCAGTACTTCTCAGCCAGATCTACCTCATATGGAAGGTGGGTGCGCTCTTGTCCTTATATTTGCAAACCCATTCTAAGTCCTCATCACAGAAACGGCAGCAACAGAACATTTGCTAGGCAGTGCTGCTTATATGAGGGTAGTGAAAGGTGAGTTTGGATGGGAGGCATACGGAAGTAAGGGAAGAAAAGGAGGCTGAATTCTGGGAAAGGGAGCCAACGGCCAGAGCAACTGAAAGCAGGAATTGAAGTACAGAAGAAGTGGAGGAGGCAAGAACAGGAGGGAAAGAGGAATAGAAAATATGTGGTGCTGAAAAAGGGAGGCCTACGTAGAAAGGTGCACTGGGGTGATACATCAGTAGAACCTGGAGATAAGCAGTGTGATATTCCCAGAAAGAGAAACGACAGACATGGGAAAACTGTGGGCTAAAAAAGACCAAAGAGGCAATCTCTCTGTGTGCAGATGTGCACACTCAGTTTCACACATAGATTTGAACTAGCAAGCCACATTTGGGGTTGCAGGTGTTACATAGAACGTATCTCTTCATCTAGCGTTGCTGCTTTGCAATCTCTTTCACTCACCATAAAGCGGCAAAGCTAATAGCCAGATTGTGCAACTGGATAGGTGCTCGGAAGGAAGGGGGGGGGAATGCTATCAGGCAAAAGCTTTCCACCTCTCGCTCTGAAACAGGGAAAAAGAAAGCTCTTCGGTGAAGGATTTCCCCCAATCATTAAAAATAAATTAGACTTGTGGGGAAAGAACCCCTAATCAGCTGCAGAATAATCACTTCCTTCATTTGCCAAGTTTCCTACCCGCATGCAGCGAATGGCAGCATGGTTCCATCCTGGAGGGCTTGTGCACTGGGCAACCCCAGGCCCACACATGCACTGCTGGTGCATTAAGTCTCCTCTGCAAGCCCGTTCTTGACACGACAAGCAAGCCTGAGTATAACCATTATGTGGCTGGCTTTGGGTTTTCACCAGATGCTCAACTGGCACATAACCTAAGCTACAACAGTCATCTGTACAGTGGTACCTTGGTTCTCAAACTTAATCTGTTCCAGAAGTCTGTTCCAAAACCAAAGCGTTCCAAAGCCAAGGCATGCTTTCCCATAGAAAGAAATGCAAAATGGATTCATCCGTTCCAGACTTTTTAAAACCCCTAAAGTAGCAATTTAACGTGATTTTTACTATCTAACGAGACCATTGATCCATAAGATGAAAGCAGTAAACAATGTACTGCAGTCACACAATCAATCAATCAGTAGCTGAACTGGGTTCCACACACACACACACACACACACACACACACACAACCACAACAAAAAGAGCCACAAAAACACAAAATAAATAGCAAAAACAGACAGACCTCAGCATAACACTCCAACCAGTGGTTCTCAACCTGTGGGTCCCCAGATGTTGTTGGACTACAACTCCCATCATCCCTCAGCTCTGGCCTTGCAAGCTAGGGGTGATGGGAGTTGTGGTTCAACAACATCTGAGGACCCACAGGTTGAGAAAGGCTGCTCCAAACAGAAGCGTGGCACTCAAATTAGAAGTGTAACACTGAAAACGGAGCATGTTTGGATTCCAAAATAAGTTCGCAAACTGGAACACTTACTTCTGGGTTTGCAGTGCTTGGGTTCCAAGTTGTTTGAGTACCAAGGCATTTGAGAACCAAGGTACCACTATACTTGCCATTTTCTGACAGCTCTGTAGTGGAGAGATGCCCACCACGTGGACGTCCATTTATCTAACAAGGCGGGTGGTGAGAATGCATGGTATGGGGAGGTTGCCGCCATTTGCAGAGTCTGCCCCTTGCTTCTGGAGAAAAAAACCAGGGTTGGTATGGTGGAATGCCCCTCCCTGTATCACCGCCCAGATGAAAAATACATTTTCTTCCAGGTCTCGGTCCGTGCTGGTTTCCCTGGGCAGCATCACAGGCGAACCCCTAAAATGCCCAATGTTGTTGTTTGAGCTGGAGACACCTCAGCTGATTCCCTGGTGCATCAGCCAAGACAAGCTGCCCCAGAGGAGCAAGCATGGCTCCCTCTCCAAATTCTTCCTAGCTGGTCAGTGTAGAGATAAGATTGCTTTGCATTCTTCTTTCCAGCTTTGCAAAAGACAATGCTCTGCTCATTAAGCATTGCAACAGCCTCAGCCATTTCCCTTGAAAATAAAAGAAGCATTCCTTTTGCAGCTGGTTAGTGGGCACCGCTCAATGTCGCATAGTCCACATACCTGAGCCCCTTGTTGAAGAGTATCAAATACTTTTTGGAACATTTGGAAATCTATTAAAATAATAATAATAATAATAAGAAACCTACGCAGGAAATATTTAAAACGCTTTGGCATTCATTGCTGTCAATTTGATAGCATTTCCCCACCCCCTTCCTCTGTCAGGGAGATTTAAAGCATTTAAAAGGCATCTCTAATTCTATTAATCCAAATTAGATTTAGTTGCATTAGGGCTGTAGTGATTCTTGGGTTGAAGTTGGTGCTACAACAAGGGCTGTTATTTTTCCAGAGTGAATCAAATTGTCCTGAGCAACAAAAAAATAAAGACAAGCTGAAAAGATAACAATGGGAAAGCAGAAAGGGAGGGGGATACAAAACTGTCCTTATTTATTTAGAAGTTTTAAAACGCCTTTCAGGGTCAAAACAGCCCTCTTGTCACGCTCCAAATGCAACTACAAAAATCAGAGTAAAATGTATTTAAGATCAGCCTCCAGTGAAATGAATAAAATAATCTGAATCTGAGGAAGCCAAAGATTCATGGGTAGCCCAGTGCACGTAATGTAGGACCAGGAGTAGAGGAACTCCTCCCAGGCCCTGCTCTTGCCCAGGCCATACCCCACACTGGCCCTACTTTGCAACTTCCTTGGGTGCTTTTGCTTGGCTAGAATGCGCCCTTGTCCTGATCATGTCCTGTGTGCGCTTGTCCTGTGCCTCTTGCTCACCTGTCTGGTTGGAGAAGTATATAGTGTAGTGTAGTGGTTAAGAGTAGTGGACTTGTAATCTGGTGAACCGGGTTCGCTTCCCCGCTCCTCCACATGCAGCTGCTGGCTGACCTTGGGCTAGTCACACTTCTCTGAAGTCTCTCAGCCTCACAGAGTGTTTGTTGTGGGGGAGGAAGGGAAAGGAGATTGAGAGCTGCTTTGAGACTCCTTAGGGTAGTGATGATAATGATAATAATAATTTATTTATACCCCACCCTCCCCTGCCAGAGCCAGGCTCAGGGCAGCTAACACCAGTAAAATTACAATAAAAACATAAGGGGGGGGGAGAACCAATTTAAGATACAGGTTAAAAATACAATTTAAAATGCAGCCTCATTTTAATAGTAACCCATAGATCAAAACCATAAGGGGAAGGAAACATAAGGCTCAGACTAAGTCCAAACCAAAGGCCAGGCGGAACAGCTCTGTCTTGCAGGCCCTGCGGAAAGATGTCAAGTCCCGAAGGGTCCTAGTCTCTTGTGACAGAGTGTTCCACCAAGTCAGGGCCAGTACTGAAAAGGCCCTGGCCCTAGCTGAGACCAATCTAAACACCTTGCGACTTGGGACCTCTAAAGTGTTGTCATTTGTGGACCTTAAGGTCCTCCACGGGGCATAACAGGCGAGGCGGTCCCGTAGGTACAAGGGTCCTAGGCAGCATAGGGCTTTAAACGTCAAAACCAGCACCTTAAACCTGACCCTGTACTCCACCGGGAGCCAGTGCAGTTGGTAAAGCACTGGATGAATGTGATCCCGGGATAAAACGGGATATCAAATCCAAACTCCTCCTCCTCCTCCTCTTCTGACATATGTGTGGCTGGAATGCAGCCCTTTGCACAAAGTTAAGAGCTGAATCCATTGCTCCATCCAGTTTTGCCTCTGACCTCACCCACCACAGGCACACAGCCCCCCAGAAAGTTGCCCACTAGGGAATGTGGTCCTTGGGCTGAAACAGGTTTCTCCACCCTGGCATGGACAATAGGTTGGATCCAACTAGAAGCCCTACTCAGATTGAAATGAATCGACTGAATGAAGTTAGACGTGACCCCTTGTTTTCAAAGGGTCTACTCTTGAGTATGACTTGGCCAATGCAACCTATTTTGTGGCTGTCCAAGTGCCAAAATGAGCAAATTTTCTCCACAATTTCCAACGTTTATCAGCGAAAGTTGCCTTTCATGGTAGCCAGCTGGAAACTGAAACAAGTCTCGTGGCACAAAAATTCCAACGCTTTCTGTTCAATTTCAAGGCCAACTAAGCTGGCTAGCTATCATACTTCATCCTCACCTTACCTTGTAAACAACAGAAGTTTTGCCAACCAACTGACAGTGGTAATTGACCAAAACAAGCCTCAGGTTACAACTGCTTCTGTCAATTTCAGGTGCATCTCAAGAACCTATTTTCACACGTACCTAATTTCCATAATTTACTTATCAATGTCATCAGAATGGGCTGGGAATAGAAGACATAAATTGCTCCTCTGGTGTTTTCTTCTGCAGATTAACAATTCATTTACAGTAACTTCAGCTATATTAGCAAATGCATTTAACTCCAAGCTATCTATGCTAATCAGAGCAATCATATAATATATTTATGCCCCAATGCAAACTTGGGCTAGGAAGAACTACTTAAATATTTCCTTCTCTGTTTGAAGGGTGCCAAATATCGGAGCACTTGCCTGTCTCCTATCTTCTCTGGTGTCTGAGAAAGGTGCCACGTAGTTATATTACTTATTTATTGAACTTGCATACTGCTTTATATTTCAAGAAATCTCTTAACATCAACATCAACGTTGCAGGAGGAGACATGGGTGTTCCTGGCACTGGTCCTTATTGCTTTTAATTTAATTTCTTTTGACTTCCGGAGGCGGCGCAAAACGGCAATGGCGGTCCTCTTTACCGTGTGAAGAGGGGCTCCGCGAAAAAGGGTCGTCCGCTGCGGCAAAGCGGAGACCCATTAAGACAAACCGTAGGCAGAGCGAGCCTGCGGCCGTGGGACTCGGCGGGTGCCAGAAGCCCCCCCAGAAACGAGGAAGGGACCTCGTAAGAGGCTCCGGAACGTGAAAGGGGGAGCGGCGCTGTGAGTTCATCGCTCTTTTCGCGGAAGTGAAGCCGCGCTGCTGTTGCTGATGAGCGTCGACCTTTCTTCTTGAAAATCATCGGAATTGGCTGCAATTTACCCGTGAGTAAGGGGTACTAAAGATTGACTAAAGATTGACTCAAATTCATTTAATTCGGCTGAAAACGGGAGGCGAGTAACAGGAAGTCCGTCTCCCGGTCCTGCTAATCAGAGCAAAGCAAAGAACCCGATGTGGGCTGAAGCGCTCAAAAGAGACTTTGAAATTAGTATGAAGGGGCATTAATAGACTGTGTTCTTCTAGAAATTAAAAAGATTGAAGGATTAATTTTTTTTTTTTTTTGGTTTATTGCGCTAAGGAATCTTCCCCCTATTGTGAAGTGACGTGGAATTGAAGGGGATAACCGAGCTATCGGACTGCCAGTGTTGCAAAGGAGTACTGTCAGGCTGCTGAAACTTTTTCTTAAGTACAAATTGTTGCATTGATGGATACACTATCGCTTTAATACTGATATTGGAACCTTTCTGCTACCTTGTGGCACTATTTTGAAACAGAACTATCTGAAAGCCTCCTTTTCGAACTTGGGGACTATAAAAGTTGAAATAGGAACTTTGATGGTGGAAAAGAAACTTTCTTTCTTATGAAAACCCCCCCTAGTGGATTTGCGGAGGCATAGAGGTCTGGGAACTGTACCTTATTGGGATTTTTTGTGGTTTAATTGTTTACATTCTGGACTTGCCTTTCTCATGGATTGAAAGACTATTTGACCTTGAACAGAGGCAGCTGGGGAATGAGTGGCCCAGGGAAAACAAGAGCATCTAAAGCTAAGGAAGCTTTAGCTGAGGAAGCTAAAGAAAAGAAAAAAGATAAGAGAGCTGGGCAGCTTGTTCAAACAATGTTGACTCATCAACGCAGATCCTCGGTACCAACTGTGCTGACGGCGCAGGAGGAAGAAGTTGAAACGCTTGCAACAGAAGATATGGCAACTGGAGGAACTGATCCAGTCTTGAAACAAATTTTGGAACAACTGGCACTTTTGAATAAGAAGGTGGACGATCAGTCATCTAAAATTGACAGAGCTACATCTACTATCAGCAAGTTAACAGATCAGGTTTCCCAGCATACTCAGGCTATTGAGAAATTGCAAGGAGCTACGGCGGAGAACTACAAATTAGCTGCGGAAGCCAATCAAAAAGCTGAGCAAGCGTGCAAAAAGGTGGAGGAGATCAAAGGGGAAGTAAGACCTCTGAAAAGACAGGTAGGAGAACAGCAAGCCTACCTGTCAATGGTGGAACTGAAAAGTAAGGAATGTAATCTTAGGCTGAGGGCTGTCCCAGAGCTGGAGCAGGGCAACCTAGAGGAATTTTTGACGCAGTTGTTTTCTAAATTTTGGGGGGTTGAGGAAGATAAAGACTTCAAAATTGTGACGGCCTTCAGATTGGGAAGATCGGTTAAGAAAGACAAGTCCAGAGACTGTTTGGTTTGTTTGAGAACAAGAGAGGAAAGAGACAAGATACTAGGCCAACATTTTAAAAAATCTCTGGAAGTTGAAGGCAAAAGGGCAGAAATTTATAGAGACATTCCTAAATATCTGTTGGACCTTAGAGCCTCATATACAGACTTGGCTAAATTGTTAAGGTACAACGCAATCCCTTACAGGTGGGAATTTCCTCAAGGTCTATCATTCACCTATAAAGGAAAGAAGGTAAGAATTAAAACACCAGAGGACCACCAGAAGTTCCTACACGACAACGAGGAGGACCTCCAAAAGAGAGCTGTAGATTCTTGGCCTCCACCACCGGGATCACCACCAAGACCCGTACCATCTGGAGGCGGACCGGCACCACAGCCTTCGGGAACGGAGGACAAATTAGATACCCAACTGTGATATTTAAGAAGTAGACCAGGATGTCTCTACAGCTTCTTAGTTGGAACATAAATGGCGGGAATTCTCCAGAAAAACGGAGAAAAGTATTTCATATTTTGAAAAAAGAACAATTGGACATTATTTGCCTGCAAGAAACACATGTGACAAGACTCCACAGAAAAGTGTTAATTAACAAAAGGTTAGGCCAAGAATTTATCTCATCGGACAAAGTTAAGAAAAGAGGAGTGGTGATATATGCAAAGGAGAACTTGTCACCAAAATTCGTATTTAAAGATGAACAGGGTAGAATTTTGGCAATTGAAATTCAGACACAAGGAGAAAAGTTCTTAATTCTAGGAATATACGCCCCAAATGATGGAAAATCGGAATTTTTCAAGAAGCTGCATGAGACTATGCTGGACTATTTGGATTACAACAACATTATCATGTTGGGAGATATGAACGGAGTCGCCTCAGTGAATATGGATAAGTCGCAAAGTGCTAATATAACGAAAGACGGCAGACTACCAAAAACCTTTTTCGAAATGACTGACAATTTGGATTTGAGTGACATATGGAGGATCAAGAACCCTCTAGGGAAGGAAGGAACTTTCTTTTCTGAGGCCCACATGACATGGACGCGAATCGACCAAATATGGATAACTAGAGGGCTGGCACCTAAGACCAGAAAAGTGGAAATCTGCCCAAAAACCTGCTCCGACCACAACGCTTTGAGAATGGAATTGAGATTAAATACAACCGGATCTTTCAGATGGAGAATGAATGACGCTTTGTTAAGAGATCAGGAGATTGTTAAGAAGGCCCAAAAAGTTTTAAAGGATTATTTTGAAATAAACTTAAAGACAAATGTGGAAAAAAGAACAATCTGGGACGCAAGTAAAGCAGTTATGAGAGGATTTCTAATACAGCAGAACACGATTAAAAAAAGGCTCTGGAATGAAAAGAAGGAGAAGATTTTGGAGAAAATAAGAGAAGGAGAGAAAAAACTGAGATCCAGGCCTAAATCAAAGGAAGTATTGAGAGAAGTGAAGTTTTTCCAGGCACAATATTCGAAACTGATAAATCAAGAGGTGGAATGGAAAATTAAACAAATGAAACAAAGATCCTTTGAATCTGCTAATAAGTGCGGGAAGTTGTTGGCTTGGCAGTTGAAAAAGAGACAAAAGCTTAATACAGTTACAAATCTAGAGATTGAAGGGAGAATGGTTCAGAAACCCGAGGAAATTAGAAAGTGTTTCCAGAGATATTTCAAAGAACTTTATTCACAAAGGCCACAAAAAGGCTCGGAGGTGGACCAATTTGTCACAACTAATGGATTACAAAAAATACCCCAGGAAATGAGAGCAACCCTGAACTGTAATATTACAATCCAAGAAACTGAATGCGCCATTCAGAACCTCCAACTGGGCAAGTCTCCGGGACCTGATGGACTTACTTCCAAATATTACAAGGCATTGAAGGATTCATTGATACAACCATTGTTGGAAGTTTGTAACCAGATTATGGAGGGGAGGAAGGCACCGGAAACGTGGAAAGAAGCTTTCATCACGTTGATACCAAAATCAGAAACTGAAAAAACTCAACTTAAAAACTACCGTCCTATCTCACTCCTAAATGTGGATTACAAAATTTTTGCAGACATTTTGGCAAGCAGATTTAAGAAAGTATTAAATGAAGTGATTCATAAGGACCAAGCAGGCTTTCTCCCTGGCAGACATTTATTTGACAACACAAGAAACATCATTGACATTTTGGAATTTTTACAGATTAACTCAAATACAAGAGCGGTGTTGATCTTTATTGATGCGGAGAAAGCCTTTGACAACATTTCTTGGATGTTTATGAAGAAAAATTTGGAAAGGATGGGAGTAGGGCGGGGGTTTGAAAATGGAATAGAAGCAATTTATTCAGAACAAAAAGCTAAATTGATAGTAAACAACGTGGTGACAGAGGAGTTCAAAATTGAAAAAGGGACACGACAGGGGTGCCCTCTATCTCCTCTGTTGTTTATTTCAGTCCTGGAGGTGCTATTGAACATGATTAGAAATGACCGGTTGACACAGGGAATTGTGGTCGGAGAGAAACAATATAAATTGAAAGCATTTGCAGATGACTTGGTATTAACATTACAGGAGCCAGCCTCTAGTACTAAAAGAGCGTTAGAATTAATTTCTGACTTTGGTCGGGTGGCGGGATTCAAGCTGAATAAACAAAAAACTAAAGTTTTAGCAAAAAACTTGACAACTACTGAAATAGAGGAGTTCAGAAAAGAAACAGAACTAAATGTGGTTAAAAAAGTAAAGTACTTAGGGGTGCACCTGACCTCCAAAAATTTGAATTTGTTTAAGGACAATTATGAGAAATGTTGGTCAGAGATCAAAAGAGACTTGGAAACATGGTCAAGACTGAAACTTTCCTTGTTGGGCAGAATAGCTGCTATAAAGATGAATGTATTGCCGAAAATGCTATTTTTGTTTCAGGCCCTCCAGATCGTGGATAAGGTGGAATGTTTTGGAAAATGGCAGAGGGATATATCTAAATTTGTCTGGCAGGGCAAAAAGCCCCGAATAAAGTTTAAAATACTAACAGATGCGAAAGAAAGAGGGGGGTTTGCCCTGCCGGACTTGAAGTTATATTATGAAGCTGCAGCCCTCTGCTGGTTGAAGGATTGGATTTTGTTGGAAAACACCGATGTCCTCGACCTGGAGGGATTTGATAATGCTTTTGGGTGGCATGCATATTTGTGGTACGACAAGGTTAAAGTTCATAAATCGTTCAAAAACCATATTGTCAGAAGGGCAATTTTTATGGTCTGGTCAAAATATAAAGACTTATTGGAGAGTAAAACTCCGAGGTGGCTCTCACCGATGGAGGCCAAAGCACGTAAAAGACTCAATATGGAGGCCCACTGGCCTAAATATTGGGAAATAATTGAAAAAATTGGAGATAAATGGAGGTTGCAGAGTATGGAAAAGTTAAAAAACAAGGTGCGAGATTGGTTGCATTATGCTCAAATCCAGGAAGTTTTTAAAGCGGACAAAAAAGTGGGTTTCCAGGAGGAAAAATCGAAACTAGAGACAGAGTTGCTTGAGCCAAAATCTAAGTTAATTTCGAGAATGTACAACTTGCTGCTTAAATGGAATACACAGGATGAGATTGTTAAATCCTCCATGATAAAGTGGGCGCAGGATTTGGGGCACAACATTATGTTTGAAGACTGGGAAAGGTTATGGAACACCGGGATGAAATTCACGGCATGTAGTGCCTTGAAGGAAAATATTATGAAAATGATATACCGGTGGTACATGACCCCAGTCAAGCTTGCAAAGATATATCACCTGTCTGATAACAAATGTTGGAAATGTAAAGAGGAGGAAGGGACATTTTTACACCTCTGGTGGACCTGCCCGAAGGTGAAGGCCTTCTGGGAGATGATACATAATGAACTAAAAAAGGTGCTCAGATTTACCTTACCCAAGAAACCGGAGGCCTTCCTCCTGGGCATGGTAGACCAGAGGGTGGCTAAGAAAGATAGAATTTTCTTTATGTACGCTACTACAGCAGCAAGGATCTTGATGGCAAAGCACTGGAAGACACAAAATCTACCCACATTGGAAGAATGGCAGACGCAGCTGATGGACTATATGGAACTGGCTGAAATGACTGGCAGAATTCGAGACTCGGGAGAAGAAGAAACGGAGGAAGTTTGGGAAAAGTTTAAGGACTATTTGAAAAAGCATTATAAGTTGTATGAATGTTAAAAAATGCTCCTTTTTAGGAATTTATAGCTTCAGTATCGGTAAATTTTTGAATTGGAAAATAAGGCACAACAAGACAGAAGTGGTGTAATGAAATAATTTTATTGTGTTGAAACTAAAAATCAATGGATTTGGATTGAAATGTCTAGAGACCAGATATCACGATAAAATGGAAGATATATTATTATGTTTAAAATAAGTTAACAAATTGCTGAGGTTTTGGATTTACAGAGAACGCAGTGCTCGGAAGATGGGGGGAGTCCACTAGATCTATGGAAACATGTATTTGGAATTTGGATTTTGTATATTATAAACTTAATAAAAATTATATTAAAAAAAAAATTAATTTAATTTCTTTTTTCCTCTTGGTGTGTTTATGGTTCCTTGTTATGTGACCACCTCACCAAGTGAGATGCTCTTTGCACACATGTGCAGTACACACATGCAAATAACAGCGCAGGAATAACTGAGGGAAGGAGACTCAGCAACGTTGCTGAAATAGGCTGACCTGCTTATTCAGACATCTGGGTCAGCATGCAGTTCTACAGCCTGCAACAGCCTCAGCCATTTCCCTTCACAATAAAAGAAGCATTACCCTTGCAGCTGGCCAGTGGGCATTGCTCAATGCTGCATAGTCTACATACCTGAAATAGTAAGTTGCTGGAATAGGCTGATCTGCTTATTCAGACGTCTGGATCAGCGGGCAATTCTACTGCTGCAAACACCATGTTTGTTTGTTCGTTTGTTTGTTTAAGTAATTGTTAGAACCATTTCTAGAATGAAAGACTACCGAAACACCATAATGGCTTTGCCAAATTAAAACTAATTGCCAAATTAGTAAATTGGTAGATTAAAGCTATCTGCCATTAAAACGTAAGCCTCTTGGCAATGTAACACTACAGCGAATAGACCAAAATTACAAATTAGGAATGTTCCAGGTAGCTTATACAAACAGAGAGCCAGTGGGGCATAATGGATCCTTTGTTGAATGTGGGGTGAGCAGGCCCTGGAATATCCCATATATACCATGCCCTGAACTCCTCAGAAGGTTGGTCTTTAGATGTAATAAGGTAAAGGGAACCCTGACCATTAGGTCCAGTCGTGACCGACTCTGGGGTTGTGGCGCTCATCTCTCTTTATTGGCCAAGGAAGCCGGCGTACAGCTTCCGGGTCATGTGGCCAGCATGACTAAGCCGCTTCTGGCGAACCAGAGCAGCACACAGAAACGCGGTTTACCTTCCCGCCAGAGCGGTACCTATTTATCTACTTGCACTTTGATGTGCTTTCAAACTTCTAGGTTGGCAGGAGCAGGCCCACCTCCCCAGCAGTGGCATTCGGTGACACAGAGCAAGTAGCAGCAGTTGTGTTGGTTTTGTGTTCCAGCTGCAACCGCTGGCTCTCAGCTGGATGCTACTCTCGAAGGCCTCTCAACACCCCGTAGCTTTCGGAGGGGCACAAGAAGCTGTGGCAGGAAAGGGAGCCCTGGAAAATCCCAGTGCATGCCTGATTTTGAGATTCTGGCAGGGGCATTGCATGGGACTTTTTAGCAGCTTGGGGCAAACGTTTATGTAAAATGTGCACATTGTAGTTTGCATACAGAGCTGCAAATTAAGATGTTGGAGTCTCACCAGCACTGAATTTTTCAGTGCCAAAGACTTGGGGTACCCACCTCCTGACAACAACCCTGGAACCTGGCCAGAATGTTTTCTTTTAGCCCATATTTGTAGTCTGATAACTAAACCCATTGATTCATCTGCTATATGGCAAGTACTTCTGTTTTCTTTTCAGTGTTTTCTAGTACGTGAGAGCAGCAGTTTTCCCCATCTCCTCCTGCTCCTCTTTTCTGCAAGCTGAAAAATACCCAGTTCCTGCAGCCTTCCCTCACAGAAAGAAGTCTTCTAAAAACTGTTTTTGCCCATCCTTTTCATACACCACCCTTCTGAATCCTTCCCAATGAGACAACAGCCCTTTAAAAGTTGCTCAGACTTGGAAAAATAATGGACAGCTGCAAGGCCATCTTGCTTTTTCACAAGCAAGACAAGAAAATTAAAAACTTGCACTATATGCACTATTGTAAACATTGGACAGCTGCTGTTATTTCAACAAGGTATGCTCGGTGTTGCTAAACAGATACCGAAACCCAGTATTGCAAACTGCTTTCATGGCGTAAAATGCTCCTCTGAATTCTGAAGATGTGCATTACCTGGTGTGTATGCCCTTACATCCCTCTGAAGTAAGCAGGAATATCTGCCCTGAAAAACTGATGGGCTGAACCCAACCTCTGTGCAATGCTCCTCCTTGTGCTATTTGGCAAAGCCAGGAATGGTGCCAGCAAAAATGATTATATAATAGCAGTCAGATATCAGAAAGCCCGATGGGTCTGCTTCACGTTTCTCATCTCCGTTGCCCTCCTTTCTGTCTGCTGTCACCACCCTGTTCTTTCACCACTCGCTTGAGAGAAGGCAGTAGTTTCAATGATGGGAGGCGGGAAGTCGAGCCGGATGACTGACATCATAAACTCGTGGAACCACAAAGTGAAAAAAGCTGTTGAGCCATCATTGTTTGTAATTAGCTTTTGACTGGATTCCCATTCTGCTATAGGGAATAGTTTTATCTGGATGCATTTGTGTGGGTGGGGAGAGAAACTCGGAGAACCGAAGTGGAGGAACTCTTCTTGGCTTGGTGAAAGAGATTGAGAGAGACAGAAAAGGGAGCAGGATTTAAATAACGCAGTGCGCCACGGGGCAGATCAGCCATAGCCATCTCGACAGCGTTCTGCTGTTTAAAACGGCAGGTACCACCTCATTCATTTATATACACATATTACATCTAGAGGGACGCAGGTTAAACCACAGAGCCTAGGACTTGCTGATCAGAAGGTCGGCCGTTCGAATCCCCGCGACAGGGTGAGCTCCCGTTGCTCGGTCCCAGCTCCTGTCAACCTAGCAGTTCGAAAGCACACCAGTGCAAGTAGATAAATAGGTACCGCTCCGGCGGGAAGGTAAACGGCGTTTCCGTGCGCTGCTCTGGTTCGCCAGAAGCGGCTTAGTCATGCTGGCCACATGACCCGGAAGCTGTACGCCGTCTTCCTCGGCCAATAAAGCGAGATGAGCGCCGCAACCCCAGAGTCGGTCACGACTGGACCTAATGGTCAGGGGTCCCTTTACCTTTATAAAAGGGCTAAGAGCCCCGTCAGTGTGGTGAGGTGCCCTTGTTTACGGTCACCCTCTTTTGCACTTTTACTCTGCTAAGCACCTCCTCTTGTTTGCCGTGTCGCCACGAGCTGATCTGCAGCGATGCCAACGTGGGTCTGGTATTTCTGACTATCACGGGGTAAGCTCCTCTGCTGTCTCACAGTGCCTGGGCAGCCTTCAAACAGGCAACAGAGAAAGACTCAGGAGGCTGCAGAGTTGGAATTCCAAATCCTTTAGAAATGCTGTTAGATCAAACCGTTCAAATACTTGGGCCTTTGGGAGATCCCTGACTTGTGCTGATTAATTGGGTGGTTTTGGAGTCTTTGGATAGAGCCAAACCAACAACATACTCGCGGCTTCAGATAAGACGGCTTGGCTACCCAATTCATTTACACTGTTTTTTTGAAAGCAGCATTTACCTTCTTAGTTTTAATTGCTCATTATGCTGTTATCCAAATGGGCTCGCTCGAAAGAGATTCTTGGATTTGACTACCCTTTGCTGTGCGGTTTCATAAACCCTCAAATTAACAAGCCTTGGCTGCATACTTAGTCAACAGATACACCCTACGTGACAGATCTTAATCAGTCAAGTCATGTGTCACACTACAACGCTCTTACATCAGCTTTCCATTGGATTTTAATAACCCAAGGAAATGGTAATACTCGGAGATGGCCAAATCCTGCACCGGCGCCAGCAAAGTGAGGATTCGCAGACGCACACTGCCAGGTGTGTCTTCCTCCAGAGAACCCTGCCATGTAAACAGAGGGGGGGGGGAAGATTAATGGCAATATCTTCTTATTAAAAAGGTGGGAGGTGTCCAGTGGGGTGCTATAGAGATTGGCTTTCAGCCTTGATTTTATTTAACATATTGAGTGGCGTGCTGGAGCAGCTTTCAGATCAAAGGCTTTTGTACAGCTCCTGTCAGCATTGTTCCTTTTTGATCTTGCCATCTCTCTCCACGGAGTCCCGATATCCCTGAAGCCACAGCATGGAGCCTCCCTCTCCAGTTTGGGTTCCGCTTTCACCCCCCAAAACCCAGAAAGAACAGGGGTGGGGTAGATGGAACACTGGTTTTCAGCGAAAGCACACACAGCTTCTTTTGATGTTATTTGGAGTTGTGCGTATCCCTCGTTGCATTTCAAAGCCGCAGGCCTAAGGCTTATGTATACAGTGCAATTTGTCCCCAGGTTATAGCCTCCTCCCGAGCTGGGGCTGGAGGCAGAGAGGTAAGCACGGATCTTAACTGCAGCTGGCCTCCAGCATGAGTAACATGAGGACAGCTGGTTAGTGTTTAATTTACACATGGTAAACACTGCAAAACTATTCTGCGCACAAACCCGCAGGCTCAGATTGGTTTTTATCGCACTGACGGATAAGCTACTGAAACAAGATAGGGAAGAGAAGTGAAATTTAAAGATGACCTTTGCTATTTATTCATTTTTTAAAGAAATGGGCCTGATCAAAATCTGAAAATGGCAATCCCATTAAAATACAGGTAGAGCACAGTGGAAAATATAACATCTCAACTCTCGATGAGCTGAAGGGGACTTTCCTTATCAATTGCGTACAATTGATTTGCACAACTTCAACCTTGCACGGTTGGCCACCCAACGAAGGGATGATGAGAGTTGTAGTTTAAAATAGACTGGAGGGCACCAGGTTGGGAAAGGTTTACACATTTCTGACCCATATGCCATACATTCATATAAGCACACAGAGGTAATCATACAAATAAAAGCACACAGAGAAGGAGACTTTTCCCGTGTCCTGCCAGAAAGCTCAGGCCCTGCCCTAAATCCTCATCATATAGATTATGCTGTGCTGCAAGGAAGCAGCGCCTGTCAAACATATCTGCAGACAGATTGCCCCAAATGACTCAATCGAGTTAGCCAAGCCGCACACTAAAATGAGAGAGGCAATTACCCACGGCTGCCTCAGAACCAGTAATCAATCCCTGGACTGCAGAAAACACTGGTAGCCCAGCCACAAAGTCTCCTCAAGAGAAGGAAGAGAGGAGAAGGTGCAGCCAAACACCTTGCCTTGGGCTGTGCCAACCTTCAATATCCCTAAGAAAAATAAAATTAACAAACAAAACAAGATCTAGATGACGATAATTACTATTTTTATGGCGCCTGAGGACTAACCATAGACAATGGGTGTGTTTGTGTGTGTGTGCGTGTGCATGCATGAGAGGCACAGCCTTTTGTGCAATTGAAACACCACAAGAAAAATAACCCAACGCCCGTCACCTGTCACTACAGAGAAAAACACACATTGCATGTGATAAAGGTGCACATCGGAGGGAAGAAATGTTGCTGGGAGGGAAAGTTAGCAGTAGAAAGAGGGATGTATGGTGGGGTGGGAAAAGACTGGCTGTGGTAAGGGCCAGATTTAGGTTTGATGAGGCCCTAAGCTACTGAAGGTAATGGGACCCTTTATATGTCCAGCTGTCCTTTGTCAACAACAAATAGTCGCTGTTTTTTGTGTTGAATATATGCTATATGGAATTTATGGACCTAATAGGTATCTAAAGTCATTTGCACATGCAGAATGTAAGCACCCTATATATAGAAATGAGCAAACCAGTGATATTTTAGGGAGCAGCCTAGCAGGCTGGGCCCATTACTTACATCATAGGAGCCTACACAACACAAAACACTGTTGCTGTATGTAGGTTTTATTTTATTTGTTTTTTATCTTATATTTTGGAAATATACATCCAGGTTGTTTTTCTTTAATTTTGGGGGGGGGGCTCCAAGAGAGTGGGGCCCTAAGCTATAGCTTGTTTAGCTTATACGTAAATCCGGCACTGGCTGTGATGGTCTAGGAGGTGTTCTGCAGGTGTGGTTTATTTCAAGGAAGTGCTGGAAGCAGAAGAGGGGGGTGTCTTGATGAGCAAGTAGAGGGGACGCTGGTGCATGAAATTTTTACACATCACTTGGGAAGACAGGTGAACTAATACCTGTGTGCTGGAAGAAGCAAAGATCACCAGTGTCAAAGCAATGATTTTTCAACATCCACTTTGTTGGACTGGTCATGTTGTGCAGGTGCCTGATTATTGTCTTCCAAAGCAACTACACTATTCCGAACTTAAAAATGGAAAGTGTAATGATCAACAAAAGAGGTTTAAAGACTGTCACAAGGCAATTTTTAAAAAAATGCAGTATAAACAACAACAATTGGGAAACACTGGACTGCGAGTGCTCCAATTGGAGAACAGCCTTTACCAAAGGTGTCATGGGCTTTGAAGACACTCAAACTCAGGACACAAGGGAGAAATGTGCTAAGAGGAAGACACGCTTGGCAAATCCACACCATGATCAACTCCCGCCCGGAAACCAATGTCCCCACTGTGGAAGGACGTGTGGATCCAGAATTGGCTTCCACAGTCACTTACGGACTCACTGTTAAAATCGTGTTTACTCGGCTACAAGTGATCGCCAAAGAAGAAGAAGCTGGACGAGATGGGTCTTTGGCCTCTTCTTAAGCTCTTAATTTGCAGTAACTGTTGAATGTTTCATACAAAATGTCCTCACTCCTCTCAAAAAGTTATCTCTCTCTCTCTATAAACATATTTACACCAAATGAAAAGGTCCCCTGGGAAACGTGGCCATTGGTGTGATGTAGCAGTTTCATCAGCCTGAGTTTGGGATGACCTACATAACACAGTGCTGACCTCACCACACCTACAAGCTCTTGTTCAGAACGTAAGTGTGATAAGGACCATGTACATTGTAAAGCAACCACACCTGCATCCAATTTGAATATCTTCTTAGATACGGAATCTGAATCCTGGCTGTTTCACTCTTTGTTAAGTATGTCACCAAAAATGCAGCGGTGGAAGATGAGATTATGCAGGCATTTAAAACGTCAAGCAATAGACTGAGACCTCTATTGACTGAGAGCATTAAAAAAAAAGGTGAGGATTTTACAACAGAAAGGGTGCCTTGGTGGGGTCAGGGTGAGCATTTAGTAGCTTGAATGCCCTCTCCTTAGCTTGGTCCATTGCTATAGGTCATGGGTAGGCAAACTAAGGCCCAGGGTCCAGCCCAATCGCCTTCTCAAACTGGCCCATGGACGGTTCGGCAATCAGCGTGTTTTTACATAAGTAGAATGTGTCCTTTTATTAAAAATGCATCTCTGGGTTATTTGTGGAGCACAGGAATTCGTTCATCCCCCCCCCCAAAAAAAATATAGACCAGCCCCCTACAAGGTCTGAGGGACAGTGGACCGGCCCACTGCTGAAAAAGTTTGCTGACCCCTAGTGATGTCCAAAAAAGCCCCCCACTGAAACAATTGTGCTTTCTCAATTAGTTCATTAATTGAAGCCTTCCTTTCAAGCTGCTTAATTTCACCTGAAGGAACATTTCAAGGCAAATCCAAAAGTTGTTGACTTGGCAAAACATCTGAGAAATTCCAAGGAAAGCTAAACAAATTTCAGTAAGACTAGTGAAATTTCAAAAGTGCCTAGAGAAGAATACAAACCTCTGAGCCTCTGGCCGACCGTCAATACAGTTCTAAGAAAAATGTAAGATGTTTCAGTAGCTAAATGTCTCAATGGCCCCTGCTCTGTGTTCGCATACACATCTTTAACTTTGGGGGACTAGAACTCAAGCTCTGAATGGAGGACAGCACACCAGGATTTAATATGACAGGTTCTAGTTTGTTTGTAGTGTGAATCCATCCACTGCAGCCAAGCATCCAAATTTCATATTGGTGTAAGGCAGGCTTCCTCAACCTCGGCCCTCCAGAAGTTTTGAGACTACAATTCCCATCATCCCTGACCACTGGTCCTGCTAGCTAGGGATCATGGGAGTTGTAGGCCAAAACATCTGGAGGGCCGCAGGTTGGGGATACCTGATCTGGACTGTTCAGTTTTAAATCAGAATAGCCTCTAGGATTATCAAGCGGGTGTATTAATTGCACATGGGACTTAATTCTAATCAGTGAAAGGCACCTGCAAGTCTCAGAAGGCTGTTCTAATTAAAGCTGCATGCAACCGTAAGGTGTTTTGCCTAACACTGAGAGACACAGTGACAATCCAATCGTAAACATACTTGCTCAGAAATTGGCCCATGTGATTAATTAGCTCCTCCAACAGTCCTGAATCTCCCAGGTTCAAGTCCAACTTGCCACCATCTGATCTATACTGGCTCTCCTGATTTTCAATGAACTGCAAGTGGGTTTATCAGAACTTCCATTGACAGATTTGTAACTTACACTTCATTGGTAGAGTTAAGGCAAGTTACTGTGACTCTGGAGAAAATGTTTAAAAATAAGCAACACATCATCAAAAACTAATTATGCCTTGACTTTCAGGATCCAGGAAGTGAAAAATGGCCCTGCCAAGTCCTATGGGATGCAACCGCCATTCAGTTCAGTTTCCACGGAAAGGTGAACCTACTTGATTTGCACTTTCTGAAATACAGCCATCCTTTGAAATTCACATTTCTCCAAAGTTTGAAATGTTGTTGTTATTGTTAGTTACTAAATTTGTATACGACCCTTCATCCGTAGATCTCAGGGCGGTTTACAACATAAAATGGTTTTCCAGTCAAGTGACTTATTTATTTTTATTTAACAAAAGGTATATACTGTAATAAAAACTAATGGGTACAAAAATGCATGTACTAGGGGGAAGTGTGCTATTAGGGAAAATAATCTAGGGAGATGCATTATATTAGGCAAATTTGCATGCAAAAATGAGCACATTAGGTTTTCACGAAAACGCTCATGAATTTTCACGAGGGCTTTCCTAAATGAATAAATAAATCACAAAATGATGTGGAATTGTGGGGAGCTGAATTTAAGATTGGGAAAATCAGAAACTAAAGAGAAACCAAAAATTGAGGCTGTAACTTAAGTTTCAATAAAAGAGATTAAAATGAGCATTGAACTTGCAGTCGAATGGAGGGGAAGGACCTTGTGAGCTTAGATAAATGGGAGTTTAACCAATAATTTCAATAATAATCCACCAACAGCTACAGTGCTTCCTCTTCTTTTTGTTCTGTACTGTGCTCAGTTACTCGTGGAATTCCTTTTATGGTACGTTTGTGTTTTGAGGATGAAGGGGAACAGTAATAAAAAAAGAGAAATAAAAAGGAAAGGAAATTAAAGTCCCCAGGGGTGTAGGCTCAGTCCCAAAAATGATGAAACTACTGTCAGTCTCCAGAAGCTATTTGGTAATCTACTCAAAATTTATTATCTTATTAGTTCACTCCACCAAGGTGTGGGTTATTTATAGCCATGTAAACTGGATTGCTCTTGACTAAAGTCAAAGAAGTACAGTGGTACCTCAAGTTACAGACTCTTCAGGTTACATACGCTTCAGGTTACAGACTCCACTAACCCAGAAATAGTGCTTCAGGTTAAAAACTTTGCTTCAGGATGAGAACAGAAATCGTGCTCCGGCAGCACGGCGGCAGCAGGAGGCCCCATTAGCCAAAGTGGTGCTTCAGGTTAAGAACAGTTTCAGGTTAAGTACGGACCTCCAGAACGAATTAAGTACTTAACCCAAGGTACCACTGTACAGTGGTACCTCGGGTTACAGACGCTTCAGGTTACAGACTCCGCTAACCCAGAAACAGTACCTCGGGTTAAGAACTTTGCTTCAGGATTTCCAAATCCATACCAATACAGTGGTACCTTGGTTCTCAAACTTAGTAGGTTCCAGAAGTCTGTTCCAAAAGCAAAGCATTCTAAAATCAAGGCGTGCTTTCCCATAGAAAGTAATGCAAAACAGATTAAACCGTTCCAGACTTTAAAAAACAACCCCTAAAACAGCAATTTAACATGAATTTTACTATCTAACGAGACCATTGATCCATAAAATGAAAGCAATAATCAATGTACTATACTATAAAATAAATAAGACAGTATTGTAGATGATAAAAATGAAAATTATATATTTTTTTCTTACCTGCACTGATGACAGTCATTGTTTGGATGGGGGGCTTTTATCCATTTCCACAGTCACACAATCAATCAATCAATCAATCAATCATAAAACGAAGAACAAGCCACAGTCACAAAAAAGCCACACAAACAAAAACGCAAAAAATAGCAAAAACAAAAGCACCAAATAAAAGCTCCAAATATCACCTCAGAACACTACAATCGGAAATGGAAGGCTTTGATTACAATGGGGGGGGGGGATGCAAATTAGCAGTGCAACAGTGAAAACGGAAGCTCAGGAACATGTTCAGCTTCCGAAGCAAAGTTCACAAACCGAAACACTGACTTCCGGGTTTGCAGCGTGCGAGTTCCAAGTTGTTTGGGAACTATGCTGTTTGAAATCCGAGGTACCACTGTATTGTGAAAATCTATGGAAAATGGGGATTTAAATGTGGGTTTTGGTCGCCTAGTTTACACCCAAAACCTAAACAAAATTGCAAATAACCAAGGGCCCTTTCACCCTTAATGGCTACTCGCATCAGTAGCCATTGGTATGAATTTAGTGCTTCCACATTGGGACTGCTACAAGTACAGTGGTGCCCCGCAAGACGAATGCCTCGCAAGACGGAAAACCCGCTAGACGAAAGGGTTTTCCGTTTTGGAGGCGCTTCGCAAAACGAATTTCCCTATGGGCTTGCTTCGCAAGACGAAAAAGTCTTGCGAGTTCCTTCAGGTTTTTTTTCCTTTCTCCCCTTTTTCTAAGCCGCTAAGCCGCTTATCAGCTGATCCGCTGATAAGCCGCTTAACAGCTGATCGCTAAAAGCCACTAAACCGCTAATAGCGCTAATCCGCTAAGCTGTCAATGGGCTTGCTTCGCAAGACAAAAAGAAGCCATTGCACCACCGCAGCCGCATGTGGAAGATCCTCCATTTGTGGCTGCAACCGCGAGCAGTGCATGTGCTGTACGCATGTGCCGTAAGTAGTGACACCGCACGGGCACCCTATGTAGCAATGCCCTGCCCCGGGTGTCATGATGCCTCCATTCACCCCTGACTGGGTGTCAAAATTTTGCACCCCTAACAATTTTGTTCCTGGGGCAACCACCCCTGTGGGCCCCACTCTCCACTATGCCACTGCAAGTTACAAGCTATAGAGCGGCCACAGATTCCATTTTCTTATGGCTGTTGGACAATCTGACACTCCTGAGCTCTGAAATTTTAACCTGGGAAGCAGTTCTAAGTGCCTTGTTTTCCCAAGCTGAGAAGCCCACCCACCACTTGATTCCCATCTTGTTCTGTGCCTGCAGACTGATATATAAATAAATATATATGTGCCAATTAAGTGATTCATGAAAACAATGGTTGGCTATAACTGGTCATGCACAATGTTTGGTACAATCAGAGACTTAACAGATAGCCAAACAGATATTTGTGACTCTCTTTTACAACAATCTTAGGTATACATATGCAATAAAGGTCCCTTTCTTGCAAAGTACATAATAAGCCCGAGATTAAGTCCTGGCAAAACCAAACCTCTGAGACTTTGGTACGCTGGATCCATGATGACAGGCAGGAAGACCTTGGGGCGGGGGGGGGGGGGACAGGGAATCGTAAATATGAAAGGAAGTATCACAGTTCTGTGACAATCCTGGCCAATTTGATTCTGATACGTTTCTTTTTTAAACCTTTTTTTGGAGCTGGGCCACCTTCATGAATGATTTCCCCTTTTAAGGAAGCAGCATTTAACATCCGTGAATAAATCAGTCTTTTTGATCAAAGGCTGATGAGCTCTCCAAGATGGAAACTCTGGATCTTTTTGAAGGCATGTTTTCAAAGCCACACATAATATACACATCTCTCCCTCTAGTTCTGTGGTTTCTTCAAAGGGGCTTCTTGCTTTCCCCCTTCTAATCTCCTTAGGCACTGAAGAAGTTTCATCCGGAGAGATTCAAGTCGCAGAATTGTGCACAAAACTTCTAATCGCCAGCCAAGCTAATGGGTTTTTCCCCTCCCTTGTTGTTGTTTCAAACACTTCCGCCACTTTGGGTGAAAAGGAAATCCCGTGCTTTCGCTTGAAAATGTCGTTTTCATCCTATTGAGGGGAGACCACTTCTTGCAGCCTCTATAAGTCTTCTTTATATTATTTACAGTTCCTCTTCTCCACAAAGGTTCAGGCAAGCAACAGCTTCACGAACACAAAATTGCAGCTTCAAATGTTATACACACCATACATTTAAAGGTTGGGGTTTGGCAAACTATAGGAGGAAGAGGCTTCTGTTCTAGACCTGGAGAGATGCCTTCAAGGACCACTTCACAAGCCATGGCTGAGGTTCAAACCCAGCTCCGTGGAATGTGTACTTCCTTATGTTAGGAATAGTCCAATTCTTTGGACAGACTTTATATGTCTCCTCCAACCCAAGGAGCAGTTGACAGAAGGTATTGCTCTCTTCACTTAACAAGAGTAGAAGACTTGGCTCCTAGTGCTTCTACCATACCTGACCAATCCATAGCTTTAATACGATCTGCCAGTTGCAGATGTGTCTGAGAAGTGGGCATGCATGCAGCTTACTGTGTATTCAAAGTATCATGTGACCATGGTGGAATAGGCTAACATTCACTCCATACATAAGACTGATGGGATGTGGGTGGTGATGGTCTAAACCACTGAGCCTCTTGGGCTTGCTGATCAGAAGGTTGGGGGATCGAATCTGCACAACAGGGTGAGCTCCCATTGCTCTGCCCCAGCTCCTGCCAACTAGCAGTTTGAAAGCATGCCAGTACAAGTAGATAAATTGGTACCGCTGTGGTGGGAAAGTAAATGGCATTTCTATGCGCTCTGGTTTCCATCACGGTGTTCTGTTGCACCAGAAGCGGTTTAGTCCTGCTGGCCACATGACCCGGAAAGCTGCCTGTGGACAAACGCCGGCTCCCTCGGCCTGAAAGCGAGATGAGCGCCGCAATCCCTTAGTCACCTTTGATTAGACTTAACCATCCAGGGGTCCTTTACCTTTACATAAGACTGATTACACACTGTCTTATATATGTGAGGGTGAAAGATCATATGAATCAGGACTTGACACATATACTGCACCCACATTGCGGAGTACCTTGTTTATAGATGGGGTGCATTTCTGCTTCTCTGCCGAATAAGACAGAGAGCCTGCTTAGTGTATGAAGTAGACTCCAGAATCCATGAAGCTATGATCATTGCAGTATCATCTCTCAAAATGCACAGGATATGTTGTCACCACTATCCATGCGCGTGTATATTTAAGTGTCTTTTAGTGGTGTGGTTGATCAAAGGGTTGAACTGATCTCTCCCCAAATCCACACTTCCAGGAAGGCCTGGGGGCCAAAATCAAATCCTCTTGTTGTCTCGATTCTGTTGCAGGGCAAGCGTTCCATGCTCAAATTATGCGCATGCGTTATCCACGAATGTGAGACTCCATCTTGGGATGCATTATCTTGTTAGATTTGAAGCATGTTCAAACGCTGTAGATGTTCCAGTGCAAATGGTGTGTGTGTGTGTGTGTGTGTGTGTGAGAGAGAGAGAGAGAGAGAGAGAGAGAGAGAGAGAGAGTGTCAAGCACTATTATGACTCAATCTTTTTAAAAAAAAGCAAAGAGGATTTTTTTATGGGAGTGGGGAACCAGGAAGAAATAAGCCCCATTTGAAGTCTTTCCACTAATTTCATTGGGTTTTAAACCACAGTGCTCACGAATCCGGATTGTATCAAATAAACATCTTCATTAGGCTTTAGCTTTACTAAGAATGTGTCACTTCCTGGTGGTTTTGGAAAAGCTTCAGTGCATTACTTGTTAAAAAGAGGCTGCAAGGGAGATCAATAATCTGCTGTAGGGCTACAGATCCTTGATTTAGCATCTTAGACTGTGTCCTCAAGTGATCTGTGGTACAGCTGAAACGAATTTGGTCTCAAAAATGTGGCTTGAAAAAATCCTCATCTGAGTTTTGATGATCTCCAAATATTTGCTGTTTGCTCTCGGCTTGACATTTGATACCAGCTGACATGCATGGAAGTTAGGCTTGCGCTGTTTACCCAGAGGCAAGAGCCAGGTTTGCTGCCATTCAGTCTGAGAAATAGCCCTGCATCTGTCAGGTGACATGCAATGGCACGGATTTATTTTAAAAATATTCTAAGTGCCCTTCAGTCAAACTATTAGAGCAGTGCAAATTAAGAATAGGAAAACACCAGTATAAACTCACAAATAAACAAGGAGAGTGGAGCAAGGATGTAAAATTTCAGCAAAAGCAGCTAACAGTAAATTAATATTCCTGGTTAAAAGCCTGGGCAAACAAACATGTCAGAATGACATTAAAGTTGGCCCCAGATGAGCCTTCGTGGGTTGTGCATTCCACAGACAGAGTGTCATAGCTGAGGCTGCAGTCCTAAACACACTTACTGGGGAGCAGGTCCCACTGAACACAGTGAGACTTTCATCTGAGTAAACAAGTGTAGACTTGTATTGTGAGAAGCGAGGGAACTATCTGGAGGAGAGTCTCTGACGATAAACACAGGGTTGTATCAAACTACTCAGAGCAGATCCACTGAAATTAATGACTGTAAGTCATGTCCGCTAAGGTCACAGGGTCTACTCTGAGTAAGAATGAGACTGGATGCAACCCGGTGAATGAGAGGGCATGTAATATTTATTTGACTGTATTCAGAGGTGTATTTAAAAAGCAGGAATGGTCAGAAAAAAGGAATCAACATCAACAGACGATGTCTAAATCATCTTCGCTATGCAGATTATAAAGTCATAAAAACAGGCAAAAATGGCCCAATTCACTGGGGGGAATTGGTGCATCACCCAACCTCAAATAGGTGTGACCTCAGAGTACCCCTAAGTGGCAGTCTCTATCTAGAAGCCAAGCCTAGGGCAGATGGGAAACAGAGCTTCCAGCAGCAGTTGGAGAAGGGCCACCTCCGTTGACCGCCATCTTGTTGTGGTCCATATCCTAGGCACACTCAAGCTTCCGCCTTCCATCTGGAGGCTGATAATAGATATACACCCAGTGCCTGAGTCAAAGCCTACCTACATCTGAAATCAATAAAGTTGCGGCCAATTTTAAATCCCAGAATGCTGTCTTGTGTCCCGTTTGTTTACACCTATTCTTGCCTTTGCCACTAGGAGAGGGTCAATGAGTGGGTGCAGAATAGGAGTAGTTGGCTCCCTGCCTGTAGTTGGCTTTGGATTAGCAAGTGGCACTGTGGTGTAAACCACTGAGCCTCTTGGATTTGCTGATCAGAAGGTCGGCGGTTCGAATCCCCACAGTAGGGTGAACTCCCGTTGCTCTGCCCCAGCTCCTGCCAACCTAGCAGTTTGAAAGCATACCACTGCAAGTAGATAAAGAGATACCATTCCGGTGGGAAGGTAAACGGCGTTTCCGTGCACTCCAGTTTCCATCACGGTGTCCCATTGTGCCAGAAGAGATTTAGTCCTGCTGGCCACATAACCCGGAAAGCTGTCTGTGGACAAATGCCGGCTCCCTTGGCCTGAAAAGCAAGATGAGCGCCGCAACCCCATAGTTTCCTTGGACTGGACTTAACCGCCTGGGGTCCTTTACCTTTTTTACTGGATCAGTCTACCCGCCTTCCACTCCACCAGCCCCAATGGGCATCAGCCACTATAGGCGGATGTGGAAAAACAAATATCCAAAGTCCAGGATGGAAATAGGTAAGTTTAAAATGTCAAGACTATCAATTCGTAGGCAGTTAAGTCAGGACAGCAGGACAGATTCATATGACAACAGGGTCAATGATAAAGTATGAGGGGCTGCAAGACAGGTAGTCTTCTTATTAATATGTTTATCTCTTCATCATTATAGAGGCAGAAATGCAAAGGTAGAGTAAAAAAACGCTCGCAGACTATAGGAACATGTCTCCTATGGAGGTAGAGTTATTATTTTCTTTTTTTCCCCCTTTTAAAGCACAAAGAAAGTAAATTACTCCCAAAAGAAGAATTTGGAACTCGACTAAATTCAATACACAGATTTAATGACTGGAAAATTAAACCCCAGCGGGGTTAATTGTCTTTTGGCAGTCTACAACCCCACTCTGTAGGATTAAGAAAAACATGCTTCGGAATTGTTCTACTGCACAATGAGTCAAATTAGATTCTTGTGTGTTTTTGTTTATGTAGCTGATGTAATCACCTAGTTTTCGATGTCTGCTTAATGCAGTTAAGTGTAATTTGATTATTGGAAGTTTTGAGAGAGGTATTGCTATGCGCAGTATGGAATACCAGTGTGCTAAATGGAATATTTATAGAGGCAGGTATGCTCCGCTCCAGATGTGCAGGGATTTGAACTTACAGCTCCCAGTGCAATATACAGAAAATGTTTGCCATAGCCATGGAGCTCCTGCCATTTCCCTAGAACAGAGTTATTTGTTGCCCCTTTCTCCTTGCAAACAGAGAACTTAACAGAGAAGCTATAAGCAACATAGGGCAAGTTGATAGAAATATACAGGAAGTCCGCAACTTATGCAGGCATTACGTTCTGGGGATTGCACCTAAAGCCAAAACTGGGTACAGTAATACCTCTGCAATGACAAACCTAGACAGCATCTTAAAAAGTAGAGGCATCACCTTGCCAACAAAGGTCCGTATAGTAAAAGCTATTGTTTTCCCAGTAGTGATGTATGGAAGTGAAAGCTGGACCATAAAGAAGGCTGATCGCCGAAGAATTGATTCTTTTGAATTATGGTGCTGGAAGAAACTCTTGAGCGTTCCATGGACTGCAAGAAGATCAAACCAATCCATTCTTAAGGAAACCAGCCCTGAGTGCTTACTGGAAGGACAGATCCTGAAGCTGAGGCTCCAAGACTTTGGCCACCTCATGAGAAGAGAAGACTCCCTGGAGAAGACCCTGATGTTGGGCAAGATTGAGGGCACAAGGAGAAGGGGACGACAGAGGACGAGATGGTTGGACAGTGTTCTCAAAGCTACCAGCATGAGTTTGACCAAACTGCAGGAGGCAGTGGAAGACAGGAGTGCCTGGTGTGCTCTGGTCCATGGGGTCACGAAGAGTCGGACACGACTAAACGACTAAACAACAACAACAATACCTCTGCAAACGTCCGCCTTGTCTAGTGCCCATTTCAGCGAACGTCTGCAGCAAACCCAGAAGTACCATGTGCAAAGTGCTAAATTGCACTTTGCGGATGTGCAGAAGTGCAAACCACTCTGTGAACGCGCGCAGATGCGGCGATTTGCCCTGTGTCCTTTTCGGCTAGTGGCCGGGGCTCCGGAACAGATCCTGGCCGCAAAACGAGGTACGACTGTATAGTCAAAACACATCAGGTGCAATGGTGCGAGTTCATCATCATCATCATCATCATCATCATTTGTATGCTGCTTTCCCCCTCCACAAAGGAATTGCTCAAAGCAGCTTACAAATATAAATGCAAACGTAACAACAACAATAATCCAAACTGATAAAACACAAATGGAAAAACTAAAAACAGCAAAGCCAAAACACAGACACACAATGATTTTAGGGATCATTAAGAAAGGAATTCAGCAAAAATGTCAAGGGGCTGGAGCAACTCCACCATAAAGAGTTACCACATTAGGCTTTTTAGGTTATAAAAACAAAAGTAAGAGGGGACATGGCAGAGGTATATTACAGAATCATAGTAATCAGTTGTAATTCAGCAACTTCTCTTGCTTTTTCCTGTAGGACTAATTGCAGTCGTTTACCATACCCATTGAGTCAATCAACCATCTCCTACTACCCTTCTCAGAAAAATCCCCACCCCACCCTCCCACCTATACATAAGGGTCTGGTGCCTTCTGTTTCAGTGTATCTAAAGAAGTGTGCATGCACACGAAAGCTTATACCCAGAACAAACTTAGTTGGTCTCTAAGGTGCCAGTGGACACCTTTTTAATTTATTTATTTCGACTGCTACCTACCTGAATCTACTCTCAGAAAGTTTTTCCTGATGTTTAGTCGAAATACCAGATTATAAACGGTGTGAAGAAAGTGAATAGAGATATTCTCCTTCTCTGCCATCAAATTAAGTTGAATGTTGGAAGACTAAAGATGGAAAGCAGGAAGATTCTCACTACCCCCGGTTGTTCGCTGACTACATGAGGGGGCTCATTCGAACACCCCTTAGGTGATGACCCTACTTTAGAGGCCTAGTTCACATTCAGGTGATAAACCCATGAATGGGCTGCACCACTTCAGACTGCAAGTGGAATGCACGTCTGAATGCTTCTCCAAGTACATTCATACCTTGGACTTCCAAAATGTTTGGAAACCAAAGTGTGGCATCTAATCGGCTGCAGGAAGCTCCTGCAGCCAATCAGGAGCCGTGGAAGTCCTGTCGGACATTCGGGTTCCAAAGAATGTTCGCAAACCAGAACACTCACTTCCGGGTTTGTGGCGGCTGGGAGCCAAAATGTTCGACTTGCAAGGCGTTTGGGATCCAAGGTACAACTGTAATATATAATCCCTGCATGTTAAAAACATGCATGCCAGGAGAAAGGTGCACTGGAATCTTTCTGCTGACTTCCAGTTTATTGTGTGAAGGGATCATTGTGTGTGTGGAGTATTCAGTTATGAGAACCCCCCACTTCAGTCTGAAGTGGTGCAGGCCAGATACAGATTGACCCAGTGCTTTTTTTCTAGAAAAATGTTTAGGGATACTCTCATTTTGACTCAAGAAAATGACCACTATATAGTTCAAATTGGGAAAAATAAATACAGTGGTACCTCAGTTTAAGAACAGTCCTGTTTACGAACGATTCAGTTTAAGAACTCTGCGAAACCAGAAATAGTGTCCCGGTTTGCAAACTTTACTTGGTGTAAGGACAGAATCCGAACAGTGGAAGGGCACCGGCGGTGGGAGACCTCATTAGGGAAAGCGCGCCTCGGTTTAAGAACAGTTTCTGATTAAGAACAGAATTCCAGAACTGATTAAGTTTGTAAACCAAGGTACAGTAAATGGACAAAAGTACAAAGATCCACAAAATAATGTTTAGGAGAATACGTATCAGTGCATCCCCCCCCCCCGAAAAAAAGGACTGGATTTACCACTTTCATGGGACTGGGATCTAAGCCAGAATGGAAGGACTTTCTGTTCCCGACTTCTATTATTTTCTAACTTCTCCATTATTTCTCTCGAATTATTTTCATTGTCATTTTGGGGTGCCGCAATAATAAATCCAAAGAACCAGACGTTTATCTTAGCCTCTGAACTCCTCGGAGCGTTTCTGAATCGGCATCTCGCAAACATCGGGGCATACCAGTGCTGCAGAGAAAACTGGCCTCCAACCACATCGTTACTAGGAACATTTTGATCCAGGGATGTAATGAGAAGCAGCATTCAGGGATTTCCCCTCCCCCCCCCCCACTGTGGTGGCTGTAATGTATAGACGCAGGTGCATCACCCAGACGCAGGACACAAAAATGCATTTCTGGCCTGGCCTGCCCGCCAGCTTGGATCTCTGCTCTGCTGTTTCATTTCCAAAACTTGTTACTAGAGCAAGTTGGAATTTCATTCTAAATCCATATTCTCTGGATACTAATTAGGTGGGAGTGGAGGAGGAGGGATCCTTTTCCCAGAACTCGTAAAAAGAGCAAAACTCATTGTGGAAATGCCCTATCAATGAGAAGAATTAAGTAGTGTTTCTTAATTCTGGAAACGACTGCTTCCCTCCATCCCTCCCTCCCACAATCTCTTAAACCACTTCTTCTCTTCGATGCCCATTATTAAAAATAAAATAAAAAAGCATAAAAACCCTTGGCCTGATCCAACCATGTTTCGTTGGGTTGCTTTTGATTTTGGAAAGAAGTCAGGAAAAAAATATAATAGGGAGATTAAAGAATGTATGACATTGCTGATTGATCTATTTAATTCACGGCGAACATAATATTTTATATCTGCATTGGTCCAAACAGGTATTCCCCTCTCATCAGCACAACCCCATCAGAACTTCAGGGGGAAACTCTGGGAAAATCCTAAGGAAATGACAGTGAGGCCTTGCCAAATGGTCCAAACGAAAGATGTAACAATTTGATGCTTATTTTAAAGCTATATTTTATTATCACATTTTTGTATTGCATTAGTTATAAGACGTACTGTCAGGGAACTGCCATCAGTGCCGGAGAGAGAGAGAGCAAAAGCCAGAGGGATTCCAGAGAGCGTCCAGGGATCGGGAAGAACAGCCCATCTTCTGGGGAAGAGAATCAGCGTAGCACCAGTGGAGAAGGGGGGCAGATGGGGGAAGCGGCGAGGCGGTCCCATGACTCCTTGCCTGGGACCAGCGGGGAGAGTAGGGGTCCTCCGTTGCCTACGCCCTCCTTGCGCAGAAGGCTTTCGCGCAGAGAGGGTAGGAGGAGACTAGGCGTCAAAGAGCTTCTTTGCTGGAAGGAGTTTAAGAAACGCCCACTGACAGATGCTGCCAGCGATTGAGACAGCCACGAGTGAGTGGCTGTCCGGACAGAAAAGGTTCACTTTGGCAACCCAGCCAGGTCTTTGCACCCAGCCGGGGAGATAGGCAACTGCTTACGCACGAGCAACCCCTAGAACCATTACACGTACATTTTTTGTTTCTTCAGCTTGTAAACCGCCTTGAGTATTGTGAGATAGAAAGACAGCATACAAATTAAAAGTGATGATGATGTTGATGTGCCCATGGCAGGGTTTGATGTTGCAATCCCAGCCTTCCCCATTCACACACAACAAACTCATGTGGAGTCATGTGAACAGCCTCACAATGTCACTCTAGGTAGGGAAAAGGTCAAGGGCCTGAATGGTAGGCCCAAACGCCGAGTCTGGAAATTTCACCACTTGAATTTTTTGTTACGAAATATCTGGAACTGCACTTGGAAAGTAGCTAGTCTAGTTTTGCTGGGCTTCTCAATTAGCTGATTGCCGTATATGTTTCATTTCAAAGAGGCAACGGCTGTTTCATCAGCAGTAAATCCTAGCATTCACCGTAACAAGTTAACTAAGCGCTTTATCAGCTTTGCGTAATAAGGACTGGGACCCACATTGCCACTCATAATAATGGTAATCTGTCTCCCTGAGTATTGTCTTGCTGTTGGATTTAAGACTGCTAGATCAGAAAAGATTTCAGTGCTGCAATTTCTGAAATAAAGCTGATTGTGTACAAGTTGGGATCAAAAATTGGTATCCAAGGAAGACCGCAGGGTCAGAACAGGTTTGGTTCTATTTCATTTTGTATTTATTGAGCCAAGTGGATTCTTTTTTAAATATTTTGCCTGCTTATAATTGTTCGTATTAGTAAAACACTCCCACACTACCAGCTTTATGTTAAGTCGGTTTGCATTATTTGGAAGTTCAGATCTCAGTTTGTTCATAATCACCTCTCTGAGTTTGGTGGCACTTGATTTTCTTTCTGTTTACGATGTATGACATAGAGGCCATCCATTAGATTCTGCAGAAGGAAGAAACATGGAGAAGTGGCCACCGGGCAGGGTGGAAGCACTCCGTTAACTTCCCAGCAGGTGTGTCGCTGTTTCTATCTGGGGCAGAGAGGAGGTTGACATGGGGTAAACCAACCAACCAGAAGAAATGCCGGACTGGCCACTTCTGAAAGTGTGTTGACACTCAGTATAATAATGATAAGAAGAATTATAATACACATTGTAGAGGGGGAAGGAGGCAACTGAGCATGAGGTTGTCCGATACAAGGTGGCTCCATATCTATGGAATTCTCTCCTCACCAAGATGTGCCTGGCCTCTTCATCAAACTTTTAGGAAACGGGTCAAGACACACCTTTGGAGAATACGTGGGGTGAAGAATTCTCAGCTTTTTACAATTGGGGTTTCATGAATTGATGGACAATTTAATGCTGTTACTCCTGTTTGGATTTTTATCCACCCATGCTGCTCCAGTAGTAGCACTATGTTTTGTGTGTATATCAATGTGAGTGTCTGAGAGAGCGTGAGACAGGAAGTCTCAGTACTGTTGGAAGTTAGTTTCACTTCTGTTTGTGATGCTGTTCTGTACTGGTGCTGAGAGAGCACAGACATGCTGATGAGGTCTCTGTATGTAGATAGTAAAATAAAGTAGTTTAGAGCTACTGATTGACTCTTTCTTCTGCAATGAGATGCCAGAAGACAAGTGTGCTCCTCTCAGAAGGGAGGGGTCGCTTATTACCAGTCTCTCTGGACTGAGGGAGATTTATAGCCAGAGTGTGTCCACCGGAGAGACGCCCTGGTGTCTTGGGAAGTTGGCGGCCTTCCCGGGCGTTTTTCCAAGGAGTGCCTGGCCTCTTCATCAAACTTTTAGGAAACAGGTCAAGACACACCTTTGGAGAATATGTGGGGTGAAGAATTCTCAGCTTTTTACAATTGGGTTTTCATGGAATTGATGGACAATTTAATGCTATTTTTCCCCACTTTCTGTGCAATAAGAGTTACGGAATTGCTTTTGTTCCATTTGCTTTTTTATTCTATTGCTTTATATTTTTATTGATGTAATCTGTTATGGGGCCTACTGGTGATGGTGGTACATGAAATAAACAAACAAATAAATGACATATTCAAATAAGGGTTTTTTTTGAAGGGGAAAGAAAGGGGATATGATTTCTTTTCTTTTCTTTTCTTTGACTTATTAGTTGCCTGTCACCCGAAGGTCTCCAAGCGACATTGAAGGTGTCCATGCAAACATTGTATTCTCTTTGACAAAACTGAATTGTACTTGTACCCACTCAGATTACACAAATTAGCAGAGGAGAAACGGATTAAATTACAGCCCAGACTCCAGGCCCGTGTTTCAGTTCAAATGCCTGTGCTAATAAAGTCATTTCCTTTAACAAGCTAGAACCAAATGAATATTACAGCACATAAATAATGCTCCCTTGATAAAGGAGTGTTATACCACGGAAAATGAAGCCCAAGGAACCATATACATCAAATGCAAGGCCTTGTGGAATTGCCCAAAGGATTTAAAATATGACTATTACATTAAATTCTTAATTGTCCAAATCTTTCTTTCTCTGTTGGGAAGGAGAACCTGGCCTGGGTGGCACTCTTAACATATGGTTTAATGTCTTCTGACAGCCTCGGAGGGAAGAAATTATCCCACAGAATGGGGAAATCTGAGACAACCAGGATGCCTTAATTTTCACAGCGAAAAATTAATCTTTTCACAGTTCTACTACAGATGCCCAGTTCTATACAGTGGTACCTTGGGTTACAGATGCTTCAGGTTATAGATGCTTCAGGTTACAGACTCCGCTAACCCAGAAATAGTACCTCAGGTTAAGAACTTTGCTTCAGGATGAGAACAGAAATTGTGCGCGGCAGCGGGAGGCCCCATTAGCTAAAGTGGTACCTCAGGTTAAGAACAGTTTCCGGTTAAGAATGGACCTCCAGAATGAATTAAGTTCTTAATCCAAGGTACCACTGTACTTCCAAAAATTCACAGGTTAGTTTTCCTAATGCCTGAGATGCTGGAAGCTGCCTTGACCAAGGGTAGTGGCAGCAGAGGGCTAGTGATACAGTTCTACTGGTAAAAAGGTGTGGGGGGGGCACCAACAGTGTGACGCGGCAGCTAAAAAAGCCAATGCAATTCTGGGCTGCATCAATAGGAGTATAGCATCTAGATCAAGGGAAGTAATAGTGCCACTGTATTCTGCTCTGGTCAGACCTCACCTGGAGTACTGTGTCCAGTTCTGGGCATCACAGTTCAAGAAGGACACCGACAAACTGTCCAGTTGTCCAGAGGAGGGCAACCAAAATGGTCAAAGGCCTGGAAACAATGCCTTATGAGGAACGGCTAAGGGAGCTGGGCATGTTTAGCCTGGAGAAGAGGAGGTTAAGGGGTGATATGATAGCCATGTTCAAATATATAAAAGGATGTCACATAGAGGAGGGAGAAAGGTTGTTTTCTGCTGCTCCAGAGAAGCAGACACGGAGCAATGGATCCAAACTACAAGAAAGAAGATTCCACCTAAACATTAGGAAGAACTTCCTGACAGTAAGAGATGTTCGACAGTGGAATTTGCTGCCAAGGAGTGTGGTGGAGTCTCCTTCTTTGGAGGTCTTTAAGCAGAGGCTTGACAACCATATGTCAGGAGTGCTCTGATGGTGTTTCCTGCTTGGCAGGGGGTTGGACTTGATGGCCCTTGTGGTCTCTTCCAACTCTATGGTTCTATGGTTCTATGGCACACACTCCTGATGTCAAGGGTGGCAGGAGAAAGCTCCCTATGAGTGCCATGTTCTATGTGCTATAGCTGGCAAGAGAAACCCTGCATGTTCAGTCAGAGAAGAGTCACACTCTGAATCACAGTTTTCTCCATGCCATCTCCTAGCTGGCATGCGCCTCTCCCAGTATGAGGAAATATCTTGTAATGTCATGTACGAGATTGATCCGATTAGAATAATGCTGTCTGCTTCTGTGGCGACAGGGTGAGAGACTGTAAGAGGAAGGGCCTCACCTGCCACCTTTGCTAAAGTTTCAGCTAGACATCCAGTTTCAAAATAAAGTTTCAGGTAGAATCCAAATCACCCAGCACTGTGCTGAGCTGTCACATACTCCCTCAATAATGGTGCTGATATGTGGCATGAGTCAGAGACATTTAGTTGGACGGTGGCATTGCAATCTGGGATGTGAGAAAAACATATTGGGGGGGCTTTGTCAAAAGGCCTTAGTGAAATCAAGATACACTATGCCCACAGCATTCCCCTGATCCAACAAGCTTGTAACTCCAACGAAAAAAAAGAAGAAGAAATGAGATTCATTTGACATAACTAATTTTTGAGAAACCCTTGCTGGGTCTTAATAATCACTTTTCTTTTTTCTTTTTCTTCTTCTTTTTATATAATTTTTATTTTTTTCCCTTGCTTGTTACATAACAAGAAAAATAATACAAAAAACAATACCAAAAAAGGGTACAACTTAAGAGGGGAAGGAAAAATAAAAATAATAAAACTTATACAATCTGTTATTAAGATGAAAAGTATGACCTAAATTTGTGATTGCAATTTCATGTTACAATAAAAATAAAAACCTCATTTTCTTTTATACCCGACTTCCCATTTATTCCTTTTTACATATCTTTACTGCCATACCAAAATACTATCTTTTGTGTTAATATTTTCACAATGTATATATATTTATATAAGCAATTGCTAAAAACTCCTGGGATCACTCAAAAGCTGCTACAGATCTTAACATGGCATAATTTTGTTTAAGATATGTTCTGAAGCCCTCCCATTTTGATACAAATTCAGTTCTGTTTATTTTTTTATTTTCCCCTGATAAATTGTCTAATTCAGCATTTTCAGTCAATTAATAATCACTTTTCTATGTGTTCACAGACTGATGAATTATTTTTTCTAGGTCCTTCCCTGGTATCATTGTCAAACACACCGGTCATGTGCTCCTGTCTGAAAGAAACCCTTAATGTTGCTGTGGTTTGTATGTGTTGTAATAATAATTAAGTGTCATGGTGCCTGGATTCTTTGTGCAGGCGTCTGATTCGAGAGTTTAAGAGAGTTCAATCTAATTAGCTTACTGAATGGAAGGGAAGGTCAGGTTGTGATTAATCTTATCTAGGCAAGAGATCACTGGTGATGGCTCAGAACTGTTTTAAGCAATGAGATAAAGAAAAACTGGACAAAATCTGATACAGTAACTAGATGTGGAAATCAGCAATGCCTAGTAGCGAGGCTAATTAACCATTGGAAGAAATTTCCAAAGCTTGTGGAGAGATTCTCCACTGTGGCGTCTTAAAATCAAGATTCCGAAAGATATGATGGATTCCATTACAAATTGGAAAGTGGATAGAGAGAGAGAAAGAAAAAAGAGAGTTATATTTCTCAAGCTGTGTTAAGCAAGGAGGCAATTTAAAATGGCACATATACAGTGGTACCTCTGGATGCAAACGGGATCCGTTCCGGAGCCCCGTTCATATCCTGAAGCGAACACAACTCGTTTCCTTGCGTGCGCGGGTCGCGATTCGCCGCTTCCGCGCATGATGTCATTTTGAGAATCTGCGCATGCACGAGCGGCGAAACCCGGAAGTAACACGCTCCGTTACTTCCAGGTGGCCGCAGAGCGCAACCCAAAAATACTCATCCTGAAGCTACTTCAACCCGAGGTATGACTGTACAAACAAACACAACTGGTGTGGTCTTAGAAATATGTAAAAATTATAGGAGAGAAGATTATAGTGTACTAGTACTACTATTACTACTACTACAACAACTACTAAATACTTTGCAAAGAACAGGTATGACTGGTCCCTACCCATAAGGAGTGGAGGGTTCAAAGCTGCTCTCTGCAGGAGTCTGTGTTCTTGAACAGCGGAATTCTTGTTCTAAAATGGTGCCAGCTTTATTACAAAGCCCAACCAACCATAAGATGTTTAGGCCGTGTGACAAAACACACATCTGGCATCTGGACCATAGACTAGAGGACAGAGCAGCCACAAGAATCCAGAAGTTGGTCTGCCCTGCTATAAACTGTCAGCCAAATGACCTATGCATCCTCCGTAGCTATAAGCACAGAAAAGCATCCAATCAAATTAAAGGGCAACAAATTTAATGTGGCTAAAAAGGAAATACTTTCCCAAGAGCATGTCATTAAGAGGGAGTAGGAACCCTGCTAGAAAGGGGAAAAAATCCCCACCATTTTGGGTTCTACGTCCAGATTAGAATTCTGAGTGTCCCAGAGCAAAAGACCCATTTGAACCTCATGTTTCCATTGTGGTCTTAATATCACTGGTTTATACTATCACTGATGGAAGTCTTACTTTAGAATATCCTTTCAGCATCAGTAATTTTATATCAGACACACATGAGTTCATTAGCAAGGGAAATATCCTGAAGGTATGCTGAAACAGAGCCCTCAGGAAATACACAAATACTTTATATTAGAGCTGCTTCTTCTTGGGGTGTGAGGGCATTTTTTTTGTTTCTGCCCATCACTTCTCTGCAAGGATGGCTACTTATCATATTCCCTGGGTTAAATGAAAATAAAAGTTCAGCTAAATACAAAGGTTTCTGTTTACCAATGAATGTGGCAAGGCGAGGAAGTGGAAAGGGCGTGTTCCGGATCCTTGAAACACCACATTTGAAAACCACAAACACCAGAACTGTCTAAAATTACACTGGGATGGCAAGGGCATTGTATGCCAAAAGAATATATATCTTTGTGTATGTGTGTGTGTGTTAATTTTGTACATACGAGCAAACGAACAGAATTCCCATGAGTTTTGAGGCCTTATGAGTTTTGAAGCCTCAAGCCTTATGATGAACAGTTGAAGAAGCTGGGTATGTTTATTTATGTATGCTACAACAGCAGCAAGAGTCTTGATAGCACAAGGATGGGAGAATGAGGAAACGCCGACAAAAGAACAGTGGCAAGAGAAATGGATGAACTATGCAGAACTGGCGAAACTGACATGCAAACTGCAAGATAAGGACAACTGTGACTTCAAGGAAGAATGGGAACTTTTTACAAATTATTTAAAAAGACAACAAAATGAACCGGACTCCTTGGCAGGTTTTGAACAAACATACACCAATTTATTGAAGGTTAATACAGTAGATAGATAATATAAGGATGTATACAGCTTTGCAGTATGCCGAGAACAACATGAGTTGAGAAATCAGAGAGAGGAGCTGAGGGAAGATTTTTCTGGGGGGAGGAAGGGTTCATTGGGGAGGTGGGGGCGAGAAAAGGGGGGAAATAATGAAGATGATTTGTTTTGATAATTTGTTGTGTTGAAATTGTTAATTTTTAAAATAAAAAATAAAAAAATAAAAGAAGAAGCTGGGTATGTGTCAGGGGCTCAGGAGCAGAGGCACAGGAAAGGGAGGAAACAGAGAGCGAGGGGGAGGAATCCGAAGGAAACGTAAGCGATGACAGTGGTCCGAGGTCTCTGAGTCTTTCCAGCGAATCGGAAGACTCACAGAAAGGGGCTCCCAGGGTCAGAGCAAGGGGGACACCCCAGGAAGAAGGGGCCAGAGGGGACTCAGAGAGCAGCAGCTGGAAATCGGGACCAGCTTCCCCACCAAAGAGCAGTAGGGGGGAGGAGTCCCAGGTATCGGTATCTGGCTGCTCACCGCCAGCGGGAGGAGATGAGTCAGGATTGGTCACGCCTCCATCGGAAAGAGAGGAAACGGTCGAGAGGAAGGTTGGAAGATGGGCGCGTGCGCCAAGTTCAAATGTACAGGGGAGCGGCACAGTGGGTAGCCCGGATAGAGAGCCAGGTCCTAAAGCCCGCCGAAAGGAGGGACAGGAGTCAGGGGGGTCAGCGTCAGAAGAGTCCAGGAAGGAGGAGACACCGGGGGGCAGAAGGACCCAGAGGAGAAAGGAGCAACGGAAAAGGTGGAGTAAGGCTAGAGTCTTAAACTGGTGTACAGGGGGTGGAGACTCAGACAGGGCTTCGCCGATCTAGCGTCTAGACGTAGGGCTGCACGCTGCGGCTTGTAAATGGAAACTGAACCTCAATAAAGACTTTTGTACATTACTACCGGCTAGCGTTGGTCCTCTGTGAGCTGGGACCTGGAGGCAGCTCTGACAGTATGTTTAGCCTGGAAAAGAGGAGATGTGATAGCCATCTTCAAATATCTCAAGCACTGTCACATGGAAGATGGAGCAAGCTTGTCTCCTCCTGCTCTGGAGGGTAGGACTCGAAAAAATGGATTCAGGTTACAAGAAGGAGATTCCAACTAAACATCAGGAAGAATTTCCTGACAGTAAGAGATGTTTGACAGTGGGACCAACTCTCTCAGGAAGTGGTGGACTCTCCTTCCTTGCAGCTTTTAAGCAGCGGTTGGATGGCCATCTGTCATGGATGCTTTAGCTGAGATTCTTGCATTGCAGGGAATTGGATGAATTGACCCATGGGGTCCCTTCAAACACTGCAATTCTATGATTCTAAATCTTTTGCAGAACCATTCATCACCATACACTCCTGGTACTAAGTCAAAGTGTGTATAACCGGAGCAAGCACATACCTGTCTCAACCCCACATTCCTCTGAGGAATCTTCAATCTGAATGAACAGTCAATAAAATTGCAAATGAGGTCCAATGCATTAAGTGTCCACTGATGGATCTGGGGGCAAAGAAATCCCCCAACTGCATATATACACTAATGGGGTCTGGGCTGGCAGTGGCTGAGGAAGCAAGGGATATTGAGGTCATGGTGGATAGCTCAATGGAAATGCTAACCCTGAGTGGTGCAACTGAGAAAAGGCCAATTCCATGCTAGGAATCACTGGGAAACAAATCCAAAATAAAACAGCCAATATCATAAAACCACAAATAAATGATGTGGTCACACTTGGAAATTTGCGCATGATTCTGGTCCCCACATCTCAAAAAGGAAACTGTGGATCTGGACAGGGTGCAGATGAGGGCAACCAAAATCCCCAGGGGGGTGGCAGTTCCCCTACTGGAAAAAGCAAATTTTGATCAGTGAAGTCTGCCAGCGAGGGAAACATCTATTTATTTTTGTGAGACTATTTTTGGTGTTTCCCTCTTATAAACAGTTTAAGAGAACATGTTCAAAGATGCCTTTCCTTCTGACAATGACTGGTTCTTTTTGTTAATTAGATTTTAAGTTCTCCTTCAGTATCTCAACAAGACAAATATACTGATGGTTTGGGGCATATTCATATTTTTTTACACGTCACCGTTATTCATCAGTGACTGGGTATATTAATCAACAGTAAGCGCCTGGTGGCCAAAATAGAGTTTACATGCACATGTGCAGAAAAATTAACCAGACAGAATCTTTTCAATAAAAAAAGCTGCTTCTGAAGAAGCAGTAGGAACCAGAAAAACGTAGAGGAAGACTGCTTAATCCAGAGGCAGAGAACCTGTGGCCTGTCAAATGTTGCTGAACTCCAACTCCCATTAGCCCCAGTCCACATGGGCAATAGTCAGGGATGATGGGAATTATAGTCTGGTGGGCCACAGATTCCCTGTCCCTGATTTAATGAGATGCATTTGCTGCCACTGTGGTCTAAACCACTGAGCCTCTTGGGCTTGCCGATCAGAAGGTCGGCGGTTCGAATCCCCGCAACGGAGTGAGCTCCCGTTGCTCTGTCCCAGCTCCTGCCAGCCTAGCAGTTCGAAAGCACGCCAGTGCAAGTAGATAAACAGGTACCACTGTGGCGGGAAGATAAACAACATTTCTGTGCACTTTGGTTTCCATCAGAGTGTCCCGTTGCTCCAGAAGCGGTTTAGTCCTGCTGGCCACATGACCCAGAAAGCTGTCTGTGGACAAACGCCGGCTCCCTCGGCCTGAAAGCGAGATGAGCGCCACAACCCCATAGTCACCTTTGACTGGACTTAACCATCCAGGGGTCCTTTACCCTTTTACCTTACAATTTATTTGACCACGTCACTCATAATAATTTTGGGACTGCTACTGTACCATGTTGTGGGGCTTGGTAAGTTTGCTAGAAGTGTGGTAGCACCGTGTGCATGTGAATGTGCGCGCCACAGTCAACATAGAACGGCACTATGGACAAAAGAACGAGAAATGAGCCTAGGCAAGCACTTGGTTAGCAAGATGTGAAAGGGACACCTTCCAAATTCAGAAGAGAGCTGCAGGGATGATATGAATTTGTGCTGGATTTCTCTTTAATCTTGCTACAACAAACCAAAGCAGTTAAGGGGGAATGCAAAGAGGGAATTATACCCCACTGTTGGCTGCCAAGAACAGAAGCTAGGAAGATAAGAAGTTTGCTAAACAGCTGTAATGGTTCTAGGGGGTTGCTCGTGCGTAAGTTGCCGCCACTCCTGGCTAGGTTGCCTGGTTGAACCCTTTCTGTCTGGACAGCCTCTTACCCGTGGCTGTCTCAGTCACTGGCAGAATCCGTCCGTGGGCATTTCTTGAACTTCTTCCTGCAAAGAAGTTCTTTGACGCCAAGTCTCCTCCTACTCTCCCTGCGTGGAAGTCTTCTGCACAGGGAGGGTGTGGGCAGCGGAGTACCCGTGCTCTCCCTGCTGGTCTCCGGTGAAGAGTCCTGGAGCCTCCTCTCCGATTCCCCCATCTGCCCCCCTTCACAACTGGTGTTACGCTGATTTCCTTCCCCAGCAGATGTGCTGCCTCTCTCCCTGCTGGGACCCTCTCCGGCATCCCTCTGGAGCCTTCCCTCCGCCTCTGGCCCCGATGGCCGTTCCCTGACAACAGCCATTCCAGTTCAAGACATGTAAGCAGAAAGAGGATAGTAACACCTCTTGCATCCAACAAAAGGGTTCCCCAGTGTCTCTGGATGTGGTTGGATGGGGGGGCGGGGCATAGAACTTTGACAGGAGCATCAGCCAATGGATGACAATCCTCATCAGCAGAAAGCATATGGAACGCCAGTCTCTTAGAGTCTCTTGATATAAGTGAGTGGAAAGGGTGATTCTAATCCTCAATTCCTATACAGTGGTACCTCTGGTTATGAACTTAATTTGTTCTGGAGGTCCGTTCTTAACCTGAGGTACCACTTTAGCTAATGGGGCCTCCCGCTGCCACTGCCACACAATTTCTGTTCTCATCCTGAGGTAAAGTTCTTAACCCGTGGTACTACTTCCCGAAGTGTTTGTAACCTGAGGTGTTTGTAACCTGAGGTACCACTGTATATTGTTTGGAAAATGCCAGCTCTTTAATTGCCCCTGTTTTGTCATCCAAAGACTAGGAGAAAAAGTTCTAGTCATTTATTTATATCCAAATCCAAAGGTCTTTAACCTGGGAGAAATCTACTGCTGCGCTAAACAAAGAAAACAAGATTTGATGATGGTTATACCAGAGTGCACTCTTACTTATGGATTATAAACAGGATTAAATATTCTGTGGTCCTCAAACTGAACCTGACAATGACCCTCTTGCCTTCTTACCTTTCAAGGTCAGACTACAGTACAGGCACGCCAGATTCCAGCCAACATTAGGGGTGCCCGGAACGTGTGACATCACACGGCTGGGAACACATTAGACCAGGCATAGGCAAACTCGGCCCTCCAGATGTTTTGGCACTACAAAACCCATCATACCAAGCTAACAGGACCAGAGGTCAGGGATGATGGGGATTGTAGTCTCAAAACATCTGGAGGGCCGAGTTTGCCTATGCCTGCATTAGACCAATGCTCCACCATCTGCACTGTTTCTTCCCTGCTTTCAGATAATTTTACTCAGCCCTATCAGGATTATGGCTTTATCCTGTACAAGGCTTTGGTCTTCTGCACCTTTAAGACCACCTCCTCCTCAATTACATTCTCTGATCAACTTCTCTTAAATACAAATACTTCTCTATCAAGTACATGTTCATGATTATCCCATCTACATGCTAAATTTGGACAACAAGGGCACAGAGAGAAACATCTTTGGTGCTTGTACCTCTGTTGTACATTCCCTTTTCCCTAGAGAATCAACAAAGCAGGAACTTGCCTTGAATGCCTTTTGGAAATATATGCGAGGTCATTTCTATTTACATTGGCTTTTGATAACCAGGAATAAGCTTTTAATTGGATCTGAGGCTCTGGCAAATGAATATGAAATAAATATGTATTTTGAAGGCAAGTTCACAGACTTCATAGCTGCAGGATTAAGTCATGGCATGCATGCGTGCAACTACTTTCAGAGATAAAATGCTACAAATAGATTGCCAAACTTCAAAGCACAATGTTTTCCAGTACACTTAAGTTCACACATTCAGCTGCAAGTCACCAAATGGTTGTTGCTCTTGTTGTTTGTACTTGTTAGTTGCTTTCTCACAGGGTGACCCAAAGCGACTACATTAAAATCAATTTTTAAAAATTAGAAAATTGTCCAGTAGCACCTTAGAGACCAACTAAGTTTGTTCTGGGTATAAGCTTTCGTGTGCATGAACACTTCTTCAGACGAAAGCTTATACCCAGAGCAAACTTAGTTGGTCTCTAAGGCGCTATTGGACAATTTTCTATTTTTAAAATTTATTTTGACAGCGTCAGACCAACACGGCAACCTGCCTGAATCTAGTCCATTAAAATCAGTTAAGAACCAATTAAACCCCCCCCCCCACAAATATATCTAAATAGTTAAAAGGCAGGACTTACAGATCCTACGCCACCAAAAGAGGCCATGATGCCACCATTCAAATTAAGGGCCAAAAACCCAGGGCAAGAGAAAAAATAGAGCATTTCACCAATGGGAGGCCACCACTGAAAAGGCCGAATATTGTGTTGACATCCTATGAACACCTTGAGAAGGGAGCACAGGGAGAAGGGCCTCAGATTATATTGCAGGGGGAAATGTTGAATGGTACATGAGAAATTAAGCAACAGACATATACACATCAACAAGCGTTAGAGCTTTCTGATGCACATTCTTGATGCTACTCCAATACAGTGATACCTTGGGTTAAGTACCTAATTCGTTCCGGAGGTCCATTCTTAACCTGAAACTGTTCTTAACCTGAAGCACCACTTTAGCTAACGGGACCTTCTGCTGCCGCCATGCCGCTGGAGTCTGATTTCTGTTCTGGGTTCGTGGAGTCTGTAACCTGAAGCATCTGTAACCTGAAGCATATGTAACCCGAGGTACCACTGTAATACAGTAACATGGAAAGAACAGTAATCACATCAAATTAACAGCAATACACAATCAATTTACATAGTAGCAAAGGGGCATGAGGACAGTCCAAACAACGCATTATTAGTTGTTGTTTTTAAAAAGTCCAATGGAAAAAGAACAGGCCCACCAGGAAACTGAAAAATGGGGAGTGAAATACAGTGGTACCTCTGGTTGTGAACGGGATCCGTTCCGGAGGCCCGTTCGCAACATGAGCAGAACGCAACCCTCAGTGGCGTGTCTGCACATGCGCGGGTTAAGATTCGCCACTTCTGCACATGGGTGTGCCGTCATTTTGCGTGTCTGCGCATGCACGAGCGTCGATGCCCAGAAGTAACCCTTTCCAGTACTTCTAGGTCGCGGCAGGACGCAACCTGAAAGAACGTATCATGAAGCAAACGTAACACGAGGTATGACTGTACAGTTCTCGAGGGAGGCCATTCCAGAGCCTTGTAGCTGCAGCAGTGAATGCCTGCTTACCAACTTAACCTCAGACAGAGACAGGACATGGAACAGAGCCCCTTCTGAAGGTTTCATTGATGGACAGTCTGATATGGAAACCAGTGGTCCTGTAGTTACCTGGGCCCAAGCCATTTAGGAATTTTACGCTGGACTCTGAAAAAACACTCCAGGGAACAGTATAGCTGGAAGAGTACAGTGGTACCTCAGGTTACATACGCTTCAGGTTACATACGCTTCAGGTTACCTGAAATAGTACCTTGGGTTAAGAACTTTGCTTCAGGATGAGAACAGAAATCGTGCTCCGGCAGCGTGACGGCCCATTAGCTAAAGTGGTGCTTCAGGTTAAGAACAGTTTCAGGTTAAGAACGGACCTCTGGAACTTAACCCAAGCTCAGTTGTAGCTCAGTTGTATGAACAATTAACATTGCTCTGATGGTGTTTCCTGCTTGGCAGGGGGTTGGACTCGATGGCCCTTGTGGTCAGTTGTAGCTCAGTTGTATGAACAATTAACATTGCTCTGATGGTGTTTCCTGCTTGGCAGGGGGTTGGACTCGATGGCCCTTGTGGTCTCTTCCAACTCTATGATTCTATGATTCTATGATTCTGTGATACCTTCTCACTGAAGTCAATGGCCATCATACAGAAGGCTATGGGCATGCATGGTTCAAACTAAAAAGGCAGAGATCTGAGAACAGGTCATGGCCTTCCCACAGATGTCAATGGAAACTTGCTATGCTAACCGTCTGTATTTCATAAATAGGAAGAAAATGAGCAACCAACCTCAGATCAGAGCGCCTGGGGAAAAGCTTCTTCTTGCCACTGAAATAGACTTCAAACTCGTCCACCTTTAACCGGTGTGCATAATCGATATATGCAGATACTTCCTGGCCACGTAAATTATGATCCCGAATGAAGATTATGGACTGGGAATGGGGGAGAGAGAGGAAGGGGATAGAAAAGTATGATTAAAATAAAGTGTCCAAACAAGAAAGACTTTTGCTATTCATATTGATTATTTGCTTTTGAGGACATGTACTATATTTCATGCTGTACTTTTCCAACCAAGTCCAAGGTGTTGTTGTTGTTGTTGTTGTTGTTGTTGTTATTATTATTATTATTATTATTATTATTATTATTATTATTATTATTATAAATTTGTATACTGCCCTTCCTCCGAAGATCCCAGGGCAGTTTGCACAGAGTGTATGTTTACTCCAAAGTAAGTCCCATTGAGTTCAGTAGGGCTTACTCTCAGAGAAGAGCATGTTAGATTGCATTTTGCATTTGCAAAGAGTTATGCAAATATCAGTGTGTTTGTTCTTGCAGAAACGTGTTCCTCTGCTTTAGACAGAGAGAAAGATCACTCAAGGCCAAAGAGGGAATTCATGGAAAAGTCCTGGACCCAGCTTGCACTGCTTTTGCGCTAAGCTGGTCTGGCTTTCATACAAGTGTATCCCAGAAAACACCTATAGTATCTAACAAGTAGTAGACTGACTTACACCTTGGAGACCCACTGTTAGAATGAGCCCCAAATTAATCAGTGAAGTAATATTTTACATTCTGCTCCAGCCTGTTTCCTACTTAGTTCATTATTTTCCATACATTGTCTTTCCATCTTTACAAAAGGAAGCCAATACAAAAGGAAGCCAGCCTGGACACTGAGGTCCAGCGCCGAAGGCCTTCTGGCGGTTCCCTTGCTGCGAGAAGCCAAGTTACAGGGAACCAGGCAGAGGGCCTTCTCGGTAGTGGCACCCACCCTGTGGAATGCCCTCCCACCAGATGTCAAAGAGAAAAACAACTACCAGACTTTTAGAAGACATCTGAAGGCAGCCATGTTTAGGAAAGCTTTTAATGTTTAATAGATTGTTGTATTTTAATATTCTGTTGAAAGCTGCCCAGAGTGGCTGGGGAAACCCAGCTAGATGGGCGGGGTATAAATAATAAATTATTATTATTATTATTTGTTTCCAAACGTATTTTTATTATGAAAGAGTGGCAGCTTTCATGTACCTTTGTTTAACAAACATACATTGTACACGGCATCTTGCAAAGATATACAGGCAACAGGAATATGTCCTTACTCCAATAGCGGGGAAATAACGAATTACCTGGTAGCTACCTGCAACTTGAAATTGCCCGGAGACAACCAGAGGGGGACTCAAGAGCCTCTGGCTCGCAGCCTATGCTTGAATCTTCCCCTTAAACAGAAGCCATTGGGCAAGTTCAGTCAGGTTCTGATTGAATTGTCGTCAAATATTGAGCCAGCCCTTTGAAGGATAGAGCATTCTGCTCTGGGTTGCAAGAAGCTCTGTGGCTTCTGTCCATTTTTGTGCTGAACAAGATCCAGTAAAGGAAGCTGAAGGCTTGGAATAAGTGGATTTCGCTTTGCTCTGTGAGTGTGGTCTTCTGTTTCTGGAAGGACCTCATCTCCTTTCATTTAACTTTTCCTTGCCCTGAGGCTGTCACAGGGGAAGGTGTGACCTGAGCTCTAATTACCTATTTGAATTTGCTAGGAAATTGCAGCTGCCTGAAGAGAAAATAGCCTTGAAGCTGCTTTTATAGAGAGAATATCTGAGTTACTTGGGGGTGGGGCAGTTTAGAAATGCTAAGAGACTATCTAATATAGGGGTCAGCAAACCTTTTCAGCAGGGGGCCGGTCCACTGTCCCTCAGACCTTGTGGGGGGCCGGACTATATTTTGAAGGAAAAAAAGAACGAATTCCTATGCCCCACAAATAACCCAGAGATGCATTTAAATAAAAGGACACATTCTACTCATGTAAAAACACACTGATTCCTGGACTGTCCGCAGGCTGGATTTAGAAGGGGTTTGGGCCGGATCCTGCCCCCAGGCCTTAGTTTGCCTACCCATGATCTAATACTACACATATTCTTGGACTGAGCAGTGACAGTAAGAACAAGTTCCTGTCTTGGGTCCTGGGGAAGAGAAAGGACATGTGGTACAGACATTCCCTGGAAAAATCTGAATTGTTTTTGTTTGTATTCTAAATAGGGGACAATTGGGCAAAAATGTTTCTGTTGCATCTTTGGTTGGTATGAATAGAGAGCAGGATACTCTTGTTCAACTATGCTGCTGCTACTGCGCCTTGGGAGCCAATACTGACTGAAAATATTGGTTTGTCATTTCTCTCAAGAAGCAGGCGTCTTTTAATTTCGTGACTGCTGTCACCATCTGCAGTGATCATGGAGCCCAAGAAAGTAAAATCTCTCACTGCCTCCATTTCCTCCCCTTCTATTTGCCAGGAGGTGATGGGCCTAGTGGCCATGATCTTCGTTTTTTTATGTTGAGCTTCAGACCACATTTTGCGCTCTCTACAAAGCATAGGAGCTCCAAAACAGGCATGGAGGAGTGTTCTTTAGAATTGGGTACATGTCAAAACTAGGAACAGGATCCCGGTGGCAGAAGCAGGAACCCTGGAGTTGTGTTTTTATATGGAGGCATGTGAAACTGGTGTGGCGGAGACAACAACTAATTCTGAGGAGGGCATGCAGCACAATAATTGCATGTTCTGAGAAAGCTGAAAGTCACTCTCTTTGGCTCTTGGAGTAAAACAAACATTTGCCATTTCCACACATCAGGGAGATCAGTAAGATTTGGAGGATGGGAAGAATGTGAGCAGGGAAGCCATGATACCACCATTAAAATAATGGTGCATATGTGGCTAGGGTATTTACCACTGTAAATATCACAGACCGGAAAGACCAGAAGGATTCTATTAAAAGGGGGGGGGTGCCTCAGAGTCAAAACTCAGCAATGTATTTTCCTCTCCAACCACTGCTGAGAAAAAGCCTCAGAAGAGGAAAAATTGAGCTGTGATAAAAGAATTTCTACTCCTAGCAGAAAAATATTTCCTCTGAATGGCAAGAACTGTAATAAATGAGACATTGAAGCTGCGAGGATAAAAGACAGAAAGCTTGTTGTGAGTATATGAATAATTGCTTCATTTTTAAAAAAAAGCAGAAGTAACAGATTAAAAGCAAACACCTTAAATTACATGGGATGTTCCAATGTTTAAAAAGTTGGCAAGGTGTACTCTGTCTTATGTTCAGTGTACAACATAAAGGACATCTTTCAACTCTCATCTGATTGTAAAATTAATTTCCTAAAGTAGGTGTTTTCACACAAATCTGCCATGTGAAAAATGACAAAAGCTACACAGCTCTACAGGGAAGCAGCCTGGATGTCTATCAGTGTCTCTTTAAAAAAAAATTTAAAAAAATCTTCAAACACTCTATCAAAAATATTTGAAAGGGGGAAAAAAATCCTGTGATAAAGGTACAAAGGCTTCCTTTTGCTTTTGATCCTGTATCACCTGTCAGCATTCAACTTCATTGTTCTTTTCGCCCCCTTTCAAAAAATTCATTTAGAAGCACTTTATAAGCACTTATAAAGCTTTCATTCATAAAACTTACAAGTGCGCTGGATGGATTCTCTTAAGATGTTCTATCACTTTTCAGTTTTGCCACACCTTTCCGCCTCAGAGGAGATAGGTTTATAGGCAGTCTTTTCAACATCTCAGCCCTTAGCGTGACCAACAGCAGACAATGTGTTTCATACATACAGTACTGATAATTAAACAGTCAGTGCGAATGTCACAAGATGACTTTTAAGGGTGTGGGTGCAAAGCCATTTCGAGGCGATGGGATGCACAACTAGTTCAGTCTACATGGCTCTTGCTCCCATCCCAAGCTCACCTCCAGCACTTCTGACACAAAAAGCATATCAGCTCATTGCAACATCTCTGCTCTGACTCCAATACAAAATTCCCAGGGGGTCTTGCGATATCAGATAAAACATCACAACGAAACAAGAGAGCACACAGAAAAACAGCAGCACACAGTAAGTCAAAACAGTGGCGTAGCGTGGGGGGTGCAGGGGGGCCCGGCCGCACCGGGCGCAACATCTGGGGGTTAGGGTTAGTTGGCGCAAATCCACGGGTTAGGGGGCGCAAATTACTTGCCTTGCCCCGGGTGCTGACAACCCACGCTATGCCACTGAGTCGAAAGCATCACTAAAACAATAGAAGGCCATGCAAAAAATCACCAAGAGCTCAGGTAAGTTAGACAGTTTCCACCTGGCACCTAAAAGCCATTCAAATTGGTTGTCTCATAAAGAAGGGAAGGGAGTTCTTTTCTGGCATCCTCTCATGTCAAAATTATTATTATTATTATTATTATTTTTATTATTATTATTATTATTATTATTATTATTTATACCCTGCCCTCCCCGGTCAGAGCTGTGCTCAGGGTGGCTAACACCAGTAAAATTACAGTAAAAACAGAAGGGGGGGGCAAATTAAAATACAGGTTAAAAAGTAATTTAAAATGCAGCCTCATTTTAAAAGTAGCCCATAGATCAAAACCATAAGGGGAAGGAAACAGAAGGGTCAGACTGAGTCCAAACCAAAGGCCAGGTGGAACAGCCCTGTTTTGCAGGCCCTGCAGGGCCCTAGTCTCTTGTGACAGAGCGTTCCACCAAGTCGGGGCCAGTACTGAAAAGGCCCTGGCCCTAGTTGAGACCAATCTAAGCACCTTGCGACACCCAGACCTGGGCCTCTAAGAAGCAGCTTAATATCAGGGCAGCTTTAATGGGAATTAAGGGCTCTTTGAATATTTGGGGATCCTAGACTGTCTTAAGAATAACCATGGGTTGTGGTGGGGTACGGTTGAGAGTTGGAATAGCCTTCTAAAAATAAATAAATCAAGAATATGCAGTAGGAATAAAAACAGGATATTAACTCAGATTACACAATGTGTTTGTTTGTTTGTTTGTTTGTTTGTTTTTAAAGCCCTATCACACGTAACATTTATTAGTTTAAGGGTGAATGAAGAGATACAAAATAAAAATTGGGCAGGTGTTCCCTTTAAAATACAGGATATAGAAATTCAAGTCTTTTTAGATCTGCAGTCAGAAATTTTCCAAGAAATGGAAGGATTTATAGTTTTTAACAATATGCTATAAAAAAGGGAAAAAAATACATTATTGATGTGGGACACTGTTTAAGTTGAATGTAGATTTTTACCCAGGCAAAAGCGCAACAACTTTTAGATAATGATACTCCATGACAAAATCATAGGCTCTTTCATATTTGATAAAATCTTTTATCATTTTTCTTTTTATGATTCCCCCCTGCACTTTTTGAGGGGGATTAAAAATATACATATATAAAAGTTTTGTCACTCGGCGCCATGGGTTTAAACTCTCATAATAAAAGGATCAGATATAGAAGGATATATAGATATATATGAAAAGGTGGCTTTGATAATGCTGCAAGACACCTAGATCAAATAAAAAGCGGGGGATAACTATTAGATAGTTTAAAATGGGGGAATGTTTTTCAGCATGTTCAGAAAAGAAGACGAGGCTGCATTGCTTTTCCAGCCTTCCAACACCCCATGCTGTTGCCATTTGCAAGAGGGAGAGGGGCACGGCTGGAGGGACATTGGCATGGTGCAACTGCAAAGTCAATCTGATGCTCCAGATGCTGCGGCCGCACTGTGCTGAGCTTCCAGCTGTCTTGCCCCAATCTCCATAAAAGGCAGCGACACACAGTGTTGGGAAGCTGGGAGAGCCATGTATCCCCACCCTCTCAGCTGTAGCTATTACTGCAAACAACAACAACAACCCACCTCCATATTGTATTTGGTATATGGATGAAGAATCCAGAAAGTCTGCTTGATTTAGGATCAGGTAACTTCACAAACAATGGGGCGCGGGTGGCGCTGTGGGTTAAACCACAGGGGGACTTTAACCTTTACTTAACTTCACAAACCTTGATGGCAGAAAGTGAGGAGGAATTAAACAACCTTTTAATGAGGGTGGAAGAGGAGACCACAAAATATGGTCTGAAGCTCAACATCAAAAAAACGAAGATCATGGCCACTGGGCCCATCACCTCCTGGCAAATAGAAGGGGAAGAAATGGAGGCAGTGAGAGATTTTACTTTCTTGGGCTCCATGATCACTTCAAATGGTGACAGCAGTCACAAAATTAAAAGACACCTGCTTCTTGGGAGAAAAGCAATGACAAACCTAGACAGCATCTTAACAAGCAAAGACATCACCTTGCCAACAAAGGTCCGTATAGTTAAAGCTATGGTTTTCCCAGTAGTGATGTATGGAAGTGAGAGCTGGACCATAAAGAAGGCTGATCACCAAAAAATTGATGCTTTTGAATTATGGTGCTGGAGGAGACTCTTGAGAGTCCCATGGACTGCAAGAAGATCAAACCTATCCATTCTGAAGGAAATCAGCCCTGAGTGCTCACTGGAAGGACAGATCCTGAGGCTCCAATACTTTGGCCATCTCATGAGAAGAGAAGACTCCCTGGAAAAGACCCTGATGTTGGGAAAGATGGAGGGCACAAGGAGAAGGGGGCGACAGAGGACGAGATGGTTGGACAGTGTTTTCCAAAGGGAAAGAATAGCACAATCTAGGCCTCCACACTACTGGGTTCATTTTGAACTGGAGGATAGAGACTCACACCAATCCTCTACTGTGCTATGTCACTCATGCCTTGACTTTTCTTTTTTTTATAAATATTTATTAGAGTTTTTAGAAAGAGAATACAATAACAATACATATTATTACTTTGTTTTAACAAAATTTCATAATATCCTTGAACTTCCTCGCGTCTCCCGCTCCCATTTACATCTTTAATAAATTTTTGTCAAGCAAATTATCATCTTATTTCCAAATCTATAACCACTTGCTAAAATACCATAAAATAATTCTCCTACTAATTATTTCTCTTAATCTCTCTTGTCATCAATTCTTAATCTATTTTAATGATGGCCAATTATTTATAACCAAGCATCCTTCTTAACATTCCACTAAGTCACAATATTTCTGCAGGTAAATCTTGAATTTCTTCCAATCTTCTTCGATCCTCTCTTCTCCCAGGTCTCGGATTCTGCCAGTCATCTCCGCCAGTTGCATATAGTCCATCAGTTGCATCTGCCATTCTTCCAGTGTGGGTAGATCTTGAGTTTTCCAGTTCTTAGCGAGTAGTATCCTTGCTGCTGTTGTTGCGTACATAAAAAATGTTCTATCTTTCTTTAACACCTTCTGGTCGACTATGCCCAGAAGAAAGGCCTCTGGTTTCTTGGTAAAGGTATATTTAAACACCTTTTTCAACTCATTATATATCATTTCCCAGAAGGCCTTCACTTTAGGGCAAGTCCACCAGAGGTGGAAGAATCGCTTCTCGGCCTTTTGGCTAAGATCAAGTGTAGTATCTGTTCTTATCAGTCACTCATGCCTTGACTGACTGTATAAGCCAGTGTGTGGTTAGTTATGTGAGAAAGTTTTGCTCCTTTGAGAGCCTATACCATTTGTAGGCAAACTAAGGCCCGGGGACCGGATGCGGCCCAATTGCCTTCTCAATCCAGCCCACGGACGGTCTGGGAATCAGCGTGTTTTTACATGAGTAGAATGTGTCCTTTTATTTAAAATGCATCTCTGGGTAATTTGTGGGGCATAGGATTTTGTTCCTTTTTTCTTCTTCAAAATATAGTCCATCCCCCCCCCCCAAGGTCTGAGGGACCATGGACCGGCCCGCTGCTGAAAAAGTTTGCTGACCCCTGGTCTACACAATAGTAAACAGTCCTCCATGAGAAATCCTATTTTGGTGCACGTATTCAAGTGGAAAAGCGGGATGGAAGAAAATCTGGGGTGGTGGGGAAATCGAAGCCTCAGCCATGCCACCTGGTGAAAGAGTCTTCAATGGGGAAAAAAAGTTGAAGAGGTGCCAAATAAAAGGTAAGAGACTGGAAAGCACAAGGGAGACAATATTTAGGAGTCAATTATTAACTCATTGAGGAAGCTTACTTTTTTTAAAAAAACAACCACACACAACCCACCAAAACACGGACAGTTTTGCAGGTGCTGCCCCAAGGCCCTGAAACAACAATTTGACTGAAAAGGAGAGGCTTAAAATACATTACAAGTTAAAATAAATTCTTAATGACAGACCATTTATTTTTTCTTGAATACTGTTTGGCCTAATTTGTCACCTGTGGATCAGGTTACATCTAGCAAAAATACCACCGGGCTACGGCAGCGAACCTCACTTCCATATCTTTAAAACAGATGGCCTTAGCCGTTCTGCTCTGGAAAAAATGTTGAAACTGACGGATTTGCCCAGAAGAGGGATGAAAGCCGACTAGAATATTATCTCATGTTTCACGATGTTGCCTGCATGAAATACAAGGGTGCTGGCTTCAAGGAAAGGAAATTGTTAGCGGCTAATTTTTCAAAACACTTTTGCTGGGAGATTCATGCAAGACTGTCACCCCAATACAGTGATCTCTGCGTAGAAGCAGACTCTCATCTGCTCCTGTATAAATACTCCTCCCTCCCCAGTGAAATTTAATATAATTCAAACCAACTTCCTTGGGCATCTAGAGCTGAAAGTTTAGCTACTGAAGCCCCCTTTCTGAAAGTGTTCATCACCTGTTTCTTCCTCCTGAACAGGCAATCAGTGACAAAGTGGACTGTCAGCATAGCAGGTGTACTGTATGCACACAGATTCTCATATACTGCTGTGCATATGGAACCTGCGGCATTCAGAACAGATATCTGAAATACTCAAGGTCTTAGTTTTTTTGTTGCTAAAAAGAAGCAGGTTTCTCAAGCTCTCGCTTTTGTGAGTGGATTCCACCCCCCCTTTTGCTCTTAAAAAAAAAAAAGCAAGCTGCGAAATGAATAATGTTAAGGCTAAATAGTTGGAAAGCTTTTTGCTCTGCAGGACTTGTTCTATAGTGACCCGGTGGTTCGGAAAAGTGAATAAAATCAGAACACCTTGTGAAATGTTTAGAGATTGCTAACTGCACCCCAACAAGTGACAGGATCAAAGGAATAGATGCTTACTCCCTAGGCCATCGCTCCTGAGTTTTTGTGTCATTTTTTTTAAAACAACAACAACACACCACATGCACAAAAGTTCAGAGGCACACATGAAAAAACAATAATCAACCCCCCACCACCAACCGCCCCCCCTTCCTTCTGCATCTCAGAAGCAAGATTGCAGGGGAGACAGTGGCTGGCTGAGCAGCAGATGTCGCAGCTTTTAAGTCTTCAAAAGAAAAGCTTCTTCCCTGTACAGAAGAAGAACTGTTTTCCCTGTGTGTGCAACATGTGCTTTCCAGTCAACTATTATCCACAGTGTTCCACAGCTGCTGCTCGGACTGGAGGAAGCTCAGCAGACTGCGGATTTGCTTATCTGTGTAAACAGGGTGTTGGCTGCATTTGCAAGTAGTAATTCACAGTGAGAACAGGCTCCTGAGTGTGTGTTCCTGTATTCATTCAGATGGCATTAAAAACTGAAAAAGCTTTCTGTACTTTCCGTGCACCACCAAAGAAGCATGGACAGCAGGCAGGCAGGCAGGACTAAGCAGTAAGAACAGTCAGAGGGGAGCTGGGAGTTGGGCTAAAAAGTCAGAGCCAAGGGATTTAAGCATGAGCCCAGCGAGCCCTACTGGCTTGGGGCTGGGGCTGGTCAGAAGACCCTCCAAGTGTCCCTATTTTCCAGGAACAGTCCTGGATTTACAGAAGCTGCCCCGGTTTCTGTTTTAAACCTGGAATGCTCCACTTTTCTTAAAGACGCCCCTATTTGCATCGGAGAAATGTTGGAGGGTACGGTGCTCTCAGGTGAGGAAGAAGAAGAGGGGGACATGGAGGGTGCCGTTGGTGTGGAGCAGGCTGATAAAGAAGAAGGGTCTCTCCACTCCTTCATCTTTAGTGGCTTTAGAGACAGTCCCACTGGCTCCCTGTACTGCCCCATCCACAGACCAGAGAGATTCTGTAGCAACAGGAGAGGGCTGGGAGGGGAGGATGGACAGCTGGAAGAGGAGGAGCAGCCCAGGGGACTATCTTCCATCCAACTGTCAAGAACTAGGTGCCCCCCTTTGCCATGGGTAATAGACCCACAGTCCTTGCCTCCAAGCCCAGTTATTTCTTACCACAATGAGAATAAAAGGAATGGGGTAGGTGAAACACATGCTGCACCCTCTCTCTCAGCGGTACAGCAGTTCTCTGGACTATAAACCCAGGAAAGTCTAGTAGGTGAGGTATGGCTAAGAGTTTGAGAAGTGATTAAGACCTGATGGTGTGGTCCCAGTGCAATGTCTTCTGAAGAGTTTGTGGGTATGCTCCTGAATGTTTAAACTGCAATGCGAAAATTATCCTTAAGCCACACGATCAGTGCCGTCAATTTGCTTTGCCTAAAGCCAGTCTAAAGACTGTTAAAGATATGGTTTAAATAATAAGCAAGAAAGATTGGCTACCATCTGATGTGTAAAACTTCTGAATGATCTTTTCTACCTGCTCCAAACAAGAGCTTCTTTGACTTTGCTATTTTCTTTTAACATTTTATGTCTTTCTGCTCCAGGTATCTTCAGGTGGCAAAACATCACTTGGGTTTTCAATATTCTTCCTTTTTGCAGTGGACTCCCACGTCAGAGCACACTTAGCCAAATACATTGAAGAAGAAAAAAATCCAGCAAACTTGGCTGGGCAGATGTTGACGCTCTCCTTTGATTTCCAACGATGTTTTAATAACAGCTCTCTGCATCAGCAAATAGGTTCTCTTTGGTTCACTCAGCTCAAGAGCCTTGTACCCTTATGTCACCTGTTTCTAGGAAATCAAGGAATGTCCTACGTGAAGCTGTAGGCAGTATTCCCATCATTAGGACTGGGTTAAAGACAGGAGAGAAAGATTTCCTAGAGGATTTTTACTAATGAAGTAGGACGGTGTCGCTGTGGGTAAAACCTCAGCGCCTAGGACTTGCTGATCGTATAGTCGGCGGTTTGAATCCCCGCAGCGGGGTGCGCTCCCGTCGTTCAGTCCCAGCGCCTGCCAACCTAGCAGTTCGAAAGCACCTCCGGGTGCACCCAATGTGTTTTGACTTCAGGCACAATCTCTGGAAGGGAGCCCCTGCATAAGTTGTGGCCTTACTGTGTAGTCATCATGGATGGCAGTTGGTCAAAGCAGCAATGCTTACAGAATAATCTGCAGGAAGAGGACCTGGTAGCAACTTGGCAGTGCTGGTTGGAGAAGACTTGATGAGCAAAACATGTCCAGATCTGGCAAAACTGGATTCCATGTTCTCTCTTTGGTGATCCCTCGTAGCCAAGTAAGATTGTCTTCTATAAACACAGTTTTAACACTGAGTCCGTAAGTGATTGTGGAGGCCTATTCTGGATCCACACATCCTTCCACAGTGGGGACATTGGTTCCCGGGTGGGAGTTGATGATGGTGAGGGTTTGCCAAGCATGCCTTCCTCTTAGCATTTTCCCGCCTTTTGTCCTGAGTTTGAGTGTCTTCAAATCCATGACACCGTTGGCTGTTCTCCAATTGGAGTGCTTGCAGGCCAGTGTTTCCCAGTTGTCGGTGTTTATACTACATTTTTTAAGATTTCCCTTGAGATAGTCTTTAAACCTCTTTTGTTGACCACCAGCATTACACTTTCCATTTTTAAGTTCGGAATAAGTAGTTGCTTTGGAAGACGATCATCAGGCATGACCAGTCCAACAAAGTGGATGTTGAAGAATCATTGCTTCAACACTGGTGATCTTTGCTTCTTCCAGTACACTGGTATTAGTTTGCCTGTCTTCCCATGTTATGTGTAATTTTTTTCGGAGACACCGTTGATGGATAATGCCTGGAGCTTTGGGATCATATCACAGCAATGTGAGAAGAAGGCTCAAGGATAAGTTTCAATTCTGGTTTCAGGTCCTGGTCCAATTCTGAGTAAGTTTAATGGTTCAGCTGCATGCCTGCCTCTGAATACCCTTTTACTCTCTTAGAGCCACTTGGCAGCCATCAGGGAACTGGATTATGGCATTATACAAACAGAAAAACCTAACTGGTTAATTTGCCATAATGTGCAATTTGAAGAAAGGGATAATTGCATTAAACAGATGTGATATACATAGGGTGGAAAGGAAAGGGGGAGGGAGAGAAACACTATCTTTCAAAATGAAAGATATTCAAAATTCTTCAACAATCTTTCTATACCATTTGCAGAAAACACACACACACTAAAACCCCAACCCCCAAAGCATGAAGGCAACATCTGCCCATCATCTTCAGAAGTTCTTTGGAGTAATTGCTTAAATTATCTTTGTTAATGTATTTCCTCCTTGTTAATCGAAACGAGCAACTCATATTGATATGCTTTGGTTAATAAAAGATTTCCTGTTTGAGGCTTTGCAATTAAAGAACAAACATCCTCTTTCCAAGAATTTGAAGAAAACTTCCAAACATCTGCAAACGTTGTTTAAGGTTTTTCAGAGATCTTTCATATGTGGATTTCACCAGAGGCAGCAGCTGCTGCCAAATAGAGGCTGAGTCGGTGAGGTAAACATGTACTTGCCAGCACTGCTGAGTGGCACCTGAAGAGGCAGGACTTGAGCCAGCAAAGACGAGTGATGCTACCCACCTGTGTACACTGCTATGGGCCTCTGCAATGGCACAGTATGGCAGATCCTACACTGTGCAAAGAGTCCAAAACACAGCAAAGCTTGAAAGCTGTGGATCAGGCATTGATTCTCTACTAACCATACCAACAAGGGGCCTCTAGATAGGTAGGACAAACATGGATGCTAAGCTGGCAGACCAGAATCTCATGTGACCGGAGGCAACCAATCCTATGCCCCACAGCTTTATATATAGCTCGGTCTGGACAGTTCATGAAAGGTGAGCACTGGGGCCCTGGTCCTTCAGATGGGTTGACCACCTCCTCAATCTAAGCACTTGATGCTTCTCCAGCTGGAGAGACATCCAGGCATCTGGTTGGCCACTGCAAAAACAGAGTGTTAGACCACATGGCCCTGTGTCCTGATTAGGCAGGACTCTTTTGATGTTCCCAAATCCCTGCCTGAAATGGAAACTCGCTGTCAGTGTAGACAATATTAAGCTAGTTAGACCAATAGTTTGACTCAGGAGAAGGTGGTCTGCTGGCAGTTGCTAGCAGCTAGTATTTCCATGGGCCCTTTCAGCTGCTGATTGGTGGGAGTCCTCAGGTATTGCATTATGTATCTCAGCAGAGGCGGTGGTGGACTCTTCAGTAGAGTCCGAAAGTACATTGATTGGCCAGGTACAGACTATATATGCAGAGGAAGCCTGGAAAATTGGGGCTTAAAGGTCATGCTTGGAGAGCGAAACTGTGCAAGAGCTACCCAAGTGTTAGTCAAGAGAGATTTCCCCCTTTGGAGCAGCACAGAATGCACACTAGATCTGCATCACACCAAGTCTGCTTTTAAGGGCATAATAATAATAATAATAATAATAATAATAATAATAATAATAATAATTTATTTATACCCTGCCCATCTGGCTGAGTCTCCCCAACCACTCTGGGTGGCTCCCAATCACGTGTTAAAAACAGTACAGCGTTAAATATTAAAAACGTCCCTGAACACGGCTGCCTTCAAATGTCTTTTAAAGATAAGATAGCTGCTTATTTCCTTCACATCTGAAGGGAGGGTGTTCCACAGGGTGGGTGCCACTACCGAGAAGGCCCTCTCTCTGGTTCCCTGTAACCTCACTTCTCACAATGAAGGAACCGCCAGAAGGCCCTCGGAGCTGAAAGTCAGTGTCCGGGCTGAACAATGGGGGTGGAGACGCTTCTTCAGGTATACAGGACCGAGGCCATTTAGGGCTTTAAAGGTCAGCACCAACACTTTGAATTGTGCACAGAAACGTACTGGGAGCCAATGCAGTTATCTCAGAACCGGTGTTATATGGTCCCGGCAGCCACTCCCAGTTACCAGTCTAGCTGCCGCATTCTGGATTAATTGCAGTTTCCGGGTCACCTTCAAAGGTAGCCCCACGTAGAGCGCGTTGCAGTAGTCCAAGCGGCACAATCCCCTTTGATGTCGATGGGAGTGAAGGAAGAGTAACTGTGTATTGAATGGCTGCCATCATTTGCACTTGAACCAGTTATACGGCTGTTGCCATGTTTGAGCCAGGGTTCTAAATGATGCTAACAGATGACCCTTCCTCCTAATTTGGGGCCCTGTGCAAAGTATGCCACCATTAATACATTTTCCAATACAAGTTGTTGTTTGATGGTGTGCCTTAACTGCATACTATTGTGTGTTTTAAGCCTGTTACGAGCCAAAAATATAATCACATGCAAATTACATTAAACAAGTTGAAACACACAGCAATAATAGCTGAGAATGTGGATGCTGCAGCTGATCAAAAATTAGCTGCTGCAGCCACCCGGAAGCCTGCTTGGGAGAGAGGGGACACCATATGAATCCATAAAGCCTTCAGGCAACCACTGGACCAGGTGGGTAGCTTTCAGAATCCCTAAGAGAGGCTCCCTCTTGTGTCTTCCCCACCTCTGAATGGGCTAGACAAGCTTCAGTTGAGTAGCAAGATACGTTCCACCACCAAGCCAATTGGCAGACCAATTCTGCGCTACAAAGATGCCTGAAAACTTGACATGAAGGCTGGCAACGTCAAGTCTGCCATGTGGGAATAAATTATTATTATTATGTTTAATAGACTATTGTATTTTAATATTCTGGGGAAACCCAGCCAGATGGGCAGGGTATAAATAATAAATTATTATTATTATTATTATTATTATTATTATTATTATTATTATTATTAGGAACCCCTTGCAGACAACCACAGTGCCTGGAGACAGACAGTCAAGCTACGCATCCATAGCAGTGACCAGAGGAGAAATGGCCGCTGGGACGAGCATAGAGAGGAGAAACGCCATGGTGCATCTGAACAACTGGACACCTTCATCTCCCCCAGCTGCAACAAAACATGTCTCTCCCGCATCAGTCTCTACAGCCACAGCAGGCGCTGCAACCACCCAATGGCACTCCTCCATTGTCTCCAGAGACAGACGGATGCCAACACTGTATTTTGACTCCGGAACTTGCATTACGCTATCCTGTTGAGGTTAAAGGTAAAGGGACCCCTGACCATTATGTCCAGTTGTGGACAACTCCGGGGTTGCGGCACTCATCTCGTTTTATTGGCCGAGGGAGCCGGCGTACAGCTTCCGGGTCATGTGGCCAGCATGACTAAGCTGCTTCTGGCGAACCAGTGCAGCGCTCAGAAACGCGGTTTACCTTCCCGCCGGAGCGGTACCTATTTATCTAATTGCATTTTGACATGCTTTTGAACTGCTAGGTTGGCAGGAGCAGGGACCGAGCAACAGGAGCTCACCCCGTCGTGGGGATTCGAACCGCCAACCTTCTGATTGGTCTGTGGTTTAACCCACAGCGCCACCCGCATCCCTCCTGTTGAGGTTACTGTACTACTATTCCCATAAGACACACAGACACATAGCACACAAAACCATTTCCCCTCTACCCTATGGGAGGCGGGGGTGGGGAGTGGAAATGTTTTCGCAGTCATTCTTTTTTTGAGCTTCTGAAGCCTTCTTGCTAAAAAAAACAACAACCCTTGTCAGCGTGTGTATGTGTACTTGCGTGTCCTCCAGGCCTGTGGAAGCCTCCCCCCGCTGAGGCTTTCCTCTGGGAGCGAACAATCACGCACTGTGCAGTTTGCTGCTGCAGGTGTCTCCGGGTGTTAGCTGGCCTGTGTTTATTATTGGTTTGCTGTGTACAGGAAGGCAGGCCAGGCCACCAGTAACAAATCTGTGCAAATGGGTCAAGGCAATGAAAACAAAGCCCGTACAGCGAGGAAACTGTAGGGTCTGTGGCTCTGCTTGGCAAGGCCTTACTCCGGTTCCTCTTGAGGTGCTACTTAAAAATTGTTTCTTGTTTGACTTGGAAGGAACTTCACAAAAAAAGAGAGGCCCGTGTGAGACATGTGCAGGACAGAAACCAGATGGGAGCAGGTGTGCTGCCCTTTTCATTTAAGTTCTGCTGGAGGAATACTTCCTCGGCTGGGTTCGGAGGTGGGTGTCCCTCTCCCGCCCCTCCACAGCCTCTCTTTAGAAGTTTGTTTGTACAATTTGTTTTCTACCCGGGATGAAATTCTGCAAAAAATAACAGAAGCATCCATTTGCATCTTTTTTAAACGTTGTCGTTTCCATTAAGATGAGATCGGGTTTTTTTTAAGGGGGTGGGGTGAAGGAATCTAACCTCTCTTATAATCAAATGAAACAAAGGTAGGGGGAGAAGGGGAATTGCCTTTCAATATAAATATTTTTCTAAGCCTTTTGATCCTCTTACGACCATTGGGGCAGGGGGAAAGTCAGGTGGTTTTTCTAACCTTTATAAAAATCATTGTAGTTTTTGCCAGCCTGCCCTGGCACTGTCTCAGGGCCCTGCTGCACTAGAGTAAAGGATCGAGAGATGAGGCAAAGAGATGTCTCTGCAAGAGGCGGCGGTAAGCTCTCTGTGTGCTCCCATCTGCCCAAGCCGCAGCTTCAAGAGCTCCCAGGCACCACAGCCACCGCTTTCCCCCGAGGGAGCGCCTTCTTCAGTGTAGAAGAAGCCTTGCCCTTTGCCACACAGCTAGCGTGCCAGCAGCAGCACTCGGAGCCTGACACAGTGGTCCATACATCTCTGTGATGCTCGATTCTCGGTCCTCTCCTCCAACCAGGATGTGGTGCTCAGTGTCCTCACAGGAGAGCTACTTCCTACTCCCAAGGATTGGCCTATGTAACCCAAATGGGGTGGCCTTGATAGGCTCACTCCAAGGGATCTTGCCTACTAGAATAGGGTTACCATACGTCCCCGTTTCCTGGGGACAGTCCCCGGATTTGCGAATAAGTCCCCGGACAAATTCCATCCCCGGAATGTCCCCGGATTTCATCTAATGTCCCCGGGAAACGCAGCAGCGGCAGTGTCAGCAGCCCGGAGCAGTTGGCTCTGGCTGGCTCCAGGAGCTGCTCGGAAGTCCCCATATGATGGTGGTGCAGGGGCTCTAAGATGCAGCTTCCGAACTGCCTCCACCTTCCCTGACCCCAGCAACTAAGCTGTGAAGGGAGGCTTCATGCTGCCTATTGGAGTAGTAGTAGAAGAAGAAGAGTTTGGATTTGATATCCCACTTTATCACTACCCGAAGGAGTCTCAAAGCGGCTAACAATCTCCTCTCCCTTCCTCCCCCACAACAAACACTCTCTGAGGTGAGTGGGGCTGAGAGACTTCAGAGAAGTGTGACTAGCCCAAGGTCACCCAGCAGCTGCATGTGGAGGAGCGGGGAAGTGAACCCGGTTCACCAGATTACGAGTCTACCGCTCTTAACCGCTACACCACACTGGCTCTCCTCCCAACTCCTGCTTGTGTAGGAGCAGCCTCCCAACTCCTACATGTGTGCAAGCAGGAGCAGGGCGAGGATCTCTCAGCTGTGAAGGGAGGCTTCACGCTGCCTATCAGAGCTTGCATGCAAACAGGAGGGGGCAGGAATCTCTCAGTTAGGCAACAGGAAGACTCCCTTCCCAGCTGAGGGATCCCTGCCCCCTCCTGCTTGCACGCAGGTAGGAATGGGATTGGGGCTGCTCCGATGGGAAGGGAGGCATCGCGCTGCCCGAGCCTGGCTCCTGCCGCTCTCAGCCCTCCTTCTCCACCTTCCATGCCTGACCCACCGTACACCGCTTCCCCACCACCACCAACACCGAAGAACCAACAACTCGGGGGCTGCCCAGGCTCATGGAGAAAGGAGATAGAAGCCCTGGAGGAAGGGGAAGTGTGGCAGTTGAGGTCAAGGCAGTGGCTGCCCCCCCTGCCACCACCATCGCTGCAGCATCAACGTCCCGAACGTGTAGTAGTATTTATTTATTTATTTATTTAAACTGTCCCCAGATTTATTGAAAAAAAATCTGGTAGCCTTATGCTAGAAGGAATGGTACAGGTCCCTGCAAAGCCATTCCCCTCCTCCCTCCAGCTTGGAATCTACCCCTGGTGATCCTAGGCTGCAGGTGGAGTTGGAGAATGGCGAAGGTATTGTGTCCAATCTAAGGATGATTCTTCATTATTTGTCAATGTTATTGATGACTCCAGAATTGGCTACACAGAATTATAATTTGGGGACTGATGTCCCAGTATTCCTGTAGCTCCTTTGACTGCTATTTTACATGTAAAGTCATGTATATCTTAGGGTGGGCCTAGTGGCCTGTAATTTATGGCTATGCAAAATAAACTTGCTTTTGGCTTAAGACATCTTCTGTTTTGTTACTATTTTTTTGTCATTTCTTAAATTTTCTTCCTTATTCTTTTAAGATGCCGTCTAAATCATGTTATCTAAATCAGATATTCTTCAGAAAAATAGAGGGGTGTTCTGAGCCTAGAATAAATAAAAAAGACCTAAACAAACAGAAAACATTTCCAAGGCAGGGACCAGGGGAACGGACGACACTAAGTAGGTACAAGAAGAATTAGAAACATGGAATATTTTGGGCCACTTAAAACAGTGCTACTCAGTGGTGGTCCACAGATACCGTATTTTTTGCTCTATAAGATGCACTTTTCCCCTCCTAAAAAGTAAGGGCAAATGTGTGTGCGTCTTATGGCATGAATGCAGGCGGGAGGCTCTGCTCAGCGCTCCCCACGCTCTTTAAAGGGAGCGCGGCTCTTGGGGGAGCCTTCATCCCCCTGCCCGGGAGAGACTGTGTGCGGCTATCCCATATGACAGAACAGCAAGAGGCTATACCAGAAGCCAGATCCCTCTTGCTGTTCTGGCTTCTGGTATGCAGAATATTTTTGTTGTTGTTTTCCTCCTCCAAAAACTAGGTGCATCTTATGGTCTGGTGCATCTTATGGAGCGAAAAATACGGTAAGTACTAGTTCACAAGCCATCAGCTGCCAGTCCTTGGCATCTCTACCACAGCTCAGGTTGGGCGGGGCATTTCAGGGACAATATATGGAACCAACCCCTGACACATGGATTGGCCTTAATGTGAGAACCTTCAGGGAATCTCCACACTTTCACATGGTTAATGCTGCGCCAAGAGCCACGTTTGACAAGAACAGGGTGGGAATAAACAGTAACCACGTGAAGCCAGTCTCTGGAAACCATAATTTGGAATGGTAACAAGTCCATTTTTTATGACCTCCTCATGTGTTTACTGCTTATTCTTGGTAACCTACCCCTGGCTTCTCTTAGGCAGTATAGCTGTTAATAGTTAACTTTTTCACTGGGACGTTCAACTTTGCCTTATCGGCTTGCCTTAAGCATTTCTGCACAGTGCATAACCCCCGGTCAGCAACTAATTTTTAACAACGGTCATACTTTGCACTGGGCAAGGGCCGAAAGCCCAGCATCCCAGTGATTTACTCCCAAGCAGGCCATGTCATAGGATGTGAGTGGGAATCTCTGGCTCTGCAGGTGTTAAAACAAAAAAAATTCCTTCCAGTAGCACCTTAAAGACCAACTAAGTTAGTTCTTGGTATGAGCTTTCGTGTGCATGCACACTTCTGAAGAAGTGTGCATGCACACGAAAGCTCATACCAAGAACTAACTTATTTGGTCTTTAAGGTGCTACTGGAAGGAATTTTTTTTGTTTTGACTACGGCAGACCAACACGGCTACCTATCTGTATCTGCAGATGTTGTTGGACTACAACTCCCATCATTTCTGACTATAGATCTGGCTGGAGCTGGAGCTGATGGGAGTTGGAGTCCAACAACATTTCCCAGAATGGATAGCAAGAGTGCTTTATGTTTGCCAGCGCACCCCAAATGCTCATTCAACAAACAAGGCTGAATAGCATACCCTCCAACATGTCTCCAGTAAAAATAGGGATGTCCTATTCCACAGTAATACTAATACTACTAATAACAATAATTTTATTCTTTATACCCTGCCCATCTAAGGAGCTTCCCACCCGCAGTGGCTGAACAATTTTGGGCTACCTCCCCTCATTTTCTTTAAATTTAGTTCCCCAAAATAGGGGCATGTCTTATACACGGGGCATCTCATACACAGAAAAGTACGGTATTTTATTATTTGTTCCCCGCCCATCTGACTGGGTTGCTCCAGCCACTCTGGGTGGCTTCCAACATATATAAAAATGTAAGAAAACATTAGACATTTTAAAAAACTTCCCTGTACAGGGCTGCCTTCAGATGTCTTCTAAAGGTTGTATAGTTGTTGGTTTTTTTATTAAAGATTTTCTTGATTTACAAAAGTGTTTGCAATGTCTCTCTCTTGTATTCCCCCCCCCCTTTGTAACATTTCTCCAAATCAGTTTCATTTGATTAGGGAAAAAAGGGGGAAAGAGGTGGGGGGGAGATGGGGGGGGTCGGGTGGCGATGTTTCTATTTTACTTACTATATGTAGGGTTTGGTGTCAGCATTGCTTGTACAGGTTCTTTGCTGTTCACTTGTGTTCCTTTGGTGGTGAGAGAGGTTGGGGTTGGCCCAGGGTGTGGTTGTTCATTTGTGGTTGGCTGTGGTGGCCTTTGTTTTCATGTGTGAGTGGGGTGGGTGGGTGTTTTGGATCAGGTTAGCCATATTGATTTGTATGCTGTTGGTGGATTTTTGTCGTTATCTTGTTGGGCTGTGTATGTGATAAAGGGGAGCCATACCGGGGTGAAGGTGTCTTTTTCTATTTGTCCCCATGTCAATTTCAGTTTATTGGTTAATGTTTCTAGTAGGGCTGTTTCCCATACTATTTGGTGCCATTGCTCCATACTTACTTAAAGGTTGTATAGTTACTTATCTCCTTGGCTTGGGGGACACATAACTCCATACCCTCCAACATTTATCCAATGAAAATAGGGATGTCCTAAGGAAAAGCAGAGACATCACATTGCCAGAAAAGGTCCATATAGTTAAAGCTATGGTTTTCCCAGTAGTAATGTATGGAAGTGAGAGCTGGACCATAAAGAAGGCTGATCGCTGAAGAATTGATGCTTTTGAATTATGGTGTTGGAGGAGACTCTTGGGAGTCCCATGGACTGCAAGAAGATCAACCCGATCTTAAGGAAATCAGCCCTGAGTGGTCACTGGAAGGACAGATCCTGAAGCTGATGCTCCAATACTTTGGTCACCTCATGAGAAGACTCCCTGGAAAAGACCCTGATGTTAGGAAAGATGGAGGGCACAAGGAAAAGGGGATGACAGAGGACGAGATGGTTGGACAGTGTTCTCGAAGCTACCAGCATGAGTTTGACCAAACTGCGGGAGGCAGTGGAAGACAGGAGTGCCTGGAGTGCTCTGGTCCATGGGGTCACGAAGAGTCAGACACGACTAAATGACTAAACAACAACAACAACAAAGGAAAAGCTGGACATTCCAGGATCAAATCAGAAACCGGGATGGCTTATGTAAATCTAAGGCTGTCCCTGGAAAACAGGGACACATGAAGAGTCTGGAACACCTAGCAGTGCATAATGAAGAAACTCCGAGAGAACCTTTGATACAGTTCATGCTGGGGAGGAAGAGGTTAAAGAGCTCTTTGACAACATCTCAAAAGAAAAGGGACTGAAGTGAGTTATACTTGAAGTGGGAGGTCCTTGGAATGAGATCCTTGGAACATTGGGGGGCCAAGTGGGTAGTCTCTGGGGCTGGATTCGGCCCTTGCACCTCCAGCCATGTACCCCTAGCATCGCCATGTGAATCCATGTGGTGTCTAAGTGTTCAGTCAAAAGCATACTGAAGTCAGGGGGAAACTCCTATTGCTCTTAAGAGAGCCTTGGATGAGGCCCAGAACACTGGTGCCAACTGCCCTTTGATTGAAGTGCATTATGGATATAGAACTGTCATCATGGCAATTATGTTTTCACCTCCTTGTGTATTTTACACCGGTGGCTTTTATTGCCAAGGTGTGTGTTTGCTGTGTGGGAAATTCCCAGATTTAAAGGAGTCCTTCTACTCTGAACTCCTCTGTCACCAGCCACAGGTAATTAAATAGCAATTTGGAGGTGCGCCGTCTCGGTCAGCCATGTAGATGCTTGGAGAATTGTGCAGAGGCAGAAGACTCTCTCTGAACAAAGGCTACAGGAAATTGGGTGCATCGTATGGTCACATGCAGTCCCCAAAATGAGCACGGGACGGGTGTGTCCCACGTATTTTGATACTAGGCTAAAAGTTACCTATCCATATGTCATCTGTTTGTTTGTTTTACTGCGCAGCCACTTTTGAACCAACTGCACAAATAGCAATAAAATGGATCTGAGTTAAAAGAAAACAGCAACAAGAAGTGCTGGTGCAGTTAAATTTTATGCGGCAGAGCTTGAAATAGCTCTCGAAATTGGTGCACATGGTGTTGCTCAATTTGGCTTGACGTTTAAAAAGTCCTATTCGTGTGGGGGGCTGAGGAGAGTGGACCAATGCCATTGAAACATGCTTGCATGCACTGTGCAAAGGAGTGCATGATATGTGTGTGTAGTATTTATGTACAGGGAAGCCTTTTAATGTGAAATGTTTTATTATGTTTTTATATAAGTTGGAAGCTGCCCAGAGTGGCTGGGGCAACCCAATCAGATGGGCAAGGTACAAACAACAACAACTATTATTATTATTATTATTATTATTATTATTATTATTATTATTATTAATCTTAATTTACAAACTCCAAAGGAATGGAAAAATCATAAATATTCACTGAACTTTTGTACGGTATGTGCAAACTCCTGGCACACACTGAATAAAATCTGCATGCCAGTGTGTGTTATTATTTATTATTATTAATAATTATTTACATTTCTATACAGCCCTTCATCCAAAGATCACAGGGTAATTCACAATACTAATGCATACCATAATACATATGAAAGCAATACCCCCCCCCCAGTATTATTATTTCTGCATGTACCTTACCAAAGGACGTATGTACTCTTTCTCACTTGTGGAGCCATAAGGCTGGTTGCTAAAGACTGATATTGCTACGGATATTTTATGAGCATTAACTACTCTTGTAAAGAGAACTTCTGTCTTCAGTCTCTCGTTCATCCCACCCCCATTTTAATTTTTTGCAGTGAGTCCTCCATCACAGCTTAGTGAAAACGCTCCGTTCCTCCCAATCGTGTTCATCAGAACACCAGTCAAGAAACAGCTATCAACAAAATCACGAGATAGAGATGCCTGCTTCCCATGTAATTATAGGATGTGCCGCTGTGCAGATGTCTTCATGGAAAGCTGGAGCAGTCCACAATTAACAAGAAGAACCATACAGCAAATGTGGTAACAAGCAAATAGATTGGGGTGGGGAGGGGGGGGATGACTCCTCCTGAAGTTTATTTTTAAAAACTGACAGATCTGGGTGTAAATAGCAAGAGAGGTTTACACAGCTACCGTGTCTTTGACGCAATTAGGCATTTTCAGACAAAAACTGTTTTTGCAGCACTCTTTGCAGCCTTCTGGTCCCAATCCATGTGAAACAGATTGTGTTTTAACACACACACTACTCGCTGTGCCAGGATGGGTAAGGTGCTGGATTTGCCATCTTCCTGCAAGGTTTTAAGTAAGAACAGTAAGAACCAGAGAGAATAGAGCATTGCACAAGGTCCCTCCCCCGGTGTAACAGGCATGAGTTCCAAGATGTGTCACACATGTTCATGCCTTAGGGCATGGCGATGCATGACGACAGGAGAACGGTGATAGGATCTCCAACTGCTTTTAGAAAGTTTAACAGCAGCCAAATGGGTGTGTGTGTGTGCATGTGTGTGTGTGTGTGTGAGAGAGAGAGAGAGAGAGAGAAAGAGAGAGAGAGGGGGAGAGAGAGAGAGAGAAAGAAAGAAAGAAAGATCACATTGGGACTATAGGGCCAGGAGGAGTCTCCCCCCCCCCGTACCATTTTCCTGATAAAAATCCCACCCCACCCCAGGCTGCTATTTACCCTGTAGGACACCAAGCAAGAGGGATCTGTTAACGGAGAAATCTGAGGGCTCCCTTGCACAAAAAAACAAGGACATCTGGCCAGGAATACCAGAGCAAAACAGCAGCCAGTAGGCTTGGTCTTTATTGAAGACTGTTGCGACAGGACTCCCACCTGCCACAAGGTAGAACAAGATGGAAGCCCTGAACAAAAGAAGACCCCAACTTTTATTAGCTACTAATCCCCCATGCTACACCCCTAAGACTACATCATGACTACATCAGTGACACTTCACTAAGAGGAGGGGTTTAGGGAGGAGTTGTGGTGGTAACCTGAGTGTCTGGTTCCTCCTTTCATGAACCTGTCTGGTTCCTCCTTTCCCGCTCCCCATGATTACATTCCTGAGGACAAAGGAGTTCACTGTTTCCTGCCCCCAGAGGGAAGGGCTGGTCACTGTCCTTTGTTTCAGTCGGTACTGAATCCACTTGCATATGCAGGTCCTTTGTGAGTGTAATGATCTTCTGTCTAGGACCATCAAGGTTGGCATGCCAACTGGGTAGGGCTCACTGCAGACGGTGTTGGTACGCTTCGGGGATTATGGCTGCCTTGTTTCAAGTCTCCCCCCTTTGATAGTCCGTCCTTCATGGTGTAAAATAAAAGTGGAACGGTACAGATCCGATGTACGGCTGATTTTCTATGAATTTATAACAGAAGCGCCGCACATGTCGTGTGTGAGTGAGTGTGTCGTGCTGGTACAAAATGAATGATTGGGGATGTGTTTCCTGCAACAGTTCCGTATGTTTTGCGACATTTTTGAGTGCCAGTATTAATCAGGAAAATGGTGACATGCGAGTATGTGTGCAGAGTTAAACCACCTGTTTCAGTTCCAGGGTCCCAGTCCAAATTGCCTCACCAGGGCAGGAGGAAGGACACAGGATTTTTAAAGGCCACAGTGGGTTAATAGCAAGGGACTTCCTAATTTGTAGTTTGTCCTTTGGGGCAGTTAGATGTCCTGCCTCTCTTATCTATTCAACTACAGCTCTTTTGTTTAAATCTTTCTTTGGAAGGCTCAGAGTAGTTAAGGTGAGTCGCCTCAGAGGCAAATCGCAAGACATGGTGGCAAACTGCAAGACCGTATCTGGAGACAAGATCAGAGGAAATTGTTCCCTTCTCATTCTGCCCCCCCCCCCATGACCTAAGTTTAAGTGTCTTGTTTGTCCCCATTTCATATAACCCAGTTCTTTAAAGCACAATTTTGAGGCAGTGGGATTAGGTATAAAGGATTGGCTCAGAGGTTGGGTTTACTACTTAAAGAGTGAGAAAGAGAGCGATAACGGGGTGTGCTGTGTATGTGCAAAGCTTTCCTCCTCTCCACCTATGGTCTTGCAATTCATATCGGATTTGTTCTGGTTTATGTATAATTTCTGGCAATAAAAATTATGCAAGTGGCTCTTAGTTAACAAGAGCACCAGATAACGACTGGGCCAAAAGATAACCGGGTGACGCTGCAGACAAATAGGATGAAAAGCTGTAAAACTTTCCCTTATCAGCCTTTAGTGCTTACCACAACATGTTAATTGAGATTCACATTTCCAAGAGAGGTGGATTATTGTTTCACTTTCAAGTAAATCGCCATGACCAACCAGCAATTTGTCATTATGAATTCATTGCTGTGGTGAAACAGTTTAATTGTTTGCAGAGAGAAGAGGAGGGAGGGAATCCAGAGGCAACTAGTTTCAGGATTAAAGCATGTTGAGCAAAGAGATGTGAGGAGCAAGCATGAAATGGGAATACAATTTGCATTATTACAATCCTATCCAAGGAGCCTGTTTTATTCCACTGGCTCTTCATATGGCAATGAGCGAACATTAAGCTTTCTGCCATGACCAGAAATGCAAATCTTGAACAAGAAAATCTGCTAAACCCAAATTTCTTAAAGCAGTGGAGCTACCAAAAGTTGATATTCACAACCGGGATGGGGTATGTAAGGAAGGAGGCAGTCCTGTCCCTGATATTTGGGGCTGATGTCATTTAAGGCTTTAAACAAGGTGTGAGCGTTTTGAATAAGGCCTGGGAACAAGCTGACAACCAAGGTAGCTGCTTTAGAACAGGTGTGATAGGAGTTCTAAAGGCAACTTCAGATAGCAGTCTCATCACTGAATTTTGGACTAGCTGAAGTTTAAAATCAATTTTAAGGGAAGTCACCAGAGTTGGTAGGGACGCGGGTGGCGCTGTGGGTTAAACCACAGAGCCTAGGACTTACTAATCAGAAGGCCGGTGGTTCAAATCCCAGCGACGGGGTGAGCTCCCATTGCTCGGTCCCTGCTCCTGGCAACCTAGAAGTTCGAAAGCATGTCAAAGTGCAAGTAGATAAATAGGTACCGCTCTGGCGGGAAGGTAAACCGCGTTTCTGTGCGCTGCTCTGGTTCGCCAGAAGCAGCTTAGTCATGCTGGCCACATGACCCGGAAGCTGTACGCCGGCTTCCTTGGCCAATAAAGAGAGATGAGCGCCACAACCCCAGAGTCGGTCACGACTGGACCTAATGGTCAGGGTTCCCTTTACCTTTACCAGAGTATGGTGTACTCTGGCCAACTTATCTCTGTCCAAAAGGGGTTGGAGTCTGAAGGGATAATGATGGACCCAGGAATGCCCATAAGCTACGAACTGGTTCCTTCCAGGAGAGTGCAACTCCATCCGAAACAGGCCTTCTTCCCACCTCCTAGACTCGAGAATTTGGAACGCACAACGCCTCTGTGTTTTCAGCACTCAGCATCTATCTGTTGGCTCACATCCAGCCTATCACTGACTCCAAACACCTGTTTATCACCTCAGCTGCCTCTCCTGATTCCAATGAAGCAGAGATACAGAGCTGGGTGTTATCCACATATTGTCACTCTGAAACTCCTGATTACAGCTCCCAGAGGGGGAACAAGATGAGACCTTGCCAGAAATCCTAAGGAGGCTCCCATGGTGTGCCTAACAGTGGCCCAGCATAACTGCTTCATTGAAATAGTCCAAGAGATGGGAACAGAACTGCTGAAATAGATCCTGAGCTTCTCCCACCTTCCTGACCTGCTCCGAAAGGATTCTTTTAGTCAATGGTATCAAAGCATGTCAAAGTGCAAGTAGATAAATAGGTACCACTCCAGCGGGAAGGTAAACAGTGTTTCTGTGCGCTGCTCTGGTTCGCCAGAAGCGGCTTAGTCATGCTGGCCACATGACCCGGAAGCTGTATGCCGGCTCCCTCGGCCAATAAAGCGAGATGAGCGCCGCAACCCCAGAGCCGGCCACGACTGGACCTAAGGGTCAGGGATCCCTTTACCTTTACCTTTATCAAAGGCCACTAAGAATTCAAGTAGGATGAAAGCAGTTTCAGTACTATGACTGGGCCTGAAGCCTGACCGAGATGGATGCAGATATTCAGTCGCCTCCAAGCATGCTTGATGCTGGACCACTAACCTTGCCCTAGACCTGGGGTGCCAAGCCTCAGGCCCAGGGGGAGAAATGCAGCCCTCCAGACCCAGGATACAACCTCATGGGCTGCTTTTGCCTGGCTAGAATGTTTCCTTCAACTGTTACAATGCCCCTTGCTTGCCTGAAGGGAACATGGAGGGTATGGGTGTGTGTATATGTATATGAATAGATAACCCTGCATGGGTGGAATGTGACCTTATGTCATGTCCATTGCTTTGCTAATTTTTGCATTGGGCCCCACCCACCACTGATATGTGGTCCCCAGAAAGTTGCCCAGAAGAGAATGCAAAAAAAGAGTTCTGCATCCCTGCTGCACCTGGAGAGAGATGGGGGAAGGAGCTTGCAGAAATATCTAGCACTGCAATGCTTGGTTGATTAAGTGGTTACAATCTTTTGATCTATTAAAAATATGTCCCCTAATTGGCCAACATTTGTTTCAACCTTGTTTTAGCATGAGTGCCTCAGAAATTAAACAAACACCAACAATACTATGTTTCTGACACTTGTTATTTAGACAGTATTTTTGGAGCTCATTAGTACACTTCAGTTCCACTGTGGATGCTATAGTTTAATTAGCTATTAATTGCAACCTAACATACCATTTTAAATTAATTTGCATTCCACTTGCTGCAAACTGCCTTAACATTTCCAAATCACAGGTGGTATATAAATTGCTTTAAATAAGTAAAATACAGAAAACCCTGAAAGTTTCAGTTGCAGCTTTAAAATAGTCTTCCATTTTGTACCCACAAAGGGGCAATGCTAAGTTGCCTGCTGTAACATGTGAATGCATCGTCCAAGAACAAAGAAACCCTGGTTTTTTTTCATTCATAATGCTTCGCCTCACCCCCTGCTCCAATTTTTCATGGAGAATTATGCAGAATTAGGACACAATCAAATGAACACTTGCTTGGGAGCAAGTCCCATTGGAACCAAAATAAACATGTCTAGGGTTCCTCTGCCAATCAGCTGATTAACATTTGTATAATTCACTGAATAAGATTCATGTACAGTGGTACCTCGGGTTAAGAACTTAATTTGTTCCAGAGGTCTGTTCTTAACCTGAAACTGTTCTTAACCTGAGGTACCACTTTAGCTAATGGGGCCTCCTGCTGCTGCCATGCTGCCGCCGCACGATTTCTGTTCTCATCCTGAAGCAAAGTTCTTCACCTGAGGTACTATTTCTGGGTTAGCAGAGTTTGTAACCTGAAGCGTCTGTAACCCGAGGTACCACTGTAGTTGTATGACTGTTTTAAAAATATCCCATGAGCCTCGGCTGAAAGGCTGGCCATTATTTTGTCTCCTCAGTTCTTTGATGCTGAGGAACTCTACTCTAAAATTAAGCAAAGCAGGCGCTGAAATCCTAACTTGTGTCATGTTATAGCACTGAAACCTGTTCCAGAAGTCATTTCCTACACACAAATCCACATTTGAGCCCTCCACAGCCCACAGAGCTTTTACTTCCGGAGGCAACTAATGATCAAATTGGAAGCTCGCTTTTCGCTGCCAAAGAGTTTTCACTTTGAAAACAGGAGCAGGACTCCCATCGCGAGGGGGATTGAAGTGAGGAGTGGGAGGTCTTCTCAAGGACTGTAATGTTTTCTGGGGGTTCCCCCTTCACTCTTTTTGATAGCTTTCTTAGAGGTTCTTTCAAAGGTGGCAGCATTCCAAGCTGAAAGGCATATAAAACCACACGCCAGAGCAGCCGAAAGCCTCAACTGCAAAGAGGGCTCCAAAGTTTTCGGCGAGCTTGAGGACCAGCCCAAACGAAACAAACGTCAGCCTTGTTTATGCTGCAGATGTTATTGAAAACTCTACGAGAAACCTTTAATTTGCTTCTCCTTGGAAAAGAAACAAGATAAAAGGAGGAAGAAAGGAAGATGGTGGGGAAGGGGAGATCCAAGCGCTACAGCACCGTATATGTGTTAATGCAATCTTGAAAAGAGTCACGCACACATTACTAAAGAGTTTAATCCATTGAGTAGCGAGACCTTCACAAAAAGGCTGATCCTCTCAGGGATCAAAAAAGAAGGGAAAAGCAGCGTACCCCATAACTATGCCAGTTCCATTACAGAAAAAGAAACCTCATGTCATTTTTGTGACACGTCTCTCAATCTTCTGCAGTGGCAGAAAATAGCAGACACAGAGCAAGGTTGCCTTATCCCATCAATCTCATATTTGTGTTTACATATACAGATAAGAAGCACACCTGCAGGAAGTATATGCTGCACAGAAAAACATTATACAACATATCTGCTTTACTACCTTAGAACGAGCACTGCTTCTAGTACAGGCTAATCTAGATTAGTGTGGCCCCCTGGCGTCCCACAGGATATTCCACAATTTTTCAAGGTAAAAATTGTGTAAAGTGGGGGGCCACAGCATGAGGCCAAGGGGCCACAGAGGGAAGTGAGAAGTGATGGGGGAGATCAAATTTTTGTTTTAAAAAATCCTAATTGGCTGGCTATCTGCTTGGCCAATCACAAGCGGGCAAGGGGGTGGCGCACCAGGGCCTAATAGTGGTACCTCGGGTTAAGTACTTAATTTGTTCCAGAGGTCTGTACTTAACCTAACACTGTTCTTAACCTGAAGCACCACTTTAGCTAATGGGGCCTCCCGCTGCCACCGCAGCACGATTTCTGTTCCCATCCTGAAGCAAAGTTCTTAACCTGAAGCACTATTTCTGGGCTAGCGGAGTCTGTAACCTGAAGCGTATGTAACCCGAGGTACCACTGCACTCCTTTTTGCCATATGTGTTTTCTTGGAGCAGTCCTGGCTTGTTTCTGGCAGGAGAGGGTCCTGCTTTGATCATTGTATCCCGAAATCAGAACTACCAGGTCAGGTAAGTGCGGTGGTGGGGTGGCAATCGATCTATGGGCTACTATTAAAATGAGGCTGCATTTTTAATTGTATTTTTAACCTGTATTTTAAATTGGTCCCCCATTATGTTTTTATTGTAATTTTACTGGTGTTAACTGCCCTGGCCGGGGAGGGTGGGGTATAAATAATTTATTATTATTATTATTATTATTATTATTATTATTATTATTAGGGCTGGGTGAGCCAGCGCGGGACCCAGTCGCTGCCTGGACCTGACTCTGCAAGGCGCAGAGTGCAATCCAACCCACGCCTAGAGGATCAGGGCCTTCGGATGTCGCCAGGGAGTACAGCGCCCATTGACAGCGTCAGCTGTCACGCACTTCTGCAAGGCATGGAGTGAAATCCAGCCCAGTGCCTAGCCAAGTGGAGTCATCTGGTGCTACTGACTTGCATCTAGTAAATAACTGTTACTCAGAAGAAAGCCGCACTGAGTTCAGTGGGCCTTACTCCCAGGTAACGGGGGGGGGGGGACTATAGTGTTTTATCTAGGCATCCAGGGCTCCTCCTGATGACAAGATCTTTTTGCCCCAGGTCAGTGAGGATCACTTGCTTTTTAAAATTCTCCCATATGTACAGAATGGGACGTGGGTGGCTCTGTGGGTTATACCACAGAGCCTAGGTCAGCGGTTCGAATCCCCGTGACGGGGTGAGCTCCCGTTGCTCAGTCCCTGCTCCTGCCAACCTAGCAGTTCGGAAGCACGTCAAAGTGCAAGTAGATAAATAGGTACCGCTCCGGCGGGAAGGTAGACGGCGTTTCCATGCGCTGCTCTGGTTCGCAAGAAGCGGTTTAGTCATGCTAGCCATATGACCTGGAAGCTGTACGCTGGCTCCCTTGGCCAATAAAGCGAGATGAGCGCCGCAACCCCAGAGTCGGACATGAATGGACCTAATGGTCAGGGGTCCCTTTACCTTTACCATATATACAGAACTCCCTGTGCACCTTTTGGACTGTATCTGTAGGTGTCCCCCCTCCCCCATGTCAAATAACTGGGGTCAAATAAGTGTTGATTACCTTTATAATACATGGAAGATGGATTTCTCTCAGGAGATTCTGGACTCTCCTTCCTTGGAGTTTTCTTTTTTTTTAATATAATTTTTATTAGGTTTATAGTATACAAAATTCAAATTCCAAATACATGTTTCCATAAATCTAATGGACTCCCCCCATCTTCCGGACACTGCATTCTCTGTAAAACCAAAACCTCAGCAATTTGTTGACTTATTTTAAACATAATAATATATCTTCCATTTTATCGTGATATCTGGTCTCTAAACATTTCAATCCAAATCCATTAATTTTTAGTTTCAACACAATAAAATTATTTCATTACACCACTTCTGTCTTGTTGTGCCTTATTTACCAATTCAAAGATTTACCGATACTGAAGCTATAATTTCCTAGAGAGAAGCATTTTTTAGCATTCATACAATTTATAATGTTTTTTCAGATAGTCCTTAAATTTTTCCCAAACTTCCTCCGTTTCTTCTTCTCCCGAGTCTCGAATTCTGCCAGTCATTTCAGCCAGTTCCATATAGTCCATCAGCTGCGTCTGCCATTCTTCCAATGTGGGTAGATTTTGTGTCTTCCAGTGCTTTGCCATCAAGATCCTTGCTGCTGTAGTAGCGTACATAAAGAAAGTTCTATCTTTCTTAGCCACCCTCTGGTCTACCATGCCCTTCCTTGGAGTTTTCTAAGCAGAGGTTGGGTCGTCATCTGTCATGGATGCTTTGACTGAGTTTCCTATATTGAAGGGGGGTTGCACTGGAAAGATGACCGCTGGGGTCTCTCTCAGCTCTATGAGTCTATGTTTTTCTGCTTCAACAATATTTCACTACGTTCTCATCATTTTATGTAATTGTATTTTGTATAAATTAAAAATTATAAATAAAAGATGTTCTATTTATAAACAAAATATTTAAATAGCTACCTTTCTATTGGTAGGATGGAGTGGGGCAGGAAGGTATAGGCAGGATTTTTGTTAGGGAGCCAAGATTTTGTGGGGGGGGGCAGAACCTCAGATTTGTATTGATTTTTACTTATGGGAGGGCAGCTCCCCCACTGTTTGCTTTGTTCCTGGGGAGGGGCACAGGAAGGAAAATGGTTGGAAGGGGCCTATGGTCAGAAAAAGGTTGGGAAACACTGATCTAGATCATGGGTAGGCAAACTAAAGCCCGGGGGCCTTCTAAATCTGGCCAGTGGACGGTCCAAGAATCAGCATGTTTTTACATGAGTAGAATGTGCCCTTTTATTTAAAATGCATCTCTGGGTTATTTGTGGAGCATAGGAATTCACTCTTTTTTTTCTCTTTTCAAAATATAGTCTGGCCCCCCACAAGGTCTGAGGGACAGTGGACCGGCCCCCTGATGAAAAAGTTTGCTGACCCCTGATCTAGATCTCCCATTAAATTAGATTTAAAGTAAGGCTTCACCAGAAGATGTTCAGTGTTGGCGGGTTCATGTGTTGAGGAGCAGTTGCCCACACCTTTCTGTGAAATCTGTTCTTAGGCTGAAACAAATCACAATAATCAGAAACAATGCTAAACTGTCCCTTTCCAGTTTTCAGCAAGAAATCCAACAATAAATTTCCACCAGCAAGCAAAACAAACAAAAAATGTAAGATAAGGAGAACGAATCCAGCACATAACACAAAAGGAAATGAGTCCAAATGGCCACACAGCATTATGTAATAGAAGGAAAAGGTCTGACACAGCAAAAAGGGACCAAAACCAGTTTTTCTAGTTTGAAAGGCTCTGTTCAGAATTTGAAAATATTCATCCTGTTCTTGCTAAACTAGATGCACTATTTCTGCCCTGTAACCGTAGTACTTAGTAATAATATTAATATCTATGTAGTTCTGTGGTTTTAATTTTGTTTCAATTTTGCCTGAGGGGAGACAAATGAAATAACTGGTTAAAATCATTATTTACCACTTCCCTTTGTAAAACTAGTTTCTCGAGCCCAGGAAATGTCTGACAGAAATGCAAGACAGACTTAGTTCCTCCCCCTTACCCGCTTGAGGAGTCTCTCTCTTACAAACTAGAAATGGTTAATTTTATGTCTGAACACATGCCAGTACTTTTTGCCAAGCCATTATTGCATGTGGCAACTTAGAAACACTTTAGCACCTATTCCTCCAAGTTCCAGTTTATCCCTTCATTTGTTTGAGATAGGGATGTTTACCTAAAAATAAAGAGGGTGGAGTGGATTTTCTTTCTTTTCTTTTTCTTTTTGGTGTTCTGTTCTCCTCGCCTGTTTCCCCACCCATCTTGAGGGGGAGGTGGGACTTATGCTACAGTTTCTGCACCTAAATCCTCTGTGTTCCTCACCTGAAATTTTAATCCTCAGCAATCAAAGAGCAGATTTTGGTTTCAGGTGAGAAAGGAAAGCGGGCTAATCCTTTTTAAAGAACCAAAATAAGTTTACCAAAGAAAGCAAAAGGAAGTTTAAAAATCACAACTCTCTCACGGGAGACTTTTGCAACTTCAGAAAATACATCTGGAGGATCAAGCTATCTTCTGCCGCAAAGAAAGCAAACACAGGAAGCCCCATGTTGTATCAAGGCAAGATCCACCTATTCCAGCATTCTACTTCCAACAAATACTGTCTTACTTCTGAGAAAGAACGTGATGACCTATCTCAGTTGTGGGTACATCGGATTTCTTGATGGCTCTTGACATGAGATATCAACCCATAGTTTCAGGGGTGCAAAAAGGGGGGAACTAAGGGATGTAAATCACTGGGTGATAAAGGTAAAGGTAAAGGGACCCCTTGCCATTAGGTCCAGTCGTGGCCGACTCTGGGGTTGCGGTGCTCATCTCGCTTTTATTGGCCGAGGGAGCCGGCGTACAGCTTCCGGGTCATTCTGGCGAATCAGAGCAGCGCATGGAAACGCCGTTTACCTTCCCGCCGGAGCGGTACCTATTTATCTACTTGCACTTTGACGTGCTTTCGAACTGCTAGGTTGGCAGGAGCTGGAACAGAGCAATGGGAGCTCACCCCGTAACGGGGATTCAAACTGCTGACCTTCTGATCGGCAAGCCCAAGGCTCAGTGATTTAACGTCCAGTGCCACCCGCATCCCACTAGGTGATAAACAACTTGCCAAATATGTATAGTGGAAGTTAGGACTGCCGAGTGAGAGAATAATATCCAGCTGTGTGTTTCTTTCACACTGACCCAGAATTGATTCGTTCTTCTGTGGCCATAGCACAATGATGTTCTGGGAGAACCTTGTGCAAATGGGCTCCCAAGTATTGTTCAGATCAGGAGACGGGGAAATCTGCGAAGGTGAGTGTAAAGATGTTTCAACATGACCCCGCCTTGGCTGGTGAATGGGATTTAGGATTTACTTAGCGTATGAGCAATGGAACAATTGCTGCAACTCTGGTAAAAGGCAAAAGGACTGCCAAGGACAGCTTAGTGGATGCTTTTGTGGTAGGGTGAGAGTTGCACCTGCAGATGGAGCGTTGGGGGGGGGGGAGAGACTGGAGGGCTACCCTGCTGAAATTCAGAGTGCCTAAAGCTAGACACCTGAATCTGTACGCAGGCAGCCAAAACAAGCAATGGCAACAGCAACACAAAATCTCCCAGGAAAGCAAAGTCCATTCATCCTCATCATTTACACCTTTTGACAGAACTTGCTGTAATCCTGCGGCAAAGAATCTGAGCCTTTTCCTATGGTTAATTTCTATAGTGCATTTAATATGCAAGGCTCTGTTATTTTTATTTGATTTACTATCACAGGGGCCCAACTTCCTTGGTACACAGAAGATTATCATAAGGCTAAAAATGAAGTTGCAATCCCTAGTGGTGGCTTATGGCAAAATGGGATGGGGAGAAATGGCGGGGTGGATACATAGTACGACCAGATTTTTCGAAAAGAAGCACTGTTTATATTGGCTCCAATCCAGCTAAAGGAAGTTGTGGTTCATTCCTTTCCCCCCATTGCTTTCACTGGGCTTTGTCATGACTAACTTTAGCTAGACTGGGACATTTGGCTTTCTTTGTGTTCAATAGGGAAAATTAGGTTCATCTGGTAAATAGCTGGCTTTGCCCCAAGGGCCCAGAATTGGCTAAAGAAAACAGGACACAGTTCATCAGGATGTTCTCATGCAAAGGCACAAATCAAAGGAAGAAGAGCTGCAGGTGATGTATTGTGCTCCTGTACTAAAGGGACCATGACCGTTAAGTCCAGTCCCGGACGACTCTGGGATTGCGGCGCTCATCTTGCTTTATTGGCCGAGGGAGCCGGAATACAGCTTCCAGGTCATGTGGTCAGCACGACTAATCCGCTTCTGGCGAACCAGAGCAGCGCACGGAAATGCCGTTTACCTTCATGCCGGAGTGATACCTATTTATCTACTTGCACTTTGAAGTGCTTTCGAACTACTAGGTTGGTATGTGCAGGGGCTGAGCAATGGGAGCTCACCCCATCGTGAGGATTCGAACCGCTGACCTTCTGATCGACAAGCCCTAGGCTCTGTGGTTTCGAGCACAGTGCCACCTGTGTCCTGCACTTCTCCCTCTCAGTTCAATGGCTTATTGTCTTTGCTTGTTTCTCCGCCCTGCTGCTCAGAGATGTCTCAAAAGACATTCTAGTGCCTGTGTCCCAGCTCACCTCCTCTATGGGCAAAATCCTGCTAGGGCTTCCTCTCCCCCAGCAATAAAAATAGAATAATACATTCAAATAAGTTCATATCCCAAGATCTGCCTTACAACAGGCTCAGATCACAAAGAAAATAAGCATCACAACTAATGATAAGGATGCGTGAAATCACAGCACCATCCCGTAATGAAAACACTGTGGATAGATAACGTGAAGTAGTGGGTTAGGCTGCATTCCCCCAGCTTGGAGGAGACAATGAACTTCTTATCTAATCGCTGTAGCCACAGGACTTGATCAGAATTAATGTATGTATTCAAAGGGCAGTTTTCTGTTTGGTGCAGTAACATGGTGTACCTTTCCAACTTGCTTACCGGAGGAAGCAAAGCTTGTACTTTAGGCACCAAAGTCATAGCTATAAAGCACTGGGACGGCTCAGTTGGCTAGAGCACGGGGCTCTTAATTCTCAAGGTTCGAGCCCCTGTTAGGCAAAAGATTCTTGCATTGCAGGGGTTTGGACTAGATCAGGGGTCAGCAAACTTTTTCAGCAGGGGGCTGGTCCACTGTCCCTCATATCTTGTGGGGAGCCGAACTATATTTTTTTGGAGGGGCGGGGGATTAACTATGCCCCACAAATAACCCAGAGATGCATTTTAAATAAAAGCACACATTCTACTCATGTAAAAACACCAGGCAGGCCCCACAAATAACCCAAAGATGCATTTTAAATAAAAGGACACATTCTCCTCATGTAAAAACTTGCCGATTCCCATACCGTCCGTAGGCCGGATTTAGAAGGCGATTGGGCCGGATCCAGCCCCTGGGCCTTAGGTTGCCTATTCATGGACTAGATCAGCAGTTCTCAATGTGTGGGTACCCAGATGTTGTTGGACTACAACTCCCATCATCCCTGAGCTCTGGCCTTGCTAGCTAAGGGTGATGGGAGTTGTAGTTCAACAACATCTGGGGACCCACAGGTTGAGAAAGGCTGGACTAGATGATCCTAGCGGTCCCTTCCAGCTCTACAATTCCATGATTCTATGAAAGAACAAAGGAAGTTTAGAAGGCAAGCCTAGTGCAATGTGGTTATCTCAGCAAGAAAAATGAGCAACTGCCAGCTTACAAGCAGAAGTGCTGTAGAGGTGAGCCTCAATGCAGAGAAAATGTAGGGGTGGAGTAAACAGAAGCAGCTCTCTGTCCCCTTTCATAAAATCTAATTAAAAGGCTTCTAAGTGCCACTCCTGGAAAAGTGACCCCCCTCTCCCAAACCCACCCCCTATGCATTTTTACTGGGTTCAGGTAGAAGGAAACAGAAGTGTTGAAATCCCCCCTTTTTTCACTTAGATGTTGTCATTCTCGAGGCCATGATGGGAAAAGTCTAAGCCAAGTTGGTAACTAGGAATTCAGCTGAAGTAGAATGGGGTTAAATGCAGGCCCTGAGTCTAAGTATCTGTTGAACACCTGAGCTGCTGTTTGTTATACACCGAAACCAAACGGTAAAATAATCATTCCAGTGGCAAAAAAAATTATCTCCCGATATATATTTGAACGTAAGCCAAAACCCAGCTGGCAACCTACAAAAGCAAATGTACATAACTGTGTTTACATACTAAATGCTTGCTAACTATCTGGTTGTGGAGGAATGCTTAAGATGTAACCTGGACGGATGGGCATCTTCCTCAAAGGTCTCACCAAAGACCGTTTGACACATGGGTATGTTATTATAAGGCATAACCAGGGCTTCCACTTTTTCTCCTAAGAAGCATGTAATGGTGTAGAGGAAAAAATGGTGCAAATTTTCACAGCACAGCACCTGAATGAGAAGGAAAGTGCACCTGTTGCTTTTTTAAAAAACAAAAAAACTGTTTTCAGTATGTTTTGCATTTGCACAGAATGACATTTAAGTCCAGAAGTGTGCTTCATGACTGAGCTGGGGGCTATATCCAAGCCTTCTGTAACAACTAAGCTGTGACCCTCCAGAATTCAGGGGTCAGCAAACCTTTTCAGCAGGGGGCCGGTCCACTGTCCCTCAGACCTTGTGGTGGTCTAGACTATATTTTGAAAAGAGAAAAAAAGAGTGAATTCCTATGCCCCACAAATAACCCAGAGATGCATTTTCAATAAAAGGACACATTCTACTCATGTAAAAACACGCTGATGCCTGGACCGTCCGTGGGCCGGATTTAGAAGGTGATTGGGCCGGATCCGGCCCCCGGGCCTTAGTTTGCCTACCCATGCTCCAGATTCTGCTGAACTATATCTGCCACCATGCCTGCACAGCCATCTAGAAATACAGCTCTGGGGTAAGGAGACCTCGCACCAGTGTTTTTCAATACTTATTAAAGTTCTAACTTGATTTATTTTATTTATGTTTTGCATTCACATCCCACATGTCCTCTGTGGAGCGAAGGGCAGTGCATATAGGTCTCCTCATGTTATCCTTGCAGCAGCCCTGTGAAATAAGTTAGGCTGAGAATGAGCAATTGAGTGATCGCATGGAACACTGATCGCCAAATAATTGATGCTTTTGAATTATGGTGCTGGAGGAGACTCTTGAGAGTCCCATGGACTGCAATAAGATCAAACCGATCCATTCTGAAGGAAATCAGCCCTGAGTGCTCACTGAAAGGACAGATCCTGAAGCTGAGGCTCCAATACTTTGGCCACCTCGTGAGAAGAGAAGACTCCCTGGAAAAGACCCTGATGTTGGGAAAGATGGAGGGCACAAGGAGAAGGGGACGACAGAGGACAAGATGGTTGGACAGTGTTCCCGAAGCTACCAGCATGATAATTTTTTTTGTTTTGACTATGGCAGACCAATACGGCTACTACCATGTAACTACCAGCATGAGTTTGACCAAATTGCGGGAGGCAGTGGAAGACAGGAGTGCCTGGCGTGCTCTGGTCCATGGGGTCACGAAGAGTCGGACATGACTAAACGACTAAGCAACAACAACATGGCAGGACAAAGATGTGTTCTCCCAAGCCCATATTCCCATCATGTCTCAGCACTGTCTACACTGGCTTGGTCATGTACACAGAAAGGAAAGTGGCAGGATCCCCAAGGACTTGCTCTATGGAGAGCTGGCTTCAGGCACTAGGCCTATTGGCAGATTAACCCCGTGTTACAAGGAGGTCCGCAAACAAGATAGGAAGGCTGGCAACATCCGCCGTGTGGGAATCCCTTGCATGCGACTGCATGAGACAGACAGTCAAGTCGTGTATCTATAGCAGTGACCAGAGGAGGAATGACTGCTGGGAGGAACACAGAGAGAAGAAACGCCATAGTGCACCTGTAGCAGCAAAACCAGATGCATTCCTTTGCCCCAGCTGCAATAAAACATGTCTCACTGAAAATCCATTACACACTTTAAAAAAAGGAGGCTCTCCTGTATCTGTCTCAACAGCCACAGCAGGCGCTGAAACTCTCCAAGGGTTTGATTCTCCCAAAGGCACACTCTTCCATTGTCTCCCAAGACAAACAGAGGCCAACATATGTATGCACATCTTGATAAATCAGCCATATAGTTTAAATATGTTTAGCCTACAGTGGTTAAGAGAGTTAGAAGTTTGGCATTCTATCATTTTAAGTATTTCAGCATCATGGTCTGTGATGACATTGAATGTTTTCCAGGACAAAATAGCTGTTGAAATGTGTCACACAGTATACTTGCAAACCTCCTCAAGAATACTGATCCTATAATTAGGTGAGGGCTTTTTTGCTTTGTTTTTTTCTGTTTTGGTCTCTCTCTCTCTCTCTCTCTCTCTCTCTCTCTCTCTCTCTCTCTCTCTCTCTCTCTCTCTCTCTCTCTCCCCCTCCCCAACACACACACACCCTGCCACCCCCAATCCAGGCTTGAAAGCAGCTTATGGAAAACATCGTTTTCAGTTGGGTTAAATAAAATGTTTAGAGGAGATCAAGCCTGTAATCACATTTCAATTTGAAAAGAATGTTTTCTGCTAGAAGGAAAAACAAGTTAACAGTGTTGGTGGTAATTTACTGTATTTTTGACAGCCTCGTTATTCTGAAAGCCAAACCGTCAAAATGACTATAGAACATGTTTGAACTTAAATAGATGTTCAAAGGCAAAAATGGGATTCATTCTTCACACTGATGGCATGCCCCCAAGTACGGGGCCACAGTCGAGCCTGAAGAATGATCACAGCTTCCCAAGGTTAACTAATTTTTCAGACTTCTCTACTTCAGCAGAGAAATATAGGAGTACCCCCCCAATCTTTGCTAGTTTTCTTGACACATTTATGAGGTCCCTTGAGCTTCCTTAACCAAGTGGAATATTCAAATTTCACTTTAAGTGAAATCTTGTGTCAGGTTAGAGGCATCCAAAATGACCCTCAAGAAATTGATCAGGTGCTACCAAGATGCTTATGGTTAGCCTTGAAATTCTCTGTATGCTTCCCACGAGGAGAAAGTTTCCCAAACTTGCTTCACAATATGCTGCAGGCAAAATTCCAGTGGCAAAGAGTGGAATATATTCAGCATATAGATGGAGAAAGCAGAAAACTAGGCAAGGCACAATGGCAAAGAATTTGTGTGAATATTCAAAACTGTATGGGCTATGCATATCCTTTGTTTTCTCATAGATTACTCAGTACCAAATAACTTCAGGCTTAATATGCAAACCAACTTAAATGAAAAGAATCCACACATATAAACCACCACTTGATGCTACAGTATTTAAGTGCTGAATGAGTCAACTTTATCTCTTCCCGATTCCCTCACTGTGAGAAGCAAAGTTACAGGAAACCAGGCAGAGGGACTTCTCGGCAACGGTGCCCGCCCTGTGGAACGCCCTCCCATCAGATGTCAAAGAGATAAACACCTGTCCAACTTTTAGAAGACACCTGAAGGCAGCCCTGCATTGGGAAGCTTTTAATGTTTCATGTTTTCTTATATTCTGTCAGAAGCCACCCAGAGTGGCTGGGGGAACCCAGTCAGATGGGTGGGGAACAAATGATAAAATACCATACTTTTCAGTGTATCAGCTGTCCCATGTATAAGATGCCCCCTATTTTGGGGAACTAGATTTAAAGAAAATGAGGGGAGGTGGCCCAAAGTTGTTGAGCTTTTTTTAGGGGGAATTGCATGCTCTCCATTACCCCAACAGGGCCATTGCTGGGGGTTGGCAAAGTGGGCAGCCGCTCCCCCTACACCACTGCAGGAGGGAAGCTCCCTAGATGGGCAGGGTATAAATAATAAAATTATTGTTATTAGTAGCATTAGTATTACTGTAGAATAGGACATCCCTATTTTCACTGGAGACATGTTGGAGGGTATGCTATTCAGCCACTGTTGCTATCCATTCTGGGAAAGTAGGAGGAGGCTTTTGCCCACATGACAGACCCTCCAAATGTTGTTGGACTCCAACTCCCATCAGCTCCAGCCAGCCTGATCGATAGTCAGAAATGATGGGAGTTGTAGTCCAACAACATCTGCAGAGCCAGAGTTTCCCACTCACATCCTATGACATGGCCTGCTTGGGAGTAAATCACTGGGATGCTGGGCCTTCAGCCTTGCCCAGTGCAAAGCTGGCTGGCGGCACACAGTTTCCCCTCCATGCCGCTGCAGGAAACGTTCTCTAGAGTGTGTCCCTCCCATGGTTGCACTGGGGGAATTGTGCTCCCGCCATCCAGCTATCTGGTGGCACACAGTTCCCCGCCCCATGCCACTATCTGTGTATAGGACGACCCAGGTTTTTTTACAAGATTTTTTTGAGTCAAAAAAATCTCCTAATACACAGAAAAATATGGTAGTTTTTACAGTGGTACCTCTGGTTATGTACTTAATTCGTTACGGAGGTCTGTTCTTAACCTGAAACTGTTCTTAACCTGAAGCACCACTTTAGCTAATAGGGCCTCCTGCTGCTGCCGCACCCCCGGAGCACGATTTCTGTTCTTATCCTGAAGCAAAGTTCTTAACCTGAGGCACTATTTCTGGGTTAGCAGAGTCTGTAACCTGAAGCGTATGTAACCTGAAGTGCATGTAACCCGCGGTACCACTGTATTATTATTTGTCTAAAGTGGAAAGTGCATTATGGTGACTTGCAGACGTTGTTGGACATCAGCCCCCAGCCAGCCTGGCGAATGGTCAGAGATGATGGGGGATTCTAAGAACACCAGGAAGGCAACTACAACTCAAGGTTTGAAGCAGCTTCATAACTTCAGGCTAATCATTATAGAAACAAAAACACACCTATTACAACAGCCTCCCTCTGCCTCCCCCACCCAGTATATTATTAATCTCATTTTTTAAAAGCTAAAAATAAGAATTCAGCTTGCAGAGCTGTAGCCAAGCCAGTGTATTCACAACACATGCTAACATGCTATGAGTCACACTTGATTTTTTTTTTTTTTGATATTGTACTTGCTTGGCTATTAGTAGCAATAGCAAATATTTATATCACGCTAATGCCCTGTGCCTCTGAGGAACTGAACTGTTGCATATCCTTTTGAAAATGGAGCTAAAGGGAAAGGGAGAAAGAAAGCATTGTGGGAAGACAAGAATCAATATTGCCCTCAAGACAAAATATCTCTCCTCTCCAAGAGGACCAGGACTAAGGCTGGAGGCTGAAGGTCTCCACTGCCCTCTTTCCCTTATGTCTTCTCTAGGCATACACTGCTCACCTTTTGGAGACAAAGATCGCAAGAGGTTTCTAGGTGGGTTTTGCCCTTTTGCCAATCTGTCGACCAGACTCTTAATAGGTCCATTTTGTGGAGTTTCAGGGAAAGGGTGTGCATCCACTAAGAACAAAACGAGATTATGGAAGATCCATTGGAAATTCACAAATTGTTATACGATTAGAGAGAACTTTCAAAAAATGCAACACCGATGGTACCTAACACCATGGAGACTTTCGAAAATGTACAAAAATGTGTCAAGTCAATGTTGAAGATGTGGAGACAACTCAGGAACTTTCTACCATATGTGGTGGACATGTAAGAAAATACAGGTATTCTGGGAGAGTATTCATGCAGAACTGTAAAAAATGCTAAAGATCTCTTTTAATAAAAAAACAGAGGCCTACCTTCTGGGAATTACAGATCTGGATATTCTGCAAAAGAGGAAGGGTATTTTTTTATACGCTACGGCAGCAACAAGAGTTCTTATCACGGCAAAATGGAAGAGTAATGAAATCCCCTCTATACAAGATTGGATCCAAAAGCTGACAGAATATGCCGAATTAGACGGTCTATCAGAAAAAATAAAGAATAAATCAGAACAGGAATTTGTCTCAAAATTGGGAGGTTTTCAAAGAATATTTGAAATATAAATATAGTAGTTTAAACTCTGTTGCAGCATTTGAGAAACTTCAGTAATAGTTGCAAGGTAGATATAAGAATTAAGACATATTAAGAAAAAGTTTAATTATGATAAAAGTGCGTATTGGCAATAAGTAATAATGATATCGAAATATGGAATAGACGGGAGGTTGGGTCTTTAGTGTTAAAACCAATTTATGTTTTATCGTTTGTTACGAAAATTATGTGTCTATGGTTATTCCTGTGTGTAATTTGGTATTTGTGTTTTCTCTTTCTTCTTTTCTTGCTGTATCAATAAAAAATAAACATAAAAAATGAGATTTTTGTTGTGTGTGAGATATATTTGTGAGGAAGGGGAGGGGGCTTAACCATTCAACCGCCTCACAAACACCGCCTGGGCCCAATCTGCGCAGACCATGGGGTGGAGCCCTGTAAGATAGATAGAAGAGTGAAGGCATGGAGAGGAACGAAAAGACCCCTTCTGTCCCAACCCCATTTCACTTGCTCAGAGCAAAAACATGGACACATGTGTGCACGCATACATTCGCTCACATTCATACTGTGGTGCAGTGGTGAGGAACCTATGGCCAAATGCTTCTGGGCTGCAACTCCTGTATCACCCCAAGTCTCTATCTATGCTGGCTGGGCCTGGTGGGAGCTTCTGGAATCCAACAATATCTGAAGGGCCTCAGTAGCAGACTGCCATGGTAGGTTTGTCCCATGCTCACTTCCTTTTTGGGGGCAAGGATAAACTTCACCGCCATACTTCACTCTCTCTTGGCATGATTCCCTGATCAATTGGTGTAATCATAAGAAAGCCTTCCATGAGCACAGACATACCTGGTGTGAGTTCACTGGGGAAAAGCTATTCCCCAAAGCAGCCACTTGAGGGCATATATGCTGAAAGCTAAGTCCTTGCAGATGCAGGGAAGGGGTGATGGTGGTGAACGTTTGTAAAATAATAATAATAATAATAATAATAATAATAATAATAATAATAATAATAATTTATTATTTATACCCCACCCATCTGGCTGGGTTTCCCCAGCCACTCTGGGCGGCTTCCAACCGAATATTAAAAACAATACAGCACCAGACATTAAAAGCTTCCCTAAACAGGGCCACCTTCAATTGTCTTTTAAAAGTAAAATAGTTGTTTATTGCCTTGACATCGGCTGGGAGAGCGTTCCACAGGGCAGGCGCCACTACCGAGAAAGCCCTCTGCCTGGTTTCCTGTAACCTCACTTCCCACAGCGAGAGAACCGCCAGAAAGCCCTTGGCGCTGGACCTCAGTGTCCGGGCTGAACAATGGGGATGGAGACGCTCCTTCAGGTATACAGGACTGAGGCCATTTAGGGCTTTAAAGGTCAGCACCAACACTTTGAATTGTGCTAAGAAACGTACGGCGACCCAATGAAGATGTTTCAGGACCAGTGTTATATGGTCTCGGCAGCCACTCCCAGTCACCGGTCTAGCTACCGCATTCTGGATTAATTGCAGTTTCAGAGTCACCTTCAAAGGTAGCCCCACGTAGAGCGCGTTGCAGTAGTCCAAGCGGGAGATAACTAGAGCATGCACCACTCTGGCAAGACAGTCTGTAGGGACTGGCGTTTCCCATGTGCTTCAACACCTCCCTGCTGTGGCTCCAGCAACCCTGTCTCACATGCTCACATGCAACCCTTCCTTACTCATGCTCAGAAAGGTGTCATGGCCATGGTTATTGCTTGTAATTTTTATAATTTGGAAGGTATCGTGACCAGTGAAAGCTAGGCCCTTCTGCTTGCATACAACATGCCATTGAAGGGTAGCTATCTAAGGAACTCGTGGATGGGCTATTTTACATAATCCAATAATTTCACAGCTTTCCTCCAGAATGACTGAATAAATGCACTGCCTTTTCTTCCATCTTCATAAAAAAAAGTGGGCAGGAAAAATAGTCTCATTTGGGCAGTGTAACACACACGCTACTGTTCTCCGTGTCCCATACTAACTAATTATGTTACATTTCTTTCACTACTTGCATGTTTTCCTTTTCTATTCCAATGTTTATCGAGGGCAAGAAAATCAGAAGTATTTGCTGGTCGCCACCAGGTTGGTGTGAAAAATCCCACTTGCATTGGCCGTTCAAAGAGCATGAACCTAACAGAGTATCTGCGAGTTCATGAAATAATAATTTGATTAGATTTACATGTTTAATGTAGCGGAGGAAAGTATGATAGACATGAGGCTGAAGACGAAGCCTGCCAACAAGCTTACCAGAAACTAACATGTCCAGTATAATTAACTGCTGTTTTATTGCCCCAAGATCAAGCTTTTAACATGCTTTTCTTCTGCTTTCTCAGTCAGTGACATCCAAGTCCAATGTCAACTTGCCCAGGTGGTCTAGAACCAAAACAACCATTAACAGAAGCATTCAACGCAAAACTTATTAGACTGCCATGCTCTATCTGCTACAAAAGGAATGGACAATGGGTGCCAGCCATTGTCCCTAAGTCATAAAAACCTCATGTTCTGCACCTCCCTGAGAAACATACACCCCACAACCCGAGGGCCAATCTTTCTCCATGGGAAATCCAGAAAAACCAAAGCCTCCTACAGACAGGGACGCGGGTGGTGATGTGTGTTAAACCACAGAGCCTAGGACTTACCAATCAGAAGGTCGGGGGTTCAAATCCCCACGACGGGGTGAGTTCCCGTTGCTCGGTCCCTGCTCCTGCCAACCTAGCAGTTCAAAAGCACGTCAAAGTGAAAGATAAATAGGTACTGCTCCGGCAGGAAGGTAAACGGCGTTTCTGTGTGCTGCTCTGGTTCACCAGAAGCGGCTTAGTCCTGCTGGCCACATGACCTGGAAGCTGTACGCCAGCTCCCTTGGCCAATAAAGTGAGATGAGCACTGCAACCCCAGAGTCGGCCACGACTGTACCCAATGGTCAGGAGTCCCTTTACCTTTTACCTACAGACTACTAAAATGCTAAAAGGTAGAGGCCTGTATGATACATTTGGGGGGGGGAGAGAGAGGAGAACCCAGGCGACACTAGTCACATGTTCCAGCCAGGCCATCATGGCACAGGGTCCTAGTCATACCAGGCCTGATCCTCTTGGTCAAAACAAATACCAGCAACATTAAGATTACAGACCATGCACCAGTAGAAGTCACTCTCAAATTAGGAGAGGAAATAAAACCCCTTCCCCAAAAAAATATCATGGTCTTTAAGCCCCATACCGACTACAATCAAAACAACAAGAGAGAGTCCCTTGAAGACCCTCCAAAACTACTTTAAAGAAAAAGATGTAGAAAACATAACAAACCACCTCTTCTGGGATGCAATGGAAGCAGTAGCCAGAGGAGGTTGTATAAAAGAAACAGCACCCCTTAAAAAAAACTCTGAGAGAAGTAAAAATGTGTTACTGTCATGTGAGTTCTTGGTTGGATTAAGAATAATGCAAAAATTATGAAGGGGAAAAAGTCAGTTCTCAAGTGAGCTGAGGGTTGTTCACCCATCCCTAGTAAAATCCACTGGACCCAAGATATATGTGGGATAACCCATGGATTAGTTTTGCTGAAGCAAGGTAATTTCCGAAAGTGATTCCGCCCTGTTTGGCACAGGTATAAATATGCTGTTTGTGCAGGTAATATACACAAACAAGCCTCCCGATAAACAGGCAGCAATACTCATCACCTTGTAAATGGATAACAAGATGGTTTCAATACATCCTCTTCTTTGCACCATCCATGTCTCCATGATTAGAAGAGCCTGCACAAGGAATTTTTGCCATGCCTTTTCCCTTTTGCAAAGAGCAGAGCAGGGCTATTCTAACTGACCTCCCTACGACACATCTACAGGTAGCTTCTGCTTAGTCTGGGTGAACTGCACTTCTTTTTTTTTATAAATATCTTTATTAAGCAGTTTCATTAAGAAAGTACACGTACCAGACACAAAAAAGAGAAAAGAAAAGAAGAGAAAAAAGAAAAAAAAGAGAGAAAAAAGAAAAAATACAATAGAAGAAAAAATACAATAAAAAAAAAAGCTTATACACTTACAAACAATGGACCTCCATCCAGCTCGGTTTAGGCTTACATAAACTTATACAATTACTGCAGTTGTTCTCACAATAACCATACACATCATAGGTGTTAATTACCGTCTACCGTTAAGTTATTAATTCCTAAATTAATCTCCATATAGCTTAGAAATTTACTCCACTCACTTTTTAATTTTACAGCTTTGTTATGCCTAATTCTTTGTGTTAATCTCGCCAATTCTATGTATTGGGACAGCCTCACTTGCCACTCTCTGATCGTGGGTGTATCGGGGGATTTCCACTTTTGCGCTATTAAAATCCTCGCCACCGCCGTGGCGTATTGAAAAAAGGTTTTATCTTCATTTTTTACCTCCTCTCCAATCATGCCTAAAAGGATCGCCTCGGGTAATTTAGGGAAATTATACTTCAATATTTTTTTTAATTCCTCATACACTTGCCTCCAGAATTTCTTCACCACTTCACAGGTCCACCAGATATGGAAGAAGGTCCCTACCTTATCTTTGCATCTCCAGCAGGTGTTATCTACAGTTCCGTACATCTTCCCCAGTTTTGCCGGGGTCAAGTACCAACGGTACATCATTTTCTCTAAATTCTCTTGGGTGAACTACACTTCTGAACACTACATTATAATAATTTGGGAATCATGGGCATAATTCTCCCTCCCCCACCACCCAATAAACTGGAGCAATGCGTATGTAAGTAACTCTACTAGCTGCTCTGCAAGGGCTTCCTCTGAATAACCAGTATACTGCCTTCTGCACAGGATTCCATCCAATTCATCATTTTCTCGGCCTCTTCTCCCACTTGGTTGTTCCATTTCATGAATCAGACATGACTCAGCATAATAGCTGGGTGCGCTGAGAAAACACAATCAACTGAAGTTGCAGGCATGTGAGGAAGGCCTGCTTATGCTAAGATCAGCTGTTGTTTTCAAAACTGTCAAGAGCTTAAATGACTGAAGAATTGGAAATTACCTAGCGTAAAATTCAAATCATCATGGTATGAGCGGTACAAAGGTTCTCATCAGAGTTCCAGGAAGCAAAGGCTGGAAAGGGAAGATGGCTTGTGACAATGAGATTAACTTTAGGCAGGATTTTGATCCTTTTAGTTTATGTGCCATTAGTAAATAAATATTCGCATTCTGAGAATATTAATGGTTTGTGCTGCTAACACTCGGCTGCTGGTAGCCTCAAAATCATTGGAATTATAACGCAACTGAACTGCTTTGAGAGCAGGAACCCACACAAAATCAATATACAGTGAGGGGGGAAAGTATTTGATCCCCTGCTAAATTTGCCCATTGTACAGGTACTGTAACAAGCTGGAATTTCAGGTAAGACCTTACAGCAGGTGCAACTAATATCAGCTTGTTACATACAGTGAAGATACCAGGTAGCCTGACATCTGGCTGGTTGACAGGGGATCAAATACTTATTTCAGTCATTACAGTGGTACCTCAGTTTAAGAACTTAATTTGTTCTGGAGGTCTGTTCTTAACCTGAGGTAGCACTTTAGCTAATGGGGCCTCCTGCTGCTGTCGCACTGCCACTGCGCGATTTCTGTTCTCATCCTGCAGCAAAGTTCTTAACCCGAGGTCCTATTTCTGGGTTAGCGGAGTCTGTAACCTGAAGTGTCCGTAACCCAAGGCACCACTGTATAATGCACATCAATCTCTGACTTTTGTCTTCTGGGTTTCTGGGGGTTTTCCTGTTGTTATTCTCTCTCACACAGCTACAATAAACCTACAATTAAAATTATGGACTGGTCATTTCTTCGTAGGACGGCAAATGGGCAAATTTAGCAGGGGATCAAATACTCACCCCCCCCCACTGTATTAGGAGTTGTTAACCAGTCAAATGGGCAAGGTACAAGGAACAAATTATCATTATTATTACCCACTTTAAGACCTTCGAAGAGGGCACCCTATTCAAAACAACAAGCTATAAGAGTAGTCACTGTGCAATTTATGAAGTATTAAATGAATGTGTAATAATTTCTACTGTGCAGCTGCCTTAGAGGCTGCAGATGACCGCAGTGCCTGGAGAAAGACAGTCAGGTCAGCAGTGACCAGAGGAGGAATGACCACTGGGAGGAGCAGCTTCCGGGTCATGTGGCCAGCATGACTAAGCCGCTTCTGGCGTACCAGAGCAGCGCATGGAAACACCGTTTACCTTCCCGCTGGAGCGGTACCTATTTATCTACCGGTACTTGCACTTTGACATGCTTTTGAACTGCTAGGTTGGCAGGAGCAGGGACCGAGCAACGGGAGCTCACCCCATCACGGGGATTCAAACCGCCGACCTTTGGATCGGCAAGTCCTAGGCTCTGTGGTTTAACCCACAGCGCCACCCGCACCTGGGTAGGCTGTCTAAACAATAAGATTTTTAGGAGGAAAAGAGCATAGTGAAGGCGCCTTGATAAAGCGTGGCTGCTGCCGTGCTAAATGATCGAGTTTTTACAAATGCAGAAAGGCATAATGTGGCACCTTCAGTAGTGCCAATTATGCCGATTGAAGCAGTCAACCGGGCACATGTGGGGTAAGGCAATCTCATAAGCCAACTGGTCCCAAGTTGTTAAGGGCTTTATATGCCAATAGTAACACCGTGAATTTCAATCTGTAGCAAATCGGCAGCCAGTGCAAATATGGATCTATCTGTTTGATGTACAGTCATACCTTGGGTTGAAGTAGCTTCGGGATGAATATTTTCGGGTTGCGCTCCACAGCGACCCGTAAGTACCGGGGCGCGTTACTTCCGGTTTTCGCCGCTCGCGCATGCGCAGGCACTCAAAATGACGTCACGCGCATGCGCGAAAGTGACGAATTGCGAGCCGCGCCCGCGCAGGGACGTACGTTGCATTCGCTTCAGGATGTGAATGGGGCTCCAGAACAGATCCTGTTCACATCCAGAGGTACCACTGTATAATGAAGTGGCCAGGTATGGAGGCACCTTCAAGATCTGGACACATTTTGGACAGGATAAAGAGATGGTAGCTCCATCAGGGCTTCCATTTTTCAGCCCGGTCACCATTGTTGCGCCTTTCAGGTTTCTGACGCAGGATAAATAAGGCAGCTGTCACTTCTTCCACCTGTTCTGTCCCCCACCCCACCCCGATGCTGTGCAGTATACCTGCAAACTACAGGAGGCAAAAGTGGGAAGGGAATCAGTGATAGAAACCACAGCTGCCTTGTCTCTCTCTTCATCAAGGTATTTATGCAAGGTTTCCAGGTTGGAAAGTAACAATCTGACCTCATTGTGTGTGCACACAAAGCTTCAGGGGTCCAGGAGGTGGCATTTCCTTGGCACAGGTGTGTTACCTTAAAGACACTTGCTAATTCAGCTTCTGGGTGAAATGAAAAAGCATATGGCTTATCCCTAAAGGTATTTTTTGGGGGAGGAAACTAATGCCTTGGGATAGCTTGCTACCACTTCTGTTAGTTTTAATTTCAAATAGCTTGCAGTGGTGTTACCGTTGGCAAGAGAATGCCTGAGCTTTGCTGGGATGGCCCCAGTTTCAACACTGAACAACAAAACAAGCTTGCTTTTTTGCTTTCACTTTTTAAGGTTTAATGGTTGCCAGAGCCATTGAGAATAAGCGCAAATGGGAGCATCTATTTTGTTGACTCAGTGCATTTCTCAATTGCTATTCAGATCACTTACAGGAATAAGTGTAATAAACGGAGTAAGGAGTAACAGGAATAAGAAGTAATAAAAACACCAATGTGACCTCTTTCGTTTTGTAACATACATTTGTTTACAAATGAGCAGCCCAGAAAATCCTGTTTTTACAGGCCACCCTCTCGCAAGCCCAAACCTTGCTCTCGATTTTTTTCTTTTTGCTCAGGGCCCGGCAACAATCCCCTCTCCGTGGAAATAGCACGACTCCTCATCTTAGCAGAGCAGGAGAGGAAAAGGTAAGGGCTATATTCCATAGCTGTAGCGTAGCCTCTTAGGCACATATAACTACATTCAAGTAGACAAGTGTCAGCTCTCATGAGAAATGCTTGCAAAACTTACAGGATTTTTTTCTACTTTACACTTTTATAAATTCCCTTCCCTGCAGAAAAATGTACCTGAGCAGAACACGCCAGATTTCCCTTGAAGTATACCTTCCTTGAAATTTGGTTGGTTGCTTGACATCTTTTTCTTCTTGTTGTTTTAATAAACAAAGGGCTGCGGGATGACAGTCTTGAAGAGTTTTCCAAAGCACATTTGTCTCCTGCAAGATCACATCTCAGCTGTTGCTCGTCTTTAGGGACGGAAGAAGAATTTATTCCGTCTGCTTTTTGCAGTCGACTGACCCAATCCAACAATCCCAAATTCATTTGCAGACTGGAACATAACTCTTGATCAGATTATGCACTTCTCCGGATTTTGCAATGCTGTGGCAATGTACAAAAAGTGTGCACAAAATGATACTTTATGGCAAAGATGTGTACAGTATAAAATACTGATTTTACAGGAAATAATGCATTTAAAAGAACATAGTTGTTGTTGTTGTTTTGTTGTTGTTTTTTAGGGACACGGGTGGTGCTGTGGTCTAAACCACTGAGCCTCTTGGGCTTGCCAATCAGAAGGTTGGCAGTTCAAATCCCCGCGACAGAGTGAGCTCCTGTTGCTTGTTCCCTGCTCCTGCCAACCTAGCAGTTTGAAAGCACGCCAAAAAGTGCAAGTAGATAAGTAGGTACCACTCCGGTGGGAAGGTAAACAGCATTTCCGTGCACTGCTCTGGTTTTGGTGTTCTATTGCGCCAGAAGCGGCTTAGTCATGCTGGCCACATGACCCAGAAAAACTGTCTGTGGACAAATACTGGCCTGTAAAGAGAGATGAGCGCCTCAACCCCAGAGTCGTATGCGACTGGACTTAACTGTCAGGGGTCCTTTACCTTTGCCTTTTCAGCTTCTTCAAATAAATGCATACAGTAATGTGTACAATTTAGGTGGGAACATTACTTCAAAGAATCTGCACAAAACAGGGTGAAAGGGGCCTATTATTAAGGTCATACATTAAAAGCACACGACTTCCTCTGAAGAATCCTGGAAACTGCAGTTTTTCCTCACGGAGATAGAATTTCCTGCACCCTTAACAAACGGTTCCCAGGTTTCTTTGGAGAAGTAATGTTCTTTAAATGGTGTGGAATGGTGTGCTTAGGCTGATCTGTCCAGCCCTGCTTGTCGCAGAATGAACCAGTAAACTAAATAAATTAAAAAATAAAGACAAGTTAGAATAGTGATTCCTAATAGATACTGGAAAAACCCAACAAGAGAGAATCAGGCATTATTATGAAGGTACCTGAAACATGTCATCTGAAACAATTCATGTTTGAAAAAGTACAAAGATAAACGACTAAATGTATCACACCATATAAAAGCCAAATATGCGGCTAGTGCAGAAATATCTACCTCAGGCCTGCTTAAAATCACCTTTTTCAGTGGTGCTTCAGATCTAAAGTACCACTTTGATGTAATTAACTTCCTCAATAAGATCCTGGTCAAACTGCAGTTACTATGTGGAGACCACTTCACACGGAAGCTGTAAATACACTTTTGAGTCATTCCTTCTTTTTTACTTATTGAAAGATTTCCACTCTGCCTTTCGATTTAAAATTCCCCAAGGTGACTTACGGTATCACTTTAAACAGTAAAATACAATGGTAATAAAATAGCAGCACATAACAATAGTTAAAAGAAGCAGCAAAACCACAAAAGAAAATAAATGGCATTAAAACCTGGGAAAGTTAAACTGGTTTTCACCTGGTGTCTAGAAGTCAACAGACTGAGCTTTTAACAGAAAGGAATTCCACATCAGAGGTGCTACTACCAGCGAGGCCCCGTCCCTGATCCCTGCCCACTGCATCCCAAGTCATACACCCAAGACTGTGCCACTGTAACTGGATTATAACCTCAATATGCCAGTGGCCCATCTAGTTGTCACCCACCCACCATATAACTCCTTTTACAGGGAAGATCTGAGCATGGATGATGTGGAAGCTTTATAAGAAGCCAGGTGGATAAAAATCAATGATTTTTATTTTTTTAAATCAGATTTTCTTTTATTTAAATCTGATTTTTTAAAATTTAAATCTGATTTTTTTATTTAAACTGGATTTTGAAAATAAAATGCTTTTGGAGGAAAATATTTCTAAAGATATTCTATTTAAGTTACATTATAGTCCAAATTTTCAGGAAATAAGGATTTGTTTTAAGTTTTTCATGTGTGCTAAAACTCAGACTAAGTTTTTTTATTTTATTTTTTTAAAAATCACTTCACCACATCAGTTAACAAACATGGATACATATGCTATAATGTTATTGTTTTAGTTAAATAAATTGTTTAAATTGTTATTAAGGAAATGATTGTTTTTCTTCTTCCAATAAAGTACAGCAGAAAAGTTGTTCAAATATAAACAGTTTACTTATTAAAACTCACATTAATTTCATAATTATCTGTCTATGTATTTCTAATAGTATAACCACATCAGTAGTTTTTTATATAACTGTAAAAACTACCCTGAAAATGTATTATTCCAAAAATGAGACCTTCCTCTGGTTGTAAATATTAAGATTATACCAGCAAGAATGAGTCTTTCTGTAAAAAAAAAGAGAAAGATTTAAATCAAGTCTTAATGACTAGCGATTTAAATCAAGTCTTACCGACTAGTGATTTAAATCATGATTTAAATCGATTTGATTTAAATCAAATTCACCCTGTAAGAAGCTGAAGGACTGTGTTCATGGGACGGGTGTTCCTAAAACTAGGGTAAAACTGTGAAGCTTTCTTGTGACTATTGCTATTAGATGCTGCATGTTGTCTAAGAAATCTTGTTGTTTAGAGCACCAAAACACAGTTTATAAAATGTTACTATGTTTGCTACTGTTTCGCTATGCTCTTATGAAATTGTTACTGTGTTATTGCTTTGCTATGTTATTATGAATCATTTGTTTGTAATGTATCCCTGTTTCCTTTGTTGTAAGATGAACAAATTTGAACAAATAAAGTGAATGAATGAATGGCATCCCCAGAAACTCAGGAACAGCCCCAAACAGCATCCAATAAGGATCCAGGACCCGGGGGGGGGGGGCTGGCAAGGATCCCTTTCTGCAGAAAGCAAGCTCTGCTTCTGAATCAACTGAGAGACAGGTAGGACTGGGCACTGCTCCAGGATCATGTTCTCACAATGGTCAACCAAATGCCTATTGGAGGCCCCAAAGGAGGACAGCACTTCTCCCATTTGTGCTCCTTGGTAACTTGTATATAGAGGAAAGACTGACTCTGATAATGGAGGTAATATATGACCACCATGACCAGTAGTAATTGATAGCTTATCCTCAATGAATCCATTTTTATCAGTTTTTTTTTAAAGGTAAAGGACCCCTGGATGGTTAATTCCAGTCAAAGGCGCCTATGGGGTTGTGGCGCTCATCTCGCTTTCAGGCCGAGGGAGCTACAGTGGTACCTCGGGTTACATACGCTTCAGGTTACAGACGCTTCAGGTTACAGACTCCGCTAACCCAGAAATAGTACCTTGGGTTAAGAACTTTGCTTCAGGATGAGAACAGAAATCATGTTCCGGCAGCAGCAGGAGGCCCCATTAGCTAAAGTGGTGCTTCAGGTTAAGAACAGTTTCAGGTTAAGAACAGACCTCCAGAACGAATTAAGTACGTAACCAGAGGTACCACTGTATAATTATAATTATTATTATTATTATTAATACTCTGCCCTCCCTGGCCAGAGCCAGGTTCAGGGCGGCTAACACCAATAAAATCACAGGAAAAACATATTAGGGGTAAAAAAAAGGGGGGGACCAATTTAGAATGCAGGTTAAAATGCTGGCGTTTGTCCACAGACAGCTTTCCAGATTATGTGGCCAGCAGGACTAAACTGCTTCACGGAGGACCATGACAAGTGCCAGAGCGCATGGAAATGCCATTTACCTTTCCGCCACAGCAGTACCTATTTATCTACTTGCACTGGCATACTTTTGAACTGCTAGGTTGGCAGGAGCAGGGACAGAACAATGGGAGCTCACCCTGCCGCATTGATTCGAACCACCGACCTACTGATTGGCAAGTCCAAGAGGCTCAGTGGTTTAGACCACAGCGCTCTATACATTATGAAGAATAAGAGCATAAAATGAGCCGTACTGAATCTGACCAAACGCCCATGTATTCCACCAGCCTGTTCTCACAGCTGACAACCAAATGTCCACAAGTAGGACATGAGTACAACAGTACAGCAGCCCAACAGCCCTCTCCCCACTTGCGATTCCTAGCAACTGGAATTCAGAGGCATGCTATTAGGCCTCTAATAGTGGAGGCAGGGGACGCGGTTGGCACTGTGGGTTAAACCACAGAGCCTAGGACTTGCTGATCAGACGGTCGGCAGTTCGAATCCCCGCGACGGGGTGAGCTCCCATTGCTCGGTCCCTGCTCCTGCCAACATAGCAGTTCAAAAGCATGTCAAAGTGCAAGAAGATAAATAGGTACTGCTCTGGCAGGAAGGTAAATGGCGTTTCCATGCGCTGCTCTGGTTCGCCAGAAGCGGCTTAGTCATGCTGGCCACATGACCTGGAAGCTGTACACCAGCTCCCTCGGCCAATAAAGCGAGATGAGCGCCACAACCCCAGGGTCGGCCACGACTGGACGTAATGGTCAGGGGTCCCTTTACCTAGTGGAGGCAGAACATGCAAGAAGGTGGTCATTCAGATACTCTAGGGTCCTAGTCTGTTAAGGCCTATGCAGTGGCTCACTTTGTAGACTGAGCAATTTCCCCTCCCCTTTCCACCACAGTAAAAAGGAAATGTCTTTGGTGATATGGAGAAAACTGTCCAATCTCAACCGCTGCAAATAAGTAGTTAACCATCTGGTGATGGTCTCCATGTGGAAAGATTTAATGGAAATCCCACATAGCGATTTTCATGTGACTTTTTCAGAAGGAAAACAATATCCAAAGCAAGGTTGTGCCTTTTCCATCTTAGACTCTATTTTTATTATCTGTGGGGAAATTGGTTCAATATTTGAGGTTAAGAACTGACACGGATCTGAAGTTGCCTGAAGTAGAACATGCTATCGGCAATATTTGTGAACTTCTTGCTCCAGGAGGAAGGAATTTAAAGTTGACTTAAAGGCTCCAAAGGTGGATGGAAGTGGTGGAAGGACGAACATTTGTTATGGATGGAGTACTTCTTATCTGGCTTAGTGGAAGAGGGAAAAGTAAAAACTGGTTGGAGCAAAATGTTCTTGGCCAGATTATTTGCTGGCATGGGCACAGACAATCCAGTTCAATCCCTCTCTATTCATAATTAATGGATTTCAGAAAGTTTTCTAACATTTTAATGTTTTGGAAATACTACAAATCAGAGACTTTTTAACACCGAAACAACTGCAAAACAGCATATGAATTGACTTCTCAGAAAATCACCAAGTCTCAAAAGCTAGGGTATAACTTTTTTTAAAAAAACAACCACTTGGAACTCAATTCTATATCTGAAAAAGTTGAGTCTTTAACTTTCATCTCCTGGTAATAACTCTCAGAAAAAATGATTTGCAAGAACCAACATGTACATTCCTTTATCCTTGTAACAGTAGAATATGGTCAGCTTCCAACCTATCTTTTAACCCCCACCTCCTCCCAAAATCTCTTTATATTTTGTAAACATCATCTGATTAATCTCCACAGAAAAGCCTTGCAAACTGTGCTATTATTTCCAGTGTTCGGCTTTTGTGCAATTGTTGAACTAAACAGATTGCCCGAGGCCACCCACTGAGTCCTTGGCTGAAACAGGTATTTGGAGCCAGGTGTTCCAGGGCTTATTTTAATATTCTGACCACTAGACCATGCTGGGTTTAAGGGTATATCTAAATAGCAATTATTATTTCCTTGTGGGCTACGGCTCTCTGCCTAATCGTCTTATCACCAGCTGTAAACAGTATCCATGAATGGGAAGAAAAGCAGGTGCAAAGTTCTGGTTTAACTTAGCATGCACATAAGCTCCAGAATAACAGAATGTCACTGGTATAATTAGGCTCAAAGGTGTGGAGAGAACAAGGTATTGAGGTGCATTACCTCATACCTTTGCTGTTCTCTCAGGTGCAACACATGAATCAACCCAAAAGTATATGCACGGAATCTAAGGCACGATGGAAGCTCCAACACCATCAGTCTGAATTGCAGGTACCCCTCGCCCGCAGGAGAAAATCAAACAACCTTATAAGGTAATCTCAGAATTTTTGGGGAGAGACTTATTGAGGAGGCTTCAAAATCCCATAGCTCACCAAGGTTAGAACTGTCCAAGGGCAGTGCTTCTACACTATGGTAGTAATCTCAATCCACAGATGCATGAGTGCAATAATGCTTATAAATCTCTCTACTGGTACATAATCCAAGGAGAGGAATTATTTATTATTATTATTATTATTATTATTATTATTATTATTATTATTATTATTATTATTTCTATACCACTTTCTAGAATTTCAAACAGTTTACAACCTACATTAAAACATCAAATAAGACACTGCAAAATAAAGCAGTTAGTTCTGTTGCTTTGAAAGCAGGTCAAATATGCATTCAAAGCAACAGAACTAACTAACAAACAAAATATTATCCCAAATATTTCATGAAGGTCAAGTATAGAAAAGACCTTGAATAACACCTTGAACCTGGGCTGGTACAAAATTGGCAACCAATGCAGATCTTTGAGCACAGCTGTTATATGCTGACCTCAATCAATCAGCATTCCTTAACTTCTGTTATCTTCCCAAACAATTAATAAACAACTAAACCGACAACTAACCTACAAGCATCCCTCTCTTCAAGGAGAGGGATTATTGATATTACCAATGGCTAATGAAATAAAAGGATGCATATCTACAACCTTGAAAATAAATCCCAAAATTTAATACAGTAGTTATATGTCAGGAGCCCATCTACTAATATGCGAGTTAATTTAAAAGGTATGATTCCAAGAACAGCAGTGATGCTCATGGAAAATGCAGGTGAAAATATCTAGCTGTTCCAAAACACAAAATTGGACTATTGAAATCCAAAAGGAGTGGAGTGGAATACTTGGGGATTAATGTGTTTATTTACCATGATGAAAAAGAATACACACACACACAAACACACACATATATATGAAACAAGGGTACAACTGCCTTTCATGGCTGGTTCCTCTCTACAGATTTTTGTCTGATCAAAGAAACAAATAATCTGTTCTGCCCAAACAGGCACCTATTTACAAAAAAACCTGTGTAGTTTTTGCAAGTTAATACAGACACACATCTTTCTATTTGCATGCCGACTTTCCATGGTCAAAATCACGCTCAAGGCAGATTACAACAATAAATCTTTTTAAAAAATAATAATTATCAAACATAACAAAAGTAGTCATAAATCAATAAATAAAACAGCAAAAAGGACACAATTGGACTGAACATAATTTATAATTTCCGCATAAATCATAAGATTTAAATGAAGACACAAAAATTAATATCAATAACAGCAACAATCCCCAAGAAAACCCAGCCAAGCACTCCTTAGAATTTTGCCCTTAGAATTCTGCTCCAAAGCGCCATGGCTCAGTCCAAGAACCTGGAGAACCAGGTTACCTGAAAGACCACCTGCCCCTGTATAAATGTATAAAATCATTTTGATCATCTGGGACAGGGTTTCCCAAACCAGGGTCTCCAGCTGTCTTTGGACTACAACTCCCAGCCCTCTTAGCTAGCAGGACCAGGGGGCAGGGATGATGGGAACTGTAGTCCAAAAACAGCTGGAGACTCAAATTTGGGAAACTCTGTTCTGGGTAAATTCTACTTGTGGCACTTACAGAATATCACAAGGCAGTAACCTGGGAGCGTGCATTTTCTGCTGCCACCCCTGTACGACAGAATTCCCTTCTTCTCTCTGCCATACATCAAACATTACCCACTTCAGAGATCTTGCCAAGACTTATCTTTTTGCCCAAGCTACAATTGACTCATAAGATTGGACCCCGTTTCATGTGTACGATTCCCCCGATATCTGTTGTTGTTGTTTTTGCTTTTATTCTGTTTTCTTGGTTTTATGTTTCACTTCTGTTCTAATGGATATTGCTGTTGCATTGTTACATAGTGTACATTGCCTAGGGATTTTTGAAAGGTTGAACAGTTTAGAAATGCTTTTTGTTGGTGCTGACCTTTAAAGCCCTAAATGGCCTCGGTCCAGTATACCTGAAGGAGCGTCTCCACCCCCATCATTCTGCCCGGACGCTGAGGTCCAGCGCCGAGGGCCTTCTGGCGGTTCCCTCATTGCGAGAAGCAAAGCTACAGGGAACCAGGCAGAGGGCCTTCTCGGTAGTGGCGCCCACCCTGTGGAACGCCCTTCCAGCAGATGTCAAAGCGATAAACAACTACCTGACATTCAGAATACATCTTAAGGCAGCCCTGTTCAGGGAAGTTTTTAACGTGTGATTTTACTGTATTTTTGGTTTTTATGGAAGCCGCCCAGAGTGGCTGGGGAGGCCCAGCCAGATGGGCGGGGTATAAATAATAAATTATTATTATTATTATTATTATTATTATTATTATTATTATTATTCCCCAATTTTTTTATTGATTTTCCAAAATCTTTAAAACAAACAAACAAACATAAATCTTATCAGTTTTCCAAAACTAAATTTCTCATAAAATTAACTTAATCACTTAACATCATTCTTTCTATTCATTTTGACTTTAAACATTTTATTCTCTAACATCACCTGTTTAAATCCTAAGCCTATCTGGTATTTGCAAGTTTTCCCAATTAAGTTATCTTAATATTAAGTTATCTTAGCATATTTAACTAAATAGTCTTTATATTTCATCCATTCCTCCTGGTACTCCTCCTCCTTCTGGCCGCGGACTCTTCCAGTCAGGTCAGCTAGCTCGGAAAAGTCCATCATCTTCATCTGCCATTCCTCCACTGTTGGGACTTCATGTGTTTTCCAATTCTTAGCTAACAAAATTCTAGCTACAGTTGTGGCATACAAAAACAATCTAACATCTTTCTTGGGCAATTCTAGACCTATTATTCCAAGAAGAAAGGCTTCTGGTTTCTTAATAAATGTATACTTTAACATTTTTTAAATTCATTATAAGTATTCTCCCAGAAGTCTTTCACATTGGGGCAGGTCCACCACATAAAAGGTACCCTCTTTTTCTCTACATTTCCAGCATAGATTATCACTATTATGATATATCTTTGCTACAGTTTAGAAATGCTTTTAAAGTAAATAAATATGAACGCATAGATGGCCTCTGAACATCTAAGGTGATTTTTTCTTTTTACTCGCTGAGTAACCTGCTAGTTTTGCATAACGCTCAAACCAGCTCCATACAAAAGCAGCTTCCAGCTATCTTCTGTTACGGCAGCTGCAGCTTCTACAGCAAATGCAAACAGAGAGAGAGAGAGAGAGAGAGAGAGAGAGAGAGAGAGAGAGAGAGAGAGAAGCTAATGTTTACCACACCTTTCCTTGCAATTCAGCCTCAGGACAAATCAAAGGTAAATACTGTAAAGAGAAGAACTTCTCCCAAAGACAAAGACCACATGACAGAGGACAGAGAACCTGCTGAATGGAGATCTTATCTTAATTTACTAGACCTTGGAAGAGTGCAAAAATGTAAATGCATTTAAGGATGCAATCCTAAACACATCTCCTAAGACCCACTGAAGACAGGAAGCATCCTTCCATGCAACTATGCATGGGATTGTGCTGTGAAAGGATGTCCAATGGATTCCCCCCCCCCATTAACTCAGGACACATGCAGGGGAATATGCTACAAACCATAAGTTCTATGCCACTATCCTGTTGACTAGAGGCCATTTCTGATTTTCAGTAGGAACTGAGTGATTCGTAATGTCCCCACTGTTGGAGCAGAGACACGTCTGTGTTACCTGTTATGACTGTGCAAGGTTCCATGTGTACAGTTAGCCTGAAAACAGTAAGAAATAACTAAATAAATATACCTATGTAACATAGCTATTGCAAATGGAGCATTGTCCATGTGAATCAGCTGATCCCTGATTACAGCAAAGGGGACGCGGGTGGCGCTGTGGTCTACACCACTGAACTTCTTGAGCTTGCCGATCGGAAGGTTGATGGTTCGAATCCCTGCGATGGGGTGAGCTCCCGTTGCTCTGTCCCAGCTCCTGCCAACCTAGCAGTTCGAAAGCATACCAGTGCAAGTAGATAAATAGGTACCACTGTGGCGGGAAGGTAAACGACTTTTCCATATGCTCTGGTTTCCGTCACAGTGTCCCGCTGCACCAGAAGCAGCTTAGTCATGCTGGCCACATGACTCAGAAAGCCGTCTGTGGACAAACGCCAGCTCCCTCGGCCTGAAAGCGAGATGAGCGCCACAACCCCATAGTCACCTTTGACTGGACTTAACCATCCAGGGGTCCTTTACCTTTTACCTTTTGATTACAGCAAGCCCCATGAAAGCCCTCCAATCAGCGCCAATCAGCTGATAGTCTTTAAAGGAGTCTCCTAGAACAGGGAGGTCTTTTGAATTGACAAGGGATAAGGCACCATATAGGGGCAGTTTTAGGGAGATCCTGCACAGTAACAATAAAAACCGTATGTTGATTGGGTTTGCAGTGAGCCCCTAAACGTAAGAGTCTAGGATAGAGTGTTGGAGATCCAGGTATATATTTCTGCAAACAAATCTGACAGCTATTGTAGTGATGGACAAGCTGTGCTATGTAAATATGAAACAGCTAGGTGAGAACATTAAATAATTTTCTACTCCATTTTATTGCTCTTTAAACTGTTGTTAGCCACCCTGGGCACTGCATGTGCGGTGGAAGGGGGGATATACATATCTTTAATATATAAATGAATATATTCCAGAAATTCTGCTTTGGACCCATTCTTTCTAGCAATGAGTTTGCAAAGCAGTAAAATGCCCTACTCTCTGCCAGACACGATGGGTATTCTTGGATTCACTTGATAGGAAAGCTAGACTAGCTTCTTGCATGAAGTGCAAACTGGGACCAAAACTTCCCTATGAATTCATACTGTCGTCTTGCACAGTAATTTTTTTCTTGCTGAATGGGTAAGCACAGTGAAGAGTATAAAGCTCTTTGCGAATGAAGACTGTGAGCCTACACACACTCATAGAGTTGGAATAGACCACAAGGGCCATCGAGTCCAACCCCCTGCCAAGCAGGAAACACCATCAGAGCACTCCTGACATATGGTTGTCAAGCCTCTGCTTAAAGACCTCCAAAGAAGGAGACTCCACCACACTCCTTGGCAGCAAATTCCACTGTCGAACAGCTCTTACTGTCAGGAAGTTCTTCCTAATGTTTAGGTGGAATCTTCTTTCTTGTAGTTTGGATCCATTGCTCCGTGTCCGCTTCTCTGGAGCAGCAGAAAACAACCTTTCTCCCTCCTCTATGTGACATCCTTTTATATATTTGAACATGGCTATCATATCACCTCTTAACCTCCTCTTCTCCAGGCTAAACATGCCCAGCTCCCTTAGCCGTTCCTCATAAGGCATCGTTTCCAGGCCTTTGACCATTTTGGTTGCCCTCCTCTGGACACGTTCCAGTTTGTCAGTGTCCTTCTTGAACTGTGGTGCCCAGAACTGGACACAGTACTCCAGGTGAGGTCTGACCGGAGCAGAATACAGTGGCACTATTACTTCCCTTGATCTAGATGCTATACTCCTATTGATGCGGCCCAGAATTGCATTGGCTTTTTTAGCTGCCACGTCACACTGTTGGCTCATGTCAAGTTTGTGGTCAACCAAGACTCCTAGATCCTTTTCACATGTACTGCTCTCAAGCCAGGTGTCACCCATCTTCCTTGAGAGTAAATCCTATTGAACTTGATTCTCTATAACTGTGCATGAAGCAACGTCTACACAGTAATGGACAGTCAGCAGATGGAAGAAACAGTGCCATGTTAATGCTTAAACTGCTTTCATCAGTCCAACGTGGAAGGATATGATATTTAACTTGCCAGGACCACATGTACCAAAAGGATAAAATTATGTACCTGTTTAAAATGTTTTGTATTGCCCAATAGACCTGAGAAGATACAGGCAAGATTGGGAAGAGAGGCTAGTTTAACAGCATCTGGTGGGACTGATTAACATTTCTGCTTGCTTAGAACCCAAACATTAGATACCATTGTGGAATGTGGTTTGGCTGTTGCTGCACTCCAATATTTACGCAGGTTTTAGAGCTTTTTACATATATATTATTAGAACTATTCACCTGGCCATATGCCAAACCAATGTCAGGTTTTATTTTTTATTTTTGCGGGGGGCGCAGTAGTGCATCCCCATCTAAAATCTCCAATTGCTAGCTGAAAAGAGCAACTTTTTTTGCAATATTATTTCCGTCAGTAATGGACTGAAATAGATTTTATTCACATTAGCACGGGAAAGTCCAGTTGCGATGTGGTTTTTTTCCCCACAGTGGCCAAGTGTAGGTGCAAACCAGCAACAGCGGATGTGGAGAAGGAGCAATTTTAGAAGCAAAACTCAGCACCGCTGGGAAACGGAGTTTCCAGTTTAATTCTTGCATGAGAAACTCTTTGCAGCGGTGGAGTCTGCTATCACATCTTGCAATGCTACACTATTTAAAACCTGTAATTTCTATGCTCGTATGCGTATTTAGGATATGCACTCTTATCAGTGCTGTCAGTTACTAGCATTCATTCAGCCCATATCATTTATAATACTGACTGCATCATGGTGGCCACGTATAAATTTGCTGCAGGGAAACACCTTAAACAGCTCAGGACCACAATTACCGCATTTTTTGCTCTATAAGTCGCACCAGACCATAAGACGCACCTAGTTTTTGGAGGAGGAAAACAAGGGGGAAAAAATTCTGAATCTCAGAAGCCAGAACAACAAGAGGGATTGCTGCGCAGCAATCCCTCTTGCTGTTTTGGCTTCTGGGATAGCTGTGCAGCCTGCATTCGCTCCATAAGATACACACACACTTCCCCTTACTTTTTAGGAGGGAAAAAGTGAGTCTTATAGAGCAAAAAATACGGTATATATTTTAAGCCACCAGGGAAACCAGCTACCCTTGGGCAGGAGATATAGAAGTATAATCAGCCGTAGCAACAGGCTAAAAAATAGCTTCTATCCATGGGCTGTTAGGCTGTTGAACGAAAAATAACATAGCAAAATTGACTTGCTAGGTGTTGTTATTTGATAAGAGATTGAGTGTTTGGGTGGGGAGGGATGCTTGTTTAATTTCATTGTACACAGGTTGTACAATGACAATAACGGTATTATGATTATAATGGGGGGGAAAACTGTCTTGCTAGATTAGCCAAAAGTTCCATTCTGTCTAGAAAAGGGCTAGCTATGCCTCTGGAAGCTACCAAGATGGGCATGGAGATGATAGCTCTCGGTTGCAATTTCTCCCCAACACCTAGAATCCAGTGCTTCATATAGGAAGGTGCCTTATCTTAAGTTACATCACTAGTATCCATCTGTCTGCACTGATAGTAACTCTTCGGGGGTTTAATCAAAGGATTTTCCCTGAAGGGTTAACAAAACACACAGTGGTTCACTTAGATATCATAGCTTCTAGGCACTGATAAAAAAAACTCTCTTTAATTTATCTAAGTTTTTTATCTAATCTTCTCTTAAATCCATATAGGCTGCTGAAAATTACAACGTTGTAGTGATAAATTCCATAAGTAAATGATGTGCTGCATGAAGAACTATTTTGTCTGTCTTGGATCAACTGCTAATTAATTTCATAGGGTGCTTCTGGGTGGGGTTTTCCTATTGCAATTGGGCCATTTCATATATTGCAGATGGGTGGCTGGCAACAGTTGTTGTTTTTTATTTTAATATCAATTCCCTGCCAGATTAAATACGCAAAATCCAGATTAAAGGGGCAAAAAATACAGACTGGTACTTTGAGGCTGGCAACAGAGCGTAGGTGATATGAACAAGGCATGCATGAGCAGCATGTATCCCATTATCATAGGAGCCAATGCCAGGGGGCTGTGGGTACTTGGGCACCCACAATAATGTAATTTTGAGAGCCAGGCACTCAGAAAGTCAAGGAGGAAAGCTGGAGAGAGGCCTGCAAGACAGAGCTGTTCCGCCTCGCCTTTGGTTTGGACCCTTATGTTGCCCTCCCCTTATGGTCTTGATCTATTGGCTACTTTTAAAATGAGGCTGCATTTTAAATTGCATTTTAACCTGTATTTTAAATTGGGTTTTTCTCCCCTATTATGTTTTTACTGTGATTTTATTGGTGTTAGCCGCCCTGAGCCTGGCTCTGGCCGGGGAGGGCAGGGTATAAATAAAATCTATCTATCTATCTATCTATCTATCTATCTATCTATCTATCTATCATCTATCTATCTATCTATCTATCTATCATCTATCTATCTATCTCTCTATCTATCTATCTATCTATCTATCTCTATCTATCTATCTATCTATCTATCTATCTATCTATCTATCTATCTATCTATCTATCTATCTATCATCTATCATCTATCTATCATCTATCTATCTATCTATCTATCTATCTATCTATCTATCTATCTATCTATCTATCTGTAATGGCTTTAAGGGTTGCTTGTGCGTAAGTTACCGCCTCTCTGGGCTAGTTTGCCTGGTTAAGCTGTTTCCCTCTGGACAGCCCTCCACTCCGTGGCTGTTCAGTCGCTGGCAGAATCCGTCAGTGGGCGTTTCTTGAACCTCTTCCAGCAAAGAAGCTCTTTGACGCCAAGTCGCCGCCTACTTTCCCTGCGCGAAAGTCTTCTGCGCAGGGTGGGCGTAGGCAGCGGAGGACTTGTGCTCTCCTCGCTGGTCTCCTGCGAAGAGCCCTGGAGCCTCCTCTCCGCTTCCCCCATCGGCCCCCCTCTATCCCTGGTGTAGCGCTGATTATCTTCCCCAGCCGGGGACTCGCCTCTCTCCCTGCTTGGCCCCTCTCCAGCATTGCTGCTGAGTCTCGCCTCCTCTGCTAGCTGCGATGGCAGTTCCCTGACACTATCTATCTATCTATCTATCTATCATCTATCTATCTATCTATCTATCTATCTATCTATCTATCATCTATCTATCTATCTATCTATCTATCCATACATCCATCCTCTGTGGCGCTGCCTCTGAAAGAGAAGCAATTCAGTTCCATCCTCTGCAGCCAACCAGTGAGCGAGGTACCTTTCTCCAGAGTGGGAGCTTGGGTGTGGAAGCAGAGTCTTTCTGCCTCCGAGTCCAAGTCCCCTTTCTGTGGAAAAGGGTGTCTTGCTGGCAGCGGAGGGTGTAGCTGAACTGTCTCTCTCTCTCTGCCACAGTCCCCCTCCAAAAACCTGACACAATGTTGTGTGTCATGTGAGACGCTGCACATCCGCACTACAGTGGTGGGCACCCACAACCCTAAGGGCAGGATGGCACCCCTGCCCATAATAAACACCAGCTGGAAGCAACCCTAGAATTATAGCACTGTGAGTAAGGGATAAATCTCTCTCTCTCATCTGTTAATACTATTTATATTTTATAAACCTCTTATCTGCTTTGGCCCATATATTGTAATGCCCCCCCACACACATGAAAAAGCATTATGCAGTCCAGAGGTGGGGACTCCAAAATCAATTCCAGATGTTGGATGTCAATACTCATCAGCCCCAACCAGCATGGCCAGTGGTCAAAGGTGATGGAAACTGGAGTCCAACAGCATCTGAAAGGCCATAGGTTCCTCATCCCTAATGCTTGCATATACTTTGGTGAGACGTTGACACATTTTGGAACATAGGAAGCAGCCTGGTGCTGTGTCAGACCATTTGGTCTATCTAGCTTAGTGGTGGCCAAACTTGGCCCTCCAGCTGTTTTGGGACTACAATTCCCACCATTCCTGAACACTGGTCCTGTTACCTAGCAATGATGGGAGTTGTAGTCCCAAAACAGCTGGAGGGCCAAGTTTGGCTATCACTGAGAGTTCATTACAGTCTACACCAGTGTTTCCCAAACTTGGGTCTCCAGCTGTTTTGGGACTACAATTCCTATCACCCCTGACCACTGGCCTTGTTAGTTAGGGATGATGGGAGTAGTAACCCAACAACAGCTGGGGGAGACACAAGTTTGGGAAACACTGGCCTACACTGACTGCCCTACAGGTCTCCAGTGTTGCAGACATTCCCAGTCCTATCTGGACATGCCGTGGGTTGAACCTGGAACCTTCTGTGTGCAAAGCAGATGCTCTACCACTGCGCTACAGCCCTTCTCAAGCAATTCATAGAATTGTAGAGTTGGAAGGGACCATGAGGGTCATCTATTCCAACACCCCAGAATGAAGGAACCTTTTGCCCAACGTGGGGTTCAAACCCACAACCCTGAGATTAAAGCTCTCGCACTCTACCAACTGAGCCATGTTAGTATATGGCAGAACGGTCACAGGTGTTTACTAAGAAACTGCAACAAGTAGAGCTACTGTTTGTCTGTGCTTACATCCTGTTCACGATTTCTATTTTCGCTAACAATGAAATTCGATCTTGTTCGCATGGTCTGAAAACCGGTCACTGCAATAAGAAATCGGTCATCTCCCCGACAGATATTGGAAATGACAGATAGTTGTGGTGTGATTACTTAAGTACTTTAACTGCTAATGGAATTTTATTGTATTTTAATGTAGGTAAGAGAGCCCTCACTGTATTTTCCTATCTTATACAAGTAATGAATGGTGTGGTGACCACCCAGAAGTAAAGAGCTGGATTCCAGGAGGGAAGTGCTGTTTCATTATACATATGTTCTTGTTTATATAAATTGAGCTTTTGAAATAAAAATATATTTTAAAAAAGGGGGGAACCTGTGGATGTCAGCAATGCAAAAAATGTCTGAGTGGAGAAACACAGTTGATGTAATTAAATCACTGCAATGAGAGCTGTCAGATTTCCGTGAGGTGGAAAGGATTGTTTAAAATGGCAAATCTCTCAGCGGCATTCAAACGTAGTTCCAACTGGCTTCCCGATATCTCCTCCTGAGCCTCTCCAATGACAGGAGCATTTTCACTTCATCAGGTGGTCAACTGGGTGAAGATGGATGCAGCAATTTTAGAGCAATAGAGGGCTGGCCTGGGAGCGCCCTCAAGACAAATGTTCTTTTCGTTCTCCTGCTTGAAGTCCAAAAAGCTGGCTCTATGGCTTTGCATTATGGCTCAGTTGAGGCGAATATACGCCATCAAATGTGCTTTCTGAACCCCTATTCCCTGTGACATCGCAAAAGCAGAGTTCTCCTTATGTACTTACACAGAACACTGGTCTTTACTCTTCAACTTAGTTCAGGATGCAGCAGAAAACTCCAGGCCTGCTTACGAACCAAACACTTGCCCTTGAACAATGCCAGGATTTTTAAAAAGGAGACAATGGCGACAGAGTAGAAAGATTTCCCAACAAAATCCCGAAGGCTTTACAGATATTATACAACCAAGCTCGTGTGAACATAAACCACAGAAGAGATTCCAGTTTACTGTCAGAATCCCAAACGCTGCATGTGTGGCAGTTATGCTGGGGATATTATGGCAAATTAAGAGTATTGACTCTCGACTGGCATCGATGGGAGCCCTGGTGTCTCTGCCTGCTAACACCAGAATAGCTAAGGGGCCTATCAGAAGCAACTGCCAGGAGACCTCTCACACCTGGAGCTGACCCCTCTAGAACAACAAACAGGAACAAAAAATATTTGGTTGTATCCAACTGTCCTACTCAGAGTAGACTGTTAAAATTATGGGAGTAAATTAGTCATGTCCATGAATTTCTGTGGGTCTACGCTGAGTAGGACTAGCACTGGATGCAACCTAGACCCCAGCATGGCCTACAAAGCTTTTTCCCACAAGACGCACAAAACTGCCCAATTCATATCATCATACATGGAGGCATGTGTGAGACAGGTTATAGATTCAGGTACAGTGGTACCTTCAGGTTACAGATGCTTCAGGTTACAAACTCCACCAACCCAGAAATAGTACCTCGGGTTAAGAACTTTGCTTCAGGATGAGAACAGAAAGTGCGGCGGCGGCACGGCAGCAGCAGGAGGCCCCTTTAGCTAAAGTGGTACCTCTGGTTAAGAACAGTTTCAGGTTAAGAACGGACTTCCAGAACAAATTAAGTTCTTAACCCGAGGTACCACTGTACAAAGGAACAATGAGGAGGATAAAGGGCGTTTCATGTGGTACCTTTGCAAATGGAGATCATTGACAGGGAGCCCCACTGCTGCTAGAAGCCCATCTTCAAAGGGGCCAACATTCCACAATTACAGGGAGCCATTTTGGATCGATTTGCAGGACTTAGGTTGGCTACAGCCAGTATGGTGTAGTGGTTAAGAGCGGTAGTCTCGTAATCTGGTGAACCGGGTTCGCTTCCCCACTCCTCCACATGCAGCTGCTGGGTGACCTTGGGCCAGTCACACTTCTTTGAAGTCTCTCAGCCCCACTCACCTCACAGAGTGTTTGTTGTGGGGGAGGAAGGGAAAGGAGAATGTTAGCCGCTTTGAGACTCCTTAAAGGGAGTGAAAGGCGGGATATCAAATCCAAACTACTACTACTACTACTACTCTTCTTCTTCTTCTTCTTCTTCTTCTTCTTCTTCTTCTTCTTCTTCTTCTTCTTCTTCTTCTTCTTCTTCTTCTTCCTGCAAATGCAACATTTTCCCTCTTCAGACTCCCAGTGGATTCTAAAGGAGCTCCCTGTAGCCATCAATTAGATGGCTGGTGGTTATTGCAAGCCCAGCTGAAGGCACACTCCCATCGCCAATCAGCTAATTGGTGCCGATAGCCTTTAAAGGAAGTTGGTGTAATGGGAAGCTAACTTTGAGAGCCGTCAATCATTATTACATCATGTGAGGACTGGTGGGCAGTCCTGCCCACTTCTCAAAGGTAGGGTAGGGAAATTAAGGGTCTGGGCCACTAGCAGGATCAAGTCCCGTCCCCTGTCCCATGTCTTCTTAGGTGACATTGGAAATGGGAGTGGCAATAAATGTGTACGACAGTCAAGACACATCCCTTCCTCACTGAGAGACGGTTGTGGCCCTCCATGGTGGAATTCCCTTTGTACTGATCTGTGTATGGCTTCTACAGTGGTACCTTGGTTCTCAAACTTCATCCATTCCAGAAGTCCATTGCAAAACCAAAGCGTTCCAAAACCAAGGCACGCTTTCCCATAGAAAGTATTGCAAAATGGATTAATCCATTCCAGACTTTTAAAAACAACCCCCAAAACAGCAATAAAATATAACATGAATTTTACTATCTAACGAGACTATTTCCCATAAAATGAAAGCAATAAACAAAGTAATACAGTGGTACCTCAGGATGCAAACGGGATCCGTCCTGGAGCCGCATTCGCATCCTGAGTGGAACGTAAGACGCGACGGAGCGCAACCCGAAAGCGCTCAACCTGAAGCACATTCAACCCGAGGTATGACTGTACAGTCAGTCAATCAATCAATCAATCAGTAGCTGAACTGGGTTCCACACAGTCACAAAAAAACAAACAAGAAAGAGCCGCAAAAAACCCCCGCAAAATAAATAGCATAAATAGGCAGACTTCAGTGTAACACTCAAAACAGAGCGTGTTCAGCTTCCGAAAAAAGTTCGCAAACCAGAACGCTTACTTCTGGGTTTGCAGTGTTTGGGTTCCAAGTTGTTTGAGAACCAAGGCATTTGAGAACCACTGTATAGTGCTAGGGCAACCACATCATGAACACACAGCAACTGTACGGAAACCAAGACCAAGTGGGGATTTGCATGCGCTAAACACTTATAGATGAATAATTACTGTAACTTAAAATAAAAACGCATCAGGTGCTTGCTCATTCTGCCATCCAGGTACTAACCATTAATGGACATGCAAGCCCTGCATCTGCCTGCCAGAGCCAACAATACTGAGCTACATGAACTTAGGATAAGGCAGCCTCCTAGGTCCCCTGGTAAACAGGAGCAGATAACCTGCTGGACAATAAGAAATGAACAAGGAGTTGTTGCACCTTTGTGGACCACAAGGCTGGTGCTCTTTGCTGGGTCCTAAGTTGCACTGGCCTGAAGTGGGTGTTAAATGCTGTACTAATTGCTTTTTAAAAAATCCACTCAGCTTGGCTTTCCTGGCTTGTGGATCAAGCTGAACTAGCCTAGGCTCTCCCCCCTCTCCTTTATCCTGGAATCACCTCAGGCTGAACATTATGGAACGCCTGAAGATGGCTCCAGAGTAAATAGTTTGGGCTACAGCCACGAGGAGGGCCGTAAGTCTGTCTGTTCCAGTTAGGGCAGCTTATATTTATTGGAACAGAAGTGCAAAAATATTTGGAGGTAAAATGAACCCAACGGATGTTTTTGCTAGCCGGAGACTTTTAATGGCAACTGTGCTACTCGTTGGGAAAGATAACAGCTGAGCACGAAAAGTGTGGAAGTTGCTTTCTCGTCGTGAAAGGATCATCCAGTTCTTTGTGATTAATTGGATTATAAGTGGTTTTCCACTTCCCACCCAGATCAAGTTGGCCCTTGGAGGAATTTGTTTACTATCGGTTGCAAGGTTGAAGCGAAACACTTTAGCAAGAAGCCCTTTTCAAGAATTTAATCTAAAGATTAAGTCTTCTCTTGTCATACTTCTCTAATACTTCCCATTTTTTTTAAAAAAACACACCCAGGTTTTCTGTTGGCAAGCACAATTTTATTGGTACAAAGAAAGGGAACATTAAGTACTTTACACTCCAGCTTCATTCCACTATGATAAAATATTGCTAATCTAAAACAAGCCCTTGTGGAGAACATAAGGAAAAATTCCAGATGTTCTAATTTTCCTGAGGGATTGTATTTCTCTCTTTTGATGTGCTAGTAGACATGAAGTGAATCTTCCATCCTGGCATAATGGGCTAACTTTGCCAAGGGGGGAGGGGGGCAGATAGTTTTTAATTAGAGGAGGTTTGTGTCTGACCATGGAAGAAAGGGAATGCACAGCCTAGAATTAGAAAACAACAAAAACAATTAAAAGATGGCTGGCAGAACAGGGCAGGTAAGGAGGGGTGGAGCTTCTAAAGCACCTGGGGTGGAATATCATCTATTCAGGAAACTAACACAATAATAAGTCCCGCAGGAAAAAACAAACAAACCCACACATGATTATTTATTCATTCATTTAATAGACCATTCAGCCAAAAGTTCAAGGCAATGAACATTTGGAAGAATACACCACCACCACCTGCTATATCTAAAATAATAACAAAAAGCTAAAGTCAGCACAATATATCATAAATAGCATAGAAGAGTGACACTAGCTAAAATAGGAGCCCAAGAAAACGTAACTCTGCTAAACAATTAAGAAGTTACCCTAAATCAGGCATGGCCAAACTTGGCCCTCCAGTTGTTTTGGGACTACAACCCCATCACCCCTAGCTAACAGGACCAGTGGTCAGGGATTATGAGAATTATAGTCCCAAAACAGCTGGAGGGCCAAGTTTGGCCATGCCTGCCCTAAATGATGCACAAAAAACCTTATGGCCCAAAGAAAACTTCTAAAAGGAAGGTCCTTAAGATACAATGAGAAACCATTATAGAACAAGGAGGGTGGCTTCTCCAAAGCACGGGCACAGATACAACAAAAGACACTTCTGACGTCAGTGGCCCTGTCTGACTCCAGCTACAAGAGCTGAGGCTACTGAAGAGGGCAGAGGCCATCTTGGTTGTGAGTCCTGGAAGACATGCTCCCTGCCGTGCTGGCTTTATTTCTCACCTAGCCTGTGAGGGCGGGCCTGGACTGACTCCAGCTGCAAAAGCTGAGGCTACTGAACAGACCATTGGGCTGGGGTATTGTTTGGCGAGGGTTGTTGCTCTTATCGATGTTGTTGTGTTTTTTTGTATCTTTATTTTTATATCTTTATCAGGAAATGGTTTGACTTGGTTGCATGCTTTTTGATGTGTTGCATTTATTGTTCATGACCACCTCGGTTATGTTTGTAATTATGTAAATCTTTTTTGTGTTGCAAGCCACCTTGAGCATGGTGTTAACTATGGAAAGGCAGCTGAAATATACTTGGAGCCGAGAGTGGATTTCATGCTTTTTATTCATCTCATAGTGGTGAGGAGGAATGGAAGTTCCCCCCCAGAATGTTTGCTTTATATACATTATTTACACAATGGGCCCCACGTGATTGGCTAAATCCAGGATTCATCTGTAGGCCAATCAGGTTGCGGATTCACTTCCACCTGGAGCTGGATTGGGTGGCTCCTGTGGACCAGTCAGACTGCTGCATTCTGTATCCTATTGTTCTAGGACCAATCAGGCTGCTGCATTCTGGATCCTATTCTTCTAGGACCAATCAGACTGTTGCCTTTTGGATTCCTATTCAACTCAGTACATAACAGCAGCATACCAATAAAGTGGTGATGATGGACATCTCAAGAAGGTTGTCCTCCATGACCTTTATAGGCTCATACGCATTTTCTGGGGGCAAGTTTCATAGCAACTGCAGTTTGCTCTGAGTGCTGGAAATATACCAAGCTAAAGTCAGCTGGAATGCTTCTGTTGCCACCAACACTGCCTGAGCGGATTAAGCGAGGCCGACTTGGCAACTCAGAGCAACCTCTTTTTGGTGCTGGGTTAAGACCTTCCTCTTTTCCCAGGCATTTGATGGAATGTGATGAGCTACGTGCTAATGATGTTTTTACTATTGTTGATGGTGTTTGATGTTCTGGAGAGTTTCTTATTGTTAATTATTGCCGGTAATTCTCTTTCTATCCTGAATGTAAATCACCTAGAGATCATCCCACATTCGGGAACTAATAAATGAAATCAACAACAACCAAGCTAAGTGATGACTGTGTCTTTTATGCAAGCACTGTGTTCTGAAAGACGTGAGATGGAACAAAACACTTTGAAATGTATGCTGAACATGGCAGCTAGGATAGCTACGCATGGAAGGTTTTAAGGTGTTCTGTTGCACCACCTGCATGCATGCACCAGATTCAAATCCTAGCCTTGAGTAGAGACTCAGTATCCCCCTCTCTCTTGCCAGTCATTTATTTGTTTATTTGTATAATAAAATGCATATACCGCTTGATTGTAAAAAACCTCAAAGTGGTTTTCAAAAAAAAGAATAAAACAATATTTTAAAAAAATAAACAATTAGCAACAGCATCTTAAAACACTCAAAACATTAATACTGTGTCCCTGCAAATGTTTCCTCTTTCTTATATTTTGCAGAATTTATTCTGCAATGTTAACATTTTGCAAAACTGTTTTTGCCAGCAGAACAGGGCAGAGAACTGAAGCCCCCCCCCCTTGAAGCACGATTTAGCAACTCCTCTAGATAGTTATGCATCATGCATGCACTTCAATCTCCCACTGGGCTTGTCCCTCTGTTTTGGGGGGGTGACTTGCTTACTAGTCATTTGCTACTCTTGAAGGAAATGTGCTCCCCCTCCCGGTTGGCACCTGTGAGTGACAAAACCACAGTCCTGGTGTTCAAAGCACTTCAGATACATTATATACACATAGCTGTCAACTTTTCCCTTTTCTTGCGAAGAATCCTATTTAGAATATGGGAATTTTCCTTTTAAAAAGGGAACAATTGACAGCTATGTATATACATTATTGCGGTGATAGCCAAACTTGGCACTCCCAACTGTTTGGGGACTACAACTCCCATCATCCCTAGCTAACAGGACCAGTGGTCAGGGATGATGGGTATTGTAGTCCCAAAACAGCTGGAGGGCCAAGTTTGGCCATCACTGCATTGTTGTGTTTTGCTCCTCACCATCACAAAGATGTTGGACTGAGGCTGAGAGATAGAGGGACTTGGCCAAGACATTCGTGGCAGGGCGAGTTTCCTAATTTGTAAATCTCTTTACACAATGTGAGATGCACATGACCAAACAAAACACAGGCAATGAGTAGCTCAGCTGCTATTAGGCTTATTAGTTCCAAAGCCGCAGGGTAATTAAAAACTAGAAAGGAAGGATATAACTAAGGTTTACTGGGGTCTCTTTATCTTGAAGGACAGGTGCTCTCTTACTGAATCAACATCACCTCCGCAGGATTCCAGCACCACAGGTGGAATCCAATTAACAGCTGTGGAATCCAATTACTGGCAAAGGGATCTCCAAAACTGAATTATTGCTGTTTCTAATGTGGTGAGATAAAAAGATGCCAAAAATTGTAATTCTGCTATTGCCTCTGACATCAGTACACAACCCAAGCAAGTGGGATCGTGCATACATGCATTAACATGCATACATCTGTAACCAAAAGTCTCCTTGGTAGAAGAAAACCAACTGAAGCTGGTAGGGGCTAGAAAGGAAGGTATACAGTAGGTATTCTGAGCATTTCTCAGCTGCTTTTCATATAACAAAACGTCAAAACCCTTAACAAATAACACACGAAAACAATCGTGAACAAGAGGTAGTAAGAGAGACACAACTCTAGGAAGTCAGTTGCCATCTCCATAGACCTCATGAGATGTGGTGCTGGGCTTCCTGTGCCTTCCTACCCGTTAGTTCTCCAAAGGATATTGCTATGTCCCAATTGCTTTCAAGATGGGCAGATGGACTTTCGCCTCCTGAGAAGATCTGGGTTTGTGGGGAGGGGGCTGTCATCATGTGAGTACAAAAGGGAGGGCAGTGGAGGGAAAGAGGCATGAGACCGAGATGGAATCTCTTGTGAATCTCTGTGGGATAACCAGCCTCATACAACCAACATACCCAAGTCTCATTAACGCATGAAGGGGTTAATGCCATAGAGTAGGCTGTCCTGCCAGGTTTAGCTCACCTTAAGAAGGGCTAGCTAATCAATCCTTTGTTCCCTCCATCTACCTGAGAAGCTCAGCATGTGAGGAGGTCTGAACTGGTTGCTCCAAATTCAGATAGCAAGGCTCTAACATGCCTTTCTTGAGTTCCTACACCAATGAAACTAAGCCACGTTTTCTTGCCTGTGCAACTTTTTCTGAATGCTATACGGAAAAGCACATGAATCTGAACTTTGGAGAGTTCGTAGGTAAACCATTTTAAATTTATGAAACGTATGGTCTTTTCCAATCTAAACTCTGAAAGTCTCAGTACAGCAAGAAATCAAAACCATCTGCATTAGCCTATGAGCAGTTTAATTAGAAAGGTGTACAGGTTTTTGTCATTCATCTACCCCTTCTTGTCTCCTCTGCTCTCCCAGCAAGTCACTATGAACTCTTGCCACAACATGTTGTAGATGGATGTCAACTCTTTATCTTGGAGAAACATCCTATCCTGGCTCTTAGATTGGAGTTTGAAGGAAATCACCCAAACGAAAATGTCTTTGTCAGTCAAACTGACAGTAAAAGGAAGGTTAAATGTTCTTTTTTTCACTTGTTTTGGTTATCAAATGCCCTGTGCTTTAAAAAAATAAAATAACAAGGTTGTGCAATTTGATAGCTGGTGCTCATAGCTAGGTCAATTTCTTAGTATCTACTTTAAAAGCTCCATCTTTGATATGAGATTCTCCTCAGTCACAGCATCAAAGAGCTAGCACTTAAACAATCATAAGACATAATTGTCAGATCATTACCCTTTTCAGCTAAATTATCCTGCATTTAACCATTATTTGATGTCTATGATACAATGGTTTTTGTCAGCTCTCTTTTATTAGTCTCTCAATGGTTCGGTAACTTGGCCACGTAATCTTCAGGAGCGCTGAAGATCGCATGATAACGAATAATTTAATCGCAAGCTAGTTTGGAGACTATGCTCAAGGCTCTTAATATTCCATAATTCCATATATGCCCTGCAAGAGTGCAATAACTGGTAAAAAGTGAACCAATTATCATTCTGCGAATCTCATCTCCTGTTTGAAAAGGAATACTTCTGGATCTTAACCCTGGCATGGCTCCTGGCTCTCACACATTAGTTGTCTATGGTTCAGCTCTGACACACAGTTATTATTGCCTCCCTCTGGCCTAGTCAGTCAGGAATCAGGGGTGAAATTTTCATTTATCAGAAATCACACTAATAAGAGGCTGTTGGATCAGGCAAATGACCCATTTAGTCCTGCATCATATTCTCACAGTGGCCAACTGGATGCCACAAGTAAACTGGCAAGCAGGACTCGGGTACAAGAGCTTTATCTCCATTTAGCATTCCCACAAACCTGCTTGTTTGCTTGCATGTGGGGCTGTGTCAGGGAAATCCTGGCAGTGCTACTGCCCATATATAGTGGATGTTCCACTAGACCTCCACACTCCAATGGACACAGAATGATCCAATGCATACAGGATGGTGTTTTAATTTTTAAGGCACATTTCAGTCCCTTTCATGGACCACCAAGTTGGTTTTGCTCATTTTTATGGTACTTCTTTGTACACAGATGACTATATGTCCATGTGGTCCAGTTCTGTCTATCGTAACTAACTGCAGTTCTCAGTGTACTGGGCAAAAAGCTGGGAATTCAGCTATCTTCTAATTATGGCTCTTCTACCTCAACAAAAGATGGAGTAAAAAGGAGGGAATAGAGAACGTCTGGGGCACCTGAGTCTTATGGGTGTCATTACTGCTACAGCTGACCTTGTGCTTCTCCTATAGAAGGCATGTCCAAAGTTTCGGGGGCCTAATCTGGCCCACCGGTTGGTTTAATCCGGCCCCTGAGGCAGTTTATTTCCTAGGGTAAAATCCTAAAATAAACTCACAACAACTTCAATCCTAAAAGAAGTTCAACAACTTTGGTTGGCCCTTTGGTCGATCCCCACGGCCCTTCACTTCATCAAATCTGGCCCTCTTTGGACACCACCGTCCTATAGAATAATGTTACTGCAAAGACTAAGACGCCTCAATATTTTCACTGTGACTGATGATTAAAGAGGGAAAGTTTCTATTCTCAGAACGCTGCCAGACCTCAAGTGATAAGAACACATCACCTGTAAGCTAAGCCAGCAAGTCTTTGCATGCTCAGAACTCGGGAAGCCAGAAAATGTTCCAAATGTGTTTTTCACTCTGTGTTGGTAACAACAAGCATAATAGCTAATTTGGCTGCCTCTGGATCTCCAGTATGGGGAAAGATCTTGGCAACCTGGAATATTTGGTGAGGGCTGAATACTAACAGGTCGGGTTGGTGTTTCAAGAGGGCGAAGTGGCAGGACACCGTGTGCCTCTGAAAGGAGCTTGTAAACATAGCTGAGCAGTTCCAGGTGCGCTGCGTTTCAACCAAGCCCTCTGAAAACCTATGGCTCTCCTCCAAGTAAACATGAGAAAATTTATTAAGGAAAGCCGTGCAACTGAATTGCTTCCTTCAAAGCTCCCTCCTCTTCTGGCTCACTTCCAATCAGATTTGGGTCTCCCTCTACTTCCTGCTTCAAGTGCCACACATGCCACAACGGCCACACGTACCAGGTACAAATCTAATGCAAGTCCACCCCTTTGGATAGGGAGGCTGTTTCCAAATGGGCAATGCACAAAAGAGAAATGTTATTAATTTGAGGTTCTACGCTGCTTCTCCAAATAGCACAAGGAGACGAACAACAGGCGTTAAAACATGTGGACCTATAGCAAAGTTGTAGAACACATAGGATCAGATTCGGTCCCAAGCATCCTCAATTAAAAAGAGTTCAGGAACCAAAGACCTGGAATCTTGAGAGAGATGTGGCCACTTGGAGAAGACAATACAGTGGTACCTCAGGTTACATGCGCTTCAGGTTACATACGCTTCAGGTTACAGACTCCGCTAACCCAGAAATAGTGCTTCAGGTTAAGAACTTTGCTTCAGGATAAGAACAGAAATCGAGTTCTGGCGGCGCGGCGGCAGCAGGAGGCCCCATTAGCTAAAGTGGTGCTTCAGGTTAAGAACAGTTTCCGGTTAAGAACGGACCTCCGGAACGAATTAAGCACTTAACCCGAGGTACTACTGTACTGACCTTGAGACAGATCAATGGTTCGATATGTTTCAGATGTTGATCATGCAAACAGTCATGCTTAAAATCACTCCAAGTTCAAATTAATTTGTCAGCAGCCATAACATTAAAACAGAAGGATAGCAAAAAATGAGAGGGGTGGTGGTGGACCAACAACAGATCTGCTTGCTCAGCAGACATTTCCTTAACAAGGTGCACCGATGGTTCCCTCTCTTGGACCTCACCCAGGATTTTGAGGCTATTGCAAAACAGACCAGCTCCTTCTTGACATTGAGCTAGCCTACAACAATGGCTCCATGCATAATGCATATCCTACACAGCCACGTTTAGCTGAAGTTATAGGTTTTAAGCTGTTTTTTAAAAATCCAATCCAATATGGATAAACAACATAAATTCAAAATTATGTACATGTTGTGACCTGCACCCGACTCATATATAATGGGCAAGAAATCAATGAATGAATGCTGAAATTTGAATAAGAGTTCTAGAATCTATCACATGCCCAGCTGGAATGGGATCAGTGGCTGTGCTGACTTTTCTGATGCAAAAACTGGCATTTTATACATGTACTGGTGATCTAGTAGCACCTACTCATATAACTCCTCGCTGTTTGCTAATTTTAACCGGGCTGATATAGTGTGGGAAGTCAACTTGAGGCAAGGTCATGTGAGCTGACTTGAGAATGTTCTACTGAAATGTGGAATATGTTCAAATAAAATAAATAAATAAATGTGAACTTGTCCTGATTTTTTAGGATTGCAGCTTCAGTACAGCTGATTGCACATAAAACAAAATGAAGAAAAGAAATGCATATGAGAGAGGTGATAAAATAGAGTTGAAAACAATATTCAAAGATATAAATGCTGTTAACAACTTCTAACGTTTTTAGAGTAAACCTATCTTTCTGTAGTGATGGACAGATATTATGTTTTACACCTGCATACCAAAGTGTGTATACATTCTTAATTTCTTTATCCTCACCCCAAATAATGTTATATATGCTAGGCTGAAAGTGCATTCCTATATGTGCCCAACTGAATTCAATAGTCAATAGACTTATTCCCAAGTAAGCGTGCATAGAACTGTTACTGTTTTGATAAATGAAATCAAGTAAGCTTCATGGCTAAGCAGATATTTATAGCTCAAATCCAACAATGGGATAAGTTGCTGCAACAGATGGACATTTGCACAGGTATACTAAGGTATAGTCTTACTAAGCAACCTTTGGACAGTTATGCTATAAGGCATAATATAAATAAAAGGTATCTGAGTTGATTTGATCTAGACATGTCCCCCTTAAAATGATCCCAGATTTTATATTTTATGTGTCAGGACATATTTCCATACAAAATTGAACTTTTAGAGTGCCCCCAAACCTAAATTTTATATTGTATGGCACATGGCTGGGGAGAAAACCAGCTACACTGGGTATAAATGTGTTCAAATACCGTTTTATTCTTAAGAGGTCTTTTCCCAGTCAGACATCCCTATCCATATCACAAGACCCTCTCCCCAGCCCACAAAACTCAGCTCTCTTTCAGTAATTCTCCAAGCCTGAAACTATGACCACACCTCTAAAATTCTACGGTTCAAGAGGAAACATTTCCAAATTATGCAACTATCAAGACTTTTGAATGATATTGTTGTCACTCTAGATAGTCACCAACGTAGGGGAGATGCAATTGAACAAAATAAAATATAGAAAACGATTACGAGTTTATTAGATATAACATCAAATCATTACCTATCTAAATAGGAAAGATGTTTAAGACAGGACATTCCACTTTCTATTTATGAACGGTCCTGGAAAAACACCCCACAACAAACAAACAAACAAACAAACAAACAAGCAGTTTTACCTTAAAATACTTTTTTACAAACTGATTTTTATACAATTTTTTATATAGATTCAATAAATAATAATAATATGGTTTCTTACCCCACTAGGTTAAATCAGATCTATCCAGTATCTAATAATACTTGCTAGAGTTGTAAATCTTTAAAGGCTGATATTGGACATATATTTTGGACGTGCTCCAAAATAAAATATTTTTTGGACATCTGTATTAAATGAAACAGGAACTATATATTAAGATATACTTTACCAATAGACCCCATAATAGTACTTTTTGGTTACAAGAGAGTACATGTTGCCAGACAGTAGAGAAATAGCAGTGTATTTTTAATCAATGCTCTACAGACAATTAGTTTTTACTGGAGAAAAATAAATGCTCCCACATAAGACGACCAGCTTACACACACACACACACACACACACAAAAGTGGTCTAATGTTGAGAAACATTATTAGGGTAAGGGAGGGTAGGCAGTTTGCTAACTATTTTGTTGAAACCTTGACATCTTTTATCATTTAGTGGCACAACAAATACAGGAGAAAGCTGAGTCACAAATATTGTTGGGAATATTGTAAATATGTTTTGTGTTTTTATTTCCCCGTTACTTAACCTCCCCTCCTTTCTTCCTGCCTTTTATCTTCAGATACATTCTGTATTTTATATTTATGTATTTCCTTGCTAATATTTGCATTTGTGGCTCATTTGATTAATTATTTAATTGCTCTACCACTTAATATCTCTAAGCCGTGTAAATAAAATAAAAAGGCAGAGAATGTGGCAACGTAACTGCGGACAAAGTAAGGTCGACACACTCTTTTACACTATACAAGCCCAAGTGAGACTGTAGCACCGCAGCAATCAAAAGGGAACGCCACAGCTCATTTCCTCCATGCGCTTCCATCAATGGAAAATTTGGCACCCCAGTCTAATCTGTGAGCTTTGGAGCAATGCACCCATGAACCATCCCTCAATCTCCCCTACCCAGAACAAAACGTTTGGGAACAAGTTGATGCATTCCTTTCTCGGAAGCTGTTGTGCCATAATACCACCACCTGCAATGGGTAGGATTAGCATTTCATGTAGGCCTACTGTTTTCATAATCTTCATTACGGGAAAATAAAGCACTCAGCCTTCACAGTGTTTTTAATTAACAGAGAAATGGAAAATCACAAAGGAGAAGAAGTGCCAACTATGATCGACGGTACATATCTCATGCCAGTTCCTTGACTCGGATAGAGTAACTCCACTTAAAAAAAGCTGTGATTTCCATTCAATACTACTGATTTATTTTTATTTTTTAAAAAAGATAGAGGGTGAGATTTGGTGAGCAAGACTGTGATCCCCCCCCCCAAAAAAAATTAGTTCATAATACAGCCACTCAGTGTTGGCTAAAAAAGTATTGGAGCAGTTTCTGAAGATTAGTTGGGGTTCCCATTTAGAAAGATGTACGTACCTGTTTATATGTTAAAGAGTCTGGCAATCTTGTTTGTAGGCGAGGAGATTTATGAGAATGCAAATTGGGAATTTCCCCTTGTTTACTGGCCCTGGTGGAGTGCTGAGCAGCTGTTAGCTATTCCCACTGCAGCTGGGATCATGGCTGCCATATCTAGGTAAAGGTAAAGGGACGCGGGTGGCGCTGTGGGTTAAACCACAGAGCCTAGGACTTGCCGATCAGAAGGTCGGCGGTTTGAATCCCCACGACGGGGTGAGCTCCCGTTGCTCGGTCCCTGCTCCTGCCAACCTAGCAGTTCAAAAGCACGTCAAAGTGCAAGTAGATCAATTGGTACCACTCCGGTGGGAAGGTAAACGGCATTTCCGTGCGCTGCTCTGGTTCGTCAGAAGCAGCTTAGTCATGTTAGCCACATGACCTGGAAGCTGTATGCCGGCTCCCTCGGCCAATAAAGCGAGATGAGCACCACAACCCCAGAGTCGGTCACAACTGGACCTAATAGTCAGGGGTCCCTTTTTAAAGACCACTGCACGTTTAAGTCCAGTCAGAGGCAACTTTGTGGTGCTCATCTCTCCTCAGGCTGAGGGAGCCAGCATTTGACCACAGACAGCTTTTTGGGTAATGTAGCCAGCATGACTAAACCACTTTTGGCGCAATAAATACTGTGATGGAAGCCAGAACGCATGGAAACACTGTATACTTTCCTGTCACAGCGGTGCCTATTTATCTACTTGCACTGGTGTGCTTTCGAACTGCTAGGCTGGCAGAAGCTGGGACAGAGCAACGGGAGCTCACCCTGTTGCAGGGATTCGAACCGCCAACCTTCGGATCGGCAAACCCAAGAGGCTCAGTGGTTTAGACCTGCGTCCCTGCTGCCACATCTATGAAACACCAACAGAAAGTGCAGGAGGGGATGGTAAGGAGGAAGAATCAGGACGGAGATGAGGAGAGGGGAGCAGACAAGAGCTGGTTCTTTATCCAGATCAGCAGAATACCTGCTCTTTGGAAATGTGGAATCAACAAGAATAGGGAAATGATAAAAACAAAGAGAAGGAAGATCTAGGCTCCTCCATCAACGTTGAAGTCTTTGCTATATGATCCATCTTAAAAGAGAGTGGAATGTAATACTGTTATTATAGTGACTACCCATTCAACTGAATTGCACCAAGAAGGTGTCATGTGAAACCTTGTGGTTTCTAAGCAAATCCATGGTTTAATTTAACAACGTTGCTCATGGGTTTCAAACTTCTTGATGCCAGTAGCTGATCTGCTATGATGCCAGAGGAGAATAAGGCCAGCAAAACTGCCATGCCTCTGCGTCATCAGAGGAGCTAAACCAAAGGCTATCAAACAGACATGACCCCATTCCCCCTACTCATGCCCACTCAGAAACAAAGCAAGGAGACAATCTGGAGTACAGGAAAAACAGGACTAAGCCAGTAGAGAAAGAGGACCCAGGGGAGAACCTACAGTGAACCATTCTCCATACCTTAATCTCTGAGTCTCATGTTCATCTTTTTCTCACGACCAACCATTAAAGCCTTTCACGGTTAGAAGCTTTGTGCTTCAAAGAATATTATTCCCAACAATGATGGGTAGAAACTTGCTCGAGATTCTTACTGTCAACTTCTGGGAAGGAGAGTAATGATATGCAGTATCAGCTTCCTGGACGTACCAGAGTAACCTTCATGGTTTACTGAGAGATTATGATGTTTGAGAAAGGTCTCCAGTAAATTGCCACGTCTGTCTTCACTGTGTGGAGTATCCTGTTTGCAGGCCCTTGCCCTTTTAAAAGACTGGATACCAGAGTACCCATTGGGGAAACTATTTTAACGCTACTGTTTAGGGAAACCTAACAATAGTACATAACCTGAAATGAGGCACACATGGTTTGTAAACAAGATATCAAACCCATATAGCAACCAACAGATAGATCTCCTGATATGTCAGCTGTACTAAATTGAACCAATTTAACTGAGATATTTATTTACTAGATTTTATAGACCACCCTTCATCAAAAGATCTCACAGTACAGTGTTACAAAGTACAAACAAAATGGACAGAAGAATAGGAAGGAAAACAAGTTTGTATGAAAGCAAATGTTGTTTTGCACAATTCCACAATTCTACCTCCACCAACTGGAGTGGAGAGGTTGAGGCCCTCACATCAGGTCCACCATTTGTAGAGTATAAAGTAGGGAACAGGTATGTATTTCCAATGTGATTATTGTTCAGGACTTTATCCGTGGACATTCAACAAGTTTCATACATTGAGTGACTATTAAAAAGGCCTCTGTACTGGGTAGAAATACCAAAGCCTTTTGCTTGGCTAGAGTACTGGGGGATGACTGATTTGTACTGATAAAGCAACGAGAGCTACTGTGATTATTTGTTTGTGTCTCAGAATAAATGATCTCTACACGAACAGCTGTTTTCTTCTCTTTTTCTTTTTGCAATTTAGTCTTCAATATAAGCAAGCAAGCCTTTCACCCTTGCTAAAAAATAGTCTCTCTCCCTATTTAAGTGTTCTAACAAGACACTAATATAGCTCATCAGTCCTGCTGCCAAGTGCCCCCATTTTCCATGAGGCCTTAAGGACTCATCCCATTTTGGGTGTGAGAACATTAGAGTGCTTTGCTGAGGGAAAAGGAGGGCATCAAAACTGAGATAGTGATAAGACCCTGACCAGTGGCATAGCGTGGGTTGTCAGCACCCAGGGCAAAGCAAGTAATTTGTGCCCCCTAACCCGTGGATTTGCGCCCCCTAACCCTAACCCCCAGATGTTGCGCCCGGTGCGCCTGGCCCCCCCTGCACCCCCACGCTACGCCACTGACCCTGACCACATAGTATCTCACGCTATGGCAGGGGTGTCCATACTTTTTTCAAAGAGGGCCAGATTTCCAGATTTGATGAAGTGAACATGCGTGAGGGCCGACCAAATGGCCGACCAGCGGGACGGATTAGGCCCCCGAAATGGACTTTGGACATACCACCCCCAACTTTTTACAGATTCCTAGCACCGTGAATATAAGACAATGCACTTTGATTTAGGCAAAATACACTCTGCAGTGCTGTTACCCTACCTCTCAGATTAGTGTTAAAACCAGACTACACATTACACTCATCCTGTGAAAAGCAGCCAGACTTTTTTTTGTGTGTGTGCTTGACATTATACTGAGAGAAAGAAGGAACTGCTAATAGGCTCCTTCTCTGCTTATCTCGCTCTGCTAATTTCTCCTGCTTCTCAATTGCTGGGAAAATTAGCCAGGTGAGATAACAAGAGAAAAAAGCCTGTCAGTCAGCAGCAAGTCCTGCATTAAGCATTTATCCCTGATGCTAGTTTACTACATGCGGGGGGGGGGGGGAGAGTATTGCATCTCCTTACTGTGTGGAACGTGCATTTGAAGGTTTGACACCCCCCACCCCAATCTGTACTCTGAAGTGTTACAGGATTCTACCACTTAAAAATTGACTCCCTGTTACAAAATAAAACAACTCTTAAACACAAAAATAGAAGCTTTCACAAAGAATGATTGCTAGTTCTCAGAGCTGCAGAGATAAGTCTGAAAGCATTGCAAAAATAATGCAAAAGTACCGGAATCAATAAATTTGCTTCTTAAGTCCCACAATGTCTATTTCCACTTTTCAAGATTTTTTTTCATGGGCCATGTGCTTTATGTAACAGAGAAGGCACCAAATTACATTTACTGAGGGTGTTTCATGTGCTGCAAAACACTGTTCTTCAACCTGATCTAAGGTGGGTCTTGGCCTGACCCAAGGTGGATTGCAACAGGAACGCTCCCACCATGCAAATAAATGGTGAAAGATTAAGAAATGGGTCTGCAAAATGCATGTTTGAGTTAAAAGTGGATCAGATAGGGTTGGAGATACATTCTCCTACTTAAGTTTTCTCCCCAATTCTAGTGAATGAATTTCTAAGGTAACTGTCAAATAAACACAGCATGCCCAATTAGTTTAACTTTTGCACCTTTTGTGTTACATAGTGGAGTCATTAAAATGAAATGCAAATATCATTAATGGTTAACTGCTGGCAACACACATGTAGCATATAATGGTTAAGGAACTGAGCTGAAGCCCCCAATCTGAACCCCATCTCTGCCCTAAACTCATTAAGTTACTTCCTTTCTTCCACAGAATGCTCCCTCTCTCAGCCTCAGAGTTTCCATTAGCAATATGAGGATAATACTCAGCCTACAAGGCTGTTGTGGGGATTGAGACAAGAGAATGCCTCTGCATAGTAATGCAAATATTTTCAATTACTGTTACTACTACATCTGAAAATGCCTCCTAAGCTTAACTCATGATACATTTCCACTATAGCCTTCAGTACCGGACAGGTAGCTCTGATCCTTGACTGAGCCTATGAAAAGTAGCACACATACTTTGAGAAGGCTATTCTTTTACAGCTTATTTTTGGCATTGGAGAGACAATTACTTAGTAAACCAACTAAGCATATTTAAAACGGAGGAGGCGAGGACTGTAGCCCCTAGCAAAGCAGAAAGCTTACAGCACAGACATGCTTATATTTACAAGTCTAATCAGACACACTATTTGGATTTCTAATGAAGAGCAGTCAAATATCTTGAAATCAAAGAGAGACTTACGATCAGGAAAGTGGCAAACTCGGTCAGTTGTTGACAGTGAGATTGTTCCGCAGACACTGTCCTCAACGGTTTCTCCAAAGCTGGGCTAAATTTCCAAAGGAAAGGAAAGCTCCCTATACATTTGGCCACTTTTGTAAATGCTAATAGAAACTTGGCACATTTTCTACCAGCAACAATTACTCTCCTTTTTCTTGCAGATAATTAAAAGTTTTGGGAAGAGGCATGTCACTCTTCTAATTTCAGAAACCTGTGATCCTTGGCCAACCAAAAATGTTGAGAGTTATGCAACACAGTTCATTGGGGCTGCATCAGTCTGGATTTCAGTGCCTCCGTAATACATAGGCGTCTTTAGAAGCCACTAAATGTCAAATGGCGATAATATAAGATAGAGGGAGATGAAAGGTTAATGTTTATTTTGCTTAGATGATGATGATAGAAATAAAGGGGATAAGATAGGAAAGCAGTTATAAGAGAAAGAAATGAATGTGAAAGGACCAGGAGGAGAAATCAAATAAACTGACATTTTTTTGGGGGGTAAGGTACACAGGTTGAGTATGAAAGGAGGAAGAAATTGCAGGTATTTAATGGGTAAAAATACTTTGAGAGGCATGTGAAAAGTGGAAAGGGGGAAATATAGAAGAAAAGCCTTCCCTACTTAAGAGCCTCTGGTTCAGCAAATTCTGCCTAAAATGTGGAGGCTGAGCCACAGTATCTCCAGAGCAAATGTCCGTACTCAGCTTGAGGGAAGTTGAGCTTTGGAACTGCTTGCCACAAGAAAAATGCTGCCGCAAAGAATTTATCAGTGTCTAAAGATGGGTTAGGAATCAGTAGAAAGTGATGTCAGTAACTGCCAGCTGCTTAGGCCAAACTCTGCCCCTAAGCATCATATTTTGTGGCTAACTCTGTCCTAAGGTGAGTTCAAGATGAGACAGAAACCTTGTGGGGAGCAGAATTTTGTGACTTGTGAGCCTCAGTAGCTTTCTGTCACCTCATGGGCCCTGGGGACGGAAAGTTTGAGAATCCCTGGTTCAGAACAAAGGTGACAAAGGTTTTTTTTTATAATATACTGTACTGACTGAAACTGACAAAAGATTCAAGGCAGACCAAAGGAAGGTTTGCTTGCAGAAGATATAGAAATGGTCATTAGCTTAAAAGAGAATTACTCAAAATCAGGCAGTGGGCGGGGGCGTCTATCAATGGCAATATACCTCTCGGTATCCGTTGCGAAGGAGGGACAGTGGGAGAGATAGGGGAAGGGGCTAGAAAAGTTGCCCTAAACATAGTCTGCCTCCCTTTCCCCCTGACTGGATTACCACACCCAGTGGGGTCACCACCAAGTAGTCGTAAAAGACAAATGAACTTTGGAACATTGAATATACGGACTTTGTCAGATAACACAAGACAGCGAGTGTCCTGAACGCAGAACTGCCATCATTGCAAGAGAGCTGTGACATTTTAACATTGATATTGCAGCGCTTCAAGAGACTCGAAGAGCAGGTGAGGGACAACTGAAGGAAGAAAAAGCAGGCTAAGGCTACACATTCTTCTGGAAAGGTCTATAAACACTGACAACTGGGAAACACTGGCCTGCGAGCGCTCCAGTCGGAGAACAGCCTTTACCAAAGGTGTCATGGGCTTTGAAGACACTCAAACTCAGGACGCAAGGGAGAAACGTGCTAGGAGGAAGGCACGCTTGGCAAATCCACACCGTGATCAGCTCCTGCCCGGAAACCAATGTCCCCACTTTGGAAGGACGTGTGGATCCAGAATTGGCCTCCACAGTCACTCACAGACTCATTGTTAAAACCGTGTTTATGGAAGACAATCTTACTCAGCTATGAGTGATCGCCAAAGAAGAAGCAGCCTTCATGTCTGGCTGGTGGCCTTCCCAGAGGCATCTAGCTGGGCACTGTAAGAAATACAATACCAGACTAGATGCAGCCTCAGTATGATCCAGCAGGGATCTCCTTATGTTCTAAAGTAGATAGGCAAACAGCTCTCAGAAGCTACCGTCCTTGAAGATCACCAGCAGTCTGGCAAGTGGATCTACCTTACGATTGTACTAGGAGATTTGGTCAGTACTTTTTAAACCTGGGCCATTTTATACAATCAGTGGAATTGTCTCTCTTGGAGGATATCACTTCAGGCTGCAGATGGGGAGATTAATCCCCCAATTTATTGCTGATCCTACTGACTATATAGTGTTGGGGATAAGCAGTGTCCAGTGCACAGCGGAATGATGAGAAGCACGTGCCAACATGCTCTATACTACTTTATTTACAGTTCAAAGCTGGTAAGTTACAGAAAAACATCTTCCCTCTGCCGGAGCAGAGAAAGCATCATCTCTCCTCAAAAGCACGGAGAGAATCACAAACTGAAACTGCAAAGAACAGTGAAAAACAGGAAACCAGTGTACGTCATATCCAGTCTCCTATTCCCGTGGGAAAACCTCCAACAGTACAGACTCTGTGGAATGTAAACAACCTGTCTCGTGACAAGCACTTCGCTGCACAGAGAAGAAAGCAGAAACCAACATCCTCCCCCTTTCTGTGAACATCTCTGGGCAGCGTGTTCGTACAATATCAGTACAAACCCAACTTCTGCACATAGGTACAGTGTTGATCCCTTGATACAATCTTGGACAATACATCAGCAGGAATTTCATTACCTGGCATATAGGACACCGTTACGAGTCCCTTCTGAATACGTTCCCTAGCATGTTGCAACTTCAATTGCAAGTGCTTCGTGCTTTGCTTACAACCTTCAGAATTCAGCAAAGCCAAACATGCTTTGTTGTCCTGGTAAACCTGGATTGGACATTTGACAGGAATTTTCATGTCTTTGCACAATTGTAACAACCATTCACAATCCTTAAGTGAATAAGACAGTGCATTCAGTTCAGCTTCACAAGTACTTAAGCTAACTGTTGTTTGCTTCTTGCATGACCAATCAAATAGACCCTGATCGTACTTATAGCAAACTCCAGACGTACTTTTCCTGTCTGTAGTGTCACTTCCAAAACTTGCATCTGCAAATATCTCAAGACCACCAGACTTCTGATTGTTAAACCTCAGTCTGTAATGCATAGTGCCTTTCAAATACCGCGCTATGCGTTTCAGAGCTTTCCAATCCTTAACAGTAGGATTGTTGACTTGTCTGCTTAGCAAATTACAGCTAACAGCAATGTCTGGTCTTGAACATCTGGCAATGAAGTTTAGCTTGCCTAGCACACTTCTGTACAGTGTAGTGTCAGAAAATGCTTCTTCAGTGTCGTCTACCTGATAACCTGTTGTCATCGGTGTGTCCACAGGGTTAGCATCCATCAGGTTTAGTTTGCTTAACACATCAGCAATTTTCCGTGACTGGTGTACTAGAATGTTACCATCTTGATCTCTCTCTATTTCCAGAGATAGGTAGTTGTTTACCTCACCAAGATCTTTCATGTCAAAGTGCTCTTTCAGTTGAGCTAGGGCGTTATTGTACATTGTGACATCTTTCCAAAAGAATAAAAGATTATCAACATAAAACAAACAATACAGTTTCTTTTGCCCCTCCTCTTTGACAAACACACATGGATCAGCTTTCCCTTGCTGAAAACCTAGAGAAAACAATACTTCAGTGAGTTTTGTGTGCCAACACCGTGCACTTTGTTTGAGACCATAAAGGGACTTTTTCAGAGCACAAACAAATCCCTGTTTTACCTGTACGCCATCAGGTGGAAGCATATAAAGTGATTCATTTAGAGATCCGTACAGAAAAGCTGTATTCACATCATGGTGACTAATGAGTAGATTTTCTTCTGTAGCTAGCTTGAGCATAAGCCTAATGCTCTCATACCTCACTGTGGGTGAGTAGGTTTCGTGATAGTCTTCACCTGGTACCTGAGCAAATCCTCTGGCTACCAATCTGGCTTTGTGTCTGACTATTTTGCCATTTTGATCAGTCTTCGCTTTGAAGACCCATTTGCTTCCAAGCAATTTCATTCCTGGAACTATTGGAACTAGGTCCCATGTTTTGTTCCTTTCCAAGGAATCAAGCTCAGCCTTCATGGCATTTAACCATGGCTCAGCTTCCTTTGAATCCAAATCCTGGATTTCTTGGAAACTTGAAGGTTCAAAAACCTTCTTGGAGCTTTTAACAGCTGTTACTGCAATCTTGGCAAACTCATCAGCAAATCTCTTTGGAGGTCTGCCTTTTGTGGCTCTCTGTGACCTACGAATTAGCCTTAAGTCTTCAACACTCTCCTCTTCCTTCTTGGGAGAAAAACGACCTATTGTGAACAATGGTTCCTCCAATTCTTGATCAGAACTTTCAGAGGGTCGCATAGAGGCTTTCGCACTCTTGAAATCCTCTGAATCACCCGATTCAGTTTCAGACTCAGAATCAGAACCTTCATCAGTGGGTGTGGGTTGTTGTGGTTGCTTTTGACTATCCTCAGTCTCATCACTGTCATCAGGATAACATTGGAAAATTCCCACATTCTCCCCCCACTTTGCATTGTACTCAACACTTCTTGTGGGCTTAATTTCCTTAGAGTCAGTCATCATTATTCTGTAAGACCCTTTCTGATAACCTAGAAAGATACCATGCAATCCACGCTTGTCTAACTTGGAGTTTTGTGGTGAGTGAACCCACATGTCCGAACCAAAAATTTTCATGTGTTTGATGTATGGCTTCTTGCCAAACATCTTCTCATAGGGGGTACAACCAATCGCTGAAGATAACCTGCGATTATAACTGTAAGTGAAACATGAGAGAGCTTCGGCCCAATAACTCTCTGGAAGATTTGCATCATGCAGCAAGGTTTTTAACCCTTGAAGCAATGTTTGATTTGCCCGTTCCGCAAGTCCATTCTGCCATGGCGAGCGAGGACTAGACAAATCATGTTGAATTCCTTTCTCAGCCAGAAAAGCTTCAAACTGCTGAGAAGTGAATTCTCCCCCCCGGTCAGTGAAAAGAATCTTTATCTTCTTATCATGCACATTTCCCAACCAAGCACAGAATTCCTTGAACCTAGGAAAAGCCTCTGATTTCTGCTTGAGATTGTACACAAAAATATACCTGGAAAATGCATCAAGGAGAACCATGAAGTACCTATTTCCACCCAAAGAGGGCGCTAGTGGCCCAACCAAATCAGCATGAATAATTTGGTATGGTTCTGTAGCTTGCCTACTAGACACCTTACCTTTCGCAGCCATTTTCACCTTGTTTGCTGCGCATGCCTTGCACTTCATGTGGTACCTGCAGGGTTTAATAGTCATACCTTCAACCAAGGCAGGCATTTTAGATACTGCCTCAAAATGCAAATGACCAAATTTCCTGTGAAAATCGTGAATACATTCTGCATGCAAACTTTTGTTAGAACCTGCAATGCAACAAGTGTCATCCTGCACAACATCATCATAATACAAAAGAAACAAACGACCAACAAATTCAGCATACAATTGATAATCATTTTTCTTGGTGATGATGCATCTATTGTTTTTAAAGGAAACGTCAATCTTCTTCTCAATCAGCTGTCCAACGCTGAGCAGATTATGTTTGGCGTCCGGCACATAAAGCACATCCTGTATCGATAAGTCCAAACTGTGAAGAACAACAGTTCCGTAGCCTTTACTGGGAATGGTGTGGTCATCCGCCTGGTGAATCGCACCTTCCTGCGGTGTAAAAGACACGAACAGTCTCTTATCGTTGCACATGTGATGCGTTGCCGCTGAATCAACAACGAAGAAAGATCTAGACGTCTTCTGGACCTCTGCAACCTCTGCAACCTTTGGAGCGTAGCGTGAGACCATTGCCTTGTGCTGCGTTGTCCTGGACACCGGACCTTTGCCTTTGCTCTGGCCTTTTCCACACGATGAGCTTCCACTGCGCTGCTCTGTCTTGGCCCTGGGATATTTGCATTCCCTCTTCATATGGCCTAGACTTCCACACGAGTAGCATTTCACTGCCTTCAAAGCTTTGGCGCCATCTGGTGGTTCCACTGCACTATGAGATGACGTCTGTGAAGACTCCCCCTTGTTGATGCAGCTAGCACCCCGCCGATCTGCTTCATTCTGAATCATGGCAGTATCACAAGCTACTGTGAGTTGAGCATTTGGCTGATCAGTGGTATCAAATTCCCCACTTGCTTCATCCAGCCTTCTGCAGCTAGCCATCATGACTCTGGCATTTGCCTCTTGCGTCATCTATGCTGCTTTAAATCAAGCTGCTGTATACATGCTGCTTCTGTGTACAGCTGCTTCAATCCAAAAGCAAAATCAAAACAGCCTCTGCTATGCCTGTGTTGCTCTTCTGCTTAACTGCAGCTGCTTCAAACTGCATTCCAAAAGCAAGTTCTAAAGCGAAAGTCCCCAAGTGCTTTCTCTATGTTGCCCTTTAATTCTTGCTGCGTCACATCTGCAGCTGCTGTGAAACAACAGCACTTCTAAAAGTTACTTTTGATTTCCCCCAGCATAGGAAATCCTTTTCTTTTAGCCTTTTGCCTGTGCCACGACAAAAAAACCGGCTATTAAAAGTTCAAAGTCCAGCCATAAAGCCATTAATTAGAAGCTGGCAGGCTTCCCGGAGCAGTAGCACATACCTTCATCAATCATTTTGACGCGCAGAGCAGATACCGTTCCGATCTGTCCCTCTGCCGCTGTTCCGATCCTCTGCCGGCACTTCGTTTCTTGCTCCTTTGTTCCTTTGCCAGGAGCCCGACTTCTGAAGTCCATTCTCAAAACACTGCGTTTTTCTGGGCCCGGAACCAAATGTTGGGGATAAGCAGTGTCCAGTGCACAGCGGAATGATGAGAAGCACGTGCCAACATGCTCTATACTACTTTATTTACAGTTCAAAGCTGGTAAGTTACAGAAAAACATCTTCCCTCTGCCGGAGCAGAGAAAGCATCATCTCTCCTCAAAAGCACGGAGAGAATCACAAACTGAAACTGCAAAGAACAGTGAAAAACAGGAAACCAGTGTACGTCATATCCAGTCTCCTATTCCCGTGGGAAAACCTCCAACAGTACAGACTCTGTGGAATGTAAACAACCTGTCTCGTGACAAGCACTTCGCTGCACAGAGAAGAAAGCAGAAACCAACATATAGCCAGCCTCCTCCCCAGTGCTTGCTTCAACACAACTGCTACAGTCCCCACTGAGAGGGCTTGCGGTGGAAATGAAGGCAAAGTGGGAGTAGGATGGCTCAAGCAAGGTTAGTTTAGGGGTGCAGATGGCCCCAGAAGCTAGGAATGCTAACCTCAGCAACTCATAATGTTCACCACTGTTGTAAACAAAATCTGCCCTTCTCGCCTTATGGGGTATCCAAGAGCCCGTATAAAGTCCTTAAGTGGGTTCCCTATCGGCAGGAGAAAATAACAAAGGCCAACCAGAGAATAGTGAGAAGCAAAGCAGCTAGTAAGCCTGATCTTTATTAAAGCTGTTGCAACAGGGTACTCCCCTCACACGCAGGAGGACCCAAAACCAAGGTGTGCCTGCCCTTATATAGACATTTTGTTCCCTGCCCTGGAGCTCAAGACCACCCCTCCATACATCATACATACATCACAGAAGGGGTGTAACCCAAGACCACAAACATCATACCTACAACACAAAAAAAGCGGTCTACAACAGAAATTTGAATGCTGTTGTTTTTCCTGTCTGCCAGGTTATCGGATAATGGCTTATCTGATTGCCTTTCCTGGTAGTCTGGCCATTCCTTTGAGATGGTGATTTCTCAATTCCTGAGACAATGGGAAGGTTTCCTCACCTCCTCCCTCCCTGCAGAGAAAACATTTGGTCAGTTTGGGAGTCAAAATGGTTTCAGGACTTCCTGTGCTGCTCCAGATATGCAGTCAGCATATCTATGTAGGTGCTTGGTTGGTCCATTTATAAACATTTATTATATATATAAGACCTTAATTTTTTTATAACACCACAAATACAACTCCCCAAGTAGTTCTTCAGCTCAGACTCAAGACCTTTAATCCAAGCCAGAGAAGAACTCCCGTCCTCCCACCTTGTTGCTGTTACGTCACTAATCACAGGAGGTAGAAAAAGAGGGCAATGTCTCTCTTCTGCCCCTCTCTTCCTGATGCCTGATTTGCTGCTATACCTATACTCCCTACCCAGATGCCAAAAAGTGGAGGGAGAGAAACCGCTCCTTCCTCTTGTAACGGCAAGGTAAATGGGTGGGTGAGAGAGAAAGGGAATAAAGGTTGGAGACTTGCAGGTGCGGGGGTGAGAGGTGAGTGAAGACAGAGTTTGGAGATTTATGGGGGAACTGGGCGTAGTATGACTAAAATTTGCTAGCTATTTCCTGGTTAGGGGCTCGTTCCTCACTAGCTAGGGGTGGCTTGGGCAAAGTGAAGTTGGAACAGTTCAGGAAATGCCTTGCTGAAGAAATGGGTCTTCAGGTGGGATGAAAGAAGAAAAATCATTCCTACAGCTGCGGAGCAACGCATCTCAATGTAAACACCTTTACAAAAAGAAAATGGGCACAAAAGCACACACAGGCTAAATAATCTGTGTACGATTCTCCCAGACGATGGGCTTTTGAAACAATTATTTTAGTTGGGTCACCGACATTTTTTTTAATGATGCGAGTCATTCGTTGAACTGGATGAAATGGGAGGGTAGCAGACAAATGTCAGGGCTCACAAAGGCCGGGCTGTACATTCCCCCCCCCCCACCGCCATCAAAAGTAAACCATCAGCTGGAATGACACACTCTTTTGGCAGCTATGATAAGAGAAGCTGCCCAAGGACAACTGTGTTCAGACAGAAAAATTATCTCGTTCCACAATCATTCTGTAAAAGAAAAGAACTACGAGGTTCCTGCCTAAATTGAAATTCGAAGGACCACATTTGTCCCTAGGCACTCATCATCATAAAGAATGGAGGCCAGCTGTATAGGGAGGGGGAAGAGATTTTCTTGCAGGTGGTATTTTCTTTCTTTCTTTTTCTTTTTTCTCTTTGCACCTGCAGAATGAATTCCAGTGACACATCAGGATATTGTTCCCTCTCTCCAATTTGGTCACACAACCGAGGCGTACAGAGAAACATTCACCCAGACAAGGGGTCTGCAACCCGCGGCTCCGGAGCCGCATGTGGCTCTTTTACACCTTTGCCGCGGCTCTGGGGCGGATACTAGCGAGGGGAGGAGGCGCATTGTGCGCCCCGACACTCCCCACTGTGGCGGGCGCTGTACTGGCTGTGACGTCGCCTGGGGGTGGTGCGTGCATTAGTCACGCACCGTCCCGACGTCACCTTCCCTCCCACCTGCCCGCTACATTGTAAGGGGCATGTACGCTGGTCACTGCATTGAAAGGGGGCATGTACGCTGGTCACTGTTTTGAAGGGGAGTGAAGAACACACACACAAAAAAAGGTAACTTGTTAATTTAACATTTATTTCTATGAGGAGGAGTAATTCTGAGGGGTCAAACAAAGAAATAATAAAAAAGTGACAAAAAAGATATTTTTATAATGAGGAGTTTTGCGGCTCCCAGTTTTTTTCCCCTTCGGAAACGGGTCCAAGTGGCTCTTTTTGTCTTAAAGGTTGCAGACCCCTGACCCAGATGATCACTTCCAGTACCACCATATATGACAAATATGCACCACCGCAGGGCTGAGTTTGGATGCGGAAAGTCGACATCTAAACTCCATGCTCAGCTGTGAAGGTCATGGGTCAGCATTAAGCAAGCCACCCTTTCTCAGTACGACCTACCTTTCAGGGTTGGTGTGAGACGAAAACGCTGCCTTGGAGGAAGGGTGGGACACAAAATGCAAGAAATAGTAATATTTTATAATTTATTAATTACATTTGTTTTTACCCTGCCCTTCCTCCAAAGGGTAGTGTATTTAAGAATTGCCAGCAACGCCCCTGTGACTCTGGAGAAATAGAAACAATAGAGCATGTGCTTGTCCAGTGCCTATATTATAGAGGCATCCATATTAGCCTCATCTCCCAACTACTCCGGGACACGGGTGGCGCTGTGGTCTAAACCAGTGTTTCCCAACCTTGTGCCTCCAGCTGTTTTTGAACTACAATTCCCATCATCCCTGACCACTGGTCTTGCTAGCTAGGGATGATGGGAGTTGTAGGCCAAAAACATCTGGAGGCACAAGGTTGGGAAACACTGGTCTAAACCACAGTGCCTAGGGCTTGCCGATCAGAAGGTCGGCAGTTCGAATCCCCGTGAAGGGGGGAGCTCCTGTTGTTCGGTCTCTGCTCCTGGCTGCCTAACAGGTCAAAAGCACGTCAAAGTGCAAGTAGATAAATAGGTACCACTCCAGCGGGAAGGTAAACGGTGTTTCCGTGCGCTGCTCAGGTTCGCCAGAAGCGGCTTTGTCATGCTGACCATATGACCCAGAACCTGTCTGCAGACAAACGCCGGCTCCCTCGGCCTATAGAGTGAGATGAGCACTGCAACCCCAGAGTTGTCTGCGACTGGACCTAACGGTCAGGGGTAGCTTTACCTTTACCCCACTACTCCATAAGTACCCAGGGCGCACAGGACAATTCTATACCTCCCTGTTGCCCTGTTTAGGGAAGCTTTTAATATTTGATGAATTATTGTATTTTAATATTTTGCTGGAAGCCACCCAGGGTGGCTGGGGAAACCCAGCCAGATGGGCGGGGTATAAAAATATATTATTATTATTGCTATTATTATTATTATTATTTACATACCAACCCTGCTACAACATACAATGTTGCCAGATTCTGCACAGGAGCGTTCAAAATTTGTCAGATGATGACCTGTGCCACAAACGAGATTTAATGAACACTCACATCAGAGTGCTCTCTAAATTGATTGCCATAGCCTTTTATATATTAGTCTTTTATGTTCTTCCACATCCATTTAATGCTCCTAACCCTTCTTTTAGATTCTTTCAGTTTCTTTTAGACTTACAGTCCTTTAGATATACCTTTTGTTTTAATACTTTTTAGCTTTCCAAAAGGTTTTATAGATTCTAAATGACTGTACCCCACCCTACTTATGCTGGTCTATGGCTGTAATAAAAATTTGCTTGCTTAATAAGAATGGCCACATTTTACCTTACAAAAATCCTCTGAGGCAGAGGATTGTGGAGAGACACTGACTGAAATAAGGCTACCCATAAAGATTCATGTTTGAGGAGGGACATGGCCCCTGTGGTCTACTCTAGCAACTATAGCCTATTGACTTTTTTAATAAGCATTGCCATTTTAAGTATGTACAAGAACATGCACATGAAATTAAGTGGGCACCTCCACTTAACTCCCCAGCCCTCTGTTGTTTACCCCATGTCAAATTTTAGACAGCAACCCCCTCATAGCAGGGGCCTGAAACTAGAACCTGGATGCTGTGTTCACAATTTTCCTCCCTCTCTGGACCAGGCACCAAGGTAGACAGCTATTGGCACTTTAGATTCAAAGTGAACCAGTCCCTGAAACATAGATGGGGAGAATGTGTGTTGGGGATTGTGGATGCAGAATGTTCCTGAATTTTCTCAAAGCTTTTCTGTACATGCTCAGAAACAGCTGGGCTGTGTTTATCAGAGTTATGTGAGACTCAAGATAAAAATGCTCAGAGTAGGAGATAAAGATCCCGCCACTGAGCGGTTCTGTATTCCTTCTATCTTTCGTCTTCTGTACAGTCTATCTGTGTTTTTGCCTCTGTAAGTGGACATGCTCTTTTGAGTGAAGTTTTGTGCCTTGCCTGGGGATCCAGGAAGAATATTGGACTTTGTGACCATTTTATGCTCTAAGAACCTCAGTAGAATATTAAAGAATAATTTTTGCTGCCCCCCCTCTCTCTCTGTGTGTGTGTATGTGTGTGTTTTCTTACATTGGAACACTCCATGGGCCTTCACACGACTGCTATTTTTGCCCATGCCCTGATGTGCTGTTTTCAGGCATGGAGCCAGGGGGTGACTGGTTTTGGTCACCAGCCCTGACAATGTGGCCCTCTGGACATTGTTGGACCACAACTCCCACCAGCCCCTGCCTACGTAGCCAAAGGTACAGGGATGGTGGGAGTTAAGCCTAAGAACACATTGAGAGCCAGTGTGGTATAGTGGTTAAGAGCGGTAGTCTCGTAATCTGGGGAACCGGGTTCAACGTTTCCACTCCTCCACATGCAGCTGCTGGGTGACCTTGGGCCAGTCACACTTCTCTGAAGTCTCTCAGCCCCACTCACCTCACAGAGTGTTTGTTGTGGGGGAGGAAGGGAAAGGAGAATGTTAGCCGCTTTGAGACTCCTTAAAGGGAGTGAAAGGTGGGATATCAAATCCAAACTCTTCTTCTAGTCACCCTTGTCCTAAGGCACCATAATGCCTTCTACAGTTCAGCTAGCTAAGACAATCTTCAAGACGCTTTTCCACCTGGCCTGCTTTCCTCCCTGATCCTCTCCGTAAGGGTTGGTCAGGCTGTGTTGTACAGCTTGCCATTTCCCTCCCCTTTCACAAGGCCTGCAAAAACTGATGCAGCAGACTGCGTGTGCGGGATGCTCAGCATGACCTGGTATAGACTTCCCACCAAAAACATTGCTGCAGCCAGAAAGAAAAAGGAAAGGAAAGGTGGGAGCAGGAAAGGATGTAATATAAGTACACAGATATTATTCAGGCCCACCAACACAGCTACAGGCCAAAGCCTTCTGCTAACAATTATTCAGTCCATTTAGCATATTCGGTTTTTGCAGGCAAAGGCAATCTATACCAGCTAATCCCAGTATTTCTTGGCTTAATTCGGTGTTGATTTTAAGCTAGCAGCTTAAAATTTGTCACAGACCAACGACGCCAAAGTTCCTCTCCTTTAGCAAAGCTGTTTCATATTCTCTTTCGCTGTAAGAATTCAGACTGTGAAATAGTTGCACTTCAAAATAATTAGAGCTTCCTTTGGGTAGTGACAGCAACCACTTAGTTGACAAATTAACCATAGAACATTAACAAGGCATAGCAGCTACCACCAAAACACTCCATTGCTGTGGGAACTAGTTACGGTATATCCTACATTGGAGAAGAAACGACAGGAAATGCTCATGCATGGTAACTATAGATAAAGCATAAAATTAGAAAATTGGCAGGAGCCTTCAGTCCACAAAGTCTCCAACACCCGAAGAGCATGCACCATCCAGACCCATGGTTTAGCTTGTTAAAGCTTATTTGTGCTGATTATCTGCATCCATTTCAGTCTGGCTCCAGGCTTAATTATGGAACAGAAATGGCTGAGGTTGCCCTGGTGGATGAAATACACTGGTGATCTGGTAAGCACTACCTTGCTAGTTCTCCTGGAGCTCTCAGTAGCTTTCAGTATCATCAACCATGGTCTCTCTTTGGATCGCCTGTCAGGGTTGCATTTGGCAAAAGCAAACCCCTGTGTTGCAATGAGTACCAATCACAGAAATATTGACACAACACATAGGCTAATAACTGTTAAAGCATATGTAATAGAATAATGATATCATTCAAAAAGTAGAAATAAATTTATTAGAGTTCATATATACAATGTAACAGACTAGTGGCGCAGAACGTCAAGCCATGTGTTCAATATAGGCGTCAAAGGTCAGTCTCACAATGGTTATTTCAAAGCTTTCAACAGAAGACATCTCAAAAGTCTAAAAAGTAAAGTTTTCTCAATAGTTTTTCAAATGTTTCAACGGAAGATCTCCCAAAAGTCTCAAGGACAGCGTTACCGGAATGAAATTACTGTTTTGTGATAGTCTTCATCAGCCAATATTTTTCACAAGAATATGTAAGTAAGATTCAGTGCTCAGTGCTCAGGGTTGGATTTGGGTCTGTACTGTTTTACCGTGTTTCTGGTCCTTTGAGAATGAGATGACAGTGCTGGGGGACTCTAATTCTGCCCCGAGGCCTTTGATTTACAGGAATCTGCATGGGCCTAGATTGTCTCCCATTCTTTTTAGCATCGAAATAAAATTGTTGGTGGAAGCAATCTGAAGGTTTGAGCTGTGATGACCCTGGGAAGCTCTATTGCGTCTCCTTCTCTTTCCAGCTGCGCAAGAGACAGGCTGTTATTCTGGTGCCAGACAACTTGAGGAGAAGTCACTACCACAAGTAGTGCTCACAATTTAATTGAACTATGAAAACAATCCACAAGTTCCTAGGACTCTTGACACTAGTGTTCTCAATTCACCTGTTGTTCTGATTGATTTCAGTTCATGAACTGAAGTCCAGGTGACCTGTTACACACTTTGATTTTTTTTGGGGGGGGGGGGTTGAAATAATTTTACTTTGGAACATATTTTTTAAAATATTACAAAAATGACAAGAGATTATCAGATATGCAGAGGGAACCTCATGAAGAAAAATACTGCACTGTTGACAATGCACATTCTCACCAGGCCTACCATCATCATCAGACAATGAATGCCATGATTCAGGGATACAAATGCTTGTAAAAAGGTTGACTCAAATCATCAGCACAGCTCGCCAGATCATACCCTACCATTTTGGATAACAAATTCCTTTCCCAATACACTGCTAAAAAAAATATTTGTTGCTGTTAGCAACAAATTAGAATAATAGAATCACAGAGCTGTAGACTTGGAAAGGACCGCTAGGGCCTTCAACCTGGTGAAATGCAGGAATCCTGCTCAAACCACCCACCTTATGGTTAACAGCCAGACCCACTGACTCACTGCACCACTAGTGGCCCACTAGAATATTTCTAAGTCCTCCAGATGTTGCAATGGAACCTCCATCAGATCTGATTGCTAATAGGTTAACTGTTCATTGAGATAAAACAATCTTTTATTAATTAAGTTATTCTCAATTGAATATTTAGATTGTATCTTATAAGGAAACAAGCAGCCTGGCAGGAGAGAAGTGTAGATTTAGGAGCTAGGATATTGGTGATGAACCTAGGAAGTGAAATCAGGAACTTCCTAATTTCTAATTTCCTAAACCTACATGCAAAACATAGGCTCTGCTGCTGAACTATGGCTCTTCCCAAACAGGGGATGGGAGATGAAAAGACAGAATTGTGGCAGGGCTGGTGTAATCACCATTGAGATTAGTCCAATCAGATAATTGTGCACCACCACTGGAGAACAGGAGTATCTGTCCAGCTGATTTAAGAGTTCAGATTAACAGAGGGATAAAGTGAGTGGGAAAAGAAGCAAAGGCAACCGAAAACAACATGTTAGCAGTCACCATGAATGTCTGCAGGTATCTGCTCCCCTATGATTTAATTGCTTTGGAGATAGCACCATAAGCCATCTTTCAGCTCCCAGCACTGGGCAAAAACCACCATTTCAAATGACTGCAATTACATTATACAAACTGTCTCTTCAAAGAGATTTTCCCAATTTTCTCCAGACTTTCCACGCGGATTTGGGAGGCTCCATGCATCTAAAGACCAAAGTGTTTCCAAAGCAAGGCTTTCGTCGAGTGAAGTGGTTGCAACAATCTCCATCATGGGAGAAGAAACTGCTTTCCACAATGAGTTTCTCTGGTTTCTGGAAAGCTGATGATAGACGCCTCTCCATACCCCACCCATGGGCTCTCAAACCTTAACTAAAATCCTGACCCAGCTGTCTCTGCTTGTTTTAGTGCCCTGCTGCTGGGTACTGGAACGTGTGTGTGTGCGCGCTCTGGCAATGGCCTGCTCGAGACATGCATTCAAATCAACCCTTGGCAGCAGCCACAGACACAACCTGCTTAAGGAGACTGAAGAAAACATCCCCAAACAAGCAGACGGATTTAGCTGGATGCTCTGCTCACTTATTAACTCCAGCGGCAAATTAAGTTCTCCAGACAACATAATGAGCTCGTGTAGCTTAACTCAACCTTGCGGGAGTGTCCTAAAGTGACCCGGCAAACCCCTTATGAAATACCCTTTAGCCATGCAGGGAAATGTACATGCAACAAAACTGTTGTAGCAGGAATGCAACCGCATCGGTGTCTGGAAACAGAAGCAGCTAAGAAAGCACAGGGTCCCCACAGAGAACCATATTCTCCTGCTCACTGATCCAGGCTTCTTCCTTCCGCTGGAATTCATAACACAGATTAGACCCATGCAAAAGGAGCCAGACACAGAGCTTCCCCTCCTTTCTGCCAACACTATCTCTCCCCACCTCTAAAATCATTCACAGAACACGCAGTGAAATGTTCCGCACAGTCTACAACCACTGGATTTTTGAACACTGGCAAAGAAGACCAACAGCAATGTAGGGATGGCATTTGGGGGACATATTGGAAAGGTTAGGCAGGCCAGTTTGGCAGCGCAAGTGACTGACTGTAAGCTGGCAGGGAGCTCCCAAGAAGGGAAGACTTTTCATTCTGGCAAGATTTCAATTAAGACATCTGTCCTGGTCCTCCTCGCCCATTCAGGAACTAGAACTCACAACCCCAGTTCTGCAAAAGGTTTTTATTTTTTTCAGATTTGAACTGTACGTAAGGCAGTCACAGGCTACAAATATCAGCAGTTAGATGAGAGATCTAAGGCTTGGGCAAGTGCGAGCTAGGACACTGAACCAAGAAGCGAAGGACAGGGCAGGCATAGCATTTAGATTGAAAGGCAGCTGGAGTCCTGAGCTTGAGCAAGCAAGCAGCAACTCCTCCTTAGGGGGCTGGCTAGGTGAGGTTTGTGTGCTCTGGCGCTGGCATCTCCATGCCTGAGGAAATGGAGACAAGATGGAAACTCGCTCATGAGATTTACTCCCAACGGCCTTCCCTGAAAGGAGAGGCTTCTATGTAAAAAAAGGTGCTGGAGAAGATGAGGGAGGCATGCCTAGTGTGCTGGGCCCAGGGGTAACCCAAGTAACACGGTCCAGGTCCAGTCCCAAATCCAAGGGTTCCGCGAGGAGCCAGTCCGACAGGGCCAAGGCAGGAAACCAGGCTAGGTCAGGCACAGGGTCTCAGGCAGGTTCTGGAAAACAGCAATGTTGCTCCCGCAACCTGGGATGCGGTCCAGCAGCCTTTTATCTCTGTCGGGGTAGTGGCCGGTCCTGATCCCCCGGCGACTCACCTCCCTGTCTCGCCCGAAGGCGAGCACTCCTCCTGCGAGTACTCAGGTCTCTCCTTCTCTCAGACCTCAGTCTCTGTAGCTTGGGAGATGTCGGTGGGTTACTGGACCCAGAGGCCGTCTCAGCCTCTCCTTTCCCAACTGGTAGTGGAGCAGCTGTAAGTGATTGCCCAGCTGAAGGCAACGAGGTCATCCCCGCATCTGGAGCTGGTGCTTCTTGCAGGGGAACCTGTGCAGACTGGGGCTCTTCAGAATCAGGCCCCAGACTAGGTTCAGATGCTGCCTGAGGCAGAGGATCTGGTGCGGACTGAGACTCCTCTGGCTCTGAGTCCGAGCCCGAGTCCCAGGCCATCACACCTAGCAGGTAGGTAACAGGAGGCACTTCTGAAAGTTTGCCAGAGCCTCCTTTGGAGAGCAGATCTCCAACTCCTAATCCGTTAGGACTCTCCCAAGGATGAGACATCTCTTATGGTTCAGAATCTGCAACCCTCACCTACTGCAACCCTCCCCAGGGTCCTCCAGATCCAGTCTCACAGGTTCCTCCCATTCCTCCTTAGGGGCCTGACCATCTCCACCATGACACCTCCATGTGATTCCTGACAACATCTTGTGATGCCTGGGGCACCCATGGAGGAATGATGAACATATGTGACCTGCTCAGCTAAGCCCAGAGCAGTCTTTTTTAGAGTGCCAATGCTAAGGGAACTGGCTGCAAAGATGCCCAAACTCCTGAAAAGCCTACATCTAAGAGAGACATCTGGCACCACCAGGGTTGGGGCAAGGTCAGAGGAAGCTTATATGTCCTGGAAACTGGGCAGCCTGGACAACATCTGGAAGTGAGGCAAAGCTTGCTGCCAACTGAGAACAGCTCCTATCTGACAACCAAGAATTTCCCAAGGATGAAACTCCAGGCACACCTGGAGAACCCTCAAAAGATGAGTGTCTATTCTACCGAGAGTGAAGGAAACCTGGATGAACCTACAGGCTGACAGATAACTTCTTCCTCCGAGTAGCCAAGAGACAAAATAAGGTCATCAGCTTCCTTGATGAGATGTATCCTTGGGGTTTAAAGACTATGTAAATCCTGCATGGAATCTGCTACCCTAATATTACTTGTCTTAATCAAGATATGCACAGTAGCCAGGTGTTCAAACAACCAAAGGTTTTAGTCATAAACTTCTCTGGGTGGATTGAAGTTCAATGGCTAAACACTGTTAACTTCGCTGGAGACTACAGAACAAGATATCTGTCTTTGCACAGCTCTGCTTGCTTGCACATTCTGGTGTCCTCTATCCAGCATGTAAACATAATTTAGAGTTTACATTTATGAGATGGGCTTTCCTCCCCCTCCCCATATGGTCCTCTTCGAACATTGTGTAAATTCTGCCATTGCTGCATTAAACATCCCTAAATCTGATTGCACCTGTTTTGCTCAAAGAGAGAATTTATACAGTGCTTGAGGGAAAAGAAAATAGAGAATACAAAGCAGGAAATTGTCTGTGATGGCAAGCTCCTGTAGATACATCTGCTCTTAAGAATTCTCCCAATAAAACTTCAAAACCAAAGTCCTGCAGACAAAAATGTGAGCCAAATGCCTTTGGTTTTATTCAAAACACACACAAATGCACACACTCCACTGTCCATTTCACCTAGTACTCAAGGCCAGGTCATTAGATCAGCAAGCAGGAAAGGTTTTGTGATGGAGAACTGCTGTGTTCAAGGTATTATGTGTCATAAGCAGCAAACCTAATCTGTAGTCGATGGCTGAACCTGACTTAAGTCCCAGAACTGTTCAAGTGATCTGCATTGGAAGGACCATGCATGGTCTGCACACAGTCTTTCAAGTTGCTCATAGATCTTTTTTATTGACTGTCTCCCTGCAAGCACAACTCCCCAGACATCCCTGGTACCAGAGCAGTTAAGCCAAAGGCTGCTCTCCACGTGTCAACACAGAACCCGCTACTGATCAAAATAGGGCCAGTCAATTAGTTCAGAGGCTGAGCTTGAGGATGCAAGAACAAAAGGGCCAGGACAAGGAGCAGAAGTTCAACAACAAAACCCATCAGCTTTCTTTGGCGCTTTGGTGATTGAGCGGGTGGTTGCAGAACAACTCCAGGCACGCCTGGAAGATGCGGACCATTTGGATCCCTTCCAGGCCTCATCATGGGACTAAAACTGCCTTGGTTGCCCTGGTCGATGATCTCCCGTGGGCTAAGGACAAAGGTGAGAGCTGTTTCCTAGTTCTGCTGGATCTCTCAGCGGCTTTTGATACCATCGACCATAACATCCTTCTGGACTGTCTAGAGGGGCTGGGAGCTGGGGGCAGTGTTATACAGTGGTTTCGCTCCTTCCTCCTGGGCCGTGTTCAGAAAGTGGTTGTGCGGGATGAGTGCTCAGACCTCTGGGCTCTCACTTGTGGGGTGCCTCAGGGTTCTGTCCTCTCCCCTATGCTTTTCAACATCTACATGAAGCCGCTGGGAGAGATCATCAGGGGGTTTGGGCTGGGTGTTCATCAGTATGCAGATGACACTCACCTCTTCCTCTCTTTTAAATCAGAAGCAGTGAAGACGGTGAAGGTTGTGTGTGAGTGTCTGGAGGCGGTTGGAGGATGGATGGCGGCTAACAGATTGAGCTTGAATCCTGACAAGACAGAAGTACTGTTTTTGCAGGACAAGAGGCGGGCAGGTGTAGAGGACTCCCTGGTCCTGAATGGGGTAACTGTGCCCCTGAAGAACCAGGTGCGCAGCCTGGGAGTCATTTTTCACTCGCAGCTGTCCATGGAGGCACAGGTCAATTCTGTGTCCAGGGCAGCTGTCTACCAGCTCTATGGAGCCAGTGTGGTGCAGTGGTTAAGAGCGGTAGTCTTGTAATCTGGGGAACCGGGTTCGCGTCTCCGTTCCTCCACATGCAGCTGCTGGGTGACCTTGGGCCAGTCACACTTCTGTGAAGTCTCTCAGCCCCACTCACCTCACAGAGTGTTTGTTGTGGGGGAGGAAGGGAAAGGAGAATGTTAGCCGCTTTGAGACTCCTTAAAGGGAGTGAAAGGCGGGATATCAAATCCAAACTCTTCTTCTTCTTCTATCTGGTACGCAGGCTGAGACACTATCTGCCTGCAGACTGTCTCACCAGAGTGGTGCATGCTCTAGTTATCTCCCACTTGGACTACTGCAATGTGCTCTATGTGGGGCTACTTTTGAAGGTGACCCAGAAACTACAACTAATCCAGAATGCGGCAGCTAGACTGGTGACTGGGAGTGGCTGCCGAGACCACATAACACCAGTCTTGAAAGACCTACAGTATGTTTCCGAGCACATTTCAAAGTGTTGGTGCTGACCTTTAAAGCCCTAAACAGCCTCAGCCCAGTATATCTAAAGGAGCGTCTCCACCCCCTTCATTCTGCCCAGACACTGAGGTCCAGCACCGAGGGCCTTCTGGTGGTTCCCTCACTGCGAGAAGCAAAGTTACAGGGAACCAGGCAGAGGGCCTTCTCGGTAGCGGCACCCATCCTGTGGAACACCCTCCCACCAGATGTCAAAGGAAAAAACAACTACCAGACTAGGAGATAACTGAAGGCAGCCCTGTTTAGGAAAACTTTTAATATCTGAAGGACTATTATATTTTAATATTTTGTTGGAAGCCGCCCAGAGTGGCTGGGGAAGGCCAGCTAGATGGGCAGGGTATAAATATATTATTATTATTATTATTATTATTATTATTATTATTATTATTATTACTACTACTACTACTACTACTATGTGAGAATATTAAAAATAGACTTAAAAATTTCAACTGAACATTAAACTTTGTCTAAAGTAAATATTAAAACTGTTAATGAAACATTAACTTCAGGGGCCTTTGTTTCATTAATCAAACATCAAAGCAGAATACTAATCCCTGAATGTGGTTGGTGCTGTTTTTTAAAGGATTAAACATTCTTGTTAGAATGCACTGACCCTAAAACGAATGCTCCCTGTGTCCTGGTAAATGTTTCATAAGGTGCTCATTTGAATTTATTTTCTTTCCATCTCCACTCTTAATGTATCATGGTTATGGTGAGGAGGATGATTACCTAAGCAGTAATTCCAAAACGGACACTGATTTTCAGCCTTTTTACACCATTTCCCAAAATGGTGTAATGATTTTCATTTGTTTAGTTTCTAGCCCAAGAGAGAAAAATGTGTGAAGGGGAAGAACACAAGGGAAATTTTAGCCTTGTGTGGTGAGCTGCAAAACAGTCATCAGTCAGAGATCTCATAATGTAATTTCATCAGGAAGGGGAAAACAGACTGTGCAATCTGTTGAAAACTCACCATGACAGTTTCTTTATTTTGAAATAAACTTCTCCAAATTCTTACATTAACAAAAATGGTGTGTGTTTTTTCCTGTTGAACCTCATAAAATTGATCAGAAATAGAAATTCTAACGATACTTTGGGCACTAATGATGTATTTGAGTTTGGACAAATTTCTGTAGACGGTACAGTCTTGTACTTTGCTGGTGCTTATTTTTCTTCTGGCATTCAATGAAAAAAAATGGAAAAAGGATAATGTTTCAGCTAGACAGGAAACAAGAACAAGGTCACATAGAGCTGGTTAGCAAAAGAAAGATGGCAGATAAGAATGTTTGCCCATTTTGATTTCCAGACTTAAAATACAGCTTTCATTCCTGTCCAGTGATATTTTCTTTTTGTTCTGATGTTATTGTCTGCATTAATTTTGAAAGTGGAGAAATCCTTGATATTTGCAGGTGTTCATACACTTTTAAATTATATTCCTGCGGCATGGGGACAAACGACAGGACAACGAAAGTGGAGTTTGCAATAATGAATTGAAAAAAATGTTGAAAAATACATTTGTTAAGAAACCAGAAGCCTTTTTACTTGGTATAATAGGATTGGAATTGCCAAAAAAGGATGTTAGATTATTTTTGTATGCCACTACAGCGACAAGACTGCTATTAGCAATAAACTGGAAATCCCAATAAATACCAATGGTAGAAGAATGGCAGATGAAGATGTTAGAGTTTATGGAGCTGGCTGAACTGACTGGGAGAATCCGCGATCAGAAAGAAGACGAACACCAAGAAGACTGGAAGAAATTTAAAGACTATTTAGCTAAATATTGTAATATAAGATAATTAGAAGATACTTGAAAGTATCTGATAGGCCTAGGATTAGAATAAGAATGTGGTATAGTAATATGGATTTACGCTAAAAAGAAAAGAGAGGAAGGTAAATTGAAGGAGTTAATTGTATTAGAAAGATGATTTTGGAAAACTGTTACAAAGCTGTTACAATGAAATTCAGTTAGGGGGGAATTGAGGAAGTCAGATTACAATGAAAGTTAACTTGGATTCTAGAAGTAATAAGTGTTTCTATTCTTTTTTTCTTTCTTTTAGTATTGTAAGGCACTTTGTTTTGTGTTTTCATATGTCATTTTTGTTAGAAATGTGGAAAATTAATAAAAAATAATTTTACAATGAAAGTGGAGTTTGCAATCCCTTATGGTCACCAAGAGGCTTATACTTCGAACCTGCAATGCCAAATGCTCAACATCTATTATACAACCTCACCGCCTTGCTACATTTGAATGTATAGCTTATAAACATAAATTTGGTTGGGATATCTATCAGAACATTTGGATGGCTTATGTTGACTGCTATGTTATTAACGTGAGCTGATGTTTTTCCCTTTTTTTGTTTTTGTTAAGCTTGCTATAAAAATGTTTTAAAAAAATTACTGACACAGTTTCCCCTCTCTGCTGCTGATTCAGCACCATTTCCTCCTGTTAGAATTACTGCATCTTTTTTCTTCCCTGCTTAATCGCATGGATGATTCCAGGCAATCATACTGAACTGGATGACATCATGCAATGCCCAGTTTTATATAAACAGATGCTTATTAGCAGTGTGCACCAGAGCTGTGCTTGTATTTAAACTGCTAGAATGTATATATATATTTTATTATAGGTAGGGTTCTTAAAGTAATTCCACAAGGTGCTGTGACAGGTGGATATATTATTGCTAGAGCATGCTGAGCAGCCGTAAAAGAACTCTTTGGCCCCAGTTATAATGCATGTGTGTGCATGGTCCCCATTAGAGACTCTGAAGAACACCAATCAGCTGTTTGGTGCTGAAGGGATAGCCATGATTATTTAATCCACCTCCACTTCCTGCCCTGAAAAGCCAGAAGACACGGAGTCTCTAACTGGGGTCATGCACGGCTGGAGGACTAGGTAGGGGAATTGCACAGACACCAGCCATTTGCACGCATCCAGCTAAGGTCATGCAAGCTGCCTTCTGTTATTCTTATTATTGCTACTTATGTCACACCAACAGGGTGCAAGGCACTTTAAAGTATACAAGAGGCCAGGAGCCTATCCCAAGGAGCTTAGCTTACAATCTAAAATTTGACACATAGAGGAAGGGGAGGTGGCGTAACAGAGAAGTTCTTTTTGTTCATAGCAGTTGAACAAACTTGGGCTCTGCAATGCAAGGGGCCCCTCGAGATGCTGCTGGACTCCAACTCCCATCAGCCCCAGGGATGATGGAGTCCAACAACATCTGGAAGGGTACAGTACAGGCTCCGCTTCCCATCCCTGTAGTAAGACATGGGAACTAGCTGGAAGTGCCGGGGGCTTCATGGAAAAGGTGGGGGTTAAGCTTAGGCTTTGAACTGGGAGAAGGTTCCAAGCGCATAGGCTAGCAAGAAAGAAAGAAAGGGCAGTGTCTTTTCAGGGCACAAAAGACCTTTAGATGGTGGAGGCTGCAGATATGGAAGAGCAGTGTCTGTGTGTCACAGTGCGCACGGCCCGTAAACCACACTGTTCAAGTTGGAGTAATAATAATAATATAATAATAATTTATTATTTGTACCCCACCCATCTAGCTGGGTTTCCCCAGCCACTCTGGGCAGCTTCCAACAAAGATGAAAAATATATTAAATGTCACACATTAAAAACTTCCCTGAACAGGACTGCCTTCGGATGTCTTCTAAATGTTAAAGGTAAAGGGACCCCTGACCATTAGGTCCAGTCGTGGCCAACTCTGGCATTGCGGCGCTTATCTCGCTTTATTGGCCGAGGGAGCTGGCGTACAGCTTCTGAGTCATGTAGCCAGCATGAGTAAGCTGCTTCTGGCAAACCAGAGCAGCGCACGGAAACGCCGTTTACCTTCCCGCCGGAGTGATACCTATTTATCTACTTGCACTTTGACGTGCTTTCAAACTGCTAGGTTGGCAGGAGCAGGGACCGAGCAACGGGAGCTCACCCCGTCGCGGGGATTCGAACCGCTGACCTTCTGATCGGCAAGTCCTAGGCTCTGTGGTTTAACCCACAGTGCCACCTGCATCCTTTTTCTAAATGACATCTGATGTAAACACCATCACAGCCTCGGCTGATTGTTAGGCGTAATGAACGCAGCAGCTCATCCCCGGTAGGTCTTACCCCATCAAAACAGTTGCTGAGACTGAAAAGCCCCACCTCCCCACAGCTATCTAAGTCCCCTCCTCTCCAGGGCTTTCCCCAAGCAATCAGAGACTGTGCCTGCGTGCAGCCTATTGCCCATTTCAGCCCTCTTCTGTTCTGGGAGATGGGGGGGGGGGAGCTGGTCGCAGCAGGATGGGGAGACACTCTCGACTCTTCACCAGCCTGATTCACCTCTTCCTCTTGGCGTCCCTCTACCCCCTCGCCTGCTTCAGTTTTTTGCCTCCGATTCTGGACTTTTCTCTGCCACAGACTCTCCCTGCTCACTAAACCCTGTTAGGCCTCTTCCCAGTTTTCTCCCTCCTTTCCCTCTGACCACCCATCATCGTCTCACCACCACCACCACTCTCTGGGCTCTGAGCTTTCTTCCCCTAGGGAGCTGGTTCCTCCCATCATTCCTCTGCATCCAAACAATCCATGACACTGTGTTACAAACAGTGTATTGGACATATTGCCTAGGTCCCACTGTAGCTCCATAGCCCCTTGACAAACAAAGGATGTTCAGAGGCTGCTGGGCTTGTGTGTGAATTCCACAAGCATATAAAAAACTGTTTACATTAGCCACCCATCTCGTGTGCTATGGGGATATGGAGGTATTCTAAATTCCCAGCCTGTTTGAAAAGCGACAAACAGAATCATGGATCACTTTCCACGATAGGGATGCTGTATCACAGAGACAAAGGTTACTATGCGTTCACAGTACTTTTTTACCCTCTCAAGAGTTGCACATTTTAGTCCCAGCCCACTGGCTGACTAATCGTTCTTGCCTTCTGAAACTCTGCGTTTCAGACTCAGCCTATGAATTCGAGCATAAAGAATTTCTAAAATGGTCTTCTGGCCTCTCCCTGTGGTGCACAAACTGCTGAAGGCTATATAAACCATTTTCTTGATCAGGGAAATAACGTGAAATTCCTATCACTCTGCAATATGATTTAGTCATGTCTTCTGGGGGGTGAAATGAATCTTAAACTCAAGTCTTCGCACACAGCAGAAAAGGAGTTGTCAACACCAACTATGTAACTGCTATAAATCAGGCCACTAAAATAATAAAACTGTCTTTTATAACAATGAGAATTCTAAAAACAATTTGGGGACTTTTCTTTGGTTTGCATTTTGCTTAGCGCTGCTGTACTAGAGCCATACTCCACAACCAGAGCAGCTAGGTATGGTCTTCTGACAGGTAAAGTCTGCCTGGGAAGCTCATGATCTCAGCAACGGGAGCATTCAGAAAAGCTATGGAATGGCAAAGCTCCAGGCTAAACATTGAGAGACCTTAACAATAGCTGCAGAAGGATATTTGGGCCTAGAACTTTAGTGGCTGTAAACTGAGATGGGTCTTGGACTGCTGAACTTACTTTTAAAATAGTTTTGGTAGTTTTGTCTTGGAACCTCTGTTTCTACCAGGCAGATGCTCAAAACGTCCTAAATTGGACATGCAGTTATCACGTGGGAAGTGACTTGAGAACGACCAAGTATGCATCCAAGAGGATTCATACCGATTACCGAAAGCGGTCACAATAATTGCACATGATAAATGGGCATGCAGTGATCCATTGGTATGCTAAGTTCACCAGAAAAACCTGGCCTTGGAATCTCTATGCATAACCCCATCATCTGTTATTGCTTATGCAAAGAGAACATATATTAGTCTGAGGGTGGGAGGGAGCAGGCAATACATTACAATTTAGCAAGATAGTTTTAAAACACACACACACACACACACACACACACACAGACAGACATATCTATTTTGTAAACTTAACATATTCATATATAATTCCCACAGGATTCAATGGTGCTTCCTGATGCAAACAAGCTTATACAAAGACCTGTCCAACGCAGCATGTTGCCGCTTTTTATTATATTTGCATGTATTTGCACACTGTCCTTCGACCAGATAGCTCCCAAGGCTTCATAATGAAATATGAAACAGGGGTAAAATGAAGACAATAAAATCAGATTGGTGCACATATGGCATTAACACTCGATTAAATCTAGAGGGGGTCTCCTTTCATTGCCTGATGGTTCAATGATGATGATGATGATGATGATGATAATAATAATAATAATAATTTATTTATATCCTGCCCTCCCTGGCCAAACCTGGGCTCAGAACAGATAACAAGTAAAAATAGCATAGTATACATAAAATCACACAGTCAATTAATTAAAATACATTCTAAAGTCAATTCAGAATCAAATTAATAGCAACCATTGGGCTAGAGTTCTATGAGGATTACAGAAGGAGAGAGGGGGTCAGACTGTGCCTTGGCCAAAGACCTGGTGGACCAGCTCCGTCTTGCAGGCCCTGCAGAAAGATGTCAAGTCCCACAGGGCCATAGTCTCTTGTGACAGAGCGTTCCACCAGATCGGGGCCACAGAAAAAAAAGCCCTGGCTCTGGTCGAGGCCAGCCTTACCTCCCTGTGGCCCAGGATCTCCAAAATGTTTTTATTTGCAGACTGTAAGGTCCTTCGTGGGACATACCAGGAAAGGTAGTCCTGTAGGAACGAGGGTCCTAGGCTGTATAGGGCTTTAAAGGTTAAAACCAGCACCTTAGAAAAAGAAGAAGAGGAGTTTGGATTTGATATCCTGCCTTTCACTCCCCTTCAGGAGTCTCAAAGCGGCTAACATTCTCCTTTCCCTTCCTCCCCCACAACAAACACTCTGTGAGGTGAGTGGGGCTGAGAGACTTCAAGAAGTATGACTAGCCCAAGGTCACCCAGCAAGTGCATGTGGAGGAGTGGAGACGCGAACCCGGTTCCCCAGATTACGAGACTACCGCTCTTAACCACTACACCACACTGGCTCTCTTAAACCTGATCCTGTACTCCACCAGGAGCCAGTGCAGCTATAGCACCGGGCGAATGTGATCCTGCGGCGAAGACCCCATAAGGAGTCTCGCCGTGGCATTCTGCACCTGCTGGAGTTTCTGGGTCAGTATCAAGGACAGCCCCATGTAGAGTGAGTTACAGTTAGGCTTCAGGAACCAGAAACAAGGGGAGGTCAGCAAGGAAAAATTCTGGTCTCACTTCCCCTTCCAGCAGAAAATGTTAAGGAGCTGGTACAGCTCTGAGGTACTACAACAACAACAACAACAACTTTGTCATCACACTCTTGTCAGTTAAAACCCTGACATTTGTTAAACAGCAAATGTGTGTTAACTTTTCATTTATGTGTGGGGTGCGTTCAGGGCTTGGAACTCCTCGATCTCAGGCCCACATTAATAGCTGGAGTCACAGAATAACTATATTGCAATAGAGGGGGCATTCCTAAACCCCGAGGGGGAAAAACACATCACCTCCACATCACCCACATCAACCAAAAGTACAATCTGAATACCAAATGTTGCACCATGATGTCTTTAACCCCACTTGTGAAAAAACTCAGATGTAGTTCCCCCTGTTCCCCATCGAGCACACAAAGGAGTGGTTAACCTCCACTCAAAAGATAATAAGCAGGAAATCTCTGCTGAAGCTTGTGTATTTGGCTGTTATTGGTTTCCATCCTAAAATATCAATTAAATACCATTCTCTCTTGGCCAGGAATAATTTGCTCTCCCGCCAGCACAAAGAAACTGGCAGCAACACTGTCCACCTGCTATTGTGCATGACAATGAAATTAAAATATTTGGAGAATTTGGCAGGCCTACCCTTTTGAAACTATGCTGGTAGTTATAACAGAGAGCTATGCAGAAGCGCACCGCTTCTGCCCACGAGAGGAAAAATAGCCCTGTATATAAAACTACTGGTGGTCAGCAGCTGGCCTTTCAAGATAAGACATTCGGTCAGGTGGCACGACTGATGAAGCTGTTGCTCTTCGGTGGAAACAGTAGGAGAAGATGTGAGGAATGCCAGCCCCCTCCGCAAGATGCACACGTTGACCTCAATGGGTGAAAGGCAGAGCTCTGTTTATTCAGGTGCAATAATACAAATCATTGTGGGCTGCTCTGCAATGATAAAACAAAGACGATTCCAAAGAATGCACTCCATGTGGGATTTCCAGGGCTCCACTGTAAGCACACTGTATATGCAATATCAAGTGACAGCCAGGAGCAAAATTATTGTCGTTTGGGGCCCTGGAGCCTCCAGCCGGAGCAGCTTTTGGAAACGGGGAAGTTTAATGGTGCTATAGAGTCTAATTGGAAGAAGGGGAATAGCATGGGGGGACGAGGGGGGGTAGGGGGAAGAGGGTTAGGGTTGCCTCCCCAAACAACCTATTTTAGCTCTCCTTGTCTTTTCATGTGAAAATAAATGATAGGGAATGCTATTAAAATGACAATCCGTGTCCCCTTCTCCTCACTTTACGAGCTGATTGCTCTATTTCTTCATGCGCAAGTTATAAACTATGGCCTGCCTTGGCCACATAGGATCTTAATGGCCGCATGTGCCTAATTAAATGGAAACGTTTTGGCTTCACTTAACCTTTGGGCAGCCTTTCCAACGCGGAAACTTAATAGCTAGCGAAAGAGAAAGACGTGGCAGGCGAGGCTGACTAGGACAGGGAGCTATAATCCCTTCTTCCCGCAACGTGGTAATCCAAAGTACTGCAGGCCCAAACCAGATGCAGGGGGCAGCCGGCCTATGACTTTCAACCATGGTTAGACCCCAAGCATGTCCCAAGTGGAGATGGTTAAATTTGCCAAGAGGCTGTGGGCATTGGGGTGCTGAACCCTCCATTAGTTAAAAGCACACCAAGAACTCAGGCCGATGTAAGCTTCAATAGTGGGAGTGGTCTCTACTCGCGAGTAGGGACCACCCCCCCCCACTATTGAAACTTACACTGGCCTGAGTTCTTGGTGTGCTTTTTTCTCGGTATATTTAATAACAAGAACTCCAACTTATTGAACCCTCCACTAGGCCTGGGAACTTCTCCTCCAGAAGTCCTTTCTGTCATTTTCTCCCATCCAGGTTTGCCTCAGTTGGGGAAATATATGAGTTTCAGCACCTCTTGCCTGCCCTTTTCTTTTACACACAAAAGAAGGCCTGCTGCCATCATATGTACTTCTTCCCTGACCAGGAGCACCAACTTGAAAATATTTGGGGGAGGGGTGGACAAGGACAGTGATGTGGAAGAGAGGTTGTGGAATGGGGAGGAAGAAGGGATGGCGGGGGGGGGGGGACTTGAAAGTAAATGGCTCTAGACCAGGCATCCCCAAACTCAGCCCTCCGGCTGTTTGGGGACTTTTGTTGTTGTTGTTGTTTAGTTGTTTAGTCGTGTCCAACTCTTTGTGACCCCATGGGCCAGAGCACGCCAGGCACTCCTGTCTTCCAGTGCCTCCTGCAGTTTGGTCAAACTCATGCTGGTAGCTTCGAAAACACTCTCCAACTATCTCGTCCTCTGTCGTCCCCTTCTCCTTGTGCCCTCAATCTTTCCCAACATCAGAGTCTTTTCCAGGGAGTCTTCTCTTCTCATGAGGTGGCCAAAGTATTGGAGCCTCAGCTTCACGATCTGTCCTTCCAGTGAGCGCTCGGGGCTGATTTCCTTCAGAATGGAGAGGTTTGATCTTCTTGCAGTCCATGGGACTCTCAAGGGTCTCCTCCAGCACCATAACTCAAAAGCATCAATTCTTCGGCAATCAGCCTTCTTTATGCTCCAGCTCTCACTTCCATACTACAGTTCCCATAATCCCTGACCACTGGTCCTGTTCGCTAGGGATGATGGGAGTTGTAGTCCCAAAACAGCTGGAGGGCCAAGTTTGGGGGTGCCTGCTCTAGACAATATCCCTCTCCCCTCACCTCGTCCCCTGGCTCTTACAGCATGCCTTATGTGGTTGAAATTGCAAATCTGGGAAGGATTTAACTGAGAGGAGTCCTAGTTTCATTGTTTTTTTAATGATAAACAACCAGGAGTCTCTCCCTCTCTCAGCCTAGCATAGCTCTGTGAAGCCGCCCTGTGGCTTCATTCTCTTTGCCTAACCCCAGCTCTCTTGCAACCCTTTTGCAAGGGCTTGCTGGGAAACAAAGTCCAAACGTGGAAAAGGAAGGCAGGTGTCAATGCCCATCAACCTTTTTTTGGGGGGGGGAGGTGTGCCTCAAATATTTTATGTGGGGTGTGTGTGAAGGGACTTGGGTCCCTAAGAGTTGTCGCCTATAGCCATGTCAGATACATTGATGGTATTTGACTTCTCTGAGCTGGCCTTGAACGTTTCCCTCTGAGCTCCTATTCAAAACTGTAGCTTCCTAGGCCCTGAGCAGCATCTGCCTTGCTCTCTGTGTGTAGTCACTGTCTTTCCTTGCTCCCCTGCAGAGCTATCTGATTCCTGCATTGCAGGAGGTTGATCCTTGGAATCCCTTCCGACTCTACAGCTGACAATTCTTGTGCAGCAAAGCTCCTCACAAGTCCAGTGCCTCACCTTGTTCCTGCCTCCTTGCATTGCTCTTCTAGATGTCTCCCTGATCCTCAGCCCCACCAGCTCCCTCTTCTATCTACTTTCTCCCCAGCCTCCTTTTCCATAGCCGACTTGGGCTCGGCTTCTCAGCCACTGTTGTGTTTTAATTCCTTGCACTGAGCACCTCGGCCTGGCTCGCTTTCCTGGGAAGACACCCACCCCATCTTATGTCCTGGCAGTAGTGTCTGTCCCCTTGCCTGATTCCCTAGAGGCCCTGATCCTGCAAGAGAGACACCAGGCCCTTCCAGGGCGTGACACTCACACAGCTTTTTATAAATGTGTGAGCAGATTCAGGTGTTACTTTTGGAACGTGCAGGCGTCATTCTTCTGCCTGCAGAATTGTCAATTGGTTACATATGGGTCTGATACGGCCACAACATTCCGGACTTGATAAATATCCACACTTTCACTTGAATCAAGGTTTCAGCACCTCATTTATAAAGACTAAGCCAATCTGTTTCGCTCGGGACTTTGAGGGAGCCCGACATTTTTATTCTTATTTTATCTTATTTTTTTGCTGCTACGCTGGTTGTTTTAGCCTTACTTTAAATCGTTGCTTTCACTCTACCTGTTTTGTTTACCTAGCAACAGTTGTCTGCCGTGTTTTTTGGGTTTGTGTACGCGCAGGGGTGAGCCTTCCCTTCACAACTGTGTCACAAAATTTGGTGGCATAAAAAATTGGAAGCATGGAGCATTCAGCAAGCCACAGGCTTTGTGAGGGCTGCATGTGGGCTACCAGTTGGCCATATTGGGCTTAGTTAGAATACAGCATCTAGAAAACATCACAGGCCACCCTACCACATGCTGTGATTTTCATATTCTCCTACCTGTGTAGAAACCTACAGTATTTTTCACTCTATAAGATGCACCTTTTCCCTCCTGAAAAGTAAGGGGAAATGTGTGTGCGTCTTATGGAGTGAATGCAGGCTGCGCAGCTATCCCAGAAGCCAGAACAACAAGAGGGACCGTTGCTGTCGCTGCGCAGTGATCCCTCTTGCTGTTCAGAATATTTTTTTTCTTGTTTACCTCCTCCAAAAACTAGGTGCGTCTTATAGAGTGAAAAATACGGTAGTTTGTGCTCATCTTTCAAAATGTAACTGTAATTGGGGTGGTCCAATGCTGCAGTGCTACACAGCTCTCCTGTCCACAACCCTCCAGTCTACCATGCATCCTTGAAATCAGCTTCAGAGGGTGGGAGAGCAGGTTTTAGGGACATGCTTAGGGAGGAGAGGAAATGGAAGCCCCGTCGCCACAGCAGAACTAAGCAGGTGGTATATTGGATACACCCCACTGAATGCAATTACAAGGCTGGCATATCCAGTGCAGATTGCCACGGTGCTATTGGCACACTACTGCAAAAGAGTGTTGTTGTTGTTGTTGTTGTTGTTTAAAAAAGCAGTTGATTGTGTGGCTGGTGATGTTTTGCACTACTTTTTGGCTATGCCATAGCCACATTTTTGTCTTGGGGGGAAAAATCATTCAATTGCAATTGCTCTAACTAAAAAGAAGAAGAAGTGTGTTTATTATTGTGTGAATTGTCAAAATGACAAAATAAATGCCCCAGCTAATAATAACATGAATTCGGATGGCCGTCTGTCACGGATGCTTTAGCTGAAATTCCTGCATAGCAGGGGGTTGGACTAGATGACTCAAGGGGTCCCTTCCAACTCTACGATTCTATGAAATGTGTAGCGGTGTAACTTTGTACCAGCATAAAGAATGCACATCTGCCTATATTATTTATACCACACCTTCAAAACCAAAAGAGTGCTGCATAACTTGATTCCCCCCCCACACACACACATAAGGATGGAAGAGAGCTAATATCAAAACTAAAGTTTGGTGATTTGGCTTCAAATTGCACCCGTTTTCATACATGTGCTTTTACTAGGATGGACTTGTGGTTCCTATAGAGCAGAATTTGCCTTAACAGCTTCCGCTGAAAGCCAAACAGAACGCACCCACGTTTTGATATGAGACGTGACTAATGCTCTCTGGGCAACATCTGCTTTTCTTTCTTTGTACTGCTCTGTATTTGCCCTGGACATTTTTGCAACTCCAGGTGTATTTTCTTTTCTCCGCATTTGTGTTTCTCTCACCGGACTCTGTGTGCGCAGCCACGCTGAAAATCGCACTGGAATTGCACTCTTATACATTGGAAACTGCTGCTTAAGTCCCACTCGGTCAATGCTCTTCAGATCAGAGAGGACGAACATATATCAGTTGCCTTATAATTAATCCAACCAACCACCCATCTAGTGCAGTGCTATCTGACTGGCAATGGCTCTCTGAGGTCTCAGGCAGAATTCTTTCCCAGTTCTATTACCTGAGATCTTTTTAACTGTACTAGCCAGAAACTGAAAGGGAGACTTTCTGTGTGCAATACATGCTTATGAGTGAGCTAGAGCCCCTTCACACAAACAGGACCTGAAAACTGAGTGGAAGAAAGTGCTTAGCCTTTACGTCCATTTAATCTACAGGAAGGGTGAATGGTGGATGTTCTAGGATGCTGACATACAAACAGAAATAGTGCTTCTTTCCACACACATGCAAACCACCCTACGAAGTCTAGCTCTTAGCACAGACCCATAAACAGAGCCATTGGATATACCAGACTCATCAATTTATTTTAACTTTTTCGCATCCAGTCTGTCAGGATCTCCGCTCGGCCAAGCTGATAAAGCTCATTTTCCTCCGGCCGAGTCCTTCGGAATCACCTCCGACGGAATCACCTCCGACGATAATTAACGACCTAAGCCTTTGATGAGGCCTCAGGCACATTCCCATTCAGCAGAGTTTCCAGCACAGGGATGAGATTTATGGCTACATGCTATGCTTTATTACTAAGCTATGCAGACAGAAAGATACATCCTCTCTCTATGAAAGCAGAGAGCAACTGAAACAAAGGGACAGGAAACCAGTAAACATCACATCCGTCTCCTGCCTCCATGAGACTTCCAACAGGATGGAATCCCAGGAATGTAAACAGAGTCCTGTGACTCCAAGAGCACTGCTCAGTGGCAAACAGAAACTAACACAGCCATGTGCAACTGGCCAAGCAGCTGGGAAATGATGGAAATATGATGGGAAAGGAAACTGAGCCACAGGATGCTACTGAGCATGGGCTCATGATCTGCACCAGGGGAACAAGATTAGCTCAAGCTAAACGGCTGCTGTAGGCGAATATTCATGTTGCTGCATACTGGAGTGTGATGAAGAGGCTGTAGTTGGGAAAGTCAGTGGGTGGGGATACCCTGTTGCCTCAGGGGAGGGTCAGTGTGGTAGGAACAGTGCTCCATCCTACTAAAGCTTTCAAGAGTAGCCCAGCACCTCAAGTTCTCTACATAGCTGCCCATCCTACATAGAGAGCTGGGCCAGTGCTGAACCTGAAGCTACTCTAAATTCTTCCTATCTTAGAGCCAAGAAAGGACATCCCATCAATTTTTCCTCTTTTTAGTTTTGGAACTAATTGAACATTAGAACTTAAGTTTATTCTTGCTGGATCAAACTAAAGGTGCATCTGGCTCTATAGCCCTCCAGCTGTTTTGGGACTACTATTCCCATCATCCCTGACCACTGGTCCTGTTAGCTAGGGATGATGGGAGTTGTAGTCCCAAAACAGCTGGAGTGCCAAGTTTGCCCATGCCTGCTCTATAGCATCATGCTCCCGTCCCCCTTTGAAGGTGACCCATAAACTACAGTTAATCCAGAATGCGGCAGCCAGACTGGTGACTGGGAGCGGCCGCCAAGACCATATAACACTGGTCCTGAAAGACCTACATTGGCTCCCAGTGCATTTCCGAGCACAATTCAAAGTTTTGGTGCTGACCTTTAAAGCCCTAAATGGCCTCGGCCCAGTATACCCGAAGAAGCGTCTCCACCCCTATCATTCTGCCTGGACATTAAGGTCCATCTCCAAGGGTCTTCTGGAGGTTCTCTTCCTGCTTGATGTGAGGTTGCAGGGAACCAGGCAGAGGGCCTTCTTGGTGGTGGCGCCTGCCCTGTGGAACACCCTCCCATTAGATGTCAAGGAAATAAGCCACTATCTGACTTTTAGAAAACATCTGAAGGCAGCCCTGTTTTGGGAGGTTTTTAATGTTTGATGTTTTACCGTGTTTTTAATATTCTGTTGGGAGCAGCCCAGAGTGGCTGGGGAAACCCAGCCAGATGGGCGGGGTATAAACTATTATTATTATTATTATTATTATTATTATTATTATTATTATTATTATTATTTTAAAGCTTTTTGTAATACAATATAATATAAATAAATGAACAAACAAAGAGAGAGAGAGAACACAGAGTCCTCTCTCAAAGGTAGCACTTTAAGCCTTATCAACCACAGAGAGCGGTAGACCATGGGTAGGCAAGCTAAGGCCTGGGGGCTGGATCCAGCCCAATCGCCTTCTAAATCCGGCCTGTGGACAGTCCAGGAATCAGCATGTTTTTACAAGAGTAGAATGTAAATATTTAAAATGCACATCTGGGTTATTTGTGGGGCATAGGAATTCATTCATTTTTTTCTCTCCAAAATGTAGTCAGGCCCCCCACAAGGTCTTAGGGATAGTGGACCAGCCCCCAGCTGAAAAAGTTTGCTGACCCCTGTGGTAGACCCTCCCAGCTCTCACCTGGGAGCTTTCCTTTCTCTTCTCTGGAGGGATACACTTTTGAGCCCATAGGCCAGAACATTTGGCTATTGAGCTGATTTATTCCTTGCAGCACCCTGGCTGCTCTCTAGCAACCCAACTGCATTCTTCACACATTATTGGGGGCAGTACTAGTACTTGTTTTACCTGAACAAACACAACACATGAAGAAGAACCTGCTTCAAATCAGCAAGACTAAATGAAAGCAGGGAGCCCACAACACATGCCTGATTTTCTAAAAGCAGAACCATCCTGTTCAAAGGCTACCTTGGTATTTGCTATGGTAAAATGAAGACCTTTTTCATAAAGTTGTTCAGCAGGGGTCCACCTGACCTGGAAAACAGGTATTGGAACTTAAAAAAAAAGTCTTAAGTATACGTGTGAGGAAACATGTTGACTCGGAATACGCTGCACAGCTGGTCGTTGTCAAAGTCTGGATATCATCACCTTAGTCCATTGTTAGTCCATGTGGAAGTCTATTGCATCTCCATCTGGCTATATGAGCAGAGGTAAATCACAAGGAAAATCAAACACCTTCCCATTGATGGTTTGAGTGAATGCGAGCAATGTCAAACTGACCACGTATTACATCTTCATTAGGTTTGTTGACCCATGAATAAGCTACCAATTACAGTAAATTAAAAGCACTTGTATCTCAGCAGTTCACCTCATCATTCAGCTTTTCCATTCCCATAATGATCACGCTGAATGCGTCTGATAGCAACAGAATTTTCAAATCCCACCCTTTGGTTCAGATACCAAAGAAAATCCCCGTAAACCAACTTTGCTGTTCTGGTTTTCTTTCCAGCAGGGTGATTCCTACAAGACAGCATAAAATATTGTTCCACTGCAGTGACGAATAATGTAATTCTCTCCCTCCAACCCGGAATTCTATGGAACAACATAGGCTACAATCAGCAAGACCATTGACAACTTGTTTCCCCTAACAAATGGAACAGGCTCACGGAACAGGGTCAAGTTGAGTCCCCGACCCAAATGATGTCCCTGAGTACACAGTATATACATGCTCCTATGATCATTCAGCGATGCACAGTACATAGACTTTCTGGTTCATTTTAACATGGGTACATGTCCATGCATACATTCCTTTCTTCATGCAGAACTCCACCTTCCCTTTTGAAGTGAAGAGCAAAATCTTTGTGGGAGACCAAAAAGCAGAGACATCACCTTGCCAACAAAGGCTTGTATAGTTAAAGCTATAGTTTTCCTAATAGTGATATATGGAAGTGAGAGCTGGACCATAAAGAAGGCTAATCGCCAAAGAATTGATGCTTTTGAATTATGGTGCTGGAGGAGACTCTTGAGAGTCCCATGGACTGCAAGAAGATCAAACCTCTCCATTCTTAAGGAAATCAGCCTTCCATTCTTAATGAAATATTGCCAGCATGAGTTTGACCAAACTACGGAAGGCAGTGGAAGACAGGAGTGCCTGGCGTGCTCTGGTCCATGGGGTCACGAAGAGTCGGACACGACAAAATGACTAAACAACAACAACAACAACCTCTATGTACTCTAACAATGTCCCTAAAACAGCCAACAACAGCAATCTACCCTTACTATACATTGCCAGCATGAGTTTGACCAAACTGCAGGAGGCAGTGGAAGACAGGAGTGCCTGGCGTGCTCTGGTCCATGGGGTCACGAAGAGTCGGACACGACTAAATGACTAAACAAGAAGAACAACAACCTCTATGTACTCTAACAATGTCCCTAAAACAGCCAATAACAGCAATGTCCCTAAAACAGCCAACAACAGCAATTATACCATGCACGAAGACGGTCCCAAGTTCAGTGTCTGATATATTCCGCTATAAGGATCTCAAATACCAGGGCTTGGAAAGATCATCTCCGCCTCACACCTTGGAGAGCCACCAGCAGTCAGATTTGTGACTCCTGGACTAGCTGGATCAAAGTAAGTCATCTTCCTATTCGGTTTTGACACCAGGTGTAATAGAGTAAGTGAAGGAAAGCTGAAGAAAACATGGCATTTATATCCAGTTTCAGCTTATCGGTATTGCTTCTTCTCCTTTTCATTTTGGGGGTGGGGTCTGCAAACATTCACAGCTATTAAGACAAAGAGGTACATTTCTCAAGTGATGGGTTTATGAACCCCAGTCTGGAAACTGCCCCCACCCACTGATTATCCCCTCTCCTCTCCTCCCTTTGGTGGGGTGAAGAAGGAAAGGCAGACAAGGAGTCAGAGTAGCACCATTCATCAGTATGGGAGGACAGTGCAAGGAGGGGAGAATGGGAATGAAATACACATCCATCGTCAACCCTTAGAACCACAGTATGGTTGGGAACTAAAAGACAAGTAGTAATGGGAACCAAAAGTAGAAGAACAAAAATGTTAATTTAATAACTGACAAATTCATATTTTCACAAATAAAAAAGTTAACTGAGTAAGAAAGGGCCTCAACTGCTCTCAAATACCACAGTTTTTGTGCTCTGCGGCGATACTCCTTGGTTTTCCACTTTCCCCATGTGGTTTAAATTAGCACCTGCATACCTCCAGTTATTAAATAAGAAACAGCTCTCTTGCTCTCTCTGCTTGACCTGCTGAGCTCTTGTATACAAGAACTTATCCAGAGGCATTAGGCCTTCCCTTATCAGATGTGTGTGGTATGACATAATGAATGCAGCGATGTAGGGCAACTGGCAGGCGTTCAGTTCCTCCGCACTGGGTCAAATTCCCCATCGGGCTGTTTCTGCTTTTCTACGGTGCTCAGTGTGGACCAGTGGTGCCCAATTCCTTGGAAAGCTGGAATTGAACTTCCAATTCATCGACAACCAATTGGAGGCAATCGACAGAAACTCAGGAGCAAGGAAACCCATCCACGTGGCTGAGTATACATACACAAGCCTGTCTGATTTTCAGCAGGTGTTGTGGGGGATTCAAATGGCATCTGCAGTGATAGCAGTGTCCAAAGCACTGTTTATTATCTCAGTAATAAAAAGAAGAAGTCGGTCTTATTATCCCCATACTGCAGATGGAAAGGGTGAGTGCTGTTGTGCTCAAGTGCTGCTTGCTGGTTTCCCACAAGCATTTTGTTGACCACTGTGAGGATGCTGGACTAAGGTGGGCCATTGGTCTGATCCAACAGGCTCTTCTTTTGCTCTTATGTTCTTAAGCTGAGGCTGAGAGAGACAGCAGCTTAGAGCCATTGTAAACTGTATTAACATAAGAACAGCCTGCTGAATCAGGCCAATGGTCTGTTGACATTTCCATTCCACCTTAAGGAGCAGATGTGTGGAATTGTTGTGTGTCACATGTCTGTTTACATTCCAGCACAGTATGCTGGGAACTTCCGTTGTGTGTATAGCTTTTGTTTTAGCTGTTCTCTCTGAGACGACATGAGAGACAACATGTTACTTTGTCCTGATTTATGATTAATAAATCTGTAGTTGTATAGTATGCTTCCACAAGCCTCACGCCTATTCTGTGTGCACAGTTCGATCTGCTGATAGTGTGCCCTGGCTGCGTAAGCCCGGGTTGCTGATTTACGTCAGAGCAGAGGTGATGGTCTTTGCATTGGGCCACTGGAAGGAGATGGCCCAGCTGGGGCTAGCCAGCTGGCCTCCCAGCCCTCTGCATGCTAACATGCACCACCTAGTCCAGGATCCTGTACACACAGTGGTCAACTAGATCTTGCATGTGGGAGACTTGCAAGCAGGACCTGAGCACAAGAACATCCTCCTCTCGCAAACTTGCAAGCAGGACCTGAGCACAAGAACATCCTCCTCTCACAGACTGACCGTGGAGGAAGAGAAGTTAAAGCTATATTAAAAAGAGCTTTACATGGATATCGTCCAAACGATCAGGAGATCCCAAATTAGTGACCCTACAGTCACTTCTGTTGAACATCTGGATGAGTATACTGAAAGAAAAGAAAGTCAAGACCTGTTATGGAATATGTTGGCAGCTGCCATAATTTTGGTGGCAAAAAACAACAACCTGTGTAACCTTGAGGCTCCAAACTTAAAGGAACGATGCCTTAAATCATGCCTAGTGGCAGAGATGATAAAACTGAGCAAGAAAGTATGAGGCCTGTCTTTAGCTCTTGAGGTGGAAAAATCGTGTCTGGGTTCTATTACTCGAGATTCCAAGTAAATGATCACAGAAGTGAATTCTCCTGAATGCTGATTTCGTCCCCACAGAAAATTTACAAATTTAACAAAGTGAGAAGTGTTCTAGTTTGCCTTCTACGCAAAATGAATTTTCGAGTATATGGGGTTTAGGGGGGTTGATTTTCATACAGAAGAGAGTATCACACACATGCTTCCATTAGACAAAGGAGATCACGGTGGAAAAAAGTGTGTGAGGTGGAAGTGGGGAAGAATCCTTCCAACTCCAAATGAAAGGAAACAAAGCGGTATGACCACAGTGTCTGTTTAAGGTGAAAAGAGTTGAGGTGGAGAACATTTGCACCTGACACTGACTCACAGGGAAGGTATGCCCCTTTAAACAGCTCTTTTGCTTTGATGTGCTCAGCCTTGTCTCCCTATTCCATGTGGGTGGCAAGCAACAAAGACTGCAGCTGAATTTTTTTATTTTTTTGGGGGGGGGAGGCCAGGAAAAGGCCTTTTCCAAATGAAAGAGAAACCCACTGCTTAAAAATGTGGGAAAGGATGCAGAATTACTGTCCAGGTGAGTGCCTGGAAGCAGTGCAGCAGAGGTATGGAATCTTACTTTTAAAGGAGAGGCTGGTACCATGTATGCCATTCAAAGAATGCTACTTTTAGAAGACATCTAAGGGCAGCCCTGTACAGGGAAGTTTTTAATGTCAGAGGTTTTACAGTGGTATCTCAGTTTAAGAAGAGTCCTGTTTATGAACAATTCAGTTTACGAACTCCGCAAAACCGGAAGTAGTATCCCGGTTTGCAAACTTTACCTCTGTCTAAGAACAGAATCTGAATGGTGGAAGGGCACTGGCGGCAGCAGGCCTCATTAGGGAAAGCGCACCTCGGTTTAAGAACGGTTTCGGTTTAAGAACAGACTTCCGGAACAGATTAAGTTCGTAAACCAAGGTACCACTGTATTGTGTTTTTAATATTTTGTTGGGAGCCATCCAGAGCGGCTGGGGCAATTTATATGAGTGGCATATAAATAATAAAATTATTGCTGTTGTTATTGTTACACGCAGGGATGTGCTAAAAGCCTATGTGTTTCCGTGGGGTAATCACAATTACCTGTCACTGGATATTGCCATGAATTCATGAATCGTCCCTCAAAAGAAGGGGAGAGGGTGGATGAATAGGGAAGGCCTATTACACTTGAGGAATAAGGTAAAGAGGAATAAGAAGAGGAAAACAAGAGCTGGTGCAGCCAAGTGAACAACTGTATGAGGTGGAAAGCCCAATGCAAATCCCACGTCTGCCATGAACTCCCTAGGGCAGAGATGGGAACATCAGAGACAGGGAACATCAGACCTGGGGCTGAATGTGGCCCTCCAGGCCTTTCAGTCTGGCCCCCAAGATTCTCCCCAACCACACATCCTCCCAAGCTACACCCGCAAGCAGCCCTGATTTGCTGGAATGTGTTCTGCATTGGGAAGTTTAAATGTTTGATGTTTTATTATGTTCTTATATATGTTGGAAGCTGCCCAGAGTGGCTGGGGAAACCCAGCCAGGTGGGCAGGGTATAAATAATAAAGTTATTGTTGTTGTTGTTGTTGAATATAATGCAGTAAATGGCAACGACCTTCCAGTCAATTTGTATATACCTCTCCTTAGCATTGCTTTTGGATTCATGCAGTGATTATTAACCTGTTGGGAATCGATTTTTAATATCTGGTTTCGATTTTGATTTAATCCACATAATATCATATGTCGTCCCTTGTTCTTAATATGCTTTCTGTTTTATCTTTTTCTGTGAAGGCTTCATTTTTTATGGTTAAGCAATGCAACTTTTATTTGGTTTTATTGTTTCCATTCTTGTCATCGTTGGTTAGTATCAGGTCTTCCAATGGCAGCACCACAAAAAAAAATCAAAGGCTTTGCAGCTTTCTCTACTGCTAAGAACCAGTTGCCTTTGATAGAAGCAGGAAAGGTTTCTCTATCTTAGAACTTCCTTCTGCTGCTGCCAGTCAATGTTCACCAACTATAAAACACTAGTTAGGTTTATTTTCTTTCCCGGAAGTTTTTCCATCAATGTTAGTGACTGTTAAAACAAGCTTGTCAATAGCTGACTTTTCTAGAACACAGCAACTCCTCAAGCTCATTAAAATTAAGGAAACCAAGCCATATAATCAGATGAGAGCCTCTTGCAAGACCTTAGCTCTTCTACAAGAAAATGGATAGATGCTTCTGTAAAATCAGCTCCCTAGAAAGGTGGGAAGAACAATGCCTTTAGGCCTAACACATTACCGTGGTACCTCGGGTTACATACGCTTCAGATTACAGACGCTTCAGGTTACAGACTCTGCTAACCCAGAAATAGTACCTCGGGTTAAGAACTTTACTTCAGGATAAGAACAGAAATCGCGTAGCGGCGGTGCAGCGGCAGCAGGAGGCTCCATAAGCTAAAGTGGTGCTTCAGGTTAAGAACAGTTTCAGGTTAAGAACGGACCTCTGGAACGAATTAAGTTCTTAACCCAAGGTACCACTGCACTTTAATTGCATCACTTGAAACAATGTTGATGTTGTTACAGATATTAAAATACAGATGCCATTTTTAATTGTTTTTTGTTTCGTCAGGGGCTAAGGAATAGGTGCAGGGGCTGGGCTAATTATTGTCAAGGAAGTAGGCAAGTTTCTCTGGTTTTCAAAAGCTTGCATAAGGATATATATACCATAACCCTCGTTGTCCGTGACTGATCTGATGCTGATCCATGTCATCTTTGCGGGGATGACTATAGACCTGTTCCCCTGTCTACCCGACAGCTGTTTGAAACAGGGTTCTAAAAACATCCTTGCACTGGGGTTTAGATTTAGGTTCAGATGGTGTCAAAACTGTAACAAGAATCTGTTCTGCATCTGCTTCAGCACTGTAATACTCCCCTCCCCACACACACATCCCGCCGCCACATTTCTTTCAAGGGCAAACCCTAAGACATCTTGGAAGATGAATGTTTTCCCTTTTCATCTCAGCTGACCATTGGCCGGTACATACAGAAAATGGTGTTGGAGAATTCTGCACAGCTGTTCACACTGCGGTGAACAAGAGGACAAAATCGTTCAAGGAATCAGCTTCCAGCCACTTCACTTCCAGGCTGGGGGAAAAAGAGAAGAAAGAAGCGAGTGGCTGAGAGATCAGGGGGATGATCTGTTGCTAGCAAGGGACTTGCAAAAAATAAAATAAAAAATGAAGATTTTTCTTTAAGATGCAGCTGACGGCTCTCTCCTGGGTTTCCATGTTTACAATTCCAGTAGCCTGGATTTACATAATTGCAATTTCACTTCTTGCAAATATTTTGGAGATTTTGTTATGCCTGATTTTCTCAACAGCTGCTGCTTGGTGCTGAAATCTCTGCTAATTATTTCAAACATTTAATGGGAAAAAATGCATAGCCTATTTTGATAAAATTATGACATTAAAAATTCTCATGATCTTGGAAGACAATGGCGTTTGGGAAGGGATTTTTTGCGTGTATGTGAGGAGGGGGTTGTTGTTGTTGCTTATCTGCTCTTGAAGAAAGGCACATGCAAAACATTTATGAAGCCAACACAGCTGCAGGGTCTACTCACCAGACCACTGCTGTCTGCCCAGCATCCTTTCTAGCTTTTTATAGATACAAGTTAAAAACACCATGAAATTTATTTCCTGTAATGATCCCAAAATATTTACTTTAGTAAGTCAATGTTTCAGCAAAAATTGCCCAAGAATGCATGGCTAGGCAGTTCCATTGTGTCAACTTAGCACTCCCCCCCCCAAATCCAATTGTAACTCCCCCCCTACCAAATTATTTGGATGGCCTCTAGCTCACCTTCAACGAGGTCCTGCAGTAGCAAATGAGAAAGTGCAGAAAATATTGTGCCAATGTTCCAAGATGGAGGACGAGCAAACTCAGGGGACCTTCCTAAACCATGTTCAGCAGTTACCGTATGTTCCGGCGTACAAGACGACTTTTTATCCCTGGAAAATTGCTCCAAAAGTGGGGGGGGGCGTCTTATACGCCGTGTATACGCGTTGGGATGGAGGAGAGGGAGACGGTGAGCAGAGGCGCCCCTTCTGCCGTCGCTGCTCCTCCCTCCCCACAGAAGGGGACGCGGAAAGTCCTTCCGAGCGCGGCGCTCACACACCTGCCCGCTAAACGCCTCACCTCAGGCTGCTGCTGCTGCTGCAACGGCAGAGGCAGCGGAGGGGTGCACGCTGGCGGTGCTCAAACTCTATAAAACTCTACAATTGAACAGCAAAAGTTGGGGGTCGCTTTATACACCCAGTTGCCTAATACACTGGAATCTAAAGGTAAAGGGACCCCTGACCATTAGGTCCAGTCGTGGCCAACTCTGGGGTTGCAGCGCTCATCTCGCTTTAGTGGCCGAGGGAGCCGGCGTGCAGCTTCCGGGTCATGTGGCCAGCATGTCTAAGCCGCTTCTGGCAAACCAGAGCAGGGCACGGAAACACCGTTTACCTTCCCGCTGGAGCGGTACCTATTTATCTACTTGCACTTTGAGATGCTTTCAAACTGCTAGGTTGGGAGGAGCAGGGACCAAGCAACAGGAGCTTACCCCATCGCAAGGATTCGAACCGCCAACCTTCTGATCGGCAAGTCCTAGGCTCTGTGGTTTAACGCACAGAGCCACCCGCGTCCCACGCCGGAATCAATGGTACTTTAATTTCATTTTATACCTTAACCTGTGCAGTGTGGTGACCAGGTTCAGCATCAGAACCTGGAATATTTGGGCAGCTCCTGGGGCCATGCAGCTGAGCACGGCCCTCTGGTCTCGATATACAAAGAGGCCGGATAACTCAGTCGGTTAGAGCATGTTGCTGATAGCACGAAGGTTGCAGGTTCAATCCCCGTATGGGACAGCTGCATATTCCTGCATTGCCGGGCGGCTGGACCTCTGTGATCCTATGCCAACGAAGCCTGCCAAGGGGTTTCCTGGCAGTGTCGGTGATATAGCATGAGCTGACATCATTGTGGTTTGGGTTGGGGCACGAGCAGTGCTATGCCGGGAGCCTACTCAAGCTTGTCACCCATGTTTTTATGTGTGTAGGAAATGTTGTTGTAGGAAGCAACCCTAAGACCAATTGGAGTTGGGTGATGAATTTAGTCACTCACTGCTGTTCTGCCTCGGTCAGACCACACTTGGAATACCATGTTCAGTTCTGGGCACCACCATTTATGCTTGTGGAGACCAGTATATAGAGAAACCAGAAGCTGAAGACTGGCTAAGAGGTGGTTTCTAAAATAAGGTTTGATTGCCCATGACTGAAATTTTCTTAACCAGCGTAACTGATTCATTATGTCCTCTTTTCCTGTACTGTTGATCCATTGACTTGATGCTAATAGGTCAAACACCACTTCTCCCCTTCCTTCTGCTTCTTCTCAGGGTAGGGTGGGGACCCAAAGTGTTGCAGTTGGGACCTCTCTCTAATCACACTGATTAGGTATTGAAATGGACTGCCTAATGTTAGGTGATAATATTTGCAATGTGTTATCTAGGCTGTATCAACAGAAAAATAGTGACCAGATCAAGAGAAGTAATAGTGCCACTGTATTCTGCCTTGGTCAGATCACACCTGGAATACTGTGTCCAGTTCTGGGCACCTCAGTTTTAAGAAGGATATTGACAAGCTGGAACATGTGCAGAGGAGGGAGACCAAGATGATCAAGGGTCTGGAAACCAAGCCTTATGAGGAACAGTTGAAGGAGCTGGGTATGCTAACCTAGAAAAGAGGAGACTGAGAGGAGATATGATAGCCATATTAAAATATCTCAAGGGCTGTCACATGGAAGAAGGAGCAAGCTTGTTTTCTCCTTCTCCAGAGGGCAGGACTCGAGCCAATGGATTCAAGTTACAAGAAAGGAGATTCTGACTAAACATCAGGAAGAACTTTCTGACAGCAAGAGCTGTTTGACAGTGTAAAAGACTCCGTTGACAGTGGTGGACACTTCTTCCTTGGAGCTTTTAAAGCAAAGATTGGCTGGTTATTTGCCATGGATGGTTTAGTTGTGATTCCTGCAATGCAGCAGGTTGAACTAGATGACCCACAGAGTCCCTTCCAACTCTACTATTCTATGATTCTATGAAATGTAATTGGGAGAAAATGGGTAATTCATGGGGACTGTGCTGACTATTTTCTAATTTCGATATTTACTTTGAAAAGTATTCAAAGCATCCAAGCCATAGCTGGAAAAATACTCATCCCAATGAGCATTCACATTGTTGGATGCTGTTTAGCAACCTCATGCTTCGTAGAACCATTCTTCTTCTTTTTCACTTTTACTTAGCCTCACTTACTGCCATTTGATTGGATTTACTCTGATGACCTTCACTTTGGATGTCCACCATGTTGCTGAATTAGACCTTTTATCAGTGTGCCACTGAGACAAGATCAGGCAGATAGCCACAGCTATTGATGGGCAAATCTGTTGATTTTGGTTTCTCGATTTTCCAAGCCTAAATCCACATCACTTAGCATTTTAAAAAAAAAAACAACTTCATGAAGCAAATTTCACCTAATAGACACATGCTGGTATGTCATATTGCCTACTATACACATTCATTTTGCAAAAGAATTTCCCCAAATTTAATGCATTTTGTATGACATATCCTCAAATACATGCATTTTTATGCACACTTTGTCCTACTTTGTGCATTTATATGCACATTGCTTGGCTGGAGAACTGCATTGCAAAATTCAGAGAAGTGTGAATTCTGAAAGGTGGCCGTTGTTCGGTTCGCAGATCTTTTCAGGAAGTGGAAATTAGATAAGTTCACCTTTCAATGTGAACTGAACCAAATCTCCTTATCCCATCCCTTAGGCACAGCCAATTGGATTAAATGGCAGTGAGGGCATGGGAGCCAGAGGACAGCGATAGCAAAGAAGAATATGGAAACATGGGACAAAGAGCAGCTGCAGCCAGGGGAATAAAAGGGCACAAAACAGCATGAAAACATCGTAAGCATTTCACGAGGATCAAAAAAAAAAACCCAATGAAATTGGGAGGTGCTTTTCAACAAACACAAAAGTTGGCAAGTCGCTCTGGGTAGGAACGCTCCTAAATTTCTCCTCTATTCATTTTCGCTCCAGACTCTGTTATGTCAAACTGCCTTGGCCTGCATGCAGAACAGAACCAACTGAGGCAGTTTTCTCCAATGATATTTTCCAAAATATCCTCCCGAGTATACATATTTATGTCCATGCATTTGCATCTACCCCAACTCCCAGGTTTACTGTTATGCTGCTGCCTGACCATCAACTGTTGGTAGGCAGACTGCTGGTGAACAGTCCAGAATGAACCTCTCTCTGCTAAAACTGGGATGCTAAAACTTCTGAACTAGTTACGAAATAGAATGGGAAGATCTGATCCTGCCTATGTTTAGTTCAGTCCAGGGGAATGATCTTCTTTCTCAGTTTGTTACCTCTGCATCCAAGACGTTCATAGACCCATCCCCTTTTAATCTTACAACAGCTTTGTGTCCAATAGCAGAGCAGGGTTTTTACAGGTCTCCCAGATCCAAGTCTAACAGCTTCAGACACTATACCAGCCAACCTACGGCCTGTACCTAAACTCCACCATCACCATTCTTTGGGGAGAAGGGAAAGAAAGCAAGGTGGAGTTTGCAACTTACATTAATAGAATTGTAAAGTTGGAAGACAGCATCTTAAAAAGTAGAGAGATCACCTTGCCAACAAAGGTCCGTATAGTTAAAGCCATGGTTTTCCCAGTAGTGATGAATGGAAGTGAGAGGTGGACCATAAAGAAGGCTGATCGCCGAAGAATTGATGCTTTTGAATTATGGTGCTGGAGGAGACTCTTGAGAGTCCCATGGACTGCAAGAAGATCAAACCTCTCCATTCTGAAGGAAATCAGCCCTGAGTGCTCACTGGAAGGACAGATCCTGAAGCTGAGGCTCCAATACTTTGGCCACCTCATGAGAAGAGAAGACTCCCTGGAAAACACCCTGATGTTGGGAAAGATAGAGGGCTCAAGGAGGAGGGGACGACAGAGGACGAGATGGTTGGACAGTGTTCTAGAAGCTACCAGCATGAGTTTGACCAAATTGCGGGAGGCAGTGGAAGACAGGAGTGCCTGGCGTGCTCTGGTCCATGGGGTCATGAAGAGTCGGACACGACTAAACGACAACAACAACAAAAGTTGGAAGGGACCACAAGGGGCTTGCAATGCAGGAATATTTCACCCAATGTGAACCTGCAACCCTGAGATTAAAAGCCTCACGCTCTACTAACTGAGCCTGAAAAGCAACCCTTTCTGTCCTTTTCCAAGTCTGAGAAATGTAGGCTGCTGCAGCATGTATGCTGGCCATCTTTATTGCTATACAGTTCTAGTTTGGGTTTTCTGACTGGTTAAAGGGCTTGCTCCTTCCTGTTCTCCTCTCCTTCTCACTCCTCCACACTGTAGCGCAGATGCACCGAGTAGGAAACTCTTGGCCTTTGGCTGTTTTCCCCCCAGTGTCTAAATATTTTCCATGTAGATTTTAGAGTAATTAGCTAGGGTTTCTTGTTTCTTTCACATAGCTTAGCTGCTAAGGACCAACAATCCTCAAAGCCGTTCTCCAGACTATCCAGCTTCCATGGCAAATTTATATGGCAGCATCTGCAGTACAGCTTTGCCGTTGTTATCACGGTGTGATTGACACTAGAACTGCCACCATCCCCGCAGCTTATCTGCAGCAACTGTTCCCTATCCAAAAGTGAGCTGACAACCAGCACAAGGGTAACTACCAGCTGTAACATTATTAGATTATTATAGCAACAAGATTATCCCCATTGTAAGATTTCTACTTAGATTCTTAAAAAAAAAAAAAACACATTGGAGTGAAATTCATTGGCCTCATTAGTGTTTTGTTCTGCTGTTTCCCATGCTGTCTGGTTGATATTATGGGGCAGGGAAAAGGTAACGGGACCCCTGACCATTAGGTCCAGTCGTGGCCGACTCTGGGGTTGCAGTGTTCATCTCGCTTTATTAGCCAAGGGAGCTGGCGTACAGCTTCCGGGTCATGTGGCCAGCATGGCGAACCAGAGCAGCGGACGGAAACACCGTTTACCTTCCTGCCAGAGCGGTACCTATTTATCTACTTGCACTTTGAGATGTTTTCACACTGCTAGGTTGGCAGGAGCAGGGACTGAGCAACGGGAGCTCACCCTGTCACGGAGATTTGAACTGCCGACCTTCTGATTGGCAAGTCCTAGGCTCTGTGCTTTAACCCACAGTGCCACCCACCTCCCTGTTATGGGGCAGAATCCTACACAAATGTTTTCTAGATGGCAGCCTATTTACTATGTCTCGGTGAGCATAATAAAGGCTGTCAAAAACTGAACCCTACCATTTGACATCCACATCCCTACCCTGAATTCTGCTTTATGGGGTGAAGGGGATGTCTGGAACTTCCTATTGCATATAAATGATAGTTAGACTTTTAAAAGAACAGCTTTGAAGATCAACACATCTATTGCAATCAGGGTTTTTGCAAACAGAGAGGGCATGAATGGATTGTATTCGGGGGCAGGGAGATGGCCGCACTTTCCATATAGTATCACAATTTAGAAGACCAGGATATAAGCAAATTTAAACACATTTACTCCCAATTAACTTGATTTAGTTTGGATGTATATTCTATTTTTTGCCTGCCACACGTTCTGTCCCTGCACAGTAGACCTATAATTAAAAAATGATATGAGATTGTGGCAAGTCACAACAAGCCATCAATTTAAATTAAAGACAGGTGGGTGCAGGAATGGGTACTGCAAACTAAAACCACGGTCAAAAGATTTCCAAGCTGACTAAATATCACATCAGTATGAAGCATAGCCGACTCTTTATTCTTCTATTATTTTACAAATATTGCATGGGTTGAAGGAATGTTGGGGCTGAGCCCTCCCGTACACATGCAGAACACATGAATTTGTATCAGCTTCCTTTTTCAAGACTTTGAAAATCACTGTTGTGGTCTGGCCTATCGAATCTCCCATTCTAATGAATGTGCGACCTGAAGTCTCCACCACACAAAGAACGGGCTTAATTTAGTATGAAGGATCTAAAGATTTTTCGAGTAAGGAGAACAGCGCCAGTTCAGCTGAACTGGGGAGGAGGGAAGAGGCACACTATAAAAAGGCAGTATGAATTTTAAGCAGTGCTATTGTTCCAGAAGGATGCGGGTGGCACTGTGGGTTAAACTACAGAGCCTAGGAGTTGCCAATCAGAAGGTTGGCGGTTCGAATCCCCGCAATGGGGTGAGTGCCCGTTGCTCGGTCCCTGCTCCTGCCCATCTAGCAGTTCGAAAGCACGTCAAAGTGCAAGTAGATGAATAGGTACCGCTCCAGTGGGAAGGTAAACAGTGTTTCCGTGTGCTACTCTGGTTCGCCAGAAGCGGCTTAGTCATGCTGGCCACATGACCCGGAAGCTGTACGCTGGCTCCCTCGGCCAATAAAGCGAGATGAGCACCACAATCCCAGAGTCGGCCACAACTGGACCAAATGGTCAAGGGTCCCTTTGCCTAACCTATTGTTCTAGAAAAAGAGGTGCCGGAACTCAACATGAACCACCTCCCTTGTTCTCTTATAATGGCGTCCACCTGAGAGGTGGTGGAACTGAGTTCCAGCTGAAAAAACCCTCACTTGTTTGAAGATACGTTTACCAGTACTTGGCATTGCTTAAACGCCAGCACAAATCCCTCTTGTGCCCACTGCTTGCATGTCCTCCACACCATCTCCAAGCCCACAATACAATAACACTGAGAATTCTGACTAATTCAGAAATGTTTTGAAAGCTCAGAAGGAGAAAAGTAAGAAAACAAGTGCAAGTGATTCACACTTCCTTTCCTGGGACCCATCCAAAGGTGGAAATATACCCATTTTGGCTAGAGAGAGAGATGTTCATCCTCCTGATACAGGAGCAAATCACCCAACTTCCTGTGGGAATCATATGCACTTTCTCCCTTTAGATTTGACCCCCAAATTAGGGGATATAAAATGTGACTCACCTGCACTTTCTTTTCCGTCACATGGAAAGCAAACACTCATCCTTGGAGTTGGGCAAGATTTGCATTCCAGTAGTTTGGAGCACAAAGGTTCATATAGTTAAAGCTATGGTTTTCCCAGTAGTGATGTATGGAAGTGAGAGCTGGACCATAAAGAAGGCTGATCGTCAAAGAATTGATGATTTTGAATTATGGTGCTGGAGAAGACTCTTGAGAGTCCTATAAGATAAACCGATCAATTCTGAAGGAAATCAGCCCTGAGTGCTCACTAGAAGAACAGATCCTGAAGCTGAGGCTCCAATACTTTGGCCACCTCATGAGAAGAGAAGACTCCCTGGAAAAGACCCCGATTTTGGGAAAGATGGAGGGCACAAGGAGAAGGGGACGACAGAGGATGAGATGGCTGGACAGTGTTCTCAAAGCTACCAACATGAGTTTGACCAAACTGTGGGAGGCAGTGGAAGACAGGAGTGCCTGGCGTGCTCTGGTCCCTGGGGTCATGAGGTTGGACATGACTAAATGACTAAACAACAACAACAAAAACAAGTTTGGAGCAATTCACTACCAACGAATTACCAGGCTAAACCAAGTCTGCTCTAAAGAGAGGCTCAGCATAGCATGACACCCCTTGTAACCAAACCTCCAGGCTACCATGCAAATGCTTACAGGTATGAAATAATTTCTTACAGATGCCTGCAAGGAGCCACGTGCTCGTCACATACGCAAACTTGCATTCATTTTATCTGACCCTGGTTTCTTTGGGTTGGTGGCAGAATACAGAATGCTCAGTGTTGACTTCAGGCCTCTTGGATGCTTTTGGAGGGATGATGTTTCAGCAGTTAAAGCAGTGCGACATGAGAAAGGAAGTGCATTCCTTCCCACAAGACATTCCAACACAGTCTCCTCTGACAAAGATAATCCTGGTGTTCCACCACTCCCACGTCCATAAAAAAAGCAAGCAAAACATCTAGGATAGAAAGCAGCTGCATTTAAGATTTAACAGCATAATCCCATCTCTAAGAGTATGGCTTAGGTAGGAACTGCCCACCAGACTGGAAGTTCTAAAATCCACAACAGCGGAGGACCAGAGTTTGATTGTTTGCACTGTGACAGAGCCTTCCATAGTCAACTGCTGCATCTTCTTCTCTTATTCAAAGTGAATCATAGAATTGTATGGTTCCAAAGGACCACAAAGGTCATCTAGACCATAGGTAGGCAACCTAAGGCCCGGGGGCCAGATCCGGCCCAATCACCTTCTAAATCTGGCCCGCGGATAGTCCGGGAATCAGCATGTTTTTACATGAGTAGAATGTGTGCTTTTATTTAAAATGCATCTCTGGGTTATTTGTGGGGCATAGGAATTAATTCATTTTTTTCTTCAAAATATAGTCCGCCCCCCCCCCAAGGTCTGAGCAACAGTGGCCCAAGGCTGGAAAAGTTTGCTGACCCCTGATCTAGACCATCCCTCTGCAATGCAGGAATCTCAGGTAAAGCATCCATGACAGATGGTCACCCAACCTCTGCTTAAAAAACCTCCAAAGAGAGAATTTTCTAGATAAGATTAATACCAAGTTTTCAAATAAAAATTAATAATAATCCACTGTAACGTAACACAGAATAGCACACCCAAATGCAAAGTTGGAAGGAACCACACGCAACAGCAGCAATCTAGAATGAAAAGTGTTGTTCCACTTAACCCTGGGTCACCAGTTTAACTTTTGAAATATCTGAAAAAATATTAAAATCTTAGCAAAAAAGGACACAGAGATTTTGTTCTAATGGGGAAAGCAAGCAAATAAAGATGAACGTTCAGAAGAAGCAAAAGCAGAAACGAGTTTTGGGGATGAGATTTCAGAGGCTTCCTCTGCTGTAGACCAAGTCCACAAATGGAATCACTGTGCATTACACTTATCATTTGCTCAATGGATACATTGCATCGGAAATGCTTGACGTGACGTCATCTGCTTATAGCAAAACATTATTTTTTTCATTTGCCAATTTTATTCCTTTTGTATCAAGATATTTCCTAATCACTAATCCAGGCTTTAAGTAAAGATAACAAAGGGAACAGATGACACGGAACACCCTTGCCTGGTTCTTCTCCCTAAATATACCTATTTATTTCCCTATATAGATTTTATTAATATTAAGTTGCGTTTTGACAACTTATCATTACCCAATCCTGAAAGTCCTCACTGATACAGAATTAGTTTAACATTAAACAGAAATGTTCTTTCCAACCAAAAATTTGTCTTCTCAGGGTCTAAAAATGTAAAAATAGGTGGTTGAGTTTTCATAAATTAAATTACTGCTCTTCTTATATTATCATTTAAGAACCTTCCTTTCACAAATCCAGTTTGATCACCTTTGACATAGATTGAATACATCACTGGGAAACTATTTGCTATTACAGTGGTACCTTGGTTCTCAAACTTAATCCATACCAGAAATCTATTCCAAAACCAAAACGTTCTAAAATCAAGGCGCACTTTCCCATAGAAAGTAAAGCAAAACAGATTAATCCGTTCCACACTTTTAAAAACAACCCCTAAAACAAAAATTTAACATGAATTTTACTATCTAACAAGACCATTAATCCATAAAATGAAAGCAATAATCAATGTACTGTACTATAAAATAAATAAGACAGTATTGTAGATGATAAAAATTAAAATTAATTTTTCTTCTTCCCTGCAAGGATGATAGTCATTGTTTGGATGGGTTTTTTTTATCCATGTCTGCAGTTACACAATCAATCAATCAATCAATCAATCAATAGCTGAACTGGGATCCACACAGTCACAAAAACAAATTAACTGAAAAAGCCTCAAAACAAAAAATGCAAATAGCAAAAACAAAAGCACCAAATATAAGCTCCAAATATCACCTTACAACACTGCAATGGGAAACGGAAGGCTTGAATTACAATGGGAGGGCTCAAATTAGCAGCAAAACAGGAAACACTGGGGACGCAAATTAGCAGCGCAACAGGAAACAGGGGGACTCAAAACAGAGCATGTTCGGCTTCCGAAATAAAGTTCGAAAACCGGAACACCTACTTCCGGTTTTGCAGATTCGGGTTCCAAGCTGTTTGTGAACTAAGCTGTTCGAAAACCGAGGTACCACTGTATTGTAGTCACAATACACGTCAGTCACGTTGTGCCAGCAGTGACCAGAGGACAAGTGACTGCTGGGAAGAGCACAGAGAGACGAAACACCATGGTGCATCTGCAGCAGCATAACCGGACGCCTTCATCTGCCCAGCTGCAACAGAACATGTCTCTTCTGTATCGGTCTCTACAACCACAGCAGGTGCTGTAACTCTCCAATGGTTTGACTTTACCCCCGAAGGCACACTCTTCCATTGTCTCCCAAGACAGGCGGGTGCCAACAGCAACAACAGGAGAACAACAATTGGGAGTGCAGTCATGCAAAATTTTGTGGCCGGGGAGGGACTAACTTATCAGAAATGCCACCATCCAGTAGGCACTCTCAACACATCTGCCTCCGCAGCAAAACAGGGAGTTGCCTGCAAGTTTCAGAATCACTGGAAACCAGGAAATTTAATTAGTGGTCTCATGTGAACACTGGGGAAACAGCAATGCAGTACCTGCCAGGATGAGGTCTCATTAACGGATCGAGAGAGGAGATGCAAATTCACCATGCCGCTACCCAAAAGAGACCCAGATGTGAATTATCTTCAAAATGTAATTTCGCTGAAATAACGGAAGCCCCATTCCTGACACGACTGTTTTGCACTCATTGTCTAATTAATTAAACTGAGAGGTTGGCAGCATGAGTGTGCTGGTCCCGGGGGCTAACCGAGAGGCGAGGTCCGAGTCCAGTCTGAGGTTGATTGTGTGGTATGGAGGCTGTCCGTCAAAGCTGAGTCCAAGGGAGTTGGGTGGGGTCAGGAACTCTGGCAGAAGAGCAGGACAGGGTGCAGGCAGGAACAGGCTACCAACAATGTTGCTCCCACAACCTGGGACTGGGGCTGGCAGGTTTTTATTTGCCCCGAGGCATAGGGCGGCCCTGGTCCACAGGTGACTCACCTCTCCTGGCCTGGAGGCAAGCACTCCTCCTGCAGGAACTTAGTTCCCTCCGCCTCTCTGCCCTGAGCCTCTGCAGCTCAGGAGAGGCTGGAGGGTTACCGGACCCAGAGGCAACCTCAGCTTCCCCTGACGGGGCTGAGAGTGGGGCACCTGCAGGCAATGGGTCCTCCATCACTTCAGGAGCCAGAGCAGACTCAGATGGTGCCTGCACCTGAGGATCCAGCACAGGTGAGGACCCTTCAGGCTCAAGCCCCAGCCCCGGCTCAGCTGGTTCTGGAGGCAGGGACTCCTGTGCAGGCTGGGATTCCTCAGGTTCAGCCTCCGAGTCCGAATCCCAGTCCATCACACACTACCAAAAAGAGAGACCCAGGTGTGAATTATCTTCAAAATGCAATTTCACTGAAATAACGGAAGCCCCATTCCTGACACGACTGTTTTGCACTCATTGTCTAATTAATTAAACTGAGAGGTTGGCAGCATGAGTTTGCTTCCAAGTCTGCCTTTTCAGGCAAACTTTCCAACCTCTCAAGGGCATACGTTTGGGCAAAGTGAAATGATATTTTTTCCCCTTTTTTTACACGAAGCTGAAAGAGAATAGTGCTGGGAATTTATCTTTGGTTTCAACGTTGAATCTGATCTTTTGGTTGCATGACTGACCACCTTATTATTCCCTCTGCTGAACAAGGTCCCGTCGACACAGGGAGTCCCAGGCCCATAGGCCAAAAACAAACACAGCCATTGTACGGCATGGTATCTCCTGTCAAGAAAATACACAGGCATTGACAACCATTGCTTCCAAAGTCTGGGAGTTCTGCTGGAGAGGACATGCTTGTCTATCAATCCCACCATTTAGTGTACATTATGTTGTATCCATTACCAGCTGCTGACAATGATTTCTCTCTCTCTCTCTTTTACAGTCAGGGAACGAAAAGTAGTGGGAATCAGTACAACTGAATTTGATGGGATTTATTTCTGCACAAAATCGAGCTATACATTTATTATTATGCACATGGATCCATTCAATTCAGAATGCACGGTGCTTTATAGAATACAAGGCAGCAGGTCCCTGCCCCAAAGAGGTTACAATCTAAAATTCAACAACAAGGCAAGTCACAGAGGAAGGAGAAGGAATTGGAAGAAGAGGGAAGAGCATGCACTCATTTCAATTATATCTACTTAGGCTTACATCCCTGAAATAAAAATATCCCTTTTCTAAAAAATTATTAGTATTGAAATATACCGTATTTTTTGCTCCATAACACTCACTTTTTTCCTCCTAGAAAGTAAGGGGAAATGTCTGTGCGTGTTATGGAGCAAATGCCTACGGATGGCGGGGGGATCTGCTGCAGTCGTGAGCAGAGGATCCAAGGTTCCCCTTCCTTCCCTCCTCCGTGGCTCGCTTTGCTCACTTTGAAACAGCAAAGCGGGAGAAGAGCCACTTAGTGGGGAGAAGAGAGGGACAGAGAGCCTGGTTACAAAGCACGGATCCATATGGATCCTCAGGATTTTTGCACTGGGTCACCCCAAATTCACCATCAGATCACATAGCATGTCCATGGCTACAGCTTACACCCAAAAAAAAACAACGCACCCACTGTAGCCTGGGGCCACAGTGGTGCAAAAACGTGGTTACAAAGCATGGATCCACATGGATCCTCAGGATTTTTGCATTGGGCTACCCCAAACTCACCGTCAGATCACATGTCTGTGGCCACAGCATGAACCACAAAAATCATACATCCACGGTTTCGTTTAGAATATTTTTTTTCTTGTTTTCCTCTAAAAACTATGTGCATGTTATGGTCGGGTGCGTATTATAGAGCGAAAAATACGGTATATATAAATACAGCAGAGAACAAAGAGGTTTTATTTGTTAAGGTTAAAATGTTATATTTTGCATAGTTAGGAAATACAGTGGTACCTTGGGTTAAGTACTTAATTTGTTCTGGAGGTCCGTTCTTAACCTGAAACTGTTCTTAACCTGAAGCACCATTTTAGCTAATGGGGCTTTCTGCTGCCGCCGTGCCACCGGAGCACGATTTCTGTTCTCATCCTGAAGCAAAGTTCTTAACCTGAGGTACTATTTCTGGGTTAGTGGAGCCTGTAACCTGAAACCTATGTAACCTGAAGCAGATGTAACCCGAGGTACCACTATAAGCAGTCACAAAACCAAGTCTACAAGTGCTCAGTTAAAGGACAGATCACACAAAGCTCGCTTTAAATTCTGGATGGTTTTTTACAAAGCTCTGTAACTAGTGCCCAAGTCTTTTTTCCTCCTCTTTCTTTATTCCCTTTCCATTTGTGTCATGTCTTTTAGATTATAAACCTGAGAACAGGGACCATCAATATACAAGTCACTGTGGGAGCCTTTTTTTAATCTGGCTGAAAAGTGATGCACAGTTGCTCTAGGGCTGCAGAGCTGGAGGGCAGCACATCTGATCTCTGCCACTGGACAAGAGACCAAGGGCCACCAGGAGTCTCCATCCCCTGTTTCCTAGGAAGATCATCACGGCACAAAGTAGACCCATTGGGCTCGCTCCGTTGACTTGAAAAGCATCACTTGGAAAGATCTTGCTTCTCCACCACCGGGCTAGAAAGAACACTTTGCTCCCCTTCCCTGTTGCCCTGGGGCTGCAGATGGGAAGGTACTCTGGCCCCATCCATCAGCTACTAATTGCTTTTCAAGCATGAACATCAGTGGTCCGAGTGGGTTATAAATGTTTATAGGTTCTGATTGCCCTCCTTTACTTTCCCCTACTCCTCCTGCTCCAATGTGCACCTTATCTTTTTAGTTTGTAAGTTTACTAGCAGGACATATCGCTCCCTCGACAATAATTGTCTGAAAAACGGAATAAAATATAGACACTGAACAGATTAAAATGGATTTATCATTGTTGGAAATATCTGGGAGAGATTTATCATACACACACACAATTCTGAAGTTCTCGGCCTCTGCAGCTTGGCCCGTAATTGCTATAACGCAATGGACAGATTTTAAAGTACCAGTAAAATACTTGCAGTATTAGATAAAACATTTTATCCACATTCATTACTGGATTTGGAGCTCCAGCAAAACACATAATTCATTTCTGGTACTGCTTTTGATACTAGACATTAATGGCCAATTAATGGATCTCTGAAATCCCATTCGAAATGTATGTTCATCATAGCTGTAAGCTTTCTAACAGTGATTTTTCTAACAAAAACAAGGCCTCCTGGCATGTCTTTGGGCACTGGCAAGAGAGACATTAAAAGGTTTTTGGGTAGCAGGAATGTTCATCACTGGATTACCCAGGTGTGTTAGTGTCACCTACAATGGGGGAGCGGGCATGTGGCCTATGGACCTTGCTATGGTTTACTTGGTTGCAGTATTTGGATCAGGGAGGAATTTTTTCCTGCAAGCAAACTGGCTGGCTTGCAGGTTTTTGGCTACCTCATAACAACCACCACAACTTGGGCAGATAAGGCACTGGGCCTTAGCCATGGAGTTACCCTAATAGAGGGGTCCAGGAGGGGTATCTCTGTCCAGAAGGGGTAACTCTGTCCAGGAGTCCATAGGGGGGCTGATGGGTCAACACACCTCACCCAATGGTGGCCTGTATGGTGTTGTGGCACCCAATCCATGTCGGGGGTCATTCCCAAACACAAGGTCAACCCCACCAGGTTCCTGTTAGGTGGCGGACAGGCTGCCTCATGAAGGATACATGCCCAAAGCCTTAGCCAAACCTATTCTTTCCTGGAATCAATAAAGTTGTGTTCTAATTCAACACAATACAGTGGTACCTCGCAAGACGAAATTAATTCGTTCTGCGAGTTTTTTCGTCTTGCGAATTTTTTGTCTTGCGAAGCACGGATTCCAACCCAAAATCCAAACCCCCCCCCCAAAAAAAGTTTTTAAAGTTTAACTTACCAAATGGCTGCAAAAGAAGTTTTGGAAAAGTTTCAAAAATCACCAAAGTCTTCAAAAACCTCAAAAAAGGCTCAAAAAAGGAAACAAACTTACAAGACATTTTCGTCTTGCGAAGCAAGCCCATAGGGAAATTCATCTTGCGAAGCAACTCAAAAAATGAAAAACTCTTTCGTCTTGCGAGTTTTTCGTCTTACGAGGCATTCGTCTTGCGAGGTACCACTGTACCAGTCTCCTGTGTCCATTCTTCTTGCTCTCCCTGCACCTGCTGCAGCCACTATGTGCCTGTGCCAGCAAAACTCTGGCCTCCTGCGTGGCTTTGGGCACTTATGAATTTGATAGAAAGACATTACAAGGATTTATTTTTTTTTGTAGCAGGAATAGCTCTGGGGCATTTCTGACCATGGGGCACGACGGGACCTTTGGCACTAGATGAACCAGCTTGGCAAAGTATCTCGTTAGCCTGGAATTAGACTGATGTGATAAGCCCTGAAAGCAGCACACATACACAGAGACTGGGAGATAACAACAACAACTTATTATTATTTATACCGCGCCCATCTGGCTGAGTTTCCCCAGCCACTCCGGGCGGCTCCCAATCGAGTGCTAAAAACAATACAGCATTAAATATTAAAAACTTCCCTAAACAGGGCTGCCTTCAGATGTCTTTTAAAGATTGGATAGCTGCTTATTTCCTTCACATCTGAAGGGAGGGCATTCCACAGGGCGGGCGCCACTACCGAGAAGGCCCTCTGTCTGGTTCCCTGTAACCTCACTTCTCGCAATGAGGGAACCGCCAGAAGGCCCTCGGCGCTGGACCTCAGTGTCCAGGCTGAACAATGGGGGTGGAGACGCTCCTTCTGGTATACAGGACCAGGGCCGTTTAGGGCTTTAAAGGTCAGCACCAACACTTTAAATTGTGCTTGTGTATTGGGATGAATGAAAAGCATGGGATGAATAAAAGAAGATCTAGAACACCCAGGAGTCCACTGATTCATCTAAAATATAGAGCCTATATGTTAAGCAGTGCTAGAATGGGATCATCTGCTTTTTAACTTAAGAAGAAAAATTGAATTTGTGGTGACAGTATTCCTGATGTGGAGAGCGACCACTGTTCACCACTGATACGTGATAAGGCTGCCCAAACATGTTACTTGCAAAGAAAAATTTGATGCTTCACTAATTGTGCTGAGCTTGTAATCTATATTCTCCTCGGATGAGAGAATTGTAGTAATTAGGCACACACGGTAGGGCTCTGTGCTGTGATGCAGCAGCTTGATTATCATAGAGACAAGCCTCATCTGGAACTTCACTGTGGCTTGTCTCTTCAGCGGTGGGGGATTTCTGCACTGAACTAAGAAAGCAACTAAGAATTACCTGTCTAGGTAATTCTTTCCTACACATCCCTTTTGGAATGCTGGCAAAAGTATAAAGAACATACTCTTCCACTGGCAGTAACACCTTGGCCTGAGCGTATTCATGACATATGTACCAGTCATGGGGTGCAGCAATGACGAAGCCCCCATCTCTATTAAACTGTAACTGAGTTTAGCCATAAAAGTAGGTTCTAATCTGCCTTTATATTACTGCAGTTCATGTTCCATCTACACCTTCCGGGTTTACAGGTGTAGTTCTCTTATCTAAAGGAAAATATTAGTTCTCCATCAACACTGCTCTTTCCTTAGTACAATCCGGCACCTCACGTTGAGTGACTTTGTTTTTATGCAATTGCACACAGTAATTCCATAAGCACTAAGCGCCCCTAATTACAGAACAGGAAGGAAGGGATCAGCATGCCTGATTATATCTCCTCTTCTATTAAACCCAAGAGGCTGGGACTTACTTAATTTGTTCTTTCCCGAGCCCTCATTCTCAAGATAGGAAAATTAGCCAACGGGAGAAAAGAAAATTCAGGGATAATCAGACTCTTGTGGAAAGAAAGGCTGGAGGAAAGGGAGGAAAGAGGAGAGGATGCTACAAGTAGCTTTTGTTTTGTTTTGCAGGAAATATGGACTATGTGGGACAGGAGGAATGAAAGGCTAGGGTCCTCACATCACCTGTCTGCAAGTGGAGTTCACACCTACATCTGCTGGAAGTGTAGTGCAAGAGTCAGAATATAGGTAACAATTACCGCAAGAACTCTGGCATGTAGTTTCAATGTGCAAAATCTTATATTTGAAATAAACACAGTACAGCTTAGTCAAAATGGTCATTTCTGTGTGGGGACATTTTGTCCATTAGCCCCTTCCATCATGGTTTCAACTTGCTAATGAACACACACACACACACAGGGAAGAAAATTCAATAAGGCTGCCCCAATTAACTTTTCTTTCCAGTGTGTCCTGTCTCAATTCAAGCCCTGAGACATCTGGGTCAAAACCATCACTCCAGATAATTTTTATTATTATTTTTAGGGGGGTTATAAATAAAAAGTCTTGCAGATTCTCCACAGAGATGACTAGGGAAACATTAGATACACCCATTTATGTGCTTCAGCGCCTTGCTAAATGGACCATGGCCCAATCTGTTTTTGTTAATTCGTTTTCGTTTACACGGATCTGCATCTTACACTATCCTCCTTCTGTGCCTGGAGTTTTGTCCACATGGAGGAAAGTTTAATGATGCCACAATGAAAGACTGACTCAGAGAGTAAAAGGGGAGGGGGAAGGAAAACAAAGCTTTAGCTCCCTCAGAGTCAGAGGACATATTTTTTAATCACGTACTGAACATTGGAACATAGCCCATCATTCTGCATGGGGCTATAAAAGCGTCCTTCAAAAAAAAACACTTGCATGTCCTCAAAGAAGATGCCTCTGTTATTATACTCTTGTGGCAGGTTCTCTCTTTTACTTCAGTATTTGTAGAGAAATAAAAATTAATGGGCAATGGGTCTCTGGTTAACAAGTGATTTCAAATTTTCTTACAAGCTCCACAAAATATGTAATGGTGCATGGTTCAAGTTTTCAGAGGTGTCACTTTGGGGCTGTAACACTTCAGAGTGGTGGCTTACAGAAAGCTTCTCCATTTTTTTTATTTTTATTTTTAACACCTCTGTGTGGAAATCTTGCATGAGAACAAGTGTTCTGGCCCAGTCTTCTCCTTGAGAAAGTGCTAGTTTTCTTAGGACAGGTAGATTCTCCCCTCTGTTATGGAGGAACACTCAGTCTGGAGTGGAGCAGCACAGCGACAGGTTTGCCACCTCAGTGACGGCAAAGCCCTGATGCAATGAAGTTGCTAGAAGGTATAGCCGAGACAAAATGACCCCTCTAACTTTGCTGCAACATTGACAGGCTGCAGATTGTGGACTCTTGCGCTCTCAAATTCCAAAGCTTTTCAGTCTTCATTTCTTTTTTTTTTTTAATATAATTTTTATTAAGATTTTCCAAATTAAAAACAAATTAGATCCAATTCATACACTTTCTTCCAAAACCAAAGCCAGGACTTCCCCTTCCCGCCCCCAATTGCGTTCCAAATCTTCCGAATAAGCAATTAAATTCAACAAGTTTTTATCCCATGACTCACTTAACATCAATAACCCAATTTTTCCAAATTCCCATCCCCTAAGATCGATTTTTTCCCTTCCACGAGTTCCCCCTTTCAAAATTTTATAAAAAAAGAAAAAAAGATATAAAGATAAAAAAATAATTTTACAACCTTTGGATTCCAAATTTCCCTCCCCCCTTTCTCTGTTGTGTTCCTTCTATCCCTTCATCCTAATGTCTTCCTGAAGTTCCTACCCGCTTAATCCATATCCCTCTAGTAGTTTGCCAGTCATATTTAATTACAAATGTCCAATCTTGGAAGGAGTCTGTCTCAAAAAGGGGCCCATTTTTTCTATCCAGATTTTTATATCCAGGAGTAAGAAACTCCCATTTAATTTCCATAAGCTTGTCAAATCTGGATGTCCCAAATGTTCCCAATTCTGTCCAGTTCATGATGTTTCCATATTCTTGTCATTCTCTCTCCTCCTTCTGTTTCCCTGTTTTCCCGCAAAAATGTTCTTTTTCCATGACCTTCTTATTTTCTGCAGAGGCTTGTTATTCAGAAGCAAAACATTATGTCATGTCCCTTTCGTTTTCCAACTAAAGAATCCATTGTTTCCTGTAGTTTGTAGCCCTCTGTAGACAAAACAATGTTCCATTTCTGCAGTTCCCAAGAGATTAAAAGTTACAACTGTTCAGGTTTCCTAAGAAAAACACATGCAATGTCGCTCAGCTCCTCTAGGTGGATCGCAATAACTAAGTTCCCTTCCAGATCAAATCCATTAGTCCAAATAGTTTGTAAATCCTTATTTGAAACAATTTGTATACAATTTAAAACAAATGTAACCGGCAAAGTCCTCAAAGCAAAGTCCCTGCTTTATTCTTCCGTTTTGACAGCCTTTGACAGCTGTCAAAACTCCCGATGCTCTTCCCCAGGTAGTTTCGCGGATCACTCCAGGGATTCCGGGGGGGGGGTTGTTTTTTTAATACAAATTCCACTTTTCTCCTCCAGCACAGTCTTATAATTTTCCCTCGCAAAGTTGCTAATTCATGAAGATAGAGATACGCTCGATCTTAGTCGTTAAGTCCTTTGTTTTGGCTCTTCTACAATTAAGGGGTAGGCTGACTTCCTTTTTTCCACCTCCCCCGTTCGCTCCAGATTTTAAAAATTTATCCCTCTTTTTAAATCCATAATCCAATTACTCACGGGTTCTTCTTTTAGGTCCAAATTTTCAATAGAAGAAGTCAGCGCTCTCCGCCGGATGGCATGCGGCTGCGCTCGGCAGGGATAGCAGAGAACTCAAAGCACCACGCTTCTCCCCGGCGCCCGATCCGTAGCCTTTAAAAAGGCTCCTTCACGAGCCGGGAGGGCGCTAACGGTGCCAGCCGAGTCTCCATGTCCACGGCCTCACTCTGGCCGTGGTTTTTGAGGGTCCCCGCATCGCCGGTGCGGTAGGACCCAGCCCCTGCCGAGCAGGCTCCCTCCGGAGCTCGGAGGGAGCCCGCCATTCGGCGATGGCGCCGACCCGGAAGTCCTTCAGTCTTCATTTCTTAAGTGACAATTATTTATTAACTAAGGGCAATTGTCACGTGGCAAAAAGAGCAGTGCTGGGACCAAAGACATTGTACAGTGGAACCTCAGGTTAAGAACTTAATTCGTTCTGGAGGTCCGTTCTTAATCTGAAACTGTTCTTAACCTGAGGTACCACTTTAGCTAATGGGGCCTCCCACTGCGGCTGCGCAATTTCTGTTCTCATCCTGAAGCAAAGTTCTTAACCCGAGGTACTATTTCTGTAAGCGTCTGTAACCTGAAGCGTCTGTAACCCGAGGTACAACTGTACTACCAACTTTACTGTATGCTTGAGAAACATGGACCACTTATAAACACCATCTTCAATTCCTCAAAAGATTCCATCAACGGTGGAAAACTTTTACACATCACTTGTGAAGACATGCAAACTAATGTCAGTGTACTGGAAGAAGCAAAGGTAAAAAAAGGTAAAGGACCCCTAGACGGTTAAGTCCAATCAAAGGCAACTTTGGGGTTACAGCGCTCATCTCACTTTCAGGCCAAGGGAGCCAGTGTTTGTCCACTGACAGCTTTCCGAGTCATGTGGCCAGCGTGACTAAACCACTACTGGCACACGGAGGACTGTGACAAGTGCCAGAGCGCATGGAAACACCGTTTACCTTCCCGCCGCTGCGGTACCTATTTATTTACTCACACTGGCATGCTTTCAAACTGCTAGGTTGGCAGGAGCTGGGACAGAGCAACGGGAGCTTACCCCGTCACGGGGATTTGAACTGCCAATCTTCAGATCAGGAAGCCCAAGAGGCTCAGTGGTTTAGACCACAGCACCACCTGTGTCCCTAGTATCTTTACTGGAAGAAGCAAAGATAACCAGTGTCGAAGAAATGATTCTTCAACGTCAACTTTGTCGGACTGGTCATGTTGTTCCGATGCCTTATTATCATCTTCCAAAGCAACTACTCTATTCCCAACTTAAGAATGGGAAGTAAAATGCCAGTGGACAACAAAAGAGGTTTAAAGACACTCTCAAGGCAAATCTTTAAAAATGTATTATAAGCACTGATAACTGGGAAACACTGGCCTGCGAGCGCTCCAACTGAAGAACAGCCTTTACCAAAGGTGTTGTGGACTTTGAAGAAGCACAAACTCAGGGGGAAAAGGATAAAAAGGAAGGCACATTTGGCAAACCCTCGCCATGATCAACTCCCACCCGGAAACCCGGAAGGACGTGTGGATCCAGAATTGACCTGCACAGTCATTCACGGACTCGCTGGTAAGACCGTGTTCATGGAAGACAATCTTACTTGACTACAAGTGATTGCCAAAGAAGAAGAAGAAGAAGAAGAAGAAGAAGAAGAAGAAGAAGAAGAAGAAGAAGAAGAAGAAGAATTAACTATGGGCAACTGTCACATGGCAAAAAGAGCAGTGTTGAGGCCAAAGCCTGCTGGGAAAAATCTTAACGCAGTACTAAAGCACATACTTTGCATCTCTAGTTTTTCAGTGGCATCACAGATTTTTCTATAAAAAAAGTTTTATAAGTTGTGTGTCTTTGTTTCTTAGTTTGATCCTTTTACGTGCTTTAAATATATTGTGGTATTTTATGCATTGTGATAATTCAGTTATTGTACTTAGAACTGCATTGCATTTCAACAATTTGTAACATTTGACTTTTAAAGTTTTATATATACTGTATGATTTTAATGGATTTTTAATACATACGTTCTTCTCTGATGATGTGATTTGATATGCATTTTTAAATGTGGCTGGGTGCTATAAATATACCTCTTTTTGCTTCTAGCAATAAGTGAGTTCTCAAAACTACTTAAAGAACATTCTCAACGTAATGAAAATAATAATTATATTAACAATTAGGTTTGTATGGTTACACCCATCATAAATTGAAATAATCTGTTTGCAGATTTCTTCTTTCTAAACTCCTAATGTCATATTTTACTTTAAAATCCTCAGGTTTGCTTTAATTTTTTACAAGGTTGTAACAAAACCAGTTAATTATGGAGGAGGGCTGCTCCACATTGAAATCAGTGGGAGACAAAATAGGCTACTTCCTATTACCAATCTGTATCCCCCAACACTCCCTCCCATGTATTAAAACAGGAATTAAGTCAGATTAACATCTGAATTTCAGAGAACCCAGCTTGGCTATTCAGTGTGTAATGAGGATCAGAGTATTGGGAAACAATTCCTGGTCTGACTAAGGCCAGTTCCCCCAAAATTGTTTGCAAAAACAAAATTGAATGATATTTGACAGTCATTGCCTAAATTAGGGGAAAGTGATTTATCAACCACTATCTCTTTGATTATTTCTTATATGTTGTCCCCACTTTATCCTCAGGATTCAAAGGGCGTTATAAAACAGCTTAATCTCATTTTGTTTCATCCTGGCTTAGGCTACAGGATAGTGACTGCCTGAGGCCACCCAGAGAGTTTTGTGGCTGAGCTGGAATTTGAACCTGACTAGCAATTGCTATATCAACGCACCACGCTGGTTCTCCGCATTGGCCAACACTGTGTGTGAGTAAGTATAGGAGAAGAGAGAAAGAGAGAGAGAAAGAAAGAAAGAAGATGCTCCGAAAAGCCAAATGCAACGATCACTACAAAGGGAAGCCAAGCACATGGAAAGCTGTCTAACGTATTCTGAGTGAAGAACCTGATGTAGAATCTGAAGGGAACAGGAGTTCAGCAGTTCTCTCTTGGTCTCTGGTTCATGTGGACATGTGCCTGTGGAAAGATGTTGCGTCAAATCTGCTTTTTATGATAACCAGTAAAAGCTGTATGCTCAAGGAACAGTATATTTTTCAAGACAGCTTTAATGAGCAGCTGCGTAAATCCATGCACACATAAGAAAGGTGTGTCTTTGCTGCTTCGTCTATAAAAATTACACATCCCAAGCGTGCTGGTATTTCCCTTCCTACTGCGTGATTCAGAGCTTGAGCTATTTTTCATCCTGAAGCTACCACAGCTGCATCTGACACTCCTTCCTCCCCAGGAGAACTGGGGCGATGTTGCCAGAAAAAGCACCCTGTGTGAGTCAGTGGACTGAGAGGGGATGCCCCAGGGTGTGCTGATTCAGTGGGCCTCCATGGCAAAAGCAACAGAACAGATGGTGATAGACACGAACAACAAAGGAACTTCAAAAATGTATAGAAGAAAAGAGGGGGAATGTGAACAGCTTAACTGATGAGAAGGGAGGGGAGACAAATTATATCAAAGCAAAATAGATAAGGGGAAAAGATGAAGATCCCCAAGGAGATTCCATTTGCCCAAACAGGATCTGGTGAAATGACCTTGCGTGACATAATCAGGATTGTGCAAAACTGAATAATTGTGTGGTGAGAAGGGGCTTCACTTTGCTCATGCCAAATTAGGATGGGTGCAACCAAAATGTGCTGTAACAGATGAATGCGGATTTTGTTATATCATTCCCTGTCACAAGAGGTGGGGATGGCCGCTAGCTTTAAAAAGGGCAGGGAAGAAATGTGAGTTGTCAGGACCTGTTGAAATTTAAACCAGAGCCATCTCCTGATATGCATTACTGGTTCCCCCGATATGTCCCCATCAAGCACTAACAGGGTCCCATCTCAAGACAGTATATTGACACTCTATGACGAGGACAACTGTCTAGTTTAGGCCTTGCCTTTCTGGCTCAACACATTAGACTGCTTTCTACTGCCTCTCATTCCAATTTGGACTACTATATCAAGCATTGACCCAAGCTAGTGATTGATTCAGTCTTTGGACAGCTCCTTTACAAGTGGTACATTGAATCTTGGGTCAACAGCCATTGCAGGTTCCTGCCAACACTAACTGATAACCCTTCAGGTAATCAAGTTTGGCTGTACCTTGGCTGCATATGGCCCAGTGCTGAAAGGATGTTAAAAATCCATTTGTTTGTCAACAGCTGTTAAACATGATTGCTAAACAGAACGTTCATGTTTAGGGGCAATATGCTTCTGATTATTAGATGCTGGGGGGGCGGAGAGAGAGAGAGAGAGAGAGAGAGAGAGAGAGAGAGAGAGAGAGAGAATAGGGAGTGCATCTCCCATTGTGCCTGTGAGCTTCCAGATTCAACTAGATAACTGAAACAAAATACTGGATGTACAGAACTTCAGATCTGCAGAGTAAGGAACCATAATGAAGATGGACAATTAACAAGTTAGCGTAACTAAGGTGCTGTTCTTACATCAAAGGACTGAAAGAGTTTAAACTCAATTATGTCTAGATGAGATTCCAAGATGGTAAGCAGGAAACTAGACCCCCCAAGTCCAGCAAAGAGGTCCAAGACAAGGGCAGGATCTGAGCACACGATTTCAGACTGCTACAGTTCAGAAACGTATGTGATTATAAAGACAAAACAGTAACTCATGAGAACACTAAACCAACAGTGTAGATACCTCTGTAGGAGGTGGAAAAATGATCCCCAAGATACAGTACTTCACAGTGATTGCTATATGCCAGAATGGTCCAAGGCATACATATGTTTACAAGGGGTTGCAAATGCTTCGCTTAAGATACAGGCTAAACAGACAGACAAATTCCAAGACAGAAAAAGACACAGTGTGTATGAGAGAGCAGTTTGTTTAAGGTTACTGAGTAGGTACCCATCCAACCTAGAACAGAAAGCCATTTCTCCTGAAATTTCCCACCAGCTCCTTGATCCATGCTGCTGGTTATTTACAAACCAAAGCTTCCTGAGCAATTGCTGCTCTAAAAAGCTGCCTGCCTTTTTAATTTGAGCATCAAAAATATTTGATGTGACAAAACAGCCTCCGGAACACCAAATGAGCGTGAAGTATTTTCTTGACTTCACAGAGATGGCCTAGTACTTTTCTCCTTCCCCACTCCTTCCACTTCAACTGCCATTTCAGGGGGATGAAAGGCGGAAAGACAGTGTACCAAACACTTTCCTTTAGGAAGGAAAATAATCTTGGCACACTTAGAGGAAGCACATGTCCAACGAGAGGGAAGAACCCCAAGGAGCGTTGGCATTCAGAACAGCTCCTTAGACAGGCATCTGCCACCTGCTGGAGAATCCCAGAAAGAGATTTATTTTAAAAATATTGAAAGGCTGGTTTGACTTGGTCTGTCATTGAAACTTAGGCTCATTCTTTGTTTTCTCTTGACAAAGCATTAGCTGTAAATAAGCAACAAACCTTGGTTAGAGCTTGAAGCAAAGACAAACCACAAGCCCAGGTTTGAATGATACGCTAAGCCAAACCATGACTTAAACTCACCACTACAGCAGGACCAGAGGAAGAGCAAAGCACCAACCATCTCCTCTCTGTGATCCTGTGCATCTACCTAAGCCATGATTTGGCATAGCCTTATGGGATAACCCAATCAGTAAATTGTCAAGGCCCCAGCATTATGGATTGTGTATCTTAAGGGCAATATGACCACTGGAAAATTTAAAGAATTTAGAATATAGTTGAAAACTGCAGAGTCAAATCAGAAATGGGATAGGACTATCTCACCAGAGTGGTGCATGGTCTAGTTATCTCTCGCCTGGACTACTGCAATGTGCTCTATGTGGGGCTACCTTTGAAGGTGACCCAGAAACTACAACTAATCCAGAATGCGGCAACTAGACTGGTGACTGGGACTGGCCGCCAGGACCACATAACACCAGTCTTGAAAGACCTACATTGGCTCCCAGTACGTTTCCGAGCACAATTCAAAGTGTTGGTGCTGACCTTTAAAGCCCTAAATGGCCTCGGTCCAGTATACCTTAAGGAGAGTCTCCACCCCCATCATTCAGCCCAGGTCCAGCGCCTGGAAGTTCCCTTGCTGCGAGAAGCCAAGTTACAGGGAACCAAGCAGAGGGCCTTCTCGGTAGTGGCACGCGCCCTGTGGAACGCCCTCCCACCAGATGTCAAAGAGAAAAACAACTACCAGACTTTTAGAAGACGTCTAGAAGCAGGTGGCGCTGGAAACCAAAACCTGGTGGAGAGAGATGAAAGCATGTACACACAGACTCCAGGAAAACTCTACACTCTCTTTGCAAAACAAAAACAACAAAAACAACAACCAGAGAGATTTATGGGAACTAGTAATTCATTTCTGAGAGAAACCAAGATACCTATTTACAAGTCTATTCAAATACCTGGGAGACTGTGCCAATGCAGTCTTCTACATCAGAAACAATAATGTGCATTGACCTTGAAAAGGAAAACATTCTTGTGTTGGCATATGCAATGTTTCCTCGTGTCTGGCTGAGTGTTTCTGTGCAATGATGCGGACATTAGAGACCACTTGGTTTGGTATTTCCAAGACAAAACTTCATGGCTAGATCATCCAATTATCTACAATGACCCCCAGCTTTCATTTAGTTTAGCTTTTCCATTTTCTCCAGGAGGAAAACTAAAAACAAACACTTCTGTAAAAACTCACGTGGCACTAGAACAGAACTAACAATTTACGGTTTATGTTTACCCATCACAAGTTAGTCTGGCATCTGAAAGCAAAATACAAATGCCTGACTGCCTAACCTTAACCAATCTATTCCTTAGGTCAAATTACCACCAGGAGTCATGGGAAAATCAATTTCTCCAGGCTTGAATATAAAACACACACACAAATATTTCTGAAGGCAGATCCTTGACCTACTAGTTCTATGCCAGCCCAGGCATAATCTGGATTGGGTGAAACATTAACTTTGCTTCCACTGTTAAGAAACCTCTTCAGGTGCACCTGTTTCTATGATCTTTGCTGTAGGCCTTGAAACAATATCAGCAGAAAACTAAATAAAAGAAATAATTATGCTGAACTATTCAACTAGACATCCACTGATGTTAAATTGAACAACGCAAGCAGAATAGGTTATCCACAAAATTAAGCAGAACCAATTTGGGGTTTAATTTAACCATTATAATGGGTTTCTATAACTGAGACGGAGTACAATTTTGGGGGGGTGGATGGATCAAGCAGATCTAATGCTTCTTGAACTTTGGAACCCATTAGTGCTTGGCAATATCTGGTTTTCTTCTGTAAAATAGTATTATTTGGTGCCCATGACTATTTGTTCGATTTTCAAATGTGTCCCTGGGTCCAGAAAGCTTACTTTGTGATACCAAATATTTTTGAAATGTTTTCTTCCCCTCCAGATCTCTTCCTGGGTCTAAGCATATACAAAGGGAACAAATATTAGTTTTACAACTAATGGTAAAACAATATGCTGCCAGTATATTGGGAATTGATTTCTAATGAATTGAAAAAAATATTTAAAACTACTTTCCCCCCAAAAAACCCCAGAGTCCTTTTTGTTGGGGATAACCCAGACTGAAATTCCTAGGTGTCAGAAAAGGTTATTTATGTATGCAACAACTGCGGCCCATGTTTTGTTAGCCCAAAAATGGAAAGTGAGCGAGGTCCCAACCAAAGAGGATTGGCAACTTAAGTTGGCAGAACTTGCAGACTTAACATATAGAATAAGAGAGCAAGAAGAACATACTTTTAAAGAAGATTAGAAAACATTTATTGACTATATGGAAAATATCTGTATACAGCTGATGAAAACACTGGCAGCATTAAGATAAATTCAACAAATAATTTTTGATGGATGTAAGAGTGGAAAACTAATTTGAATGATTATAGTAAAATACGCAGGAATGTATATGTAAAAGGAACCATGGAAAGAGAAGAAGGGAAGTCACTGGATGTTTGTAAAATGTTTATTTGGAAATGTAAAATAAATAGATAGATGATAGATAGATAGATAGATGATAGATAGATAGATAGATAGATAGATAGATAGATAGATAGATGATAGATAGATAGATAGATGATAGATGGATAGATAGATAGATAGATAGATGATAGATAGATAGATAGATAGATAGATAGATAGATAGATAGATAGAGATAGATAGATAGATATAGATAGATAGATAGATGATAGATGGATAGATAGATAGATAGATAGATAGATAGATAGATGATAGATAGATAGAGAGATAGATAGATAGATAGATAGATAGATAGATAGATAGATAGATAGATATAGATAGATGATAGATAGATGATAGATAGATAGATAGATAGATAGATAGATAGATAGATAGATAGATAGATAGATGATAGATAGATAGATGATAGATAGATAGATAGATAGATGATAGATAGATAGATGATAGATAGATAGATAGATGATAGATAGATAGATAGATAGATAGATAGATAGATAGATGATAGATAGATAGATGATAGATAGATAGATAGATAGATAGATAGATAGATAGATAGATGATAGATAGATAGATAGATAGATGATAGATAGATAGATAGATAGATAGATAGGTAGATGATAGATGGATAGATAGATAGATAGATAGATAGATGATAGATAGATGATAGATAGATAGATAGATAGATAGATAGATAGATAGATAGATAGATAGATAGATGATAGATAGATGATAGATAGATAGATATAGATAGATAGATAGATAGATGATAGATAGATAGATAGATAGATATAGATATACACCCACACCCACAAACACAATACGCTTCCGTTACACTTGGGGTAAAACAAAAATGAAAGCGTTTTGCATTTGTGATGAGATTAACACTGTCAAATTAGCCCAACAGAAAAACCTGCAGTTCTTGGTATTTGTGGAAGCACGCCCCTTTTCATAGTTTCTTTAGCAAAATGACAGAATGATGGAGTAACAAGAACATATATTAGTGACAGGAGCAATTTCACCCCTGCTTGAAAATCCACGTCTTTAAAAGCAGATGAAAGCCCCAAACTGATGAATGAGCATGGAAAAACCTGACGGAACTACATGTACTATCTCAGGAGAATTAAACCATGTGGTCATGTGGTTTTGCATTTGGCTGCAGTGCTATAAAGATTTACAGTGTGTTTTGAGGGGATCTGATAGAGGTTTATTTGCACTTGCCTAAGGATGACTGCTAGAACATGCCAGTGCATTCAAACACAACATCAGAAGCATATTGGCACAGGTAAATCTCAGGAGCAGTTGGTGACACACCCTTAATTTGTAATTAATTTGCAAAACCTTTTAACTAGGAGAGCAACTCAGATGGGTATCACATCCCACTAAATCTAATGCAAATGTTCCACTGTTGTTGTTTTTTTACATTATCATCATCATCATGCATATTATACTTCTTAATAATATTACAATTATATTTAATTCAACAAAAAAGCTCAAAGCAAATATCACATAATATGAAAATAAGTGAGGGAATGTTTTTAATACAAATTCCCCAGTATGGTGTCACCTTTCTAGTAAGTTACCTTAATGTACACAATCAAATTGTTGTTGTTTTCAACACTGTTAAAGCATTCTCATAGCTTAAATTAGACAATAGCCGGCTTGTTTGACTATACAGTATTGTGGAACATTACTGCATTGTGACTATATTGTGTAACATTACTGCACTGGTCCCATCACCTCCTGGTAAATAGAAGGGGAAGAAATGGAGACAGTGAGAGATTTTATTTTCTTGGGCTCCATGATCACTGCAGATGGTGACAGCACTCATGAAATTAAAAGTCGTCTGCTTCTTGGGTGAAAAGCAATGACAAACCTAGACAGCATCTTAAAAAGCAGAGACATCACCTTGCCAACAAAGGTCCGTATAGTTAAAGCTATGGTTTTCCCAGTAGTGATGTATGGAAGTGAGAGCTGGACCATAAAGAAGGCTGATCGCCCAAGAATTGATGCTTTTGAATTATGGTGCTGGAGGAGACTCTTGAGAGTCCCATGGACTGCAAGAAGATCAAAACGATCCATTCTGAAGAAAATCAGCCCTGAGTGCTCACTGGAAGGACAGATCCTAAAGCTGAGGCTCCAAGACTTTGGCCACCTCATGAGAAGAGAAGACTCCCTGTAAAAGACCCTGATGTTGGGAAAGATGGAGGGCACAAGGAGAAGGGGACGACAGAGGACGAGATGGTTGGATAGTGTTCTCGAAGCTACCAGCATGTGTTTGAGCAAACTGCGGGAGGCAGTGGAAGACAGGAGTGCCTGGCGTGCTCTGGTCCAGGGGGTCACGAAGAGTCGGACATGACTAAACAACAACACTGCATTGCAGGGGTTAAACTAGATGACCCTTGGGGTCTCTTCCAACTCTACAATTCTATGATTATCAATTATAAGCAGAAATGTCTGTACGGAATGCTATGCGAGTGCCTTCAAATTGGACTCACTACTGCAGAAATGCCATGTTTGTCATCACCATGAGAGAAGTAGTTGTTTCAGGGTGTATTTTTTAGAAAATATTGCAAGCTCATATTGTGGCAGCTGAGCGGTCTTCCAGCTACTAGAGTTTGCCCTCAAATTATGAGTTATCTTTTTTTCGTTTTTAACTTGTAATTTACTTTCTGAAGAGATGTGATTTTTATAGCACTCTAGTGTTAGCCACTTCAAAGGCACTTCCTTGTTCCGAGAATATTATTTCCCCAAATCCATGACTCTGCGTTGAATCTCTCCCCCCCCCCCCATTTCATATGCTTGATGTTAAATAAGTTCTGGAGCTTCTCTACAAATATACACCACTAAATGGCTACTGCATAGTTTTGGGAAGCTGTGGTTACAATCGCCTGTAATCTGCTTTATCTTGACATTCTGCTTTCATTTTTGGCAGGAATGTATCTTCCACGCAAACATCCACTGTATTTAGAGATTTATATTAAAATAAATAGTGAAATTATAGCCACAGTGAATCTTCAAGAATGCAAAAGGTTGGGAACCTTTTGGAAAGGGTTCAAGGAATCCTGCCACACTGACAATTGGGCAAGAAAATCTCCAAGTCCCCAATTCTCTCTGTCCGTTACTCAAAATAAAGTTATTCCGTCATAAATCAAGGTAACCTTTGGGAAATGTAGTAGCAATTTAAAGATTCAGAGTCTAGAATATGAGACTTGGAAGTCAGTAAAGTATTTGCTTAATGAGATGAGGAAGGTTACTTTGAAATCATTTCCTAAATTGCTGAGGACCAAATTACGCATTTAGCAGGATTAAGAGGTACAGCTTGACACATTTAGCACGATCAAGTAGCAAAACTTGGCTGAAGACGATGGTGGTAGGGAGGCTGGATATTTGAATACTCCTGCAGGAAAAAGACTCCCAGCACACAGAAAAATATCAGAGTGTAAGAGAAGGCAAAACACACTAGTTTTATATGTGCAGAGAGGTCATTTCCCTTTTCCCTTTTTTAATGGCAGAACATTCTCAGATGAAATCCCATACCTCCATCTTAGAGTGGTACACAAGAAGTTTCACCACTGGATTCTGCTGAGTGTATCAACTGGTTCTCAGGTTTTCATGAAGCATCACCGCTGAGTGACCCACACACAGAATCCCTACACTGCTTCCCCGTAAAGCAAAAAACAAACAAACCCAGAAATTCTCATTATTATGTGGCTTCCATGAGCAGGGCCAGATGAGGCCCTAAACCATGCATAGGCAAACTCGGCCCTCCAGATGTTTGGGGACTACAACTCCCATCATCTCTGACCACTGGTCCTGTTAGCTAGGAATGATGGGAGTTGTAGTCCCAAAGCATCTGGAGGGCCGAGTTTGCCTATGACCGCCCTAAGCTACTGAAGGTAATGGGGGCCTTTATATGTCCAGCTGTCCTTTGTCAACAACAAATTGCCGCTGTTTTGTGTGTTGAATATATGCTATATGGTAATTTATGGACCTAATAGGTATCTAAAGCAGGCATAGGCAAACTCTGGCCCTCCAGATGTTTGGGACTACAATTCCCATCATCCCTGACCACTCGTCCTGTTAGCTAGGGATGGTGGGAATTGTAGTCCCAAACATCTGGAGGGCCGGGGTTTGCTTATTCCTGATCTAAAGCCATTTGCACATAACAAAATACGTATTTTATCAAAGTATTTATTGAACTGAAATACAATTAAGAAGAAGTATATTAATAGTGAAATACAATTAAGAAGAAGTATATTGGGGGGCAGGGCTAGAGAGTGGGGCCCTAAGCTATAGCTTGTTTAGCTTCTACGTAAATCCAGCACTGTCCATGAGCCTAACTTCAAAATGGAAACTGTATGTCAATGAACTACTCCAAGTTGTACAGTCAGTAGATGGTAGACTGTGTCTGTTACCCAATGCATGGGCAACAGCCTCAGCAGAGCTTTTCTGCACTCTAGTTCAGGAAGCATAATGCCCAACATGTCAGCTGTTGCATATTCTTTCCCTCTGCGAGCGGCACCAATTCTGCCGTGCAAACTAAAGTAGAACTAGCGTGCTTTTCACCCAGGTGCTTGCTGTTACACCCAACTTCTGGCAACACAGGAGGCAAAGTCTGGGAATGAGTCAAAGTTGGGCGAGGCGAGTGTGTGTGTGAAGGAAGAGAAAAATAAGGGCATCAGCATTCCCTTGAATTCATATAAAAGCTCACCTGCAAGCTTTCACTAGTATGGCCTAGTGCCGTCTAAGAAATTTGTAACCTTCTTCTGGTTTGATGCTCCACCTGTTTGACATCCTTCCAGCTCCAGGTTCAGAAACCACTGCAGTTTCAACACTTGGATGAGCACAGCTTTGCGTTCCCCTCCAAAATCTCACTATACATGTCTAAGATTGAGTAAGTGGTGTTTTTCCCACCCTAGCAAATGTCTAGAAGGGACCTTCAGGGTCATTTGAGTTCACCTCTGCAAGCTGAGAAGATCTCTTTTATTGGGGCTACCTTTGCTGCATAGAGCATACAAACGTCACCAAAAAAAAAACTTTTAAAAAAACAAAGAGCAAAGGAAAAGTAAACCATTTTTTTGGAAAATTTTGAAAGCAAAATATATATTTTATGACTGAAACCCATGATCAGCCTTCTGGCAAAGATCAGATATTTAAGCTGCCTAAAGGCCATTTCTCGTTAAAACTGCTTGACATTTCTTTTACTCTAAACATGCAGGGGAAAGCAGTTATTGATATTTGTGCTGCTAGAAGAGAAATCGCAGCTATTTCCAGGAAATGCACAGTTTTACGTCTTTTTATGGTGCCCTGCTAGCAAAGAATTGGAATGTGATATGCAATTCATATTCCAAGCACAAAAGTGATTTGTTTGAAATTAAATTATGATTACCTGCATGACTCATATCATCTCTGCAGGGAAATATTAATTGCACAGACATGGGTTCCATCAGAAGAGAAAGGAATATTTTGACAATGCACATTTCATTTCAGCAGCAGCATTCCTCTCCCCCACAAACTTTTTCCCCTCCAATAAAAGTTGGAAAATAATAAAAAAAATCAGCAAAAGATCATGTCAGCACAATATTTCTGGTGATATACAATGCAATCTTGTGTTTCATGGCATTTTCAACACAGGAAATTGGTGTATTAAAAACAATCCAATTCACATTTTTTTCGCTTGAATCAGGACTTGTGGTTCCTTTGAATGGAAACAAGCTGTTTTTACACTAGCTTAAGATGTCCATGCTTGTTAATTGCTGACTCAGACAACATTCAGTGATAATGTCAATGCCCCATGCTAAAGTTTAGCAGCTAAACCACAATTTAGACCAACCTGATCTCAGAACTCATTGTCTAGGCACCTTTTGCTTAGATTAATTCCTAACCATTCAAGCTATATTATTTGTAACTTGCTAATTGATTGAAACCTTAGCCAACTTCCCAAGAGCTGCAACATCTCAGTAATGTACAAATTAGAAAACCGAAAGTATGAAAGGCTATTTATCATGTCAACCCAACCATTCACTGGAACCTTGTTAACAAAACTCTAGATATTTGAAAAGACCAGTGATAAAATCCTTATCCCGACTTATGGGAAAAAAGCACTTCCATACGTCTAAGGCATCTGATAACTTCATTTTGGGGGACGGTACCCAAGTTACATGATGGATGGGTTTATAGCAACATATGGTAGACATTATAATGAGTTTAGATTATTGTAGCCCAATGGACTATAGATAGCAAGTTTTCTAATGTACTCAGTCTCCACCACCACAATTCCAGTTAAAGTGAAATGCCATGGAAGCAGTATCTGTATTCAGTGGTGAGTTGGGGGCTTTTTGAAAGGAAAATCACTGCATATTATTTGGAATAGCATACAGAAGTTTCGCAGGTGGCTTGGCCACCCTCCACTTCTAAGTTTTGCGTAGAAGAGGCATTTGTGTGTCCTTCACTGGTCTTGAAATACATTTAGAGGGTGATCAAATCACACGTATTTTGTGAGTAGTGCCTACATGTGAAATAGTACATAACACTGTCAGTTGTAAAATAGTACATAACACTCTCAGTTTCTTAGTGTAGAAAGTATTGATCAGATGTGTAGAGATATTCCCCATTCTAATTAATTCAAGAGTTAATTCAATTAGTTCTGGCAACTTCTCTGTGTGAAAGAAACAAGCAGAAGGTTCGTGATGTTTGGGTTATTCCTTCAGAGAAGCTGAGTACAGCTGCCTTAAACTGGTTCTCTTACCTCTTTCTGTCAAGGTCATGGTGACTATAATAATAAGGCTAGAAGGAGCCTGAGTTTCACATTCTCTTTCTGTCTCTTTTCCTTTCTGGCGTGGTGTTCTGTACACCATGGGTTGGCAAACTAAGGCCCGGGGGCTGGATCCGGCCCAATCACCTTCTAAATCCAGCCCAGGAATCAGCGTGTTTTTACATCAGTAGAATGTGTGCTTTTATTTAAAATGCATCTGTGGGTTATTTGTGGGGCATAGGAATTTGTTCACCCCCCTCCCCCAAATATAGTCTGGCCCCCCACAAGGTCTGAAAAAGTTTGCTGCCCCTGCTGTGGACAGTATGCTTAGTGTTGAGGTTTAGACTTACTATAAGTTCTTGTAGGTTTAAGTTAAGTCTGCTGCAACAGGATTTATTATGGACTGTGCCAGTCCTAAATGTACTGGATTTGTGACCATTATGCTCATTTGCCTTCAGTAGCAGTCAAGCTCTGCTGGATGAAGTACAATTGCCTCTGGTCTATTTTTTTGGGATCCTGCAACGTGTTTAAGTTGTTTTTCTGCTAGCTATACATTGGAGTTCTGCTCTGGATCACTATCGAGTAGAATTTCATGATAAACACAGCCTGATATCACCTTGTGTCGCATGGCCTGCAAGGAAGGCCATTGCTGACCCAGCCTATCAGGATGCTGTTCAGCAATAAGAACTTGGCAGTGCCCCAGAAGCATGAACCATGTTTTGCATGGGGCCCATACACAGCTTCTTCTAGCCCCCTAAGTAGGAAGTAAGGAATGTGACTCTTCATACTGTTTCTGCCACAATGATTTCAGAAGCAAAATGAAAAACAGCATAATGCAAAACCAATCAAAGCAGCCAAGTATCTATTTGTGTGTGTGCGTGTGTGTGTGTGTGTGTGTGTGTATTTCTGGCGATGGTCAGAAATACACACACAGAAACAAGAAGAAGAGTTTGGATTTGATATCCCGCCTTTCACTCCCTTTAAGGAGTCTCAAAGCGGCTAACATTCTCCTTTCCCTTCCTCCCCCACAACAAACACTCTGTGGGGTGAGTGGGGCTGAGAGACTTCAAAGAAGTGTAACTGGCCCAAGGTCACCCAGCAGCTGCATGTGGAGGAGCGGAGACGCGAACCCGGTTCCCCCGATTACGAATCTACCGCTCTTAACCACTACACCACGCTGGCTCTCAACAAACAGGCAAACAACAGTCAAAACACTGACCCCCCCCATACACACAACAAATAAAACAATTTTTTTAAAGGCACCCCCACAACCAAATAGCAAAAAAAAAAGGAACCCACAAAACTCTTTTTTAAAAAACTGGGAAAGGCAGGTCTTGGCAAAGGGAGTTTATGAGGGCACAGTGTTGGCGACCTAACCTCTAGCCTGATCCAACAAAGAGAACTCAAGGCACATGGGGGCCAACTCAGTGGCTGCTACCAAGTTCTTCAAAAGCAGCCAAGTATCTAAGGATAAGGAAGAGTTCAGAATGCTCATCATTGTAGTACAGTACTAAAATGTAAATGTCAGAAAAATGTAAATACACCACTACACATAGTTTTTTTTGTATCTTAACATTTGGCTCCACTGATGAGTATCTGCATTAAAAGTATGAAATTTTAAGTGTGTGCATTTCAGCTGCACTCACAAAAGTACCCTGTCAAAACTTGTGAAAGTTTCCCGTAACATTATTTAGGAAAACAAGAATACTCCGCCCCATGCGCATATGCACACATATGAAATGCAGAGTTGTGTTTTCATACAGATCTTATGTGTCTATACGTAAATAGATCTACTCCATTCTTTACTCTCCAAGCCTTCACACAACCTACTGACATTCGTTTTTATGTAAAAAAAAAATTAAAAAATCAAGTTGTGCTTTGATCAATTGATTTCCTCAATTTCCTCCATAAGCTTCATTCTATTTAACATTTCCATGTTGAGAACCCATAATAGTCTCAGTATTCGGATGGCAGCTTTTCACTGCAATCTCACATTGTTTTAGAGAACTTTCCTTTCAAATTTACTTACAGACATTTTGCCGTTGCGGTTGGCTTCCTCCCTCTCCGCCAATGCCTTCAGAAAGTCGTCTTTCAGCTCTTTTCCTGCACTTGCCAGAGCTCTGGTAAGGGAAGGACAAAACACAATGTTGGTTTCCGGCTCTTTCTATCTTCTTCCTCATCTAAATAACAACTGGTTTAGCGCAGTGCGCGGGGACTCGCCGAGTGGGCAGCTCGGTCCGGGGGCGGCTCAGGGGCTGGTTAAACAGCCTCCCTAGGCCACTTCTGGCCCATGGGCTGCAGATTGGGGACCCCTGGCCTAAGCCAATACCGCTCACATTCTGTAACTATTAAAGTTGTGGCCTAACTTTTGCCCTTTAGCATTAACCTAAAATTCTGTGTCCTTGTGTGGGGGTGGCTTGGGGGCCTTGACAGGCAAATACAGTGGTACCTCGCAAGACGAATGCCTCGCAAGACGAAAAACGCGCAAGACGAAAGAGTTTTCCGTTTTTTGAGTCGTTCCGCAAGACGAATTTCCCTATGGGCTTGCTTCGCAAGACGAAACGTCTTGCGAGTTCTTGCAAGTTTTTTTTTCCTTTTTCTTAAAGCCGCTAAGCCACTAAGCCTTTAATAGCCGCTAAGCAGCTAATAGCCGTGCTTCGCAAGATGAAAAAACCGCAAGACGAAGAGACTCGCGGAACGGATTAATTTCGTCTTGCAAGGCACCACTGTATATGTGTGCATGCACCCACATCACATATCAATGCACACCAATGGTCATATACGACTGCCCTTCTTCAACAGTTTTAATAAAAAGCTAACCCTCCAGAGAAAAGGGTGCCCCCATGCCCACAAGGAACAGTTGGATATATTTGTGTTGGGAATAGTTAAGCTTTGTACAGTCTTCTTATGCCCTGTCTGTTTTCCCAAGAAATGGAGAAGTGGCAACTAGAAAAGGGAAAACGGTCGGAAGGGATTCTTTAGCCCCTGCTATGCATTTCTCCTGTTTGACTAAGTTTACTTAACACTCAGTGACCTGAAAAAGCTTGTAAAAATAAATACCAAAAAGAAGTTATTTCCTTAAAAAGGAAGAAAAAGAAAAGAATGGAAGCTAGAGTAATTTCTTTACAAAGGATTAGAGCTACACTTTACTGGCATGTAAACACTCCGTTATTCTATTGTTAACATATTCACACAATTGCTCCCTTTCGATGCAGTATAAGGGCAATGCAAAAAAAGGCAAGAGAAAAACCTGAAAGCTGTGTTTAACGATTAACCAGCAAGTTATGCATGCTATTACAGTGTCACACATACAATCTAACAAGTAAAGGTCTTCCCCTTCCCTTCCTGCAGACCATTTCTTCAGTCCTTCCATTGCAGAATCTTCAATGTAATCTAATTTATTAGAAAGGGAATGCTCCACAGGGAGATCATTCTGCGCAAACCATATTGGAATGGGAATGAGAAGCTCAAGCTTTTTATGTTTGATATTTTATTGTGCTGAAAGTTTTAATTTGTTGGAAACTGTCCGGAGTGGTTGTGTCCCTGACGGGCTGGGGCAAACCAGTCAGATGGGCAGCGTGCATACACACACACACACACACACATATATATATGTATACACAGTGGTACCTCGCAAGACGAATGCCTCGTAAGACGAAAAACTCGCAAAACGAAAGAGTTTTTCTTTTTTTGAGTTGCTTCGCAAGACGAATTTCCCTATGGGCTTGCTTCGCAAGATGAAACCGTCTTGCAAGTTTGTTTCCTTTTTCTTAAAACCATTAATACCCAAGGTACATTGCTTGAAGAGGTGCAGTTGCGACTTGACTTCAAGGAGCAACTCATAGCAACTCATAACTTCTTTTGCAGCCATTTGGTAAGTTAAACTTTTAAAACTTTTTTTTGGGGGGGTGGATTTTGGGTTGGGGTGTTTTCTAGGAGGTTTGGTGCTTTTGAATTTTTTGGATGTGAAGCACTGATTTTTTATTTTTTTGGGGGGGGGGTTGAGAAGGTAGGAGCTGTGCTGCCATGGGGCCCAAGAAGACTGCTGCTGCAGAGGCCGGCGAGAGGAAGAAGGAGAAGAAAGAACTGAGGGACATTTGCCAGAAGTGGAAAGATGTGCAGGCTTTTGCACAGCGGCACCACCCTGACAAGGACCTGACACATGACCTTGCAAACACTTTTGATACGAGGGTCATGTCGTCTTTCAGGGAGGTGCTGAAAAGGCGGATGAAGCAGCAGACCATGGACAGGTTCTTCAGCAAGAAGCAAAGAGTGGAAGAGGAACCTTCTTCGAGCTGTCCCCCAGAGTCTTAGAAAATGTATGTACAGTACTGTACACTTTGGTGATTTTTAAACTTTTTTTGACCATAGGAACGCATTAATTGATTTTCAATGCATTCCTATGGGAATCTGTGCTTCGCAAGACAAAAAATTCGCAAGACGAAAAAACTCGCAGAACGAATTAATTTCGTCTTGCGAGGTACCACTGTACACACACACACAGAGAGAGAGAGAGAGAGAGAGAGAGAGAAGAGATACACACACACATATACATATACACATACATTTACACACACACACACACACACACATATATATATATATCTGTAAGCAAATACAGCCTGTCTATTAAAAGATGGATTGAATTTTCCTAGATAACAAAGAGGGCAAAAAAAACACACACCCAAAGCTAAGTGTTATTGGCAAACTGTTGACATCGCAGACTCATGATGACAATCCCCACCAGAGGCTTCAATAAGATGACAATGAAACTGAGGCCAAATCAGGGCAAGCCCTTGTTGAAACTTGCCGCCCGCGTTCTGCAGGAAAGCATTGGTGCAAGTCATTAATTAATGGAACACCATTACAAAGTGCACATAAAATGGTGCCACCCAATTAACCGAAACACTCATTGCTACCCAGTGAGAAGAAAACATCTGCGTTATGAGTACGTTCCTTGCAGCACTAGTCTGTGTCTGATACATTGACTCTAAAATGCACGTCTGCAAAGCAACTGCTTGGGTTGCTTCTGGTGGCCCTCAGTTGCAAAATAAAAATTTACCAATGCAAATGCAATTCCCATTATCCTCACCACCTCATGTATCAACTGCCAAGTCTGAAAAGTCTCTCCTTCCCCCAAAGTCATGCTCCCTGTGAGACAAAGGTCCATACAGGGCAGTGGAAAGGCATCCCTTGGGAGGTTGTAGACTCTCCTTCCCTGGAGGCTTTTAAGCAGAGGTTGGGTGGCCATCCGTCATGGATGCTTTAGCTGAGATTCCTGCATTGCAAGGGGCTGGACTAGATAACCCCTGGGTCCCTGCCAACTCCACGATTCTGTGTTTCCATGGCAATCAAAACAGCCCCAGGCAAAAGCCAACTCTTAAGACCAGACCAGAATGCACCTAGGAAATCTGTGTAAAATACTGGATGGCCTAGATTTAAGGACATAAGAAGAAACTGCTGCATCAGGCCAATTGCCTGTGTAGTCCAGTATTCCTGTTCTCACAGTGGTCAACTTCTTCTTCTTCTTCTTCTTCTTCTTCTTCTTCTTCTTCTTCTTCTTCTTCTTCTGCAATCCCTCGTAGCCGATTGTCTTCTATAAACACAGTTTTAACAGTGAGTCTGTAAGTGACTGTGGAGGCCAATTCTGGATCCACACGTCCTTCCACAGAGGGGACATAGGTTTCCGGGCAGAAGTTGATCATGGTGAGGGTTTGCCAAGCGTGCCTTCCTATTAGCATGTTCCTCCCTTTCATCCTGAGATTGAGCGTCTTCAAAACCCATGGCACCTTTGGTAAAGGCTGTTGTCCAACTGGAGCGCTTGCAAGCAAGTGTTTCCCAATTGTTGGTGTTTATACTACATTATTCCAACATGCCTCTTGGAAACCCACAAGCAGGCCTGATCACAAGACCACTCTCTCTTCCTGTAATTTCTGGTATTCAGAAGCAGAGCTGTAGCTAGGTGATCTTAAGCCCCTGACAGAACCATCCAGATTGCGCCCCCTAGTCTCTTCCAAACCAACCCCTCCCAATTCAATTCACACTCTTATTAAAAACCATTTATTATTATTATTATTATTATTATTATTATTATTATTATTATTAGAATTAGAATTAGAATTTATATACCGCCTTATACCCAGAGGTCTGTGGGCAGTTCACACAAAAGATCACAATATATAAAATCAAAGTAAAAACAATAACCCAATTAACACCCATACACACCCCAACTGGACACAGTATTCCAGGTGTGGTCTGACGAAGGCAGAATAAAGTGGTACTATTACTTCCCTTGAATATGAGGCAATAATCAATATTTATACTTATGGACATATTTTTAGCTGATTTTGCCTGTGTGCCCCCATCGCCCGCACCCCTGGCGGGGGCCCACCTCACCACCCCCTACCTATGGCCCTGTTCAGAAACACTGCTACCTCTTGCTGTGGCTAGTTACCATAACCTAGTCTTCCTAACACCTTATCCACTCCATTTTACAACTCTAGATGGGGTTTCCATACCCAGGAACATACTACTTCTAGGAACAAGGCTCTTGCCCTGCTTGTTCCACTCTTCTCCCTGCCCCCATTTGGCTTCAGGAGAAAAAGCTTGCTCACCACTTTGTGACTTCTCGGTTGGTCCTAATAAAAGTATTACTTTATTATTACATTTGATTATTTTCTAATGAACAAAGCTACCTGCAGTATTTGGAATTAAACTGTGCCCACATGCTTGATTTCTGGCCCTAAAATATAAATTAGACACTGGCTGATAATGGCTAATAATGACTAATAATGGGTAATAATAATAACTTATTATTTGTATCCCGACCATCTGACTAGGTTGCCTTGCCCCAGCAATTCTGGGAGGCTTCTAACATCCTACAGCTTATTCAGCAAAGGATGCACTTCTAATCATTTCAAGAATTCTTTCTTTGGCCTCCTCCATTGTTACGGCCTTTCCCAGTAGTGATGTATGGAAGTGAGAGCGGGACCATAAAGAAGGCTGATCGCCGAAGGATTGATGCTTTTGAATTATAGTGCTGGAGGAGACTCTTGAGAGTCCCATGGACTGCAAGAAGATCAAACCTCTCCATTCTGAAGGAAATCAGCCCTGAGTGCTCACTGGAAGGACAGATCCTGAAGCTGAGGCTCCAATACTTTGGCCACCTCATGAGAAGAGAAGACTCCCTGGAAAAGACCCTGGTGTTGGGAAAGATGGAGGGCACAAGGAGAAGGGGACGACAGAGGACGAGATGGTGGGACAGTGTTCTCGAAGCAGTGTGATTAAAGAGGGGTCCCAACTGCAACATTTAGGGTCCCCACCCTACCCTGACAAGAAGCAGAAGGAAGGGGAGAAGTGGTGTGTGACCTATTAGCATCAAGTCGATGGATCAACAGTACAGGAAAAGAGGACATAAAGAATCAGTTACGCTAGGTAAGAAAATTTCAGCCATGGGCCATCAAACCTTATTTCAGAAACCACCTCTTAGCCAGTCTTCAGATTCTGGTTTCTCTATAAGCATTTCCACAAGCATTTCCTCTCCCATTAAAGCTAACACTTCAGCATGAAAACGTATTTTTAAAAGAGCTAACCTAATACATTTTCAGCTTTCAAAGAAGCAATAATGAAACTGTCCTTACTCTCTAGGGGATGTATATTCACTACTGATCTTCAAATGAGATCAGCAGGCCGCACGCTAAGATGCTCAGAACAGCCTTTTGTAAACTGTTGGAGGTCAGCAATTTGCCCGATGCAAAGCAAAAAAAAGAATCTGCTAGAATTATCTACTGCTGGGACAAAGGACTTCCAAGGATTCACAGATGAGCTGGAGGAGGAGTTGGAGTCCAGGAACTGGTTGTTCCAGCTGGACTGGTCCAGCTCAGTGGCCTGGCCAAATGATGCTTTGTAGAAAGTGATGGGAGAACAGCTTGTGCTTTAAATATCTACAGTCTAATAGTGCAATAAGCTCATGTTGCAGGAGATGAAGGATGATGTGGCGCTTCTGGCTCATCCTCAGTGATGTGCACCAAGATATCCCTGATTGTTAAGGGGTGCTGGTTAGGTTTTATTTATCACATAAAGAAGCACCCTTGAATGCTTTGCACGATGTATAAATATTGTTATGGGGAGCGGGCCACAGTTCAGAATTCAGAAAAATCACCAAATGGATTCAGCCAAATGTAAATGTTATTTAGCTGTGGAGTCGATTTAAAACAAAATCCATTCAAACGTTTCAAAAACACCTTAAAGGGAGGACTGATTTCTCACATTCATTTTAAATCTGGTACAGGTAATTTAAGATAAAGTGTTATTTCATCTGTTATCCCAGAGACCCCATCTACAACTTATTGTAGACTCTTACTAAAAAACATATTTTTGTACAAAAACTGCTAATTACTGGATTCTGCTGTTCAACTTTTTTTTAGCATTCTTTTTTAATTTCTTTGTTTTATTGCAAATTCATTAAAGAAAAAAAGAAGGAAGGAAGGAAGGAAGGAAGGAAGGAAGGAAGGAAGGAAGGAAGGAAGGAAGGAAGGGAAGGAAACACAGGGGGAGGTGGGGACCTGTCAACTTACATTAACAGTGCATTTAAAAATCAATACACCGAAATTAGTTTACACGTAAGAGTAATATATGCTGTCCAATTGCCCAAATCTGGATCCCCAAAAAATAGAAAGTACATTCAAATGCAGCAAGTACATTAAGGTCACCAAACTACTGTGTAATAGATTGGGGTTATTTATCCTTCCAGGCTCAAAGTATAAATCTCTTAGTGGCTCTGAGGGCACATAAAATCCATTCTTGCTGTCCATTAATGTAATTTAGAAGTACATGAACATCCACAAACTTCAAGGATTTCACTAATACAAAATTGATAAGGACAACAACTTCAGACCAAAAAGAAAATATCACTGGACATGCCCACATCATGTGTATCACTGAGGAATTGACAGCATTAGAACTCCAAAAGACACAAGATAATATCGTCAAGGCAACTATCTGTAAACAAATGATAAATGCCCATAAAATGGCAAAAGCAGTTTCTTTCCAAAATAGGTTTTATTTTAAATAATTGCAATCACAGTAAATAAAGAGTCCCCTTGTAATATATCAGTGGTTCAGTGCTCGGATGTTGCTCCAGTAATCAGACGTTTTGTCCCCAAAGGGCTTAGTCATCGAGCTATCAAAATCAATTATAACAGAATTGCAATGAATTAACAAGGAAAATTAAAAATTAAAATACACTGAGAATGCATGATTGAGATATACCTTTGTATTAAATACTATACAAAAGACGACAGTATATGAACGACTTAAAGCATTACACTTCCAGCATCTATCTGAATTAGACAGTGCTTTCCTATAAAGACACTGTAGAGTACAGTATACGTGAAATTTCAACTTTTGCTGAGCCAATCGCCATTTTAAATCTAAATAAACATTCTGCATGGCTTCTAATGCAATTTTCTGATATTTTTGGTACAGCATATTCTAACTCCATGTTCTATTCTTCTGGAAGCTCTTGAACTTCTGCTTTACTTTCACTAATATATTGGTGAAAATAGCATACAAAAACACAGTAGAGAACATTGCTTGCAAAAAAAAATTGCATTAGTCCAAACTGTGTACAGAGGAGGAATTCACACGAAAATCCCAGCGCATTGTTACGAGGACTTGTTTTTATTAAGAAAAAAATCATAAATCGCTGCAGGTACGCAGAGAACTATATTTATCACTGGAAATCTGAGAAACCGAGGGAATCCAAATTGACAGAACATTCCAGCTTTGCTTGATAGGCACAGTTTATGTGCACTGATCAGTGTTCAGTCAACTTTCAAGTGAGACTTGCACCATTTGCATTCGAATCTTTGTCCAGTTTGATGCATAGCCTGTAGCTCTGCAGAATGACAGGAACCAAACTGGACTCTACACCACCAAAGAGGAAGCTAAGGAGCAATGTTCCACAGCCAGGGCAGGAATCTGACAGGACCATCAGCTTAGTCTCCTAGAAAATCCCCTAAACTGGATGTCCAACAAGTCAACCGCAATCGACTGATCGATCCCTGGGAGGTTTTGGTCAGTCGTGGTCTCTTTTTCCTATGCAGGGAAAAAAGAGCATCTGGCCCCGCCCCCTCTCCCCGTCCTCCCTTTGCGCATGATCGGAAGATGGAGTTTTCGCTGTGAGGCTGATCATTTCCTAAGCGATCTTTTGTTGAGAGACTTTTTCCTGTTTCCCCCTAAAGAAAGCTCAACCTTTTATTTATCTGCCCCTCTTTAAAAAGCTCAACAACTTTGATCTGAACACCCCCAAAAAAGGTCAACAACTCTTGACTTTCCTCCCTAAGACCTGAACCCCTCCCAAATTGTGGTAGATCACTGCCAGTTTTTTAATCTGTGAGTAGATCACAGTCTCTTGGGAGCTGGCCTAAAGCATTCAGAGATCCATCCAGGGCAAACCACCCTTGCGTTACAGATGAATTTCATACAAGTGGAACACTGCACTTCTATTTATGAAGGAAGAAATATAAGCTTTCGCTCTCCCCGCGCATGGATTGGGTTAAGAGAGAGCTACTCTTTACAATGACTAATTGGATTAGGAAGTTACTTTTTAAAAGAAAGCTTAAACTCTTACAATTTCTGACATATTTGGCACACACTCAATTGAGAAATGTGCTATAAAACTCTTGATTGCTACTTACATAATCTAATGTACAGGAAATACCTCTGGAAGGGCCTTAATCCCACGTATTTTATTGTTTAATAAAATGAACAAGTAATTGCAAAAACTACACTCAGTATATGATACGCGAAACTCTACAAAGCCAAGGATCTCTCTCTTTTTAGAAAATATTTTGGTTGCTTATGCACTTTATTTGAACAGTTTCCATGGTTATCACAGCTTTGGCTGACAAGGAGAAACCTACACCTGACATAATATTGGCACTGATATTACAAACAGTTAACAGCAAGCTACCAGCAACGTGGTCCTGTCATTTATCCAACATTCACAACTTTTTTTAAAAGGTTCTTTTATCAGCTCTAGGCTAAGTTCATTAAAAGAAAAAGAAAAAAAATCACTGCTGTCAAGGGTGGTTTTTTTAAAAAAAAAATTATTTTAAGGAAGTGTTTCAGCGTGCTTCCTAATGTGATTAGCAGAGCTAACATGAAGAGAGGACCATGCCCTGAATTCTGGATTCACGATAAAACACACAACTCACAGCAATAAATTATCGGAAATCAGGCAAATTATCAGAAATCAGTTGACGAGGCAGTATTTCCTCGCATTGCACATCATTCATTTATTGCAGGCATGTCCAACTCCTAAGGGATAGTGATCTACTCCCACTATAAAAAAACTGGCAATGATCTACTCATTGAATTGACCAGAGTTGTTGGGGAGGAAGACCCAAAGCGGTTGAGCTTTCTGGGGGGAGAAAGACCCAAAGTTGTTGCTTATTTGGGGGGGGGTCGATCAGGATCACACGATCAACTGTTGGACATGCCTGATTTATTGAATTTGTTACCTTAAGATGCGATGATGGCTTCTAGCTATTAGGACTGGGCAATGTATTGATACATCGCCCAGGAGCAGTTTGAGGGCCATAGCGTAATGGCGCCTTCACCCAGTGGTATATTGTGGGTGGAACTCGCCTCCCACTAACAGAGCTGAGGCGATTTCAACCCAGCACTTCGCGGGGCCGATGCAGCTTGTTCCTCCCGCCGCTTTTCAACATCATGATGTATAACTGTATTGTGGTGTTAGGGTGGTGATAAGGTAAAGGTAAAGGACCCCTGACAGTTAACTCCAGTTGCAGACAGTTTGTCCGCAGACAGTTTTTCTGGGGCATGGCCAGCATGACCAGAGCAGCGCACAGAAACACTGTTTACCTTCCCGCCGGAGTGGTACCTATTTATCTACTTGAACTTTGATGTGCTTTTGAACTGCTAGGTTGGCAGGAGCTGGGACCGAGCAACGGGAGCTCGCCCCGTCATGGGGATTCGAACCACCGACCTTCCAATCAGCAAGTCCTAGGCTCTGTGGTTTAACCCACAGTGCCACCCACGTCCCTAGGCTAGTGATAGATAAATATAAACAAATACAAATCTCAGCTGTCATTGGAAGATGCTGCCTCAGCACTCATCAAGAGCCATCAGGGTGTAGTGGTTAAGAGCGGTGGACTCGTAATCTGGTGAACTGGGTTCGATTCCCTGCTCCTCCACATGCAGCTGCTGGGTGACCTTGGGCTAGTCACACTTCTCTGAAGTCTCTCAGCCTCACGCACCTCACAGAGTGTTTGTTGTGGGGGCAGAAGGGAAAGGAGAATGTTAGCCACCTTCTTAGGGTAGTGATAAAGAGGGATATCAAATCCAAACTACTACTACTACTACTACTACTACTACTCTTCTTCTTCTTCTTCTTCTTCTTCTTCTTCTTCTTCTTCTTCTTCTTCTTCTTCATTTTAAGTAAAACTCAACTTCCAAACCAGTCAACATTCATATGTGGAGTGAGTAGAAGTGTCATCTTCAGGTATCAAAATGTCTTAGGCCGGCCCAGAGTCACCTCAATAGCTATTAGGCAGGATTGCTAAGTGGGTATAATTTAGCAATACTTTTAAAAATGAAAACCAGACGGCTGTTTGAGTTGTATTTGGTAAAGATTTAGTTGCTGTTCGTAATTTTTATTCGCAATAATTGCCTTTTGCCATTTTAAACAGTTAATATTTATACCCGGGAGAAACATCACTTATTTCTGGGTAAGGTTAAAAAACAAGGAAGTGACATGGAGACTGGAATGATTAACCTTGCCTCAAAAAAGCAGATGGAACTGGGGAAGAACTGGCTCAGCCATAACCAATATAGTCTGATTTTCCTATTATACGCTGGCATATAAGTTTAAAATGTGACACTTGGTATTAAATGTAAATGTTTTAAGACTTGCACTGTGTAATGTTAAGAACTGGAAATTGGAAGCATGCATAACGGAGAAATGAAGAAACAAGTGATTTGATCAGCCTAATGTTTTGACCATATATAGATTGTGGTGTATACGGTGTTAGACACAAACCAGTGTGGACAAATCAGTAATGTCCATACATTGGACAACAGCCCTATATCCAGCATAATGTGATTTTGAAAGATAAAAACCCCACAAGGAAGCTAATGTGTCTATCATTGTTTAATGGGCTGATGTGGTACAGCAATTAAGCTTCCAGCACATTTGCAAAGCTAAGCAGGGTCCGGTATGGTTTCAAATTGGATGGGCAACCGGGGGTTGAGATACTTGCATTTCAGGGGGTTGGACTAGATGAGCCTCAGGGTCACTTCCAAATTACAATTCTACTCTTCACACGATTAGAGTACAGGACACATAGCAATGGGTCAACTTCAGTATTTCTCTATTTATGTTTGAAGCCCTCTAAACTCTGGAAGTATGAGCTTTCCTAACACAAAACCTGCTTTTTCAAAGATGCATGTGGGAAAAGCTTGTGGTCTCCAGAGCCTTGGAATCTTGTTATAAATATATTTTCACAGGCAGCAATTGGAGAAATAACTACGTAAAATCTAAGAAGCACAGACATCAAAAGTATCAGGAGTGCATGAACCTTGGATCACACTGTGTAAAAGGCACTTTTAAAAATAAACACTTTTAGATCAAATCATAATATTAATCTATTTTAAGGAAAAATAAAGCATCTGTTATTAAGCACTTTTGCGATACAAGGCTTCAGTCCTAGCAGCATAGCAGCCCCTGGAAAGTATCACATCAAAGTAGAGATACTTATCAAGACCTAAACAACACTTACGGAAGAGTAACAAATTAAAAGCTTAGCAAAAACTAATGGTAATAGTAACCTCAAGAGATTTTCATCTTTTCGCTCCCCAAGTGAAAAGTTCCTAAGAAGCTATGCAAACAAGCAATCAGCTTTTGCAACTCTTGCTCAAAAATCACAGAGATTTCTTCAGAAAAATAGCAAAATCTAGTTCCTCCACCCTTGAACTAGTCATTCCTTACATAATTTCCACCTGAAATATTCATATTCAAGATCACAAAGGAGGTTGTAAGGAGAAATGAGAAAGAAATTCAATCCGACAAAAAGGGAGGACACGGCAAACGCTGGAGAACAACATCTGACTAGCAAGAATGGCAGTAGGAGTCCTCCATGGGCATGCGCACACAGAATTTTCCTGCAAAGATTATTTTGCAGAGACTAAGTTTGCCATGATTCATAATGACCCAGCATGCCCATAATGACCCAACATTCTGGGCTACTTAACAGATAGATTCAAGTACATTAGGCCGGACAATAATTTCATTTCCCTTTGATTTTATATACGACCTTTCTATATTACTATGCACAAGACAGTTTGGAAGCTGAAGAAACAGCAAAATAGACAGCAAAGATCACACACATAGTAATAATCTGATCCAACACCAAAAAATATCACAACAATTTTAAAATAAACAACTTCTTTCAAATACAGTGGTACCTCAGGTTACATACGCTTCAGGTTACAGACTCTGCTAACCCAGAAATAGTACCTCGGGTTAAGAAGTTTGCTTCAGGATGAGAGCAGAAATCATGCTCCGGCGGCAGCGGGAGGCCCCACTTGCTAAAGTGGTGCTTCAGGTTAAGAACAGTTTCAGGTTAAGAATGGACCTCCGGTAGAATTAAGTACTTAACCTGAGGTACCACTGTAAAGCACTGTTTAATAATCCACTGGGACGCAGGTGGTGCTGCGGTCTAAACCACTGAGCCTAGGGCTTGTCGATCGGAAGGTCAGCGGTTCGAATCCCCGCCACGGGGTGAGCTCCCATTGCTTGGTCCCAACTCCTGCCAACCTAGCGGTTCGAAAGCACGTCAAAGTGCAAGTAAATAAATAGGTACCGCTCCGGCGGGAAGGTAAACAGCGTTTACTCTGGTTTTGCCAGATGCGGCTTAGTCATGCTGGCCACATGACCCAGAAAAACTGTCTGTGGACAAACACCGGCTCCCTCAGCCAGTAAAGCGAGATGAGCGCCGCATCCCCAGAGTCGTTCGTGACTGGACTTAACTGTCAGGGGTCCTTTACCTTTTTTTTAATAACCCATTAGAATATAACAGCAAATGGTAAATCAGTGCAGTAAATCAGGCTGCTGAGTGAACTAGGCCAATCATACGCTTGGAAGCCAGAATGCACATGATGGTGTTTTAGGTTTGCTGTAACACTACAGTTCCACAGTCAACTGGAACTGGAATTAAAATAGGCTTCTGCACAGCACTGGGAGCAGCTCTCCTCTGGAGTGGAGCCAGACCAATAGCCTACAGGCTGATGAGTTCCTGCCACTTACTGGAAGGGGCAAGGTAGCAGCAAGGTTGGGCCTGCCCAGGTGCACAGGTGCAGCCTATGTGACAAAACCCATCTGATGTTCTCACCAGTACAACTGTGCAGCCTGACCTCAGTGCCACCTTACCCTTTCCCCATTGATGATGTAATGGTTCTAGGGGTTGCTCGTGAGTAAATCGGCTCCACACCTGGCTGGGTTGCCTGAGCGAACCCTTTCTGTCCGGACAGCCACTCACCCGTGGCTGTCTCAATCGCTGGCAGAATCCGTCAGTGGGCGTTTCTTGAACCTCTTCCAGCAAAGAAGCTCTTTGACGCCTAGTCTCCGCCTACTCTCCCTGCGCAGAAGCCTTCTGCGCAAGGAGGGCGTAGGCAGCAGAGGACCCGTGCTCTCTTCACTGGTCCCCGGTGAGGAGTCATGGAGCCACCTCGCCGATTCCCCCATCTGCCCCCCTTCTCCACTGGTGCTACACTGATTTCCTTCCCCAGAAGATGGGCTGCTTCTCTCCCTCCCGGGACGCTTTCCGGAATCCCTCTGGAGCCCTCCCTCTCCCTCTGGCTCCGATGGCAGTTCCCTGACAGATGACAACCGATTTCAGTGGGATATAAGAACGATTCACTCAATCTGGGTGCAACACTAAGTCTGCAGGGAGCAGCTGTTTACTAAAATGTGTAAAGTGCCTAACGGTTCCACACACTTTCTGTCAGTAAAAAATAAATAAACTAACATTTATTCGCAGCTTGCACCCCACCCTACACTCAAAAACCTTGTTCAGGGTAAGCATCTAAAAAAGAATGACAAATAAATCAGTAACCTTACCAAAAATAAAATAGGAATAAAACTGCAGAAGCAGAATAAAACTATATTCCAGCTATTCTAGAAAGCCTGGGAAAATATTTTACCTTGCACTAGAAAGACGTAATAATAAGTTCCAGGCAAGCCTCTCTTAGTTTAAGGTAAAGGTAAAGGGACCCCTGACCATTAGGTCCAGTCGTGGCCAACTCTGGGGTTGCGGCGCTCATCTCGCTTTATTGGCCGAGGGAGCCGACGTACAGCTTCCAGGTCATGTGGCCAGCATGACTAAGCCGCTTCTGGCAAACCAGAGCAGCACACAGAAACACTATTTACCTTCCCGCTGGCTGGAGTGGTACCTATTTATCTACTTGCACTTTGACGTGCTTTTGAACTGCTAGGTTGGCAGGAGCAGGGACCGAGCAATGGGAGCTCACCCCGTCGCAAGGATGCAAACTGCCGACCTTCTGATCGGCAAGTCCTAGGCTCTGTGGTTTAACCCACAGCACCACCCGCGCCCCTTGGTTTAAGGTACCACAGCAGAAAAGGCCATTTGCACAGTTGCCATTCACCAAAATTCGGAAAGTGAGGGTGCCCAGGAAAGAGCATCTTATTTTTAAAAAATGGGTGCTGGAACTCACCATGAAGGCCTCCCTTGTTCTCTTGTAATGGCAATGAAAGCCATCTGAGAGGTGTCAGAACTGAATTCTGGAGAGTTCCAGCTGAAAAAAAATCCTGCAAAGATCTTAATGCAAGGGAAAGTACATGCGAGAAAAGATGGTCATTCAAGTACCCAGGTCCCGAGCCATATAAATAAGAACGTTATGTTAAGAGTATTTTTCTTAAGCCAGTTGAAACAGTTATGCAGCAACTGAAAGTTAACATCCTCGACAGACACTTTCCCCTACATTCCATTTCCAGCAACAGAAATCAACATCTTGTCTTGATTATGGACAACACCTCTGAGGATAGCTTTCTTCCTCTCTCAACTTGCTGAAGGCTTCAACAAAAGATGACTGGCCAACGCTCCACTTAAAATTATCTCAGCGAGGAAAAGGGCAGGAAGAAATGCATACCTGTGCACTTTAGCTAACAGGTGGCGCAGTTAGCAACAATGAATGAATACAGCGCTCATAAGGGGAGGGGAGCCTTAAGTGAGCACACTTCGCCACAAAGCTCTTATCTCTTCATGCTTGGCTGCCTGACCATTCTCCACTTCAATTAGTAGCCCACTATTATGCAAATAACATGGAAGCCAGAAGTCATGCACCTGTGCTCGCCTCCATATTTAATATTCCTACGAAGGTTTTAAACCCTGTTCCGTGCAGGAATGCTCAGCTCAGGTTACGGTCAGCCAGGTGAAGTACCTTTTCGACTGGAACAATCGTTTGCAAAGAATTCAAAGGGACGCAGAAATTTTCACCTTGATCTTGGGAATAAGACCACTTTGTTGTTGTTTAGTCGTGTCCGACTCTTCGTGTCCCCATGGACCAGAGCACGCCAGGCACTTCTGTCTTCCACTGCCTCCTGCAGTTTGGTCAGACTCATGTTTGTAGCTTTGAGAACACTGTCCAACCATCTCGTCCTCTGTCGTCCCCTTCTCCTTGTGCCCTCCATCTTTCCCAACATCAGGGTCTTTTCCAGGGAGTCTTCTCTTCTCATGAGGTGGCCAAAGTATTGGAGCCTCAGCTTCAGGATCTGTCCTTCCAGTGAGCACTCAGGGCTGATTTCCTTCAGAATGGAGAGGTTTGATCTTCTTGCAGTCCATGGGACTCTCAAGAGTCTCCTCCAGCACCGTAATTCAAATGCATCAATTCTTCGGCGATCAGCCTTCTTTATGGTCCAGCTCTCACTTCCATACATCACTACTGGGAAAACCATAGCTTTAACTATACGGACCACTTAGTGCAACGGAAATATCTATCAATATATATAATATGGGTTTGACATAGTTGGCAGTTTCGCAGCAACACAGAAAACCTGACTGCAACCGGGTCTCAAGCAGGTTGGCCTAAAGCAGTGTTTTCCAAACTTGGGTCTCCAGCTGTTTTTGAACTACAAGTGCCATTAGCTCTTACTACTGGGCCTACTAGCTAGGGATGATGGGAGTTGTAGTCCAAAAACAGCTGGAGATCTGGCCAAGAAAGATAGAACTTTCTTTATGTACGCTACTACAGCAGCAAGGATCTTGATGGCAAAGCACTGGAAGACACAAAATCTACCCACACTGGAAGAATGGCAGACGCAGCTGATGGACTATATGGAACTGGCTGAAATGACTGGCAGAATTCGAGACTCGGGAGAAGAAGAAACGGAGGAAGTTTGGGAAAAATTTAAGGACTATTTGAAAAAGCATTATAAGTTGTATGAATGTTAAAAAAATGCTCCTTTCTAGGAAAGTACAGCTTCAGTATCGGTAAATTTTTGAACTGGTAAATAAGGCACAACAAGACAGAAGTGGTGTAATGAAATAATTTTATTGTGTTGAAATTAAAAATTAATGGATTTGGATTGAAATGTTTAGAGACCAGATATCACGATAAAATGGAAGATATATTATTATGTTTAAAATAAGTCAACAAATTGCTGAGGTTTTGGATTTACAGAGAATGCAGTGCTCGGAAGATGGGGGGAGCCCATTAGATTTATGGAAATATGTTTTTGCAATTCGAATTTTGTATATTATAAACCTAATAAAAATTATATTGAAAAAAAAACAAAAACAGCTGGAGATCCAAGTTTCAAAAGCACTGGCCTAGAGAACCACAGAGTCCCCTGTTTTGAATATGGAAGGTTCCAGGTGCAGCATCTCCAGTTAAAAGATCTCAACAGAACTAGATGTAGTCCAAAACATCTGCATGGAGCCAGGTTGGCGAATGCTGCTCTAGAGCCACTGCCATTCACAGGTTTAGCCAACTGGCCAGTCGTATAACATACTCAGCTATCTCTTTGCAGGGCTCCGGTTCTAAAACAAGAGTAGCCACTGTGGTGCCTTCCCAGATTTTGTGGACCTCAGATCCCATCATCCCTAACCACTGGCCATGGGGCTGATGGTACCTGGAGTCACAACATCTGGATGTTGGGAAAGCCTGTCCTAAAACATAGGTAAGGTAGGTAAAAGTACCCCTGCCCGTACGGGCCAGTCTTGACAGACTCTAGGGTTGTGCGCTCATCTCACTCTAGAGGCCGGGAACCAGCGCTGTCCGCAGACACTTCCGGGTCACGTGGCCAGCGTGACGAAGCTAGCACACGGAAACACCGTTTACCTTCCCGCTAGTAAGCGGTCCCTATTTATCTACTTGCACCCGGGGATGCTTTTGAACTGCTAGGTTGGCAGGCGCTGGGATCGAGCAGCAGGAGCGCATCCCGCTGTGGGGATTCGAACCGCCGACCATGCAATCGGCAAGTCCTAGGCACTGAGGTTTTACCCACAGCACCACCCACGTCCCAAAACATAGGTAATATTTTACAAAAAAATTATGTGTTGCAAATAGCCATATTTCTGCTCCATCCCCTCAACCTTCCCAAGATGATAGTTGTTGTTTTTTTTTAAAAAAAAGGAGATAATCAGTCAAATATATCTTTCTATGACACTGACGTGCAACACATTTTCCTCAGGATTTTCAAAGATTATGTGTGTGTTTGTACAAGTTTGCCTGTGTTTTTCTTGGTAGTAAAACCATCTAGACAGAGCCGAAAGGAAAGGAATCGGCTCTGAGGTGGGGGGAAACAGCTGGGTTAGAAGTCACCCTTGAGAAAAAAGAATTCAAAAGCAATGTTTATTCTTCAATTGGAGAGACTTTTTAAATGTTATATTTTATTTTGTAGCTCCATTTTAATGAAAAATGTCCACATCCTTGCCGCACATTTTATTCCTCGAGCCTAGAACCCAAGGGGAACTCGCAAAAATGAAATAAAACAAAACAAATATTAAGAGCTCTGTAAATGCAGCACTTGGAAATAACAAAGCAAACCTCAATCTATTCAGACGGAATCACTCTAATAAAGCTTTACAGTCAAGTCATCACAAAACAAGTTAACTTCAGCCAATATTGAAAAGAACCAGAAAAAGCCTTGAAGCTGTATTCTGTATAATTACAATGGGAAATTAAAAAACAAGAATATGATTGAGGCCAGATTCAACCTTCATTCCCCACCCCAATACAAACTTTGGTCTATGCAACATGTACTAAGGGGTGACTGTAAGGGCCTATATAAATTGCTGGGACAGGAATCCAATGATAAAACTCATGAGAGATGTTAACTACGGTACATGCCGATTACTTTTATGTAATACACTGTTGTCCCCGAGTCCGAACAGTCACTTTGCGTTTCTTAATGCAGAAGGTATTGATCTGATGTGTAGAGATCTTTCCTATTCTAATTAATTCAAGAGGGTTCTGGAAGCTTCTCTCTGTGTGTGAAAGAAACAAGCAGAAGGTTCATGATGTTTGGGTTATTCCTTTAGAGAAGCTGAATACAGCTGGTTTAAAATGGTTCTGTTATCTTTTCTATCAAGGTCATGCTGACTATAAAAGTCCAGAAGGAGTTCTTTCTCCTTCTAGCTCTCTTCTTTCTGGTGTGGTGCTTAGTCTTATTATAAGCTACTGTAAGTTTAAGTTAAGTCTGCTGCAACTGGATTTTTCCTTCTGTGACGGAACTCCTGCTTGGGGACTTCCCTGGCTTTTTTCTGGCCCACGTAGGACCAGTCTGGATAGTTAGCCTTGGTGAAGACTTGACATTTTCATCCCCAAAAAGTTTTGAGTTTCTGCTGAAATCAAATGTTTTAATGTTTTATTTTAATCTTGTTTTTAAGCTGTATTTCAGTCAATTTGTTTTATATTTGCTGTTAGCTGCCCTGAGCCCGATCTTGGCTGGGGAGGGGAGGGTATAGATGATGATGATGATGGTGGTGGTGGTGGTGGTTATTATTATTATTATTATTATTATTATTATTATTATTATTATTAGACAGTGTCAATCCTTAATGTATTGGATTTGTGACCATTACACTCACTTGCCTTCAGTAGCAGTCAAGTTCTACTGGATGAAATATTAATTGCCTCTGGTCTATTTTTTGGGAATCCTGCAACACATTTAAGTTTTTACTTTGCTAAATATACGTTGGAGTTCTGCTCTGGATCAATATCAATTACCCTCAGAACTCAGAAAATCCAACCCTGCCCAGCTAGAACTCAGCTGAGGAAGACCAGTTCCCCACATGCATCCTAATTATGAGTCACAGAGCAAATACAAATGAACGAAGAGTAAGATAATGGAATTGTCAAGTTGGAAGGGTCCCCGAGGATCTAGCCCGACCCCCGGTAATGCAGGAATATGCAGCTGTCCTGTACAGGAATTGAACTTGGAACCTTGGCATTATCAGCACCACGCTCTAACCAGATGAACTAGCCAGGCTGAGCTAATCAGCTTGTTAATATTATAAAGGGATAAGAGTTTCAACAAAAGCCAGATCAATTAGAATCTGAATAACTGCTGCGTGAATTCTTCAAAGTCAAAAATGGGTTTTTATTGCTTCCGATTTAAAGGCTGTAGAAGACTCAACTTTCAAATATAACCCCCAAATTGGTTTGTTGACTTTTGTTAATCCAAGCATCTCAACTTTTGCCAAGAAGTAAATCTTTTCCTAATACTGTACTTTAGACAGTCTTACCACTACAGTAATTCAGGATAGTGGCTAAGTGGTAGTGACTAGTGTGGTTTAATTTTGTTTTTCAAAACACAGTAGTGTTCTTTGTAAAATAAAGGAAATAAAAATTACGAGCAAATGATCTGTGGCATCTGTTTCCTATTTACAGTCTTTCAAACTTCCTAAATCCATTAATCAGAAGCATAACAACATTATATATATAATAAAAAGGCGAAATAAATAGCAAATGCTGGCTACCCATTTATTTTCTCCATTCAGATTTTAACACAGTTGGTGAACTGCATAATGTTGGAAGCTCAACAATCAATGCTATTTCTAATCCTTTCCTGAAATACTAATGTTTATTCCACATCTCCTTTTTTTCCAGTAAATTTGGCAAGAGAGCGCTGAACAAAGACTCTTGCAAATTACATTTGGAGGCATCCGACTCTTCGCTCACAGAGGAAAGGGGTTACAACTGTGTTTGCCCATCACTTTAAACCATAGTAAATGTTTAACCATGTTTAAATGTGAATGAGTAGCAAGCTGCTCAAAAGTCCCCACTTCACTCCTCCCCGACTTCTGGCCATGCAGCAGCAGGAACAACCACAAACTGTACATTCATGTAAAACCATAGTTAAACATTAATTATGGCTTTGAGCATGGAAGAGTAGGTCCTACCTGTGCACAGAGGACATTTGGAATGGAAGAAGAACCCTTCAAGATGAGAGGAAATGCTATGAACTAGATGCCTTTAAGAAGGTATTACAGTGGTATCTCGGGTTACAGACGCTTCAGGTTACAGACTCCGCTAGCCCAGAAATAGTACCTCGGGTTAAGAACTTTGCTTCAAGATGATAACAGAAATCATGCTCTGGTGGTGCGGCAGCAGCAGGAGGCCCCATTAGCTAAAGTGGTGCTTCAGGTTAAGAACAGTTTCAGGTTAAGAACGGACCTCCGGAACGAATTAAGTTCTTAACCCAAAGTACCACCGTATAGCGGTACCTTGCTTCTGGAATGGCTTAGTTGTCGAACAAATCGGTTCCCGAATGCCGCAAACTCAGACGTAAGTGTTCTGGTTTGTGAACGTTTTTCGGAAGCCGAACGTCCAATGCAACTTCCACTTGAGTGCAGGAAGCTCCTGCAGCCAATCGGAAGCCGCGCCTTGGTTTTCAAACAGTTTTTGAAGTCGAACAGACTCTCGGAATGGATTAAGTTCGAGAACCAAGGTACCACTGTATTTGTAATATTTTGCAAGTCACCTAGAGATCTTCTTTGTAATATGAAGGCTTATATACATTGCTTAACTAACTAAATAATAAGCCATTAAGCAGAAGATAAAGGCAATAACCCATTGCCACTGCTGTCACTCAGCAACTCATATTCAGATGGATGCTTCCTCTCAACCAGTAGGTTCCACTAGAGCTGGGTGATATTACAGTACAATTAATTGACTGAAACATATATGATGGTCAAACTGTGATACCAGTTTCAGACTTTTTGAGCTGGTGATATATCGCGGCTTCCCTGCCTACCCTCAGTTGATGAAGCCCCCATACAGTTCCCGCTCACGGGAGCCAGAACGCTAGAGGGGCTTTCCCAGCTCACTGAGCTGAGCAAACCCCATGCCACTCTGGCCTCTGCAAGCAGGGGCAGTATGGGTTAGGGAGGGGCAATTTCAGACATTGTGATATAACAGTACATAACGATATCTAGCTGCTGATGTATCACAATGTTGAAAAATAGGTAGCCCTAGGTTCCACTTATTTATTTAAAACATTTCTATACCCACCTTCCATTTAAAAACACAGTAATGGCATTAACTAAGATCATGTGGCCACTGGTCCCATCACCTCCTGGCAAATAGAAGGGAAAGAAATGGAGGCAGTGAGAGATTTTATTTTCTTGGGCTCTATGATCACTGCAGATGGTGACATCAGTCATGAAATTAAAAGACGCCTGCTTCTTGGGAGAAAAGCAATGACAAACCTAGACAGCATCTTAAAAAGCAGAGACAACACCTTGGCGACAAAGGTTCATATAGTTAAAGCTATGGTTTTCCCAGTAGTGATATATGGAAGTGAGAGCTGGACCATAAAGAAGGCTGATCGCCGAAGAATTGATGCTTCTGAATTATGGAGCTGGAGGAGACTCTTGAGAGCCCCATGGACTGCAAGAAGATCAAACCTCTCCATTCTGAAGGAAATCAGCCCTGAAGGACAGATCCTGAAGCTGAGGCTCCAATACTTTGGCCATCTCATGAGAAGAGAAGACTCCCTGGAAAAGACCCTGATGTTGGGAAAGATGGAGGGCACAAGGAGAAGGGGACGACAGAGGACAAGATGGTTGGACAGTGTTGTGGAAGCTACGAACATGAGTTTGACCAAGCTGCGGGAGGCAGTGGAAAACAGGAGTGCCTGGCATGCTCTGGTCCATGGGATCACAAAGAGTCGGACATGGCTAAATGACTAAACAACAACAACAATGACATTAAAATTGCAATGGAAGTTACACTTAGACTTAAATGACATATACCCAGAGTATTAACATGTGTAAGTGCAACAGGACAGCCTACTCTAAGCTGGTATAACACTGCTGCATCTCTGCATTGAAAGTGCATGGACACCCAATCCAGAGATGAAAAGAGTCAATAGCCCCCACCTAGCAGAAGAAAACGGGAAGGTGGCAAGGGAAGAACAGTGAATCATGCAGAGACATAGCTGGCAGCTCCCTCTGCAGATGTGTTATTAGTTATTTAATTATTATTAACATACCAGTACAGTGGTACCTTGGTTCTCCAACTTAATCCATTCTGGAAGACGGTTCTAAAACCAAAGCGTTCCAAAACCAAGGAACGCCTTCCCATAGAAAGTAATGCAAAATGGATTAATCTGTTTCAGACTTTTAAAAACAAACCCCTAAAACAGCAATTTAACATGAATTTTACTATCTAACGGGACCACTGATCCATAACATGAAAGCAATAAACAATGTACTGCAGTCACACAATCAATAAATCGGTAGCTGAACTGGGTTCCACACAGTCACAAAAACAAAACAACAACAACAAAATAAATAGCAAAAACAGATCTCAGTGTAACACTCAAAACTGAAGCACAACACTGAAAATGGAAGTGTGGCACTCAAATCGGAAGAGTAACACTCAAAACACAGCACATTCTGCTTCCAAAAAAAGTTCGCAAACCGGAACACTTACTTCTGGGGTTGCAGTGTTTGAATACCAAGGCGTTTGAGAACCAAGGTACCACTGTAGTTCTCTCAAGACACACTCACTGGCTGCGACACACTTGAAGACGAATAAACCCTCTACAGCAAGAGCTGTAAGGTGCTGGAGTCCATCCTGTCAGGGGAATGGCCCTGCTTTTGTGTTGCTCCCATTCATTTTAATGGAGCTTATTCAAGAGAAACTTGAAGGGTTGAGACCTAGCTTCTTAGTGAATGGCGCTTCTCAAGCGTCTGCAAGACAGCAGGCAAGGCAGAGCTGTGTTGACAATTGGCTTAAAATCCACAGTGAAATTATCAGATTCTGGAGCTCAGAACTTCTGAGAGCGGCCACTCAAACCCAACTCCAGTTACAAAAACAAAATGTGTGTGTTATATTTGACTGAAGAATCCCTTTTGTTCTGCAGAAAAATATGAAGCCTGCTGCGTTGCCGATTTGCTAATATTAACATCTGCAACAGTTAATTCTATGTGGAGCAGTATTAATTACATTCCTTCGTGGAGTAAAGTTTCTCCAATAATTTATTACCTGATAAACTGTGTTGCTAGTTACCCAGTTTCAAAAACGAGCAGTTTCTAAACGAACACACTATATACAAAACCAAAGCTCACACTCAAGGGTCAAAGTTTGTGACATGAATTAGGCAAGCAACTCCATCTGGAATGCAAAACTTTTATAGAAATAATATGTAATGCGTCTCTGAAGCAAAGAGCCAACGATTTTCCGAGGTCTTTCCTTTACTTCTACCCCATTAAAACATATTAAAATAGGCTACCTTGGTGATGGAGTTTCTTAGAGCAAGTGCTTCATTATTCAATCAAAAATACAGGGGCTGTCCCCCTGCCCCCCGTCTATGTAATCTTTACTTCAATAAGTCTCCCCATTTAATTTGCTGGTCTTGTGGAACAACCAGAAGCAAGAAACAAATTTACCACTGCTTTTCAGCACTCATGAGCTAATTATGTGAGGTAAAAAGCCAGGGTAAAGACAAACCTTAAATTGGTTTAAATGTACTCCTCATTCCCCCTAAATAATGTTTCAGGATTCTTATTAAAAAGTGAAGTTTTTTAAAAATGCCCTGCAACATTTTCAAGTCATTCTTGCATCGGTTAGGCTCTGAGAGCTCTTCAGTTGCATTATGTGGCAAAGCATTCAGAGCAGATAATATGGACCTCAGGCCTATAGTGGTCACTTCAAATTGATTTTGCAGCTGTTTTTCAAGTTCTTGTTTGCCTTTCAACATGAATTTTGACTAATGTTTTGTAACTTCCAGAGATAAGAGGAAAACAAAATACATAAGCTGTATATGAAAGAGCAAACAAATGAACGAGTGAAATTAGAATAAGCTGCATTACATTGCAAAAGCACCTTTGCTGCAAAACTGAAACTACCGTCTTGTAACTCTGATTTAGAAAGTTGAAAATGCGATGGAGTCATAGGCACCAACTGCATGGGGCTGAGGACACCTCAGCACCCGACCCCAAAGTATGTAGGGACGGGGCTGACCCTCCCCCATCTTGAGGGGCCAAGCCTCTTCCCAACGTGCATGAAGTCACATGTGTGACACCAGACGCATGCGACGAGCCCCTCCCCTGCCTTAGGCGGAACTTGGCGCCTCTGCTAGGAGTGGTACAGTCCTGAAATTCTGGAAAGGTTGTTGCCTTCTGTCTGCTATGGTGCCATGTCTGCTGAGGAGCTATCACAAAGGATTCTGAGTGACAGCATACACCCAAGTCTACTGGGTTTCACTGACACCCACATGAATGATGAGAGCAATCCAGAACATGTTCCTCTTGGGCTTGCCGATCGGAAGGTCGGAGGTTCAAATCCCCACAACGGAGCTCCCATTGCTCGGTCCCAGCTCCTCCCAACCTAGCAGTTCAAAAGCACACCAGTGCAAGTAGATAAACAGGTACCACTGTGGCAGGAAGGTAAACAGTGTTTCCGTGCGCTCTGGTTTCTGTCATGGTGTTCTGTTGAGCCGGAAGTGGTTTAGTCCTGCTGGCCACAGGACCTGGAAAGCTGTCTGTGGACAAATGCCAGTTCCCTCAGCCTGAAAGCAAGATGAGAACCGCAACCCCATAGTCGCCTTTGACTGGACTTAACCGTCCAGATGTCCTTTACCTTTTACCTTTACCACATGCCCTTTCAGCTGTCCATTGCAAAACAAGTTGTTTATTTAAAGTTTTATAATTTTAAAACAATGTCATATAATCTAACAGACATGAGATAAAAGAGTGGTATTTTTAATTCTATATGAGCCTGTTGGTTCACGAGCCTTAATTCTGCATGAAGCTGGTCACTCATGAAGATCTTCTAGTGAAGTTCTCCTTTGCATTCAGAAGAGGGCCTTCACTGAGGCAACACCTAGGCAGTAAACTTCCTAGCGAAACCTCACTATCTGACCTCTCAGATAGCCTTCTGTTTGTTTCACACCACAATCCATGGTCTGGGAGACACAACAAGGTGATATTTAAGGGAAGGGAAGGCTCTGACTCCTTCCAGCGTGCCATGCTATAGCATGGTTTAGTGTGTTGTAGGAAGACAGCCATTCTCATAACGCAAAACAACAGTAGAGTGAGGCTCATTGTCCCTATTAATTTGCCTCTACACAAGAACTATGCTACACTAAGGGGGGCAGAGAGGATTGGCTGCATATCTGTTGGGCTTTTGAATCATCAATTCAGCTCCCTACGCATATAATTTCTCTGTTACTGTTCTACTGATTTGACATAGTACAATAGACCAGTGCAACTGGACACACCATATATGGCATCCCACCGGAGACTCAATAAACCATATTTTTGCTACCTGCCTAGAACTGCAAAAATGGAGGAGTAACAATATGTGGCATGTTTGGTTTAATGGGTCACAAGTTGAGCAGACCTGTAATTCAACTACCATCGACCCCAGGACCCTGCGTCCAAGACAAATTTTGTGGTTTTAAAAGTACAAAATTGAATCCCTCATGCTTTGTGTTTATTACAGTAAAAAAAAAAAAATCTGCTCTCTAGAAACTGATGCCTGGCCGTTAACTGCTGTTAAGCAGTTTCAAACCTTCTGAAAAATTCCACAGCCTAACAGAACTAAGTTGCCCCTAGAGACACAATGTAACATTTTGCTTAGGCACTTTATAGCTTTTCAGATGTTTTGGATAATGGAAACATACATAGACATTTTCAATTGGAAAATAGCAACCAAATAAATGGATATTATTCATTGTAACAGAACGTCATTGGCTTAAACCCTGTGTTGCCAGACAAGGCTTCATAAACCTGGTGCCCATCCCATGCTTTGGACTACAATTCCCATCAGCCCCAGCCAGGATAAACTACAGATAGGTGGGGGTTTTTTAGTTCAAAGGCAAGTAGAATCCTTCTATAATCAAAGTCCATCTTACGTGGGTTGAGGTACTGTTTGGGGTTTTTCGTTGCAGGGAGCTGTTTGTTGCTGCAGTTTTTTGTATCTTTATTTTGTATCTTATGATTTATATGAAAATTGTTCAGTTTGGTTGTGTGTGTTTTAAGGTTTCATTTATTGTTTATGGCTACTTTCGTTATGTTGTAGTTATGTATTCTTTCCATGTTGAGCATGAACTGTACAATGGTGGCATACAAATAAAATTATGTATGTATATATATATGTATGTATATAATTAGTACATAGTGTTACAGACTTGGACAAGCAATTTCTCACAGAGATTAGACACAGTACAATCCACACCAGAGGCTTTTATTTTTGGTGACTGTTTTCATGTGCTTTAGAAAGGGAAGGGAATGAGAGTACACAACCCTTTTATGTGTTTGTTTATTAAAACTTATATAGTGCTTGACTGCAGAAAAATATCTCAAAGCGATGTATCTTAAAAATCATTTGTTGTGGTTATTTGTGGTACCTATAAGTTTGGCGGACTCTACAAACTGATATCCCCTTCATGGATCACTGCCTTGTCGTGGCGAAGGGGCTTGAATAACTCAGAGAAGCTATGAGCTATGCCATGCAGGGCCACCCAAGACAGACAGGGCATAGCCAAGAGTTTAGACTAAATGTGATCCACCTGGAGAAGGAATCGGCAATCCACTCCAGTATCCCTGCCAAGAAAACTCCATGGACAACAACAACAGGGACCAACATGAATTTGACCAAACTGCGGGAGGCAGTGGAAGACAGGAGCGCCTGGCATGCTCTGGTCCATGGGGTCACGAAGAGTCAGACACAACTAACTGACTAAACAACAACAACAAACTGATAGAGAAATATGCTAGCTCTGGCCTTTCACAGAATTCTTCATTGGGCTCAACAATTTATTTTAGGTTACAAGTTCTTCTATACCTTATACTGGGTCTCTTTAAGTAGGCATCTTTCTCCCTGCTTTGTGTCTCCTCCTAGGAACTAGCATATACTATGTAGGGCTGCCTTTAGAGATGGTTCAGAAACCTCAGCTGGTACAAAATGCAGCTTCCTGGCTGCTAGCTGGAGCTGGCTGGTTGGGGCTCATTTACATCTATATCTTATCAGTTGCACTGATTGCCAGTGTGTTTCCAGGTCCAGTTTTAAAGTGCTCACCTTTAAAACCCTGAATGATTTGGGATCAGATTATTTGAGGGACCACGTGCACCTCTATGAACCCATCCATGCCTTCAGATCCAATTCTGAGGCCCTGCTTAGGTGCCCACCGACAAAGACAATCAGGTTACCAGCATATAGAAAAAGGCCTTCTCAGTGGTGGCCCCACAATTGTGGAATTTGAAAAGTCACCAGGAGATACTTTCATTGGGTGGAGGGTTAAACTCTCGCTCCTCACCCCCCCCCCCCTGAGATTCCAGGGCTACTCTGGTTCTTCCACCACTGATGACTGCATATTTTAAAAAATGTACATTAAACTGCATTTATGCAATTAACACCCTGTCTCACTTGGCTCTATACACCTAACAGGGAAATGCAGACAATCACAATGAGTGTTCCTGTATGATGCACAATCCTGCAGACACCCGTTTGTTGCATTCATACTTTTGATTTGTTGGTGTGCACCTGAAACATCTTAAGCTTACATGTAAAAGTTCTGAAGCAGAGACGCTGGAACTAGCAGGATTCCAAGAATCAGCCTCAAACAATCCCTGCATTCTTAAGGATCAGTGGTGATCGTGCACATAAATAGAAATCAGGTGTAAAGCTCATCTATTACAGAATGACACAATAGAAACATAATAAAGCTGTGACTCTCAGGACACCAACATATATATTCTATCCCTGATAGTTTCTCTGAACAGGATTTTACAAGAGAACTCTACACATAAATCCAGGAAATGAGACCCATGTGTGAAGGAATACTATCTTCCCCAAATGACAGATCTTAAAAAATGGGACCAACCAAGCAGAACTTTTGTACACTAGTCAAAGAGTTGTCATCAGAAACAGCTGGAGGCTATGATAAAGTGATGCCCAGCTAGATGGTTGCAGAGTGGTGTTTTATCAAACTGTTGTCAAGCATGCACTTTCAGGAGGCTGTCAAGGAAAATGCCTGAAGAGCCAAAGATTTCTCTGATGTTTCCACTACACTGATGTGGAATCTGTGGCCTTTTGCAGAGATGGATTTAGGGGAGAGCAACAGGTTCAGTCGCACTGCGCACGGAGCCTCAGGGGCCACCAAAACTACGATGAAGATTGGAAGGCGAGAGGTGCCAAATTTTAGCATCACATAGGGCACCGCTGAAATTTGAGACTTCAAGGTCTGCCACTGCGCTCTGCAAGTTGTTGGGCCCCCATCAGCCCCAGGCAGCAGAGTCGTCATTATTATTATTATTATTATTATTATTATTATTATTATTATTTAAATTTGTTAGTCACCATATCTTGCCCAGGGACAATTGTAAATCTCCTTAAAACATGAGAACAAGGCAAGAACTCGGAAAGCTGTAACTGACTCTATAGTATGTCAGAGTATGCATTACCCTAATATAAGTATTGGGGATGCGGTTGGCGCTGTGGGTTAAACCACAGGGCCTAGGACTTGCCAATCAGAAGGTCAGCGGTTCAAATCCCTGCGACGGGGTGAGCTCCCGTTGCTCGGTCCCTGCTTCTGCCAACCTAGCAGTTCAAAAGCACGTCAAAGTGCAAGTAGATAAATAGGTACCACTCCAGCGGGAAGATAAACGACGTTTCCGTGCGCTGCTCTGGTTCACCAGAAGCGGCTTAGTAATGCTGGCCATATGACCTGGAAGCTGTACGCCGGCTCCCTTGGCCAATAAAGCGAGATGAGAGCTACAACCCCAGAGTCGATCACAACTGGACCTAATGGTCAGGGGTCCCTTTAAAGGTAAAGGTAAAGGTACCCCTGCCCGTACGGGCCAGTCTTGACAGACTCTGGGGTTGTGCGCCCATCTCACTTAAGAGGCCAGGGGCCAGCGCTGTCCGGAGACACTTCCGGGTCACATGGCCAGTGTGACATCGCTGCTCCAGAGCTGCACACGGAAACGCCGTTTACCTTCCCGCTAGTAAGCGGTCCCTATTTATCTACTTGCACCCAGAGGTGCTTTCGAACTGCTAGGTTGGCAGGCGCTGGGACCGAGCAGCGGGAGCGCACCCCGCAGCAGGGATTCGAACCGCCGACCTTTCGATCAGCAAGTCCTAGGCGCTGAGGCTTTAACCCACAGCGCCACCTGTGTCCCTTCCAGGGGTCCCTTTACCTTTAATATAAGTATATATATTTTCACAGAGCAGAAAAAAAGTTTGGGGTTAAGAAACCTGTCTCCCTTTCTGTTCCTCTACCCAAATCTGAATATCCCACAGTTGCTTTTCTTCATCATCACCACCAGGAAAGAGTGTTACGTACATCAAGCTCGTCATGTTTAGTCCCTGGTCCTAAGGCATTTCAGGCCACGTCATTTCACAATTTTCCCTCTCACAAGTTGCAGAAAAGAGAACTTCTTAGCAAGTAGACACTAACTAGACACTTAATCTGCTGGTGCAAAACTTGCCACACTTTCGTTTTCAAGAAATTCCCCCAAAATATTTGTGACTGAAGACTGCTCCTGGCCTCTGTGCCTAGTTTTGCGGAAAGGAGCTCTACAAAACTAACTTGGAAAGATCAATGAGGCATCAAGCCACAAGAGGCATTCAGAAATTTCTGCAGTCTGACTATGAGTAAGTTTTTAACTTTCCTCATTTTTAGTGCAACAAATTTGGCCCTAGTGTCAAAGCTCTCAAGCGGTCCAAAGCCAAAATCGTGAGCAACCTCTAATGAGTTTTTTAAGGTCCTCAGATTGTCTGTGGCACAGGTTCTCACTCTTCTGAACGGAGCAGAAACAGAATCCTAATATTTATTTCTCCGCTGTTTTGCAAAATGTCAAAGGTCAATAAATAGCTTCAATGTGAAGCTCAGTACAGCTGTTTTGTGACATCATCTGTGAGACCCTCTAACACCTCAAAATAAACCTAATTGATCATGCTGATCCCTGAGGGACATCAGTTTAAAAATCAACCATCTAAATATTTTGACTGAGAATAAGGAAAATTATTAGCTGATATATCCTTGAGTATTAATAATGCAGAAACATTTGCCCCATATGTTTGCAGCACAAAGGATGCATTAAGTGATTACTGAAAGTTTATGTTCAAAATAATTAGATTCTCATTTTCCTAACTGCCAAAAGTCACATGTTCTTTCTGCACTTGGCTAAGGGAACCCCATACTTCTCTATGGTTCATTTCCCTTAGAAACAATGACATAGGATCCGACAGCTGAATTTTCAAAAGAAAAACTCGCATATGGAAACGCATGAGCCTCTTTTCAATCTGCACCTGTGGCTATGTACAGTTATTCATTTTAAGTAACATGTGATGACGGCTGCCCATATGCCTACAATCAGGATTAAAACTTTGCAACCTTGGCAGCATGAACGCTGGTTTTAATTCTGGGCTCAAGCAATGCCTCACTGCCTATCTTGGCCTCTGCGATAGCTTGGCTCATTAAGGCGCCGGTATTAACTTTTTGGCTTGCGGCCCATTTTCATATGGATAACACTGAAAGGTTGGGAACACATGTGTCATTGGGTAACTGCACACCGAGTGTGAAAAATGCCCTGGAAAAACAGCACTGCTGAAGCTTCTCTAGGTTCCCCACCTTCAGAAGTCAAGGGGATGGTGACCAGGAGCAGGGCTTTTTCCTTTGTGGCACGCCAACTTTGGAATGGTCTCCCAGGATACCTGAACTCTTCATACTAAGGAAACTAATAATTTTTTAAAAAAAAGATTTTTATTAAAGTTTCAAAAATTATATAAAAACAAAACAAACAATAATACAAACAGTAATACAAACAGACAAAAGTAAAAACAAGTATAATTTCAATCCCTTATTTTCTTATAACTTATTTCCCCGACTTCCTCATACCTCCCCTTTCTGTATTCCAATTTCTAATTTATTAATTCAGCAAATCCTTTCCCTTAATTTTCATTTAATTTTTGACTTTTCTTTTCTTTTTACTTATCCATTACAGCTGGAAACCACATAATTTCTAAACCAACGTCATTCTAACATTCATTAATTTTGCAATGTTTCTTGAGATAGTCCTTAAATTTCTTCCAATCTTCTTCCGCTGTCTCTCTTCCCTGGTCTCGGATTCTGCCAGTCATTTCTGCCAGTCCCATATAGTCTATCACCTTCATCTGCCATTCTTCCAAGGTGGGTAGATCTTGTGTCTTCCAATACTTTGCGATGAGTATTCTTGCTGCTGTTGTAGCATACATAAAGAATGTTCTATCCTTCTTTGACACCAGTTGGCCGACAATACCCAGGAGAAAGGCTTCTGGTTTCTTCAGAAAGGTATATTTAAATACCTTTTTCAGTTCATTATATATCATTTCCCAGAACGCCTTAATCTTTGGGCACGTCCACCAAACTAATAATTTGACCACAATATGACAACATCTTGAACACAAAGAACTTAGCAAAGCCAGCCTGTGCAAGGAGGAAGCCAGCAATTCAATTATGCACATGGAAAGACGCTGATTTAAATCAGAAGATATAGGGGCAGCTCACACAAACGTTTTAATGTTGAAGTCAACATTAGCTAACTTACTTGGTGCATTTGCAACTGCTGAATGGGTATTAAAAATGCAACTACCCATACCCACAAAGCAACAAGTACTGGAAAATCTTCAATTTTTTTATAGGGTAAACAAGTTTAGCATGCTGATATCCAATGAAAACCGTCCGTTTCTAGCAAATTCCACGCACAAATTCCAACACGCGCGCACACAAATGGTTGTGTGACTTGGCCCACACTTTGGCTTACACAAATCCTGGATTCAGGTATCAAGCGAACTAATAACGCTTACATTGTACGTGACTGCTGGCTTGAAAAACATCTTCAACACATTTTAGCCCCAACTGTCTGTCTGATGTATATCAAAGTTGACAAGAGCTGTCCTACTAGTTTCCCAACAGCAGCCGGCCAGATACTCCAGGGATGTTCAAAACCAGACCATGATTTGCCAGAGGCACCCCCAGCTCCTGGCACTGAGTATCAGATAGCCAGAGTTAGACTGGCTCTGTTATGAGGAACGGCTAAGGGAGCTGGGCATGTTTAGCCTGGAGAAGAGGAGGTTAAGGGGTGATATGATAGCCATGTTCAAATATATAAAAGGATGTCACATAGAGGAGGGAGAAAGCTTGTTTTCTGCTGCTCCAGAGAAGCGGACACGGAGCAATGGATCCAAACTACAAGAAAGAAGATTCCACCTAAACATTAGGAAGAACTTCCTGACAGTAAGAGCTGTTCGACAGTGGAATTTGCTGCCAAGGAGTGTGGTGGAGTCTCCTTCTTTGGAGGTCTTTAAGCAGAGGCTTGACAACCATATGTCAGGTGTGCTCTGATGGTGTTTCCTGCTTGGCAGGGGGTTGGACTCGATGGCCCTTGTGGTCTCTTCCAACTTTATGATTCTATGATTCTATGATTCTAAATGGAGGTTCTACTCTTACCATGTTTAGCCAGTGGCTATCCTCCTTGAATTTATCCAATTTTTAAAATTTCTGTGTAGACTATCACTACAACTGCAAAGATCATGAAAACAACATTAGCAGCTTTCAGATCAGAAACATTTCCTGCCCTGTATGATGGTTCCTGTACTGTATTTTTAAAAATTGTGCCCAAAATTTCTCCACATCCTGTTGGCAGTAAGATACTTATTGGCAAACTATATCATTTCTGACATAAAACAGGTGTGGGTGGGTCCAAATGGTAGATGGCAAAACAAGTTTCTGGCCTTATTTAGCCTTACAAGTCCCTACTGTGTGTAGCTAAAACTAGCAGGGAAATAACTAGTAGCAGATAGCAGTACTAGGCTGAGGGGAAAATTTCTGGTAGTATGGATATTACTTTAAAAAGCAGAACACAAACAAATGTTAGACAACAGACTACAGTTGGTGAATGGAAGGTGAACGGAATCCATTCCAGAAGTCCGCTCGACTTCCAATACGTTTTGAAACCAAGGCACGGCTTCCGATTTTTGGAATTATAGGGACAGAACTACCTAAACTGTATAGAAACTTATTCATGCATGTGACTACAGCAACAAGACTGCTACTTGCCCAAAAGTGGAAAGAAGTCCCAGCAAAGGAAGAATGGATACAAAAACTTATGGAACATGCAGAAATGGTGAAACTTACCGGAAGAATAAGAAATTAAGATGATTTTTTTTTATATAAAAGAATGGAAATGGTTTATTGAATATTTACAGATAAATTGTAAACAGGTAAGAATATTGGCAGGATTATTGCAATAACCTGCAGTTTCATAAGAGTATATATTTAAAGAAGATGAATAAATGAGCAAACTAAGTTAATTTGGATATGCAGAAGAGATTATAAATAATTTTAAGGAACCACAAAAGAGGGGGAAGGAAGTCAAGTTTTGAAATGTCAAAATGATTGTAAAATCAGTGAAATGTATAAACCTGAAAGTATAAATAGAAAAATTCCCTTTAAATGATTGTAAAATCAGTGAAATGTATACACCTGAAAAGTATAAATGAAAAAATTCACTTTTCCCAACTAACAAGATCACATCAATATTCTTCTGATCCGTTCCCATGGGGCCCCTAAAATGCCATGGGGCCAATAGGCCATGCCTACTCTGGATTTGGTAATCCAGCACTGACCCCAAGCTTGCCCCAGTCCCGGCTAAACCCCTTGCCAGGATCTTTTCCCTCCTCCTTCCCATTGTCTTGACAGTTCATAACATACTGCATACAGTAGAACATGAAAATAGTAGCAAAAAGCACAGCCGAAAGGGTTTTAGCTACCCGTTTCTTTCTGGGTACCATTCAAAGTGTTGGCTATGACCTTTTCAAGCACTTCCCAGCCTCAGACTTTGGAATGTGAAGTGCTATTTGTTTCCTTGTGTGTCTAAAATCTTCAAGGGAGGCCCTTCTTCAAGTGCCCTCAGTACTGAAAAGCTGAAGAAAGCAGCAACCAAAATGATCAGAGGGCTGTGGCAACTAAAAAGGAAGGGGTATTGAAACACTCGACTTGGAGTCGAGTGTGGATTTCATGCTCTTTATTCAGCTCATAGTAGTGAGGAACGGAAGTTCCTCTGAAATGTCTGCTTTATATATATTATTTACACAATGGGCCCCACATGACTGGCTAATTCTGGCTTTCTCCTGTAGGCCAATCAGGTTGCGGATTCACTTCCACCGGGAGTTTGATTGGGTGGCTCCTGTGGACCAATCAGACAGCTGCATTCTGAATCCTATTGTTCTAGGACCAATCAGACTGCTGCATTTTGGATCCTTTTCAACTAGGTACATAACAGGTATGTTTTTTTTGGGGGGGGGAGAAGCAGGGCAAGTAAGAGTGAACATGAAAGACGTTCACAGAGAATTTCCCCCGCTCCCTCATAATAAAACTATAACCTAGTGTCATCCAATGAAACCGAAGGGTGGACGATTCAGGAGAGAGACCTCCCCCCCAAAAAAGGACTTCTTTACACAGCGCACAGTTAGTTGACTGTGGAATTTGATGCCAAAAGATGGAGCGATGCTCACCAACTTGGATGTCTTTAAAAGGGGATTAGTAATGGCAGCTGTATAATCCAGGACCGCCCGCCTCTGAATCCCTGCCACTGGGAAGCAACTGTATGATTATTAGCCTTACACCCTGCTTCTGTGCTGGACTAGGGGCCACGGGTGGTGCTGTGGTCTAAGCCACTGAGTCTCCTGGGTTGGAGGAGGGATGGTGGCTAACAGATTAAGGTTGAATCCTGACAAGACAGAAGTACTGTTTTGGGGGGACAGGAGGTGGGCTGGTGTGAAGGACTTCCTGGTCCTGAATGGGGTAACTGTGCCCCTGAAGGACCAGGTGTGCAGCCTGGGAGTTATTTTGGACTTGCAGCTGTCCATGGAGGTGCAGGTCAATTCTGTGTCCAGGGCAGCTGTTTACCAGCACCATCTGGTATGCAGGCTAAGACCCTCCCTGCCTGCAGACTGTCTCACCAGAGTGGTGCATGCTCTAGTTATCTCTCGCTTGGACTACTGCAATGCGCTCTATGTTCTGGCTTCTGAGATTCAGAATATTGTTTTTCTTGCTTTCCTCCTCCAAAAACTAGGTGCGTCTTGTGGTCTGGTGCGTCTTATAGAGCGAAAAATACATATATCATTGTTATTATTAATTGTTATTATTATTAATCCTCACAACCACCCTGGAAAGTTGATTAGGTGGGCAAAGAGTGGCTGGTCTTAGATCACCTAGTGGTTTTTTATGGATAAGTGGGGATTTCAATTCAGAGCCCTTGTTTATTTTTTTAATTTTGGCACTTGCATACTACCTCACAACACAAAGTTTACTGGGAGGCTTTTAGCAAATAAAAAAAAACCCAATGTGAATATAAAACACAACACAAAAGCATAAAATCAAAACTAAATAGATGCAACAGAAGCAAATCGTGCATCATCTGCAAGATTGAAAACACAGAATTAAAAAACTGAAGGGCGCAGACTCTGCACATGGCAAGCTTGAGTAAACAGAATGGTATGTCCACCTGTTGCCAAAAAGATCACAAAGGTGAACCTCTCTGTTCCATGACTAAGGTGATTTGACCAAAAAGACCCTCTCCCTGGTTGCACCTAGAGCAGGATCTCCAAGGACAATCTTAAAGTTCAGGTACTTACTGAACTTTGGTCCATGTTTGACACTCTGGCTCCCTTAATGAACATGATCTAACGAATTTTGTTCTGTGCTGATGAAGTGTTAACACACTCCATGGCAGTGATGGCCAAACTTAGCCCTCCGTCTGTTTTTGGGACTACAATTCCCATCATCCCTGACCACTGGTCCTGTTAGCTAGGGATGATGGGAGTTGTAGTCCCAAAACAGCTGGAAGGCCAAGTTTAGCCATCACTGCTCTATGGTGAACTTCTGCAGTCAGGTTGGCTCAGAGTTTTCCATGTAGAAAGGCAGAGGTGGGGAGCCTGGGGCCTCCGCATATTGCAGAACTACAATTCCCATAGTATCTGACCATTGGCCAGGCTGACTATAACTGATGGGAGCTTGAACTCCAATCACATTTGAAGGGCAACAGGTGATCCGTCCCTTCTAGAAGGCAAAGCTAATTACTGTTAGTCACAGCTCCCAGAATATGTTTTCTGAAAACAGTGGCAAATCAACCTAAGTTTTTCTTTTTCTTAGAACAACATATGAACTGGTAGACAACATGCTGTTTGTGTGGCCACTGGGCTCTTCTTCAATTTTGGAGAATACCAGCTTTCATTTTAAAAGGGTTCTTGTATTCTTGGATGCAGGAATAAGCTTGAAAAAAAGCGGTAGCTAGAGATTCAGAACCTGGCAGGAATGGCAAAAAGAAACCTCAGTTCATGATTATACACAATTTATGTTAAACCACATGGAGCCAAAATATGGAAGCATATGGAAATATTCTGTCCTCTGGCTTATGCTGCTCCTAGGGTCTCAATCCTGAACAAGTTGCCCATCCAGCTGTGTTTCAAAGAGAACCTGAAAGGACACAGCTGTGAACAATTCCACACGTTACACAAAAGCAACCCCGGGTTTGCCACCGATTGTACACTTACACTGATCTACATGTTTGCATTTGGCTCTTTATTTCCAAATGTGTTTGCCATTTCCACATTGTATATTTAGTTATAAACTAAAAGAAAATACAATAAACCCCCAGAAAGAGGCTTGGCTGCAGTTATTCCACGCTGAGTTAAAAGAAGTCACCATGCAGCAAACAGTTGGCCATATCTCATCCATGGGCACCATTTAAAGAAGGCAGTGGAGAATTCCATCCATCCACTGGTTCTAGAGCAGATGGGTATTAGCCTATGGCCAAAGAAACAAATCCCTATACTAAAAGAACGTGGGTGTGTGAGGAAGTACAGAAGGACAGAATGCTAGAGTTGGAAAGGACCCTGAGGACTGCCTAGTCCAGTGATGGCCAAACTTGGCCCTACAGCTGTTTTGGGACTACAACTCCCATCATCCCTAGCTAACAGGACCAGTGGTCAGGGATGATGGGAATTGTAGTCCCAAAACAGCTGGAGGGCCAAGTTTGGCCATCACTGATAGTCCAACTCCCTGCAAATGCAGGGATATGCAGCTGTGCCATACAGGGATAGAACCAGTGCCGGATTTGCGTATAAGCTAAACAAGCTATAGCTTAGGGCCCCACTTTCTTGGCCCCCCCAAAAAAAAAAATAAAGGGAAAAAAACCTGGATGTACATTTCCAAAATATAAGATAAAAAACAAATAAAATAAAACCTACATACAGCAACAGTGTTTTGTGTTGTGTAGGTGCCTAGGATGTAAGTAATGGGCCCCACCTGCTAGCCTGCTCTATAAAATATCACTGGTTTGCTCATTTCTATATATAGGGTGCCTACATTCTGCATGGACTGGTTGCATTTAGGTCCATAAATGATCATATAGCATATATTCAACACAAAAAACAGCGACAATTTGTTGTTGACAAAGGACAGCTGAACATATAAAGTGCCCCATGACCTAGCTTAGGGCCTCATCAAACCTAAATCCAGTCCTGGATAGAACACACAACCTTGAAGCACACTCTAACAAACTGAGCTATCAGAAAACATGTTCCCCTTGTAACTTTCAACTTTCTTGAGCACATGAAATTAACCACAATTATCTTGAATTTTTGCTTGATCCTCAAGAAAGAAGGGCATTTTCGTTGGCCAAGTTTAATTCAAATCCTTCAAACCTCCAATTGGGAATGGTGGAAGGAGAAGGAATTTGCCCATGTGAAGACCACCTGGTGGAAACACTTACAAATATGGTTCTAAAATGTAAACTACATGTTGATCTCCACCAGCAGTTCCTAGATCTACTCTGCATCCCCATATGGAAACCACAGTTAGAGGTCATACATTTTCTATTATTGGGGAATAATCAGGAGCTCACCAAGTTAGTGGCTAAATATCTTGATCTGGTTTTTTGTCGTCAAAACACATTGCAGACATCTGATCTCCCTGGAGACCTAGAGATGTAATGTTAGACTGCTTTGCCTCTTTCATTTAACAAATGTTTTGTGTCAGTAGGAAGGCAGTAATTCTGTATTGATTTGCTTTGGACGTTTGTATGTGATACCAATAAAAGGTTTGAGAAAGAACTGAGCTATCCACTGCTATCTTCAAATACGTACACGCGACTGTGTGAACTCTGTCTATTATCTTGCTATCATTTGTTGTTGTTTAGTCGTTTAGTCGTGTCCGACTCTTCATGACCCCATGGACCAGAGCACGCCAGGCACTCCTGTCTTCCACTGCCTCCCGCAGTTTGGTCAAACTCATGCTGGTAGCTTCGAGAACACTGTCCAAACATCTCGTCCTCTGTCGTCCCCTTCTCCTTCTGCCCTCCATCTTTCCCAGCATCAGGGTCTTTTCCAGGGAGTCTTCTCTTCTCACGAGGTGGCCAAAGTATTGGAGCCTCAGCTTCAGGATCTGTCCTTCCAATGAGCACTCAGGGCTGATTTCCTTCAGAATGGAGAGGTTTGCTCTTCTTGCAGTCCATGGGACTCTCAAGAGTCTCCTCCAACACCATAATTCAGAAGCATCAATTATTGGGCGATCAGCCTTCTTTATGGTCCAGCTCTCACTTCCGTACATCACTACTGGGAAAACCATAGCTTTAACTACAGTGGTACCTCAGGTTACATACGCTTCAGATTACATACGGTTCAGGTTACAGACTCCGCTAACCCAGAAATAGTGCTTCAGGTTAAGAACTTTGCTTCAGGATGAGAACACAAATCATGCTCCGGCGGCCCGCCAGCAGCAGCAGGAGGCCCCATTAGCTAAAGTGGTGCTTCAGGTTAAGAACAGTTTCAGGTTAAGTACGGCCCTCCGGAACAAATTAAGTACTTAACCTGAGGTACCACTGTATATGGACCTTTGTTGGCAAGGTGATGTCTCTGCTTTTTAAGATGCTGTCTAGGATTGCCATTGCTTTACAAGATATTAAAAAGACCTCAAATTTTTTTTAAATGCCCTGCTTTCCCCTTCTTTTCTTTTCTTTTTTTTGCAATTTAATATTGAATTTATTTAAGCAGAGTCCTAAAGCATAGGCGGTTTTAGCCAGGTACTCGAAGCTCACGAGATGAAATCATATTGGGAACGCACTAGAATACTCTATCATTTTCCAGCTTGAGTTCCACATCCTGGGCTGTATCTTCTCAAGGTTGGATACTTGCCACCACGAGAATTCCAATCCAAGCCACCTGGCTATAAAGTGCAAATGCAAAACTCTTGAAATTCAAGTATTTAATCTTTGTCTCCTAATAAATTTCAAGGCAGCTCTTCAGGAATGTGAAGTCTTCATCATTGTGTCTCTTTTTATTAATGTGAAGCCCTGGAGGTAATGTTAATGCAAAGGACTTTGTTTTATAAGTCTTAAAAGTAGTGTCGTAAGGGGATCGTTTCTGAATTATTCCCCCCCCTCCACCCCATCCAACGTTTCTTACCAAGTTATCTTAAGACACATGTTTTCACCTAACTGGGTAAGAAATGAGGTCAGCCAGAGGCTAGGCTAATAGGGTTATCATGCAGCGCTATGGAGAGACTAGAGGCAATTTTTCTTCTTCCCTGTAGGCAGAAGGAAGCCCTCTTCATGCCAAACCTATCAGCAAAAATAGCTTACCTTAAATGTGAAGCCACTCCATACAATTAGAAACTTCACTTAGGATGATCATTTGGCAAATTCCTAGGACTTTCTCCCCGGCCTCCCATTGCATCGCTTTATCTAGGATGTTCGCCGATTGAAAACATTGCATTTGCAGGAAGAGAAAGTCACAATGGCATCACCCACCTGCTAAGGCTCACCACTCTTAAAATGCAGGTGTACTTTGAATAGATTGAAAACTCATCCAATTCTATGTACCTTAGAAAACTGCACTCTGGCAGTATCCACATGACTACCAATCTAACGAAAAGGAAAGTTAAAGTCTGCATGCAAAGTGAAAGTCTGCTATTCATCTACTTGTTCAGGAGCAGCCATTGCTCATTTTCAGAGTGCAGATGATGAGGTGGATTGAAATCTCTGGTCTTATCACTGCATTTAATGCCTGGGTAAAAAAACAAAAAAAACGGTAAAGGACCCCTGACAGTTACCGGTAAGTCTAGTCACAAACAACTCTGGGGTTGCAGCGCTCATCTCGCTTTATTGGCCGAGGGAGCCGGCATACAGCTTCCGGGTCATGTGGCTAGCATGACTGAGCTGCTTCTGGCGAACCAGAGCAGCGCACAGAAACGCCATTTACCTTCCCGCCGGAGCGGTACCTATTTATCTACTTGCACTTTGACATGCTTTCAAACTGCTAGGTTGGCAGGAGCAGGGACTGAGCAATGGGAGCTCACCCCGTCTCGGGGATTTGAACCGCTGACCTTTTGATCAGCAAGCCCTAGGCTCAGTGGTTTAGACCACAGCGCCACCCATGTCCCAATGCCTGGGTAGACCTCTTTAACTCCACTGTTTCCCAGACATCAAAGAGCTGAGGGACCCATTTACTTCTGCATTAAAATTCAGTTTGGGAAAGATGTACGTACAGTCATACCTTGGGTTACAGCCGCTTCAGGTTGCGTTTTCTCGGGTTACGCACCCGCCAAAACCCGGAAGTACCGGAACAAGTTACTTCCGGGTTTCGGCGGTCGCACATGTGCAGAAGCGCAAAATTGCAACCCACACATGCACAGACATGCTGCTGTGGGTTGCGAATGCTGTGGGTTGCGAACGTGCACCCTACACGGATCACGTTCGCAACCCGAGCGTCCACTGTAACTCCATGCGACTTTCTCACTCCATATCACTTCCTGTTTAATAATTATTTGCTGATGTTTAATTTTACTGTTTACTTTTGGATTCCAATAGCTTACTGGATACTGCTTTATTTCATATAAGTTGTTTATTTTATTGTGACTTTTTATATTGGATCAGATTGTTACTATTAATGTTTGATGTTCTACTATTATTTTTATGTGTGTTGGAAGTCAACCATATGTGCAGAGTATAAATAAATTAGTGGTAGTATTAAAAGATAGGAAACAAACAAACCATGGGCCTTTTCTTACATACTTCATGTTTGGTTTGTCATGTACATTCAAAGGGAAAATAAACATTTATATTTAGTCCTAAGGCTGCAGCCCTATGCACACTCTCCCTCAAGCATGCTCTACTGAACCCTCAAGAACTTTTTTGTTAGCAAACAGATCACTTGGGAAGACAGGTGAACTAATACCAGTGTAATGGAAGAAGCAAAGATCACCAGTGTTGAAGCAATGATTCTTCAACATCAACTTTGATGGACTGGTCATGTTGTGCGGATGCCTGATTATCATCTTCCAAAGCAACTACTATATTCCGAGTAATGCTGGTGGTCAACAAAAGAGGTTTAAAGACTGTCTCAAGGTAAATCTAAAAAAAAAAATGTAGTATAAACACTGACAACTGGAAAACACAAGCCTGCAAGCACTCCAGTTGGAGAACAGCCTTTACCAAAGGTGTCATGGGCTTTGAAGGCACTCAAACTCAGGATGCAAGGGAGAAACGTGCTAAGAGGAAGGCACGCTTGGCAAACCCTCACCGTAATCAACTCCCACCTGGAAACCTATGTCCCCACTGTGGAAGGACGTGTGGATCCAGAATTGGCCTCCACAGTCACTTACGGACTCATTGTTAAAACCGTGTTTATGCAAGACAATCTTACTCGGCTACGAGTGATCGCCAAAGAAGAAGAAGAATATTCCCAACTGGAACAGCCTCACAGACATGTAACTCAAAACTACCTTGCAATCAGCAGTTTATGAAAAGCATCCAAACATAAACAAGAGTTAATTTTGCTGTAGGGTTTCTGGCTCATCGAAAAAAGAGTTCACAAGCAGGATGGATCATTTCAACAAACGGTTTGAGAAATGGTTCTTTATGCCTTCAATTGACCTGCACGCTGTCAACCCCTCAAGCTTCAAACAGCAATTACAAGAAGATCTGAGAAGAGCTACAGCAAAAACTTGTGGCTAGTTTGTAGCGATCTGCCATTCAACACCAAACATTTCCTTTCCTCTGATAGAAAATAACCCAGGAATTTAATTCGCAAACTCCCAGGTGGCCGTGTTCCACATTACACATGCCTGAAGGCCAAGAAAGCCTTTAATAGTTTTCACACCCTCAGGTGAACGTTGCAGATGTGTTCCAAGAGATGCTCCCCTTCATCTTCCACCTCACTTTAGGAACAGAGCTAGGAACTCCAAAGGAACACTAAATTATCTTAAAAGAATCCAAACGCATTAGTGTTACTATTCAAATACATTGGATATAACATATGCATTTTCTGAGCTCTCAATTTCTTTCTGGAAGCTCTGACATGAAGACTACAATCAGCTCTCAGACAAGACAAATTCTTCTCAATTTCAAGAACCACTTATGGTAGTGTTATTCTGTATACCAGTAATATAAGTACAGTGGTAGCTCCGGTTGCGGACAGGATCCGTTTGGGAGCTCCGGTCGGATCCCGAGGTTTCCGCAACCCGAGGGAACACTTATGTGCATGCGCACAGCGTGATAGAGCGCTTCTGTGCATGCACACGTGGCAAAACCCGGAAAAATACTTCTGGGTTTGCATTTGCCGTGTACGTATCCTGAAGGGTACATAATCGGAGGTGAACCTAAGTAGAGGTACCACTGTAAAGGCTGAAATCTTCAATCAATTAGTTTCATAAATAAAAACACTTTGATTGATTTACCATGAGATGATTATTTATTTACTTATTTACTATTGTATTTCTATCCCAACTTCTTCTCCAAGGAACTCAAAGGGGTATACATTGTTCCCACCCTTCTCATTTCGTCCTCAGAACAACCCTGTGAGGTAGGTTAGGCTGAGAGACAGTGACTTGCCCAAGTTCACCCAGTGAGCTTTCATGGCTGAGTGGGGATTTGAACTTTTGTCTCCCAAATCCTAGTCCAACAATCTAATCCTGACACCACATTGGCCACTGAGTCCAATGGATTTACTCCCAGTAAGTTTGCATGGGACTGCAGTCTAAAAAGAAACTCCCAATTAATTAGGCATCAAGTTTTTAATTTTTAACATATCTACAAATATGGTGCACCGTTTTAGAAGCGAAGAAAATATTTCTTCTACAATAATGCCTGAGACATGCACATATATCATCTAAAAACAAATAATGAAGATTGTTATTATGATAGATTAAAACTCTTATCTGGTTTACATTAGTAAATCGATTGCGACAGCCCTAGACATAATAATATTGAGTTAGATACAGGCTAATTGGAAGGAAGTTCCCACTGAAATCAGTGGGGTTCATGTCATGACTCATTTGCCCCATTGAGTTCAATGGGACCTAAGTTCAACTATCTGAAGCTAACCCCATATTAAGCCCAAAATATTATTTAGTCAAAATATTAATATGCTTCAGTTGGTTCAATTCATATAACCTCCAATTTTGAAACAAATAAAGCCAAACACAAACTATTTGAAATGAAGAACAATGTTTTGTTTTGTTTACATAAAGTGACAAAAAGGGCACACTATAATATATTTTAAGGTTCTTCCTTACACAACAGCTAGGCATGGTGAGGTTATCAACCCATGCACACATTGCTTGTCTATAATAAAGAAGAGACAGGAATCCTTAATATGTCTTAATGGACATATTAGTAGCCATATTTCTCCAGCCTAGCGAAGTGTTGGGTTTTGAAGTACAGTCATACCTCATGTTACATTTGCTTCATGTTACGCTCTTTCAGGTTACGTCCCACGGCGACCCGGAAGTACCAGAAAAGGCTACTTCCGTGTTCCACGACTCGCGCATGCGCAAAATTGCTAAATCACGCTTCGCGCATGAGCACAAGCACCAAATCGTGCCGCGCACCTGCGCAGATATGCCACTTCAGGTTGCGCTCTTTTCATGTTGCGAACGGGCCTCCGGAATGGATCCCGTTCACAACCAGAGGTACCACTGTACTATATTCAGTTTCATCAGCAGACTCACAAAGCAACTCACACTTGCTGCCTCAGCCCCCATGTGAAAATACTAGTAATAGCAGTCCTAGCTCTCAAAATTCAAATTCAATGGTGGCCTCTAGGAACTTAATTTTGTTATTTGTTTGCTTTGTATTTCATTAAATGCTAGCTTCCTCACAGTAATTATTTCCCAGTCCCCTGAATGAGTTTTGCATACTTATAATTATCCTTTCCAAGCTCTTTTAAGAAAGAATGGGTTTTAACGTAGTGGTTAATTTATTTATTTTTTGTGATTTTAAATAAGCTGCCTAAAACTATGGAGGTACGGAATAAAAAGGATCTTTTAAATAAACAGCAATGCTGCAAAGACTGCAAAATGCCAAAGGAACTTACAAGGGAGGAAAAGCTCCGGGAACTCATTGCAACCTACTTCTGAGTAAACATGCTCAGGATGCTGCTGCACATTATTATTATTAATTATTAATTATTATTATTATTATTATTATTATTATTATTATTATTATTATAAAATATTTTCTTGATTTACAAAAGTGTGTGCAATGTCTCACTCTCGTATTATTATTTTTTCCCTCATTTACATTTTTACAAATCAGTTTCATTTGTTGAGACATTAGGAAGAAAAGGGGGAAAGAGGTGGGGGGAGAGATGGAGGGTGGGGTCGGGTGGTGATGTTTCTATTTTACTTACTATATGTAGGGATTGGCGTCAGCATTGCTTGTGCAGGTTCTCTGCTGTTGACTTGTGTTCCTTTGGTGGTGAGAGAGGTTGGGGTTGGCCCAGGGTGTGGTTCTTCCTTTGGGGTTGGCTATGATGGTCTTTGTTTTCATGTGTGGGTGGGGTGGGTGGGTGTTTCTGCTGCACCTAATTTGATGGGCAATCCTAGTACCATTCAAATGCAATCTGGAAATTAGCCTTCAAGTCATCCAGTTGCATAATTACTCAACTCTGATGCACACAGGTTTGGTGCAAAAATGTTAGCGTTGCTTCAGGCACAAAAGAACTCAACGTTCAACAAACAACTTGGGGGCGGATAAATACAGTACCTGAAGAATCCAAAATCAGATGTCACAAACAACAGCCTTGTGGCCCCTTGAGGACTAGTATATTTGTTGGCATAAGATTTCGTGGACCAGTTTTAAAGGTGACTTGTTTCCATTAAGTTCTATAAGTAGCATTTTTTTGGTAATCGAAAAGTATACAGTGGTACCTCGGGTTACATACGCTTCAGGTTACAGACGCGTCAGGTTACAGACTCTGCTAACCCAGAAATAGTACCTCGGGTTAAGAAGTTTGCTTCAGGATGAGAACAGAAATTGTGCTCCGGCGGCGCGGCAGCAGCGGGAGGCCCCCATTAGCTAAAGTGGTGGTTCAGGTTAAGAACAGTTTCAGGTTAAGAACGGACCTCCAGGACAAATTAAGTACTTAACCCGAGGTACTACTGTATGTCCATTCCGATATAAAAGTATGCGTCCATTTGGCTATAAAAGCACATATTTGGCTGACGATAAATAAAGCAACTTGAACATAAAACTCAAACTGTACTAATTCATAAATTGCACGATACTGTTTTTACAGTAGATCAAAAGGTTCCTCAAATCACTAAAATGCATTTCCAAGAAAGAGCCCAAGTAGCATCCTTTGATACAGAAAGGTGGGAGAAATCTTCAAAAAGAGTAATTTCCACACACAGTTTAGAGACCACCAACCTTCACATTCTGAGGAATAGCTAAAATTTGTGATGCTGAGCCAATGAGCTCAAGCAGGCTTCTGTGCTCCCACTTTTGCTTCTGGTTTGGGAGCCCAACTGAGTGAAAAAAATATTCATCTGAAAATATCCGAGGGAGGGAGGCATTTGCAGGATAGAAACTGCAAGCTGCGGGGGGGGGGGCATTAAAAGCATTCCTGTCCACTTGTCATTCCTGTCCACTTGTCAATAGGGATGCGGGTGACGCTGTGGTCGAAACCACTGAGCCTCTTGGGCTTGCTGATCAGAAGGTTGGTGGTTCGAATCCCCGTGATGGGATGAGTTCCCATTGCTCTGTCCCAGCTCCTGCCAACCTAGCAGTTCGAAAGCACACCAGTGCAAGTACATAAATAGGTACTGCTGCGACAAGAAGGTAAACAGCGTTTCTGTGCACTCTAGTTTCCTGTTGCACCAGAAGCAGTTTAGTCATGCTGGCCACATGACCTGGAAAGCTGTCTATGGACAAACACCAGCTCCCTTGGCCTGAAAGCAAGATGAGCACCACAACCCCATAGTCGTCTTTGACTGGACTTAACCGTCCAGGGGTACTTTACCTTTTTTACCTTACCCACTTGTCAATTCTCTCCTACACCTGCCGCCACCACTTTCCACATCTGAACCAAACCCCATATTTCCCTCATAATGTCTAGAGATCCACCCTTCACCTGGTTCCATGTCCATTTGCCTTCGGACAGGCAGTAAAGTCACATCAACCTCTGAGCTTTCATAATATTTATCAGTTAATTAGATGCCAGATTTCAACCGCAACATGCCAAATCTGCTGTTTTATCCTCCGGTTGGTTGATATGCTTGAAATTATTTCTTTGTTGCTGTATGCAAAGCGATTAGCTTGTTGTTATGGTTGTTACATGATGTACAATGAGAATCATCACTTTTGAGTATTCTGAATAAAAAAGTGGTCTTAAAATACTTCAGGTTGCATTCAATGCTAGTCACAGCAGACTCACTGAAATGAATTAAGTTAGTCCTGCCCATTCATTTCAATGGGTCTACTGTAGTCCCAAAGTAGGACTAGCTTTAGATGCAACCCTTCGGAATAGAAAAAGTTAGTTACTCTATGGTATCTTACTTGTTTTATGCCAAAATAAACAACAGTCTACTGTAGCCTTTCTCATCTTTGGGTTCCCAAATGTTGTTAGACTACAACTCCCATCATCCCCCGCCATCAATACAGTGGTACCTCGCAAGACGAATGCCTCGGAAGACGAAAAACTCGCAAGACGAAAGAGTTTTTCGTTTTTTGAGTTGCTTCGCAAGACGATTTTCCCTATGGGCTTGCTTCGCAAGACGAAACGTCTTGCGAGTTTGTTTCCTTTTTCTTAAAACCGTTAATACCAGGGTGCATCCGTGCTTCGCAAGACAAAGAAACTCGCAGAATGAATTAATTTCGTCTTGCGAGGCACCACTGTATATTTTTTGCCTAGTATTGTTTCATTCCATCATAAGTCGAAAGGTGTTACATCCTAAAGTGTTGCACCACTGATATCGACTTTGATTGCTACTAACATTGATCGCAACTGACATCTATAGCATAGAATTTAATCTCTGATATTTCACCCAGTTTTCCCTCCACTCTGCTTCACCAGAATGAAGTTAAAACTTAAAAGAAAACAACAAAGAATTCAAACTGGATAATAACTATCTTCAAGAAGATGAGCAAGAGAGGTACACAAGAAAAGGCACATCTGGAAGTCATTTGCTACTTTGCTTCTGAGACAATACTCAAGCACCACCGATTATTAAACTTCCATCAATTTGACAATGTTGCAGAGATCAGAAATAAATTTCAGACATTCAACTGTTCTTGGAAATAAGGTTGAGAACAACCAGGTGAAAAATTGTTCCAGTGCAACATATTTTGGCTTCTTGGAAGAGTGGTAGCTTGGCTTGCACTCAGCCAAAGCATCCACTTGAACGCTCCTCAGCCATGCTGCTCTATGGCTTGCTACAATTACACATTTCCAGGCAGATGTTGAGCTTTAGATCCAGGCAGAAGACAAGAAATGGGGATTAAAGAAGTAGAGGGCAGAAGTTCAGTTCCAGGGGAGAACAGGAAATGCTGGGAGCTGAACCAACCTAGACTACAACCTCCAGATTCAGAGGTCTCTGAATCATTAGTTGCTGGAAAATAGCAGCAAGACAGCTACTACTGCCAGTCTGGTATAGTGGTTAAGAGTGGTAGACTCGTAATCTGGTGAACTGGGTTCGCTTCCCTGCTCCTCCACAGGCAGCTGTTGGGTGACCTTGGGCTAGTCACACTTCTCTGAAGTCTCTCAGCCTCACTCACCTCACAGAGTGTTTATTGTGAGGGAGGAAGGGAAAGGAGAATGTTAGCCATTTTGAGACTCCTTCGGGTAGTGATAAAGCAGAATATCAAATCCAAACTCCTCCTCCTCCTCCTCTTCTTCTTCTTCTTCGTGTCCTGGTAGTTCGCCAGTGTGGAAGCATAGGATGTTGGGTTGATGCACTAAGGGGAAATATTGACCTACTGATTCCAAGATTACCAACTGTGTCTGTGCACCTTCCCCCTCTGACCTCTCCTCAGTGTCCCACCACCAATCCTCGGGCTCTGAGCCTTCTTCCTCTGGGATTTCCCTCGGAAGGTCCCCGGTTACTGCCTCCCACCACTCCTCGTCGTCCAGCCAGTCCCTGACACATGGTGATTGACAGGTAGCAGTCCTTCCTTCCTGAAAAAATGACCCATGGGCGGTAGGGAAACTCAGCGTGTTCCCCATCCATGTTACAGGGCTTCGAAGGTAACAATAGTCAGCATTTAAATTTGGGCCTGGAAACCAATTATGTAGCTGGTTCTCCAATGGTGGAACAAGCTCCTGGCATCCAGCTCCACTTATTAACTCTGGATTTATACATCTAAGTTATCACTGGGTGTTATATTGTGTGATGAAAAAACATGTATAAGGCGGCCCAATATTGTGAGGCTCCATCCACCCTGATTCTATTTCCCCCCAAAATTTACACATATATGCCAGCGTGATAGGAATTTTGAGGTCTTAGATATATGTTAAATGTTCATAAGTGTACCAGCCAAGCAAGTATATAGATCAGCACAAGAAGACCAAACTGAAGCCATTTTTTATTCCCAAACTGACCAAATGTTTTCTCTGCAAGGTCAAAGGACCATTGTCTTTTCCTTCACAAATCCTGTCATAAGGGCACATTTAAGATATGAATAGGGTGTGAGCCTGTGACCTGACTCAGGAACTAAGTATTTATCATTACAAAAGACTGGCCAGGCTCCCCAGGCAATTCAATCAAGTGACCATTAAACAGGTATCCTGACAGACAGGAGGTAAACAAAGGACTCAGATTTCTGCTGTAGACTGCCCTTTCTGTGATGTAGGCATGATGTATCGGGGGGGGGGGGTCTTGAGCTACACCCCTTCTGTGATGTATGTATGATGTTTGGAGGGGTGGTCTTGAGCTCCAGGGCAGGGAATTTAAAATGTCTATATAAGGGCAGGCACATTTTTGTTCTGGGTTCCTCCTCCCTCCTGCATGTGGTGAGTGAGGACCCTGTTGCAACAGATCAATAAAGATGAGGCTTACTAGCTGCTTTGCTTCTCAATATTCTCTGGTTGGCCTCTGTTATTTTCTCCTACCAATAGGGAACCTACATAAGGACTCTATACGGGCTCTTGGATGCCCCATAAGGGGGAAAAGGGCAGATTTTTATTTACAACACCAGAAATCTGATGAGATAAAGCAACATTCAGAACGAATCGAAGCTGGCAGCACCCTAAACATTGCATTCTTCTTTACTAGGTCAGCCACAGCCAGAGTGTTTCAGGATCAGCCAGAAGTCAGTCATACAGTTGCTTTTGGCTGACCTAGAAGCAGCCTTTGCCAGCCATGACTGACGAGGATAATAGACCAACTCGTCCAAAAGTGTGCCAAGCAAATGAACTGACTTAGAAGTGTCAAGCTACCTCATCCCAAAATTAGCGTGTCAAAACAAATACACTGCCTAAGAGGGGCACAAAAGGGAGGGTCGTGCTCGCAGGGCACAAAAAAAGTATGTCCTACACAATCCCCCAGCCCAAGAGCTACATATGAAGGACGCATGGAAGACGAGAGTTGTAAACCGACACAACGTAAAGAAGTGGCCTTATTAAAAGCAAGCACTTTCAAATGCAGCCAATTCAAATAGTAGGCACTCCAAAGCAAAAAAACACACACACCAAAAAACGAAAAAGAAATTAGGGGTAGAAGAACTTGACAGCCTGTACTTAAGCCAGACGTTTTGCACAACTTGAGCAGGGGGAGGGGAGCCCAAGGAATACCTCCAAGCAAAAGGAAGAGCTTGATGTGTGGATTTTAACCCTCTTTTTTTTTGAAATGGAGGCTGCTTCACCTCTTGAAGCTGGCCTGACTGTAGCCTGACCTAATAATTCCTGGCATGACATGGCAAAGCAACATCCTCCCACGATATCTATCTATGTGTTGTTTTCTGGTTGACTAGTAAATGGTTCGTGAAGGGATGCAGATGACGCTATGGGCTAAACCACAGAGCCTAGGACTTGCCGATCAGAAAGTCGGCAGTTTGAATCCCCGCAACGGGGTGAACTCCCGTTGCTCTGTCCCTGCTCCTGCCAACCTAGCAGTTTGAAAGCACATCAAAGTGCAAGTAGACAAATAGGTACCACTCCGGCGGGAAGGTAAACAGCGTTTCCGTGCGCTGCTCTGGTTCGCCAGAAGCGACTTACGTCATGCTGACCACATGATCCGGAAGCCGTACGCCGGCTCCCTCGGCTAATAAAGCGAGATGAGCGCTGCAACTCCAGAGTCGGCCACGACTGGACCTAATGGTCAGGGGTCCCTTTACCTTTAAAAGGTTTGTGTAACTCAGAGAAAGAAGCGTACAAAGGGTCCTGCGGCCCCTTAAAGAGAAATATTAAAGAGGAATGTGCATGGAGGGCCAAAGCCAACTGTGCTAGTGTCGACCTACAAAGCCTTGCAAGGCTCAAGACCTCAATACCTTAAGGATCGCCTCTCCCCATAAGAACGGACCCAGACCCTGCACTTGTTGTCTGAGGCCCTATTCTGTGACTTTCATCCTAGAGAGGTTTGGAGGGTGGTAACAGAAGAACGGGCCTTTTCTATGGTGGCTCCCCAACTGTGGAATGCTCTCCCTAGAGATGCTTGCCTGGCACCATCATTACATGTCTTCAGACGCCAGACAAAACATTCCTCTTTACCCAGGTCTGTGGCTATTTAATAATCTATGGCTTGTAAAAGCATGGGGGAGAGGACTGTTATTATAATGACTATTTTATTATTAGGCTGTCTGTATGCTTTTTATTATAGGGACGCGGGTGGCGCTGTGGGTTAAACCACAGAGCCTAGGACTTGCCAATCAGAAGGTTGGTGGTTCGAATCCCCGCAACAGGGTGAGCTCCCATCGCTCAGTCCCAGCTCCTGCCCACCTAGCAGTTCAAAAGCACATCAAAGTTCAAGTAGATAAATAGGTACCACTCCGGCGGGAAGGTAAACAGCGTTTCCGTGTGCTGCTCTGGTTTGCCAGAAGCGGCTTAGTCATGCTGGCCACATGACCCGGAAGCTGTATGCTGGCTCCCTCGGCCAATGAAGAGAGATGAGCGCCGCAACCCTAGAGTCGGCCACGACTGGACCTAGTGGTCAGGGGTCCCTTTACCTTTACCTTATGCTTTTTATTATGTTTTTATTGTGTTTTCATCAGTTATGTTCTATAATGTGTGTTTTTTTCTTTTTTCTTTTTTTAGGTAACAATCCTGTTATTAATGAAATGCAAGGGGCAATGTAATATGTTTTAATGTTGTAAATATAAATTATTATTATTATTATTATTATTATTATTATTATTATTATTATTATTATTATTATTACACTGCCCTGGAATCTTTTGATAAAGAGAGGTATATAAATTGAATAAATAATAACTGCATAAACTAATTACCTAATCATCTGGTTGGCCACTATGGGAAGGAGGATGTTGGACCAGATAGGCTTTTCTCGGAGTTCTTCTTATGTTCTTATATAATATAAGATGACAGCAGAGAGAAAATATACAGATTCATATACAGTGAGGTCAAAAGGCCAGGCACTACAAGAGATAGCATTGTCCGCAATATTATGCAGAGAATAATTTCGAGTTCCAATCAGATGCAACATTCAGTCAGAGCAGATGTGAGCTACTCCCAATTGGAAGCTGTAGAGATGAACCAGCATGAAAAAAACCCCCAAATACCATAAACACACACCGAAAAGGGGCAAATCATTTCCTGTAGCGGAGTGACCACTCCCAGTCTTTACCAAGTCAATAAAAGCATTCTCTCTCTTTGTATTAGATATGTATTTGGTTTTCAATTGTTCCCATACAAAGTGAATAAGCTACAGGCTGGGACCGAATTAAGAGGGAGCAAAACCTCAAGTTCCAGGTGCAGGAAACAGATTTAGAATGGTTTTTTTCTGAATGGCATCTGCAATTGCATCCCTTTACGTTCGCCCATATAAAAGAATGGCTGTAGTTATTCCCATGTGAGGAAATAAAAGTGCTACAACTGGGAGCAAGACCTGCCCCCCGCCCTGATATTATAAGGGGCTTGGCCTCACTAGAAAGGATTTTGTAGCTATGGACGAAGTGTTTTTAAACAAAGTACACAGGCATGCTGCATGCAAAAACGCCCGTCCCCCCTGCACCCATCACAACGGTGGGAATGCTGCTAATTAAGGAAATGACTGCGTGCTGCGGTAAAGACGCACTTTCCCTGGGACATCCCCACTATGTTCTCTTATATTATGCAAAAAAAGGAGAGAAGAATAGAAGAGGGACGGTGCCATTTAACTTGGGTGGACTGATACCTCTGCGTTTGAAAAACGTATCATTTGCCCTCCCTCCCCACACAACACCCTCTGGTAAAGGGATTTCACGGGCCATAAAAAAACAGCCTCAAATTCTATACTCCCAGACAGAGCTGCCACCTGTGCACTTATTGAGCCATTTTATAAGCTTTTTGGAGTTGCTTTCCCCACCGGTTACTTTTACTGCTATCCAGTTTTCCACCGTGCTTCTTCTCCCATGCAAAAATTCCAGCTGTGGGACACTTCTTATCTCGAATGCAAACCGTAGCTTGGGAAACCTGAAACATAGCAGCAATTTGCCCATCTGCACTTGAAACAACCAGGTAAGCTCTTGTTGGGCCAGATGTCAAAGTCCACATAAGGCAATTCAGCTCTGACCCATCTTCCTCGCCGTTAAAGTCTATGGGCTGCAGACTACAGCCTGTTTTGGGTCTAGCCCCGCCTGACTGGCCTAGTAAAGACTCTATTCCGCAGCAAATTTGCTTGACCTCAGGTGGATTCACACACACGTAATAGAAAGAATCCATGATGGTGCGAAAACAGGAAAAACAAAAGTCCTCAGAGCTTACTTTCAACATTGTTGTGGTCAGCAGGGAACAAATCCTATGAACAATTGTTTGTTAGCAAGCCCCAGTAAGATCAGGGGTATTCCCAATAAACACACAGAGTGATTCTGCAGGTGGTAGTTATCAAGAGATACAGCTGGGAATCTCAGTTAAGTTATACACTTCGTGGACAGGCATAGTGTTGATAAAAGAAGTAGGTTCTGCTCATTACGGTTGGGATGCAATGGGTATTATAGCAAGCTACTGTGAGATAGTTTTATATGCCACAACTACATTGACCTGAATTCCAGTTCTTCGCTTAGCTGACACCACACAAGAGCTCAAATGTGAAGCAGGATGAGTGCCAGGTCTTTAAGAGCTCACCTATAGGCAGCAAATCACCAAGCACAGCAGTCTGGTGGAAGGGTGCGGAACTGGATCCGGCCAGCTTTAAACCCTAGGTAAAAGGTAAAGGGACCCCTGACCAATAGGTCCAGTCATGGCCGACTCTGGGGCTGCGGCACTCATCTCGCTTTACTGGCCGAGGGAACTGGCGTACAGCTTCCGGGTCATGTGGCCAGCATGACTAAGCCGCTTCTGGCGAACCAGAGAAGCGCATGGAAACACCATTTACCTTCCCGCCAGAGCGGTACCTATTTATCTACTTGCACTTTGACGTGCTTTCGAACTGCTAGGTTGGCAGGAGCAGGGACCGAGCAACGGGAGCTCACCCCATCGCGGGGATTCGAACCGCCGACCTTCTGATTGGCAAGTCCTAGGCTCTGTGGTTTAACCCACATCGCCACCCACGTCCCTTAAACCCTAGAGAGAGCTGCTAAAAGCAGTAAGTGAAGGAAAGACACGTTGAACACGCCCACTTTTCCTTTCTAGGTTCACCAGTTTAAAATCTCACTACTGGATATAATTTCCCTTGTTCTGTATGCTACCCAAAGGAATCTCAGATAGCAACGACCTCGCCCGCCCGGGGCCAACCAGCACTACACAAAAGTACCGCAAATCCAATACATTTTGTTAGGAGCTAGCCAGTAAATACCCGGACCATGCTTCCAGTTTGTGTCTGGCCAAGCCATGGCAGAGGTTTCTCTGATGCTGGTGCAGAAGTCAACTTAGGTGAATGACTGAAGACTTCTCTTGACCGCCCCACCATCCTTTGGGTGGACTGGGGGTCCTGCTACAGCAGTGCCTTTGCTTTATAGATTGGTCTCTGTCTATTTGTGTTAGTCCCACCCAGAAATGGGCTTAGCAGTGTGGTGTTCTCCCACAATGCATGCATGAGCAACAGTGAGCCTCACATTCACGTTCCGCTCCTGCCTCCCTCCACATACTGCAGTTTCTAAATTGACTTCCTGGTTCTCAGTAAACCTCAATATATCAATGTGTTCATATGCAGTAAACTTTAGCTTTTCCAGAAACCCAAGATCACAAACCAGGATCGTATCCTGGTTTGATCAAAACTCCCCCCACCCACTTTTTGCAGTATCTGGCAAAACCTACCTAGGGGGCTGCATTCAGCTTTGTGTATCACACAAGTTGGGTAGACCAGGCTTGTAGCATCCAAACGGAATGCAGTGCTCATTTTCAGCAAGAACTTCAGTGGCGTGAAAACATGCCTGTTTTGCACAGGAACTGTGACTTGGACACACCTGTCTATGTTTGTAGCCACACGCGGGATGAACACAGAAGAAGCGCCTGCCTCTTGGGTTGCTTGCGCTCAACACCGATGTGTCAGGTTGCTATTGTTAACCTTCCAAACTGTTTGTTTGCTGCAGAGGTGTTACATGGCAACAGCTTCAGACCAGCATCCTGTATCACACTTGGGCCTATTTATTTTGACAGCCATCCCATTTCTGTATTCCTAACCCTAAAACGCCCTCGCCAACCACACAAAACTGCCCTCGTCGGGTTAAGAAAATACGCCGGGGACAAATTTAGTTACAAACAAGTCGAGTGATGGAAACCAAGTAATAAAAGGTTGTACTCATTTTGAGAGCTGGGCAGGCCTCTCGCGTTTCAAATCACCTAACGCAACAACAAGAAGGGCTTTGACTGCTTTTAATAGAAGGGGAGGGAAAGGACCAGCGGAAGAGGTCTTTTGCACCTGTTCATTCCATGGGGGAGGCTATTTCCCCCAAGTGTTCAAAGCACAGAAGACTAACAAAAAGATAAATCAACCAGCTTCTGTTGGCTGGTAGACCACAGACACAACAAATTGACACAGCTGGGTTCTACCACAAAAAGGAAAAGGGAGGAAAAGCTGAGATGACTGGTTGGTAAAAATATACATGAACCCCACATACACACACACACACACACACACACACACACACACACAGCCCTCTGCATTGTGATGTATTAAGGGACTGAATGGTAGTTGAGATAAAACTCATGGAAATGACTGTGTGAGATTGGCTGAGCTGCTCTCCACCTATCAGGTCTTTGGCTGCTCTTGGCTGAGCTGTGCATATGCTCTAGACCAGGGTTTCCCAAACTTGGGTCTCCAGCTCTTTTTGGACTGCAACTCCTATCATCCCTAGCTAGCTGGACCAGTGGTCAGGGATGATTCTAGCATTAGCAAATAAACACTTCCAGCACTTTCCCTCAGATGATGTCCTCCTTCCCTGAGACTCTCATTGTCCCCGACATCAGGGGAGCTATCATCCTGGGAGAGGGGCACAGCTACTGCATGCCTGAAGGCCTCATCCACCAACCACTCTGCCTCTCTCAGCTTTTCCAAGTCAGCCACCTTGGCCTCAAGGGGACAAAATTGATCCTGGACAATCTGGAGCTCATTGCATTGAGGACATACCCACAACTTCTGTCCAATGCAGAGATAAGGCAGGCATGTGGCAGACAGTGCAAAACACACCACACACCCATGCCAACTTTATATCTGCATAACTGATAGAAAGTTCCTCTTCATATGGAAGAAGAAACAAGCTTGTTTTATCCTGTTCTGGAGGGTAAGACTCAAACCCATGGCTTCAAGCTAACAACAACAACAATAAAATAATTTTATTTATACCCCACCCTCCCTCAGGGCGGCTAACGCCAGTAAAATTACAATAAAAATATATGGGGGGGGGAACCAATTTAAAATATGGGTTAAATTGCAATTTTAGCCTCATTTTAAAAGTAGCCCATAGATCAAAACTGTAAGGGGAGGGAAACATAAGGGTCAGACTGAGTCCAAACCAAAGGCCAGGAGGAACAGCTCTGTCTTGCAGGCCCTGCGGAAAGATGTCAAGTCCCTCAGGGCCCTAGTCTCGTGCAACAGAGCGTTCCCCCAAGCCGGGGTCAGTACTGAAAAGGCCCAGGCCCTAGTTGAGACCAATCTAACCACCTTGCGACCTGGGACCTCCAAAGTGTTGTCATTTGTGGAACTTAAGGTCCTCCGCGGGGCATACCAGGAGAGGCGGTCCCGTAGGTACGAGGGTCCTAGGCCACATTACAACAAAGGAGATTCCGACGAAACATCAGGAAGAACTTTTTGACAGTAAGAGCTGTTCAGCAGTGGAATGGAGTTCCCCAGGATGTTGTGGACTCTCTTTCATGGGGGGGGGGGGTTTAAGCAGAGATTTGGTGGCCATCTGTCATGGATGCTTTAGTTAAGATTCCTGCATTGCAGCGGGTTGGATCAGATGGTCCTTGGGGTCTCTTCGAGCTCTATCATTCTATGACTTTATTAGAAGTTTAAGCTTCATTTAGATCAAGGAGAGGAGGGGCAGAGTGGTGTGCCCTGGGCCTCCTCACCCTGCTATTTAATTAGCCTTGGTGCTTTGTCACCCGGGGCAGAAAAACGTATCACCAGCTGGGGCTGCGTGTAGCTCATGAAGCTTGAGGGTAAAGCCCATGCATCAATTCAAGAAACCTGAAATATTTTATTTCTGTTTACAGGGCACCAAACAAACAAGTCCATTCCACAATTTACAGAGCAGGCATGTTTGCCGCATGTTCGCTGGCATTTTCCACCGCAGACACTGTGCAAAACAGTGGCTGCAAAAACAGAGTCTGTAAAAACACAAGGCTGGTGGGCACACAGTAGAGGCACAGTTTGCTATGTGGTCCCATGGCACATGTCCACTTTAGGGTTGCAGGCACACAGAGAGCAAAAGGGAGCAGGGAATGACACTAGGAATGGAGAGAGAGAGAGAGAGAGAGAGAGAGAGAGAGAGAGAGAGAGAGAGAGAGACTGTAAGAACATTGAAAGGGCAAGGGGGCTACCTGACTCTTGTACTTAGGGTTGCTCTTAGGGTCCCTAGATACATCACCCTTTTTGGCTTGGAGAAGCCAGGTGTGGGGAGGGGCGATCCACCTCGCCCCTTGGCATTTAGGCTAAAAGGGAACTCTGACCTCAAGCGCATCCGTGTACGAAACTAAGGCTCTAAACTTCAAAAGAGTTAATTGAAACATTTACTGGAAAGTTTGCATCAACAAGGCTAATTTAACACACCTGGATAATGAGCCTCATCCAATGCTGTGATGTTTCTCAAAACAATCAGGTGCCAAAGAAGAGCATTTGAGGAAAAACCATCCCATCTCATGGCCTCGGGACACTCCCTTCTCCAGGCAGCCAATTCTAATGCATGAGTGCTCCATGACAGAAACTTGGTTCCACCCTGGCCAAAGGGGTTGATAAATAAGGCTCAGTGATATGCCTCATCTAGTCAGCCAAACTCTAAAGAGTGGGTGGAATACAAAAGCCCGTTCTCGCTGAATTATTGGCTCTCATTTCCTCTGAAGTGTGGTTGCTTTTTTGAAGTCAGATCACAACATCTCATATTTATGTGCTAAACTTCTGTTTCTCCATTCATAAGCTGTCACAACTGTGGTCGACCTTCAGACATGATGACCAAAGCAGGTGGTTTTGGTACAATCTTTCTATCAATCCCCAACAGGTAAAAAGGTAAACGACCTCTGGACAGTTAAGTCTAGTCAAAGGCGACTATGGGGTTGCGGCACTCATCTTGCTTTCAGGCTGAGGGAGCCGGTGTTTATCCACAGATAGTTTTCCAGGCTATGTGGCCAGCATGACTAAACTGCTTCTGGCGCAACAGAACACCATAAGGGAAACCAGAGCACACAGAAACACCACTTACCTTCCTGCTGAAGCGGTACCTATTTATCTACTTGCACTGGTGTGCTTTTGAACTGCTAGGTTGGCAGGAGCTGGGACAGAGCAACGGGAGCTCACGCCATCGTACATATTTAAACTGCCAACCTTCTGATCAGCAAGTCCAAGAGGCTCAGTGGTTTAGACCACAGCGCCACTCGCATCCCTTTTACTTCCCAACAACTGTCAATAGAAGCTTAAAATGGAAAAAATAACCCAGGTTCTCAGAACACAGGGCCAAGAACATGCAACACAAATTAATTAACTATCACATCCTAAAGGCAGTGTTGTATACTAGATAAGAGTACGGAATGTAGGCTGGAGACACTAGGTTCAAATTCCTTGGTAGACATGAAGCTCATTGAGAGCAGCCCCACACTTCTAAAACTGTGAATGACAGGCATACATCCTTAAGCACACCAGAAGCCCAAACTGGATCCTGGCCATGCCAGCATCTCATGTTAACATCATCAGATGTTGCCCACATCAAATCCACCTGCTACAGACATTTTTTAAGCCCCCCTAGGTAGAGTTGGACAAGTCACTCTCATCCCAATATATTTCAGAAGCTTCTTGTGAGGAGAAGATGCCCTGAGTGCTTTACGGTTGGAGGAAAGAAACGTGGAAAATAATTAGTTGCCTGCTCTCGGGGCATATTTATAAAACCGCAGGTAGCTGATCTTATCTCCACACTCATGATGAATGGGTCCCAAATCCTCTGCTCCTGGCTTTGCACCCGATTCAAGTCACAACTTTGGATATCTCCGAAAATGCTCTGGGGAACGGAAGCTGAACAAAGACACTTTCTTGTGAGAAGCAGCAATAGAAAGGGATAATGTCAAGGAAATGTGGCCACACGTGGTTGTTAGACCTTTGGTTCAAGGATGAATCAGGTGATACAGCGGCTTCCTCTTTGTAATGTCCTATACAGTAAATTAGGCTCAATTTAAAATAAATTAACTGTACTTGTGCAAGAGCCACTACTCTCATGGCTGCTCCCAGGCTGCCAAGACCAGGTGCAAAACCTCAAACAAATGCAGGCAGGGCAGTTTGCATTGTTCTGAATTATCCCCACAATGGGTTCAAAACCCGCCTCACTATTAAGCTATTCTAAATTGTATGAGCAAATGAGTAAGTCCACCAATGATCACCAACACTCTCAGTACAGCTATGGTAACAGGGTAGCTGGATGGTAGTTAGCATGTCACAATATCTCCACCTAACCTCTCTCATACGGTTCTTCTTTAAGGTAGAATAATATACTACTGCTATAGAGAACATATGGGCCACAACAGAGGGGCTGTGAACCAAACTTTGCCTGCTTCTGCTCTAAACATTACAATATTTGCAAAGGGGAAACTTAGCTATTTATGTGTGCTGGGCCCAAGGGGTAACCTGTGAAATGCGGTCCAGGACCGGTCCAGAATCTGAAGGTTCCCCTGGGAGTTAGTCCAACAGGACACAAGACAGGAAACCAGGAAAGGACAGGTACAGGATCTCAGGCAGGTTCCAGCAAACAGCAATGTTGCTCCCGCAACCTGGGGCAGGGTCTGACAGCCTACTATCTTTGTTGGGGTAGCTGATCCCCTGGCGACTCACCTCCCTGTTTTGCCCGAAGGTGAGCACTCCTCCTGTGAGTACTCAGGTCTCTCCTTCTCGACCTGCAGCTTGGGAGATGTCAGTGGGTTACTAGACCCAGAGGCCACCTCAGCCTCCAATGACCAAACCAGTAGTGGAGCAGCTGTAAGTGATGGCCCAGCTGAAGGCAACGAGGTAATCCCCACATCTGGAGCCAGGGCAGGCTCAGGCCCCTGACTCGGCCCAGCTGGTGTTTGTTGCAGGGGAACCTGTGCAGACTGGGATTCTTCAGGCTCAGGCCCCAGACTTGGTTCAGATGATGCCTGAGGCAAAGGATCCGGTGCAGACTGAGTCTCCTCTGGTTCCGAGCCCAAGCCCGAATCCCAGGCCATTACATTAGGCACATTAGACTAAGGCAACAGATGAACATATGAAGCTGTCCTAAATACTGAATCAGACCACCGATTGACCAAGCCCACCATTGACCACACATGACTGACAGCAGTGCCCCGAGGCCTCAGGCAGTTATGGACCCCCTCATGACAAGCATATAGATTCCAACTCTTACTCCTTGACGCCATTTGCTGCCAGCACACCTGAGGAGGAAAACAAAACCAAAAGCCCCAAAGCCAATGAGAAGATCAGATTCACGGAAATGCTTTCTCACAAGCTACAAGGAACTGGCAAATTAGGCATGAGATCAAACAGGTCTGCTAGGAGAGTCGCTCCCAACAGCTGTGCTGTGCAACAGCTACCCCCTTCCAAACTTGACACATCTCCCTGCACAGATCCGTGTCATTGCTTATGTTCCTTGTAAGTAGCTTCTACCTTCTTTCCCCCCTTGGAAATGGGAGAATAAGCAGGTGCCGCAACGGCAGGGTTGAAAACGGCCACCCCCACTCCTTCAAGTAGCTGGGCTACCAGGGAAAGGGAAGGAACAGAAATAGAATGAAGGGAAAGATAAACCTTGCAGAAGTGTCTGAGGGCTGGCTGACTCCCCAGGAAGCCCCAGGTTGCCCCAGGTTGGAAGAACACACCTCATTTTGAAGCGATGACTCCTCCATCCCTATCATTTGGGAGAAAAAGCAGCAGCAGGTGTGGGAAGAACTTTACAAGGAATTCTATGTGCTAGATTTTAATAATTACCTGCTGAGCCAGTACAGTCAAGTAAACAGATTGCTGGCTTGAGATCTGTGTTCAAAACACTATTCTCACTAAGCTGCCCTTTGAGCTGGTTAGCATCTTTCCCACATGTGAAGAGACACATTAGAACTAGGGTGGTCCTGTGGATGTAGATTTAGGGCATCTCCAGGCAACATTTCCCCAGTTCTTTTAAAAGGTTGCAACCTGGACATCTTCAAGTATCTGGTGTAATACTGAAATCTGAGAGTTTGTCAAACATTATGCAACCTGCATCGTGGTTGCGAAGCCTTTATACACCACAGATTCTCTCCTGCCTCGTATTCCTCTACATCAAGGGGAGAAGTGGGATGGGAGACTCTTGAAAATGCACATGCAATCAAAGATCAAGATAACATGCAAAAAGAAATGAAGACCTTATCTGAATGCATGCAAAGCTTTCATTTTCTGAACTCCATTAAACACAAAGTGACAGTTCAGAAGGTGTGGATCTTCCAGGTACTGATTCGGATTAGATAAATAAACAAGTGATATTATTATTATTTTCAAATCTATATTATTTATTATAAATCTAATAAAGAAATACTTCTCCCCATATGAACTGACCCAACAGGGACCTAATTCCGGCATACTTCATCTGCCAGGTGACGAAGGTTGCTTATGAATTAAGCAGAGTCTGAAACTGAAATGGATCTATATTGTAGGTTAATAATAATATTATTTTTAAGTACAGTGGTACCTTGGATTATGAACACCTTGGGTTACAAACACTTCGGGTTACAAACTCTGCTAACCCGGAAGTAGTACCTCGGGTTAAGAACTTTACCTCAGGATGAGAACAGAAATTGTGCTGCAGCAGCGGGAGGCCCCTTTAGCTAAAGTGGTACCTCAGGTTAAGAATGATTTCAGGTTAAGAATAGCCCTCTGGAACGAATTAAGTTCATAACCAGAGGTACCACTGTATACACCTGTCATTCCTTGCCGTACCTTGGCATTAACTGGCCAGAACAGTGGGAGGCAAGGCAGATTTGCTTCTTACTGAGCAGTTGAGCAGTAAAGGGCCTGCATTTGTTTCCTTATATGTCAAGAACAAGAAGGGCTAGAAATTTAAATAAAACCTGAAAATTCAAGGTGGGTGGGGGAGCTATTTTGGTGCCCAGAAGATGCTACGGACCACAACTGCCATCAGGCCTAGCCAGCATGGTCAATGGTCAGGGATGATGGCAAAGACATGGTCCACAACATTCAGAGGGTACCCCCCTTCTATGTCAACAAAGCTTCCTTCCCCCTGTTGTGGCTTTAGAACTGACTGGATTGTTTCTTTTCCTGTTGAATACACACCAAAACTGTTTCATATGACTTGTTCTTTAAAAAAGTAGTGTTTGCAACCACATCTGAAGGGCGGGGGGAAGCAAAAATAGGTAAACCAAGCTTTCAAGACGCCTGAAAGACAAAAACAGAGCATGAGAAACAACCCCAGAAAAACAGGCCTATCATATAAAAAAATAAGTTCAGCCAGGTTTACAAGACAAATTTTTATTCCCATCTGAGATGTCTGGGCAGCATTCTCCGCTGGGAGGGAGCTTCCAGCAAACTGATTTATATCAGATTCCAAGCTTAGGACTACTAAATCAACATGCCAACGGTACTAGCTAGTGAAAGTGCCGGGCCAGCGTTTCTTGCCATGGCTGAAAGCAAACTGAAAGCTGTGAGTGAAGGATTGCGGCAAGGTCGTGTACTGCCAAGGCCTCAATGTAAACACAGGTGTTGTGGAAGGAAAGTGGATGGGCTGCTCCATCCAGCAGCCAGGGAAACACTGGCAGCCGCACTGCTGAATTTGAATGCTAGTTTCAGAGAGGAGGGGAGGGAGGGTGTTAAAATATATACCTCAAATCTTATTGCTTTAAATCAGCTTTTATACCTGTGGCCCCACGCTCCGAGAGCCACCTGACCATTTCTGTTGCTTATGAGAGAGGCCAAGATCGCCTTACTGGGTTTTCCCTCCTCTCCACAAGGCCTCTTTTCGTACCCTGCAAAGTTGTCTGAGGTTATTACCACCTCATTTACTGGCATTTGACAAAGATTATTTTATATATGTAGGAGGCTGAAGCCTCGCCCGCCTTTTCGGAGCATCCAGTTTTGCTAAATGTCAGGAGGCTGTGTATTTTCTTACGCATACATGTTTTTGAAATAAGTCAACAGAGGAGCCATCTGAGAAGCGCAGAAACGGCACGTGGCTCAAGTCTGCGTGGGCTACTGTACCACTTCAGACCGAGACACAAATCACAGGGCGAGAACATGCATGCACACAAACTACATTAACCCCACAAGGCCTCCCTGTGCATGGAAAACGTGCAAGCCCAAAGGAAAAGCCAGACTAAATCCTGGGACGCTTTTCACAACTAGCACCACTAGATTCATCTGGAGAGGATGGCTGAGAAAGTGCTTGTTCTGCAGCTGAGACTAGGTAAAGGTAAAGGGACCCCTGACCATTAGGTCCAGTCGTGACCGACTCTGGGGTTGCGGCGCTCATATCACTTTATTGGCCGAGGGAGCCGGCGTACTGCTTCCGGGTCATGTGGCCAGCATGACTAAGCTGGCAAACCAGAGCAGCGCACGGAAACGCTGTTTACCTTCCCGCCAGAGTGGTACCTATTTATCTACTTGCATTTTTACGTGCTTTCAAACTGCTAGGTTGGCAGGAGCAGGGACCGAGCAAAGGGAACTCACCCTGTTGCAGGGATTCGAACCGCCGACCTTCTGATCAGCAAGTCCTAGGCTCTGTGGTTTAACCCACAGCGCCACCCACGTCCCTAAGGAGGCTAATGGTGCCTAAGGTCTGAACTGGTCCTTCCTAGAGAAAGGCAGGGAGGCTCGCTATCAAGCGGGCAGGCAGCAAGGCAGGCAAAGCCCAGGCGTGGCAAGTAGAGGGGCCCAGTGGTGCCAATTTGCTGCCCCATGAGTCCACCGATTGAGGCAGTTGCCTCAAATCGCCTAACAGAAGGGCCGGCCCTATGCAGGTATGGGAACAATCTGCACAAATCTCCCTCAAAAGTAGGGGAAAGGGAGAAGGGAGCAAGGGTGGAGGGGAAGCCATGCAAATCAGATGTATGCTAGTCACACACCTGCCAGTCAAGTTATCAATTGCTTTCAGTTAGAATTAAGTTCTCAATGAATGAGAAGGGAATGCAACAGCTTTTGGCTAGGCCAAAACTGAAGACTATGTTCTTTATCAGTGCTTCACAGATGAGCAAACCTGGTTGGCCAACCAGGTTGTTTGGGGGTTTCCCCCCTCCTATATAAATTCTTTTCCCGATCATTTCTGAGAAGTTTAGTATACTTGAAAGCAAGAGATTAATAGTGTTGGCTGGGCTGAGGCATAATGTAGGCAGGTGTCGGGCAACATTCCCCACATACGCCGAGTTATGCCAATATTCTCAGTGTTGAAAAGGCTTTTGATAGCGTCTCCAGAGGACTTTGTATTTAAGACTCTGCTGGACCTCTCTTTCCCCTTTGGAAAAGAAGTTTATTGCATGCGACTTTGTTTCTTGGCTTTTGCAGTTCCCAAAGCTCATGGCCCATCAACTTTCTCTGCATTCAGCACCAGCCGGGGATGACCACTTATTTCCTTCGCTTTTATGCAACGAAGGCAGGACCTTAAAGGTGCCAGGATGAGATCAGACACCTCCACGAACAAGCTTGTGATGGAAAAAGGAAGAGGGGGGAATGTCTGGCTTTGATATTCAATGCCAGTTTAATATCATCAGTACCGAGGTCTTAAAAGAAAGCTGATCTTCCCAATGGATATCGAGAAAACTGGATGGAGAGGGGGGCATGTCACTAGGTTGGCTGAATTAGATGAATCACAGATTCCTTCCCTGACCTGTTCTAATCCTTTTGGTCTAAAACAATTTAAATTGCACACACACACAGGCATCTCCAAACGCTGAACAAACCTTGCCATATTTTCAAATCAATGACCTCCCAAAAACTATCACAGCTGTAAAAAAGAAAAGAAAAAGGCAGCAAGACAGTGCTTTTCATCAAGTCCGAGAAATTCTGCAGGATTCTGCCCTACAACGAAAGTCAATGGGTTTCACAGCAGGACAACAGTGAATTTGGTAGAGATTTGCAATTCCTGTGGTAAAGTGCAGTAAGCGAAAGATAATAAAACATGCTTGAATATGTAAGGAGCTCCTTTAACCCAAATAAGACCAATTATCTAACAACCGCAATAATAAGGCTAATGTTCCCAATTATTCAATTATATCTGAAAGAAAATACTTGGTATAATTAAGGGAAGAACGGGATATTTAATTCCTCTTGACTCTGTAAAGTTTGCGCAGCATTATTTAAGAATTTCCATTTATATCAGTGTCCAAGAGTTAATTCTAAAGTTATTAAGAACAGCAGCTACTCAGTGAAATAGTGCAAGACCACCCTTGACTGGTTCAAAACAATTTGGACCATTTCTTTAAGGTCAAAACTGACTTTTTTTCAGAGGCTGCGATTCTGTACACAATTGCACAAGAGTAAATCAAACTGAATACAGTGGAAAACATATCTAAGTAAAAATGAATCGGAGTACAAAAGCTCTGTAGAAACATGCACTGGAACTCATTAGAAGACTGACACATTTTAGAATGGCATATTTAAAGATATTTCTCATTTATTTTCTGTGATGGGACGATGAGCTGCTTGTGCGTAAAATGCAAGTCCCTCAGAGTTTGATCAGGTTTTCAAACCTCTGCCTGTGACGGAGCCCCTCCAGCATGGCTGCGTCAATCACTAGTAGAATCCGAAAGTGGCTGCTTTCGGAAACGTTTCCAACATAAAAGCTCCTTAACGGAAACACGTCGTCTGGCCTCTCGGCGTGACAGTTTCCGTCGAGGTGTGGGTGTCCCTATAGGAGGTCCTGAGACCTCCCCACTGGTTTCGCTTGAAGCGTCTCTGAGCCATCCCTCCGACTCACTTTCCCTTGGAGTTCTTGCTCGCCCTCTACTGGTTCCCTCTTCCGCTGCTACTGCTCTCTCAACCTCAGGGAGCCTTTGCACCTGCGGCGCTTTAGATGTCAGTTCCCTGACATCCACCTCCCCTCCAGGGCCCCCTTCACCCCCTCCCGTCTCCTCTCCTACTGGCGGTGAGGAGGTAAAACCCCTGAAAGAACCTCCCTCATCTTCCGACGTCGCGAACACTTCCTTCCACTTGTTGCTGTTCCTACTCTCTAGGTACTCTTCGTCATCAGAGTCCACTCCATCTTCCAACTCCGACTCCGCGAACCCTTCCATTTCCTCTTCCTCATCGGTGGTGCCGAAATACTCCCTCCTAAACCTTGCTATAGGCTGAGGTTTCCTCGGGAACCTTTGGTGGAACGTTTCTGTTAAAACCTCGTCATTGACTTCCTCTGCACTTACCCAGGTGTTTTCTGACTCCGGTTCCCCTTCCCACGCCACCAAATACTCCACCTGATTACCCTTCCACCTGGAATCGAGGATTTCCGCTACATGGTTGCGGCGTTCCCTCTCTTCCAAGGCTGGTCCCCTGACGTGCTCCCCTTCACGTCCCCCCCTGTATGGTGACAGTAACGACCTGTGGAACACTGGGTGCAATTTCATGTGGTTGGGTAATCGGAGTTTGAAAGCTACCGGGTTGACCTGCTGAATCACCTCAAAGGGTCCCAATCTTCTGGGCCTCAGTTTCTTACAACCCCCTTTGAACGGCAACCCTTGGGTTGACAACCACACTTGATTCCCCACCCTTATGGTTTCACCTTCCCTTCTGTTCTTGTCTGCCTGCTTCTTATATTGTGCCTTGGCCCTTTCTAAGTTGAGCTGGAGCTGCTGATGGATGGCTTCCATCTCTTCTACAAAATGTTCAGCCGCTGGAACGCTCCATCTCTCCCCTCCTTCCCCTGGAAATGCCCTGGGGTGACACCCGTAATTAGCCAAAAAGGGACTCATCCCTGTGGACACATTCTCCGCATTATTGTAGGCAAATTCTGCCAACGCCAACTTTTCGACCCAATCGTTCTCTCTGTCATTGACATAACACCTAAGATATTGTTGAAGAATGCCATTTGCCCTTTCCGCCTGCCCGTTGGTTTCAGGGTGCCGGGCAGTTGAAAAATTAACTTCCACGTGTAGCAAGCTCATGAGCTTCCTCCAGAACCTGGAAGTAAATTGTTTGCCTCGATCTGAGATCACCCTCGAGGGAGCCCCGTGCAACCTAAAGATATGTTCCACAAACAACTTCGCCGTTTCTTCCGCTGTGACTGCATGTGAGCATGCTACAAAATGGCACATCTTAGTTAACAGGTCTACTACTACCATGATGGCTGTTTTCCCCTTGGACCTTGGCAGATCCGTCATAAAATCTATTGATATCGCTTCCCAAGGCCGTTCTGGTGTGGGTAAAGGTTCTAATAACCCTGCCGGCGCCCTTCTTTCCCCTTTGGCTCGCTGACATTGGTCACACCCTCTTACATACTCCCTTACATCTTCCCTCACCTTAGGCCACCAAAATTCCCTGGTAACCAACCACATGGTTTTGTGTTGCCCAAAATGTCCCGCCGTGGGGCTATCATGCAACTGCTTGAGTACTCTCCCCCTCAATTCACCTTCGGGTATATACAGTGCCCCTTTGTAATACAATGCCCCATTTCTTTCCTCAAAACCTCCGGGGCTCTCGCCCTCCCCCCTGAGACCTCTGAGCTTATCCTGGGCATATTCATCATTTTCCGTTTCCTCCACCAGTTCCCGTTGCCCCACCAGCGCCGCCCCACACACCCAGCGGTCCTCCGGGATGACATGTCTCTCTTCGATCACCTCCTCCCCTTCCCAATATTCTGGTTTGCGTGAGAGCGCATCCGCCCTGACGTTTTCTGGGCCTGGCACATAACAAATCTCAAAGTTAAATTTGGAGAATTCCTGTGCCCATCTCACTTGTCGTTGGTTGAGCACTCGAGCTGTTCTCCAATACTCTAAATTTTTGTGGTCGGTGCACACTTGCACCTTGTGTTGTGCCCCAATTAATAAATGTCTCCACCTCCGGAATGCTTCGTGAATGGCAAGTAGTTCCCTGTCATACACCGTGTAATTCCTCTCGGACTTATTCAGTTTCCGCGAGAAGAATGCACACGGTCTCCACTCCGACGCACTCCTCCCCGGTTGAAGAAGGACCGCCCCTATAGCCCGGTCGGATGCATCTGTTTCCACTCTCATGGGTTTTTGTAAATCCACATGCAGAAGTTGTTCTTCCGAGGCGAAAGCCCTTTTCAGTTCTTCAAAGGCTCGATCCGCCTCCACCGTCCAAACAAATTTCTTCTTGCTGCTGAGGCAGTCGGTGATGGGCGCCGTCAAGTGGGCAAAGTTCTTGATGAACTTCCGATAAAAGTTCCCAAACCCCAAGAATCTTTGCACGTCCTTCTTGGTCTTCGGTGTCTTCCATTCCAGTACCGCTTGAACCTTGCCTGGATCCATGGCCAATCCCTTGTCTGACAAGCGGTACCCCAGGAATTCCACCTCCTTGGTATGAAACTGGCACTTCTCCAGTTTCACCCACAGCTGGTTGGCTTGCAGCCTGCCCAACACTTCTCGAACGTCCCTCACATGCTGTTCCTCATCTTCCGAATACACCAACACGTCGTCTAAAAAGGCCACACAGTTCTTGTAGAGCAAAGGTCCCAGAACGTGGTTTATAAAAGCTTGAAAACAGGCGGAGCCCCCTTGTAGACCGAAGGGCATAACGAGGTATTCAAAGGCTCCCAAAGGGGTAAACATGGTGGTCTTCCATTCATCTCCCTTCCTTATGCGTATCAGATTGTACGCCCCCCGCAGGTCCAGTTTTGTAAAAATCTTTCCCTTCCTTACTCTGGTCAAAATGTCGTCAATTCGGGGCATAGGGAAAGCCAGGGGCTCCGACACTGCATTGAGGGCCCTGAAGTCACACACCAGTCTCGGTTTGTCTGTGTTCTTTTTGTCCACAAAGAACACTGGGCTGCCCCCCACCGCTCGGGACTCTCTGATGAAACCTCGCTTCAAGTTTTTGTCAATGAACTCCCTCAGCTCCTGCATCTCCCTGTCTGACATGGCGTACAGCTTGCCTACTGGGAGTTGGGCCCCTGGGAGTAGGTTGATTTGACAGTCAAAGGGTCTATGCGGTGGCAGTTTGTCTGCTTCCCTTTCGCTGAATACGTTGCTCAGATCTGCGTATTGCGGGGGCACCTTCCCTTTGCCCATCACTTCCATCCCCGCTAGGGTGACTCTGTCTCCTCCCGAGACCTTCCCCTCCTTGCAGTGTTCTAGGCAATGCGCTGACCCAAAGGAGACCACCCTCTGATGCCAGCCCACTAGCGGATCGTGTAGCGCCAGCCAGCTCATCCCCAAAATGATGGGCACTCCTCCCAGGATGGCCACATTAAACGCTATCTGTTCGGTGTGCCTTGCCACTCTCATTATCATCGGGACAGTCTGTTGGCTAACTTCTCCCCCCAACAGCTCTCTGCCGTCAATCGTAGTCACCTGCAAGGGGTTACTTAAAGGGATGGTCTGTATCTGGTGTTCAGCTGCAAACTCCTTACTCATGAAATTACAGGAGCTGCCTGAATCCACAAGCGCCTTGACCTTTAGTGGGTGTCCGTTTGGCAGTTCTAGTAACACCTCTATCACTAAAGCAGGTCTGGGAGGTTCTGGCATGGGCACTTTCATTGCTCTTTGGCCTGGCTGCTGTGCCCCGACGGTGGCAGCCAGGCGTTGGCTTTTACTTGCTCCTTGCTTTCCTCTTCCTTTCCCCCAACAGCTCCTGCCATCCCTTGCCATTCCTTTCTTTGTGGGCAGACTCTGGCAAAGTGCCCTGGCTGTTGGCAGAGATAACATCTCTTGGCGCTCTTTCCCTCCTTCTTCCGCCCTTCACTGGGATTTGAAACTGCGCGCGCCCGCGCTGTTCCAACTTCCATCGGCTCTGCCGGCGGGAAAGATGGCTCTGGAATGTCTGGAATGCGGAACTCCCTCCAACGGTCTCCTTTCCCTTCCCGCCTTTCCAAAGCCCTCGCCTCCTGGCGCGCTCCTATGGCCAGCGCAGATTTGGTTAATTGGTCCATAGACTCCGCCCTGGGCCCCCGGGAAAGCTCATCTTTGACGGTTGAAGAAAGCCCCTCTTCGAAAAGCATTTGGATGGGCTCCGCCGATAGGTCCCACCCCAATTTATGAATCAGCATAGTAAATTCAGTCCAGTACTCACGGACAGATCTGCTTCCTTGCTGGCAAGCCATTAACTGCCTTCGCACCACCCCCTGCTCAATATCGCTGGAAAACATCAGGTCCATGGCACGAAAAAACTTCCTCGTGTCCTTTAAGATCTCATTATTCGCTGCCATCAGGGGTCTAACCCAATCTTTCGCCCCGGATTCGAGATGGCCAATCACATACGCCACTCGCGATTCCTCGTCGGGGAAGTCATCAAACTGCAAGTTTGGAGCGTATTGCATCTCTGTTCTAAAGGCATGATAGTTCCTGGGATCCCCCCCGAATTTCTGCACCAATCCTGGTACCTTTCTGGCGAGCGGGGTGGTTTTCTCCTTTCCCTTTTCTGCATCCTGAGCCCTCCTCTCCTCAAGCCTCGCCGTTTGCAGCGCCAACTGGATCTCCAACGCTCTGTACCTTTCTTCCAGGCTTGGACCCCCTCCAGCTGCTCCTGCACCCCCGGTTCCGGCTGGGTTGCTCATGATGCTTCTCTCTGCACAAGCTGGCTTTCGGTGACTTTCGGATTGCTGTGATGGGACGATGAGCTGCTTGTGCGTAAAATGCAAGTCCCTCAGAGTTTGATCAGGTTTTCAAACCTCTGCCTGTGACGGAGCCCCTCCAGCATGGCTGCGTCAATCACTAGTAGAATCCGAAAGTGGCTGCTTTCGGAAACGTTTCCAACATAAAAGCTCCTTAACGGAAACACGTCGTCTGGCCTCTCGGCGTGACAGTTTCCGTCGAGGTGTGGGTGTCCCTATAGGAGGTCCTGAGACCTCCCCACTGGTTTCGCTTGAAGCGTCTCTGAGCCATCCCTCCGACTCACTTTCCCTTGGAGTTCTTGCTCGCCCTCTACTGGTTCCCTCTTCCGCTGCTACTGCTCTCTCAACCTCAGGGAGCCTTTGCACCTGCGGCGCTTTAGATGTCAGTTCCCTGACATTTTCATTTCATTTATTAAGCTTTTTAGTCGCTTATCACCCAAGAGTCTCTGAGCGACTTACAGCAAAAAGAGAGAGAAGAAGACATACAATATATAAAACCACAGGGGAGGGGGGGGAGGTATAATACATTAATATTTCCTATAACATAAAGGTAAAGGTAAAGGGAGCCCTGACCATTAGGTCCAGTCGTGACCGATTCTGGGGTTGCGGCGCTCATTTCGCTATATTGGCCGAGGGAGCGGTGCCTGTTTATCTACTTGCACTTTGACGTGCTTTCAAACTGCTAGGTTGGCAGGAGCAGGGACTGAGCAAAGGGAGCTCACCCCATCGTGGGGATTCGAACCGCCAACCATCTGATTGGCAAGTCCTAGGCTCTGTGGTTTAACCCACAGCGCCACCCGTGTCCCTTATTTCCTATAACATAACATCCATTAAAAAAGCTTTATGACTTCTTCTATGTTGTTATTTACTGCTTGCTGTTTTCATTGTAATATCAGTTTTAAAACAATAATACTTAGCATCTGTAAACACTTTGAACACTCTAAGGAGCTTCACATGCACTGTCTTTCTGCAATTTTACAACCACCTTGTGAGGTAAGCCAGCATTACTGCCCTCATACAGAGGTTCAGAGGATGACAACATGAGAACCTTTAAAGCGCTAAATGGCTTTGGTCCTGTATATCTGATGGAGCATTTCCACCCTCATCATTCAGCCCAGGTACTGAGGTCCAACTCCGAGGGCCGTCTGGCAGTTCCCTCATTGCAAGAAGTGAGGTTACAGGGAAACAGGCAGAGGGGCTTCTCGGTAATGGCACCTGCCCTGTGAAACACCCTCCTGTCAGATGTCAAAGCGATAAATAATTATATGGCCTTCTGTAGACATCTGAAAGCAGTCCTGTATCGGGAAGCTTTTAATGTGTTATGTTCCATTGTGTTTTTGTATATTCTGTTGGAAGATACCCAGAGTGGCTGAGGCAAATGAGTCAGATACCACCTTTATATATCTTTATATATCAGGTACCACCATTATACCGTATTTCTCGCTAAATAGGACGCACTTTTCCCCCTCCAAAAATTAAGGGGAAATGTGTGTGCATCCTATGGAGTGAATGCAGGCTCCTTGGCTTCAGCGATAGCAACGCGAAGCCTCCAAAGCACAAAGTTCTCCCTCTGTGCTCCGGAGGCTTTGCGTTGCTTTCGCTGAAGCCTGGAGAGCGAGAGGGGTCAGTGCGCACAAACCCCTCTCGCTCTCCAGGCTTCAGGGATAGCTGCCTGAAGCCTTTGGAACACAGCGGGAACTTGCACAGCGCTCCAAAGGCTTCGGGTTCCTTTTGCTGAAGCCGGGAGGGCAAGACTCTCCTGGCTTCAGCAGCGAGGGAGAGCTGCACAGCGCCCCTTCAGCGAAGTGGGAGGAGAAATGGAAGGGGCTCCGTTTCTCCTGCCGCTTCACTGAAGGGGCGCTGAGCAGAGAGGGGGATTTTATTTTATTTTTTGTTCTCCCCCTCTAAAACAAGGTGCATCCTATGGTCGGGTGCCAGACAGAAATATTCCTCTTCTCCCTGACCTTTGGCTAATTAAACAATCTAATTAAACTGTAGCAGGAATTTTTGTTTTGTTTGTTACTATGCTGTGTATTTTCGCATATACTATAAACTGCCCTGTGATCCTCAGATGAAGGGCAGTATAGAAATTTAATAAATAATGTCAATGAAGATTTTGGGTTGGTTGTTTTTTTTTCAAAAAAAAGTGACTTGCTTATTTTTGACAAAGGAAGGAGCAGGTCAGGCTAAACCATAAATTTACAAGTGAAATGAAAGCCACAAGACTCATTCAAAGTCTTGAAAGTGAAGCGTGGAGCAAAAAATACTGGAACGCAGCACAGAAATAATTGCAGAAAGCAATTCCAAATAACTGCAATTCCCAATACTTTTGGTCTGCTGGCAGAACAATACCCAGATCTCTTAAAAAGGTTTAAAATAAGGGTTAGGCCAGTGTCCAAAGAGTTGCTTAGGCTCACGCAGGGGAACTGTGCTAGCAGGGTGGAATGTTTTATTGTTCTCTTCCCTCTGAACAGCTGAACCCTCTTCCCCCACCTCGATGCCATATCACAAAGTGCTTTTGAAACTCCCTTCAGATTTCAAAAACCGTTTGCCATGTGGAATGGAGGAGCAGATGAGTATAATGAAAAGCAAGTCTACGGCTCCCTTGGGCTTAACGAACTGGTTCCAAGACTCTTTGGATCCTGGGTAATAACATTATTTAAAATAATAATAATACAATTGTCTAGATTTATAATCTGACCACCGAAGGAAGAGAGTGATGAGATTTCAGTCCAAATAACAAATAAAACCTCACTGATATATGAAGTATTTTTTAACTCTTCCACTAGAGAAGCAAATCAGACTACGGACCAAGAATGCAGTTTTATTATGGGGGCTGGAGGGTAAGATTAATACATTTAATCTTAAGGTGTTATGAACTGTGGATCTAATTTTTAAATCACAGGGAAGCTTCAGCACAGCTCCCTCGTGCCATCCAGTAACACCTAAAATTCTCATCTGGTTTCGGTCCGTTCAGGTTGGCTATAACACAGATACTGAATGACATGCTTGGAGGTGACATAACCTATATAGAAACCTTGTCCAAAATGGCACTTGAGAAGAAATAATAAGGTCACTTGTGACCCATGTTGCAGGAAGGACTTCTCCAATCTCATTTAGCCAGCCATATATCTGCTGCTGAGTGATTAACATACAAATTCACCTATATGACATGATGCAAGAGATAAGGGATGTGAAACCAGGAACAGGGGTGGAGAGAGAAGGGTCCCCAAAGCAAACTGAAATGTAATAAGTCAATTAAGGAATAATCAGTCAACACATCTGTTAAGAGAATTGCTGCAGAAAAACTGATTCTTCATATCAGTTGTGAACACCCCGTAAGGCATGATCACTACCTTACACATGAAGTTGTTCAGTAGGAATCATCACTAGGAACCCAATATGCCATTGTGTTAACTTTGGGGCAGCACATGAGTTATGAAGTTATGAGTTATGGTGTTCTGAGTTATGAAGGCTGCTCTACATCACCCCATGGTTCTAGTTACAGGTAGGTAGCCGTGTTGGTCTGCCGTAGTCAAAACAAAATAAAAAAATTCCTTCCAGTAGCACCTTAGAGACCAACTAAGTTTGTTATTGGTATGAGCTTTCGTGTGCATGCACACTTCTTCAGATACACACAAGAGGCATGCACATGAAAGCTCATACCAATAACAAACTTAGTTGATCTCTAAGGTGCTACTGGAAGGAATTTTTTTATTTTGTTTTGACTAAATCACTCCAGTTCAACATATGGCCAGGGCAATTTTCTCCATGCCACCACAAAGGAAGGCCAGCAGTTTATCATAAGTTCATGGAACCTGGTCAAGAGCCCTAGGCTTATCAGAAGCTGTTTTGAACTTCCCAAAGAAGAAGAAGAGGAGGAGTTTGGATTTGATATCCCGCCTTTCACTCCCTTCAAGGAGTCTCAAAGTGGCTAACATTCTCCTTTCCCTTCCACCTCCACAACAAACACTCTGTGAGGTGAGTGGGGCTGAGAGACTTCAAAGAAGTGTGACTGGCCCAAGGTCACCCAGCAGCTGCATGTGGAGGAGCGGAGACACAAACCCAGTTCCCCAGATTACAAGACTACCACTCTTAACCACTACACCACACTGGCTCTCACAGTGGCAGCACAAGGAGGTGGCAACAAGGAGGTTCTCAAGAAGTGGCAACACAGGAGGTCCAATTGATGAGTGATCACCGATGTGTTGGTCCTTTATATGATGGCCAATGTTTCCAAAGAGCCCTTCTCATCAGCATGGCAAAGACTGTCCAGCATTCAGTGGGACTGAACATTCTGCTTTGAAGAGCAATAACTAAATCTGTATTGCAAACTACTTTACGTGTTCTCAGGTGTCAAGAACTGTGAAAAAGACTAGTGGAGACAATAGGTGTACTGCTCCTTTAATCTGTTTGCTATGTAACACACACACACACACACACACAAAACCCTTAATATAACTTATTTTGAAAAAAGCACCACAATTAGCAGACAGAACACTGCTAAGATGTAAAAGAAGAAGTCAAAAACCAGCAGGGTATAGTACTCTGTACTGGCTCTATAGCTATGAGGTCTATAAACCTGAAAAGAAAAAGCGGGAGGCTATCTAAAGGCAAAACCATCTTACTCTGAAAAGATGCAAGACATAATTCAGGTCGAAATTGAGTTAGGGCTTGTTTATAATGGAGATGCAACAGTCTTTTGCATCTTAGTTTACTCCTGCAAGACACAGTCTTGAACACTAAGAGGACAGATGGTAAGTTTTCCTGCAAAACCACTACTGTTTAGATACTTAGGAAGAACCATATGCTTGCTTTTGTAGTAAAGAAATGTGTGGGAAGGACTTCGTTCCACAAAAATCTACCGAACAGCTGATGAATGCACATAAGCCATAAAAAGCCCTGTTTGCAATGAGAGGAAACGGATATGGCTACAAACCTCTACCGATGAGAGACAAACAACAGATATCTTGTTAAAAGGAAGACACAGATCATTCCCCAACTGCACATGGCAGCAAAGGTCATAATTAGGGAGGAATCCCACTATTTATTGATTCCAGGCTGAAGAGTAGATGTATGACTCTTTCATTGCTCTCTAAAGTCTAGCTACTTTTTTGAGGCCCTGATCCTGAAAGCTCAGCTTGGCATTACTGCAACCTTGCCCTACTCAGTCAGGAAAGGTAAAGCTAGCCAGCATGTGCCTCCAACCCTGGAGCCATCATGGTTTGTAGACATGAATAGCCTTATCCTCTCTGAATTTGTCTAATACTCATCTAAAGCGATCCAAGTTGCTGTTAGAGCAGCCTTAGAGCAGCCTTTCTCAACCTGTGGGTCCCCAGATGTTGTTGGACTACAACTCCCATCATCCCTAGCTAGCAAGGCCAGAGCTCAGGGATGATGGGAGTTGTAGTCCAACAACATCTGGGGACCCACAGGTTGAGAAAGGCTGTCTTAGAGTCATAGAAGGGTCCTTGGGGATCATCTATAGGTCGCTGTCTCATGCAGGGATCGAAGCTGTGACCTTGGTATTATCAGCACCATGCTCTAACCAACTGAGCTACCCAGTGGAGTGAATTCCATAGCTGAATATGTGCTCCATGAAGAAGTACAGTGGTACCTTGGTTCTCAAACTTAATCCGTTCCGGAAATCCGTTCCAAAACCAAAGCCTTCCAAAACCAAGGCACACTTTCCCATAGAAAGTAATGCAAAATGAATTTATTCCAGACTTTTAAAAACAACCCCTAAAACAGCCATTTAACATGAATTTTACTATCTAAAGAGACCATTGCTCCATAAAATGAAACCAATAATCAATGTACTGTACTATAAAATAAATAAGACAGTATTGAAGATGATAAAAATAAAAAGTTTTTTTCTTCTTCCCTGCACTGATGATAGTCATTGTTTGGATGGGGGGGCTTTTATCCATTTCCGCAGTCACACAATCAATCAATCAGTAGCTGAACTGGGTTCCACACAGTCACAAAAACAAATTAACCCAAAAAGCCTCACAAACAAAAAAGCAAAAGCGCCAAACTTAATCCGTTCCAGAAGGCCGCTTGACTTCTGAAATGTACAAAAACCAAGGTGCAACTTCTGATTTTGTGCAGGCGCCCCAGAAACAATAGCCAACAGCTGAATCGGACGTTTGGCTTCCAAAAATTGTTTGAAAACTGGAACACTTACTTCCGGGATTTCAGAGTTTGAGAACCAAGGCATTTGAGAACCAAGGTACCACTGTACTTCCTTTTATCTGCTCTTGATCTTTCAACATTCAGCTCCAGGATTATAGGAAAGAGAGAAAAACTTGCCACAAAAGGTTATAGAGAGGGAAACAAAGGTCTTGCCCTTGTTTGTTCCTCTATAAATCCTTTGTGGCAAGTTGCCAAAGCCATTCTCATTCAAGAAATCAGTGTGCTCTTGTGCTTTACTTAGATGGCTTAATCATATTTCCATAACTATAGTTAAGTGACTTAAAATGGCATCACCAATGAAGGGAGCGGTGGAAGTTTTGAAAAGAGGATAGAGGTGAAATGTTCAAGATCTCAAGCCTTCCTGGAAGTCATGACCTCAGCCTTGGAAACCTGTGCTCTAACCTCAAATGCAAGAAATCTGACTGTTCTTTCTCAGAGACACTCCCAAACATCAAAAGGAGTCTCTACAGTTCAGCTCTGGTGAGCACCAGCACAGACTTAGTCCTGTAGAAAGGCTCCAATACAGCAAACCACAATTTTGCACCGAGTAATGCTTGCATCAACAAGTGAAACCTTGGTATCATTCTGCTCTGAAGTGTTTTTATTCCAGATAATGCAACTAAAAGTGAGCAACATTACTCGGAGCTATAAAAACGAAGGAATGAATAGAAAGTAACTTAGCTTTATGAATCCTTTTGTATTTTCGTTTTTTGAGTGGCATGACTTAAGAGATCATAAATCATAGCATGGGATCCGTGTTCCTAAGTTGTTTATAAAGGCAGCTGATTTTTCGTGGTACCAGATCACAGAAACACATGTTCTTCGGGGGGGGGGGAGGAATCTATTATTTAAATTGAAAAATACTGGGTGATTTTCCCATGAGGTAGTCCTTGCACAGGAAGGTCATTTATAAAGCCTTTCAACGTTTACATCATATGGTGCTGCATCAAAAATGCTTTTTGAGCTGCGCAAGGGGAATGTTTTATCATGCCGACAAGTCTGTCTTTGCAAATAATAAGTCATCGCAGTAAATCTGCACGCACGGCCTGTCATTTTGGGCTGCAATCCTGCAGATCATCGGAGATGTGCACAACACACTGCCAGTTTGAAAAAATCTCATAGCTCAGATATATCCCAGTAATGGGAAACACTGGATTTTATACTCGCCTGTGGAAATGCCCTGCTGTGGGAACGCATGTTGAATTCGTGTGTTTTATAATGCTATTGCAAGTAGTAGTAGTAGTAGTAATAATAATAATAATAATTTATTTGTACCCTGCCCATATGGCTGGGTTTCCCCAGCCACTCTGGGCGGCTTCCACAATCCCAAAAATACACTAAGATGTCACACATTAAAAACTTCCCTGAACAGGGCTGCCTTAAGATGTCTTCTGAATGTCAGGTAGTTGTTTATCTCTTTGACATCTGATGGGAGGGTGTTCCACAGGGCGGGTGCCACTACCGAGAAGGCCCTCTGTAGCTTTGCTTCTCGCAATGAAGGAACCGCCAGAAGGCCCTCGGCGCTGGACCTCAGTGTCTGAGCAGAACGATGGAGGTGGAGACGCTCCTTCAGGTATACTGGGCCAAGGCCGTTTAGGGCTTTAAAGGTCAACACCAGCACTTTGAATTGTGCTCGGAAACGTACTGGGAGCCAATGTAGGTCTTTCAAGACCGGTGTTATGTGGTCTCGGCAGCCGCCCCCAGTCACCAGTCTAGCTGCCGCATTCTGGATTAATTGCAGTTTCTGGGTCACCCTCAAAGGTAGCCCCACGTAGAGTGCATTGCAGTAGTCCAAGCGGGTGATAACTAGAGCATGCACCACTCTGGCAAGACAGTCCGCGGGCAGGTAGGGTCTCAGCCTGCGTACCAGATGGAGCTGGTAGACAGCTGCCCTGGACACAGAATTGACCTGTGCCTCCATGGACAGCTGTGAGTCTGCGACTGCAAGTGAGGAAAGCAGTTCTAGGGTTGGCACTTCAAAAAATAGCCTTTTATATGACAGCAGCCACCCTAGCAACCTCACAGCTGGGCACTGAGAACTAGATAGACAGTGCAAACTCACTTATCTGAATGAAGCAAAATCACATAGTTAATAGTACTTAGGGCTGAACAATATGTTGGTAACACATGCAATAAATATGTATCAGGAGCCACAATGGGGTGGGAAGCAACGCAGATGGAGATACAGGAGAAAACTAGGGACCCCATTTCTTAGTTTCAAATCTCCTCCTCCTGAAGAGGCCCATTTCCATCTTGCAAATTTGTGGCAATGTGGAGCTCTGCTCTGTGTTGCTCAGGCTGAAGTTCTCAGCATGTTGCCTGCAAAGATCAGACCCACAGCATGGACAGATCATTTAGACGTGCCATGATGACCGGGGCTGATGGAAGTCAGTGTTCAGGAACATCTGGAGGACCACAAGTTCCCCATCTCCATGCTAGATAAAAGCTATGCATATAGGCCTACAAAGATGCTAAGAATTGCTGGTCCTGAAAGTTGTGCTATACAGTGGTACCTCAGGTTAAGAACTTAATTCGTTCTGGAGGTCCGTTCTTAACCTGAAACTGTTCTTAACCTGAAGCACCACTTTAGCTAATGGGGTCTCCCGCTGCCGCCACGCCGCAGCTGCACAATTTCTGTTCTCATCCTGAAGCGAAGTTCTTAACCCAAGGTAATATTTCTGGGTTAGTGGAATCTGTAACCTGAAGCGTCTGTAACCTGAAGCATCTGTAACCTGAGGTACCACTGTATTGTGCATGGAACTTGCAGGGTAGGGCTGGGTGATATATCAATATATCATCCAAAACCAGTTTGAAGGTAAAGTGACCCCTAACCGTTAGGTCCAGTCGCGGACGACTCTGGGGTTGCGGAGCTCATCTTGTTTTATTGGCCGAGGGAACCGGTGTACAGCTTCTGGGTCATGTGGCTAGCATGACTAAGCCGCTTCTGGCGAACCAGAGCAGCGCACGGAAACGCCGTTTACCTTCCTGCTGGAGCGGTACCTATTTATCTACTTGCACTTTGACGTGCTTTCGAACTGCTAGGTTGGCAAGAACCAAGACTGAGCAATGGGAGCTCACCCCGTCGCGGGGATTTGAACCGCTGACCTTCTGACCGGCAAGCCCTAGGGCTCTGTGGTTTAGACCACAGCGCCACCTGTGTCCCTAGTTTCAAGTTTATATCATGATAAATTGACAAATTAAATAAATTAGGATGCTACTAGTCCAAAGATGAAAAAGGGAAGAAATACCAACTAAAGAAGAATGGCTACAAAAATTGATGGAATTCACCGAAATGGTGAAGCTAACAGAAAGACTCAGAGGCAAAGACAACAGAGAATTCAAAAAAGATTGGGAACCGTTTATGTTGTATATACAGAAACAATATAAGGAAATGGACTCACTAGCAGGGATTAAATGAGCATCTACAATTAACAAATTAGAATAAATATAAAATTTATAAAATCAATGTAAAAAATGATAAATGATAACAAATAATATAATAAATACGTATAATGGAATAGAAACTAAGCAAGGTAAAACAGTGTATAAACAAACCAGAAAAGGAAGTTGAAGGAAGTCGGGGGGGGGCAGGAATTGGTGGGAATTTTTTTACATGCTATTGAGGTGTGGATTTTATGTAAAAAACTGGAAAACTCAATAAAAAAATTACAAAAAACAAGATTATATCATGATATCGGTTTTACAGTTTTTGACCTGGAAATATATTGTGAATCGCGGTGTGTGTGGGCTATGTAAAAATCACAATGTGGGAAAAACCGTGAAGCCAGTCAACATAGCTCCATCCTTATTTCAGACATTGTGATATATCAGTATATTGCGATGTTTAGCTGGTGATATATCACGAAGCTGAAAGCCAGTTATCACCCAGCCCTATAGCAGGGCATTCTTTACATAACCAAATTCCTTTCCAAGAGAGCACAATGGGAGCCTGTAGTATTGCTTGTCAAGGCATACGATCATTTTCTTTACAGTCAAAAGAGTTAAGCATGTATTATTATGGGAGTTCGGCCACAAGTGCTGGTCTCAAAGCAGCATCAGTCCTGTCCTCCCAAATTCAGATCATCACTTTGCTAAACTATGGCTGTCATATGCATATAGTTTTTATCAGGCAAAACTGGCTTCAACTGTTACCCTATGAGATGGACGTAATTCACATCCTAGAGATACCTGCCATAGCAATCTCTTCAGTCATACCCATTGCTCCTTATGAACAACCAGGTAATATATAAAAAGTCTGAAAGGAAAGCCACTTTGTCCTTCTGTGCTTTACGGGGAATATCTGTGGTTCTAGAACCAGAGAGACCGTTCTCAGGCTATCAGCCATGGTGCTTGCTTTTAGGTTAGCTATGTGTGGTCCCTGCGCCCAGCTTCCATTCATGTGAAATCCAATTTTATACTGAGAAACTAATGGCTGGTAAACCTTAGCACATGTGTTATTGGTTCCCTTGTTATGTACATCCTTTGCATGCAGAAAGGTAAAATTTGCTCTCTCTTTTTTTGCATTTCCAGCCTCTGTCCTCACATTACACAAACCAGCATTACTAAAAGAAGTACTTCGAACAGCCAAGGCACTAGGAAAAGAACACTGGTGGACGTTGTTGTGGAGAAACTAATTATGATAAGTTATAATTAACATTGTTGTGGTGTTTTTTAAAAAACAAAAAATGTGTCTTGCCTCTACAAAGCTTAAGGTGGCTTAAACAAAACAAAACAAAAATAAAATAATTAATAAGATAATAAACTATAAAAACAAACCAATCAAAGGTAAAGCTCAACAACAGTCAACAGGAGCAGCAACACAGGGTGAGATTGCCTACTCTCCAGGCATAAGCCTTCCAAACAATCACAAACTCAAATATGTGTGCTACAGAACTGAAATGACAATGTCCATTTCCCACATTCTGCCTTGCGTTAGCCAAGTTAACTCACACATAAAAGTAAAGGTACCCGTGACCATTAGGTCCAGTCGTGGACGACTCTGGGGTTGTGCGCTCATCTCGCTCTATAGCCCGAGGGAGCTGGCGTTTGTCTGCTGACAGCTTCCGAGTCATGTGGCCAGCATGACTAAGCCGCTTCTGGCGAACCAGAGCAGCACACGGAAACACTGTTAGCTTCCCACCGGAGTGGTACCTATTTATCTACTTGTACTTTGACATGGGACGCAGGTGGCGCTGTGGGTAAAAGCCTCAGTGCCTAGGGCTTGCCGATCGAAAGGTCGGCGGTTCGAATCCCCGTGGCGGGGTGCGCTCCCGCTGCTCGGTCCCAGCGCCTGCCAACCTAGCAGTTCGAAAGCACCCCCGGGTGCAAGTAGATAAATAGGGACCGCTTACCAGCGGGAAGGTAAACGGCGTTTCCGTGTGCAGCTCTGGCTCGCCAGAGCAGCGATGTCACGCTGGCCACGTGACCCGGAAGTGTCTCCGGACAGCGCTGGCCCCTGGCCTCTTAAGTGAGATGGGCGCACAACCCCAGAGTCTGTCAAGACTGGCCCGTACGGGCAGGGGTACCTTTACCTTTACCTTACTTTGACATGCTTTCAAACTGCTAGGTGGACAGGAGCTGGAACCGCACAACGGGAGCTTACCCCGTCATGGGGATTCAAACCGCCAACCTTCTGATCGGCAAGCCCAAGTGGCTCAGTGGTTTAGACCACAGCGCCACCCGTGCACACATACCTACAGACGAAAAAAACATTGTTGGCATCATCCATGAAAGCATCCATATTTGCTATTGCTTGCATCTGTGACAATGAGCCACAGCCTGGACATCTGGTGCATGTATCTATGCAAGCAACACACATTCAAACATTTGCACAAATCCTATATTTTCAAACATCTATCCGGCACATTTGTGCATGAAACTATTTTGGGGATACACCAAAAAAACAACCACCCCATAATGGCAAAAGGCTCTTTGATATAAAATTAGTAAGTTAGAGTAGCTTGGGGACTGCATCCAGTGTCCATAAATTTCCAGGAGGTGCCCAGCATAACCGCCTAATCCATCCACGTCTCCTAATGTGGCACATTACTAATTTAGTCAACCTATAGACTTCTTACTATACGTAGAAGCCATCGATGGCTACAAGACATGATATCTATGGTCCACCTCCACTATTGGAGGCAATATGTCTCTAAATATGAGTTGCTATTGCAGGTCCTGCTTGTAGACACCCCCTTTGGTCAGTCTGTTGGCCATTGTGACAACAGGATGCTGGACTAAATGGGCCACTGAACTGATCCAGCTGGACTTTTCTTAGGAAGGAATAAAAGGCTGTGATACAACCAAGAGGGAAAGACTCCAACATACAGAGAGAGAGAGAGAGAGAGAGAGAGAGAGAGAGAGAGAGAGAGAGAGAAAGCGCGAGCGCCAGTCAATCAAATACAAAATATATTAAAAATAAGAAGCAGTATGACCAAGTGGTCAAAAGTCAGGAAATGCCCAGGTGGGTGGGGAATCTATTTCTAGCGAGCAACCGAAACATGCTATAGATGGGGAGTCCAGAGAACAGCTACCACCTGGGAAACTGTATTGCTGTGTTGTGTTTCTGCTCAGTGGAGGTGTGAGGATCGCGGCACGGCCGGCATGTGATCTCAGGTGATCATATGGGTCTATGCACTTGCAGCTGAATTCTTTCACGCATGGCAAGACAAAGGAAAGAAGAAGAAGAGTTTGGATTTGATATCCCGCTTTATCACTACCCAAAGGAGTCTCAAAGTGGCTCACAATCTCCTTTCCCGTCCTCCCCCACAACAAACACTCTGTGAGGTGAGTGGAGCTGAGAGACTTCAGAGAAGTGTGACTGGCCCAAGGTCACCCAGCAGCTGCATGTGGAGGAGCGGGGAAGTGAACCCGGTTCACCAGATTACGAGTCCACCGCTCTTAACCACTACACCACACTGGCTCTCCATGGAATGCTTTACTGTATTCCATCCACTGCGGCAGAGGTTTGGTCTGGATTCTCTGCTTCATCAACTTGCTTCTTTTTGCACACATGTCAGGAGGGGAGAATTCTGACATTTCCTCTGCTGCTTTTCACACTGGTGGGAGGAGATGGGGGGGGAGTGCCCTTGCCCTCGTGTCTTGGGAGTGACCTGCTGATGTATGTAATGATGGGCTCTGCCAAAACCTTTGCTGCTGCTCGCTAGGGTAGCCGCCTAAATTTCACCTAAGGCAAAATCTGCCAATACAGCTTGAGGAATTTCAAGGGAAGCCAAGAAAGCTCCCATAAAAGAGTAGCAAAACTCTCTTGGAGGGGTTCCACATTGAGCGGCAAAGTTTATTTAAAACCCCCTCCCCGCTTGGTTGCTATGAAAACAGCCCCAAGTAAAGAACTCCAGGTACAGAGTTGCTTCAGGTGAGAAGAAAAAAATCCACGCTGGCTGATCCTTTTGTTTTTAAAAAAGAAAACACTCAGAAAAAGACCTGTTAAAAATCATTTGAAGTACACTCTGGTGGTTAACAAAGGATGAGCACTGCTGGTTTATTTGTTTGGTTTCCAAAGAAACCACGTATCACATCGCTCAAAGCAGATTATTGATATATCTAGGGCACAGAATATGGTTTTGATCTCTGGTTAGGCAGAAATCATTTCTTTTTATATATCCGAGGCCCCAGTAACACAACGAGGGGAAAGGTAGGTTTTTCGTATATATTGGATCGCATCATTCCAATAAGCCATGATTGGAATTCTATGCACCCGTAAGCATGAGTGAATGCCCCACTGGATGTTGTTGTTGTTTAGTCGTGTCCAACTCTTTGTGACCCCATGGACCAGAGCACGCCAGGCACTCCTGTCTTCCACTGCCTCCTGCAGTTTGGTCAAACTTATGCTGGTAGCTTCGAGAACACTGTCCAACCATCTCGTCCTCTGTCGTCCCCTTCTCCTTGTGCCCTCCATCTTTCCCAACATCAGGGTCTTTTCCAGGGAGTCTTCTCTTCTCATGAGGTGGCCAAAGTATTGGAGCCTCAGCTTCAGGATCTGTCCTTCCAGTGAGCACTCAGGGCTGATTTCCTTTCCCCACTGGATACTTCTGAGCAAATATGCATACACATGTGAATCTGTTGTAGCAAAATAACACAGACATCTCCACCATCTGGAGGTGCATGCCTGGAGATCCTTGACCTTGCCTGTTTTCATACACTAGCCCACTAGCAGATAGTGACAGCAGTCACGAAATTAAAAGACGCCTGCTCATTGGGAGAAAGGCGATGGCAAACCTAGACAGCATCTTAAAAAGCAGAGACATCACCCTGCCAACAAAGGTCCGTATAGTTAAAGCAATGGTTTTCCCAGTAGTGATGTATGGAAGTGAGAGCTGGACCATAAAGAAGGCTGATCGCTGAAGAATTGATGCTTTTGAATTATGGTGCTGGAGGAGACTCTTGAGAGTCCCATGGACTGAAAGAAGATCAAACGCATCCATTCTTAAGGAAATTAGCCCTGAGTGCTCACTGGAAGGACAGATCCTGAAGCTGAGGCTCCAAGACTTTGGCCACCTCATGAGAAGAGAAGACTCCCTGGAAAAGACCCTGATGTTGGGAAAGATGGAGGGCACAAGGAGAAGGGGACGACAGAGGACGAGATGGTTGGACAGTGTTTTCGAAGCTACAAACATGAGTCTGACCAAAATGCGGGAGGCAGTGGAAGACAGGAGTGCCTGGCGTGCCCTGGTCCATGGGGTCACGAAGAGTCGGACATGACTAAACAACAACAACAGCACACTAGCAACACATCCTGTAGAATGCTGTCTGTTATATTTTCTCAGAACGAACTTCAGGAACCAAAAAGTCATATTGAAAAATACGACTTTCGAGCCATCTGGTCCCCAAATGGAAACTAGGCGTTCCATTTTGGCAACTGTAACCCTGGTTTAAGGAACAATTTGGCACCTAGCTTATATATCTGAGTTGCTAATACTGATGAAGTAAGGTTCATGTCATAACCAACCCTGATTTAAGTATATTTAAGTCCTTTAACCTTTTTGGGCTTCACCTCATTTAAGTAGATGCGATATTGTGGCATTCCTTAAAATGCGGCTACAATCCCTGCAAATAACTTTTCGTGCATTTCTTTCAAAGTTTTCAAACTCAGATCCCCCTGTATAAACTTACTCTGTTCCACAGGTGAACATGCAGAGACTGTTGCACTTGGCTGCATTCATACAACCTGTGGGTAGAAACCGGAGTGGTAATCTCACAATTGCATTAGAAAATGTGGATAAATACCAGAACAATGCTTGCCTGCTGTATTCCTCTTTTCAAATCCTATTGGGGTGATGCAGGGGAAATAAGGGTGCACGGCAACTCAACTAATCCACTCTGGATCAGTGAGGTCCTCTGCCAGGGGGTAATCGGGTCTTGGTGGGAAAGAGAGCTAGGACCCTCACCATTGCACAGGGTTTGTCTAGTAACTATACAGTGGTACCTCTCATTGCAAACGGGATCCGTTCCGGAGCCCCGTTCACAACCTGAAGAGAACACAACCCACATCTGCACACGTACGGGTTGCAACTCGCCGCTTCTGCACATGACGCCCTTTTGCACGTCTGTGCATGCACGAGTGGCGAAACCCAGAAGTAACCCTTTCCGGTACTTCCGGGTCGTCGCCGGACGCAACCTGAAAAGACGTAACCTGAAGCTAACATAACAAGAGGTATAACTGTAATGGCATATCTCATCCACAACACTGACTTTGACTAGTTTTAACCCAAGTGGTTCATGTGGCCAAGGGTGAATTATTCTGATGAATGGGCATTTCTCTCCATCATAGAATCCTGGGCTGAACATTATTTTAATCTCAGCTCAAGATGCCATTTCACTAGTTGCTAACACTGCAATGGTTCAACAAGATCAATAATAATAATAATAATAATAATAATAATAATAATAATAATAATAATATTTATACCCCGCCATTCCTGGTTTAAAAACCAGGCTCAGGGCGGCTAACAGCAAATATAAAACATTGATTAAAATGTGACTTAAAAACAGCATAAAATACAACATAAAATGCAGCATCAATAAAATTCTAAAATTCAGGGGTCATTTGGTGGGTGGGGACCCAGTCAGTAGACATCAAATGATCACCAGGGCTAACTGGCTAAGTTAGTCCTACTAGGGCCAGCAAGGAGACCAGGGAAGAATTTAAATGTGGGGTCCCAGAAAGGGTTTCTTCATAACGTATAAATGGTGTTTTTTGGACTATAGTTCTTATCAGTCTCAGCTAGCATGGCTGTGTTGCCCAGCGCTGATGGGGGCTAAACGTGGTTCAAATAATCTGGAAGGGTTAGGGTTGGCAAGGGCTAATCTAGACTATGTCTTAGATATGAAGTGTGGGAGAGGGGTGTTTTCCTGTCAAAAGTGCTGGGATTCATTTACTTCTACCAAGTAACTGGGTATAACATTAAAAAGAACGCCATGGCTGTACTGAGCGGAGTGCTGAATAAGCAGCTTAATCGTCAGAATGGGAATTTCAACATTATGGCGACATTTCACCTACTTCCTTGGGAATGGTTGGAAAAAGTTTGTCACCTTGCCAGAATGGAAAAATTTACAGCTTTAATTCATATTTAAAACACGATGTGAGGCACTGGAACATGCCATGACTCGAGACTGGAGACAAAATGGTTGAAATGTGCAACTGAAAACTGCGAGGGAAATCACAAATGGCAGCCACACTGCAGAAAACATCTCTTTCCTTTCCCCTAATAGAAAAGACAGCAAAACTACAGCTGAGCACTTTTGCTCGCTTCTTTCTTCCAAAACAATTTTGGATGCAACCTTTCTGGCAGCTGCAGGGATCGATGGGTAAACATCCTCGAAATGGTTTTCGAACACCTGCACCTCTGGAGTAGTAGTTAAGCTGGTTTGGAGAATTGTTCGTACCCTTCCAATCTATTTCCCCTAAGGAGGAGATTAAATTTATAACTGTGTCAATGCTGTGTGGGCTGTTTTCTTGCGCTTCCCCTCCTCTGGCATACGCTCTACCTTTGGAATCTTTTTTTGGGGAGGGCAGGTGTATAAATAGAATTGCTTTCAATTAATAGCAATCTTGCCCACAGCATGCCTCTGATTGGGAGCTGCCGTGCACCTGCGGTAATAATACAGAGAGACAGAGAGAGAGGACTGAATTTTCAATGATGGGTTGCTCTATTGAACATTGTTGTTGTTGTTTAGTCGTTTAGTCATGTCCGACTCTTCTATTTATCTACTTTGCACTTTTCAGCATGCTTTCAAACTGCTAGGTTGGCAGGAGCTGGGACAGAGCAACAGGAGCTCACCCCATCACGGGGATTCGAACCGCCAACCTTCTGATCGGCAAGCCCTAGGCTCAGTGGTTTAGACCACAGCGCCACCCACATACTGACTTGGTATACTTTGTTGTTGTTTAGTCGTTTAGTCGTGTCCGACTCTTCGTGAACCCCTGGACCAGAGCACGCCAGGCACTCCTGTCTTCCACTGCCTCCCACAGTTTGGTCAAACTCATGCTGGTAGCTTCGAGAACACTGTCCAACCATCTCGTCCTCTGTCGTCCCCTTCTCCTTTTGCCCTCCATCTTTCCCAACATCAGGGTCTTTTCCAGGGAATCTTCTCTTCTCATGAGGTGGCCAAAGTATTGGAGCCTCAGCTTCAGGATCTGTCCTTCCAGTGAGCACTCAGGGCTGATTTCCTTAAGAATGGATAGGTTTGGTCTTCTTGCAGTCCATGGGACTCTCCAGAGTCTTACACTACTTAAAATAATTAGTTTTTTTCACTCCCAAGCCATTTGTAAGTGGGTGCGACCAAGCCACTCACAGCACGATCCTATGTATGCCTCCTCAGGAGTAGATTCTACCAGGGAATCTGTATGCACAGAAGTGGAAGGAGGACAGAATACTGTCAAAGGAAGAATGGCTGATGAAAATCATGGAATATGTTGAGATGGCAAAACTGATAGCAACAAGAAGAGAAGCAGATTTAGAATCTTTCAAGGAGGACTGGAAACCTTTTCTAGTCTACGTAAAAAGCCCAGATCCAGATGTGACACAGACAGTGCTATTTTTCTAGAAAAGAGGTGCCAGAATTCACCAAGGGCACCTCCTCTGTTCTCTTATAATGTCAATGGCACCCACCTCAGAGGTGCTGGAACTGAGTTCCAGTAAGTTCCAGCTGGAAAAAAAGCCCTGGACACACATAAACCCCTAAAATGGGGACAGCAGTGGTCTACATCACAGGGTTTGTTCAGAGGGTCAATATAATACAAATCAGTGAACTCCAGAATCACATGGGAATGGATAATAGGTAGGCGAGAGAGCAATAGGACAGGTGGCAGGCAGCCTAGGAAAGCTGTTGAATGGAGAAGAAGAAGAAGAGGAGTTTGGATTTGATATCCCGCCTTTCACTCCCTTTAAGGAGTCTCAAAGCAGCTAACATTCTCCTTTCCCTTCCTCCCCCACAACAAACACTCTGTGAGGTGAGTGGGGCTGAGAGACTTCAAAGAAGTGTGACTGGCCCAAGGTCACCCAGCAGCTGCATGTGGAGGAGCGGAGACGCGAACCCGGTTCCCCAGATTACGTGACTACCGCTCTTAACAACTACATCACACTGGAGGAGGCGAAAAGCTTTAGAAAGCAGTTTGCCCAACTGTTATCTGAAGCACCTTCACCATCCTTTGAAAGAAGGCTTCCTCAAACTCGGCCCTCCAGATGTTTGGGGACTACAATTCCCATCATCCCTGACCACTGGTCCTGCTAGCTAGGGATCATGGGAGCTGTAGGCCAAAAACATCTGGAGGGCCGAGTTTGAGGAAGCCTGTTTAAAAGGGTTTGGGGTGAGCTGTGAGAGGAGTGAGAAGGGACGTTTGGGGTAGGCAAGGTGATGGGTGAGGTGCAAAGGGAGTGGGGTTTGGTCAGGTGTAAAGGGAGGAGGGGTTGTCCAGGTATGGGGGAAGTGAGTTGGAGAGCGGCCTGAGCAGGGGAAGCAGTCCCTAGCATTACATAAATACAAAGTGAAAGGCAGCCACAACAAGAATCACAAACAACACAACTCTAGCCAAAAGAAGATCAGCAAAATATCTTGCTTGCAGTTGCTAAAAATGGAAAGAGGCAAGACAAATTGAGTTGGCGGTTGTTCCTCACCTGGTGCTTTGAAATACAAATGTCTGTTTTTGTTTGGTTCTTTTTTTCTGCATTTCTGCATTTTAACTTAGGATCAGCAGCTTCTCTCAAATATGCAACAGCTATCTTTAGCAAAACGTCTGGTGGCAAAGAATAAGCAGCCTTTGCTCCAAAACCAATGACCAAAACAAGGAAATAGTTAGCTCCATCATGAGAGAGAGAGAGAGAAAGAGAGAGAGAGAAATTTAGCTCCATGCCCAGAAGAAGAGGAACATATTTTAGTGCCACTAGATACAATTTCTTCCCCTTCCAGGAGGTTTAATGCAATGACACCTAAAGGTATATACAACAAGAGGTTGTCTTTAGCATTGTAGCTTAAAAAATTGTAGGAATTATGCATATATACATACACAAGCACAATGGCATGAACCAGCCAACATTTAAAAAAAGTTGGCTGTAGAATCAGCAGGAAGAAACAAACAACAACAGAAAAAACAGGCTTTAAATAATGTGACAGCTTCACTTCAGATCTGTCTAAGTGATTTACTACTAGTAGCTCTTGAGAAAAGAGTTCACATAGGAATGAGAAAAGCCAAAGGAGAAAAAAGACACTCCAGCACTGTAGACTAGTTACCAATCCATCAGAGCCATGTCTGGGGCCACCAGTATCGCGACAGCAGAGGGGCAGGTAACACATATGAACTCCTCTCAGTCTCCTCCTATCCAGGCTAAATATACCCAGTTCCTTCAACCATTCCTCATAAATCTTGGTTTCCAGACCCTTGATCATTTTGGTTGCCATCCTCTGCACACATTCCAGCTTGTCAACATCCTTCTTAAACAATATTCCAGGTGCGGCCTGACCACAGCAACACAGAGTAGTATTATTACTTCCCTTGCTCTGGACATTATACTTTGGTTGATGGAGCCTAGAATAGCTTTCACTTTTTTGGCTGCTGCATCACGCTGTTAGCTCATGTTAAGTTTGTGGTCTTTTCACATCTGCTACTGGCAAGCTAGGGCCCCCGTCCTACATTTGTGCAGCTGCTTCTTTCTGCCTACGTGGGGAACTTTACATTTGTACCTCTTGGAACAACAATGGGCCCAGGACAGATCCACTTCTTGCCAGGGTGACCAGGAACCATGGGTGAGCACTCTTTGAGTTTGGTCAATCAACAGCTACAAACCCCTCACAGCATTTCCCTGATCCATCATGCTTGTAACTCTATCAAAAAAAGGAATGCAGGGCTACATGTTACACTGAGTTTTCCTACTCCCATTTTGGTGAAGTTCATACTTCAATGTCACTGATCAAATTCAAGTATTATTTAGATTTTGATCCTTGTTGTTGTTGTTTAGTCGTTTAGTCGTCTCCGACTCTTCGTGACCCCATGGACCAGGGCACGCCAGGCACTCCTGTCTTCCACTGCCTCCCGCAGTTTGGTCAAACTCATGCTGGTAGCTTCGAGAACACTGTCCAACCATCTCATCCTCCTTTGTCGTCCCCTTCTCCTTGTGCCCTCCATCTTTCCTAACATCAGGGTCTTTTCCAGGGAGTCTTCTCTTCTCCTGAGGTGGCCAAAATATTGGAGCCTCAGCTTCAGGATCTGTCCTTCCAGTGAGCACTCAGGGCTGATTTCCTTAAGAATGGATAGGTTTGATCTTCTTGCAGTCCATGGGACTCTCAAGAGTCTCCCTCTAGCACCATAATTCGAAAGCATCAATTCTTCGGCGATCAGCCTTCTTTATGGTCCAGCTCTCACTTCCATGCATCACTACTGGGAAAACCATGGCTTTAACTATACGGACCTTTGTTGGAAAGGTGATGTCTCTGCTTTTTTTTATCCTACCTTACCCCAAAAGGTTCAGAACAGGTCACAAGAATTCCAATCTTTTACAAACATCCTATTTGAACTCTGGCTTAACTCACTTGAAAACTGTTACCAAAAGCACAGACAAAAGAGCCCAACCCCACAAATGGTTCTTTACAAAACAGACATATTTTGCAATACCTATCTAAACAGATTTCCTTTCTTCCCGGGGCATTTCCACCAAACCATTCAGAATATTAAAAGCAGAAGGGGGTCAAGGAAGAACAGGAGCAATTTATTCTTAAGGTTGAGCATGTTGATTATCACTGCCTATTTCCAGGTGCAAAAACATTTCTGTTAATGTAACAAATTCACTTGCACAGAGTGGAAAGCTACCCAAACACACCTGCAGCTTTTCAAAAAAAACCTTGCTTAATATTGTATTAAAGTAAACATGTTAAGGACAAGAACGTTTGGAGTCATCGAAAAAAATTTCCTGGCCCCCACATGCTATTTAAAAGGAAGGGCTTTCTTGTCTTCTGTGTGCTACAAGCCGAAAAGCATCCTGAGCTACTCAAGGTAAACAGCAAACCATTTAAGATTTCAACATTTGCTTCCCCCTCCCTGACAGAGGGCCAAAAGCAGTAATACATGGAAGACTTTGATAACCCTTCTGCGAACGTCGCAAGCAGAAAATATCTCCGAAATAGTTATACCCAATGTCTCTGTGTAAACACTCGCCCACATGTCCCCGAGGAAAAAGGAAAATCCCACGGACTGTCACTCCCTCCAACAGCAAACAAAAGTGACAGCACATAGAAGCCAAACAGAGGCAACGGAAGAGGGAGCTGTCAGCAGGATCAAGGGAGCACCAGGGTTTACTGAAATACCTCCCTCCCCCAAAAAAACCCCTAAAAGGAGCATAAACAGTCTAATGCAGCGGTTCTCTACCTATGGGTCCCCAGATGTTGTTGGACTACAACTCCCATCATCCCTGAGCTCTGGTCTTGCTAGCTAGGGGTGATGGGAGTTGCAGTTCAACAACATCTGGGGACCCACAGATTGAGAAAGGCTGGTCTAATGCATGGGTTGACAAACTAAGGCCTGTGGGCCAGATCAGGCCCAACTGCCTTCTGGATCTGGCCTGTGGACGGTCCAGGAATCGCCGCGTGGATCGCCAGCTCACATGCATTCTTTCCCTCTCCCTCCCCTTCCATCTCCCTCACATGGAGGTGGCGCCTCCTCCCTCCCTCCTCCTGGCTTCTCCCTGCCCTGCCTAGAGGAGGAAGGGGTGGGCTTTGTTGGTGCCAGCAGCAGCAGTGCTTGAGGGGCCGCTATTTTAAGCAGCCAGCCCCTCTCCGGAGCCCTGTCGCGCGCCGCTCATCATCCCACCTCTGCCGCACGCAAGACACAGGTAAGCAGCCACCAGGGCTCATGGTGCTCTTGCATCCTTTTTCCCCCCTTCAAAATATAGTCAGGTCCCGACTTCCGGAGGCGGCGCAAAACGGCAATGGCGGTCCTCTTTACCGTGTGAAGAGGGGCTCCGCGAAAAAGGGTCGTCCGCTGCGGCAAAGCGGAGACCCATTAAGACAAACCGTAGGCAGAGCGAGCCTGCGGCCGTGGGACTCGGCGGGTGCCAGAAGCCCCCCCAGAAACGAGGAAGGGACCTTGTAAGAGGCTCCGGAACGTGAAAGGGGGAGCGGCGCTGTGAGTTCATCGCTCTTTTCGCGGAAGTGAAGCCGCGCTGCTGTTGCTGATGAGCGTCGACCTTTCTTCTTGAAAATCATCGGAATTGGCTGCAATTTACCCGTGAGTAAGGGGTACTAAAGATTGACTAAAGATTGACTCAAATTCATTTAATTCGGCTGAAAACGGGAGGCGAGTAACAGGAAGTCCGTCTCCCGGTCCTGCTAATCAGAGCAAAGCAAAGAACCCGATGTGGGCTGAAGCGCTCAAAAGAGACTTTGAAATTAGTATGAAGGGGCATTAACAGACTGTGTTCTTCTAGAAATTAAAAAGATTGAAGGATTAAATTTTTTTTTTGGTTTATTGCGCTAAGGAATCTTCCCCCTATTGTGAAGTGACGTGGAATTGAAGGGGATAACCGAGCTATCGGACTGCCAGTGTTGCAAAGGAGTACTGTCAGGCTGCTGAAACTTTTTCTTAAGTACAAATTGTTGCATTGATGGATACACTATCGCTTTAATACTGATATTGGAACCTTTCTGCTACCTTGTGGCACTATTTTGAAACAGAACTATCTGAAAGCCTCCTTTTCGAACTTGGGGACTATAAAAGTTGAAATAGGAACTTTGATGGTGGAAAAGAAACTTTCTTTCTTATGAAAACCCCCCCTAGTGGATTTGCGGAGGCATAGAGGTCTGGGAACTGTACCTTATTGGGATTTTTTGTGGTTTAATTGTTTACATTCTGGACTTGCCTTTCTCATGGATTGAAAGACTATTTGACCTTGAACAGAGGCAGCTGGGGAATGAGTGGCCCAGGGAAAACAAGAGCATCTAAAGCTAAGGAAGCTTTAGCTGAGGAAGCTAAAGAAAAGAAAAAAGATAAGAGAGCTGGGCAGCTTGTTCAAACAACGTTGACTCATCAACGCAGATCCTCGGTACCAACTGTGCTGACGGCGCAGGAGGAAGAAGTTGAAACGCTTGCAACAGAAGATATGGCAACTGGAGGAAATGATCCAGTCTTGAAACAAATTTTGGAACAACTGGGACTTTTGAATAAGAAGGTGGACGATCAGTCATCTAAAATTGACAGAGCTACATCTACTATCAGTAAGTTAACAGATCAGGTTTCCCAGCATACTCAGGCTATTGAGAAATTGCAAGGAGCTACGGCGGAGAACTACAAATTAGCTGCGGAAGCCAATCAAAAAGCTGAGCAAGCGTGCAAAAAGGTGGAGGAGATCAAAGGGGAAGTAAGACCTCTGAAAAGACAGGTAGGAGAACAGCAAGCCTACCTGTCAATGGTGGAACTGAAAAGTAAGGAATGTAATCTTAGGCTGAGGGCTGTCCCAGAGCTGGAGCAGGGCAACCTAGAGGAATTTTTGACGCAGTTGTTTTCTAAATTTTGGGGGGTTGAGGAAGATAAAGACTTCAAAATTGTGACGGCCTTCAGATTGGGAAGATCGGTTAAGAAAGACAAGTCCAGAGACTGTTTGGTTTGTTTGAGAACAAGAGAGGAAAGAGACAAGATACTAGGCCAACATTTTAAAAAATCTCTGGAAGTTGAAGGCAAAAGGGCAGAAATTTATAGAGACATTCCTAAATATCTGTTGGACCTTAGAGCCTCATATACAGACTTGGCTAAATTGTTAAGGTACAACACAATCCCTTACAGGTGGGAATTTCCTCAAGGTCTATCATTCACCTATAAAGGAAAGAAGGTAAGAATTAAAACACCAGAGGACCACCAGAAGTTCCTACACGACAACGAGGAGGACCTCCAAAAGAGAGCTGTAGATTCTTGGCCTCCACCACCGGGATCACCACCAAGACCCGTACCATCTGGAGGCGGACCGGCACCACAGCCTCCGGGAACGGAGGACAAATTAGATACCCAACTGTGATATTTAAGAAGTAGACCAGGATGTCTCTACAGCTTCTTAGTTGGAACATAAATGGCGGGAATTCTCCAGAAAAACGGAGAAAAGTATTTCATATTTTGAAAAAAGAACAATTGGACATTATTTGCCTGCAAGAAACACATGTGACAAGACTCCATAGAAAAGTGTTAATTAACAAAAGGCTAGGCCAAGAATTTATCTCATCGGACAAAGTTAAGAAAAGAGGAGTGGTGATATATGCAAAGGAGAACTTGTCACCAAAATTCGTATTTAAAGATGAACAGGGTAGAATTTTGGCAATTGAAATTCAGACACAAGGAGAAAAGTTCTTAATTCTAGGAATATACGCCCCAAATGATGGAAAATCGGAATTTTTCAAGAAGCTGCATGAGACTATGCTGGACTATTTGGATTACAACAACATTATCATGTTGGGAGATATGAACGGAGTCGCCTCAGTGAATATGGATAAGTCGCAAAGTGCTAATATAACGAAAGACGGCAGACTACCAAAAACCTTTTTCGAAATGACTGACAATTTGGATTTGAGTGACATATGGAGGATCAAGAACCCTCTAGGGAAGGAAGGAACTTTCTTTTCTGAGGCCCACATGACATGGACGCGAATCGACCAAATATGGATAACTAGAGGGCTGGCACCTAAGACCAGAAAAGTGGAAATCTGCCCAAAAACCTGCTCCGACCACAACGCTTTGAGAATGGAATTGAGATTAAATACAACCGGATCTTTCAGATGGAGAATGAATGACGCTTTGTTAAGAGATCAGGAGATTGTTAAGAAGGCCCAAAAAGTTTTAAAGGATTATTTTGAAATAAACTTAAAGACAAATGTGGAAAAAAGAACAATCTGGGACGCAAGTAAAGCAGTTATGAGAGGGTTTCTAATACAGCAGAACACGATTAAAAAAAGGCTCTGGAATGAAAAGAAGGAGAAGATTTTGGAGAAAATAAGAGAAGGAGAGAAAAAACTGAGATCCAGGCCTAAATCAAAGGAAGTATTGAGAGAAGTGAAGTTTTTCCAGGCACAATATTCGAAACTGATAAATCAAGAGGTGGAATGGAAAATTAAACAAATGAAACAAAGATCCTTTGAATCTGCTAATAAGTGCGGGAAGTTGTTGGCTTGGCAGTTGAAAAAGAGACAAAAGCTTAACACAGTTACAAATCTAGAGATTGAAGGGAGAATGGTTCAGAAACCCGAGGAAATTAGAAAGTGTTTCCAGAGATATTTCAAAGAACTTTATTCACAAAGGCCACAAAAAGGCTCGGAGGTGGACCAATTTGTCACAACTAATGGATTACAAAAAATACCCCAGGAAATGAGAGCAACCCTGAACTGTAATATTACAATCCAAGAAATTGAATGCGCCATTCAGAACCTCCAACTGGGCAAGTCTCCGGGACCTGATGGACTTACTTCCAAATATTACAAGGCATTGAAGGATTCATTGATACAACCATTGTTGGAAGTTTGTAACCAGATTATGGAGGGGAGGAAGGCACCGGAAACGTGGAAAGAAGCTTTCATCACGTTGATACCAAAATCAGAAACTGAAAAAACTCAACTTAAAAACTACCGTCCTATCTCACTCCTAAATGTGGATTACAAAATCTTTGCAGACATTTTGGCAAGCAGGTTTAAGAAAGTATTAAATGAAGTGATTCATAAGGACCAAGCAGGCTTTCTCCCTGGCAGACATTTATTTGACAACACAAGAAACATCATTGACATTTTGGAATTTTTACAGATTAACTCAAATACAAGAGCGGTGTTGATCTTTATTGATGCGGAGAAAGCCTTTGACAACATTTCTTGGATGTTTATGAAGAAAAATTTGGAAAGGATGGGAGTAGGGCGGGGGTTTGAAAATGGAATAGAAGCAATTTATTCAGAACAAAAAGCTAAATTGATAGTAAACAACGTGGTGACAGAGGAGTTCAAAATTGAAAAAGGGACACGACAGGGGTGCCCTCTATCTCCTCTGTTGTTTATTTCAGTCCTGGAGGTGCTATTGAACATGATTAGAAATGACCGGTTGGCACAGGGAATTGTGATCGGAGAGAAACAATATAAACTGAAAGCATTTGCAGATGACTTGGTATTAACATTACAGGAGCCAGCCTCTAGTACTAAAAGAGCGTTAGAATTAATTTCTGACTTTGGTCGGGTGGCGGGATTCAAGCTGAATAAACAAAAAACTAAAGTTTTAGTAAAAAACTTGACAACTACTGAAATAGAGGAGTTCAGAAAAGAAACAGAACTAAATGTGGTTAAAAAAGTAAAGTACTTAGGGGTGCACCTGACCTCCAAAAATTTGAATTTGTTTAAGGACAATTATGAGAAATGTTGGTCAGAGATCAAAAGAGACTTGGAAACATGGTCAAGACTGAAACTTTCCTTGTTGGGCAGAATAGCTGCTATAAAGATGAATGTATTGCCGAAAATGCTATTTTTGTTTCAGGCCCTCCAGATCGTGGATAAGGTGGAATGTTTTGGAAAATGGCAGAGGGATATATCTAAATTTGTCTGGCAGGGCAAAAAGCCCCGAATAAAGTTTAAAATACTAACAGATGCGAAAGAAAGAGGGGGGTTTGCCCTGCCGGACTTGAAGTTATATTATGAAGCTGCAGCCCTCTGCTGGTTGAAGGATTGGATTTTGTTGGAGAACACCGATGTCCTCGACCTGGAGGGATTTGATAATGCTTTTGGGTGGCATGCATATTTGTGGTACGACAAGGTTAAAGTTCATAAATCGTTCAAAAACCATATTGTCAGAAGGGCAATTTTTATGGTCTGGTCAAAATATAAAGACTTATTGGAGAGTAAAACTCCGAGGTGGCTCTCACCGATGGAGGCCAAAGCACGTAAAAGACTCAATATGGAGGCCCACTGGCCGAAATATTGGGAAATAATTGAAAAAATTGGAGATAAATGGAGGTTGCAGAGTATGGAAAAGTTAAAAAACAAGGTGCGAGATTGGTTGCATTATGCTCAAATCCAGGAAGTTTTTAAAGCGGACAAAAAAGTGGGTTTCCAGGAGGAAAAATCGAAACTAGAGACAGAGTTGCTTGAGCCAAAATCTAAGTTAATTTCGAGAATGTACAACTTGCTGCTTAAATGGAATACACAGGATGAGATTGTTAAATCCTCCATGATAAAGTGGGCGCAGGACTTGGGGCACAACATTATGTTTGAAGACTGGGAAAGGTTATGGAACACCGGAATGAAATTCACGGCATGTAGTGCCTTGAAGGAAAATATTATGAAAATGACATACCGGTGGTACATGACCCCAGTCAAGCTTGCAAAGATATATCACCTGTCTGATAATAAATGTTGGAAATGTAAAGAGGAGGAAGGGACATTTCTACACCTCTGGTGGACCTGCCCGAAGGTGAAGGCCTTCTGGGAGATGATACATAATGAACTAAAAAAGGTGCTTAGACTTACCTTACCCAAGAAACCGGAGGCCTTCCTCCTGGGCATGGTAGACCAGAGGGTGGCTAAGAAAGATAGAACTTTCTTTATGTACGCTACTACAGCAGCAAGGATCTTGATGGCAAAGCACTGGAAGACACAAAATCTACCCACACTGGAAGAATGGCAGACGCAGCTGATGGATTATATGGAACTGGCTGAAATGACTGGCAGAATTCGAGACTCGGGAGAAGAAGAAACGGAGGAAGTTTGGGAAAAATTTAAGGACTATTTGAAAAAGCATTATAAGTTGTATGAATGTTAAAAAATGCTTCTCTCTGGGAAATTATAGCTTCAGTATCGGTAAATCTTTGAATTGGTAAATAAGGCACAACAAGACAGAAGTGGTGTAATGTAATAATTTTATTGTGTTGAAACTAAAAATTAATGGATTCGGATTGAAATGTCTAGAGACCAGATATCACGATAAAATGGAAGATATATTATTATGTTTAAAACAAGTCAACAAATTGCTGAGGTTTTGGTTTCACAGAGAATGCAGTGTCCGGAAGATGGGGGGAGTCCACTAGATTTATGGAAACATGTATTTGGAATTTGAATTTTGTATATTATAAACCTAATAAAAATTATATAAAAAAACAAAATAAAAACTATGTAACTTGAATTATAAAAAAAAAAATATATATAGTCAGGTCCCCCCAAGGTCTGAGAGACAGTGGACTGGCCCCCTGCTGAAAAAGTTTGCTGACCCCTGGTCTAATGGGACTGAGCACCCTCGGTAGCCATAGAAGGTTGAGTGACAATTGGAATTGAATAATAATAATAATTATTATTATACCCCACCCAACTGATTGGGTTGCCCCTGCCACTCTGGAAGGCTTCCAACATATATAAAAACGTAATAAAACTCTTTAAAGCTTCCCTATGCAGAGCTGCCTTCAGATGTCTTCTAAAGGTTATATAGTTACTCATCTCCTTGACATCCGATCGGAGGGCGTTCCACAGGGCGGGTGCCACTACCGAGAAGGCCCTCTGCCTGGTTCCTTGTAGCTTCACTTCTCACAGTGAGGGAACCGCCAGAAGGCCTTCGGTGCTGGATCTCGGTGTCCGAGCTAAACGATGGGGATGGAGATGGGTGGCGTAGCCTGCTGAAGGAGGCTCCTATTAGGAGACGAGAATATATTTGGTTTTAGGTCCCACTTGTGAGAAGGTATTTACCAACTGATATGCAACAGTCTTCAGGTATCATCCTCAGGAGCAAGAATGCAATTCCAAAAGGCAACTTCTATTATCACTGGGCCATAAACGGCCAAGGTCCATTGATAAACTGCACTGGCTCCTGGTGGAGTACAGGGTCAGGTTTAAGGTGCTGGTTTTGACCTTTAAAGCCCTATGCAGCCTAGGACCCTCGTACCTATGGGACCGCCTCTCCTGGTAGGCCCCGTGGAGGACCTTAAGGTCCACAAATGGCAACACTTTGGAGGTCCCAAGTCGCAAGGTGGTTAGATTGGTCTCAACTAGGGCCAGGGCCTTTTCAGTACTGGCCCTGACTTGGTGGAACGCTCTGTCACAAGAGACTAGGACCCTTCGGGACTTGACATCTTTCTGCAGGGCCTGCAAGACAGAGCTGTTACATCTGGCCTTTGGTTTGGACTCAGTCTGACCCTTATGTTTCCCTTCCCTTATGGTTTTGATCTATGGGCTACTATTAAAATGAGGCTGCATTTTAAATTGTATTTTAACCCGTATTTTAAATTGGTTCCTCCCTCCATTAAGCTTTTTATTGTAATTTTACTGGTGTTAGCCGCCCTGAGCCCAGCTCTGGCTGGGGAGGGCAGGGTATAAATAAAAATTATTTATCATCATCATCATCATCAACCTTTAGTTTAAAACTGGCCCACTAGCAATAACTTTCAAATGTGTGTACTAAGAGCTCAAAAAGAGGTTCCAAGACATTTTCAGTGGCATATGTCAAAACTTTTGTAGGGCTTTATTGCCTACAAAAGCTCACGTTGACAAAAAAAATCAAATAAACAGCTCACAGTGAATCTCAACATTATGTCTCCTTTCTGATACAAACAAAGGGGCAATTTGCACAACCAGATAGACATGCTGAGTTTGAGGGTGAAAGCTGCTCAGGACCTGTTGGAACTTCCATGCCATCACCTGAGCAGCTGCATGGCTTCCAACTCCAGAGCAAATGGGGCGTAGAAATTTAGGGTATTAAAGGAAAAATAACCAAAAAACTCAAAGAGCCATGGTCACGAGGTTTCGATGCCTGTGCCAAATGCTAGATTCCATCTGTGCCTAGCCACCCAGTTGGGATGCAAAATACACAGAGCTATAACTAAAGATGATGCAAAGTTACATACACTGTCAGGGATGCTCAAATTCGAGTGAGATTCAAAGTCAGAGGGTGTTCAAAGACTCTGTTTCTAATGCTCCATAGAGTCTTCTGCAATTCATCCTCCCTTTGGACTGCCAGGGGGAAGCCTTCAAGACACACATATGCAGAAGGAGGCAAAGTTTCCCTCACATGAAGCTAATCATTTTGGAGATGTCTTATATCTCCACTGCGTACGCAACTGCTGGGGGGGGGGGGGCACTTGGCATTTCCTGTAGCCCCAGCCACTCAAATACATGGAAACGTTTAGAATAATAAGAAACTTCGGACCCTCGGTGCTTAATTCTTTTCGTTGCTATTTCGGTGGGTGAATTTATGACGGCAAAACCAAAAGGCGATGTTTAGAAAAGACACATCCTCTTTCCCCTCCCTTCAATTTTCCTCTTTGGAGGCTATATTCAAATACTTTTCATATGGAATATGAACCTCAAAGACATAACTCTGACCTAATGTGAAGACGTATCCAGTTCCTTTCTTATTGCATTTGCGTCTTGAAGTTAAGTGCCCACCTGAAAGTGTTCCGCGCTACATGAGCGCTAAGACTGAAAAATGCATGCAGTGTTGGAGCTAAGGACACTAAGATAGTGCCCTCGTCATAAACACATTTGTATTCGTCTTTCTTCTAAAGCAGTATTTCCCAAACTTGGGTCTCCAGCTGTCTTTGTTCTACAATTCTCATCATCCCTAGCTAGCAAGACCAGTAGTCAGGGATGATAGGACTTGTAGTCCAAAAACAGCAGGAGACCCAAGTTTGGGGAAACACTGTTCTAAAGGGTTCACGAGGGTGGCAGGTTTTTATCCTCATAGCCTAACCTATCTGGCAGGGCTGTTGAAAGAATGCATGACTGGTCCATGTCCAGTGAGCTTTATGGCTGAATAGAAATTTGAACTCTGACCTTCCCTTCCAAAGACCCATACAGTGCTACCTTGGTTTACGAACAGCTTAGTTCTCGAACATTTTGGCTCCCGAACGCTGCAAAACTAGAAGTGACTGTTCCGGTTTGTGAACAATTTTTGGAAGCCGAACGTCCAACGGGGCTTCTGCGGCTTCCGATTGGCTGCAGGAGCTTCCTGCAGCCAATCAGAAGCCGCGCTTTGGTTTCCGTACGTTTTGGAAGTCGAACAGACTTTCAGAACACATTCTGTTCGACTTCCAAGGTACAACTGTACTACTTTGCTTGCTTTGTTGGTGCTATAAGGCAGATTTGAATATGGCCCTTGCCTTGTTGCTTCCAGGGAGTCAGAACTGCCTCCGGTTGATCAGGCAGAAGGAAAACAATTGCAAATTAGGAAGGAGATATTTGCCCCCTCTTTTCAGGACATCAATATATCACAAACAACTAGCATACTTGTGTACCAACTGGCAAACTAGGAAACCTTCTGTGGGCAGCAACTTGCGCAGACTTATTTCCAACGCTATAGAAGCCTGGCAAGGGCTAGGCAACAGAATTATCTTGCATGGCGGATAAATCTAAATTGTCTTTCCAGTGCCGGAGGTAAGTTCTGTATGCTATAACTTTGCCTCCTACTTTAGAATCTTGGGACTGGGATCACAGAGTTGGTCTTAACACGTTTATATGGATCAACTTGAACTGGCATACTTCATCAACAGACTGTATGTGTGGAATGTATTAATTATTTGTTTCATATACAGTGGTACCTTGGGTTACATACGCTTCAGGTTACATACGCTTCAGGTTACATACGCTTCAGGTCCATGGGGTCATGAAGAGTCGGACACAACTAAACGACTAAACAACAACAACAACAACTAATATTCTCTTCATAATCTTCCTTGCAATATTTCGCATAATCCTCCTTACAAAACTTCTTGCAGTCCTACTAACGTAACCTGTTTATTACAATTGCTTTCCAGATATTTCAAATATTTACTCCAGTCCTCTAAGAATCACTGGTCCCGCAGGTTTCAGATAAATCCTGTCAGTTTATCTAATTCTGCATAGTCCATTAATTTCATTTGCCACTCTTCTTTCATCGGTAATTCTTCCTGTTTCCATTTTTGTGCCAATAATATTCTTGCTGCCGTTGTTACATATAAATACAATCTTGTCTATTAATATCAACCCCTATTTACTTGTACTTTGACGTGCTTTCGAACTGCTAGGTTGGCAGGAGCAGGGACCGAGCAACGGGAGCTCACCCCGTCGTGGAGATTCGAACCACCGACCTTCTGATCGGCAAGCCCTAGGCTCTGTGGTTTACACCACATACATACGAAAGCATTTTATATGCACTCTTACAAGCTTAGCATTTAAACATAGTTTTAACCTTGTGTATGATAGAGGTTCACATGCCTAGAAGCATAGATTGGTCACAGCACCTTGGAACACGCATGTTTGCCACGGTGTAATATGTGAAGTGGCCTTGAAGCTTTGGGTTTGCTATTACGACAGGAGGTACTGCTGATCCAAAATAGCTGGCGTCACAACTCCAGAAAGCTGATGGGTGTTCACTAAAGCCAGGTTGAATGTTCTTGGCAGGGTGGATTTTATTTAAATCAAATTGATTTAAATCACTAGTCAGTATGGCTTGATTTAAATCATTTATTTATTTTTTTACAGAAAGACTCATTCTTGCTGGTATAATCTTAATATTTACAACCAGATGAAGGTCTCATTTTTGGAATAATAAATTTTCAGAGCAGTTTTTACAGTTGTATCAAAAAATACTGATATGGTTATACTATTAGAAATACATAGATAATTATGAAATTATTGTGAGGTCTAGTAAGTTAACTGTTTATATTTGGACAACTTTTCTGCTGCACTTTATTGGAAAGAGAAAAATAATCATATCCTTAATAACAATTTAAACAATTTATTTAACTAAAACAACAACATTATAGCATTATGCATCCATGTTTGTTAACTGTGATTAAACGGGGTTTTTTTAAAAATACAACAACAACATAGACTGAATTTTAGCACACATGAAAAACTTAAAACAAATCCTTATTTCCTGATGAATAGCCTTTGGACTATAATTTAACTTAAATAGAAAACTATCTTTAGAAAGATTTTTCCTCCCAAAGCATTTTATTTTAAAAATCCAATTTATTTATTTTTAAAAAAATCCAATTCAAATTAAAAAAAAATCTGATTTAAATAAAAGAATCTGTTTTGGTTTAAAAAATAATAATCATTGATTTTTATCCACCTTGGTTCCTGGCGAGTAGGTCTAATTAACAACTGCTTGAACTTGTTTTCTAAAAGGTGAGACAGGTAAGGACTCAAGACCCCTTGGAATCAATAGTTGCAAATATGGAGGTCTCCCACCCCACCCCATTCCAGATATGCAGTGGTGACTTTGGGGTTAGGGAATTGTGCTGACACAGTGGGACGAGGAAAGAGGCAGACGACATCTGGAGGCTGAATTGGCATGTGCAGACAGATGTATGTAGGCCTACTGAGCCAGAGGGGAAAGGAAGAAGCACCGGTTTGTAGGAGCTCAGTGGCTCTGTTCTCCAGCCACTTACACAAGGAGCTCTGGAATAATCCTCTCCTGGGCAACGCGCTGGCACAGGATCAATCATCAGTTGAATCAGAAAAGTTTGTCCACATCTTTGCCTTCAGAACAAAACCTTCCTACGCAAAGCAGCTTGGCAACTGCACAGAGATCCACGGTTTCTGAAAACGGCAACCCAAATATCCAGGTGTTCTCCAGGCATGTAGAAAGATGCAAGAATGTTGACATAAGCAGCTGATTCACGAGTCCTGTGACAGGAAGAACCAGCAACCGATCTCGTGTCTTTTGCTCATCCCACCAGAAAAAAATGTCTGATTAACTTCAGTCACACAAAAATGTTCTGTCCTTAGCATTTATCCACACCAAGGCCCAGATGTTTTTCCAACCATTTGCTTTTTGTTCTGCTGATCTGTTCCTTGGGACCTTCCTTGCACCCCTGAAGCATTGGGGCCATCAGCTCCCAAGCAGGACCACTGGAAGGGCAGAGCCCAAACCCTGTGTAGTGTAGAGCCAGTGTGGTGTAGTGGTTAAGAGCGGTGGACTCGTAATCTGGTGAACCGGGTTCGATTCCCTGCTCCTCCACATGCAGCTGCTGGGTGACCTTGGGCCATTCACTCTTCTCTGAAGTCTCTCAGCCCCACTCACCTCAGAGAGTGTTTGTTGTGGGGAAGGAAGGGAAAGGAGATTGTTAGCTGCTTTGAGACTCCTTTGGGTAGTGATAAAGTAGGATATCAAATCCAAACTCTTCCTCTTCTTCTGGTTTTCTGTTGCTACAGCAAAGGAGCTGGTTCCCTGCGCAACGTGAGATCTAGCAAACAAAGCACAACCTGGTGGCCTCTTCGAGAGAAGGCTTTTTTTAGCCAAAATAGCCTATAAACAAGACCACCCCCTTGGAAAAGGAAAACGATCTCTCATCTCATGGAAGGAAGGACAAATTTTTAATTCTCAATTAAAACAGGTTAAAACAGGCCACTACTAGTCAGAACACACCTTTGCATTTTGTAGTTATTCAAGTAGGTAAAATTACCGTACTTTTCCATGTATAAGACGTCACCATGTAGAAGACGCCCCCTATTTTGAGGGACTCAAATTTAAGAAAATGGGGGGAGATGGCTTTGGGGGGGGGATTACCCAGGGTTGTTGAGCTTTTTTTAGGAGGGCCGCAAAATCCACCTTCCGTCCGTCCCATCGCTAGCAGAAGCTGTCAATCGCCCACCCACCTGCCGCAGCGTCAGCCAATCAACACCAGCAACGCAGCAACCAATAACACGCACAATAGCCGCTGACAGCCACAGCAGCAACCAATCAAACGGCCACCCTATGCACTATCCGTGTATAAGACGACCCCACTTTTTAGCATGATTTTAAAAGAAAATAACATAGTCTTATACACGGAAAAATACGGTATGCATTTTAAGCCAACATTGCAAAACCCTTTCTGCAAGGGTTGGTACAGATGGTTCAGAGCTACAACCGTTTTAATAATGTTTTCATTAGCTAGCACAATACATGAAGACGTGATAAAATCCCCAAATAACTTCAATGTTAGTTTTTCTTTGTCATTTTTGTTTTCCATAAAAGCAAAATAATATTACAAGGTTTAGATAACTGGGAGGCTGCAGTTATGAACTGCCTCCCATGTGTGCAACAAAAAGAAAGAAGGCACATTTCTGGCATTTATATATATATATATAAAAACCCAGAGACCTGCAACTAAAGATTAGTCAGCTTATTTTGGCTCAGCTATATGAAATCCATACGCAATATGCGATATGCTTTCCTGACTGTAGGACCTGTGTAAGGTTATCTCCTCATTCTTTGTACCCAGTTTGATTAGAAATAAGGAAAGACCACATTCCCATAATGTTTTGACTCTGACTTGCTTACCCCAAGCAGATTTCATCTCCTTTCCTGCTGGGGGTGGGGGGTGTTGTCGCTGCCTTTATGAGCTCACTGGTTACCAAACCATCTTGTAAAGTGTATCTATACTTCACAAACCCATTCATCTCAGATTAGAGAATCCAGGAATGTGCAGGGTTGAGAATTGAGCTCAAATTGTTGTTAAAAATAAATAAAAATGAAAGAAAGAAAGAAAGAAAGAAAGAAAGAAAGAAAGAAAGAAAGAAAGAAAGAAAGAATATTAGAGGTCACTCAGAGTAGCTGCACATTGCATGAATAGGAACTGCAACATTGGAGAAAAATATGAATACTTAAAAATCATTTTAATTCAGTTCATTTATCTGAATTCCACAACTGCTCTCGTCTGAACAAGATATTAACACATTTTGGGAGGCAAATTGTGAATCCAGAATAAGGAGGCATGGAAACCAGACTCAGCAGCCAAAGCCCGGGAATTGCCCAAACGACACAAATTCCTTTAGAAAAAAAAAACCAAAAACAATTCTAATACCTAAAAGAATGCTCCGTAAATTGTTAACTCAAATTTAAGAGCAATGCTTTAGCGGTCATGGTTTTGAGCGTTTATTTCTGTGTTCTCCCAAAGTATGCAAAAGGCAGAGGTCAATTACCAATTATGCAAAGATATGGACCGAAAGAAGTGAAAATGTTTTGCTCTGGCACATGCTTCAGTTTGACAGCTAACGTGACAGCATATGCTTGACAGCTGTCCAAGCAAACTAAGAGTCTTGCAAAAAAAAGAAGAGAAAAACTGGAAGAGAGAAAAACCCTAAAACCTCCACCACAGGGCTGAGGAACTGGCTGGGCAGTTAGCTGGAAAAGGGCATCAAGTGCTCAAAATCATTGGTGGTAGCTGTGGCTCCATCCAATGCATTCATTTCAAGCATGACTTTCCCCCAAAGAATCCTGCGAAATGTACTTTGCTAAAGGTGTTGAGAACTAATACTCTGTGGGGGTAAACTAAAAAGGTAAAGGTAAAGGGACCCCTGACCATTAGGTCCAGTCGTGGCCGACTCTGGGGTTGCGGCGCTCATCTTGCTTTATTGGCCAAGGGAGCCAGTGGCCAGCATGACTAAGCTGCTTCTGGCGAACCAGAGCAGCGCACGGAAACGCCATTTACCTTCCCGCCGGAGCGGCACCTATTTATCTACTTGCACTTTGATGCGCTTTTGAACTGCTAGGTTGGCAGGAACAGGGACCGAGCAACGGGAGCTCACCCCGTCACGGAAATTCAAACCACTGACCTTCTGATTGGCAAGTCCTAGGCTCTGTGGTTTAACCCACAGTGCCACCCGTGTCCCATAATTCTTTGGGAGTGTGTTTCAAGTGCATAGGGTGGGTGTAGCACAAGCCCAGTATAATAATAATAATAATTTATTATTTATACCCCACCCATCTGGCTGGGTTTCCCCAGCCACTCTGGGCGGCTTCCAACCAAATATTAAAAACAATACAGCGTCAGACATTAAAAACATCCCCAAACAGGGCCGCCTTCAGTTGTCTTTTAAAAGTAAAATAGTTGTTTATTCCTTTGACATCTGGTGGGAGGGTGTTCCACAGGGCAGGCGCCACTGCCAAGAAGGCCCTCTTCCTGGTTCCCTGTAACCTCGCAGCAAGGGAACTGCCGCTGGAGCTCAGTGTCCGGGCTGAATGATGGGGGTGGAGACGCTCCTTCAGGTATACAGGACTGAGGCCGTTTAGGGTGGGGTGGGCTGCCAGTGGCCCTTTGATAATAATGCACCGCAGGTGGCTAAGGTGAACAGAGAATGACTGAAGGGGCAATTGCACCAAACGGAAAAGTTCAGCAGAGTTTTCCACCTCCAACTCGCAGGAACATAAGAAGCCGCCATGGACCAAGTGAGACGATGCATCCCTCTATCTCAATATTGCCTACACTAACTGGCAGTGGCTCTCCAGGGGTTCATGTTAAGTTGTGGGTGAACATATCAGATGACACAGCGATTCTTCAAACAGCTCTTGTTTATTCACAGGCCTGAACAGAACTGAACTGAAGGGTTCAGCCAGCCTGCTTATATAGAGCTCCACTAGAACGCAACAGTAACCCATTTTCTGTAACTATCCAATCACTGAACATCACTTTCAATCCCTGATTTGCATATGTGGACCTGAGTGAAAACTATCTACAGTATCCCCCTGCTGGTCCAAGGTGAGAACTTCAGTACATAACAGTTCAGGCAAGGAGTCTCTCCCAGGCCTACCTGGGGATGCCGGGGACTGAACCTGCACACAGAGCAATGAATCATGGAGAGCTGCAGTGGGCAGCTTCCTCCAGTGGGACCTTTGGGCTCACAGAAACCTTTAACTGTTGGTGTTTCTTAAGAAATGGAAATAAATGGTTTTGTTGCAACACAGTTTGGAATCACTGGCCTAAGCAGCTAGTGTGGGTGGTTATGGATTTGGCTTTATTCAACATCTTACCCAAGGCCTAGATGCCACTTCCAACATATTTTCATACTGGCTTTATACAGCCCTCCAGCATTTATCTGATGAAAATAGTGAGGTCCTATTCGATTTGTTAAATAGTCGGGAAGATGGACAAAGGACACAGCTCTGCTAGATTCACAGCTCTTTATGACAGCAGTTAGAACTGCTCCTAGAGTCTGAGACACTGCAGCCTAGCTGGCTGCTTTATATAATACTAAGTAACTTGTAACAGTAACAACTTCCAACTAACTAACCTATCAGTGAGCGACAGTTCTCAATCCTTCATCTGCATACTGGTGGCCCTGAGTGAGAACTGCAGTTAATCTTAACACATAACACAATTATTATAATTATTATTATTTTACTCATAGAATCATAGAGTTGGAAGAGACCACAAGGGCCATTGAGTCCAACCCCCTGCCAAGCAGGAAACACCATCAGAGCACTCCTGACATATGGTTGCCAAGCCTCTGCTTAAAGACCTCCAAAGAAGGAGACTCCACCACACTCCTTGGCAGCAAATTCCACTGTCGAACAGCTCTTACTGTCAGGAAGTTCTTCCTAATGTTTAGGTGGAATCTTCTTTCTTGTAGTTTGGATCCATTGCTCCGTGTCCGCTTCTCTGGTGCAGCAGAAAACAACCTTTCTCCCTCCTCTATGTGACATCCTTTCTCCCTCCTCTATATGACATCCTCATACCTTGTCCATTTGACTGGGTTGGCCCAGCCACTCTGGACAGCTGCCACCATATATAAAAACAAAAGAAAACATTAAATAGCTTCCCTTCAGATGTCTTCTAAAGGTTGCATAGCTACTTATCTCCTTGGCTCGGAGCGTCGCATAACTCCATACCCTCCTCCCACGTTTCTCCGATGAAAATAGGGGCGTCCTAAGGGAAAGCAGGATATTCTGGGATCAAATCAGAAACCGGGATGGCTTCTGTAAATTTGGGACTGTCCCTGGAAGATGGGGACACTTGGAGGGTCTGAGGTTGTGCTTTAAAACACTGAATCTTCTCTTACTTCCATTTTCCTGAACTTGAGATACGGTTCATTTTACACACGAACACACACTTACTTTTGCTGCTGCCTTTCTGAGAGCCTCGAAGCCTCGGCAGCCAATTTCCTAGCTATGAAATCTTCCCTCTTCAGCACTTCGCCGCTTCCTCGGAAGCCCAGCTCCACCAGCTGGCGAGCCATTTCTTCGTTCTGAAGAAGCAAAAATCAGATTCAGATCAACTGAATCGGAAGGAGCAACTGTGCACTTAGCAAGTCACCAATGTTTTGAGGCGAGAGCTGCAGAGGGGTCACTTATGGCCAGACCTTACGGATACTGGTTTTTGAAAAGCTGCTCCAAGGGCCGTTTTGGCTAAAGGGTGGAGTATAAAAACATCTTATGCAGATGACTCATTATAAGGTGCTCTTGAACCTTAGGCCTCATTTGGTTTATCTTCACTTTCTTCATCTTGCTTTGACTGAAATAACCTTCATGCCTTTTTTGCTTGCGCACTATGTGTCTGTGGCGAGGACTGTGGGGCCTGCTTCCCTGACTTTACCTACTTTCTTGAAAACCCTGCTTCTTTGCAAGGCTGTCACCAGCTGGCATAGGGAGCGGGACCTTACTCGCTGGACCAAACTCTTGGGACATTGCTAGCTGGGGTGAGGTGGGGTGGTTCTGATATCTTTTCACTGCTCCAAGTGTCTAATGTGTTTTATAAACGTTTTTAAGCACCTTTTAATCTCTTAGGTTTCAAATATTATCTTGTTTTGTTTTAGTTAGCTTGGGGTTATTTTCAATGCTTTTAATGGGGGTGGAGGTTATTTTAATCTGTCTGTAACTGTCAATTGCGTTTCGTGGTTTTCGTGGGTTCTTTAGTTCTGTTGTTGCCAGAAGAAAACTTTTTTTAAGGGATAGGTTTAGGGCTGCCCCAGAAGTGGGCCCTAGCCAATAGGATGGCTCGGGCAGGTTCTATCCGGGGGGGGGGGGCACGTTATGCATTGGGACACCCGATCTCAGTGATCACGGACAGGAAGAGGAGTTACACTAGGACCAGATCGTGTTATTACCGAGGAGGCAGGTTTAGTCATCGTTTGAAGACTGTCCCTGCCTTCAAGTCTGGTCCTGACAGGAAGGATGCTAGAATCAACAAGGGAGACCCACAGGACCTTAAGGTGCTGCTGTGCAATGCCAGGTCAATGATTCACAAGACCGCTGCCATCCATTACTTAATCGTGAATGGAGGGAATTGGCCTGGCATGTGTAACAGAGACTTGGTCGGACGAGGTGGATGGGCCTTTTCTTGCCGCTGCTTGTCCACCAGGTTTCTCTTACGCACAGCAACTCAGGTCATATGGGCAGGGAGGAGGGGTGCAGTGATTTTTAGGAAGTCATTAGCTTGCACCAGGTGTCCTATCAGGGAAGCCCAGTTTTCTGTGTGCATGCTCTGGAAGTTGGACAATAGGGGCAGTACAGGATTCCTTTTGGTGTACCGACTTCCCTGCTGCACAAAGGATTCCCTGATGGAGCTGCTTCAGGTTGTGACGGATGTGCTCCTGGAGACACACAGTTTGGTTGCCCTAAAGGATTTTGACATCCATGCTGACACAACCTTACAAGGGGCCGCTTGGGACTTCGTGGAAAGCATGGCCTCCATGGGGCTGTACCTGAATAAATTTGGCCCAACCCATAGCCACAAACATGCCTTAAGACTTCTATTCACTTATATGGACGTGGGTGATCTGACATACTTTATGAACAGATAGGTGGAATAGACACCATTACACGGATGGACCTTACGCATGAACAGACTAGAGAATGATCTGATCCACTGGGTCTTCTGCTTTGTTCATTCGTTGAACTTTATGAGTTACTTCTGTTGAAATTTACAATTGGATACAATGAATAGTATACCTTATTTATCTAAGAACACAGCCGGTTACATCTTGTGTGTTTATTGATTTTACTAAGTCTGAACATGCAAGTTTTAAAGTTCTACGGTAATTTTTTTAAAATCATTTCTAACCTTCCACCCATTTATCCCAAGCTGGCATCAGAGGCTAGCTTGCTGTCTTTGGTTCCTGGCTTGCACACTCACTCTCTCTCTCTCTCTCATTTTAATATAATGTTCATTTTCAAATAGCAAAGTTATATAGACAAGCAAACAAAAAGCAGAAAATAGAGAATTTCAATTTATATACCTGTATATGATACAGTGGTGCCTCGCAAGACGAAATTAATTCGTTCTGCGAGTTGTTTTGTATTGCGATTTTTTCGTCTTGCGGAGCGTGGATTCGCTGGGTATTAACGGCTTTAAGAAAAAGGAAGCAAACTCGCAAGACGTTTTCATCTTGCAAAGCAAGCCCATAGGGAAAATCGTCTTGCAAAGCAACGCAAAAAACGAAAAACCCTTTTGTCTTGCGCGTTTTTCGTCTTGCAAGGCATTCGTCTTGCGAGGCACCACTGTATATGCAATAATTATAATAATTACACTGTTCAATTTTCAAAATATATCTTTCTAAATATCTCTTTAAAATGTGCCATTTTAAGGCACTCTGGTAGACTTTCAATTGTGCAGCTACAATGCTGTTTTTCAAATAGATTGTTTGTTTGTTTTTAAAAAAGTGCAAATTCTAATTGTTGTAACATTTGTTATAACTGTGGGCTGCCCTAGGAGTCTTGGGTGATCAAAGGGTGTGGTAAAAAGGGAAATAAATGCCAGCTTAGATAAACTAAAAAGCATCGCCACAGGAAAGAATCACCTAGAAAGAGAAATACGAGGGCCCAGGTCTAGGAAAGATCCAAGTTACGTTTGTACAGACAAGAAGTGAAGTCTCATTCTTGCCTACTTGGGGCAGCTGGCATGTCGCCGCCTCTCTCATCCTCACATGAATAGTCAAATACATAGTAATAATAGAACTGTAGTGTTGGAAAGGACCCTATGGGTTGTCTAGTCCAGCCCCCTGCAAGGCAGGAATATTTCACCCAACATGGGGTGCACTGCTGTTATTCCTATTATTTTGCCAATGAGGAACAAAGGCTGAGAAAGATGGGCCAAATACATATTCCTGCACGGGAGTGGGTTGGAATAGATGACCCTCGGGATCCCTTCCAGTTCTATGATTCTGTGAAGTGGAGGCCACAGCAGAGCTTGGAATTCAGTTTGCATCTTCTTTGTCCAAATCCAGCATTGTACTCACTGGTCTTTTTAGACAATACAACCTTACTCTGCTTTTTAAAAAAGAAATTGCTGTTAAAATGGATTACTTTATGGATTCTTTAACATTGCCAGCTACGATAATCTTTATTGTCATTGTCCCATACAGAACAACGAAATCGAAAAAAATCGACATCAGAAATTCATAAACCAACAAGCCTGCTATCCCAGCCTGTTTAGCCCCGTAAAAACTCCGATACCCCATAATTAAATACAATATACTCCCATAGAGACTACCTGAAAAAGGTAAAGGGACCCCTGACCAAGTGGTCCAGTTGTGACCGACTCTGGGGTTGCAGCACTCATCTCGCTTTATTGGCCAAGGGAGCCGGCGTACAGCTTCCGGGTCATGTGGCCGGCATGACTAAGCTGCTTCTGGCGAACCAGAGCAGCGCATGGAAACGCTGTTTACCTTCCCGCTGGAGCGGTACCTATTTATCTACTTGCACTTTGACGTGCTTTCGAACTGCTAGGTTGGCAAAGAGCAGGGACCGAGCGATGGGAGCTCACCCCGTCACGGGGATTTGAACCACAGACCTTCTGATTGGCAAGCCCTAGACTCTGACCCACAGCGTCACCCGTGTCCCAAGAGTCTACCTTACATTGCGTTTAAAACCAAAATCACATTTGGAGAGAAACTGTTTCTCAGGTGGCTAGTGCTAGTCTTTATAACCCTGTACCTTCTTCCAGAAGGCAGAAGCTGAAAGAGATAATTTCCGGGGTGCGCACTATCCTGCACTATCTCTGCAGCTATTCCTAATATTTAATTTAAGTCTATGAGGCATCTTAATGGTGGTCGAAGCTTTAATCTTGCTGCTCATAGTGGCTGCCACCGCTCCAGCCCTGTGGCCTATGATATGTGCAGGATCAAGGGGAAACCTAAGAGGTAGGATTCGGGGGGGGGATGGAGGAGGACAGCTGCCACACCTCAAAATTAGTTTGGTGGTGCAGAAAACCTGCTCTGCATCTGCTGCTCTGAAAATTAGGGATATAGACTCTATCAATAATCCAAAGGAAGGAGGGGGGCAACAGTGGGTGAGGTTTGACAGGCATGATATGGCTTGTCAATCACCGACAATGGAGCAGTGCTATAGGGCAAGACTGATCAAGCCCACACTTCTGCAACGTACGGCAATCTTCTCCTGCTGCCAACCTTCTTAGTGCTCCATTTAAACAAAAGTGAAATAACATTTCCACCTAGTGGCAACCTTGAAGAACAACCACTCCAGTTTAATTCAAAAGATCTAGCCTTCAAGGCATGCTACAGCTTGTGGCATGTGGGCACTGAAGACAATTTTTCTGCAACCCAGCAATCACAAAAGGAAGAGCTGGGGAAGGGCACTCACCCCTTTCCTGCAGCATCACAGAACTGCTGGATTGGGGTCGTTACTGTGAGTCGAGGAAAAACCGCCAGAGATAAGAACCCAAGTAGGAGCCTTTTATGAAAGTATTGGTATTTTTTTTAATCTAAGTCTACTGTATTTCTCAGAGACGCGGGTGGCACTGTGAGTTAAACCACAGAGCCTAGGACTTGCTGATCAGAAGTTTGGCAGTTCGAATCCCTGCGACGGGGTGAGCTCCTGTTGTTCGGTCCCTGCTCCTGCCAACCTAGCAGTTCGAAAGCACGTCAAAGTGCAAGTAGATAAATAGGTACCACTCCGGCGGGAAGGTAAACGGCGTTTCCATGCACTGCTCTGGTTTGCCAGAAGCGGCTTAGTCATGCTGGCCACATGACCCGGAAGCTGTACGCTGGCTCCCTCGGCCAATAAAGCGGGATGAGCGCCGCAACCCCAGAGTCGGTCACGACTGGACCGAATGGTCAGGGGTCCCTTTACCTATTGTATTTCTTTGCTTTTTTTCTTTGCTTTGCTTTTTTTGCTAATTGCCCTGAATATTTTGGACAAGCAGGATATGGATGCTTTGCACATTATTTTTTAAAAAAACGAAGGCCCATTAACAAAGAACAGGCAGGTGCCACAGTCACATGTCAAGCTGAGACAAATAATAATAATAATTTATTATTTGTACCCCGCCCATCAGGCTGGGTTTCCCCAACCACTCTGGGCAGCTTCCAACAAGGATCAAAAATACATCAAAATGTCACACATTAAAAACTTCCCTGAACAGAAAAACCATGGTTTAGTTCAAACTCACTGACTCCCAAGAAGACTGCAGCCATTTTACTCCTCCCCAGATTTGTTAGGTCAGCACAGCAACTATGCTAAGGTTTGGGTTAGTGTGTCTGAAGCCAGGATGTGGTTATGATCTCTCCTCCTTAACCACTAACTAACCATGGTTTGTCCTGTGCTTGCAGGTTGTGGTTAAGATAGGGAGACCTGAACCATGATCCTGGATTCAGACAACACACTAAGCATTATCCCCCCCCCCCCTTTGCATAGAGTGACCCAAGAAACTTCAGCTGAAATGTGGACGCCTGGCTTGCTTTCCATCCCATTGAGCAGACTTGCATACTTGGCAAAGCTCAGCAAAAGAGCCTGCCGATTTGACTTTGATTGCAGGAGCAATTTGGGATTTGATGGCTCCCTGCTGGAAATAAGACTCAAAAGTGGTGGGTTGATTTTAAGCTATTCATAAAGCCTAGCACAATACAGTCCTTTTAAAGTCTTTGTTCTAGGCACTTCTAAACGTGAGCACGCATTTACAAATAGACTTATGCAAATAATAAAGACTATGCAACGTAGGCTAAAATAGGATTGCTCCAATCACCCAGAAGTTCTTTCACTCCCCAGTTAGCTAATCCAGGGGCCAAAAGGCAGCCAAGGTGGAATTATGGGTTATCACCAAGGACAAGAAATAAATTTTGACCATGGTGGCTTTGTGTGTGTGTGTGTGTGTGTGTGTGTGTGTATTCCTGTATATCTGAAGGAGCGTCTCCACCCCCATCGTTCAGCCCGGACACTGAGATCCAGCGCCGAGGGCCTTCTGGTGGTTCCCTTGCTGCGAGAAGTGAGGTTACAGGGAACCAGACAGAGGGCCTTCTCGGTAGTGGCGCCCACCCTGTGGAACACACTCCCTTCAGATGTGAAGGAAATAAGCAGCTATCCTATATTTAAAAGACATCTGAAGGCAGCCCTGTTTAGGGAAGCTTTTAATATTTAATGTTGTATTGTTTTTAACACTCGATTGGGAGCTGCCCAGAATGGCTGGGGAAACTCAGCCAGATGGGTGGGGTATAAATCTATTATTATTATTATTATTATTATTATTATTATTATTATTATTATTTCTATATATTGGATAATACCATAAATCAGCATCCATAATTTATGCGAATCTTACATTCACGTCATCTCGCAAAGGTGCAAAACTTCACACCTTGGCTAGCTTAAGCAATTCATTCCCACAGACTTCACTCCAGATCAGCCCCACTAAGTCGGTCCCCCGAGATTTTACAAGAGAAACCCCACATTCCAGCACAACTAGGCAGCGTAATGTAGCACCGGTCCCTGGCCCCCACATTCCCCGTAGATATTTCCCTTGTTGACAGCACCAATCTGCACTGCTGTCTTCAGTAACCCCACAGAACCCTATAGCAGGTTCTTTATATTCCTCCCCTCTCCTGCCAACTTGCCTTTCATTTTCCCCATATCAGTCTGCAAACTGTATCACTTCCTCCATCCTATCTACTCACTGCTTTAACTTTTGTTGAGCTGCCGATTGGTTGATTCCTACCCAGTTAGGATTGCTAGCCAGCCTTTAACCATGGTCTGTTGTTGGCTTACATCTCTTGGCTCGTTAGGGAGCCACAATCCATGGTCCAGGTGCAATGGTATGCAAAGCTTAATTATAACTTCCGGGTTTATTTCTCAATAATAATAATAATAATAATAATAATAATAATAATAATAATAATAAATTATTTCTACCCTGCCCATCTGGGCGGCTTCCAATCGAGTGTTAAAAACAATACAGCATTAAATATTAAAAACTTCCCTGAACAGGGCTGCCTTCAGATGTCTTCTAAATGTCAGGTAGTTGTTCATCTCTTTAACATCTGATGGGAGGGCGTTCCACAGGCCGGGCGCCACTACCAAGAAGGTCCTCTGTCTGGTTCCCTGTAGCCTCACTTCTTGCAATGAGGGAACCGCCCGGAAGGCCCTCAGCGCTGGATCTCAGTGACCGGGCTGAATGATGGGGGTGGAGACGCTCCTTCAGGTATACTGGGCTGAGGCCGTTTAGGGCTTTAAAGGTCAGCACCAACACTTTGTTGTTTTTTTAAAATATTTATTGGGGTTTTTAATAAAAGAAATACAAAAATAATAAACAGCACTGCTTTGTTTTAACAAAATTTCATAACTTCTTTAGACTTCCTCACGTCTCCCGCTCCCACTTACATCGTTAATAAATTTTTCCAAGCAAATTATCATCTTATTTGCATTTTTGTAACCACTCATTTAAATATAATATAACAGTTCTCCAACAAATTTTGTTTCTCTTAATCTCACTTATCATCAAATTCCGATTCAGTTTAGTGATGGCCAATTATTTATAACCAAGCATCCTTCTTAACATTCCACTAAATCACAATATTTTTGTAGATAAATCTTAAATTTCTTCCAATCTTCTTCAATCCTTTCTTCTCCCAGGTCTCGAATTCTGCCAGTCATCTCCGCCAGTTGCATATAGTCCATCAGTTGCATCTGCCATTCTTCCAGTGTGGGTAGATCTTGAGTTTTCCAGTTCTTAGCGAGTAGTATCCTTGCTGCTGTTGTTGCATACATAAAGAATGTTCTGTCCTTCTTTAGCACCTTCTGGCCGACAATACCCAGAAGGAAGGCCTCTGGTTTCTTAGTGAAGGTATACTTAAATACCTTTTTCAACCCATTATATATCATTTCCCAGAAGGCCTTCACTTTAGGGCAGGTCCACCAGAGGTGAAAGAATGTTCCTTCATTTTCTTTACATTTCCAGCATTTATTATCAGACAAATGGTATATTTTGGCAAGTTTAACTGGGGTCATGTACCATCTGTATATCATTTTCATTACATTTTCCTTCAAAGCATTACATGCAGTAAAGTTCAGCCCAGTGGTCCACAACCTTTCCCAGTCTTCAAACATAATGTTATGCCCAATATCCTGTGCCCATTTTATCATAGCCGATTTAACCATTTCGTCTTGTGTGTTCCATTTCAACAGCAAGTTATACATTCTTGAAAGTACCTTAGTCTTAGGTTCTAACAATTCTGTTTCCAACTTCGATTTCTCCACCTGGAACCCTAACTTTTTGTTATTTTTAAAAACTTCTTTAATCTGAGCGTAATGTAACCAGTCTCGCACTTTATCCTTCATTTTCTCCATACTCTGCAATTTCCAATTATTTCCATCTTTTTCTAGTAATTCCCAATATTTTGGCCAATCGGCTTCCATATTGGGTCTTTTTCGGGCCTTAGCTTCCAGAGGTGAAAGCCACCTTGGAGTTTTATTTTCCAATAAGTCTTTATATTTTGTCCAGACATTGAACACTGCTTTTCTGACAATATGGTTCTTAAAGGCCTTATTGATCTTAACCTTGTCATACCATAAGTATGCATGCCAACCAAAAGCATTGTTGAAACCTTCCAAGTCCAACACATCAGTGTCTTCGAGAAGTAGCCAGTCTTTTAGCCAGCAGAAAGCTGCGGCTTCATAGTACAACCTTAAGTCTGGCAGGGCAAAGCCCCCTCTTTCTTTCGCATCTGTTAATATCTTAAACTTAATTCTGGGCTTTTTGCCCTGCCAGACAAATTTGGAAATATCTCTCTGCCACCTCCGGAAACACTCCGTTTTGTCCACAATTTGCAATGTTTGAAACAAAAACAACATCTTTGGCAATACATTCATCTTAATAGCAGCAATTCGGCCTAACAGAGAAAGCTTCAATTTTGTCCAACTGTCCAAGTCTCTCTTAATTTCAGACCAACATTTTTCATAATTATCCTTAAATAGACTCAGATTTTTTGCTGTTATGTTTACCCCTAGGTACTTTACCTTTTTCACCAATGATAGTTCTGTTTCTCTCTGAAACCGTTCTGACTCTGTATCTGTCATATTTTTCCCCAACACCTTCGTTTTTTGTTTATTTAGCTTAAATCCCGCCACCTGACCAAAATCATGTATCAGTTGTAATACTCTTTTCGTACTAGATTCTGGCTCCTGCAGTGTCAAAACTAGGTCATCTGCAAAGGCTTTAAGTTTATATTGTTTCGCTCTGACCTGAATCCCTTGCACCAACCGGTCCCCTCTAATCAAATTCAAGAGCACCTCCAAAACTGAGATAAATAACAGAGGGGAAATCGGGCAGCCTTGTCGTGTTCCTTTTTCAATTTTAAACTCTTCTGTTACCACATTGTTAACTATCAATTTTGCCTTTTGTTCTGAATATATCGCATCAATCCCGTTTTCAAAACCCCGCCCCACTCCCATTTCTTTTAAATTTCCCTTCATAAATTTCCAAGAGATGTTATCAAAGGCCTTCTCTGCATCTATAAAGATTAGCACTGCTTTGGTGTTTATATCTGTTTGCAAAAGTTCCAAAATGTCAATAATGTTCCTTGTATTTGCAAACATGTGTCTACCTGGGAGAAAGCCAGCCTGATCTTTATGAATTACTTCATTTAAAACTCTTTTGAGTCTGCCTGCCAAAACATCAGCAAATATTTTGTAATCCACGTTTAAAAGGGAGATGGGGCGATAGTTCTTGAGTTGTGTTTTTTCAGTTTCTGATTTTGATATCAATGTGATGAAAGCTTCCTTCCACGATTCCGGCGCCTTCTTTCCCTCCAGAATTTCATTGCTGACCTCCAACAGTGGTTGAATCAAATAGTCACTTAATGTCTTATAGTACTTGGAGGTCAAGCCATCTGGCCCTGGAGATTTGCCCAGTTTCATGTTCTGAATGGCATGTTCGATCTCTTGTCGTGTTATTTGGCTGTTCAGGAGTAGTCTATTTTCTTGTGAGAGTTTTTTAAGTCCATTTTTTTCCAAGAATTGTTCAATCTCAACCTCATTTTGCGGCCCTTGAGTATATAGTTTCTTAAAATATTTCTGGAAGCACTTTCTAATCTCCACGGGGTTCTGGATATTTCTTCCTTCAATTTCCAAATTTGTTACTATATTCAACTTTTGTCTCTTCTTCAACTGCCAGGCCAGCAGTTTCCCACATTTATTTGCCGATTCAAACGTTTTCTGTTTCATTGATTTAATCTTCCATTCTATTTCCTGATTTATCAGTTTAGAATATTGTGCCTGGTGAAGTTTGATTTCTCTCAGAATCAGCTGTGACTTCGGGTTTGTTCTTAACTTCTTCTCTAGTTCTTTAATTTTCTCCAAAATCTTGTCTTTCTTTTCATTTTGTTTTCTTTTCTTTATAGCATTCTGTTGTATCAAGAACCCTCTCATCACGGCTTTGCTTGCGTCCCAAATTGTTCTTTTTTCCACCGTAGTGTTCAAATTTATCTCAAAATAGTCCTTCAAAACTTTTTGGGCCTTCTTGATGATCTCCTGATCTCTAAATAAGTTGTCATTCATCTTCCATCTAAAGGAACCGGTTGGTAGTAATGTCATATCCATTTTCAAGGCGTTATGGTCGGAGCAGGTCTTTGGGCAGATTTCCACTTTCCTAACCTTAGGTGCCAGACCTCTAGTAATCCATATTTGGTCAATTCTTGTCCAAGTCAGATGGGCTTCAGAGAAGAATGTTCCTTCTTTTCCCAAGGGGTTTTTCGTTCTCCAAATATCAATCCAGTCCATATTGTCTGTCATTTCGAAAAAAGTCTTTGGTAGTCTGCCATCTTTAGTAACTTTTTGGCTTTGTGACTTATCCATGTTAGTTGATACGATCCCGTTCATATCTCCCATCATAATGATGTTGTCATAGTCCAGATATTCCAGCATGCTCTCATGCAACTTCTTATAAAATTCCGATTTCCCTTCATTTGGTGCGTAAATTCCTAATAGCAAAATTTTTTCTCCTTGATGTTGTATTTCAATTGCCAAAATTCTGCCATGTTCATCTTTAAATAGCAGTTTAGGTGAAAGGCTCTCTTTTGCATATATCACCACCCCTCTCTTCTTTACTCTGTCTGAAGATATAAATTCCTGACCAAGTCTCTTATTTACTAATACTTTTCTGTGGAGCCTAGTCACATGTGTTTCTTGCAAACAAATAATGTCCAATTGTTCCTTTTTTAATATATGAAAAATTTTCTTCCTTTTTTCCGGAATGTTGCAGCCATTTATGTTCCAGCTCAAAAGTTGCAGAGACATCCTGAATAAATCTGGTTATTTTTCAGGGGGTGGTACCTTGTTCGCTGGATCTTCGGGGTCCAAGGGTGCAGGTACCTCTGGTGCTCCAGGCCCCGGGAGTGATCCAAGTCCTTTATGAAGGTCGTCTCCGTACTGGTTCAGAAACTTGTCTCTGTCTTCCAATGTTCTAATTTTAATCTTCCTCCCTCTAAAAGTAAAAGATAATCCTTGAGGAAAGTCCCACCTAAAGATGATTGAGTTGCTCCTCAGCAATCTTGTTAGTTCCAAATACTCAGATCTCAAATCCAAAAGCTGTTTAGGAATGTCCTTGTAAATTTCAATTCTTTTACCCAAAATGTCCAGTGATTTTCCGTAGTGTAGGCCCAAAATCTTGTCCCTCTCCTCCTTTGATCTCAGTGTTATCAAGCAGTCTCTGGGTTTGTCTTTTTTTGTCCATCTTCCAAGTCTGAAAGCTGATGTAATTTTAAAATCTTTCTCCTCTAAGTTCCAGTGCTTGGAAAATATTTTGGTCAGAAACTCAGCCAAGTTGTCTTCTTCCACGTCCGGTACAAGTCTTATCCTTAAATTAGTCTCCCTATTTTTCAATTCAATCATCGAAAGGTAGGTCTGATGTTCACCTACTTGTTTGTTGAGTGGTCTCACCTCTTTTTCTAACTTTCCAAGTCTTTGGCTAGTATCTTCAGCCAATTTCCTGTTCTCCCCTGTAGCCTCCTCCAATTTTGCAATCGTTTGAACGTTCTGTGCCACTTATCCAGTTAGTCTATTTAGACATTCTGTGTTCTGATCTATTTTCGATGTTTGTTCGTCGGCCTTTTTGTCCAAAGATTCCACTCTCTTATCCAAAGATTCCAATTTTTCATAAATTTTTTCTAAAATAGAAGCAGCTGTTCCTGAGGCCATATCCTCCAGTTGTAATTCCTCTGTTTCTCCTCCCCCTGCCCGTGGCAGGGAAACAGTTTCTTCCTCAGAGAGCAAAATAGGCACAGACGATCTGCGTTGCTGTAAAGTTGAGGCTACGGTTGTTTGTCTCGTTCTTGGTCTTTGTTCTTTTTCTTTAGTCTCCTTTTTCTTTGCGCCACTCATTCCAAGTTTATCTAAGAGTCAAGGTCAAGCTGAGTTGTTCCCATGAGAAAGAGACGGCCCAGGTGGCAGCACTCAGCCAGTAGGCCGGGAAATAGAAAGTAAAACAATATCACTGCTGTTAAGTCCAAAAACCTCTAGGGGGAGCTTAAAATGTCTTTCAGGGAGAAATCAGTTAGTGCAATACACAGAGATAATGAAATTAATGTCCAAAAACCTTCAAATATTAAATTTTCAGCAGAGTTGATGTTGTAAAAACACAATGTCTCAAACAGTGCTTGCTGGTACTTCAAATGGTGTTACAAAGTAACAAAGTCCAGACCTCTCAGATTTTTTTTCCAGTTTATGTTTCAGAATATTTAAGTCTGCAGACTGACTGCTACTGTTACCAGGCAGTTCCAGCACCTGGGTTTCTTCTTTAAATTGTAACTTCAACAGAGAAAGATGCTACAGTCCATGCTAAAACAAAAATCCAATGCTTAAAATCCTTTTCTGCATTTAAAAAAGGTTCAGTGAATGCTCAGATCCAATTAGTTAAAGACACTCACAGCCTCCACTCCTCCAGCTCTTTGCTTTGAAGTTTAGTGACAGCGGAAGACGGACTTCCTTTTTTTTCGTCCTCCACTTTCAGCCAAATTCCGTTGCTTTAGTCTCTAATTGTTTAAAAGTCCTTATTACTCACGGGTTGCTGCTTTTCAAAGTGCCAAATCCAGGAAGAAAGGTCAGCGCTCACCGGCAACAGCTTCGCGGCTTCTCTCCGCCGATTGCGGAACGACCCTCAGCGCCGCTGCCTCCTCCGCGATCCGGAGCCCCTTACGGGGTTCCTTCAACGTTTTGGGGGCAGCTCCTGGCGCCCGCCGGGTCCCAGGACCGCAGGCTTCTGCCGCCTGCGGTTTTCCGATATGGGTCTCCGCTTTGCCGTGGCGGACGACCCGTTTTCGAGCGGAGCTCCCTTCCCGGTTAGGAAAGGGCAGCCATTACCCTTCGCGCCGCCTCCGGAAGTAGCACCAACACTTTGAATTGTGCTCAGAAACGTACTGGGAGCCAATGCAGATCTCTCAGGACCAGGGGAGGAGTGAAGCAGGAGTGAGCAGGCAGCATGCACAAGCATACTGCTCATACACAATAACCCATGAAACCCCAGGAACCCAAGGCTATTCTCACATGCAAACGTGGCTCTAATTCATGCATTATCTTAGAAGCATGGTTGCTGCCTCAAAATATCCTGCTTGTAGCTGCATCAGCGCTATATGTATGTTTAGATCCTGGATCATGTAGGTGTGGGAATGTTCAGGGAGACAGGAGAGGATATATTGTTTAATAATATCCTTCCTAATATGCGTTAGCAAGTTCTATAACTTAGCAGAGTTCTAACATTCCCCTTTTTAAAGACACAGCGGTTAGCTTGTTGCAGGCTAGTTTCAGCCTCTCAATATAAGATTCCTGGTAATCCCCTTTACTTCCCCTTAAAAAGAATAGTCACACCACAATATTGTGTAAAAAGTATAAAAGACGTTTACTCACATTCAGTTCACAGATGGATCCCTGAAGGCAGACTTAGGTTCCAAAAGTATATACACGTGGAATCTATCCCATAAGGAGATAGTTCCTTTGTCCTCCCTTGGCTGGAAGCCAAGAGAGCATCTCAAGCTAAGGAGATGTTGCTTCTTCGAGGAATGGAGTCAGAGAGAGAGATGGCTGCTTGCACTGTGCTATTTTGTTACCTGCACAGGTAAGACAACACCCACCTTTGGGCACATGTAGAGGAAGTTTGTCCCAGCCCAGGAGGAAACAGGAAGTTTTCTACTGACTGGTGCAAACATCCCCTTTCATGTCCGCTCTAGGAATGTTGAATTTGACTGCTATCTGTGTTTCACATCCCACAGTAGGCACTTTCCACAAGAACGTGAACAGCCTCTGTGGAGGGGGCAGAGAGTGGCATATGTCCATGAGATCCTAACATCCATGCCTCACTGATAACACACTACTCACAGTACAAATGCAATGTATGGTCTGAGCTACAAGAAGACAAGTGGGGGTTTTTCTAGGAAAAAGGTGCCTGAGGGGGAGGGGGTGACACCAAAACTGGGGGTGAGGGCAGATTAGTGTGGTGTAGTGGTTAAGAGCAGTAGAGTCGTAATCTGGTGAACCGGGTTCGCTTCCCCGCTCCTCCACATGCAGCTGCTGGGTGACCTTGGGCTAGTCACACTTCTCTGAAGTCTCTCAGCCTCACTCACCTCACAGAGAGTTTGTTGTGAGGGGAGGGAGGAAGAGAAAGGAGATTGTGAGCTGCTTTGAGACTCCTTCGGGTAGTGATAAAGCGGGATACCAAATCCAAACTCTTCTTCTACCTCCAAGTAAAAAAAAGCACTCGGGAAGACCAGAATGATTCAGTTACAAATCCTCTACCCCATGAGTAGGCAAACTAAGGCCTGGGGGCCAGATCCAGCCCAATCACCTTCTAAATCCGGCCCGTGGACAGTCTGGGAATCTGCGTGTTTTTACATGAGTAGAATGTATCCTTTTATTTAAAGTGCATCTCTGGGTTATTTGTGGGGCCTGCCTGGTATTTTTACAGGAGTAGAATGTGTCCTTTTATTTAAAATGCATCTCTGAGTTATGTGTGGGGCATAGGAATTTGTTCATTATTTTTTTCAAAACATAGTCCGACCCCCTGCTGAAAAAGTTTGCTGACCCCTGAACTGTCTACCCCAATGCCCAACCACATGTATGTCTGATTTTCCCAAACAGCTGGTGCCATTTCACTGATGGGGCCTCAACATTTTTTGTTTCCCATCAGTGAAATAGCAGCAGCTGTTTTGGAAAATGGAACATAGATGTGGTTGGGCACCAGCTGTTTTAAATAAAGGGACACATTCCAGCTCACCTGTAACATTCTAGAAGTTGTTCAGCTACAACCTCCACCATCCCTGACCACTGGCTGAAGTTCACCAAATTATGGAGGGCCACAGGTCCCGCACACCTGGCCTAAAGCAAACACTTCCTTGACAGCTCAGCTGGTTAGAGCAGTGTTTCCTAACCGGTGTTCCGCGGCACACTAGTGTGCCGCGAGACGTTGCCTGGTGTGCCGTGGGAGGGAGGCGGGCGCTTTCTCGTTCGCGCCCTGCAGCGAGAAGGGCAGCGCGGTGCCGCAGAAGAGGCCCAGGAGGCAGCAGGCGCCCAGCGCGCGCCCGAGTCCCGCCCAGCTCGCCATGTCCGCCCGCAGCATTGGCGACCCGAGCCAGGCTCCGCGCACGACGCCCGTCTTATGGCGCATGCCTCTGCCGAACGCTCAGCCCCGGCGCCGAGCGGCTTAGCAACGCCGTCCAATCAGGGCGCATCTCGGCTGGGCGGCCGCGGCATTCTGGGAAATGTAGTCCTCGGGCAGCAGCGGCATTCTGAGAAGGTGCGCTTCTTCGCCGCTGCGCCTTTTCTTCCTCATTCCTTCTTTGCTGGCAACGCAAAAAGAGGTGGAGGAGGAAGAGCTGCTGGAAATGCCTGTGTGGGCATCGGTGCGCGCAGGAGATTTAGGCCAGGTGGGGTTGTTAGAGTCAAGATTTTATTTTGTTTATGTCCATCTTGCTGTTCGTGATACTAAACTACTCTTTATAGATCTCGTTATAACTTGTGCGGGGATTGCTTAATTTCGTTGTGGGCGCTTTGATACGGTTTCTTATGAGTGCATTTGGGTAATTATGTAAATATTGCCATGTCGTAAGCCGCCTCGAGCATGGTTTTTAACTATGGAAACAGCATGCAAATGACGATGATATCTAGGGAGGTTTCAAAGGCTTTGTAAGCAGAGTGAAGGAAAGAAATCCAGATGTGATTGTTAGGCATTGTTTTTTGCACCGTGAGGCCCTCGTAGCCAAGACTTTACCAGCAGACCTAGTTCATGTGTTGGATGATGTTGTGCGCATGGTAAACAGGCCCAGGTTGCGCACTGAATAAAGTATTTTATAATTTTTCATATTTCTGTTTACTTACTATTTCATAATAAAGTAATTATAAAATACTATCTTGGTGTTTATCTGATTCCTATTAAAGAGAGTTACTTTATATATAGTCAATATAGGCACAGAGTTAATTTTTTAAACATTTTCTAATGGTGGTGTGCCTCGAGATTTTTTTCATGAAACAAGTGTGCCTTTGCCCAAAAAAGGTTGGGAAACACTGGGTTAGAGCATAGCGCTGGCAATGCCAAAGTTGCAGGTTTGATCCCCATTTGGGACAACTGCGTATGCCTTCCAACTCTGCTGTTACAGAGAAAAATAATGCCAATGCACAATGGCTCCAAAAGTGTCTTCCAATTTTGTTATCCTTCATATTCCCACATTTTTAATCTCAAGAGCAGAGCTTAGCATTCCTCTTCATAAAGAACCACGCGGAAAGATTGTTTTTGCAGTGAGCTCTTAATTCACTGCTCCACTGAAGCAGCTAATTATATTTAATATATCTAATTCTAACACTAACCCGTGTACATCCTCACACCTGATTTAAGCTGTCAGTTGTCCTGTCAGTCTTATGACTCATCTCTTCCCCTTTCTAGTCCCTTGCCTGCTCCAACTTTCCTCCACATTCTCCGCAATCTTCTTAAATATCTCTTGGAGACGCTTGCACCACATTCTCGCCCTTGGAGTCTCATTGTCAAAGCACATGGCATAGCATGTTAGAGAAAACGAAAAAGGAAAGCCACAGGAAAGGGAACAAGGGAACAAAAAGAGATTAATGAAGGGCAAGGACGAGATATGATGTGCAGTCAGGAGAGGAGAGGGAAGATAATAAAAACCTGCAGGATTAAACTATGTCGGGACTTTTTCCAAAAACTGACTTTCGCCCCCAGAGGATAATGCTTCTTACGTTTAGCATTTTATTGGTAAAAGTCAGAAGCTGCACTTTCCTCAAGTCTACAGAATGGAAAGGGGACAGGACTAGTCTCCGATGCTGAAAGCTGGACTTTCTTTGTGGAAGATTACTCTTTTCCCAAGGTCAGGAAAGAACAGGCAACTTCCACTGCAAAGACAGCAAAGCATTTGAAAAGGGTTGGGCTGTTCAGAATGGCACAGTTACCGTATTATTCGCTCTATAAGACGCAACAAGAAAAAAAAATATTCTGAATCTCAGAAGCCAGAACAGCAAGAGTGAAACAGCTGCGCAGTGAAAGCAGCAATCCCTCTTGCTGTTCTGGCTTCTGGGATAGCTGTGCAGCCTGCATTCGCTCCATAAGACGCACACACATTTCTCCTTACTTTTTAGGAGGGAAAAAGTGATTCTTAGAGACCAAAAAATACGGTAAGCAGGGGAAGGCCTTGCACTGTGCTAGGCAGTTTGTGTCACACCTTGTGTACCATTATAGTCGCTGTGCCCTGGTTATACCTAGACTGGACTACTGCAATGTTCTCCCCATGGGCCTGCCTTAAGAGACAGTTCAGAAACCACAACTGGTATAAAATTTGGCTGCTAACTTGTTACCAGGAATGTGGCAGTCAGAACAGATCGCATGGATATTATACCAACTGCATTGCTTACATATTAATTTCCAGGCTTAATTTAAAGTGCTGGTATTTGCCAAGTCCTAGTAGCCTGGGGCCAGGTGATCTTAAGAACTGTTTCACCTGCTTGGGCTGCAAGATTAGTTTTGGAGGCGCTGCTCCCTGAGCCATCTTTATTCGACTGGTGGAGACTTCTTGGTGGTGGTTCCAGAACTATGAAATTACCTCCATGGAAAGATCCAACAGGCTCCTTTTCTTCCAGCTTTAAGATTGGTTTTGAAAACTGTTCCTTCCCTACTCTTTTATTTGCTTTTATCGACACTGATTGTTTCCCGCCCTAAAAATACATATTAACTGTATTGTTTTATATATGCAGAAAAGTGGGATATAAAGGAACTGAATAATAATAATCAATAGTTGCCTGAATGATTATCCATGTTTGTTTATTACATTTTAAACCATGTTTTATAGTGTACAGAGGCTTGAGATAGTGTGATGGCAGTATATAACATTGCCCGGCTGTGAGTGAGAAGGCCGCTCCCTGCAAGGCCCTTTCCACCTGGCCTAGGTTACGGGGCCCACACTCACCCTACTACGTTAAATATGCATTCTGTAGTTGACCTCCTTTGTAATGTTTAACTTTGAAATCTTCAAGATAATATTTTAGTTTTCTGTTATGTTGCTTTGACTGTATACTCTATATTTGGCTTTCTTCAGATTGTTTGATTTATGTTTTGTTGATTTAATATGCTGTAAACTGCTTTGAGATTTTTCTTAAAAATATAAAGCGGTATAGAAATTAAACAAATAAAAATAGATACAATATAGATAGAATATTAACACAGCCAGCCACCCACTGCAGCAATCAGTGGAGCCAACATGAGCAAAATGGGGGAGGGGGAGCAGATAAGCTCCGCCCTGCATAATTGATCAAATGACACGGTGTACGCACACCATTTGAATGGCAATGCCCATCAATTTTGGGAGGGCCTGGCCCCCTCAAAAAAATTGGGGGGTGGGAGTGAAGATCACTAAGAGTTGGCTGCTATGTTGTCTTTTTAAATAATTTGTAAAAAGTTCCCATTCTTCTTTAAAGTCACAGTTGAATGACCTGGACTCCTTGGCATGTTTTGTATAAACATACACAAATTTATTGCTTGATAACATGGTAGTGTGATAGGAATTTTGAAGTCTTAGATATATGTTAAATGTTCATAATTGTACTAACCAAGCACATAGATAGATCAGCACAGGAAGACCAACCTGGAACCATTTTGATTCCCAAACTGTCCCAAACTGACCAAATGTTTTCTCTACAAGGTCAAAATGGGAAACCTCCCCATTGTCTCTTTCCTCACAAATCCTGTCTTAAAGGGCACATTTAAGATATGAATAGGGTGTGAACCTGTGACATGGCTCAGGAACTAAGTCTTTATCATTACAAAAGACTGGCCAGACTACCCAGGCAATCCAATCAAGTAACCTGCCAGACAGGAGAAAAACAACATTCTAATTTCTGTTTTAAGACCGCCTTTTATTTGATGTAGGTATGATGTATCTGAGGGGTGGTCTTAGGTTACACCCCTTCTGTGATGCATGCATATTTCTGGGGGTGGTCTTGATCTACAGGGTGGCAATTTCAAAAGTCTTTATAAGGCCTTGCGCACCATTTTTCGGGGTTCCTCCTCTCTCCTGCGGGTGAGGGGAGCACCCTGTTGCAACAGTTCAATAAAGATCAAGCTTATTAGCTGCTTTTGCTTCTCAATATTCTCTGGTTGACCTCTGTTATTCTCTCCTACCAATAGGGAACCTATGTAAGGACTCTATATGGGCTCTTGGATACCCCATAAGGGAAAAGGGCAATTTTTGTTTACAACAGTAGACAGATAATGTAAGGATTCGTATAATTTTGAAACATGCAGAGAATAATACGTGTTGAGAAATCAGAGAGGGGAGCTGAGGGAAGTCTTGGAGGAGGGGAGGGAGGGTTTGAGGGGATGGGGGGAGAATGAAAATGATATGTTTGGATATGCTGTTGTGTGGAAATTGTTAATAAAAACATTTTTTAAAAAAAATAGTTGGCTGCTATGACATCAATAGAAAACATTCAGCAGGGTGTTCACAGTAAATGGAAGGCTCACTATCCAGAAGATTTTTTTTAAAGTTCCAAAACAGACATTGCTCCCTCAATAGTCCAAAAATAATTCAAGTCAGCCCAGCATGTGTGTGTGTTTTTTTACTTGCTTTTTAATCACCTCACCCACAATAAAAAGGGCTTTTTTGCGGAGCTAGCCAACCTGACGAGTCCGCGACCAGAATGAGGAGGAGTACCAGGAAGAATGGATGAAATTTAATGATTATTTAGTTAAATACGTTAAGTTAAATTAATTGGGGAAAGCTTGCAAATACCAGTTAGGTTTAGGATTTAAATATGTAATGTGACGAATTATGTTGAATGTTGAATGGGGAAGAAAGAACGATGTTAAGTGATTAAGTTAAGTTTCTAAGAATTTTGATTTGGAAAACTGTTAAAATGATATGCATTGAAATTCAATTAGGGGGATAACGAGGAAGTCACTTAACAACGTTAATAAGTTTTCATAAGGTTATGATTCATGTTTGTTTGTTTGTTTGTGTGTTTACAATTTTGTGAAAATCAATAAAAAAAATTGGGGGGAGGGCTTTTTTGAGTGGGTGGGGGGCGGTTTTGCAAAGTCTGGCGTGAAGCCCAGCTACTGCGTATCAGAGGAGGCTGGTCCTCAAGAGATAGTCCGGCTTACCTCCCCTCAGGGAGAAGAACTGCAGCAAAAGCAGAGCAGGGAGCTGGCAAAAGTTAACCTGCTCTGCTGTTGCTCCTTAAGCTGCTGGGGTTTCTCCCCTACCCCGTCCGGGCTCCAGGGCTGCAATGCACTCTGCACATGCTCAGGCGACCTCTCGACTCTCAGGAGTGCGAGCCACCCCACACACACAGACAGATACTCGCCTCCAAGTAATACAGATCCTGCGTGGTGATCTGCGAATCCAGGTAATCCTCGTAGGTGTTGAACTGGGTGAGGATGTGGTCCAAAGTGGCGCTGGCGTCTTCGCCTTCGATGCCCGCCATCGCCGACGCTGCGCAGGCTCAGAGGCCGCGGCGTCCCTGGCAACCGTCTCCCTGCCGCGGGGAAGCCCCGCCACTCTCCTCCCAGCAGCCAATCGGCTCGGCGGTACTGGTGGCTGGCCACGCCCTCTGCGTCGAAGCGACCAATCGCTCGCCAGCGCTTTTCTTATGAATGGAACCCGAAGAGGCAGCCCGCGTAACTGATAGCATTTGGTTTGAGCGCTCAGCTCCCCGGTGTTTTTTTCAGGGGCTGGATTCTGTTGCAGGTTCTACTCTCCGCAATTATTATTTTCCCCGCGGTAAGCCCCGTTCTGCCTTCAGTGGACCTTCCTCCCACCTGTATATCATAGAATCGTAGAGCTGGAAAGGGACCCCTAGAGCATGGGTAGGCAAACTAAGGCCCGGGGGCCGGATCCGGACCAATCGCCTTCTAAATCTGGTCCGCAGATGGTCCGGGAATGAGCATGATTTTACATGAGTAGAATGTGTCCTTTTATTTAAAATGCATCTTTGGGTTATTTGTGGGGCATGGAAATATAGTCCGGCCCCCACAAGGTCTGAGGGACAGTGGACCGGCCCCCTGCCCTAGAGTCATCCTAGACCAACCCCCTGCAATGCAGGAATCTCAACTAAAGCATCCATGACAGATGACCACCTAACCTCTGCTAAAATCCCTCCAAGGAAGGAGCCCACAACCTCCCGAGGAAGAGCTCTTACTGTCAGAAAGTTATTTATGATGTTTAGTTTTATCTCTTTAGTACCCTGTGCAGCCTGAGCCAATGCATAGTTAAGTGAATGTCAGGATAGGGCCCACTGTCTTCATGGGGGTTGCACTCAAGCAATAGCTCAGTCCTATGGAAGTCGGGTGCACCTAACCTATGGGGGGGTGGAATCAATGGGTTTTGACACACCTTACCCTGCAGAAGACCTGCCTGGAAGGATGCAACCCAATGCATACTTAAAGGTAAAGGGACCCCTGACAGTTAAGTCCAGTCGCGAACGACTCTGGGGTTGTGGCGTTCATCTCACTTTACAGGTCAAGGGAGCTGATGTTTTTCTGCAGCTGATGTTTTTCCGGGTCATGTGACTAAGCCGCTTCTGGTGCAGTGGAACACCGACACCAGAGCAGCACACGGAAATGCTGTTTACATTACTGCCGGAACGGTACCTATTAATCCACTTGCACTTTTTGGCATGCTTTCAAACTGTTAGGTTGGCAGGAGCTGGGACAGAGAAACGGGAGCTCACCCCATTGTGGGGATTCGAACCGCCGACCATCTGATCAGCAAGCCCAAGGCTCAGAGGTTTAGACCACAGCACCACCCACATACTTACGGTAATTGGTATACTTAGGCAAAGGTAAAGGGACCCTTGACCATTAGGTCCAGTCGTGGACGACTCTGGGGTTGCGGTGCTCATCTTGCTTTGTTGGCCGAGGGAGCCTGCATACAGCTTCCGGGTCATGTGGCCAGCATGACTAAGCCACTTCTGGCGAATGAGAGCAGCACACGGAAATGCCGTTTACTTTCCTGCCAGAGCGGTACCTATTTATCCACTTGCACTTTGATGTGCTTTTGAACTGCTAGGTGGGCAGGAGCTGGGACAGAGCAATGGGAGCTCACCCCATCATGGGGATTCGAACTGCCGGCCTTCTGATCGGCAAGCCCTAGGCTCTGTGATTTAACCCACAAATCCCATTTCACTTCTAAGTGAACACGCCTATATAAAAGTGGTACCTCCCAACGCATAAACCAGGGGCAGGCAACCTAAGGCCCATGGGCCACAAGTGACCCACGGGGGTCATTTAACCAGCCCCTGAGCCACCCCTGAACCAAGCCACCCACTCGGCGAATCCCCAGGCACTGCGCTAAACCGGTGCGGTGCAAGGACTTGCTTCCATGGCACTGGAAATCGTATCTGCACATGCGCAGACGCCGGAAATCGCATCGATGCAGACACCGGAAATTGCGGGCGCTCATGTGTGCACAGTCTGGCTCATGTAGGATTTCTGCTGGTGTGAACCAGCTCAGGCGAGGTAAACCTTGGCGATCCCTGGCAAAAACTGAGTGTCAGGCTTCATCACTGACATACCAATTCCTTACGGAAGATCATTACTTTTTGTGCCGTATTGGAGAACTGCTTAGCTCAAAGCACGCTGTGACCATTGGCTGTTTATTTATTTAATAAGGTTATTTTTAACCTGCTTCTCAGTTGAAGATTCCCAAGGCAGAGCACAATTAAAATTGATTTGCTGGCGCTGAAGTATTAAGGGAACTTTTTGTAGTTTCCCTTCATCGTGGTTCAGCGCTGGGCTGTCCCACCTAGAGGCAAGGTGAGGCAACTGCCTCGGGTGGCAAGAGCTACAGGGGCAGCAGATCTAGCCTTCAAAAGTGCTTTGCCTGGCGCTGCTACTGCGGTGGTGGTAACAACATGTGCAGTGCACATCCTGGAGGCCAGATCTGCCATGTGCCGCCTTAACAGTGGCCTCTCAGCGAATAGGAGGTGCTGCTGGTCTCCTCACACCCCAGTGGGGAATAAACAGGGGCTGCCCTCTGGAGTCTCCTGGGCTCTGATTCAGAGCAGGCCCCTTCTCCCCCCTGTGCCTGTGAATAGTTTCTTTATCCTGAGCAAACTGTTTTGTATGACTGGCTTTTTGGACTGATAAAGCATGTAGCAAAACCTGTAACATATCCGAAGAACAGGTCTCCTTTTGCCCACTTCCGTTATTCTCACCAGGGTTGTGGCTTTGATTTGCCTTCCTGTGATTGATCCATGCATACGACTTTGTGTTTCCAACTCAAGACCCATTGAAGAACATCTCATCCAGTTCAATCTTTGAAAAAACAGCTTTGAAAAACTTTTTCATATTCTCCAGTGTGCTACCCTTGCCATTGTGGCGGCACGGGGTTGCCGTTCTGTGACTGGACTTACGCTACTTGTTGAACGGTTCATTTATCCAGTCTGTATAACGTTTACTGCACATGTAACTTGTTAAGATACAGTTGTACATTTATCCACTCCATGTTTACAGTATCTCCAGGCTTTGTTTTGCACATGGCACCTTAGTATGCTTGTTGCCTGAATGCTTACAAGTCTATCTCTATTCTAGTTATTATTCTAGTAAATTTGGTTTTATACTTATAAGCCAGTTTGTGGTGTTGTTGTTTTATTGCATTATTATTACTGTCACCACATTTGATACTTTGTGTATATCCCCCCCCCCATGCAATGGCCTTTGATTCCCACTTTAATATTGGGTAAGGTTGATTTGATTCCTGCTCCGCTTGTTCTTCACTCATCCCTTCTTCCCTGACAGGGACACCATATTGTGGTTTGCCTAAGGTGTTGAAATTTATTGGGCTGGTCCTAATTCAGAGTTGCAAGCTCAGAAGTAAGCCCCATTGAATTCAATGGGGTTAACTCCCAAGCCAGTGGGTATAGGATTGCATCCCCAATTTTGGTGAGGTGCCCGGATCCTTCTTAAGTGTGGCGCCTTTTTCTGTTACCTTCTTAGTCTACATCCAGGTATTTTAGTTCTTTATTAAGACACTATAATGCACATTTCTTTCCTTTTAAAGCTCTCTCTAGAAATTAAAAGAATAAAACCAAAAGGCTAGGCACCAGAAACAAGTGTCTTACTCACGGCTGATATTGCCAGAGCCTGAAACAAAAAAAAATTCCAAAGGGTTCACACACGCTGCTTGATGGTTAAAATATAATAATAAATTAACACAGGGCTGGGGGAGTAGCTGAATTGTGGTCCATTGGCTCCATTTTTTGTAGACCTTAACTGGGTGAAGTATCCAACTAATTTATACTTTGAGCATACCAGTTAATGGACTCCTTCCATTTATTTCAATGGGTCTCCTCTGAGCTTGACTAGCATAGAATATAATCCATTGTGCTGGTTGATTGCTGGGGTTCTTGCAGCTAGAGATGGACCAGGTGGAGCTCAGTTTGATTCAGGAAGTTACACCTGATGTTTAAAACTAAACAGCTGCATCCTCTGGATCACTCAACACAGATAAGCTGCGTATGTTTTAACAATGAAGAGATCCAATGCACTCTGGTCTTAAACCTTTAAACACCATTACAGGGATTCTAGTAAAACAAAACAAAAATGCAGATAACTCAAGTCACCTGCCAACTCCTAGGGGCCTTTGCCTCCCCCAATAAAATATTTGAGGGGCCCAGGGACCCCCAAAGCTGATGGGCATTGCCATTCAAATGTATGTGTGCCATGGCATGTGATTATGTGTGGCAGTATTTGGGACGCGGGTGGCGCTGTCCCACAGAGCCTAGGACTTGCCGATCAGAAGGTCAGCGGTTCGAATCCCTGCGGCGGGGTGAGCTCCCTTTGCTCGGTCCCTGCTCCTGCCAACCTAGCAATTTGAAAGCACGGCAAAGTACAAGTAGATAAATAGGTACCGCTCCGGCGGGAAGGTAAACGGCGTTTCCATGCACTGCTCTGCTTCACCAGAAGCAGCTTAGTCATGCTGGCCACATGACCCAGAAGCTGTACTCCGGCTCCCTCGGCCACTAAAGCGAGATGAGCGCCACAACCCCAGAGCCGGCCACGACTGGACCTAATGGTCAGGGGTCCCTTTACCTTTACCTATTTTATTCAAGTTGGCACCCCTGCTTCAATTATTCCCCAGATCTGCTATCTGTAGGAGGGAGAATGCCCCAGCCTGTCTAATGGTAGGGCCAGCTTTGTTCCCCAGATGCAAACTTCCTGGAGGGGCCATCAGAAGTCTCACACACGGCTCTCTTCCAGCATAACAGTTCAACAATCTAATTTCAAAGTCTCTAGGAGCTCTACTGAGTGACAGCATTCACCATTTGCCTTCCCGAGAGGTTCCCTAAGGAGCAAGTTGAATCTTCGCCCTGCCTGATCAGTACCGGAGAGATTTTTCTCTTACCGTCTGATGGTCTGGAAGCATGTGGCGAGGATAACCTGATGTGACTTTCTCTCTTGTAGCTTTCTCTTCCTATTATTAGTATAACTCACGTTGCAAGTGTTTCTTCAAAAATATGGGAGAAAGTCCCATGAAGGCTAGCTGAAAGGTAACTAACGAGCTTAGGAAAAATGCCACCTTTTGTAGTAGGTTTTTAGTTACAGCCGCACAGTGCTCTGAGAGTGGGGGGGGTATATTTGCACTGGTGGGTCAGAACTGGCATTTAACTCCAGAAATCTAGTCTTAGCAAAGAGAAAAATAGGTCACATGAAAAATGATGCTATAAGGACAAGAAGCATATGTTGAGCACAGTTGGAGCAGCAAGCCAACATCTATATCAGGGGTCAGCAACCTTTTGCAGCTGTGGGCTGGTCTACCGTCCCTCAGACCATGTGGTGGGCCAGACAATATTTTGAAAAAAAAATAATGAACGAATTCCTATGCCCCACAAATAACCCAGAGATGCATTTTGAATAAAAGCACACATTCTACTCATGGCAAAACACACTGATACCCAGACCATCCATGGGCCAGATCGAGAAGGCGATTGGGCCACATCCGGCCCCCGGGCCTTAGGTTGCCTACCCCTGATCTATATCCATTAGAAACCTCTCTGCATCAGTCAAAAAGAGGAGGAAATGACAGCTGTGTTTCTTACATCTCTCTTGTACCATCCGATATGCTGAATCAGTTCATGATCTGAGCTCTTTGCGATGTCACCCAGAAGATTGCTTCCTCCCACATATATCTACCTGCACCATAAATTCTGGTCTGTGCAATTTGAAATCTTTCTGGAGTAGCTGGCCAATACAGAACGATAGTTTTGAATGGATTTTTAAAAGATTTTTACGATGCTGTGCTACTCCACCCTGATGTTTTCTGAGAGGGCAGTCTGTAAATACCCTTTATGAATAAATAAATAAGGTTCCCCAAGCAGAGACATCAGCTTGCCAACAAAGGTCCGTATAGTTAAAGCAATGGTTTTCCCAGTAGTGATGTATGGAAGTGAGAGCTGGACCATAAAGAAGGCTGATCGCCGAAGAATTGATGCTTTTGAATTATGGTGCTGGAGGAGACTCTTGAGAGTCCCATGGACTGCAAGAAGATTAAACCTATCCATTCTGAAGGAAATCAGCCCTGAGTGCTCACTGGAAGGACAGATCCTGAAGCTGAGGCTCCAAGACTTTGGCCACCTCATGAGAAGAAAAGACTCCCTGATGTTGGGAAAGATGGAGGGCACAAAGAGAAGGGGATGACAGAAGACGAGATGGTTGGACAGTGTTCTCGAAGCTACCAGCATGAGTTTGACCAAACTGCGGGAGGCAGTGGAAGACAGGAGTGCCTGGTGTGCTCTGGTCCATGGGGTCACGAAGAGTCGGACACAACTAAATGACTAAACAACAACAACCCCTCCCACCTGCTCTGACTTGAATGTCACTGAAGCCATGACGGGTAGGACTAGGCATTGGAGCTGCCAATGAAACCATCAAGTCTCCTCTTCTTCCCTATAATGTTTACTGAGGAAAACAAGTGCTATGAAGCCATCGCATTCTGCATCTCCTCGCCTCCAATGTTGTTGGCTGCTGCGGCGTAGCTGGGTGGGGGTTCAGGGTGGGTGATGAAGAATGTTCTCCCCAAAGAAGCTTGCCTGGCACCCACTTTGTTGTCATTATCATTACTATTACTATTATTATTCATTAAATCTGTATACTGCCATTCACCCGAAGACTACAGGGCAGTTCACAGCATAAAAATACAAAATGAGGACACAAACTGCATGATAAAACAAAAAAAAACCAAACCAATAAACCCTCTCTGACAAACATAAAATGTTCCATCAGTCAAAGGCCTGGCTAAAGAGAAACAATTTTGCCTGGTGCTAATAATAATAATAATAATAATAATAATAATAATAATAATAATATTGTTTATACCCTGCCCTTCCCAGTTCAAAAACCAGGCTCAGGGCGGCTAACAACAAATTTAAAACACTTCATTATAAAAGCAGGATAAAATATAGTATAAAAACATGAATAACAATAAAAATCAAAAATCAATTAGATAATCCCCAGGGCTAGCTGGCTGAATTGGTCCTACTTGGGCCAGCGAGGAGGCCAGGGGAGAATTAGCTGTGGGGTCTCAGAGCGGGTGATCTTCATAAAGGGGAGGGGGAGGGAAGAGAAGAGAAGGGAAAGGAAAGGAAATAAAAAATCAGGCTGAATTCAAACTAAAGGCCAGGGAGAATATCTCTGTCTTACAGGCCCGACGGAAGGAGGTTAAATCCTGAAGGGGCCTAGTCTCATGGGACAGAGCATTCCACCAGGTCAGTGCCATCACTGAAAAGGCCCTGGTCCTGGTGGAGGATAATCTGACTTCCTTAGGGCCCAGGACCTCTAAACAAAAGATACCGTACATAGCAAAGGAGCAAAGAGCCTTCCTGGGAAGAGCATTGCATACCCTCCAACATTTCTCCAAGGAAAATAGGAACATCCAGTGCTATTTTTCTAGAAAAAGAGGTGCCAGAACTCACCATGAATGCCTCTCCTGTTCTCTTATAATGGCAATGGAGCCCACCTGAGAGGTGCTGGAACTGAGTTCGGGTGAGCTCTAGCTGGAACAAAAAAGCCCTGGGCATTGCACAAGAGGGGAAAATATCCCTTCTCCGGAGCTCTTGTGGAGGAAGCAGATGAAGAAGAGCTTCAGAGGATATTCACAGGGTCTGGGTTGGTTTATATGGAGAGAGGTAATCCTTGAGGTATTGCGGTCCTGAGCCGTTTAAGGCTTTAGAGGTCAAAACCAGCACTTTGAATTGGGTCCAGAAACTAATTTTGTCACCAGGTGAAGACTTTTCTTTCCTCCCAGGTCTTTTAACAGTGCAATCATTTTCACAAATCTTACTGGCTCGGTGTTTCAGACACCATGATGTACAGTGGTACCTCGGGTTACATACGCTTCAGGTTACATACGCTTCAGGTTACAGACTCCGCTAACCCAGAAATATTACCTCAGGTTAAGAACTTTGCTTCAGGATGAGAACAGAAATCATGCAACAGTGGCGCAGTTGCGACAGAAGGCTCCGTTAGCTAAAGTGGTGCTTCAGGTTAAGAACAGTTTCAGGTTAAGTACGGACCTCTGGAACGAATTAAGCACTTAACCCAAGGTACCACTGTATGCAAATAAATAATAGATAATAGATAAATATCAGTAAGGCAGCAAGCCAACCTCCCAGCCGTCGTTTCCATTTCAGGGTGGAACTCCAAATGCAGATATTCAGAATAACTCAAGCATCACATCCTGGCATTCGCCGGTGTCTTCCAAGGTGAATCATTCCTGAAGCTGAACTCATTTTCAGAGCCAGCTGCAAGAACAAGCAACAATCTGAACATGTACGGGAAGTCACAAACAGACACATTTGATGAAACAGAAGTGCTCTGGGAGGGGCTGCTGTACAAGGTTTTGCAAAACCCATGAACTGTGATCAAAAGCCTGAGCCGACGGAAGAGACTCTCCTGCTATCGCGTTTATCCTCAAGGACAGATAGATTGCCAGGACTGCATTATTTAGGGATGCACAGAACCGAGAAAGCGATGAGGGATTCAAAACGGAGAACCTCCTCTCAACTCTGAAGGCAGCAATAATAAAAGAGCCTTGCAGGATTGTTTCTTTGAGAATCTTAAGTAGAAAATATATTGTCCTTCGGTAGAAGAATGGCAGATGAAGATGTTGGAGTTTTTGGAGCTGGCCAAACTGACTGGGAGAATCTGCGATCAGAAAGAAGAGGAATCATAGAATCATAGAGTTGGAAGAGACCACAGAGTACAGTGGTACCTCGGGTTAAGTACTTAATTCGTTCTGGAAGTCTGTTCTTAACCTGAAACTGTTCTTAACCTGAAGCACCACTTTAGCTAATGGGGCCTCCTGCTGCTGCCGCACCGCCGGAGCCTGATTTCTGTTCTTATCCTGAAGCAAAGTTCTTAACCTGAAGCACTATTTCTGGGTTAGCGGAGTCTGTAACCTGAAGCGTATGTAACCTGAAGCATATGTAACCCTAGGTACTAAGTGCCTAAGAAGACTGGAATAAATTTAAAGTCTATTTAGCTAAATATTGTAATATAAGATGATTAGAAGATACTTGAAAGTATCTGATAGGCCTAGGATTAGAATAAGAATGTTGTATAGTAATATGGATTTAAATCAAAAAGAGATGAAGATAGTTAGTTGAAGGAGTTTATGGTATTAGAAAGAGGATTTTGGAGAACTGTTTCAAAGGTGTTACAATGAAATTCAGTTAGGGGAGAATTGAGGAAGTCAGACTACAATGAAAGTTAACTTAGATTTTGGAAGTAATGACTGTTTTTATTCTTTATTCTTTATTCTTTTAGTAATGTAAGATGTTTTGTTTTGTGTTTTTTATATGTTATATTTGTTATAAATGTGGAAAATCAAATTAAAAAATTGAAAAAAGAAAGAAAAGAAAATATATTGACCTTTTCAAGCTTGCAAGACTTTGCTCCCCTAAGGTTACATTAACTTCAGTGGAACCAGGTTCTGGAAGGGTGGGGCTCAGGATCTGGGGTCCCAAATCACTAGCAGGGATGATGAATCTGTCAGTTTCTCATTTTCATGCCCCCCCCCCGTCTTAAGTCCCACATCAGATTGCAATTCTTTTCCTCATGAAATTTCGTGAGCATTTTAGTGCAAATTTTTCCTGATATACACATTCTTGCATGGACTTTTTCCAAATATGCATGTTTTGGCAAGCAATTTTTCCTAATATGTTGTGGTTTCCTATGTTGCCTCTGCTTGTTGTTGTTGTTGTTTAGCTGTTTAGTCGTGTCCGACTCTTCGTGACCCCATGGACCAGAGCACGCTAGGCACTCCTGTCTTCCACTGCCTCCCGCAGTTTGGTCAAACTCATGCTGGTAGCTTCGAGAACACTGCCCAACCATCTCGTCCTCCTCTGTCGTCCCCTTCTCCTTGTGCCCTCCATCTTTCCCAACATCAGGGTCTTTTCCAGGGAGTCTTCTCTTCTCATGAGGTGGCCAAAGTATTGGAGCCTCAACTTCAGGATCTGTCCTTCCAGTGAGCACTCAGGGCTGATTACCTTCAGAATGGAGAGGTTTGACCTTCTTGCAGTCCATGGGACTCTCTAGAGTCTCCTCCAGCACCGTAATTCAAATGCATCAATTCTTCGGCGATCAGCCTTCTTTATGGTCCAGCTCTCACTTCCATACATCACTACTGGGAAATGTTGCCTCTGCTACTATATGCAATTTTCTGCACACATTCCTCTAAATATACACAGACTCTGCCTTCACCAACTTGGCCCTGGCTGAGGCTGGTGCCAGTTGCAGAACTGAACATCTGGAGGGCACCAGCTTGGCAAAGTCTGAAGACTGACAGAGCGCATTCTATATCCTGCGACAACATGGAAGCGTTTCACCAGCTGGCTTCTAAGATCAAACGGTCCACATTCCCAACATGAAATCCCATGTTTGTTTGCCTTGTGTCTATTCAGAAGCCGCAAGCTGCAGCGATGGGTGCATATGCATTGAATTGCCATGGCAGCTGTTCTGAGATAGGGTCATTACGGCTAATGCGAAAGGAGGGGAAAGCCCATTACAGTAATATCAAATATGCATTTTGTAACTGCAGATTCCCAAACAGCCTAAGGATGTAAGACCTGCTAGATCAAAATAAATGTCCATCTTTGGCAGAATCTGGTTTTGTATGAAGCTGCCTTATATACCAAGTCAAACCATTGTTCCATCTGGCTCAGTTTTATCTGGACCAGCCTTTCCCAACTTGGTGCCCTCAAGATGTTCTTTTTTTGTTGGGCTTTTTTGCTTTGTAACATTTTTATTTATTTACTCAAATACACAAGTGTAAGGCACAGGGACGCGGGTGGCGCTGTGGGTTAAACCACAGAGCCTAGGACTTGCCGATCAGAGGGTTGGCGGTTCGAATCCCTGCGACGGGGTGAGCTCCAGTTGCTCGTACCTTGCTCCTGCCAACCTAGCAGTTCAAAAGCACATCAAAGTGCAAGTAGATAAATAGGTACCACTCCGGTGGGAAGGTAAATGGCGTTTCTGTGCGCTGCTCTGGTTTGCCAGAAGCAGCTTAGTCATGCTGGCCACATGACCTGGAAGCTGTACACCAATAAAGCGAGATGAGCGCCACAACTCCAGAGTCGGCCACGACTAGACCTAATGGTCAGGGGTCCCTTTGGCTTTTTAAGGCACAGCTAAGCACCCTTAACAGGCAGCCAAAGGCCACTGAAACAAGAAGCTTCCTTATACATGGACACTTGTGGTCCATCTCAGTGTTGCCTAGATCAGGCTTCCTCAACCTTGGCCCTCCAGATGTTTTGGACTACAATTCCCATCATCCCTGACCACTGGTCCTGCTAGCTAGGGATCATGGGAGTTGTAGGCCAAAAGCATCTGGAGGGCCAAGGTTTTTGTGTGTGTGTTTTTTTATTAAAGATTTTCTTGTTTTACAGAAGTATGTGTAATGTCTCTCATATTTTTTCCATGTAACATTTTTACAAATCAGTTTCATTTGTTGATACATTGGGGGGGAGGGGGGAGATGGGGGGTCAGGTGGCAATGTTTCTATTTTGCTTAATGTACCATATTTTTTGCTCTATAAGACTCACTTTTTCCCTCCTAAAAAGTAAGGGGAAATGTGTGTGCATCTTATGGAGCGAATGCAGGCTGAGCAGCTATCCCAGAAGCCAGAACAGCAAGAGGGGTCGCTGCTTTCACTGTGCAGCGATCCCTCTTGCTGTTCTGGCTTCTGAGATTCAGAATATTTGTTTTCTTGTTTTCCTCCTCCAAAAACTAGGTGCATCTTGTGGTCTGGTGCGTCTTATAGAGCGAAAAATATGGTATGTAGGGTTTGGTGTCAGCGTTGCCCCTCAAGATGTTGTTGATGAAAAAGTTTGCTGACTCCTCCCTAAGACCATCCAATCCATTTCACTTCTAGTCTTCCTCTGTTCCCCAGTTGCAGTATTTAACTTTTCTCTGTCCCCAGTGGTCTTCTGTTATGTTAGATGGTACATCTTTTTTCATCTCTGTTGGCTCAAGATATTTTGGTGCCTGAGGCAGAAAAGCCAAATGCTCCCTCTCCTTGGTTTTAACAAAATGTAAGAATAAACTAAATGATAGCCAATTTCCTGCTGTTTAATGGTACCTCAAAAAATCTGCTGCCAAGGGCAGACCAGCCTAATAGCAGAGTTTCAGAAAAAAGGAGCCTTGTTATTCTGCAGCCCAATGAGATTTCATAGGGACGCATTGTGTGGATGGCACTTCTTTGTAACGCACGTACCAATTAGGAAAAGATTTCCGTGTTCCTCTTTCAAAGAGAGGCACAAAAGTGTCAGGCTAGGTTTCGGAATTCTAAAGCACCGGAAAGAAACCTGCAGTCAGGTAAAATAATGCTAAGGGAGCACTACTTTAATTGTACCCTGGAGGAAGAAAATGAAGATGAAAAAGGGAAGAGTCATATTGCTTCTTCTGCAGAATCTCACCAGGTTGCACTGAAGTCTGGAAAATTAACTCCTTTCCTATCAAAGGCGAAAATGACTAGAGTGGAAATAATTATTTATTACATTTATATCCCTTCTTCCTTCCACAGAATCCAAGGTGGTGTACAAAGTGTTCCAGGTGGTCTCTTGATATCCTATGTTTTGTTCTTTAGTAATTAACTGGAGTGTCTCTGGGGTGCAGAAAGCCTATGCATTTAAAACTTTGATTGGTTTTAATTGGCTGATTAATTTTGCTTTGCATACAGAGGTTCAATCACATATCTTCCAACGTCTTGAGTCCCCAAACAGGGAATCACATCATCCTGGCCGTGCTGCCACAGAAGTCATGCAACCCGTGTGAGATAATAGAGCTCAAAAGATGCAAGGGGTGGGGGGCATGCTTGCATGAGTTCTGTGGTCTAAACCACTGAGCCTCTTGGGCTTGCTGATCGGAAGGTTGGCGGTTCAAATCCCCGTGACGGGGTGAGCTCCTGTTGCTCTATCCCAGCTCCTGCCAACCTAGCAGTTCGAAAGCACGCCAGTGCAAGTAGATAAATAGGTACCACTGCAGCGGGAAGGTAAACGGAGTTTTCATGTGCTCTGGTTTCCATTACGGTGTTCTGTTGCACCAGAAGCGGTTTAGTCCTGCTGGCCACATGACCCGGAAAGCTGTCTGTGGACAAACACCGGCTCCCTCGGCCTAAAAGCAAGATGAGTGCCGCAACCCCACAGTCACCTTTCACTGGACTTAACCATCTTACCTTTGACCTATGTATATAACAAGCAAACTAACTGTATCTTGTAAACCTATCATTTCCTTCACACTTTTGTAAATAACAGTTTGCAATTGCACAGACCTTTGTGCAGGGGGGCCAATGCCTGGTGGCCCCAACCCTTTGCCCCCCAATATTTTTTTGGGGGGGGGCAATGTTCAAAAGAATCAGGGCCAAGCATGGAGCCAAGTGTGGTTTCAGTGGCCAGGTCCTTATCCTCTTCCTCTCCTGCTACAGAGGGGAAGGAGCCATCACCCGTCTGGTGATGGTGGCAGCAGGAGCCGCCAGCCATTGAAGATGTGCTGCCACCATATTCAGTCCCACCCTTTAGCTCCTCCCGATGTCCTGACTCAATGCCAGGATGTTGCACACATGACGTGTGTCCCCCAGCTCCCTCACAAGTTGGCGCCTCTGTCTATAACGTCATCTAAAGTTGCAGCTGCTATGCATTTCATCTGTACAGTGTTAGTCATGTTTTCAAACCAGTGTGCAATGATGTTCTCTATTCCCCACCCCTCAATTAGTGTTCCCACAAACCTTTAAAAAAAATAATACACACAGTGGTACCTCGGTTTAATAACTTAATTCGCTCTGGAGGTCCGTTCTTAACCTGAAACTGTTCTTAACCTGAGGTACCACTTTAGCTAATGGGGCCTCCCGCTGCTGCCGTGCGACTTCTGTTCTTGTCCTGAAGCAAAGTTCTTAACCCGAGGTACTATTTCTGGGTTAGCAGAGTCTGTAACCTGAAGCATCTGTTACCCAAGGTAAAGGGTAAAGGGACCCCTGACCATTAGGTCCAGTTGTGGCCGACTCTGGGGTTGTGGTGCTCATCTCGCTTTACTGGCCGAGGGAGCTTGCATCCAGCTTCCGGGTCATGTGGCCAGCATGATTAAGCCGCTTCTGGCGAACCAGAGCAGCGCACGGAAACGCCGTTTACCTTCCCGCCGGAGCGGTACCTATTTATCTACTTGCACTTTGACGTGCTTTCGAACTGCTAGGTTGGCAGGAGCAGGGACCGAGCAACGAGAGCTCACCCTGTTGCGGGGATTTGAACTGCCGACCTTCTGATCAGCAAGCCCTAGGCTCTGTAGTTTAACCCACAGCGCCACCCACATCCCTTGTAACCCAAAGTACCACTGTATATTTTTCACAGTTTTTTTTTTTTAAAGAGAGGGACTAGAATATTTTCCTTGGATTCCCTAGGGAAAGGGATAGGGTGATAGAATAAGGCAGGCTTACTCAAACTCGGCCCTCCAGATGTTTTGAGACTACAGTTCCCATCATCCCTGACCACTGGTCCTGCTAGATAGGGATCATGGGAGCTGTAGACCCTCCAGATGTTTGAGACTACAGTTCCCATCATCCCTGACCACTGGTTCTGCTAGATAGGGATCATGGGAGCTGTAGACCCTCCAGATGTTTGAGACTACAATTCCCATCATCCCTGACCACTGGACCTGCTAGCTAGGGATCATGGGAGTTGTAGGCCAAAAACATCTGGAGGGCTGAGTTTGAGGAAGCCTGGACTAAGGGATCACCCGCTCTTTGATTGTCCTGCACCTGGTAAGCACAGGTCTGAGCAGTTTTGCGTTTGCCCCGCCACTTTCCCTTGGAAAACCCACCCCGAATTGGAGCAAATGTCCACCTGTGGAAAGCTCAATACTATGCCCGCTTGCAAGGATTAAGATGTGTGACTTGCACATGCAGGTTTTAAACAACAACAACAACAACAACTATAAACACATACTGGAAGCACAATTGTATTGTGGTAATTTAGGAAGAAAAGGCCCCAAACCATACCGTGTTGTTTACAAGCCAGCATAGGTGTGCACTTTATTATGGCATCATTGTCATTTGCAATATTCTTAGTGGTAGAGAAGCTTAGGAAAATGTCTTTTCATCCATTATTAATAGGAACACTGAACGGTGTTGTTGTTTTTTAACTTGGTATGAAATGAGACACTGTTAGAAAAAAGGGAGTTGTCATCATTCAGGAAAGGGAGAGAGAGAGAAAGAACTCACACTTCCTAAGTGTGTGCTGGTGGTAATGTTGTTTTGCACATTTCTTTATTTTTCCATTTTGCAGTCAACCTCTAAATGGGTCACATGGCTTTTTGCTATTGCCAGTATGCAACTGAAAGATATTAGTATGAGTAACAAGATTGAAGCGTATGTTCCATTATTGCAAAAGCGACTGCTGGTTGGTCAGGGGAAACAGAGAGGCCGTCACAGTCCTGCCCTTTGCCTTAGCAAAGGTCCGATCTGCCAAATTCAGCTGATGAAGCTTTCGATGGCACAGAGTTAAATGTTTTACTCGCTGCAGATCAAACTGCTGTTAAAGGACCGGTTATTCAGAAGCTGATCATCCCAACTGCAAACCACTCTTCTTCTTTTTTTTAAAAAAAGGAAATTTGTTAAGGCTTACTTGGTGATTGGTTCCATTTTCCAATATTCATTTTACCTACACAGCAAGGTTTTATGCATAATTATTTACTTCGTACATCTGTATAAAATGCTTTCACCACTGACATGTAGAAGCTGCACAGATTCACCATGGGTTTTGGAAAAAGGCCTTTCAGATACCAGCACCACTGCTTATTGCCCAAAATGCCTTGCTGAAAATAAAAATAAGTCGCATTTTCTCCATACGCAGTGTTAGGGATTATAAATACATGATAAAAATCACACAAATTAATGATTGTCCGTGGAACAACTTTCCTTGCAAGACAGCAAAAGGGATCAGCTCAAATAACATCCATTGAGCCCAGGATTCTCTTTCCTGCAGAAGCTGCCAAACAGATGCCTCTGTGATGCTTACTGCCAAGACATGAATGCAAGAAAGCCATCCTTGTGTCATCTGTTCCACCACCTGGTATGAAGAGGTATATTGCTCTTGAACATCGCTTCCTTTAATCATTAAGCCGATCTCACATTTGTTATTATTTTTAAAGCATTAGACGGTTTTCTTCTACCGACATTTCAAAAGAACTTTTAGTATAATACGGGACTTTGCCAAGTTTAGGATGTCTCACCAAACATGACACTTACGTACCTTCCATAAACAAAGTGAACATCAGTTTCAAGATCTATGCATTGCTCTCAAATACTTATCAGTGCCCTCATCCATCAAGGAGATGGTGGACACCGTGGGACATTTGCAGCCTCCATTCTCAGCCGCAGCCCTAACCTTGCATATTGGCCCTGGTTTCGCACAAGGCCTAGGAGATGAGGGATGAAACATGATGCTATTGCCAAGCAAATATAGGCCACGCCCTCAGTTGCTTCCATGTTGCCCTCCAGGCAGGTTCATGAATCCTACATGTGCTAAGTCACAGCATATTGCGTTCTCTTTCGTGCAACTGAGCATAAATTCCAGTTGGGTTGAATGTATGGCACTAGGATGATTTAACTTCTAAAAGGAAAGTAGAGAGGGGAGAACATATACTGTAGATCTTGACTCAAGGGAAGTGTGATGTGAGGACTGTGACCCTAGATCCCTGACCCTGCTGCAAAAGCAGGCATTGCAAGAAACATGGACTATAGAGCCTTGTATCCAATTAATGAGTTAAGAAGCTGCCTTATATGGAGCCAGGCCATTGGTCCATCCAGCTCAGAGGCCATCTAGGGTTTCAGATGGGTCTCTCTCAGCCCTACCTAGAAATGTCAAGGATTGAACCTGAATCTTAGGCATGCTAAGCCTATGTCTCATTTCCAAATGCCTTCTTGTAAAAAGGCGCTTGGAAGAGCCAGGTCTGCCTCAGCTTCCTTTTCTTTTCATTTCCTAAAATGCCCGGCTTTTCCAAGTGCTTTATGATAACTCACTAAGAATGCTGTCCCTTCCTGATGACATCATCCAGGTTGTCTTCTGCTTAATCCTTTTGTACAGTGGTACTTTGGTTCTTAAACGCCTTGGTACTCAAACGCCTTGGTTCCCAAATGCTGAAAACCCAGAAGTAAGTGTTCCGGTTTCTGAATGTTTTTTGGAAGCCGAACGTCTGGTGCGACAGTCGGCTATTGTTTCCGGGGCGCCTGGACCAATCAGAAGCTGCGCCTTGGTTTTCAGACATTTCAGAAGTCAAACGGACTTCTGGAACGGATTAAGTTTGGTGCTTTTGTTTTTGCTATTTATTTTGCGTTTTTGTTTTTGAGGCTTTTTCGGTTAATTTGTTTTTGTGACTGTGTGGAACCCAGTTCAGCTACTGATTGATTGATTGTGTGACTTCGGAAATGGATAAAAGCCCCCCATCCAAACAATGACTATCATCAGTGCAGGGAAGAAAATAATAATAATTTTCATTTTTATCATCTACAATACTGTTTTATTTATTTTATAGCACAGTACATTGATTATTGGTTTCATTTTATGGATCAATGGTCTCATTAGATAGTAAAACTCATGTTAAATGGCTGTTTTAGGGGTTGTTTTTAAATGTCTGGAACGGATTAATCCATTTTGGATTACTTTCTATGAGAAAGTGCACCTTGGTTTTGGAACGCTTTGGTTTTGGAGCGGACTTCTAGAATGGATTAAGTTTGAGAACCAAGGTACCACTGTATTATTGTTATAGAGTCTAGTCACTAAGGGATCACCCACACTTTTGTTTGTCTGAATTAAAACAAACGTCAGCCCACAGAAAAACTGACTGGCGTTTGTTCCAATTCAGCAATGAACAGGGGTTTTTCCTGAGGAAAGCAGTGGGACAGCAAAAAAAAACCCCCAAACCTATCAGACCCATGATTAGAAATCACAGGGCTAACGAATGTGTGAATCGGTCCCGCACTTAGCTGTATCTGAGTAGAGTTGGGCATTTCCGCTGGCTGTTCTGTTCTTCTTTAAGAGAAAGAATAATATAAAAACACTTCACCTTCGATTACGTATTGAAAAGCTGTAGGTGTCCCACCTTCTCCCAGTGGGTCTCATCCTTTCCCTTCTAACCTCCGAGGACTCAGAATTGGTTTGCCAGGTTGCAGTCTAGAGAATACAATGCATCTGAATTTTCTCAGTACGGGGGGGGGGGGGGAGGCAGCCGCCGACTGCTCCCACTTCCCAATTCTTTTCCAGACACCTTAATCACTGTATTTTTTGCTCTATAAGACTCACTTTTTCCCTCCTAAAAAGTAAGGGGAAATGTGTGTGTGTCTTATGGAGCGAATGCAGGCTGAGCAGCTATCCCAGAAGCCAGAACAGCAAGAGGGATTGCTGTTTTTACTGTGCAGCGATCCCTCTTGCTGTTCCGGCTTCTGAGATTCAGAATATTTTTTTTCTTCTTTTCCTCCTCCAAAAACTAGGTGCGTCTTATAGAGCGAAAAATACAGTATCTGCAAGAGGGACAGATCATGGAACTCGGTAGAGAAAGAGTTGCCTTACTTCCTGCTTATCTCCTGACAGCTCTGGTCGCCTCTCCTAAAAAAGGAGCTGGAAAAGGTTATGAAAAGGGCAATCGTAATGCGAACAGAGGAGTATTTAAGGTTGCTTCTGAATACCAGTTGTGGGGAACCACTCAGGCATTGTGTGCCACTTTTCTGCAGGCTCTTGGTTAGCTTCTGTGAGAACAGGTTGCTGGACTTGATGGGCCATTGACTTTGCAGGCTTGAATATTCCTTCCCTTGAGCCCTTGGTGTAAAGGCAGCAAAGTGACTCTGTCAGAGCTGGAGCTGTTCACACCAGTCCCAGGCTACGACTGAGCAGGACAGGGAACCAAATCCTGCTCTCGGCCTGCACTCAGGTTTCTACTCCTTACAGACGGAATGCTAGGTTTACAAGTGTGTGGGAAACACCTGTTAAAATCTCAAGAGCCAGAGGTTAAGGTTCCCACTGGCTTTGCTTCAGTGCTCTCTAGAGCTCCTTCACCATGACCAACAGGAGTACAGTGGTACCTCGGGTTAAGTACTTAATTCGTTCTGGAGGTCTGTTCTTAACCTGAAACTGTTCTGAACCTGAAGCACCACTTTAGCTAATGGGGCCTCCTGCTGCTGCCGCGCCGCCAGAGCACGATTTCTGTTCTCATCCTGAAGCAAAGTTCTTAACCTGAAGCACTATTTCTAGGTTAGCAGAGTCTGTAACCTGAATCATATGTAACCTGAAGTACCACTGTACAGAAAAAAAAACCATATAAGACCCCTTCCTCAAAAAGCAGAATAAACCATGTGAAGTGGGGAGAGATTTGCATAATGTATGCATGTCACATAACGCAGATTGTCTTCCTGCAGAACTGGTTCTGTACTGCTGCATCAAGTTTTACCCTTCTTTGCCAAAGCGCAAACTTGTACACGGTCCTGCCCTTGATCAGGCAAACAAAGAAACTGTGACCAGATCATTATGAGTCAGTCTCACTGGGTGGGAGGAAATCCCTATTTTACAGAGATGGTTCTCAACTTGAAGCCGCAGCAATAGATCACCCGTAAATTAACAAACAGCTCTTTGTGTGTGTGTGTGTGTGTGTGTGTGTGTGTGTGTGTGTGTGTGTTCGATCTGTCTGGGTGTCAACAGCAGCCCAATGTATCTTCAGAGGTGGTCTGATCCTATGCGACACATGAGCAGCCTTTAAATAGTCGGGAGGAGAGCAGGAAGAGCAACAAGGACTATTCACCTTTGGAAAAGGAGTCTCAAGGGGGTGTTTTTCACGCTGAGTAAAACACTTGTTAAGAGGAGGAGACAGCAGCGGTTGTTATCTGATCCACCTTTGGGGTGGGTCTCGCCTCCCTCCATCTCTCTCCTCTAAAGCAGCTTAGTCTCTTTGGACCTATAATAGCAGGAATTCCAGAGGCTCATGACAGAGGTATTTTAAACGCAGACATTGAAGCGATGAGGTTGATGGACAGAATAAGACTTGTCCTTCCAGCTGTCCAAGGAACAGCGGGAGGGGGAATGGAATCAGGGTCATTTGGAACGGAAGAGCTTTCCTTCCTCAATCTTGATCCCCTCATTTGCCTCTCCATAGGGTGGGGAGGGCGAGAGAGCAAAAGATCTGGACAGACAGAAATCTGTGCGATAGCATGGAATCCAAAGGTAGGTACTGTTATTTTCCTTAGAGAAAAGAAGAAAAACGAACTAAATTCTACTAAGAGCGGAATCAATCCTTGTTTTTTTTTAAAAAAAAAATTAAAATAAAACAACACAATAACAACAACACAGAAGTAAGGATGGAGTCACACAACAGTGTTTCTACCCTCTTCACATTATGAGCACTGCCCAAAATTCCCCTGGGCTCACATATATATGCATGGGGAACTTTGGGGAGCAATGGCTGGCCTGTCCTCTTTTAGGAAAGTTGTACATATTTATTTGGGAGGGGGAATCTATGACATTGTCCACTCATTACTTTCTGGGAACAAATTTCAACACAATGTGGAGCCTCAGCGTTCCACTCTTTTCTCCAGGATGGTGAAAAGTGTGAGGATGTCGTGAGCATATGTTTATTTGGAGCACAGTATATCACTGGTCATCTGACCTACCAGGAACAATGAGGTTTTCCAATCAGGTGATCTGAGGAAATACGGTATCAAACCAAAGCAACAGCCACCAATTCATCCAGGTCTCCTCCAGATTCTTTCGCAGAAAGGGTTAAGGTTTCAAGTGCATACTGGAAATTTAGGTTTGGACAATTAAAGCAGACCAAAGTCCTTTGCAAGGGCGCTTTGTCCCATTTCAGCACTTGAGGTGAAAGGGGGGGTCATAGAATTGTGAGGGTCCAACCCCCACAAAGCAGGGGTGTGCTGGTGCCCCACTGCTGGTGCCTCTCTTGTGGGATGTGAAACACACAGCAGTCAAATACAACAGTCCTAGAGAGGGATGTTTGTCCAGCCAGTAGATAAACTTCCTGTTTCCTCCTGGACTGGGACGAACTTCCTCTACATGTGACCAGAGGTGGGTGTTGCCTTACCTGTGCAGGTAACAAAATAGTACAGCACAAGCAGCCATATCTCTCTCTGACTCCATTCCTTGAAGAAGCAACATCTCCTTAGCCTGAGATGCCAAGAGACGACAAAGGAACTATCTCCTTATGGGATAGATTCCAAGTGTATATATTTTATACCTTAAGTCTGCCTTCTGGGATGTATGCGTAAACTATTTTATACAAGACTGTGTCATGTCTATTCTTTTTAGGAGGGAATAAAAGGGAATTACCAGGAAATTGATTTTAGAGGCTAAAGCAACTTATCCACTGTGTAGTTTAAAAAAGGGAATGTTACTCTACTAAATTATAGAACTTGCTAACACAAGTTGGGAAGGATATTATTAAACAATATATCTTAGACTCCTGCTGCCTGAGGCAAGTGCCTCACCCTGCCTCATCAGTGGGCCGGGACGGACCCTCTGTTATCCTGGCACAAGAAACCCACTTTTTTGCAAAATGACTTTTTACTATTAGGAAAGTGATGTGGGGGGACACACACTGAAAGGTTTGGGATGAATGAATGACTAAAAGGAAGACCTATGTCCACTGGCTGAGCAAATCAGGATGAATGCTTAATAACAAAATGGAAATCTGGAAGAGCAGGAGCCCATGGTGCATATGAGGTAGAAATGAACAATCTCACCCCATTCATGAAATGTTGCTAGCCAACTGTCTTGGCTTCCCTTGAAAGTCATTGGCTGTTCTGACTGAAGAGGAACACTCCAATTTGGTTTTAAATGTTGCTTTCATCTAAAAAAATTCATGGCTACTCCGCTACAGAGGACTTCCAGGAGAGAACAGGTGTATACAAAACACTGTGCAAATGTTAAAACCACAAGCTCTGGCCTTGTGGGTTCATATAGAACCTTTTCATTTTTTTGTTTTATTGCATCACTATTTCAAATTTGCTGTGCCACTATTTCCCCCCCTTGCTGGGTTCCAAAGTTAATGGCGTCTTTAAAACCAAAATCATGAGATAAACCAGTTGGGTGACTCCACCTTCTGTTTGTCTGAGGTATGTCGGGGATGGGGAAATCTTAAAAGTGCAGAAAAAAGTGATTGGGGGGGCATGGAAAGGACACGAGCAATTTCCTCCCCCTTCTCACAGGAAAAGATCACAGTAAGAAAACAATTATCAGGAATTTGAAGAAAAAAATAGACTCAACATATGAGGTAATCTTTCACATCTTGCAGCAGTCACAGAACCATAGATTTGGGAAGGACCTTGAAGGCCATATCGTCCAATCGCTGCCGAGGCAGGAAAACACATTACTGCAGCAATAGTGCCTGCCAGTTTTGAACAGCCGTTTTAAGCACAATCCATGCTCAGCAGTTGGAAAGCAGAGAGATGAGACTGAAAATTAAGGCGCCCCCACCCGACCCGTGCCCAAACAACCTTTCCGCTCATCTTTGGCGCCCTAGGCCTTTGAGCACTTGGAGAATTCCACTTCATTTGTAGCTACTGGGAAAAAAGTGAATTAAACTCGGGCGCTAGGGACCCAAACGAACACGACTCTTTCCAGAAGGACCTCCCGGCGCAGTGAAATGCAGAGCAGAATCCCATCCGCTATTCTGCCCTGTGGTGTCGCATACAAGCAGCAACCGCTCCTGAGAAAGAAAGAAAACAACATTCCTCACTGGAAGAGAGTTGGGCCATTACTATCCAAAGCGAAACTTGAGTCTATATTTGACCGGAGGCGAGTTCTTTCGAGGCACCGGCAACGGGACCTTTGGCTTTGCTGGGATGGCGACAGGTGGTTTCTTCTTCTCAGGAACAGCGACAGTGAAAGCCAGTTCCGGCTGTTCTGCTTGCCTGAACCTCGGGAGGAAATGCGTCGAGATGTGCTGGGGTTTCACCCGGGGGCTGCACCCTCGTTTTGCCTTGCCCCGTTTGTTCAAGGCCACGTACCATTCTCTGCCCGTCTTCTCAGTCCTGTAAACTGCTGAGGCGTACGTGTTGTAGCTGTTTTCTTGAAACCGCTCCCTGAACTTGCAGTCGTCTGTGAATTTGGCCTAGGGAATTAGAAGGAGGAAACGACAATAGCAGCAAATGCTGGCTTTATAAAAGGGTTGTCACTGTACCTGTGTTGGCCTATAATTATTATTTCTTATTTTTCTTATCGAACCTTCGCCTGAAGGTCTCAAAGTGGATTATGGCACATAAATGCACAATACGATTTAAACACCAATAAAAGACAGCCCGACTTCTAAGCCCATTTTATTGATCTAGACAGGGTGTGGAGAACCTTTGGGTCTCCAGATGTTGCATAGCCAAAACTCTCATCAGCCCCAGCAAGTACTATTATTTTATCATCATCATTATTATTACTATAGACGTGTTCCCCCCATTTTCAAATTATTCCTTAGACTCTCTCTTGTCCACACTTCCTGATTAGCTCCCTGAAATTTCTCATGAGGCTGCAGAAACGCCTTTTCTTTTTGCATGACTAGCATAATGCAAGGTAAGAAACAGTCACTTAACTAACCGTAAAGGGCATATAGAGTGCACACGTCCACCATATTGATGCTTCAAGTCACCAGTAAAGCTAATTTTACCCCATGTGAGAATACAATGGATTGAAGTATTTTTCCCCCCTAATGGAGGGGAGCTGGCCATTGTGACATGTAATCATTCATTTTATTTGCATGTCTTGAACTATTAAGATGCATGGGGGGGGGAGGTGAAATAATGTGCAACTTAACTGTAACCTGAGTGAGATGCTAAGCACATATATGGATGCGGGTGGCGCTGAGGGTTAAACCACAGAGCCTGGGACTTGCCGATCCTGAAGGTTGGCGGTTCGAATCCCTGCGACGGGGTGAGCTCCCATTGCTCAGTCACTGCTCCTGCCAACCTAGCAGTTTGAAAGCACATCAAAGTGCAAGTAGATAAATAGGTACCACTCCGGCGGGAAGGTAAACGGCATTTCCGTGTGCTGCTCTGGTTCGCCAGAAGCGGCTTAGTCATGTTGGCCACATGACTGCTGCACGCCAGCTCCCTCGGGCAATAAAGCGAGATGAGCGCCGCAACCCCAGAGTCGGCCTCGACTGAACCTAATGGTCAGGGGTCATAGATAGATAGATAGATAGGTTTGATTTATGGAAGATAAGTACTTTTGGAGCCCATCCACAGGGCTATATACCCAGTGGCAAGCCATAGGGGGAAATAAAAAAAGGATGTGCTCTTGCCTTCATGCTTTATTGGTGAGAATCCCAGAGACATCTCTGGCTGGCCCATAGATGGGAAACGTATATGGAGGCAGATGAGATGAAAAAGCCCTGAATCTAAAGGGTTGGTAAATCTACTGGGTTGTTTTTTTTAGTCTTATCTCATCTGGCCACTCAGAGTACACACCAGCCCCACTTTCATATGGGGCTAGGATAGCCACTTAAGCATTTCCTCAAAGGGTGGACATGGTTTTGCATACAATGTGCAAATGCTAATCATTGTGCAGATGCAGATTTAGACATGATGGGTGGTATGCAGCTCTTGCTGGGAGTTGTTGGCATCCATCTGCCTCAGGAGACAATGGAGTGCGCCTCTGGGGGTGAAGTCAAACCCCTGCATTAGCAATGACCTTCCTGGGGTGCAAGCCTGGGCAGTGTGTATGGAGCTCCTGGTGGAGCGTGCAACAGTATAAAATACTGTAATGGGGAAGACTGTGGTCAGGTGACCTGTGATGGGCAAGTTGAAGACCACCTCCCTGCTCTCCTTCCTTAAAGCACATGACTTCTCCCCAAAGAATACTGGGAACCGTGGTTTGTTATGGGTACTGTGAATTGTAGCTCTGTGAGGGGTAAACTGTTAGAAATCCTGTTCCATGATTGCAGTCATGGGATTGTTGTCTATCGCATGACGGTGTATTGTGCTTTACTCAGCCTTAGAGTTCTTTATCTTTCAACCAGACTTGGACCAGGCAGTCCTTTAAGCAGAGGGTTTACTCGAATAGGAATGCCCTCTGTAAAAGAGATCATATGGCCACTCTGTTCAAGATCCTGGGGGGAAATCAATGGATATAGGCCATAAAATCTTTACAAAATTTCGCATCAGGTGTCCAGCAGGCCTTGGGGTGGGTGGGGGAAAGTGCTGTAAAATGCCCAAGTCCAGTGATCAAAGTGATGTTATCCAGAATTATCCAATCTCTTAAGCTGATGTCTGAAACAATGGGCACATGGACAGAAATTATATTTTTTGTTAAACAGTGGCATTTGGTATTTGCTTGTGGATATGAAAGGTCTGGTTTAGGGGGCCTGATTTGACTGTAATGAATTCAGATGCGCCCAGGAAGTTCGCTGGCTGACCTGGGACTAGTTCAGTGTCTCACAGCCCACCTCGCAAGGTTGTTGTAAGGCTAACATGGGCAGCGGAAACGCAGATATGCCTTCTTATGCCCAATGGAGGATAAGGTGGAATATAAATATACAAAATAAATAATAAAAGCTTTTCCCCTCAGAGAGTCTTTTAAAAAAAACAAAACTTTCCTGACAACCTTTCATCTCCTTTTAACATTTTGCTGGAGAGAAAGGGAGACAATGGTTTTAATGAAGCACTTTCAAAATTTCCATCGCAATGGGTTGCATGTGAAAAGAAGAACCATTTTTGCTCCCTTTTCCTCTTGTTCTACCCCACCAAAAAAGGAGAGAGATTGAGCTAAGTAGCTACTTAACAATATAGCGGAGCTGAAAGATGATAGCGTTGCTGACTTGCTCACTATAAATCTGAGAACACAATTCCACATGATTGCCTCCCAAAGGAGTTTGGATTGTTTTGGCACGGAAATGCGTGTCTCATCCATCAATAGGTCTGGGTAGATGGGAGAGGGTCCTGATGTCAAGGGTCTACTCATTAAGGGAGAGGAGAAAAGAGTAATGGAGAGGTTAGCAGCTGAATGGCCTTCCTCTCCTTCTCTGATTACAATGAGGTCTTGTCCTGTGACAATCCGCCTCTTCGCTCCCTGCCCCAGTAATCTGGGGATCATGGATTTTGTGATGCCCCATGGAATCTCTAGGGTTGAAAAATGGACTGGAGCTGGTTGGCTTTGGGGATCCCACTCTCCATTTCAGGTGTGGAGAACTTCAGAGGCTGCCCTCCAGGCTTCTCTGTTGGGCCCTTGTGATTCTCCCCAGGCCTCACCACAAGCCTGGCCCTTCCAAGAAGCAGAGTGTTGCAAGTTCTTGCGGCAAGTTCTAAGGGGCCAAAAGTAGCTAGAAATGTGTGCTAGTGGTGGAAGACTCTGCTACCCTGTTCCATCACCAGTGCTGAAGTCAGAGTCAACCACTAGTCTATCTAGATTTTGTGCACAGAATGGGGACCACACCATCTTGTCCTTTGCCCTCAGGATAAAGAGGGGTGTGTTTGTGTAGAAACCACTGATATTTGCATAGCTAGAATGTAGACTAGAGTACTAATGTAAGAGCCAGAACTCTTGCTCCACCCACTTTTTGTCTCTTTCCCTGCTCAGCAACAGCACATGGACCCTGGAAGGTGGCTCAGGAGGCAGTGTGGCCCTTGGGCTGGTAAAACATTCTCCACTCCTGCTCTACAGCCCCATTCGGACAGAAATGATTCGGTCACCATGAACTGGTAACTCCCAGACTAGATTAGTGCAATGCACCGTACATGGGGCTGGTCTTGAAGACTATTTGGCAACTTCAACTGGTCCAAAATGCAGCGACCAGATTACTAGCCAGGGTTTCACTGAGATCTCGTATAAATCCAGCAGCCAGTTCATTTCCAGGACCAAATCAAGGTGCACACGTTAGCATTTAAAACTTAAACAACTCAGGTCCCACATATCTGAGAGATTGCCCCCTTCCTAACAGACCCCCCCCTTGGGTGCTAAGATTGGCAAAGAGGACCCTCTTGCTGCCTCTGCCACTTTCGGAAGATGGGCAGGGGATGGAGCAGGAGAAGGCATGTTCTTCGGTGCCCCCCCAAATTGTGGAACTCCCTCCCCGTATAAATGTGGGATGTAGTCCACTGGGAGCAGTCATATACAACATTCCTTGTTTTGCTAGAGTGGACATGGCCTCACCTGTGCAGGTAACAACAAAAGCACAGGGCAGGGCAGCCATCTCTCTCTCTCTTTACTACATGCATCGAAGAAGCAACATGCTCTCTTGGCTTCCAGCCAAGAGAGGACAAAGGGACAGTCTCCTTATGAGATAGTATCCAGGTGTATGTTACTTTTCTGAGCTAAGTCTACCTTCTGGGATCCGATTGTGAACAGAATATGAGTAAACTCTTTTTTTATACTTTTATAGAAGACTGTGTTGCATCTTATCTTTTATGAGGGAGTAGTGGCGCTGTGGGTTAAAGCCTCAGCGCCTAGGACTTGCAGATCGAAAGGTCAGCGGTTCGAATCCCTGCGGCGGGGTGCGCTCCCGCTGCTGGGTCCCAGCGCCTGCCAACCTAGCAGTTCGAAAGCACCTCCGGGTGCAAGTAGATAAATAGGGACCGCTTACCAGCGGGAAGGTAAACGGCGTTTCCGTGTGCGGCTCTGGCTCGCCAGAGCAGCGATGTCACGCTGGCCACGTGACCCGGAAGTGTCTCCGGACAGCGCTGGCCCCTGGCCTCTTAAGTGAGATGGGCGCACAACCCCAGAGTCTGTCAAGACTGGCCCGTACGGGCAGGGGTACCTTTACCTTTACCTTTAAGGGGGAAATACCTGAACAGTTATTATAGAGGCTTTAGCGAGCCTGAGCAAACGCATCCGCTGTAAGTTTAAAAAGGGGAATGTTACTCTGCTAAAATTGTGAACTTGTTAACACAAGTTGGAAAGGCTATAATCAAACAATATATCCTCTCCTGCATCCCCAAACATTCCCACAGTAGGTACCTTCCCAGAGCCTGCAACACCCAAACCTCACTCTCCTAACATGCACAACCTAAGAGATAGTTCAAACATGACTGTAGGGCCAGTGGCGTAGCGTGGGTTGTCAGCACCCGGGGCAAGGCAAGTAATTTGCGCCCCCTAACCCGTGGATTTGTGCCCCCTAACCCTAACCCCCCGATGTATCCCGGTGCGGCCAGCCCCCCTGCAGCCCCCACGCTACGCCACTGTGTAGGGCACACCAGAGGCCTAGTGGGGGAGGCGGGGGGGCTTAGCCCTGGGTGAATGATTTTGATGGGGCACAAACCAGGCACCCCCATCCAGGCTTGCCCTGGCTGCCACCAGGGGTCTCTGGGCCCTGGATCCCTGCCTGGACTTGCCACCACATCCCCAGCCCCATTGCTGAAGCACCCAGTCAGCACCAGGTGGGAATTCACCTACCAAGGGCCGGGTCAGCCAGCCACACTCCTCCTTGCAGCCCCACTTGGCTCTGGTGGTGATGGCTGAACAGGCACAGTGGGCTCTCTGACCCCTCTGCACCTGGCCCCATGGGCGTAGCCAAGTAAATCAATACTCCGTGTTTTTTGCTCCATAAGACGCACCTGACCATAAGACTCACCTAGTTTTCGGAGGTGGATCTGATGGTGAATTTGGGGTGACCCAATGCAAAAATCCTGAGGAACCATGTGGATCCATGCTTTGTAACCACATTTTTGCACCATTGCAGCCCCAGGAAACAGTGGATGCGTGATTTTTTTGGTGAAGGCTGTAGCCATGGACATGCTATGTGATCTGATGGTGAATTTGGGGTGACCCAATGTAAAAATCCAGGAGATCCATGGGCTTTTACCTCCCCCCCTCCCAGGCAGCCTCTGCAGAGGCTGCTAGAGTCCCTTATCTCTCTTCTGATCCCACTGATCAGCTGTTTCCTTTCAACACTCCCTTCCCTCTTGTTTGCCTTAGTGTCTTTTCCTTAGCTGGAGCAGTTTTTTGCTCCTCCTTTTCTTCTAATTTCTCTCTTTTGCTTTAGTCTTCCTGTTTCCCCCCCCTTTGTAAGTTTGCTGTCGTTGCCTCCCCACTCCCAGGCAGCCTCCTTTATCTCTAGCGTCCCTTATCTCCCTCCCCGATCGCTTGCCCATTAGCGGCTTTGTTTCAACACCCACTTCCCTCTTTAAAAAAAAAGCACGATCTGCTTTTTGCCCCTGGGCAATTCAGCTCCAGGGACGAGGCATTCACTCCATGAGGCACACAGACATTTCCCCTTAATTTCTAGGAAGAAAAATGTGTGTCTTATGGAGCGAAAAATACGGTAAATACTTAAGTGAGGTTCTGCCCTCCCATCCAACATGAACCCTGCCCCTTCAACATAAATCCTGGCTATGCCCATGCCTGGCCCCCACCCACTGGTGTCGGTGGCAAGGACCAGGCTGGCATGGTGGGTTCTGTTCACTCTCCATGCCCTGCTCAGCATGTGCATGTGTGCTCCGGGCAGCAGCAAAAGCCGCAATGCCACTGGAGCATACAGAAACATTGTTGCTGCTCTTTATCACTTTCTTTCTCTATCTACAGCTATTTGATGACAGGAGGGGGTGTCTAGATTTTGCAAAGTTTTTTTCTAGACATAAGCTCCAGAGAGAGAGACTGACTTCTGGGATTTCTAACACTATACTAGTTTGACGGATGGCTCCCGAGAGACTATTAACAGTGGGGGACATCCAATTGAACAGATGTCTCTTCTGAAGGTCATTCCTCCTTTCTAATCTATGTCTGGCCATCCGGGCTAGTACAAAAGGATGAAAAATTATCGATGCGATCTTGTCTGAAGCTACTGAAGCAGGTCCTCTGTTTCCTGCCAAGATCTGTGTCAACCAGAAGAGCAAATCCTTTGTCTCACGGGGCATTAATTTTGCTCAGCTGCCTTTGCAATCAATGAGGAGAGAATTATTAAAACTGGATGCTACACTGAAGATGCCTCTGTCAATTTTGCCTTTGTGCAAGTTGGGAACATCAGCAAGGCAGCCTCTTTCTTGCTAATGGGTATTCCCTTACGAACATGACAAGTGAGTTCAGCGTTGCATTGTTAAACCCCACAGATTATTATCTTATATATGAGTGGGAAAGGTTTGGTAGAACCGATCACACTGAGGGAACCCTTAACTGCCCTATGGGTGTCTCGTCCGTTTTCGCCCTTTTGCTTGCAAGGTAAAGGCAAAGGGGACCCCTGACCATTAGGTCCAGTCGTGGCCAACTCTGGGGTTGCAGCGCTCATCTCGCTTTATTGGCCGAGGGAGCCGGCGTACAGCTTCCGGGTCATGTGGCCAGCATGACTAAGCCGCTTTCTGGTGAACCAGAGCAGCGCACAGAAACACCGTTTACCTTCCCGCCGGAGTGGTACCTATTTATCTACTTGCACTTTGACATGCTTTCGAACTGCTAGGTTGGCAGGAGCAGGGACCGAGCAACGGGAGCTCACCACATCATGGGAATTCGAACCGGCAACCTTCTGATCGGCAAGTCCTAGGCTCTGTGGTTTAACCCACAGCGCCACCCGCAAACTTAACTGTAAAAAGAAGAGAAAGAAATGTCCTCTTCCAGATACATATTTTCCTCAAACAGTAAAGCTTCTGCTGAGAACACAACCTCACAAAAGGAAAAGCCACTGGGCAGGATGATGTTGAGTTTGACCCCATGCATATTTACTCAGGAGAAAAATGTCCTCGGATTTACTGCAACTTGCTCCTCGTATATGTGGGCATTGGGTTTAGCCTGAAACGTTATAACAGGAGGGGTGGATGGGTGCTCCTTTCAGAACAAAAAAATTGAGCCATCTGTTTGGGAAGCTGATAATTGCCAGGATTAATGTTGCTCCTGAATCCAGTTTCCTTATTAAAAAAAATAAAAAATAAACTGCTTTATAATTTAATTAGATTACCACTTGAAATGGAAGGCCAGACCTCAGATACAGAAGGGGAAACCTATTACAGCCCACAGAATTGCTTCCGCTTCCTCCCCCCCCCCCCCGCAACCCAAAAACAACAGTGGGACTTGATTTTATCTCTAGTTCAGCTAGAAGTAATCAAAACGCCGTTAGAATCAAAGAGCTTCCCTGAGTGACAGGCACAGCACTTCCTTGCGCCTCCTCGAACTCATTATCCCACAAAATAAACGCACCCTGCCAAAGCAGCAAAGAACAACAGATGCTGTTTTTACATTATCGGCATTGTTTAGCCCAATGAACTTTAGACATTTGGCTCGGGTTTCGACTAATTTCTTGCGCTGATTTGGCTGAAGAATTGCGGGTCTTAACCTTTCCTGGTGACCTGTCTGAAGCAGGTCGTCATGTCTGGTCCCCCTGGAACCAACCACGTCCTTCTCCCAGCAATTAGCCGGAAGCCAAGGAAGGGGGCTTATTTAATTTCGGCAGTCGCTGAATCACGTCAGAATTTCATAACATGAAATAACAAGACGATTTCACATCGCTGGGGAAGGGGAAGGGGCGGAACAGCTCAACCTGTGGGCCACCATGCCAAAGGCAGGCCGCCATCTTTGTATGGGCCTCTGCCAAGGCAGCACTTGAGAGGGACTCTTCCCGTACAGCAGGGGTGGGGAATTCCACAGGGGCCACATTCTCTTCTGGGTAACCTGCCAGGGGCCGCTTGCCAGGATGGGCACAGCCAGAGGCAAAAGTGGGTGGGAAATTAGTGTACATCTTAACCTTATTCGGGAGGCTAGTTTCAACACATGCTCACATAACCACTGTTATAAGAAATTTAAGGTCTCAAATATAGAATAAATATTCATAGTATGGGAAAGCAATCCTGAAGCCATTTTGACTCTCCTCAAATATTCCTCTGCAGTAAGGGAGGCAAATGGGGAGAGCCTTCCCATTGTCTTTTTGCTTGCCAAGCCTGTGTTAAGGGCGTATTTGTGTTAAAACCAGCACCTTAAACCTGATCCTGTACTCCACCGGGAGCCCAGTGCAGCTGGTATAGCACCGGGTGAATGTGATCCTGTGGCGAGGACCCCGTAAGGAGTCTCACTGTGGCATTCTGCACCCGCTGGAGTTTCTGGGTCAGTCTCAAGGGCAGCCCCATGTAGAGTGAGTTAAAGAGCCTCACACTCTACCAACTGAGTTATCCCAGCAAAATTATGCTGGACTGGGATGAGGAATTTAAGGTCAAGGGGAACTTCATTCTTCTGCATTTTCAAAAGCAGGGAGCCTGTGTGGCATTGTTGTAATAGGAACCTGGGCGACCAGGGTTCGAATCCCTACACAGGCATGAAGTTCACTGGGTGACCTTGGGCCAGTCACTGTCTCTCAGCCTAACCTACCTCACAGGGTTGTTGTGAGGAGAAAGGACCACATATACCACCTTGAACCCTTTGGAAGAAATGGTGGGAAATGAATGAAATTATATGTAGAGCTGTGGACTCAAATCTCACAAGGTGCGGCGCAGACGACCTTGCAATATTTTCACTATTTTGCAAGCTACAGAGACATTTTTCACATACCCTGGAAATGCAGTATTTTATTTCATCTTGGTGTTTTTTTACTTACACTTGCGTGGAGTTTTCCTTTTTTTGACATCGCTAAAAATTTGTTGCTGAAAACTCCTCGTATTCCTACAATCCCCTGAGACACAGCAAATATTTCCAAAATACCTAGGATGACAGAAATCCCAAAATAAAACACAATTCGTTTTTTCACAGCACTGCAAAGAAAAGAAGAAGAGAGAAAGAAATCTTATGCATTGTCAGGTCTTTTTTATTAAAAAAAAGAAGAAGGGGAGGGAAAAGAAGAGGAGGAAGAAGAAGAAGAAAAACTAGCTTTGTCATTTTAGGCTTAAACTGTGATTTCATGCTTGATTGCTTCTTGCTTGCTTGCTCGGGTTATCTGAATATACATTTATTTATAGACGTCCTGAGGTTTTAAAGGACACAACTGGTGTGAGTGGAATTTAATGGCTGCTCACTCTGGGGTTATCCACCTGCCCTCAACAGGAAGGTATCAGGAGACGGTTTAGGGCAGAGGTTTTCAACCTTTTTGGGTCCACAGCTCCCTTGACCAACTACATTCTTTCTGTGGCTCCTCTGTGGGGTTCATGTAGGGCCTTACGGAGCCAGGCAGAGGCCCGGGCCAGGTAGATAATGTGCCCCCCTTTTTTACCCTGGGGATATCTGAAGTCTTATAAATAAGTACGTATATAAATAATTTTCACAAATGTTATGACAAAACAAAAATATTTCAAGGCTTGAACCGTATCTGCATATAAAGACAAAATGGAAAATATGGGTAAGTATGCTGACTGAGGCGCCCTTTGGAACTGGAGGCCCGGGCCAAGTGGCCCATATGCCCCCCCCCCCTCTGTCTGGGCCTGGGTTCAAGAGCCCAGTGATATCACCCTTTGCCTGCAGAGCTGGCAGCCTCTCACCCTTTTTCAAACAGCCTCCCTTGTGGAGTGTGCCCTCAACCTCCTCTCCCCTTTCCTTGGGAGTCCTCTGGGCATCTGCAGATGCCACCCCTAGTCTCTCAGCTGCCCCCTCCTGCCCCAAAGAGATGTGCCTCTTCACACTGCCCCACAGGAGCCTGGGAAGCAGCCCCTGGCCAGCCCCAGAGGCACCATTTGCCTGGGGAGCTTATAGCCAGGGCTTCTGCAACAAACAGCTGTGCAAGCCTTACGGAGGCAGAGATGTCAGAGGGACATCAGAGGAGGGAGGGAAGAGGGCAGTGGTGTAGCATGGGTTGTCAGCACCCGGGGCAAGGCAAGTAATTTGCACCCCCTAACCTGTGGATTTGCGCCCCCTAACTCTAACCCCCAGATGTTGCGCCCGGTGCGGCCGGGCCCCCCTGCACCCCCCACGCTACGCCACTGGAAGAGGGACAGAGCCCAGTTTTGCCTGCGGCACCCCTGACTATCATTCAAGGCACCCCAGGGTGCCATGGCACACTGGTTGAGAACCACCGGTTTAGGGGGAAGAGAACAAACCTTCAAAATCAGCAAGGGTTGTTTAAGCCCTGCCTCATGCTTGATTCCTGTAGCCTCTGGGCTCAATCCTGGAAACTTGTTTTCACTGGCTGGGTGTAATGTTGGAACAAGTGACATAGTACATAGATGAGAACATCTCTGAGGATGTACAGAGTGCGTTTCTCTTGCCAGCAGATAACGGCGGCATTTTGTGGGTCCCCAGGGTGGGAGACAGAAGGCTTGTAGAACTTCCTCCAAATTTTCCCTCCAGGCTCTGGCAATTATAATCTGGGGTTAATGAGTCAGCTGGCTGGCGGCCGGCAGCCAGAGAGGGGAAGTGGTTTCTGTGCCAGAGACAGAGTCTGGTCACAACCACAATATACATTGTACATCATTCTTATACCGCTTTAGCAGACATGGAGAATCCTGTGAAATATAGTTTGTTAAGGGTGCTGGGAACAGTAGGCCTGCACCCTTAACAAACTACAGTTCCCAGGATTCTTTGTGGGAAGCCATGACTGTTAAAGAATAAGAAGAGTGCTTTAAATATATGGTGTGGGTGTTAACCTCAGTTAGTAAAACACATCCCCCAGGTCAGAGATGGGAAGGTAGTGTGTTCACCCCAGATGAGAGACAGGGCTGGCTTGCTTTATGATTTTTCTGTTTCCTTGCTGTGGGGTTAACTGGTGTTCCTAACACATATCCAGGTGGGTATGTTGTACTTTTGCTATTTTATATGGCTTTGATTGACTGCATCTATTGGTACTCTTATTATATATTTCTTTCCTATTGATATGATGCTCACCACTTGGGGGTATATAAATAAACCATAACATGACACAGTTGCTTCCATACATCTGGGTTTAGGAGCAGTTCTTGCAGAATAAAGAGCACCCTACCCCAGCAGGCTTGGTCCTCCAGAATACCCTAAGGTTTTTGCATCCGTTGCAAATGATTTTAACCACATGCACACACACACACCCCGGACCTCTCTCACACACACACTCAGCTGCTTTGCACAGTGCTGGGGAGCGTTGAGACTCTACTGATCACCAAGCATATTGTTTGCAGAAGAAGACATTCACCCCTGAACATGTTAAAGGCAGATCTGGAAGCAGTCAGGAGCATTTGAAATAAGCCAAGTGCAATTAGGGATTGGCAAATCCGTCTGCTTTGGTCTCTCACTTCCTTGTTGCTGTTGTTTTTTTTAATCTTACATTCAATTCTCCAAATCAGTTTGCAAATGCTTTTTTAAAAAATGATAAATTCTTTAGCATTTTAGCCTGACTTTCTCCTAATATACACATTATGGTATGCAAGTTCGCCTAAGATGCACATGCTTGCAAGGGATTTTCCTGATTATAATGCATGCATCTAGCATATCTATCATTGCAGCCTGGGGTTGCCCAAGCTCCCCTGATTGCAGCTAAAGACCAATGAATCCTTCTGCTCATCAGTTGCATGAAAGCAAGATAAGCATTTTTCGCTATGCCCCCCCCTCCTTCCATCTACCCTATATTGACACAGAGCCATCACATTTATATTATCAATAGCAACTGAAAGGAAGCAAACCTCTGGAGGAGAGTTTAGGAAACTTACCAAGGTTGCATGCTGACTTCAGTCTTTGAAAGTTCCCTAGCAATTAGCTGAAGAGCTTTGGCTTCGCTCCCCCTCCAACCCCCGCAAAAAATAAATAAATGCAGTTCTCCCCAGCAGATGGATGAGTTGTGGGACACCATGGAAGTGTCATGGTCATTCTAACTGCTCATGAGGAGAGACAACTGCAGGCTCACAAGGGTTGGTGACAGACGGTCTGTTGGTAGGATGCAGAGAAGCAAGATGTGACTGTTGGAACCCCGATCAGCTGTTAGGTTGAAGAAAACAAGGAGCACCCTGCTGTCATTACCCAGTTTCATTGGCTATGCATTCATAGCATTCTCAAAATTATACAGTTGGAAGGGTCTACAATGGTCATCTAGTCTATGGTTACCAGACGTCCCCGTTTCCCGGGGACAGTCCCGGGATTTACAAATATGTCCCCGGACAAAATCCGTCCCCGGATTTTATTTAATGTCCCTGGATTTATATTTTAAGTGTTGTAGATTTATTAGCAGGGAATGAATGTTGCGTTGTGCTGGTCCCGGGGGGAAGGTTACCGTTGGTGTAGTCAAAGTCCGGTCCTGGGTCACTAGCCTGGAAACAGTTCACAAGGAGCAGGGCGAGGTCCAAAGCAGGAAGCCGGGCGGGGACAGGAACACTGGAGGGTCAGGTCTGGGTCCGGGCAGGAACAGGTACTCAACAACAACGTTGCTCCCGCAACCTGGGACCGGGCTGACTGGCCTTTATCTTCTCTGAGGCCAGGGGTGGCCCCGGCCCCCAGGAGACCCGCCTCTCCTGGCCTTAAGGCAAGCACTCCTCCTGGGAGAAACCAGTTCCCTTCGCCTCTCTGCCCTGAGCCTCTGCAGTTCAGGAGAGGCCGAAGGGTTACTGGGCCCAGGGGGAGACTCACCTGTAGGCACTGAGTACTCAACCACCTCTGGAGCCAGAGTGGGTTCACCTGGTGCCTGCTCCTGAGGATCCGGCACAGGTGCAGGCTCCTCAGAATCTAGGCCTTGCCCCAGTTCAGCCAGCCCTGGAGGCGGGGACTCCTGTGCAGGCTGGGAGTCCTCCGGTTCAGCCTCTGAATCGGATTCCCAGGCCATCACATGCGTGATTGATTCGACGGCACAAGACACATCATATGGGGACTTCCAGCGAGGCAAAATGGCGGGCGCCATGGCAGCGAGTAGCTCCTGAAGCCAGCCAGAGCCAACTGCGCTACCAGGCTGGCTCCGGGTTGCTGAGGCTGCCACCACCGCGCCACTACCAAGGGGGAACCAGGGATGCCCAGCACGCCAACTGGGGGAACCACTGACCACCACCACCCGTGACCCAAATTGAGCTGGCAACGAGAGCACCTGACCACCCGGCCAACTCCCCAGTGGTGCTCCGGGGCAGGAAAGCCTCAGAGCTGACACAGGGAGAAGGAGAGGAGGAAGAGAGAGGAAGAGGAAGGAGAAAAAAGAGGGGAGCCCCGACCTTGCCACGCCACTGCCGCCACTGAGGAGGAGATGTAGGAGAGCACCGGGAGGGCAAGGACATGTGGCCAAGCCCATGTCCGTCCCGAGCCTACTCCATGGCAGCTAGCGCTCCAAGAGAGCAGTCCAGGGCCCAGAGGAAGGCCACGCGACAGAGGAGACCACAGAAGATATTACTACTTTTTTAAAAAAATAGTAATAACTTTTTTAAAATAACATTTTTTTCTATTTTTTTTAAAGTGTCCCAGGATTCTTTGAAAAAAACCTGGTAACCTTAATCTAGTCCAACCGCCTGCAAGGCAGAAATCTTTTGCCCAAATATGAGAGACATTACACATACTTCTGTAAAACAAGAAAATCTTTAATAAAAAACACACACACAAAAACCTTGGCCCTCCAGATGCTTTTGGCCTACAACTCCCATGATCCCTAGCTAGCAGGACCAGTGGTCAGGGATGATGGGAATTGTAGTCCAAAACATCTGGAGGGCCAAGGTTGAGGAAGCCTGATCTAGGCAACACTGAGATGGACCACAAGTGTCCGTGTATAAGGAAGCTTCTCGTTTCAGTGCCCTTTGACTGCCTGTTAAGGGTGCTTAGCTGTGCCTTAAAAAGGTAAAGGGACCCCTGACCATTAGGTCTAGTTGTGGCCGACTCTGGAGTTGCGGCGCTCATCTCGCTTTATTGGCCGAGGGAGAGGAAGGCCCTGAAATTAAGAGTCTCATGCTCTACCGACTGAGCTATCCCAAACTAGAGAAAAGTAATGCTGAACTCATCCCAGACACTCATTCCAAACACAGAAAAAGCAGAAACTGGATCTCTGCTGGCTCTGGGGAACAGCACAGGTTTAACATCCACCACCCTCTCCTTGAAGCAGCGAAGAAGGATGAAATGAGCACTTAAATCACATCTTGCTCAACATAAAACAAGAAGAGGCCAATGCGCAATAGCCCAAACATTTAGCTTCTTTTCCCGATGCTGGGATCTAGCCCATTGGGCTGTCAGCATCACCCTTGAGCCAGTGCCACCAACTGGACTCATACACTTCAGCCCCAACTGGGCTAGGCGAGCTGGGTAGCACTTCCAGAGACCACCTTCTGCACAGGAACAGGTCAAAGTGCTGTGGACTCACAGCTTAGAGTTGTGAGCCCTGGATTCACTCCAACAAGAAGACAGTCGTCGCACAGCAGAGTACAGCAGAGTATAGCAGAGCATAAACGACTAGGAGAGCAGCTCTGTAGAATATCTTCTTTAGTCTATCTACAACTATAATACACAACTATATACAGAGCTTAATGGGTTCTCTAAGCATAAAGAATGCTACACTACACTGAGTGTCTGCAGCTGCTCTTAGCAGCAACCTTATCTCTAGACACGATCTGTAACACTCAGTCTCTCTCCCCCCCCCCCCCCCGACACACTGACTGACTGACTGACTGACTGACTGACTCTTTGATGTGGTGCTGGGGTAGAATAAGTAGAGAGCAGACCACTGCTCCTCCTCTCTGGAGAGTCAGCAGAGATCATCAGGAGATTCTTGGATATGGGAGGGGTGAAATCTCCTCATGGGCTACCTGGTCCTCTCTATATTCAGGACTCAGGACTTTGTTTATTTGTTAAATTTATACCCCATCTTTGCTTTGAGGAGCTCGAGGTGTTTCCCAGTCTCCTCTTTTTCTTCTACTAACAACTCTGGCTGAGTGTTGATGACTGGCCCAAGGTCATGCAGTGAGCTTCATGGCTTTGTGGGGATTTGAGCCCTAGTCTCTCAGGCCTTAGCCAACACTCTGATCACTCGGCCACATTGACAGAACATTGGCCCATGCAACTGGCAGGTATGGTGCAGCTTCTGCAGCTGCGGACTTTGGGCTCTCAAATTGCATCAACTGAAGTCTGAAATCCAGATCAAGGGAAGTAATAGTACCACTCTATTCTGCCTTGGTCAGACCACACCTGGAACACTGTGTTCAATTCTGGGCACCATAATTTTAAGAAGGATATTGACAAGCTGGAATGTGTGCAGAGGAGGGCGACCAAGATGACCAAGGGTCTGGAAACCAAGCCTTATGAGGAACAGTTGACGGAGCTGGGCATGTTTCGCCTGGGAAATAAGAGACTGAGAGGAGATAGGATAGCCACTTTCAAATATCTCCAGATGGAAGAGGGAGCAGGTCTGTTTCCTCCTGCTCTGGATAGTAGGGCTTGACCCAATGGCTTCAAGATACAAGAAAGGAGATTCTTCAACATCAGGAAAAACTTTCCGACAGAAATAGCTATTTGATGGTGGAACAGCCTTCTTCAGGAGGTGGTGGACTCTCCTTCCTTGGAGGTTTTAAAGCAGAGGTTGGATGGCCATCTGTCATGGATGCTTTAGCTGAGATTCCTGCATTGCAGGGGGTTGGACTAAATGACCCTTGGGTCCCTTCCCACTCTAAGATTCTACGATTCTATGTGAGCAATGCAGTTAGTATAATATCCATGCAATATATTCTGACTGCCGCATTCCTTCTAACAAGTTAGTGGCCAAATTTACAACTCTACCATTCTATGACTATGATTCCCCTACCACTTTCCTGTAGGGAAAACTGCTCTTTAGCACTCAGTCAGAGCAAACGGCAATTGGGCTTTTGGTTGATAGCTGTTTGTTCTGATTTGGAACTAAAGAGTGGATTTTCCCTGGAAAAGAAGGGCAAGTGGAAACCGCTCAAACCCATGCTTTCTAGGCGGAAGTGTGGTCAAATCCTGAACTGAATGCTTTGGGATGGTAAAGGACCCCTGGATGGTTAAGTCCAGTCAAAGGCAGCTGTGGGGGTTCCGGCGTTCATCTCGCTTTCAGACTGAGGGAGCCAGTGTTTGACCGCAGACAGCTTTCTGAGTCATGTGGCCAGCATGACTAAACCGCTTGTGAAGAAACGGAACACCGTGATGGAAACCAGAGCGCACGGAAATGCTGTTTGCCTTCCTGCCACAGTGGTACCTATTTATCTACTTGCACTGGCATGCTTTTGAACTGCTAGATTGGCAGGAGCTGGGACAGAGTAATGGGAGCTCACCCTGTCGCAGGGATTTGAACCGCTGACCTTCCAATTGGCAAGCCCAAGAGGCGCAGTGGTTTAGACCACAGCGCCACCCATGTCCCTCCTTTGTGATGGACCACAACATCCCATCTCTGCCTTTCCATTTTCCTGCTGCTGTCCTCGCTTCATCCTGCCTTTCAAATCTTTTGGTGGTTTGCTTTTGAAGAGAGCACGTTTTCCTCTTGTCTTCTGTTGCTCTGGCTCAGGGGGTTATCAAAAGCAAACGCACGATAGAAGGAGCAGATTTACTTTGTGCTGAAGGTGAACAACGCTGGCTCTGAATCCGCATAAGGATCAGTTCTTTCTAAAAGGAGAGAGCGAGGGAGTGCAGCGGGTACTATTTTTACATGGCAGTGCACATTCTGAATCTCCCCTGTAGGGCTACGAAAGCCTGGAAAGAACAATCTAAGCGCTAGCTATTAGGGGGTCATAACATGAAAGACGAGATGCAAAAGGAAAAATGGTTGAAATTGTTAAAAGCATATTATTACTCGATGCAGAACGTTCTAAAGCAAAAGGAACTATGGGCTGCTCTGCTCCACACCTCTCCTTCTCTAAAGATTAGATGTAAGCTGAAAAATGCCCCATCTGTACCATACATATTTAAAGTAGCATCATGCCACTTTAAACAGCTTCCCCCAAAGAATTCTGGGAGCTGTAGTTTGTTAAGGGTACTGAGACCCTCTATTCCCCTCCCAGAGCTGCAACATTCAGAGTTCCCTGAGAAGAGGGAATGGTTGTTAAACCATTCTGTACAGTGCTGGTGGGTCCAAAGAGTGTTTCTCTGGGGCTGATCCACAGTCCTGCTTGACCTTTATTTTGCTCATATTATATCCTGATTAATTCCCCCAGGTCTAAGAGCTTTTCTTCTTACATGGCTCTGCCCTGCACAAATCCAATATTGCCCTCCTAATCGAAGCTTGGTTAAGCAAAATCTCTCTTTGCATTTTCCATGCATCTTTGATAAGATCCTAGTCCAAAACACAGGTCAAGCGAAAGGATGGATAAACAAACCCCTTAGCCCTGGCCATCGAGGCTGAAAATCTGGAGCTAAAGTTGGGGTTGTTTAAACCCTTTCCCAGGTGTGTGTCTCATAACAGTAGTACCTATTGCCATAATTGGTGATGGCTACCCTGTTCACAGGGATGCGGGTGGCACTGTGGGTTAAGCCACAGAGCCTAGGACTTGCTGATCAGAAGGTCGGCGGTTTGAATCCCCGCGACGGGATGAGCTCCCGTTGCTCGGTCTCTGCTCCTGCCAATCTAGCAGTTTGAAAGCACGAAGTGCAAGTAGATAAATAGGTACCACTCCGGGGGGAAGGTAAACGGCATTTCTGTGTGCTGCTCTGGTTTGCCAGAAGCGGCTTAGTCATGCTGGCCACATGACCTGTACGTCGGCCCCCTCGGCCAATAAAGCGAGATAAGCGTGCAACCCCAGAGTCGTCCATGACTGGACCTAATGGTCTTTACCTTTACCCTGTTCACACACTCTCTCACACAGACTAAACCCCCACCCCCGACCCATAAATGTACAGACATGGGACATGTCATGTCAAACAATGGTTCCCCCCACAGTTTCCAATGATTTTCCTTGTCACTTTCCTGACCACAATAAGTGGTAATGGTGGAAAGGTTTGTGCAAGACCACCAGATCCACTTCAATTGCACAACCTGAATTTACTTGTATGAAATTGAATCCCACCTGCAAAATAACGACAGTCCAGAAGTGGCCCCTATGATTTGGTCATGGAAATTTGGAAGTGACACAGTACTGGAACCCTCATCATGTGCTTCTAGTACCAGATAACTATTTATGGAATGGCACTGGCTGTCCATGAGACCATTAAACTGGGCACCTGGAATGCAGGAATCATGCATAGCCAAAGGCATAAATAAATACAGAAGAGAGCATGTTCCTCTTTTCCCTTCTCCCTTTCTTTCTTTTTTTCATGTTTCTTTAGGTTGTGCCTTTTTTGTGGGGGAGGGAATCCAATAGATGCTGCCATTTGTGAATGATTGCTTTTGCCTGGTCCTTACTATCTTTATAGTTCATTGTCACTGTGTAAATATTTATGGATACTGAAAGAAAATGAGCAGATGAAAAATAAAAAGAGAGAGATTTGACAAGGAACAGCTGGAGGCAGATGGATAATTCAAACTAAGCACTCGAGGAGAGGCGAACAATGCAGTGAAATAAAGAGGCTGGGGAAAGTGGGATGAATCGCAGTAAACTGCTGACACAATAAGCACTTTTTTTTCCAGCAGGAACTGCTCAGCAGCGACTCAAATGTTCTGGTTCTTGCTGCGTAAATAAAAGGTTTGGTTAAACAGCAGTGATACCAGTGCAACTTAGAAAGATGCTTCTGTAACAGAGATAAAAGCTGTCTAGCAAGTTACCCCAAAGCCCATTATTCTGGAAGTAATTTCATTGCATCCTTGGAATGAGAACGTTCCTGAAACTCATATAGTCCAAATCTCTGCCCTAAGATTGATCCTTTACACCAGCTGTTTGTGGACTGCAACTCCCATCATCTCTAGCTAACAGGACCAGTGGTCAGGGATGATGGGAACAGGGCTCTACAAATTCATGTTAAACACAGCTTCACAATGGGTAGGGAATGATCCAAGACATTTTGCCACCTGAGCCAGGACAGAATGCCACCAACCCACCCCTTGCTAACTCATGCTGCATTGTACCCAAAGCCAGCTATGTTATTTTGGAACCCAAGGCAGAAAATCCAACAAACACCTCTCCTGTGTGCTCAGAATGCAACAGCAATCATAAATGGGATAACATAACAATATGCTGACCTTCCATGACACTCACTAATGGTAGGGCCGGCACCGATGCTGCACACAGGGTACAGGCGTACTGATGTACTCGGCTCATAGCCAGTATGGGCCTCATTTTTTAAAAGTAAGTTTCTAGCCCTCCTGGAGGAAAAGTTATGAAGCGAAATATGCAGGTACCTCCTATGCAATTTCTGTGAGATGAGTCAGTCTGACTGCTACCGCCTATCAGTGTTTTTAACCAATGAGTGAAGTCAGAGCTCTGATTGATGAGCAAGTGGCTTGGATACCAGGCCATAGGAATCCGTGGGGTCCTAATAAGTTTCTGTTTTCCCCTTTGGTACACTTTTCCTGTTTCTGTCTCATTTTCAAATACTTGGAAACTCCATAGTTTCCCCTTCCTTCTCTCCTAGCATCAAAGAAGTATATTTCCTGTGGTGGGTTCTCCTGAGATCAGGTACTCCCTAGATGTCATTTTCGACAAACACAAGAAGCACAAGTGGTAGTTAACCCCCAACAAAAAAAACCCAAACAGGTTAAATGCAAAATGTGAAAACTTTGCAAAGAGGTTTAGGCATGTTTCCTGCTGGGCAGGATATAAAGAACAGGTACTCATTAAGAATTCACTGTATAGCTAACTTACAGTACAACGGTGTATATGTCTATTCAGGTCGCTTTGTGTTTAAAGGGACTTACTCCTAGGTCTGCAAAATAGGACACATAACACAAAGCAGGTGCAAGTCTTATGCAGATCAGTGCTTTCTTTTGCAGTGGACCAAGGGACCCAATCCACTTACAGCGCACTGGGCCCAGGACCTGGTAGGGAAGGAATTAAGCAGCAAGCCTCTTAGCCAGGAACTGTATCACGAAGAGGCTTTAATGGGCTGGGGAATTATTGCAGAACGGTCAGAACATAAATACAGGAAGCACAGCAAGCATAAAGTTATTTAGTTGCATTGCTTATAGAATCATAGAGTTGGGAGGGACACCAGGGGTCATCTAGTCCAGCCCTGCTGCCTGTGTGTTGTCCTTCCTTACTTTTTACATGCAAGGTCTAGGAACTTACTTTTTAAACAGAAAGAGGGAAATTCTTGAGAGTCAGGTGGGGGAGCTGGAATAATAATAATAATAATAATAATAATAATAATAATAATAATAATAATAATAATTTATTTATACCCCACCCTCCCCGGCCTGAGCTGGGCTCAGGACGGCTAACACCAGTAAAATTACAATAAAAACATAATGGGGAGGGGGGGAACCAATTTAAAATAGGGGTTAAAATACAATTTTAAATGCAGCCTCATTTTAATAGTAGCCCATAGATCAAAGCCATAAGGGGAGGGAAACATAAGGGTCAGACTGAGTCCAAACCAAAGGCCAGGCAGAACAGCTCTGTCTTACAGACCCTGCAGAAAGATGTCAAGTCCCACAAGGCCCTAATCTCTTGTGACAGAGCATTCCACCAAGTCGGGGCCAGTACTGAAAAGGCCCTGAAGGAAGCAGCCCCCCCAGGCTTCCCTGTAACTCTAGCCCTATAGCGAAGCAATGCCTGACTTGCTCCTATCCCAGAACTTCTGGGCTAAGGCCAAACAAACCATAGCTCAGAAACCACAGTGCTAAAGCACTTAAGCAATACATGGCAGTTAATGTGACCAATGACCTTTCCCTAACACTAATGTGCAGAGCTGCATTCATTCATTCATTCATTTTATATTTACTCCATGAAGCTCAATATATATGCAGTTTTTCCCCCACCTCTGCACACACACACATTATTTTCACAACAGCCCTCTGAGGTTAAGGTAAAGGGACCCCTGACCATTAGGTCCAGTTGTGGCCGACTCTGGGGTTGCAGCGCTCATCTCGCTTTATTGGCCGAGGGAGCCGGCGTACAGCTTCTGGGTCATGTGGCCAGCATGACAAAGCCGCTTCTGGCAAACCAGAGCAGTGCACAGAAACGCCGTTTACCTTCCCACCAGAGTGGTACCTATTTATCTACTTGCACTTTGGTACCTATTTATCTACTTGTACCTATTTATCTACTTGCACTTTGACGTGCTTTCGAACTGCTAGGTGGGCAGGAGCAGGGACCGAGCAACGGGAGCTCAGCCCGTCACGGGGATTTGAACCGCCAACCTTCTGATTGGCAAGTCCTAGGCTCTGTGGTTTAACCCACAGCACCACTGTGGTAGGTTAGGGTAAAAGATAGTTACTGGCCCAAGGTCATGCAGTGAGCTTCATGGCTGACGCAAGGATTCTTCAAGCCAGATTTCCTCCATCCTAGCCCAACACTAACCAATGCACAACTTTGATTCTTTAGGAGTCAACACCATCAGTCGGCTGCCAGGCTTCTTTCCTGAACATTCATTATTATTTCTTAATAACATAAGGAAAGCCTTGCAGGATCAGACCGAAAACTCATCTAGTCCACCATCCTCTTCTCACAGTAGCCAAACAGATGCTTATGGGAAGCTCAAAAGCAGAAAAGTACAATAAATCCTAGAAATTAATAAGTGGTAGGATTTGGGTTATTTGGGATGTAAAGGGATTGCACCTGGGACCTTCTGAATGCAAAGGAAATGATGTCGCCAGTACATCGTCTTTCTTCCGATGATTAACAAGGAATAAAGAAAGGAGAATGAGGGAGCCACACAGGTATTCTGGAAGAGAGGTGTGAGATCAGAGGACAAGAAGCCAGAGGTAAACAGGTAGATCCTCTAATCTAATTTAATCTTACTTAAATCAGAATTATTCTCCTGGAAGCCAGTGGAGAGAGCATGTTTATGAAGTTAACCTTTTATTGCATGGCTAGGCAAACTAAGGCCCGGGGGCTGGATCATGTTTTTACATGAGTAGAATGTGTCCTTTTATTTAGAACACATCTCTGGGTTATTTGTGGGGCATAGGAATTCATTCATATATTTTTTTCAAAATATAGTCCGGCCCCCCACAAGGTCTAAGGCACAGTGGACCGGCCCCCTGCAGAAAAAGTTTGCTGACCCCTGTTTTATGGCTTACAGCTCTGTAAGCAAAAGGACCAGGCTGATTTGCAGCCCACTGATTTGTGCAAGTGATGGGTGGGGGCGGAGCCAAAAGTGGGTGGAGTAACAAAAGAGACAGGAAGGCTACATCCCAGCCATGCAAAAGCCAACAGGACTTTCTGTATCACCATCCCAGCATCTCTGCATCCAGGCTAGAGGGGCTGTGATAGTTCAAGGACACATTTTAGCCGCCAGAGAAAAGCACTTGATGCGGGACATAGAACATGGCTGGTGGGGTGTGTGGCCTCAAGAGAGTCTGAGAGGTCAGAAAGAGAAGATGGAGGGCTTCATTTGACCTGTTGCATGTTGTGTCCTCCCACCCTCAGTTAAAGGTAAAGGGACCCCTGACCATTAGGTCCAGTCATGGCCGACTCTGGGATTGCGGCGCTCATCTCGCTTTATTAGCTGAGGGAGCCAGCGTACAGCTTCTGGGTCATGTGGCCAGCATGACTAAGCCGCTTCTGGCGAGCCAGAGCAGTGCACGGAAACACTGTTCACCTTCCCGCCAGAGCGGTACCTATTTATCTACTTGCACTTTGATGTGCTTTTGAACTGCTAGGTTGGCAGTTCAAAGCAATGGGAGTTCACCCCGTCGCGGGGATTCAAACCGCCGACCTTCTGATCGGCAAGTCCTAGGCTCTGTGGTTTAACCCACAGCGCCACCCGCGTCCCTCAGTTAAAGGTAAAGGTAAAGGTACCCCTGCCCGTACGGGCCAGTCTTGACAGACTCTGGGGTTGTGCGCCCATCTCACTTAAGAGGCCAGGGGCCAGCGCTGTCCGGAGACACTTCCGGGTCACATGGCCAGTGTGACATCGCTGCTCTGGCGAGCCAGAGCTGCACACGGAAACGCCGTTTACCTTCCCGCTAGTAAGCGGTCCCTATTTATCTACTTGCACCCGAGGGTGCTTTCGAACTGCTAGGTTGGCAGGCGCTGGGACCGAGCAGCGGGAGCGCACCCCGCCGCGGGGATTCGAACCGCCGACCTTTCGATCGGCAAGTCCTAGGCGCTGAGGCTTTAACCCACAGCGCCACCTGTGTCCCTCAGTTAGGGATACACAATTCCAGACTGCAGGGAGTGGCTCTTTGCTATAACTCCGCCTCTGTATACAGAAAAGTAGCAGGTTGGGGAGAAGGGTCCTACTCTACCAATCACCCTGACATGCTAGATCTCTACATGCAATGAGTTTTTTTGGGGGGAGGGGGCAGGGAGAAGCTGTCCAATCTTCTCCAACCTGCAGTTTGGAGTGACATACAATTGCCACCCCAATGAGAATTAGGCCTAGGACACCTGCACTAGGCAATAGAGCCAAAACAAAGTTTCATGGAAATCTGATACTTCAGAGCAGCATTCCAGAATTTTAGTAGGACTTGGGAGATACTTAAAACATTACTGTTTTTCCCTTTTAAAAATTAAACTTTCAGCGATAGTCACTAACCCCTTTGCACTGCAGGAGGAAAACTTAAAACTCTCGATAAACTTTAAGACAGTAATCTTTTCATTTTACTAAATTCAAGGATTTTGCATCTTCAGTAATGCTGAAGGGGCAAATCCAAATAAAATTTATCATAATTATTTTGTTTAAAAAATACCACTTAACGTGCCAAAATGGTCTCATATTACAACAAAACTTATTTACAATTTGCTGGAGAAATCTAACCACTCATTGCAATTAGTTTCAGTTCTGCTAAGTCCCAAAAAGCACTGTTATTCTCAGTTGTTTGCTTTCTCCCCCCCACACCTTTTTTTTAATCAATTGCAACAGAAACTTGAGCAGTAAAGTTTGTCCTGTATCAGACTGCTGACAGAGAACTGCATATTTCATAACTTCATAACTGAGAAAGTGGGGGATGCTTTTAAAAGTGGGGGTTCCATGCAGAAATACAGTTTAGCTAATCTAAACCTTCCTTCCTGACATGCAACATACAAGGGTTTTGGGATGGTGGGGATATTCAAATACATGATCTTCCCTCTTGCCACAGCCCTGGAAAAACAATTTAACGTTTGGCTGCTGGCTATATAAACTGGACATTGGCTATTCAAACTGTGTATGCTCCCCAGCCACAGCCTTTTCCACTATTCCCATCACTGTTCCTATTTGCATTTGGAATTTTCAGTCTGCTTCTGATGGTTCGTATTGGCCAAATATAAAATGTTCACCAACAGGTAAGCATGACATGCTGAGTTATTCAGCAGTTCACATTATCATGCAATTGTTCTATCGCTGATACTGGCGTGTTTCACTTTTTAAGTACATCCCAGCGGAACTTAATTCCGGGAAAGTGTGCAGAGGAAGTGTGATGCAATCCCACCCATGTCCGTTCAGAGGCAAGGCCCAACGTGTTCAAAGGAGCTTACTCCCAGGTAAAGGGTTATCAGACTGCAGTCTGAATCCACAATTCTAATAGAAGTGAGCAGAGGCGAGGCACTCAAAATCAAAGAAAACACCAAAACGTTGATTTGTGCAAAGAAAAACCTGCAGTAGTCTGTGCCCTGCTTAAAGCCATCACTATTGTTGTTATCATTATCACCATCATTGGTAGTAGTAAAGTTATTAATGGCACTTTTCCATTTACAAAATGCTGTGTATCCAACATACAGACACCCGCATAGAATGACCTCTGTTCCCAGCTCTCCCCAATCAAACTTCTATGAAGAAGGACAAACAATATTAGAACAAGCCAGGGAGTTGGGGTTTTTTGGGTGGGGGGTGGGGAAGTCCACCTTGCTTCTCTGCATTCCCTCCAGAGGCCAAATTGAAGACAGATTATGAGGCTCTCCTCCTGCTATGGGAGCAATCTACTTGCTGTGGAAGTCACTGGCGAAATTTCCATCTCTTTGAGCTGCGTCCCCCGAACGGCTCTGGGCTGCAACACAGGGACTTCAGCGTGTGCCCAGAAGCCAAGCTTTTCATTTTAACCGAATTTACATCAAATGCGTAAAGTTCTTAGTCCTAGGGTCCCAAGGGCTCTGGGCAGGTAGGTAGCCGCACTTACACCGAGCAAGACTAAAAATGTGTACGATTTTGTTTTTTAAAAAGAACGTTTAGGAACAAGCACCTACCCACAGATTCCTATAGAAGCAAGCAGTAAAAATGCTCTTTAAAAAATAAATTAAAAAATGAACACCCTGAACTGCAACATTGAATTTTATGTCCCCGAGTGGCCCCAGTTCCCCAGGCAAGGGGCGGAGAGAGTAGCGAAAAGCACTTACTTAAGATACTGCCTTGGTGGGAGCCGTTGACATGCCCATCGGGGTGGATTTGGAGATGGAAACCGATGCCCACTCTGCAATAGAGGCTGCCGGTTCTGCGCCCGGATGGGCTCCACTGGAAACTGCTTCTTTCGGAACCGCTGCCTTGAACTCCCGAAGAGGGGGCGAAATAAGGGGAAGGGGCTGAAAAGGAGGAGGAGGAAGAAGAAAAAGAAGTGGTATTCCTACTTCCAAGCCTGCTTCTGCTGCTGTTTTTGGCACGCAAAGCCGCGTCTCCAAGTTGCGCTCTGGGGGGCAGCGTCTCCTTCTGTGCCAAAGCGAGGAGGATCAGGTGGCTGAGAAAGAGAAGGCAGAGGAAGAAAGACAAGCTCATTCTTCCAGCGGGAGGGACGCGCAGGGCATTTTGCGGAGGCGGCTGCGAATGCCGCGGCACCTCTGGGGCAAACGGGCGTGCGCTCCGGCGCGCAGGGAAGGCATCGTCGGCCCGCTGGAGGGAGAGCGCGATCCGAGAGCGCGGAGCTGCTGGCACGGAGATATTTATAACCCGGGTGATCTCACAGCTCTCCCCTACATGCCTGGAGTCTAAACGAGGCTCGCTTCTCCAGCCCTTCCGAGGCTGGGCGGGGGGTGGGGGGGGGGAGGCGAGAGAAGGACGCCTCGCAAGACCCCCGGCGGGAGAAGGAACGTAGGAGGAAGAAGACGGCGGCGGAGAGGCGAGGGTCACCCCTGGCCACGCTGGAGAAGCGCAGAGCGCACCAGGGACGCGCGGCCCTCGGCGCCAGCAGCGCTTTTACGCACCAGCAGGTTGATTCCGGGTCTCTTCCCCCCCCCCCGCGCCGCCCCCGTCAAGGCTAGCGGATTGCGAATAATTCATAAACGGAGACAAGCGAAAGGGGCTCCCCGGAGGAGGGGGGGAAACATAGCCACCCCCAGCCAGCCCACATTCTCTGGAGGCAACTTGAACGGGAGTGGGACAGAATGGATCCGATACTCATGTGATGTTGGGGAAAAGGATCAAGACAGCTCAATTCACAAACATCTTAGGTCGGGATGATTTACGCCGAGGGGGGTCCCTGGAATTCCCTGCTACCAGTACTGGCGATGGTCATTAGATTAGATCAGGTGGTTAGGAGACACCTTGAGGAGGAGCGATCTGTAAGTGAGATAGCTAAACGTCCACTTTTAGAGGCAATCTACCTTTGGAATAGAGTTGACGTTGATTTTTAAAATATAAACAAAAATGTAACAAGGGTGTTGTATTCTTGGGGCAACTGTCTTCTAGAAAAAGAATAGTGGTCCAGTGGTCTTGCATAGCTCATTCCGGCTTGCCAGATCCGGATGAAGAATAAAATAAGAAAGGAAGGCGGAAAGTGTGTGTGCGCGCGCTGAAGCGCCACCCTAAACATGTTTACTCAGAAGTAAGCCTCAGTGTGTGGAACTGGAGATTACTTGCGCCCTTGTGCCGGAGGTGGGGGACCTGTGTGGCTCTCCAGGTATTGTTGGACTCCAACTCCCATCAGCCCCGGCCAGCCTAATGGTCAGGGACATTGGGAGCTGTTGTAGTCCAGCAACATTTGACGGGCAGGAGTATTGTGTGTGCGTGTTGAGGGCTGCAGCATGACGCTGGTTTAACTAGGTAGTGGATCCGGTTGCAGATTGCGGAATAGGGCAGGGGACACTCGCTCCTCCTCGCTGGAAGGAAAGGAAAATCCAGGTGGAAAGCTATTTCAGCTCTGGAGAAGAGTCTCGGAATAGGGATGTTTCTGGCAGGCCAACGCAGGTACCATTGAAGCCCTGATGTTTGGATTGCATCGGCGAAGCTATCATTGGTTCCTAGCCACGGTGGCTACGTTCTGCCTCCGCCGACAGAGGCAGTTCGCCTCCGAACACCACTTGCTGCGAGGCGCAGGAGGCGAGAGTGCTGTTGCGCTCAGATCCTGCTTGCGGGCCTCCCGTGGCCATCTGCTTGTCCACCGTGAGAACAGGAGAACAGGATGCTTGACTAGGCGGGCCTTCCAGCGTTTGACTGTCCGCCCAATCTGTAAGCAGCCCGTGTCTTTTTGTTGTTTAGTCGTTTAGTCGTGTCCGACTCTTCCTGACCCCATGGACCAAAGCACGCCAGGCACTCCTGTCTTCCACTGCCTCTCGCAGTTTGGTCAAACTCATGCTGGTAGCTTCGAGAACACTGTCCAATCATCTCGTCCTCTGTTGTCCCCTTCTCCTTGTGCCCTCCATCTTTCCCAACCTCAGGGTCTTTTACAGGGAGTCTTCTCTTCTCATGAGGTGGCCAAAGTCTTGGAGCCTCAGCTTCACGATCTGTCCTTCCAGTGAACACTCAGGGCTAATTTCCTTCAGAATGGAGAGGTTTGATCTTCTTGCAGTCCATGGGACTTTCAAGAGTCTCCTCCAGCACCATAATTCAAAACCCTCAATTCTTCGGCGATCAGCCTTCTTTATGGTCCAGCTCTCACTTCCATACATCACTACTGGGAAAACGCCGGGTCTATGTGGACTTTACTCCGAAGCAGCTCCCACTGAAATCGGTGAGACGCTCCACCGGCTGTGTTTAAAGTGGCATCTTCACGGAAAAGAAACTAAACCCAAATTCACAATCTTACTTATCATACGCACTGTTGTTTAAAACTAGAATTGCTGTAAAAATAAAAAAAAAGGATACAAAGGCTCGAACTCTGAGAACCGTGACTTCTCTGTACTGACAACCAACCTCCTCTCTTTACCTCCAAAAAATATTAAGTTTGGCTGTGGTTAATCACAGGAGAGATGCTGCTCTGTACATGCCCAGATGAACGCTCTTTCTATCCGCAAGGAATGACGTTGAAAAACGGGATCCGGGATCGAACCCTAGGGGGACACAAATCGCCTGTTTGGCTTTCGTGTTGCCTCCAACGCAGTTGTGGATCGGGAGGCCTCGGGAGCAAATTATCTTAAAATACAATATTTACTTGAACACCTTCGCTTGGAAGTCATGACCCCTCTTAAAAAACACCAGGGATCACCCCCCCCCCCAGTTGTGTATGTGTGTTCACGCCGTTAAGAACCGACTGGGCAAACTTCAGTTTCCTTGGCCGCCTTGTGGGGCGTGTTGGCAGGCGCGGGTGGCCCTAGTGAAGTCAGTGGGCCGTCCTGGCGACGTTCAGGATTCGAGCGCCCGACGTTGTCTTTTTGCAAATGAGAGTCCTCCAGAACAAGACTGGCCCGGGGTTGCTACGTGCCGCGCCTCGCCCCGCTCGCCTCTACCTGGCTGGCCAATGAATTATTCACCCGACGTGTGCGATGCTCAAGGCGCGCGCGCGCTCCTATCCAGACACCGCCGACGCCACCAGGAGTCTCGCTCCCTTCGGTTAGGACAACGCCTGTGCGTGAGACCTTGGCTGTCTCCTCGCCTGCAAGAAGCCGGGAACCATCCCGCCCCAGGTGCTCTCCACTTTCTCCTTTCCCTGATGTATATGATTCATTAAGTTGCGCGCTACCTTGACAAAATAATCATAATCCCAGCGCGGCTGCGAATGTGCTCCAGAATGCGAAAACACAGGGTGCCTGACTGATCGTATATGGTAAAGGTACCCCTGACCATTAGGTCCAGTCGTAGCCAACTCTGGGGTTGCAGCGCTCATCTCCGTTTATTGGCAGGGAGCTGGTGTACAGCTTCCCGGTCATGTGGCCAGCATGACTAAGCCGCTTCTGGCAAACCAGATCAGTGCATGGCAAACCAGATCAGCGTTTACCTTCCCACTATTTATCTACTTGCACTTTGACGTGCTTTCGAACTGCTAGGTTGGCAGGAGCAGGGACCGAGGAACGGGAGCTCACCCTGTCGCGGGGATTCGAACTGCCAACCTTCTGATCGGCAAGCCCTAGGCTCTGTGGTTTAATGCACAGTGCCACCCGCGTCCCCTGATATATACATACCTTGCTGATATTCTTGGACTAGCTTCTCACCCTAGAAGCAGGGGGTAGAGTGAGGGGTCGACACCCTAGGCCTCAAGTTAACCTGAAGTCTTGGTGTTTGTTTTTAATGGTATTTTGAAGTGCAAAAGCCACACACTGATTCATAGCATTCAGCTCATAGGGCCCCAAAGGTCTTTAGTCGCCCATAAAACATTTTTGTTGAGGCTGCCCCACTCCCATGTTGATGGGCATTGCCATTCAAATAGTGTGCCTGTAATGTGATGTATTATGTGGGGAGGGGCTTACCAGCCCCCCTTATTTTATTCAAGTTGGCACCCTTACACTGATTTAAGTACCGGTAGGTGTGAGAATACCTGCAGAACTGCAATGGCTAGTATGTTTACTTCCAGATTATTAATGAGTAGGTCATTCAAATATCACCCAGGCCAGGAAGTCATTAGGACTGCGAGAAATCCTATGCACTTTGGCTTTAACAGCCAAAGGTCTTCTCTCCTGGGTATGGGGGCAACCCAAGTGAGGATGCCCCACTGTCATTCTTGCCCGGGTTGCTCCCATACCCACAAGAAAATACAATATAATACAATGGAAAAGACAATATACAAGAAAAAGAAGAAGCATTAAGCATATAATTAAAAATCACCCAGCATCTTACATAGCACATTGCAAGTACTAAAACAGGCAGAAAAATCATTAAGTGGTCCACCAAAACCTTCAGCAATTTTCAAGTGATCCGTTGAGGGGTGGGGACTACAGTTCTATATGATGCTTTCCATATATAGGAGCAGCTGTGTGTTTGTCTCCAATCTGCAAGGCTTTTTCTCCAGACCTTCACTCCACAAAAGTTGTTCCTGGAACATTTTAGTCTAGAGTTGCTCCTGAAATTCAAAAACAGTGGAATTTGGGTTGAATGTAGCAGTTCTGCCATTTCTGAACCCCAGATCCAAAAAAGTTGGCAGCTGTTCATAGAAATCCACCATGCCTTTGACAAATCCACTTACGAGTCGTGCTTACAAGAACAACCATCATGTGTTCTTGCAATATCTGCATTCTCGCAATATTTTTTTTGACATTTTTGCACCAAGCCATCTGCGCTTTCTCATGCTATTTTAACCTCTTTTGTGCCAAACCATCTGGGTTGGTGTGATATTTTTTTTTAACCCTTCACAACAAACCATTTTTGTTCCCTTGAGCAAGAGATGCATATGCAAGAAGGACTGTTTATGCAGCCCTTAAGACTACAAAACCCACAATGCAGTGTGTATTGTAAGTGAAACTGTGTTTACAAAAAGAAAAAAGAAAAACAATTGGCCTTTGAATGATGTAACTGTGGGAATGTTCAGGGACGCAGGAGGGGATATATTGTCTGATTATAGCCTTTTCCAACTTGTGTTAACAAGTTCACAATTTTAGCAGAGTAACATTCCCCTTTTTAAACTTGCAGCGGATACGTTTGCTCAGGCTCGCTAAAGCCTCTATAATAACTGTTCTGATATTTCCCCCTTATTCCCTCATAAAAGATAAGACACGACACAGTCTTCTATAAAAGTATAAAAATTTTTTACTCACATATCATTCTGTTCACAATAGGATCCCAGAAGGCAGACTTGGCTTAGAAAAGTAACATATACCTGGAAACTATATCATAAGAAGACAGTCCCTTTGTCCTCTCTTGGCTGGAGCCAAGAGAGCATCCTTGGCTAAGCAGATGTGCTTCTTCGATGCATGTAGTCAAAAAAGAGAGAGATGGCTGCCCTGTCCTGTGCTTTTGTCGTTACCCGCACAGGTGAGGCCACACCTACCTCTAGTCACATGCAGAGGAAGTCTGTCCCAGCCCAGAAGGAAGCAGGAAGTTTACCTGCTGGCTGGACATACATTCCTCCCCATGTGTAAACCTGTTCACTCTAGGAATGTTGTACTTGACTGCTCTTGTGTTTCACAAACCACAGTAACAAATTGACATGATTAAGGGTGAGGTGGGATGGCAGCAGAAAGAAATGCAGACAAAACAGGCCAGTGGGTTCCTCAGGGAGCCTCACTGTTTGGGATTTCAAACAATGAAAGTAAAACAGGTTTCCATCTTGAGGTCTCATATGTTACTATTCTAGCACTTGCCTACTGAGAGTAGCAGGTGGCAAGCTGGGAAGGAGGTGCTTCCTTGACCTCCTGACAGGTGAATCACTGCTGCTTACTGAGAGGGAAAAGGTGAGAAACAAAGGGTTGGTGAGCGCTTCAAGGTGGAAATGCAATGGCAGGAACATTGGATTGGCTCAACTGGTGTGTTTGCACCACAATGGACTGTCTGTCAACTCATTCCTCACCATCTCAGTAAGCAGCAACTCACCTGCCGGGACATCAGTTCGGCTCATCTGCTCCACCATGATGTCTGCACTGCTGACTGATCCACTCTCAACTGACTGAGCACCACAATTTGAGAAGGATATTGATAAGCTGGAGTGTAAACAGAGGGTCTGGTGATCAAGGGTCTGGAAACCAACCTTTATGAGGAATGGTTGAGGGAACTGGGTATGTTTAGCCTGGAAAAGAGGAGACTGAGGGGAGATGTGATAGCCATCTTCAAATATCTCAAGGGCTGTCACATGGAAGATGGCACAAGCTTATTTTCTCCTGCTCTGGGGGGTAGGACCTGAACCAATGGATTCAAGTTACAAGAAAGGAGATGCTGACTAAGTAACAGGAAAAACAACTGTAAAAGTTGTTCGACAGTGGAATGGACTCCCACGCAAGGTGGTGGACTCTCCTTCATTGCAGGCGGTTGGACTAGATGACCCTCAACTCTACAAGCCTATGATTCTGTGATTCTCCTCTTCCAACTTTCCTTTCTCTGGCTTTCCTTCAGAAGGTAAAGGTAAAGGTAAAGGTACCCCTGCCCGTACGGGCCAGTCTTGACAGACTCTGGGGTTGTGCACCCATCTCACTTAAGAGGCCAGGGGCCAGCGCTGTCCGGAGACACTTCCGGGTCACATGGCCAGTGTGACATCGCTGCTCTGGCGAGCCAGAGCTGCACACGGAAACGCCGTTTACCTTCCCGCTGGTAAGCGGTCCCTATTTATCTACTTGCACCCGGAGGTGCTTTCGAACTGCTAGGTTGGCAGGCGCTGGGACCGAGCAGCGGGAGCGCACCCCGCCGCAGGGATTCGAACTGCCGACCTTTCGATCAGCAAGTCCTAGGCGCTGAGGCTTTAACCCACAGCGCCACCTGTGTCCCTGGTGTCATTCCTTCAGAAACACATCCTTTAATAATATTCTTTATACGTTTTGAAAACAATGATACACTAAAAAAACGCTCTCAAGAGGACAATCTAAATACATACACGTATTCATCAATACTTTCAAATATTTTTTTAAAAAAACAATAGCAGCTCCTAAAACCACCACGTATTACATTTAAACTGAAACATCAATCAACATCACAGCGTTAATAGTACTTGTGGGCAAACGTATTCATTATTCACATTCTAATACATAATATTTTGCTTTCAATGATCCATGAAATGCATCATAGCTTTGTCATTATGTTATGTCTTAATGAAAGCAAATCACTGGCATATTATCATGGCAGTCCTTGTTTTCATCTCCCCAAATCTCTCCTTTACATTCTTCTTTTTCAACAGGTTTATCTATGTTTTCCCAAAATACAGATATTCGTTGCACACACTGGATTCCAAAGTACTTATGCGTGACATTTTTTACAATAAGAACAATAACAAGAACCCATTAACCCTCACCATTCCTTTGCTGTCCACAAATCTGTACCCATTCTCGGATGCTGGAAAGAGAGTCTGATGCTCTGGCATTTTGTGGGTGACCGACCTCATATAACCAACATGCTTAATGTCAGGATTAGAATAATAGAGTCATAGAATTGTAGAGGTGGAAGGGACCCCAAGGGTCATCTAGTCCAAACTCATGCAATGCTGGAATCTCAGCTAAAGAATACATGACAGGTGGCTATCCAACCTCTGCTTAAAAATCTGCAAGGAAGAACAGCTCCATAGCAATTATTCATACAATTCCATTCACCATATAGATGGGTTTTTGAAGCATTTCTGTATCCTTCTGCTGTGCTGAAGAAGAATTCCACGAAACAGTGGATATATCTGGAATCACTGTTCACTACGTCTGTTTGTGGACCACTTCAGCAGCGTTGGACGTCATAAAACAAAGCTTTACGGCTTGTTTTCACCAGATAAGAATCTGACCTATTGCTTCTCTCAGAGACCTGCATAGCCCACAAAGACTTTCAGAGACCTATAAGACATGTTTATTTGGTTCTATGTTTTCAAGAGAATCCATCAAGAGTGTCATATTCTGTGACTTTCACAGATTTAGAAGATTTCTGTTTACTTGGTTTTGCAGAGAGTGCATATTTCACATATTTCATATTGTTCAATGTTCTGTATAGATTATATAGAGAGTTTGTACCGACATCGCATCAGTGTAGACAGTGCTGCACTAGATGGGCCCATGGTGTGATGACAGCCTCCTATGCTCCTGTTCCCTGAGGAACACCTGTATGAGCAAAGATTGCAGTGTTACGGGCTTCTTGTTTTAGTAGAAAGGTGAGCAAGCAGGTAATGAGAGAGGCTTGTGAAATGATGCGTGGAGTTGAGAGAGTGGACAGAGATAGGTTTTACTTTAATCCCTCTCTTATGACACTGGAACCAAATGAGTTCATCCAAAAAAGCTGAATGATGGGAGATTCAAGACGGATGAAAGAATCCTCACACAATCCCCAGTTAAACTATGGAATTTGGACCAGGAGATGTGGTCACATCAGGAAGCCGACAAGGAGAGCAGGTCACTTGCAAGTCAGGGAAAGAGAGTGAAACTCTTGGCTAACTTACAGTTAAAGGTAAAGGTAAAGGGACCCCTGACCATTTGGTCCAGTTGCGGATGACTCTGGGATTTACTGACTGAGAGAGCCAGTGTACAGCTTCCGGGTCATGTGGCCAGCATGACTAAGCTGCTTCTGGCAAACCAGAGGAGCGCATGGAAACGCCGTTTACCTTCCCGCCGGAGCAGTACCTATTTATCGACTTGCACTTTGACATGCTTTTGAACTGCTAGGTTGGCAGGAGCAGGGACTGAGCAACGGGAGCTCACCCCCGTCGCGGGGATTCGAACTGCTGGCCATCTGATTGGCAAATAGAACAAAGAACACCCGGAGACTTCTAAAGGTTGCTCCTGTCTTAATGAAGCGGTTTTCCAGACTGGCTGGTAGCTCTCCCTCCACTCCCTATCCCTCGGTGTCAGGCCCTTCCCTCTGTTTACAGGGAGCTCCAAGAAAGCAAAAGAATGCAAGATCATTATCCCCCTTCTCTCTCTCCCCACTTCTCTCTCTCTCCGTAAACCTCACAAGACCTATGAGAGCAGTGGCTCACACCAAATTCATATCTACGAAAGGAAAACAGAGATGTTATATGTACCTTTGTTATCCTTGATTTTGGTTTTTAAAAAAATTAAATTAACAATTTTAAAAATATATATATAACTCCCCCCCCCAAGTCCTAGGTTCAGTCCCCAGCATCTCTGTAGAGTCTTGGCACTGTCTCTTGCCTGAAACCTTGAGAGCTGTGGTTGTGAGTGTACAGAATCCTGAGTTAGGTGGACCAATAGTATGATTTAGCATTTCTCAGCTTCCTATGTTCCTGTTGGTGCTTCTGGATGAGACATTTATATCACAATTGGGTAGTGTGGGGGGTGTTGATTTTGTTTTCTTTTAATTTCACATTTCCCCAATCTTGAGCTCTGCACATTTCCAAATTTGTTTGCAATTTTTTTTTAAAAAAAGTTTCCATGAAAATTCATCAGCACTTTACTAAATTTTTACCCAAATATCTCATTTGCAGTTTTGACTAATACACATATTGCAAAGCAATTCTCCCTAATATAATGATTTAATTTACTGGCTTTGGGTTAATGTTATACATTATTCTAATTTTATTTTTAAGGGTTGCTACAAGCCCTTCGGCAGTAGCGGAGCTTCATGCTTCGGCACTGGGTGGGTGGATGCGGTGGCGCTGTGGTCTAAACCACAGAGCCTAGGGCTTGCCGATCAGAAGGTCGGCAGTTCAAATCCCCACCACGAGGTGAGCTCCTGTTACTCAGTCCCAGCTGCTGCCAACCTAGCAGTTCGAAAGCATGTCAAAGTGCAAGTAGATAAATAGTGGGAAGGTACCGCTCTGGTGGGAAGGTAAACGGCGTTTCTGTGCGCTGCTCTGGTTCGCCAGAAGCGGCTTAGTCATGCTGGCCACATGACCCGGAAGCTGTACGCCGGCTCCCTCGGCCAATAAAGTGAGATGAGTGCTGCAACCCGAGTCATCTGTGACTGGACCTAATGGTCAGGGGTCCCTTTACCTTTACAAGCCCTTCAGCAGTGGCGGAGCTTCATGCTCCAGCACCGGGGGGGTGTGTGTGTGTGTGTGTGGAGAGCAGGCGGAAGTGGGGCTGGCATACGTCCTGGGGGCGTGGCACTCAGCGCGGGCAGGGGGGCAGCTGCGATGGCACCCCACCGGGATCGCGCTACTGGGGGCAATGCGCTCCCCCCGCACTCCTCTTCCTTCGCCAGTGCCCTTCGGATTATATTTTTTGTGGAAAAACCAGGTTAGGCATTTAAAAAGAAATAGAAAAAGTTATTTCTGGGAAACTGAGATTGGGACCTCATGGGAACCCCAGACCTCAAGCTGCCCTTTACTGAGCTATACAGTTCCTCATCTCGATGGGCAGAGCAAAGACTCTTTCATTTCCCTTATGCTCTTAACAGAAGTCTGATCTTCAGAAATCAGCATGCAAAGCTTTCACAGCTTGGAAGTAATTATTATCATGCCGTAGTTTTTGTTTTTGCTTTGAGCTAGCTGTTCTATTTCCAGACCCCATTCCCGCATCCCTGGCTGACAAACCTGACAGGCCTTTAGCTAGTTAGCAATAAATGGTTTGTGGTTGGTGCATCCTCATGAAAGTGAAGCACAGGCAAGTGCTACGTGGGAGTAATTTCCCAGGGAGAAAAGAAACTGGCACGAGTGCCCTGTGCAGATACAATTTCAGTCTGGCATCACCCCTGCTAAGACCCTGTTAGAGTCTAATGCTGGGCTGCGATTGCAATTTCCGACACACCGCAAAAAAAGCTTATGAAAGGAGCATTGCAAACAGATGGAAAACGAGCTCTGTTTCCATTTCAGGATGCGAGGGACCCTCCCCATCGCTAAGTGCTCCCTTCCGACTAAACCCATTCTTTTCAAACTAAAGGAGGGCGTGCGTTCAGATGTTATCTGCCTTGGAAGGAGAAATGCGCCGCAACACAATCTGTGGCCTATAAGTCTCCTCGCCGATGCTCCTACGTTTCGCAATATGGACTTCCTGCATCTTTTAATTACAGCAATCGGTTTTTGCAAATGGGCTTTGTTTGCCACCAAGTCTTCTTTGCATTTGGCAGTAGTCAGAAAGGGAGCACCTGTTGTCTGGTAATAGAGAGGAACACCTGTCATTGGGAGCGGTAAGTGGTAACCGGGGGACCATCGATAGGCAAGATCTTAGGAGGTTTTGCTAGTGAGACAGGGAGGAAAAGAAAACACCTGTTTGGGACTACTGAAGACCCAATGACAGTTTATTGACTTCTGACAGAGGATGTCAATAAAGGACAACCCAGCCTCTTTCCCCCTTAGGACCAGCAGCCCGCGGCTCCAACATCTGTTAAGAGGGGAATGAGTGCCGTCAGATTGGAGACATTCCTTTGGAAAAGAATAGAGCGGAACGGATTTGAGGATTGCCAGTCATCTAGCGGTTCATATGCTTTGCGGATTATTACCAGATCCTTTTAGGAGAGGGGCTTTTTTATTTTGGAGGGGGGAGAGTGGTAAAGGCTGAGGGGCATCAGCTGGAGAAAGCTGCATTAAGAAAAAGGAAATCGCTATCTTGGGTCTGCAGGTTTTAACTGGGGAAATCGTTCCACCCAATGTTTTAACTCCGATGGGCTAAAATTTGACCCATGATTCATTGCTTCATGGGGACTGACAACAAGAGCTGCTTGACGGTGGAACAGTCTCCCTCTGGAGACTGTGGGCTGTCCTTCCTTGGAGGTTTTTAAGCAGAGGTTGGATGGTCATCAGTCATGGATGCTTTAGCTGAGATTCCTGCATTGCAGGGGGCTGGACTAGATGACCATTGGGGTCCCTTCCAACTCTGCGATTCTATGAACACGCTGTGGTTCAAGGGTACAAAAAGCTTGAAACTATTGTGTTGTGACTCCCTGGCTTCAGTGCCCTCATTTTGGATCAAAGAGAAAATCAGCTTAGATGACGTTGCCTTTCAGGTTGCACCTAAACTAGAAGATCATAGAGCAAGAAAGACAATGGCTTCATCCATAGAGTCATATTATGTCCACCAACATTCCCAAGTAGTCTGTTCTACTGTTGTTTTAACATATTTTTATTAAAGATTTCTTGGTTTACAAAAGTACGTGCGATGTCTCTCTTTTCAAGTTACATTTTCTACAGATCAGATTCATTTGTTGAGACATTAGTGTTACACTGGGAAGAAAAGAGGCAAAGAGGTGGAGGGGGGGCATGGTGTGTGGGGAGGGGTCGGGAGGAAATGCTTCTATTCTGCTTAATGTATGTGTGGGGTTTTGTGCCAGCATCGCTTGTGCAGGTTCTCTGCTGTTCACTTGTGTTCCTTTGGTGGTGAGAGAGGCTGGGATTGGCCTAGGGTGTAAGTTGTTTGTTTGTGATTGGCTGTGGTGAACTTTGTTTTCATGTGTGAGTGAGGTAGGTGGGTGGGTGTTTTTGAATCAGGTTAACCAGATTGATTCACATGCTGTCGACAGATTCTTGTTGTCTTGTTGGGTTGTGTATGTGATAAAGGGAAGCCATACATTCATACCTCATGTTATGTCCGCTTCATATTATGTTCTTTCAGGTTACGTCCCTCGGCAACCCGGAAGTACTGGAAAGGGTTACTTTCGGGTTTCGCTGCTTGCACATGTGCAGAAGCACAAAATGACGTCACGCGCATGCACAGAAGCAGCGAATCGCAACCCACGCATGCACAGATGCACCGTTGCGGGTTGCACTCTTTTCATGTTGTGAATGGGCCTCCGGAACGGATCCCGTTCGCAACCAGAGGTACCACTGTACCGGGCAGTGCCGGATTTACATATAAGCTAAACAAGCTATAGCTTAGGGCCCCCCTCTCTTGCCCCCCCCCCAAAAATTTAAAGGATGTACATTTTCAAAATATAATATAGAAAACAAATAAAATAAAACCTACCTACAGCAACAGTGTTTTGTTTTGTGTTGTGTAGGTTCCTATGATGTTAGTAATGGGCCCCGCCTGCTAGCCTGCTCCCTAAAATATCACTGGTTTGCAGAATGTAGGGTGCCTACATTCTGCATGTGCAAATGGCTTTAGATACCTATTAGGTCCATAAATTACCATATAGCATATATTCAATACAAAAAACAGGGACAATTTGTTGTTGGCAAAGGACAGATGGACATATAAAGGGCCCCATTACCTTCAGTAGCTTAGGGCCTCATCAAACCTAAATCTGGCCCTGATACCAGGGTGAAGGCATCTTCTATTTGCCCCCATGTCAGCTTCAGTTTATCGGTTAGTTTTTCTAGTAAGGCTGTTTCCCGTACTATTTGATACCATTGGTCCATACTTACTCCTGACAGGTCTCTCCGGTGTCTGGTTATGATGTTCCTGGCTGCTGAGAGGAGGTGGGTTATGAACTCTTTATGGTGTGAGTGGGCATTATTATCTTGGTCTGTTCTACTGTTGAACAGCTCTTGCATACCATGAGAAAGTTCTTCAAACTGTTTAGCTGTGACTCCCATGGAAGCTGATGGAACAAGTTAGTCATAACTAACTTCAGTTTGATTACTTTCAGTAGGAGTTTGTCATGACTAACTATGTGGATTGGGGCCTGTGGCTTTTCTTCCAGCCATAAGAATGATATGCAATCAAAGATTGTTCAGCTGAAACCAATGTCAGCATATCTTCTAGATCTGAATATTCCACAGCACTGTTAGGTCTTGCAGCTCCATGTGTTTTTGCAAAGTCATTTTTGCTTCAGCATATTGCTACGAAAAGGACATTATTCATTTCTACAAATCTGATTAAAAGGCACCAGAAGCTTCTTCCTTTCTTTTTCAATGAAACAAATCTTCTCTTTCCTTTAAAATCCTCAGAAAAGCATTTGTACTGACATTCTAATAGATGTACATTTCATGAAATTCAATTGAGTCGTTAATTTGTTCTGTGATTAATAGCCAGGGAAATAACTGATCAAAAGTCTTCTAACTTGTTGGCAGTCCTACTTGTCTTGTATGTACTGTGAATGCATGGAACATCAGGGGAAAGGCAAAGAAAGCCAGGGAACAAACTGGGGGATATCTAAAATAGGGCAGTCAAAGCCACTACTTCTGATTGCTAGAAAGGCACACACAACAGAGAAAGCTGGATTTCACAGGGTCTGCAGGAAATCCACCCTGTGAGAGCCACTCCCACTGTGTCCAGCCAGGTAAAGGGGTGCAGCCTATGTGTTATGTACTGAGTTGAATAGGATCCAAAAGGCAGCAGTCTGATTGGTCCTAGAACAATAGGATTCAGAATGCAGCAGTCTGATTAGTCCTAGAACAATAGGGTCCAGAATGCAGTAGTCTGATTGGTCCACAGGAGCCACCCAATCCAGCTCCAGGTGGAAGTGAATCCGCAACCTGATTGGCCTACAGGTGAATCCCAGAATTAGCCAATCACATGGGGCCCATTGTGTAAATAATGTATATAAAGCAGACATTCTGGGGAACTTCCATTCCTCCTCACCACTATGAGCTGAATAAAGAGCATGAAATCCACTCTCGACTCCGAGTATATTTCACTATATAAGCTGGTCATGTCCCCAGCCTGCGCTCTCTCTGCGCTCTTCTCTTTGATGCTTTATCAATGACCAGGGATGTAGGACATGTGTTGAGTCTGTGTCACAGCTCAGACTACAATCCTAATCTAAACTACAATATACCGTACTTTTCCATCTATAAGATGCCCCCATGTATAAGACGCCCCCTATTTTGGGGGACTCAAATTTAAGAAAATGGAGGGAGATGGCAGAGTTGTTGAGCTTTTTTGTGGAGGATTGTCCAGAGTTGTTGAGCTTTTTTTGGGGGGGGGGGGTTACCCAGGGTTGTTCAGCTTTTTAAAGGGGGGATTGCCGATAATCGCACACCCACACGCATTGCAAAATCCGTCTCCTCTCTGTCCCATTGCCGGCAGAAGCTGTCAATTGCCCACCCAACTGACAGAGCGTCAGACAATCAACACCACCCATTGACGCAGCAACCAATAACACACACAATAGCCGCTGAAAGCCATGGCAGCAACCATTCAAACATCCACCCTATGCACTATCTGTGTATAAGACGACCCCCACTTTTTAGCATGATTTTTAAAGGAAAAAAAAACATAGTCTTATACACGGAAAAGTACGGTATGTCTGTAGCTACATTTTAAGCCTGCCTCAAGACTGCTGCTGAGAAACTGAGGCAGTCAATTTATCTTTACCGTTTTTAGTGTGTATTGTTTTAAGGGAGAATAAAGGGGGAAATACCAGGAAATCCAGTCTGCAATAGATGTGGGAATGCTGTGGATAGTAGGAGAGGATATATTGATTAAATTCTATCCTTCCTAACTCACGCTAGGGAGTGCAGAAAGCTAGTTTGCAGATTCGTTTGAATCTCTTTAGTTAAGTAATCCAAACAGGCATGCCCAGAAAGGAGGATATTCCTGGAGTAGTTTAGAAACAGCCCTAAAAGGCTGTTGCCTCCAACCAGTTGCAAAATCATGCATGGGAGTGCAGAGCAACCTGGGTTAGCCACAGACCCTCGTCCCACGCCTTAGGGGTTTTCTGCCATTGGTGCAGATTAATGGGAACACACACAATTATTTGGCGATCACTCATAGCCAAGTAAGGTTGTCTTCCATAAACACAGTTTTAACAGTGAGTCCGTAAGTGACTGTGGGGGCCAGTTATGGAATCACACATCCTTTCACAGTGGGGACACAGGTTTCCAGGTGGGATCATGGTGAGGGTTTGCCAAGCGTGCCTTCCTCTTAGCACGTTTCTCCCTTGTGTCCTGAGTTCAAGTGTCTTCAAAGCCCATGGCACCTTTGGTAAAGGCTGTTCTCCAACTGGAGTGCTTGCAGTCCAGTGTTTCCCAGTTGTTGGTGTTTGTACTACATGGTTTTTTAGATTTGCCTTGAGAGAGTCTTTAAACCTCTTTTGTTGACCACCAGCATTACGCTTTCCATTTTTAAGTTCGGAACGGAGTAGTTGCTTTGGAAGACAATAATCAGGCATCTGCACAACATGACCAGTCCAATGAAGTTGATTTTGAAGAATCATTGCTTTGACACTGGGAATGCACAATTGCATGCATGCAGCAATGTCCCTTCTCTAGATCATTCACCATACAATAACCATCTGCATTCACTATCAGCATGGCAAAGAAGATATTATTATTATTTATTATTACTATTATTATTATTGACATTTTAACCGAATTCTGATTTTATGGCTTTAACAGATTCCACCACCGCCATTGTATATTGAGTTACATTTAGAGACAATTGTCTTTAAGTGGTCTATGAACTGTTGAAATAAATAAATTATCAAAATTAAAAAGGGGGGATGAAGAAAATCCTGGACCATTGGTGATATAAAAGGTTATGGGATTTCAGCAGGATACAGCTGCAGCTTTTCAAAGTCACCATTTGGAAACAAAGCAGTCATCATCTTGAAATTCTAAGCATGCCTACTTGATAGCAAGTCCTATTGAATTCAGTGGGACTTACTCCATGGTAAATGGGGCTAGGATTGCAGCCACAAAACACCTTTTTTAAAGGGGGAAATTCCACACACTGCTATGTTCAGTAGCTGAACATCTTCACTGTAATGGGCTGGTAGGTGGAACCCAAGGAGAACCTTCATAATTGCTTCTCCGCCTGGCCTGCTGCCCTCACTAAGCCTCTGTTACCTCACTTTTCATACTGAAAGTATGACTAACATTTCACACTGAAAAGAATGACTATTGCATCCTCATTTTGCACCCCTCCATTTTTCGTCTGTCTATCATCACTGACGCGGGTGGTGTTGTGGGTTAACCACAGAGCCTAGGACTTGCCAATCAGAAGGTCGGCGGTTCGAATCCCTGTAACGGGGTGAGCTCCCGTTGCTCAATCCCTGCTCCTGCCAACCTAGCAGTTCGAAAGCACATCAAAGTGCAAGTAGATAAATAGGTACCACTCCGGTGGGAAGGTAAACGCCGTTTCCGTGCGCTGCTCTGGTTCACCAGAAGCGGCTTAGTCATGCTGGCCACATGACCCGGAAGCTGTACTGTATTGTATTGGCTTCCTCGGCCAATAAAGCGAGATGAGCGCTGCAACCCCAGAGTCAGTAACGAATGGACCTAATGGTCAGGGGTCCCTTTACCTTTACCTTTTATCATCACTGAAGTTTTGAGATTCTAGCAGCAGGACAGCTTGATAGAGGACTGGTTTATTCTCTGCATATTACAGCCTCATTTCTCTGCTCTTTGGACAAGTAAAAATCCTTTAAACTGTTGAAATGGCTGCAGAAGTCCTGCCCCAAGACAGCAGGTTCATCTCCCTCAGCTAGCTTGGCTTTGAAATGTTAGACCACAGGTCTGTTGTTTTCGTTGCTTTTCTTTGACCCGAGATTCCTGACATTGCTGAGAGTATTTAGAGAGAAGAGGAGTCACCGAAAGGCTGTTTCATCTTCTGTGGCTTCTAACAGGTGCTCAAGGGGAGGGGGGCAGGTTTCAGGGCGTATAAATTTGCAGCATCAAGTTGTCCACTCTTCTCAAACAAATTAACTGGGTCTTGGATTCAGGTTACCATCACAGGACATCCGCTGTAGCCCGTGCATCAGTCTAGCCTCTGCCGCACAAGTGATCAGCCGCGGCCCAAGCTCCGGGGCTTTGTAGAGCCTAAACAAAGCATTCGGGAGAAGGGAAAAGAGATTGGATTGCACATCTCTAGGCTATGGGGAAGGGGGGTGCAGGGAGGGACAGATGACAACCAGCAGCTGCAACAGGAGGCTGTGAGTTCCCCTCATAAACTGCCAAGGTGCACAAAGCTAGGCAAAGCCCCACATGGGACCACATTTTCAGGTTTCGTCTGACATGTGGCTGCTGAGACCACATAACACAGGTCCTGAAAGACCTTCATTGGCTCCCAGTACGTTTCCGAGCACAATTCAAAGTGTTGGCGCTGACCTTTAAAAAGCCCTATACGGCCTTGGCCCAGTATACCTGAAGGAGCGTCTCCACCCCCATCGTTCAGTCCAGATATTGAGGTCCTCTGGTGGTTCCTTCACTGCAAGAAGTGAGGTTGCAGGGAACCAGGCAGAGAGCCTTCTCGGTAGCAGCGCCCGCCCTGTAGAACGCCCTCCCATCAGATGTCAAAGAAATAAACAACTATCTGACTGTTAGAAGACATCTGAAGGCAGCCCTGTTTGGGAAAGTTTTAAATATTTGATGTTTTACTGTGTTTTCAATATTCTGTTGGGAGCCGCCCAGAGTGTTTAGGGAATAAACAAAATAATAACTTGTTGTTGTTGTTGTTATTTATTATTATTAATATTAATGAAATATGGAGAAGTAGCTGGTTTGGCCTCTGTCACTGTCCCTTCAACGTCAAATTAATGTCACAAATGAAATCTTGGAGACAGCTAAATGAAGATGTGGGATTTTCTTCTTCAGGTGCTCAGATAACTTGGTCAGACATGGATTCTGTGAACCATGACATTTGTGCAAGCAAGGTAGCACCATTCGTTGTTGTGCCTCAGGCAAGAAGATGTCTTAAGGTTGGCCTCCTAGATTAGAATGTATGGATTACTTGTAGCATACCACAATTTAATGGAGTTCCACCGGCAGCCAATCAACGACCTTTGCAAAATGCATCCATCTTTGATATGGCGCATAGGTGCCACCTCCCTGGGGCCCTGGGTGTCTGAGCACCCACAAAGTTCCCCATGAAGGGGCTGGGCACCCACAAATTTAAGTTCCAGGGCCATGTATACTGCATGGCAACCATGACCCTGGGCACCCACAGTTGTGGGGTCAAGTTGGCCCTCCTGATGGTGGATGCAATACAGAGACAAGATCTGAACTTGGGCAGGGGCTTCTTGGAGTTTGACTGGAGTTTCTGCTGAAGGTTTCACTGTAGAACATTATCACAGACTTCTTGCCAGAGGGGCTGCTGTTTATCACCTGTAATTTGCCTTTAATTAAGAACAAGTACTGCAGGTGGAACTTCCCTTAGCTGAAAGGCTCAGTGCTTCCTATTAAAAGCGGTGGAGAGCAATCACATCAATGCCACAAAATGTATTCAATTTCCACTGGAATTTCTCACAGCAGGCTGCTAATTGCCGAAATAGAATGGTATACTTTTGTCAAGAACACACATTATCATTTTTAAGTTTTTCAGGTTTTTTTTTATCTTGAAGTGAAACTTACGTAAGGATAATTAATAGTTGCTATAGAAACAGGTGTGCATTTTAATTCAACCAGAACTTATAACCCCATTCATTTTCTTCGAAGGTGTGGATTTGAAACTGGTTTCTCTAATTCCTCCACTCCTTCCCTGCTTGTTTTTTTATGGTGGGCTTGAAAATTATTACTATTACTATTATTTATTAATCAATCAATTAAATTTGAGTATTACCCTTCATCCAAAAGTTCACAGGGCAGTTTACAAGATAAAAATAGGAGATGAAAACACAAAATGCATAACAACAACAACAACCCACAAACACATTTAAAAGGCCATAAATTGTTGAATTGGCCATGACCTGCAGCTGAAACCAATGGAATTTTCCTTGGCCAAGATGTTAAAAGTCCTGTTCTATGCGGTTCCAGGTGACACATTCCACAGATCTAAGCTTGTGCATTTATTTACTTGTGAAACGGGGTGAGGAATCTGTGGTCCTCCAGACATTGTGGGACTCCCAGCTCCCATCAGCCTTAGTCACCATAGCTAATAAATAATGATGATGATGAAGATGTTATTTATACCCCGCTCATCTGGCTAGGTTTCCCCAGCCACTCTGGGCAGCTTCCAACAAAGTATTATAATACAGTGGTCTGTTAAACATTAAAAGCTTCCGTAAACAGGGGTGCCTTCAGATGTCTTCTAAAAGTCTGGTAGTTGTTCTTCTCATTGACATCTGGTGGGAAGGCATTCCACAGGGCGGGTGCCCTTACCAAGAAGGCCCTCTGCCTGGTTGCCTGTAACTTGGCTTCTTGCAGTGAAGGAACCACCAGAAGGCCCCCAGAGCTGCACCTCAGAGTCTGGACTGAACAATGGGGGTGGAGACGCTCTTTCAGGTATACTGGACCGAGGGCCACCGATGAAGGAAGCTGTGGTCCAGCAACATCTGGAGGACCACAGGTTCCTCACACACCCGATTTAACATAGAATCGTGGAGTTGGAAGAGACCTAAGGATCCAGCAGCCCTTCTCAACCTTGGGTCCCCAGATGTTGTTGAACTACAACTCCCATCATCCCTAGCTAGCAAGGCCAGAGCTCAGGGATAATGGGAGTTGTAGTCCAACAACATCTGGGGTCCCAAGGTTGAGAAACACAGTCTCTAGCCCATGGGTAGGCAAACTAAGGCCTGGGGGCCACATCTGGCCCAATTGCCTTCTAAGTCCGGCCCATGGATGGCCCGGGAATCAGTGTGTTCTTACATGAGTAGAATGTGTCCTTTTATTTAAAATGCATCTGTGGGTTATTTGTGGGGCATAGGAATTCGTTCTTTTTTCTTCTTCAAAATATAGTCCGGCCTCCCACAAGGTCTGAGGGACAGTTGCCCGGCCCCCCTGCTGAAAAAGTTTTCTGACCCCTGCTCTAGTCTAACCCCCTACAAAACTAAGTTGCTAAAAGTATTTTGTTTTGATGGTAGACAATTATCAAAATTATTACAGAAATAGCAAACTCTGTACCTTGGCATGTGATTTATCAGATTCCATCGTGTAGTTGGACATTCCACAGAATGTAGTCTTGTTTTTCCTTTGATAATTGAGAAAGTTAGTGATTAAGTTCAGAACTGGCTTATTCTGGTGTAGAATTTGCTCACACCTTGGCCCACAATTCCAGTTTTATTTGTAAACACATTGAACACCCAGCTCTGTGGATTTATTCTACCCTCCCAAACCACTAACATACCTTTGTAACTTGTCAGGTGTAAGAGGTCAAAATCTTGGATAGATAATTTCTGGTGTCCCACTCTAAACATGATGTGTTTATAATGCTGATGAACCCCAGCCTTGCATCGGAATGCATTAGGCGTATTGGAACTGATTTCATTTTATCTCAGATTAGTCAGAAAGCAACTTGCTGGGACTTCTGGGGAACCCCTGAGCAACCTTCATCTGTTGTCATTCTCGAGAGCCCAGTTGTCATGTATTAATTCTATTCAGCCAGGTGGAGACAAAGAGAATGATCTGGACCGGAAGGCATCCAGGAATGCTTAATTAGGCATCCTTGTGGCTAAAAACCACCTACAAAGAAGACCATTTTAGAAAAACAAGTACAAACAATTAAACCAGTGAAATGTCTGAGAATCTGCAGCCCTTGACTCTATTTTCTACTGCACAAACTTCAGGAAGCAAACCCTGGTTTCCTTTCATACTGATCTGATGAGCAAATGTGATCTGTAGCGATGCAGGAAACAATTGATTCCTTTTGCATTTAGATACAAAGGTATCTAATTTGCACTTTCAGAAACAATCTTGTTTCTTTTTTTATTTCATGAAATTTATATACCGCTTGGTTGGAAAGAAAGAAAGAAAGAAAGAAAGAAAGAAAGAAAGAAAGAAAGAAAGAAAGAAAGAAAGAAAGAAAGAAAGAACCTCAAAACAGTGTACAAAAAAATAAAACAAGAAAACCCAAGGAAGTGGGGATTATTGGAGCTTTTGAAAACAATATGTGATGTAAAATGTGAGCCATTGTAAGCTGCTGGGAAATAGATACTAAATAAAACTGCATCTCTACTAGCAAATGCAGTTAATTATTAAATGCTGCTACATGACCACTGTCAAACATAAAATATGTTGTATGCGAGCTATCAGATACAAATATAAAAAGCGTTGAAACCAAATCTAATTGGAGATCACTAGTGGGAATCTTTAGAAAAATACTCAGAGAATATACAGCAAATGTTCAGGATCATACCAGAAAGAATCTTAAGGATAATTTTAAAGAGTGCAGTTCTTCAGGTCCGACTGAGACCCAAGAGGAAAAGCTGATGGCGAAATTGTGTGTACCTTTAGAGGTCACAACTCTGGCTCAAGATAGCCTTCTCGCCTGCTCAAGACCAGTTTCTCTTACCTTTGCCATTATAAATAACAAGGCTCGGCAAATCTAGTTGTACATACACGGCGGATATTTTTATGCAGTCGGTATATTTAGGTCTGGGGAGTGTAATCAGAAACTGTACTCTGCAACATGAATCACCCCAGAGTTAAGTTCAGCCAAGGAAATAGGCAAGGGATGCTCTGATAATCCCCACTTCCTTCGCAGCCTGCAGACCTGTCAGTTACAATTTTGTCAGTGGTAATGGCCGTTTCACTGTATACAAACATAGCATGTTCCATTGGGAGAAAAGCAAGAGCAGCAGCACACAAAGCCTTGGTCCAAACTAGTATCAGTCACTAGTGCTCCAGATATCATCATACACTGAGAGGCGTGCAAAAAATCCATCAATTCATCAATCAATCAATCCTACATTTCATTCTAAGACAAGGTAATCCCATTTCTGTGATGTAAATCGCCTACTTAAATTTGAAAAGGTTTTCACGTGACTTCGACTACGATGCAGAAGTGCCTTGCCCTCAAATCACTCCAGCTCTCTTTTAGCCAATCTCTGCGGTTTCAGCAATAACGCCCACATGTTTTAAAGTTCGTTTCTTCCTTTCCTCCCTACGGTCAACGTGGTGAGGCAAGAAATTGTTTTGATTACAAAACTCAACTTGCCTTGTTGGTTGATGGCTGTGAAGAGCACTGAGGCCAATGAGGACTGGAATCTTATTTTTTTAAAACAAATAATAATAATAATAATAATAATAATCAGTATTTTCAAGATATTTTCAGGATGCTGGGTTCTCTGCCAAATACCAGATCTGGTACTTGCATGACGTGAGGGTTTCACAGAATATACACAGAACTTGACTTCCTTCCATGCTGCATATAGTGGAGTTTGCTGCATCTACTACTGATTCTTCAAACACCATGTTATTTATTATGTGTGATGTGCTCCGAATTCTTAAAAGCATTGTGTTTAGATGTCTGCTTCAGAACAGTACTTTTTTTTTCAAATGAAGCAAAACTTCTTCCACACTATCCCCTCCCTCTAACAAGACTGGGGTGTGGGGGGGAGGCATAATTTCATGACCTGCCTCAGGTGCCTTAGACCTCCCTGCACTGTACAGTCCCCTGTTTATTCCAGACTTTCTCAGGCATTGGAATCAGGAGGTTTCTGTGGGAATGTTCAGGGATGCAGGAGAGGATATCTTGTTTGATTATAGCCTTTTCCAACTTGTGTTAACAGGTTCACAATTTAGCAGAGTAACATTCCCCTTTTTAAACTCACAGCGGATGCATTTGCTCAGTGGGAGAATTCTGCATCCCTGAACATTCCCACAGTTTCTTCGCTGAATATTTTGTGACACACACACCCAAAGCATTATGACTAGCCTGAGTACAAGCCTGTCACTGAAAAGTGCTGAAGAGGCAAAAGTGCAAAACACTAGGTGCACTGAATTTTTTCCATCAAGGTTTGATAACGATGCTCAGAATTTGCTAACAAATATGCCAGCACATTTGGTGCCGGCCAGCAGATGCAGCCACAACCCTTTCCAATGCGAGAGCTTTAAGGAGAAGCCCATGCTGATTTAACAAATTGACAACAGAGGGGGAAGAGGACGAAATGTCGGCTGCTTTCCACAAGGTGGTGCTGCATCAATTTATTTTCAAATCCAGTGGCTTACTTTATGCTGACTCTCCAATTCCCCGTCCCCTTTCAGAGGAGCAGAAGGCACAGGAAATGTGGTAATGTCCTTCATTTACTCAGTTACAGAAAAGAGTGGCCATGATCATTAAGGTGCAAAAGCAACTCCCCTGTGAAGAAAGATAAGATTCTGGAGATATATATGCACAATTACATGTATATATGCATGTGCTTGTCATTATGCAGAATGCAGAAAAGGTGGTCTCTATCCATCTCTTAATGTGCAAGTACCTGGGGTTTTCCTATGAAGCAGAATTCAGGAGATTAAGGGCAGTCAAAAGGAGCTACTTTATCATAGAGCACGTTGTTAAATTAGGGAATTTACTGTCACAAAATGTGGGGTAGTGGTCACCAGGGCCTTGCAGAGCCAGGCAGAGGATAACTGAAGTCTTATAAATAAGTAAGTATATAAATAATTTTCACAAAAGTTATGCTGACAATTTTCTTTCAAGGCTTGCATATAAAGACAAAATGGAAAATATAGATATACAATAGTGCTTTTTAAAAATACATAGGGAAAAGGATTATTTTAAGTATTTACATTTAAAAATGCTTTCCTAGCTTTCTTTTCTGCGAATTCTTGAATTACGCAGGAAAAAATCAAGCAACTCCGCCTTATCGTGGTTTATGTTTATCATTGCTGAACCATTTAGGCATTCCTGAGCCATTGTTGATCGAAAGAAAGACTTAATTCATTTTAATATATTGAAACTTCTCTCATGGGAGGCCACTGTAGCTGGTAATGATAAGAAAATGCGTAATGCAATTAGAAGATTTGGAAAAACGTTTTCCAAATTCAAGTTTAGTATTTGATTGGCAATTTCTTTCGGTGACGGAGAATTAAGTTTGAAATTCGTATTGAAAGTTCGCTTGAGGAAGAGCACGTCACTCTGAATTTCATCATGGGAAATATGGTTCGAGTATCACAAGTGAAACTGAGTGGTCACCAATCTGGATTAGACAAGTTGGTTAGACAAGTTCTTGGAGGAAGCAGGATTGATTGCGAAGCCACTCTGAAAATTGTAGTTCTGCATGGGGAATTGGGGTCCCCTAACTACTCTCAGCATCCTTAGCAAACTACAATTCCCAGGATTCTTTGGGGGAAAACCATGGGTGCTTAAAGTGGCAGGACACTGCTTTAAATGCACCGTTCAGAAATTGGCCTGTGTCTGGTCTTCATTGAGCATTTGTGTGTGTCTGTGTGTATTCTCCCTCCCCGCTCTCTCACTAATCTGTATCTGTGTTTGCTAAGAAAGCAGTGCCATAAACAACAGTGTGAACACTGGTTGACTGAATTATATTGTTCCCTAAGGTAGGAGTTGATGCTTTTGAATGATGGTGCTGGAGGAGACTCTTGAGAGTCCCATGGACTGCAAGAAGATCAAACCTCTCCATTCTGAAGGAAATCAGCCCTGAGTGCTCACTGGAAGGACAGATCCTGAAGCTGAGGCTCCAATGCTTTGGCCACCTCATGAGAAGAGAAGACTCCCTGGAAAAGACCCTGATGCTGGGAAAATGGAGGGCACAAGGAGACGGGGACGACAGAGGATGAGATGGTTGGACAGTGTTCTTGAAGCTACCAGCATGAGTTTGACCAAACTGCGGGAGGCAGTGGAAGACAGGAGTGCCTGGGGTGCTCTGGTCCATGGAATCATGAAGAGTCGGACACAACTAAACAACAACAAAGGTAGGAGTTGCCCCAAACCATGGCTCTTTTCAGGTCCATAGTGAACTTTTTGAGGAATGAAGACCTGAATTCTCACCTATATAAAGATCCTTAAAGAACAGAGGATTAATGAATGAAACGTGCAACAAACTGTTGCAGTGTGAAGGGCTCCTGTGCAGGGTTCCAGCCAGCCAGCGTTGCCTTTTCCCAAGATACAGTACACCATTCTTTCCTCCCTGGTTTTCAGATTCCTCCCTGCAGAACTGTCATTAAGCATTCCACACTCACTGAGCGTGTGCAGTCCTCATTACCTTTTTTGGGGTCCTCCCATCTAAATAAGTCTGTGCTTCTGAAAGCTGTGGAATTTCCCTGAGAGCGCTGATGGATTACACCCTTTGGCATGCATAAGGATCAGGGCCGGATTTAGGTTTGATGAGGCCCTAAGCTACTGAAGGTAATGGGGCCCTTTATATGTCCATCTGTCCTTTGCCAACAACAAATTGTCCCTGTTTTTTGTGTTGAATATATGCTATATGGTAATTTATGGACCTAATAGGTATCTAAAGCCATTTGCACATAACGAAATATGTATTTTATCAAAGTAATCATTGAACAGATACAATTAAGAAGACGCATATTAATAGTGAAATAATTATTAAGCTCTAACTTTAAAAGATTGGGGTCCCATTAATTACATCATTGGAGCCTACACAACACAAAACACTGTTGCTGTATGTAGGTTTTATTTTATTTGTTTTTTATCTTATTTTTTGGAAATGTACATCCAGGTTTTTTTCCTTTAAATTTTTTTGGGGCCCCCAAGAGAGGGGGGCCCTATGCTATAGCTTGTTTAAAGCCCTAAATGGCCTCAGTCCAGTATACCTGAAGGAGCGTCTCCACCCCCATCGTTCTGCCCGGACACTGAGGTCCAGCGCTGAGGGCCTTCTGGCGGTTCCCTCGCTGTGAGAAGCCAAGTTACAGGGAACCAGGCAGAGGGTCTTCTCGGTAGTGGCACCCGCCCTGCGGAACACCCTCCCTTCAGATGTCAAAGAGAAAAATAACTACCAGACTTTTAGAAGACATCTGAAGGCAGCCCTGTTTAGGGAAGCTTTTAATGTTTAATAGACTATTGTATTTTAATATTCTGTTGGAAGCTGCCCAGAGTGGCTGGGGAAACCCAGCCAGATGGGCGGGGTATAAATAATAAATTATTATTATTATTAAGCTTATACGTCAATCTGGCACTGATAAGGATCTGTGCTCAGAATAAGTTTGTTATTATCACCCACTCCACTCACACATGAAAATAAAGACCACCACAGCCAACCACAAATGAACAACCACACCCTGGGCCAACCCCAACCTCTCTCACCACCAAAGGAACACAAGCGAACAGCAAAGAACCTGCACAAGCAACGCTGACACAAAACCCCACATATAGTAAGTAAAATAGAAACATTGCCACCCAACCCCACTCACCTCCCCCCCTCTCCCCCTTTTCTTCCTAATGTCTCAACAAACAAAACTGATCTGTAAAAAAATGTTACTTGGGAAAAGAGAGAGAGAGAGAGAGAGAGAGATTACACATACTTTTGAAAACCAAGAAAATCTTTAATAAAAATACTTTTTAAAAAAAGTTTGTTATTATAATATATACTACAGTATATGCAATATTGGTATATAGTGCATATATGGAATTTCTCTCTTTAGTTTACAAATCATGAATTGGCCAAATGTCAGCCCTAAACTGAAGCAATCCTTCCTCCTTTCTTTTACCCCATTTGCATTAATTAAATAAGGACCTGTTGCTTGTTTGTTTTTATCCAGCCCTTCAAAAAGAAATGATCCAGGACATCTTTACAAAGCAATCAAAGGAAAGGATGCATCCAATAGCGAGAAACGCAGCCATATAAAATGAACAGCCGATGAAGACAGCAGGTTAAAAGAGGCATGAAAACCAATTTCATCAGGGAATAAAATTCTCTGAACAGGCTGGGAAAACAAAAAGGTAAACTTAGAAACCTTTTGCATGCCTGGATTTTTCCTGGCTAGGGTGACTTCACACACAGGAACACTGAAGACTATTTATATTATGATATATGTGCGTGTGACACTGAGCTTATAAGCACATGAGTGAGCTATTTTTAGGGCAGCATATAATTTTTCACATGTATCAGGAAACGGAATGTTACCAGAAAAGACTGATGTCTTCATTCATACTACAATTTCTGACCAAAGGGAAAAGAGGAAAGGGAGGCGGGGAGAGACAGGAAGACACAATTAACTGTTTTGTTCTGTCTCTTCAATGTAAAGACTCTTTAAGATCCGTGCTATGCTGATAACTCTAACATAGGGAAGGAAAGAAACTCAGTGGAAGCACATCTGCTCACTGTGCTAAAGGTCTCAGGTTCAGTCTCTAGTATCACCAGGTAGGGCAGAGGAAAGAGTGTTGCTGCCAGTCAGTGTAAACAATATGGAGTTAGATAGATCAATGGTACAGAGGGATGAGATATCCCATGCCTCCTAGGAAGGACACCATAGGAAGGAAAAAATCGACCTGGCCTCATCCATTGGCTGAAGCAGCAGCAACAGCTGAAGAACCTCCCTCCCATTTTCCAACCAGAGAGAACACTCTACTTCTACCGCCAATTGCCCTAAGACTGCAGGAGGCAAACAGAAAAGACACTTTGGACCATTTCATCCTTGGTTGCCCAAAGACAAAGTCCACCAAGTGCTACTTGATCAGATTGCAAGCAAGGGGAGATGAGTCTGTCCTGAACGGGTTATAAATGCTGGTCATTTTTAAGGATGCTGGACTAGATAGCTCATTGGCTTAATCCGGCAGGCTGTTCTTAATTCAAAGCACCTTTAATGAACTACAGTTCCCGGGATTCTTTGGGGGACAGTTGTGTGCTTTAAATGCAAGGCACGGCTGAGACAATCATCTACTCTGATCGGTCGGGTGTAAGGCAGAAAGCTCTTTCTCATCATCTATTACCTGTTTCTTTTTGTTGGAGATGGCAGGGTTCAAGCCCTCTTTCTCACCTTGAAGAATGTTCTTAAAGGTGATCATTTCTGGTTGCAAATACAAGGGCTGGAAATGGAAACTCAATTCAGCCTTTCTCCTGGGTCATAAACTAAGGATCTCAGCAGTCCTGTCTTCTCTGCTTCCTAACCAGCAGAAACCTCTGACTTAAGCCACTGCTGAGCTAGCAATCTCAGCACAGCCAAGCCCTTGCATTCAGCCAGGCAGATCTCGCCAGCTGAGTGAGCTGCACATTTTTCTGTGCTGGGTGTCGCTGTTTGGCTATTTTTGGTTCTCTTTCCCCCTAGAGGGTTCCTCTCCCCCCCCCTTTACTGCTTAAAGCCAGACAAGTTGTTTCACCCCAGGAAATAAAGAGTGGGAAAGGAGAAGAGACAGATTTCCACGTGGTGGTAAGAAACTATATTAAGGGTCTCACCTGTTTCAGCAAAGAGAGGCCACTGTGTTTGATTCTTACCCTATCACCCATCTCAGGTCCTGATCCTGCATTCAAGTTATACCAAAGTCAGCTCAAGTCATGCCTTGCTTAGTGCTGTCCTAAACATGTTTACTCAGGCATGTGCCCTGCTGAGTTTTGATGGATTTGCTCCCAAGCAAGTATACATAGGACTGCAGCCTTATTTAAACCAGGGTGTGCAAAGCATTGCTCTTGTTCATCCTATTCAGGCTTAGGAGCCTACTTCAGAGTAACGGTGCACAGGCTTTGATTGTGCACTAAGGCTAAGCCAAAACTAGTAGGAACAGGTGTGTGCTAAAAACTTTTATTTTCACTCAGGCTTCCCCAGCTTTGTACTGTATTAGTATTGCTAATTTCTGTCCACAGCTAGCATTGTGATCATGTGAATTTCATCCTCTCTCTCTATCCAATATTGTAATTGTGGGAATGTTCAGGGAAGCAGGAGAGGATATATTGTTAAATTATATCCTCCCCAACTTGTGTTAACAAGTTCTATATAATTTAGCAGAGTAACATTCCCCTTTTTAAACTTGTACAGCGGATAACGTTTGCCAGGCTTGTATAAGCCTCTAAAATAAGTTCCCTGATAATTTCTCCTTTATTCCCTCAAAAAAAAAAAAAAAAAAAAAAAGATAGACATGACACAGTCTTGTATAAAAGTATATAAAATAGTTTACTCACATTCCGTTCACAAATGGATCCCGGAAGGCAGACTTAAGTTACAAAACATATACACCTGGAATCTATCCCATAAGGAGAGAGCATCTCAGACTAAGAAGATGTTGCTTCTTTGAGGAATGGAGGCAAAGAGAGAGAGGTGGCTGCCTCCCCTGAGGTATTTTGTTACCTGCATAGGTGAGGCTACGCCCACCCTTGGTCATATGCAGAGGAAGTCTGTCCCAGCCCAGAAGGAAACAGGAAGTTCCGACTGGCTGGTCCAGACATCCCCTTTTATGTCCACTCTAGGGATGTTGTATTTGACTGCTCTGTGTTTCACATCCCACAGTAATGTTATTATTTTACATATTTCCCCACTTCTCTGTGCACTGCTTTGATAGTTGGTATTTTCATGTTAAGTGGGCCACACATTTTGCACAATAATAATACTACATTATGATAAATGTTACAACACCTCCAATCAGTGGCGTAGCATGGGGGGTGCAGGGGAGGCTGGCCGCACCGGGCACAACATCTGGGGGTTAGGGTTAGGGGGCGCAAATCCACGGGTTAGGGGGCGCAAATTACTTGCCTTGCCCCGGGTGCTGACAACCCACACTACGCCACTGCCTCCAATGGCTCCTGATCTGTTTCTGGGCACAATTCAAAGTGCTGGTTATGATCCTTTACAGGGTTGCCCTCAGATGGCTCGGGGGTCTTATAACTCTGTACCTGCCAACATTTCTCTGATGAAAATAGAGACGCCGTAATGAAAAGTGGTACATTCCGGGATCAAATCAGAATCCGGGACAGCTTCTGTAAATCCTGGGGAGGCTCTGCCCTGAGATCTTCGGCTGAAGGGCAGTATACACATTTAATAAATAGATGAAAATACAAATAATTTGGTGAGGATGTTGATATCTCTGTTAGAGAGCCCTTAGCTACTCCAACCCAACCCAACCCAACCCAACCCCTCTTCCCCAATGGAAGTATTGTCCGTCCCCAGTTTGAAAGGGAATAGCTAGTTTCAGTCAGTGATGTGTAAGAGACAAGGCCTTAAACTGAAACACCTTTTCTCAAAATGTTCCTGTTGTGTTTTTTCCCCAAGGATGAATTCAGCCTCAGGATATGCTTAGCGGGCACAAGAGGGCGCTGTAACCTTCCTAGCACTAGATGACCTGCGGGAATTCACGTTTAGCTGTGCAAAGTTAAGAAATCCAACCAAGCGCCGTTAGTCGCTGCGCCTGTAAATGAAATATGAGGTCTTCTCCGGAGTTTTCTTTTATATCCAGGATTTAGTTCCTAACCCCTCCGTTTTCCTGGAGTTTCCCCTTGTTATTCTCACTGCGCACACACTTTCAGGACAGCATAGCTACCCTGCTCCGAGGGGAAATAAAAGTCATTGGACAAGCGCCTGTGAATGGTTCGCCCTTAAACAAGACAGACAGGTGCGCACCATACATTTAAAGCATATCTCCCCCCCCCCCAAAAAAAAACCCCTGAGAACTGTAGATTGCTAAGAGTGCTGGGAATTGCACAAGGCGATCTACAATCGCTCAAACGTTGAGCAAGGAAGGCAAACGGAGCTCAGGTACAGCCCAGGAATGAGTTTCAGGTGTGACCTTCGGGTGGCAGCTGTTGTGACCCAAAACCAGTTGACACCGCGGGACTTTTCTGAAGTTTTGAAAAAGGAAAAGTTGGTCCCCGAAGGCAGTTTCTGCCTCCCCCCCTCCCTCCCATTTTACCTGGGATGGAGTTTGAAGTTACTTAGGGAGAAGTAGGAGTCTAAGATGCTGAAACTGCACTTGGAACAGGTGCGGGGGAGGAGAGAGAGAATTAGGAAAATACCTAATGCAGAGTCAGGCCAACGGACCACCCTTCTCAGTCTTGCTTTCACTGGCTGGCAGCGGCTTTCCAGGGATTCGAACCTGAGGCCTTTGGCAGTCTTGCAGGGCAGATGCTCTCCAGGTGAGTTGACGGCCCGTCCCCTACTTTACTGGGATGAACGCTCCTTGGCCTCCACTGCAGTGGCCATAATCTGGGTGGTGGGTGGGCGGCAGCTGATTGACAGGTTCTGGAAGCGGGTGGGGGTGGGGTGGGATGAGGTAGCCCAGGTTCATTGTGACAAGTGCCTTTGTGTGAAACTGGGCGTGGTGGCTGCTTTGAATTGTTTGACCTGAACGGAGCGAAAGAAGCGTTTGCGCAAAATAATATTAACGTTGATACTCATTTTTTACCCTAGCTGAGCGCTGGAAGACAAGATCGGCTGATTCTCTGTCTGTCTGTCTGTCTACACACACACACACATTTTTCCAATAAAGCCTGGGCAAGTCATTCATCAAATCAATACATCCGCCTTAAAAATGCTATTCACAATTAACCTCGGAGGTATTTTGCCCCGGCATTCCGCCCCCAAACTCCCATAAGGAAAGCATTTCCCTAAAGCAGGCGCAATCAAGGCAAGGGCCCCAGACACCCTTGGGAATCTAACCCCATTGAACTCAAGAGGTTCCGCATGGCGGTGCGCAAAATCACCTGCAGAAGGCGCCCCCCAGTTCCTGAGCGGTAACTGTCACCTAAAGCGCATTTGCGCAAAAACAAGAGTTTGGGTGGGAGAGAATTGAGATGGGACTTGATGGGAACAACGCCCACCCACCCACGCAGTCATGAAACTATACACCGGGGAGCGTACTGAAGCGTCTACTGCTGCGCGGGGACATCTCAACTCCTGTCCATCCTCGGGACTGCTCATTCAGCCTCTGCTCTGGACTTTTCTTAGGAAGGAGGAGCTGGAAACAGGCATCAGCCTCCTGTGGGGAAAAGGTGAAGAAGTACAGTATTTGTTTGAGGGATGCGCTGCTGCCTTCTCTGGCGGTTTTATAGACCGTGTGACCTGTAAAAAGGCTGCGCTCTTCATAGCTCATTTTTAAGGGACTTGTGAACTGGTCTGTCAAAAAACAAGCATAAATCCAATTCTTATTTTCGAAATGGGTTCAGGTCCCTTAATATGAGCTGTAGATTAGAATACAGTTTCAGCACCGTTGGTAGACACCCAGCTTCGCTTTGATTTCCAAATGCTCTTTAACAATAAACCCCCAAACACTTTATTTTCACTCCCCTTGTATTTGAGTTCATGTGTATTCAGCTTTTTACCTCCCTAGGCCGAAATTATTGCTGTCTTGCCTTCTCCTGCGCATATCCTTGGAGGGAGGGGACTTTTCTTCTCAGTAAAATTTAAGCAGCGAAGCCAACTGAGTGCCCTTCTCCGCTGGTTTCTTTCTTTCTTTCTTTCTTTCTTTCTTTCTTTCTTTCTTTCTTTCTTTCTTTCTTTCTTTCTTTCTTTCTTTCTTTCTTTCTTTCTTTCTTTCTTTCTTTCTTTCTTTTTTTTATTGCATTTATATATCACCTTTTTTGTCCATGGACCTCAAGGCGGCATACATGGTTCAACCCCGCCCCCCCCCAATATAAGCTCCACAATAACCCTGTGAAGTAGGTTAGACTAAAAGGTGGTGACTGCCCCCCCAGGTCACCCAGTGTACTTCATGGCCCAGTAGGGATTTGAACCCTGGTCCTAGTCTGACCCTCTCTAACCCCCGCACTACTCTGGCTTGCTGAACTACAACTCCCATCATCCCCCAGCCAGCTTGGCCAGTGGTGCGGAGAGAGGGAGCTTTAGTTCAGCAACATCTGGAAAGCTACAGGTTACCTCTCCACCTCCGCTTACACCTTCGCTCCATAGAGGTGAATGGGGAAGCAGGGTTGCAAGCTGGAGAGGAAATCATAGCTGGTTGCAGTTGTTGGCATTCCCTTCCTCAGGTGCAAACCCCTTCTATACTAGTAATTTTTGGAGGACGGGAACTTCTGTCTGAAGCAGGGAGAGGGATGGGAAATTGGGGGAAGGGGGGTAATGCTTTGTGCACCTCCCCTTTCTCCGGGATGTCAATATTTCACAGCAGCTGCTTCGGTTCTGTAGCCCTAGCCAAGACAGGCGCCTGGATCGGGCTAGGCGTGCAGAGCTGCGTTCTGTGCAGCCTTTCCGAAGGGTCACGTTATAATCACGAGAATACAATATGTTCCTTTCAGAAATGCAGCATTTCCAGCGCATTTAAGTCAGAGGCAAAGGAAGAAATCCGGAACAAGAGAGAACTTTAAACGTGACCTGTTTTCATGTGTGTAGTGTATGCGCGCGCTGGGAATGTTTTTGTGAAGATACTCCCTCACCTGTTCCTTATATGGAGTACAGTGGTACCTCGGGTTAAGTACTTAAATCGTTCCGGAGGTCCATTCCTAACCTGAAACTGTTCTTAACCTGAAGCACCACTTTAGCTAATGGGGCCTCCAGCTGCCGCCGCGCCCCCGGAGCACAATTTCTGTTCTCAACCTGAAGCAAAGTTCTTAACCCGAGGTACTATTTCTGGGTTAGTGGAGTCTGTAACCTGAAGCGTATGTAACCCGAGGTACCACTATATTGACTGGTAACTGGAGTCGCCATCAATGCAACTTCTTTCATTAGCTTCAACGGGGTTGGCAAAACTAACAAGGTTCAACGGAGGTGAAACGATGCCTTATGAGGAACGGCTAAGGGAGCTGGGCATGTTTAGCCTGGAGAAGAGGAGGTTAAGGGGTGATATGATAGCCATGTTCAAATATATAAAAGGATGTCACATAGAGGAGGGAGAAAGGTTGTTTTCTGCTGCTCCAGAGAAGCGGACACGGAGCAATGGATCCAAACTACAAGAAAGAAGATTCCACCTAAACATTAGGAAGAACTTCCTGACAGTAAGAGCTGATCGGCAGTGGAATTTGCTGCCAAGGAGTGTGGTGGAGTCTCCTTCTTTGGAGGTCTTTAATCAGAGGCTTGACAACCATATGTCAGGAGTGCTCTGATGGTGTTTCCTGCTTGGCAGGGGGTTGGACTCGATGGCCCTTGTGGTCTCTTCCAACTCTATGATTCTATTCTATTCTATGAGTTGTAAACTGGAATCCCGCAGCTGCCTGCCTGGAAAGGCACCGCGGTTGCAAGCGCCGGCTCGCAGTCTTGCACTGTTGCGATTCATCTCATTCATTCGAAAAGGGAGGGAGGGCAAAGAGAGACGCGGGACGTTCGAACCCTGCTGCCAACGTTCCAAATGGAACGTCGCGAACACTCCAGTTGGAACCTTCAAACTGAAGGTTCCTGGGCGCTGGAGTCATCTTTGGAGCACGTGCTTCTCCCTCCCTCCCCACCAACTCCAAATCACACTTTATATGACGCTAGATGGATGAGGGCCTTCCTCCCGCATCTCCACCTTGTTCCGGTTTTCATGGGGGGAAATAACATGCAACAAATGGAGTTGGAAAACTAGATGACTCCAATTCATGCCAAAACAAGTTAGGACTTTAAAAATCGTCCAGGGAGTCATTGTCCTACTGAGAAGGCATCCGATCCACAAATTGGCGTAACATGGGGGGTGCAGGGGGGCCGGCCGCACAGGGCGCAACATCTGGGGTTAGGGTTAGGGGGCGCAAATCCACGGGTTAGGGGCCACAAATTACTTGCCTTGCCCCGGGTGCTGACAACCCACGCTACGCCACTGGATCCACACAACGCATAAAGCAGCAAGCCCTGTAGCCATTTGGATTTTACCCTTCCATTAACACTTTCTAAGACTTTGAACTTAAAGTCTTAGGACTCTGAGCTTTCTACGGAGCTGCAAGTCACGCAAACCCTCATTGCGCACGTTTCTTCGAGGACTGTCTTAATCACGCTTACTTTTAAACCGCACTGTACACCGTGGCACAGTTACTTCCAAGTAAACACGAGTAGGATTGAGCCGCCTGACTGCAACCCAATGCACATTCCCTTAGAAAGAAAGTCTCATTGCCTCCCGTCGTACCTACTCCTGAGTAAATATCCATGGGTGAAACCCTCCGAACTCAACGAGGCTTGCTCCCAAATTGGTGTACGAACCTAGATCCAGCTACCGGGGACCATGCCCCATTGAACTCAAGGAGACTAGCTTCTAAGTAGAGATTCTGGGATTGCACTGTCAAGCCGCAGAGTTACAACCCAATTCACAACTTACAGAAATTACTGTAATTTACTAAGGGTTGTAATGTAACTCTGCGAGAGGTAAATTACAATGCCCAGAATTCTCGGTGGGGAAGAGATTGTTTCGAGTTGTGCTTTAAAGGTATATAGTTTGTATGCAGCCTAAAAGCGTCACCAGAAGGAACCTACTGTTTCCTATTGCTAACTGGACTGATTCATTTTTTTCACGGCAGTTTTGCACCAGGAGCCACATTCAGTGCAGGATTCTGTGGGTGAAAGCACGAAGCTCAAAGGTACGAGGTTCAGTCCCTGAGCTAGATGAAGCAACGGTGTGACTCGGTGTAAGGTTTGCTTTGGTCTCCCACCCCAGTTCTTTTTTTCCTTTCCTTTTGCTTTCATATTACTTCTCTAAGTGGCGATGCAGTGCCCATTTACGCATCCCTCAGCACCGCTGGCATCCAAGGAAATACGGGCTTTGCGCCTCTTTTTTTCCGCCCTAGCTTGCAGTACCCGTGGCTCATCCCGGGGGGGCGCTATTTCAGGTGTCGAAGTGACAATCAAGAATTGATGGCAAAAGTCAAAGCCCTGCTCTTAGATATGTTCAGAATTAGTGTATTTTAAAAGCATACGTTGTGGTTGCTTTTAAAATATATATACATAAGATTTAGACGTTCATGAAATGGAATCAATGCGCGCAGTCTAGCGTATTGCGTGCCCGGGGTGGGGCGTTTTCCTGCCTTGCTTAATAGAACGAATCCGGTTTACAACCTAGCGCTTGGACCTGTGAATCGGGATTAGTAGGTGCCGCTTTGGAAGGACGGTATTGATTCCCAACACAAACCGATATGATTTGGAGTTTGACGGTTGATTACACATATACAGTAGACACAAAGACTGAACTCACAATGCCTCTTTGCACCAAGCACACACATATAAACAATAATTATAATAAACAAATATATAATAAACCTCCTGCTTATTTGGTTTACTGGGAAGTAGGTCTCTCGGAGCTGAATGGAGGCTTGTTCCGAAGTCAGTGTGCTTAGATTCGCAATCGCGGTCTGATGCTTTGCGCGTTTACTGCGAAGTGTTCCATTGAGTTCTATGGAGTTTATTCCCCAGTAAGTAAAAACAGGGTTGCAGCTGTTGGTGCAAATGAGTGGACTTGCGAATAAACAGGCCTAGGCTACACCTCACAGCATTTACACTTCGCATAGGACTGAGATAAATGGCTTGGGCACGCGTGTTTAAGGCAACATCTGAAAACGCAAGCAACAATAGGTGATATTCCGTAGCTATGTGGTAACCTCACTGCGGCTATTTCAGATAAAGTCTCCAACACGGTGACATTTAAATTTCAACTAGTTAAATGTTTCTGAATTTAATAGATCCCTCTATGTAGGTCTTTATAGCAGAGAATAATGCTATAATTATTAAGCTTACTTTTTTGGACGAAGTGCCACAGGGTTTCAACCGGAGGCAATTGCTTCCTAGTTAAGGTCGTGTGACCAAGATTTCTAAACTCCCAAAATACAACCTTGCTTTGAAGCCAACGGGACTAATTCCAAACATAATGTATTTTTAGATCGGGTTGCCAACCAAATGCCAAAATTGTAGCACTCTAGCCCTCTGAAGCCATGGGTTCCGGCAGCCAGAGCCAAATGCAAGCTGGCTTGGAAAGACTGAAACCTTATGCAGTCTCTCCTAGGAATGAGTTGCTTACTTCTTATCATAGGATCAGACTTCAGGTCCTACAGTGCCCAGCGAGAAATCCTACATATATACACACCTAGTAGCAAGTTCCATTGAACTCAGTGGGGCTTACTTCTGGGTAGACACGTACAGGAGCCGTTACTCTCAAGGAAGCATGCACAGGACTTCAGCCGCGCAAGGCGATCCTAAGGTACCCCAATGAAATGCCCACTGACTTCAGTAGGTCTCAGGATTCCTAACGCCATTGAATTCAATATTAGACAGTTAGGATTGCGCTGTTACCCTCTAGTACCTTAGTATGCAGCAAAGGAGCCAAGCTAGGGCAATCTAAAAGCTCTAGGCAAAAGTCCCATCGTGGGTGCGTTAAAGTAACAGCAGAAAGCCGAGAAGACCCAGTCACAGACCTCTCTGTCTACCGCGTGGTTTGGACCTTAGTTCCGCTTCTGGTTTTAATCAACAGGAGGCGCTTCCACCACCTAGGAACGCAGCCTGATCCTATGCGTGCTTATTTAAAAGTCCCACTGGGTTGAATGGGGTCTGCCTTACGTGTGGAATTGTAGTCCTAGGCTCTGCATGCTGACCTGGAAACCAGTGCGCGTACAGTCGCCAATAGCTTTGTGCAAGGGTGTGCCAAGCTCATCAGCTAGAAATGCGAAGCTAAAGTAATCAAATGCCATACTCTGCAGTGCCTCTCTGGCTTTTTTCGCTTGGAAGATTGCGCTGGGACGCTGATGTTTGGGGAGGAGGAAGCAGAAATATTGCAAACTCTGACTCGCCCATCGCAACACCCCGGAAATGGGCTTCTCCTTCCACTTTATAGATCAGATTTCCTTCAAGAATTTGGGAAAGAAAGAAAAACTCCACACCGCGATTTCCACTACTGCCTGACTGTTTGGTATTCTGAACTTGAAGTTATATTTCTTCACAACCTCTCCTTTGCAAAGAAATTGTAGCATTCGACCCTCCCCACTCCCCCACCTTTTCTTAAAAAGTCCTTCATCACATCCAAGTGCTTTTGAAGAAAATAAAGTCATTTATTGTCAAAGCATCCAACATACCCAGATAAACTATAAAGTTTAATAAATCTTTGTTGTTGATGTTGTTGTGGTTGTGGTTGTTATTCAAGAAAAGGAGAGAAAAGAAACACATAACTAGTTATTCAGACTTCATTTCACTGGCACAAAATTACACTTTGTATTAAAAGGAAATCCCGTATTTACAGAATTGATGACATTCTGCATCAAAGTCCATAATCTTTTTTAATGTGGAACATGCACTCTTCCCATTGGAAACATAAAACGAATTCAAGTATGGATTTTATTACTATTATTTTTGCAGAGAGAGAGAGAGGGAGAGAGAAAAAGAGAGAGAGAGACTGTCATCAAATAAAGAAGAAAAGCTTTTCATCCTCTTTCAGTATTTTTTTTTAAAATTTTGCTTTATATCTAAAATAAAATTTTTACCCTTACATATAGTTATTATTACAGCTAAACCATAAGTGCTTAATAATTTAAGTAGAAACGTATGACAAATGCATCAATATGTTGCAATATATGACATTTTAAAAATGTACTATTAAAAGTTATTTACTTTTTTTTGGAAAGTGAAAATGCGTGCATTTGAAACAAAAGGAGGGGAAAAAACAAAGAAACCCACCCGCCACCTTTTATTTTATTTTTTTAATAAAAAAAATTATGCAAGGTAAACATATTATGCACAGGCATAAAATTTTCAACAGTGATTTGGGGTGTTTTGCTTCATTTGTGTTTGGCCTCTGTGCCCATGAGAAGCAGAAAGGCTCTCATATGCAGAGACAGAGTGACCGTAATAACCCTAAATGCACAAGCAAACCAAGGTGTGTACTCTGAGGCAAGCCCAGTTCATCCCAATGGGGATTTCTTGTGAGAAAGCATGCACAAGATTTCAGGCTTAAATTTGCAAGGGACTCCAATAAAATAGCAGTAATGCAGAGACCATGAATATGTGCAGAGCAACAGGAGGCCAGAAAAAGTAAAAGCCAAAAGAGGCAGCAGCTGTGACTGTTCAACTTCTGGTGCTGCCGTGGTGCAGTGCTCCAGCTGTTGGAATGGCCATGGGATTACTAGTGAAAAAGTGCTTTTATTTAATTTCTTATATCCTGCCTTTCTTTCAAGGAGATCAAGGCGACGTCCTGTTCCTCCCCATTTTATTTTATTTCAGATTTAGCAAGAGTGCCCTCCCTTCCTTTTTGAAGTGGGAAAAAACCTCCAAGGTTCTGCAGCTATTCTATCCTTTAAAAAAAGGATAAATAAATGAAGGGTTTTTAGGTGACTTTGCTTCAGATTTTCTTGGCTGGGTCTGCAACCTGTTCTCATTTCTACCTGTATTGTATGAAATATCCCATTGTTTCCATCACCCGCTCCTAAACTATTTGTTTAGGAGGACCAGTTGGCACTTTGTTCGGCTTCAGTCCTATCAGAACAGAAGCAAACATTTGGGAATCACCATACATAACACCAGTCAATATGGTGATAAAATTCATGCCCAGTTTTGGAGAAGGGGAGGTGCCATGCATGCCTCAGTTTGGCTGAAAGGTAAAGGTAAAGGGACCCCTGACCATTGAGTCCAGTCGTGGCCGACTCTGGGGTTGTGGCGCTCATCTCGCTTTACTGGCCAAGGGAGCCAGCATACAGCTTCCAGGTCATGTGGCCAGCATGACTAAGCCGCTTCTGGCGAACCAGAGCAGCGAACAGAAACACCGTTTACCTTCCCACTGGAGCGGTACCTACTTATCTACTTGCATTTTGTGCTTTCGAACTGCTAGGTTGGCAGGAGCAGCGACCGAGCAACGGGAGCTCACCCCGTTGCGGGGATTCGAACCGCCGACCTTCTGATCGGCAAGCCCTAGGCTCTGTGGTTTGGACCACAGCGCCACCCGCATCCCATCCAGCTTGGCTTACATCTTCCATTATATTTCCATTTCCTGTCAGCTCCAAGAGAGGATTGAGATGCTAATGGTGCTGCCCGTTCTTATCTAAGAATGCCTTCAAAGAACACAGCAGCAACATGGCTCTCTCTCAACTCAGGGTTGGGGAACCCTTTTCCTCCTTAAAGTCCACATCCTGGCATGGCAGGCTTCCAGCTTTTGGCAGGCCATATTGCCAGTGTGGGGAGAGGCAAAATTGTGTAGGACCAGAGACAGCAGCTCACCTTTGTATGCTAAGCTACATCACATCTCTCTCCATGTAAGTGGGCAAGAAGCACTATCACCATTCAATGGCATATCCCAGCCAGGCAAAAGTTCTCAAGGAACATTCACAGCAGGGCCAGTGAGGGGTGTGGTTTGCAGAGAAGGGTGTGGCCTCAGGCCACAGAGAGAGAGCCAGAGAGAGGCCCAAGGGGCTGCATTCAGGCCACAGGCCCAAGGTGTTCCATCCCTGCTCTAAAACCATTCCACCATGTTTAAGAAGGGCTCCCAGAGTTCAGTGGGACTTCCATAGGATTGCACACATGTAGTCCTAAGTCCCCCTAGGTTTGAAGGTCTCATTCCAAAATGAATTAGATTATTTTAGGGCTCTCAAGACCCATCCCACAACAGCTTAACTTGGAGTCACAGCTATTCCAGTGAAAATGGGTTATTGCCTCTGGTTACAATCCAGTCACTCAAAACAGCAATAGTAGTAGCAGTAATGATGATGACAATAATGTCTGAAATCTTGTGACTGCTCCAAAAAATAAAGAAATAAGAAAAAGTGGCATGACTTGGGGTTAGGCAAGTTGTGAAAGTTAACTCATCAGAAGTTGATGCCAGAATGAATTGCTTTGTGGAATATTCTGGAGGTATCATGTACAAATCAAAGACTCTGCAATTACTTCCATTTTAAGGGCTTTTTAAAGCCTTCCAGTGAAGCTCTGGTGGGAATCAAGGAGGCTATGCAGAACTATTCTGGGATGCCTGATCCGCAGCCTCCATCACCCTGCTCTCCTCTCCTTGCTGATGCTGCAATGCTACTTTACATTTTAAGTGCCCGTGAGTGTGTCTCTCACCCCAGGGATGCAGGCCTATAGGTGTGTGTGCACATGGATTTGCCGTATTGCGCTCCCCCTCTCTTTGGAAACCTGGACACTACAAATGCAGACCAGCCCGAGACCGGTTTCGCCTTCGCAGCATACCCAAAAGAATTCTGGGAAGTTGAACGTTTGTCCCGGTGCCGGGAAACTCTCCACCAGAGAGAGAGATTTCCCAGAACCTACAATTCCCAGAATTCCTTGGAGGAGGAGGAGGAGGAGGAGGGGTGGCAGTGGGTTGGGCAGGAGGCCCTGAAAGTTGCGCTGCGCTTTAGTTGTGCGAAGTCATGTGCCTGGAGAGGTGGTGGCGCTCCCGGAAGGACTCGTTGCATATGGGGCACTTCAGCTTCTCCTCGCGCCGCCTCTTGACCAGCGGCTCGAGCGCGTACTCCTTTTTGTGGTGGGAGCGCATGTGGTAAACCAAGTCGGAGGTCATGCGGAAGGAGGCGTTGCACTTGGCGCACCAGTTCTGCGCCGGCAGGCACAGCGAAGTGAAGGACGGCGGCAGTAGCGTGAGGGCCGAGGGCAGCTGCAGCTGGAGGGGACCCGCTGCTGCCGCTGCCGCCGCCACGGCCGCCGCCGAGCTCTTGGGCCAAAAGGTGGTGGCGTAGAGGAAGGGGCTTTGCTTGGGCAGCCCGCCCCCTCCCGCGGTACCCCCAACTCCTCCTGCTCCTCCAGCCCCGGCTGCTCCTCCTGCTCCTCCGCCGCCGCCGTTCAGTTCCCCGGGCGCGCCCTGCAGCTTGACCGCCAGCGGGTCCGGCGCGTAAAGGCGCGCACCTCCTTCCGCGCCCGCGTGGCAGCCGGCTTCCACCAGCGCGCTCAGCTTCTGGCCCAGCACCAGCTGCGTAACGTGGGCCGACGAAGAGGCCGACGAAGTGGAGAAAGTGGATCTCGCGGGCTGCGAGAACGCGCTCTTCCTCTCCTCGGGGCTGCCCACGCTGGAAGGCTGCGAGGAGGGCACTGTGGAGAAGGCGCTGCCTCCGGAGCGCGCGCCCAGCAGGTGCCCGGGCGCCTTGTCCGCCGTGCCGCCCGCTTGCGCGCTGCCCGGGGAGCCTCGCTCTTTCTCCTCGTCGCCTGCTTCCAGCCCTCGGGAGGCCTTCTTCACTTCCACGAAGGCGCTCCGCTTGGCTTCTCCAGTCTCCGGGCTGGGCGGGCCGAACAGACGGCTGCTCTCCTCCAGGCCGAAATAGCTCCCTGCCGGCCGGTATTGCTGCTGCGGGGTGCACACGAGCTCCTCCTTCGGCGAAGAAGGCACCGGCCTCTCCAAGCGCCCCCTAGCCGCTGCCGCCGCTGCTCCTCTCTCCTCCGCCAGCTGCTCCCCGGCCGGGTATTTCCTCTTGGCTCTGCTGCCGTGGCTCTGGCTGGCGTCCGGGCTGCCCTCCAGCTGCTCCCGGCTGCTGGGGGAGCTGCTGTTGTGCCGCGAGTTCTCCAGCTCGCGCGCCAAGTTGTGGAAGTCCGTGGAAGGCTTGGTCACGCCCGCGTTGCCGTTGCTGTCCTGAGCGCCGTGGTAGTGGTGGCGATGGTGCTGGGGCGGCGGGTGCTGAGGCGTGGCGCCCCCGGTGGGCTTGCCGTGGAACTTGGTGGCTCCCGGCCCCAGGGCGCCCTCCTGCTCCTTGGGGTTGCTATCCTTGGTGCTGGAGTCGTCGGCCGGGCTGCTGTCTGCGCCGTGCAGTCGCTTGGGGCAGCGGAAGCGCAGGTGCGCCACGTACGGGAACTCGAACTGGAAGCGCTGGCTGCACTCGATGCAAGTATAAGGGGGCGACTCTGGAGCGACGAAGGAAGCAACACAGACGTACAGGAAAAGAATCCGTTAGTCATCTGCTCCAGCAAGTCCACTCGCCAAATAGTCCCTTGCAGGCAGATAGCGCGCCACGCTCACTTTCACCTAAGGGCGACCCCACCAAGCGACTGATCTAAAACCTCCGTTTAGGATCCACACACCTTTAGGATCCTCCTAGAATCGCAGCCTCTCAGAGATAGCAGTTCCTTGCAGGAAACTTTTTGCATCCACAGAAAACCTAGCATCTGTGGGAACAGACTCAGAGGGTCTTCTGAGTTAAGACTACAACATTTGCCATAATTTCTTGCGAAGGATTTTGTAGACCTTGAAGTCTACAAAATGCCCATGGTCAATTGTTCAACTAAAAAAAATAATCATTGGCTGTAACACAGCTACTTCCATATGTGAAAATGCAAGCTACCTTGAACTTCAAGGAGCTCAGAGCCTGTTTTACTCTCACAAAGCCCCACTCTGCAAGGTTGTGGCTAGCTCTTGCAGGGTCTGGACACTATTTTCTATTGCCAAGCCAATTGCTGCGTCACACTAAATTAAGGGTTAGGAGGCCAACCAGTCTCCAGGAGTCGTTTTTAAGAACACTGCAAGGACTAGCATTGGCCGACTAATAGATCCTCTTTTAAGTTCTACAGTGCCAAAACTCCAACAGCCTGGTTTATTACTTATCTCAATCCATCAAGAGGTCAGCTGAGTAACACAAGTGAGTAGGAATCTGAGTAGGAATGTAGATTGAATGAGTTCGTGAGATGGTGAGCATTCCTATTTGGGGCATTAGTTCCACCCAAAAAACAGGAATAGACCTGGACTATTATCACTATTATTTAATAGAGAGATGGGTTCAGTTGCATCCTTTTGACCTATATTTTTTTGCAGGAATTTCTGAGGTCTACAGATGTTTTCATATTTATACAGGACATGCTCAAAATCGAATACTTCAAGCCACAGGGCTTCCAACACAACCCACCTGTGTTAAGGGATCCTGAGTAGGCTTCCTTAGGGAAGGGGGTATGTACTGTCTAGCAGGACACATCAAGGCTTGCCTGCTCTAGCTTTGCAAGATTTCCAGCAACAAGCAGGGGGCTAGTCCTTCACCAGGATCAACTTTCTCCCCTAACTTGACTGTTGTTAATCCAGCAGTATCAAGGCACAGTGGCACATGAAAGAATATTGAAGCCATTGTCTACTCAGTTCCACTGTGCTAAATGGGACTTCGTCTCAGACAGTGTGTTTGGAATGTCCAACCAATAGGAATGCCCTGCCCCGAGAAGCTTACAAACTGCATTTCCAAGGAGACAGGGAAGGAGAGGCCAGTGTAACTATAATGAACAGCAGAAGGGAAATAAATATCAGGTTTCCCTTTCTCTCTTCAGAGTGTTGTGGATAATATTGCTAAAACCTTTCAGCACCCAAAGTTTTGGGAAGCTTTTTTGGGGGTCTTGCCCCCCCTCCCCAGTTCCCTTTATCCTTTTTAATGTTGGGGGAATTTAAGGGTATTAACAGTCTTCCAGCTAATATGGTGTTTCCAAATGGTGTCAAGTTGGACGCGATAGAGTGCAAGGAACTAACCTTAATTTGCCCCTGCTAAGTTGGCTCGGCCCCATTTTGGGGCTGGTTTTAGGGTTTCTCCCTGTCCTCTTTTCTAGGCAAACCTAGAACCATTAACCCCCCTCCCTCGTCCCCCGACAGACCCCACAAGAACAAGCCTTGACCTACCATTCATTTTGCTGTGCGTCCTGGCGGTGCTCAGCAGCAGTAACTCGGTCAGCTCCTTCCCGTACCAAACCAATAATTCCTCGTCTTTGGCAATCCGTCGGAGGGAGCGGTAAAACAATTGTCCATTTTTTATGTAGGCTTCGAGGTTTTGCTCCTCTTTGTCTCTGGCAGACTGGACCAGCCGCAGCCACATTAAGCCTTCCGAGGAGCCGTTGGCTGCCGAGGTGTCTACCTGGAAGGGAGGAACGGCGACGCGATTAAAACAGGACACTCTCTGCCACCAGCCTCCTCAAATCCAGACGTGGAGGTGTCCCTCCCCCATGAAGAAAGCGCTTGGATCGGCGGGACACAGCGCCCCAGCTCTTCCAAAGTGACGGACTTAAAACCCAAAAGGTCCACTCCAGCCGTCTTTCCAGGAATGGGAGTTCTGCTTCGGCCCAAACCTGCGCACGACCCTCTGAGTTTAAGTCTTAAGCTGCAATCCTGAGCACACTGGCTACGTCCCTATACATAAAAAGCTCAGGTAAACTACGTGACGTCTAGGCAATTTGAGAACTTTGGCTCATTATTAGACCTATTTCGTGGGCTCAGGAGGCGGATGTGCCCTGAGATCGGGTGACGTGGGGTGGTGGTGAATAAATCGAGCTAATAAGATGAAAATGATACTGCATTTAACTGCATTTCGCAGGCGAAAGCAAAGCCCTGATGATTCCTCTCTGCGCTCATAAACGCGCTGCGGTGAAGCAGCCTGAAAGACAGGTATTCAAAAGGATCGCTTTCACCCATCTCGACTCATTAACAAGTATATTGATTTAAAACGGGGCGGCTCCCCTCAACGCCTGCTAAATCATCATTGGCATAGCAGTGCAGATGCGGATGCGAATCAGTTCCTCCTAGTCTAGACTCTTTTAAAAAAACCAAAAGTTGTTGAATGAGCTTAAGTCTGGGCATTAAGGGTAAAGCGATTATGAGGAGAAACGCGCGCTGTATTCAGCCCAATTATCAAGCACAGCTCGGACATTTGTCCAGTTTACACCCATACGCACACCCTAAACAGATCACTCAGAAATCGTCCCTGAAACGTACGGGAACTCTCTATAATCACGAAGTCAATACCATTTGCACTTCTGGTCCCCATTTATTTCTGCATGAAGCGCACTAAGAAGGAACCCCCCGCCTAAGGTCGCAGCCTAAAATAGGTTTGAATGAAATCCAGGCACTTTGGATTAATTTAGAGGCTGGATGCGACTGGTCTTCACCTAATTTTCCCGATGAATTGTGTGCGCGCATGAAAGAGCAGCTGACAGGGAGACCGAAGTCCCCCGGGATTTAATAATCCTACGGATCCTTTCCTTTGAACTATTCCATAGCAGGTGGCGCACGGAGCAAACGCCAGCAGGATTCGACCCTGTCTTTCCCCCTCTTTTCCCTCCCTTACTCTCCAGATCCCACCCCCCTCGCAAGAGCTGAAAGGTGTTTAATGTTGGAAGGAAACGTCCTGTTTAAACAGGTGAAATGTTCACTGCGAATCCTCCATTCCCTACAATATTTCAAATTCACACCCGGGCATTTGCTAAAATGATTTTAATATATTTTTTTAATCGCTTCTGTGTCCCTAAGCGGGGGGAAAAGCATACAGTTCTCGATCCACAGCCCAATGAAGACGCAATCCTTGGATTAAGTTGATTGGCAGCCTGGATCCTAAAGATTTTATTCGAAGCAAAGCCTATCGGTTTGGCTTCGCATCAGTTTTAAGCCACCTTGACCCCGGTGTCCTTAAACACAGTAGCTCAGAAGTAACTCGTTCGTTTCCATTAAACTTCCACATAAGAAATGTAGGATTGGGATGTTCAGAATAAACCCCCACCTCTCTTAGATGCAATTTGATTTACTTCCGAATTAATGTGCTTTAGGATTATAAAGGGATGCTGATTCGCGATCCTATTAATTCCCCTGACTTGGAGATAATGTTCAGGACCGAAGGACTAGCTGCTGCCTTAAAGCCAAGGTTAGCGGGCTGGTGGATCTCGGTGCTTTTCGCCTCAGCAAGAGAGCAATTCTTCCCTCACCACCCCCTTACCCTGAATATATAGGGCACGGTCCTCTTGTCGGTGGACTTGAGCGCGACGAAAGCGATGCTGTCGTAGAGCGAGGTATGGCTGAGGACGCAAGGGCCGAAGATGGCGTTTTCCGGGATGTCACAAGTGGTGTAAACGCTGGTGAAAATGTCCGTCAGACACTGCTGGACCGCTTTGGCGTCTCCATCCCATATCCCTCTGTGCATCCCGGTGTCCTCCATCACTGGAAACGGGGGGATAGGAAGGGAGGGAGGAAAGAAGGAAGGATACTCAGTCAACTGGTAGGGGCGCCCTCGGTGGCTCTGAGAGACGTTCCCGAAGGATGGTACTATCTGGAAGGAAGTGTGTCCTAAGCCAATATGTCCAAGAGACAAAAGATCTAGACGCGCATACATAATAACACTCTCGTTCGGAAGGAAGGCGCAATTAGGAACTTCGTATTGAATTGCATCGTACCAACGACAACAACACGTAATTCACCCAGATATGTCCTCTGAAGTCCCACATATTTCATTTAATCGTATGCTTAAGCCTGCGATCCTGTGCAAGCTAACTCGGAAGGAAGCCTCACTGGACAGAATAAGATTTACTTTTTCCGAGTAATGGGCGATGCAACTGGGCTTCCCTCACTCAAATCAACAGGACTTAAAAGCGCAGAACTTTGACCGGATAAACAATGTCAAAACAGCAGCAGCATTAATAACAATAATCCCAAAGATAACTTATTTGAAGCCCTAAACTAAACTCAGTCACTTGAAAGTAACGTTCCCGTCGTTCGAAAGAAGCGTCGGCTGAAAGGTGAAGCAAAACAGGGTCGGTGTATCATTTCGCGCGGAGGAAACGGCTAGGTGATGCAATGCCTTTTGAAATGTAAAGAAGGAAAGTGGAAAACCAAAACGCGTGGGATCCTAGCGACTGAATGGAGATGTCTTATCGAGACAGAATGAAGCACAGGCAAGGACAGACAGACAGAAGCGCAGGCTCGCTATCTAACGCAGCCCTTTCAGCCCTGTGTTATGTGGATAAAATCCGCACCCGGCCTTTTGCCACGGAAAGTCAGCGGCAAAACTCCCCGGGCGCTTCTCAGCTCCCTTCCTTTTGATTCAGCATGCATTTCTTGGAACTTCGCAGCAGGAGGGCCTCGTCCCTGTGTCCCCCCCTCCGCCCGCCTCGAAAGCTCCCGTCCCAGAATAGCGTAGAGGTCCGTTTGGGCCTCCTTCGCCCTGGCAGCTGCTGGAAAGGTCCGGGCTCCCTTTCCCCGCCCCGCGCGAGGCTGGTGACGGGCCGGCGTGGCAAATGGATTTGGAGTGCCTTGTCAGTGTCGCTGATTTGATGTCAGCTAACCTTTCGCCGGAGTCTACAAGAGGGAACGTATGTCTGCTCATTACCATAATCCCGCACTTTCCCTCGGAGACTTTAATTAAAAGCAGCGAGCAGAGGTAATTATTTCTTACCTCGGCACGCTTATTTATGGGAGGCGGGCGAATCCCAGCTCCCTTGTCGTACACGGGGACACATCCAAGCCCGACGCCAGCCGGGCTTAAGAACTGGTAAGCCGGGACGCATTTGTGGCCAATGCGAATAGCAACAACAACCACTTCCAATTTAACCTTAAAAATAAAATAAGTTTCTTGCCTTTTTTAAAGAAAAAAATATTGGATAGAAAATGAATAATGTAGGGCTGTCCCCAAATCTGCCCTTGGTTAGAAGGAAACGACTGCTTGGATAGAAGGAAATAGATCCGTTTTAAAGAAGCCGTTCCAGGGAGCGCTACACCGGAAGGTCTCCTGCGCCAGGCCCGCAGCGGCAAGGACTGAGAGGTGGCGTTCACTTCGGCGGGGCGTGCGCAGGAGACTACCCCCTCCCCCGGATCGTGGCCACCAGGCGGAGAATGGGGTCGCCCCATTCACAGGGGGCATATGTGCATTATTAGGAAGGCGAGCGGGGATGGCCGTGGGCTTAAAAGAAAACTCCCCCCCCCCACAATTCGGACAGCACGCGAAACCTTTAATTTACTTTTTTTATTTTACAGGGATCAAGTCTTTGACTCTTCCCTTCATTATCAGTGTAACAAAGCACTGTTCTCCCGACTGCTTTGCAAACTGGCTCGGATTTGGCGGAGAAAGCAGGAAACAGCAGGTTCCCCATAATTTACCGAAAATTGGTGGTTGCATAACAATATCAGTATGGTGGCTTGCTTGTTGACCTCACGTTATATATGATCAAACAGGCAAATCAACTGGATTTTTAATAATAAATAATAATAATAATAATAATAATAATAATCCATCCTTTCTGGGCTCCAGTGTAACTGTTACTACCCGCTTCTCCATCCCACATTTACAGTCTTCCGAAGGCGATGGGGGTGTGGGGGAAAGTTTCTCTCGGCTGGTGCCAAGTTCATCTATTAATTACCCGGCTGAAAGGTCATCGTTTGTGGGTGGCGTCCCCCCCACCCCGCCCCAGTTTAAAAACAAAAATCAAGCACTGAGAGAAGAAAAGAAATAAATCCATCTGCGGAATAGACTTGTGTATTTTCGCCGGCTTTTCATTTAGCTGAGATAATCTGCACCCCCTCACGCTAGTATGTGTGTGTGAATAATTATATGTATCCTACACACACACACACACACACACGCTTTCCTTTTTCTACAGGATCCCTTTTTAAATAATTGTGCTGGAGGTCGTCGCGTTACAAGGCGCAGCAGCGGGGACACGGTCATTAAAATGCAATTCGGTCTAACAATACGAGAGAGCCATCCTGGAGGGGAAAAGAAGCCGGTGGACGCAACTCAAGGAAAAGACAGAAAGAAAGAAAGAAAGAAAGAAAGAAAGAAAGAAAGAAAGAAAGAAAGAAAGAAAGAAAGAAAGAAAGAAAGAAAGAAAGAAAGAAAGAAAGAAAGAGGAATCAACCCATTCTGTCTCTCTGAAATCTCTTACGAACTCACAACCTCAAAAAGGACCGTATCTGCAGCCACCAAATTCATCCCCTCTGTTTCTGCCTCTCTCTGCGCTCCGATCTTTCTTTCTTTTTGGGGTGGGTGGGAAAGGAAGGGAAGGGATGTTTGCTAAAACAAAACAAAAAAAGGACACACGCAACCGCGGCTTCTAGTCATTGCCCGCCTGCCTTGTCACCAAAATAATAATCCAAACACATCCTATAACTCTACCCTTTGTATTGATCCGCCTGGCGTGGCATCTTCCTTTCATCCACCACCTTTCCCCCCCTTTTGGTGCCAGGAAATCAAACCGAAAGGAGAAGAGAGAGAAGGGGTGGGTTTTTTTGTGGGGGGGGGGGCGCGGACGGTCGGGAAAGAGAGGGAAGAAATAACCCCCAAACATTTTTCCCCCCACGCTGTGATAGGACGCATGCATCTTTACTTACCAGGAATAAGGTCAGGATTATAATCCTAAAGACAGAAGGGAGAAGGGGATTGAAAAGCAAAAGCGGAAAAACAAAACCAAAAATTGATAATCCCCAGCAGAAAGTGGCAAAAAAAGAGGGGGAAAAATGACGAGTTGAGAGATCTTCTTGTTCTTGTTCTTTTTTTTTTTTTTGGAGAAGTGGGGTGAGGGGGGGGGAAAGGGAGAAGCACCCAGATCTATTGTATCAGTGTATATTTTCCATGGCAGTGGGGGAGAAGATGCTGGGAGCGCTCCGTGTCTCTGGTGGGCTTGGTGCAAAAAAAAAAAAAAAAAAAAGCTCGGAGGAGAAGGAGGAGGAAGGGAGAGGGAGGCAGGCAGGCAGGCAGAGAGACTTGTGCAGATGGACCCGATGCAGTGACTGACTGGCACCCAGACACACCGTTTTTGTTTGCTGCACATAATCTGCCCAATGACGCGTGACAGCCCCACCTCCCTTCCCTTTTAACTCTTTCCTGGGCTCCGCCAGCGGCTGCTCCTCTCGCCGCCAGCCTCGCCTGCTTTCTTCTCCCCCACCCGCTTACTCACTCCGAGCACATTTTGGAGAGGTCTGCCCCCTCTCTCTTCAGCCCGCTCGCCTCCGAGCTATGGTTCCTTCGCTCAGAGCCCCACACCTCAAAAGCTCTTGGTCCTGCGGAGCCCTGCTTGTAGGGTGTGCGTAAAAATCAGCGCGCCAAAGGAAAAGGAGGGGGGAGAGGGCGCGATCCCAGGCAAAGAGGAACCCCATTGAGGACAATGGGAGAGAAATGAATGAGGTCACTGGAGGTGCGTAAACCGCTCCGTTGGAATGAGGGGATCTAAGAGGAGGCTGACTTTGGCCAGGATCCCTTCCATGTAAATGAATAGGAGTCATCCAAGAGCTCTGCCCTGCCCTGCTCTTGGGAAACTCCGGATTCATTTCTGTGGACTTCCCTGAGGACTCCTTCCTGGTAGAAATGGCCTATTGCAACCATTCATTTCTCCATGGGCGTTCAGTGAAAATTCTTTAATTTTTTTTAATGCCCTTCTCTCTTAAAACTCCCTGTAAACATTTGCGCAGGAGACTTTCTCGGTGGAATTTGCCTTTCGCGCTGCACAGCCTCATTCTCAAATCCGCTTGCTCCCAAGTAAGTTCGAGGAGGCGGCTCACCCTCGAACTTACGGGATTGCAGCGTTATTGCGATTTCCAAGGGAGCGGGAAGCGAAGCAAGGATCAGAGGCTTTGCTCTTGATTTGCATTAACTGAGAAAATATAGAAAGCAATGCTGTTTAACACGAGCAAATATATTCTGTTTGAACAACACACAGAGAGTTTATACTATCTGCTATCATCACCCACACAGCTGAGCTGGGACAAATATCTCTCTATACGATAGATTTACTCCTGGGAAAGAAGGGTTCGTGTACTACGAGGACGGGACTCAAATGCATTCGGCGGGAGCTGTCATGAATTGAGGCGCGCACATGTTTCTTCTCTGTGTGGTCCTCGAAGCATGTTCTCATGGGGCCTCTTGACTTATGAAGCCCCTTCACACCAAAAGCTCTATCTCGGGTCTCTGTTCTGACTGTCAGCAGATATCTGGAGCAGCCTGGGTCTTTTCCCAGTTATCCTTTTTAACTGGAGGTGCCAGCTGTGGAACTGTGAGCCTCCGGCGCCCACAGCATGTGCTGTACTACTCACCTGACCTGCGCCGTCTATTGCTTTCCCACTGTAGGGTCGCTTCTGCAACGCGTCCATTGCTTCTGCAACCCTCGCCATGTTATAAAGCATGCAAACATTGCGTGTCCCCTTGCAGATTCTGGCCCTGGAGTCCTTGAACTCCGGCCCTGAGAAAGCTGGGCCCACTGAAAGTTATGACTGCTGAATTCATAGAATTGTAGAGTTGGAAGGGGACCCGAGGGTCATCTAGTCCAACCCCCTGCAGTCCAAGAATCGTGCCCACAGCTGTCCCGCGGTGGGCTCCAACCACCAACCTTCTGGTAAACAGCCAGACGCACTGACCCATCCTATGCACCTGAGTCCCATATTGTATTCAAAAGGGTTTATTTCCAAGTACTGCAAATGTGCCCAGGACTGGAACCTTATGGGTAATTAACTTTCTCTAAACCGGGGCCAATGACTTGAAATTGATTTCCATTCAAATCCACGGGGAAGGTCGGTGCTAGATCATCCGCCTATGCGCGCAAAACGTCCCAGGTTCAATCCCCGGCCTCCCCGGGCAGGACTGGGAGTTTCTCCTGTCGGAAACCCCGGAGAGCCACTGCCAGCCCGTGTAGACAATACTAATCCAGGAGGGCCAATGGACTGACTCGGTATAAAGCAGCTTCCTACGTCCCAATGATGGAACTCGCTTTCACGCAAATGTGTTTAGGTTAACGTGAGACGTCTGTACCATTGCATCCACTGGGATTTACTTCTGAGCAGACACGCACTGGCTCTCTCTGCAAGTCTTGCTGAAGCTCGTGGCAACAATGGAACCAGATGGAGCAGCACATTTAATACTACAATTAATACTACATAACCCCCTCCCTTAAATTCACTAAATGATTATAACTAATCACTCCCATTTTGAATACACAGCATTTTAAAGTTGGGTTTCAGTTCACTTGCTGATGTTTCCCTTCTTTGCACTGGTTAAGGTCCCCTGAACACTTTATCCACTTCTCTTTCTAAAATTAGCTCTCTTATCTTTTTAGGGACCCTTGGGATTCCAATGCGAATCGACACTACCTTCGGGGTTTATTTGCATACTTTATATTCACTCCCACCCTTTCATTACAATACTTACAGTTTGCAATATTTAGCTTTTCTCTGTCAAAGCATGGAGGACCCCCAGGACGTCTAAAGAACTGGTGGTCCTCTTCAAGGCCTCTGCGGCTCCTTCCGGGCCAAGGGCATCTCCCCGCTTCCTCCAAGGCGTCTTCGCAAAACTTTGCAAAACGTCTTTGTCCGAAATAAAGTTGACCAGCCGCTCAGCACTCGCCTTATTACGCCTTATACGAGGACTCCGACTCTTTGAAAACAGGCATGGAGCTGAACGGAAAGCTATGGATCAAACCTAGGCATGTTTCCTCGGGAGTAAGTCCCACCGCGTTCAGTAGGAATTATTCCCAAGGAAGGATGGCGCTTAACTGAGGCTCCAGTCCTAACACACACACAACGCCATTGTGTTACTACTCAGGAGTAAATCCCTTTGAATCAATGGGGCTTTCTCCTGGGTTAGCATGCATAGGATTGCAGTTTACAGAGATTCTGAGCCTCTGAAGTCCTCTTGGGCGAGGCGCTTCCTTTATCAGTTCCACGCCTTGCGGAACTTCCACGTAAGAGGAATCTAAGACGCTGGAGTCCTCTCTGTGAGACAGCCCTGGGCAGGTCGACTTGAACAGTCACTATTTCTTCTGGGCACCTTGGCAACCTGCTGACAGGCGGGAATTAGCCGCTTTAGCAAAGCAAGTCAAATCCATGTGGGAGAAGGCTATGAATGGCCACTAGCCACAAGGGCTATGCTCTCTGTCTCCACCTTTGGAGGCAAGAATGCTTCTGAACGCCAGTTGCTGGAAACCACAGGAACCGAGAAGTGCTCTGGTGCTCCGGTCTTGCCTGAGGGTTTGCCACTTTGAGAGCTGGATGGTGGACCATTATTGGCCTGATCCAGGGCCGGATTTAGGTTTGATGAGGCCCTAAGCTACTGAAGGTAATGGGGCCCTTTATATGTCCAGCTGTCCTTTGTCAACAACAAATTGTCCCTGTGTTTTGTGTTGAACAGATGCTATAAGGTCATTTATGGACCTCATAGGTATCTAGAGCCATTTGCACATAACAAAATATGTATTTTATCAAAGTAATTGTTGAACTGAAATACAATTAAGAAGAAGTATATTAATAGTGAAATGGGGGGGGGGCAAGAGAGTTGGGCCCTAAACTATAGCTTGCTTAGTTTATGCGTAAATCCGGCATTGGCCTGATCCAACAGGCTCTTCTGATGGTCAGATATGCTGGGAGAAGCTTCATCTGTTGAGCATGATACCGTCTCTCTCTCCAGGACCACAGGAAGCTGCCGTATACCGAGTCAGTACAGTGTGCAATGTGGGTCCCTATATGGCACGTACAACCAACAATAGGACCCACAACTGTATGAGTGTACTATATGCTGCAATGATGTTGGTTGGGCATGTTATACCGAGTCAGACCATTGGTCCCCCTAGTCCAGAATTGTCTAATGGGCTAGTAATAGCTCTGCAGGGGTGTAGACAGTCCTCACATTTGGAGATTTTGGGGGGTTGAACCTGAGATCTTCTGCATGGAAAGCAGATGCTTTGTCCCAGAGCTTTCCTTCAGACCTCCCCCTGCAAGGCTAGCGAGGCTTTCCCGGTGGAAAGAAAGATGGGGAGGAAAGGACGGGCTCCCTCCACCAGCAGAGACCTCCATCTCAACAGGGGCAGGCTGGAATCTCTGGCGTTAGACGGAGATGACGAAAGAGGGAGAGGGGATGGGAAGAAGAGATTCTGGAATCTAGATTCGAGTTCTGCAGCAGCAAAAGGGATGAAAGCCGGAGGAGACTAGAATTCCCCAAGCAGCTAAGTCTCTATACAGGCGACCCGCAAGCTGGCTGGCGGGGCTGCCATTGGCGCGTCCCTTCCCGGACGTTGACGAGAGAGGTGTAGTCTAAAACATCTGGAAGGCATTGGGTTGGCCAAGCGGGCCTGCTGCAGCACAGATGGAGGGTGATTTTTGAGCAGGGGTGATGGGTGAAGGCCAGGACCTCGCCAGGATCCTTGGCAACAAACAGTTCTGCTTTACGCACGCATCCTTAAAAGGGGCGGTGACTTTCGGGGTGGGGGAGAACAGTTATGAAGTTCTCAGATGATTCCTGCATCCGACGCTTCACTTTCCCTTTTCTTCCATCGGAGGTCTTGGTATATTCCCTGCAAGACAGCAAAGGGACAAGCCTCGTGGAAGTTCTCTTGCGCAAGCCTCATTGAGGGCGGGGAAGGGAACTAGAGAACTTTCTGGGGGAATGTGCCTAAATGCTACTTGTTAAAAAAACAAAACAAACCTCAAAGCGATTTACAGCATTAAAACATAGATTCCTAACCCCGGTTACTTGGGAGTAAGCCTCGTTGAATTCAGTAGGACTTCAGAGTAGACATGGTTACGGTTGGGCTGTAAAATACTACTGCTGTTTTAATTTAGTCTGCACTCAGGGAATGCTGGAAGGATTTCAAAAACCACTCACCTTTCCCTATAAATGCGATTCCCTCCCTGCATTAGGATTAAGGACACCATAATATGCTATCAGCATTTATCTTATTAAATGCACAAAACCCATTGTCTTTTAATTTTGTTAAGAGAAAGGTATGTTCATGTCCGTTTACGCGCGCGCGCGCACACACACACACACACACCAAATAATTCCTGCCTTTATTTTCCTGGTACGTTTAATGATGCGAGATTTGTTACTCGCACCCAATGAATACACTTGGTGTGTAGTTAACAAGGTACAAATCCCCACTCACCCAGTTCACTGGATAACATTAGCACAGTCACTCTCCCGTAGCCTAAGCTCCCTCAGAGGGTTGTTGTGACTGTGAGAAAAGTCAGGAAAATAAATATTATTGGAGGAGAGCGATGTGGGAACTTCTCCATAGTAATTACATCCGCCCAGATTTTAGACGCAACTGCTTTGGAGACCGTTGGCACCCCAAATCCCTAAGCACCAGTGTATTGCTGAGAATATTTCTACCCTTTGCGTTTAGTCTCAGAAGTGGGCAGAAAAAGACACATTTTTTTCTCTGGCTGCCTCGAGAGGCTAATCGTTTCATTTCTACAGGTGAGTGATTCAGTCAAAGTTTAGCACTGGCAAACCCTACGTGACTTTCAACGGGAGGATTAAGCAGGCGATTAACAGGAGCAACAGGTCGGTAATAGACACGCTTAAGTGAGTCTTGCCTTTTAAGCAAAGCTGCAGATCAAGCTGACTCCCTCTTATTGAAATCAATGAACGGCAAGAAACCAGATTTTTTGGTGGGGACATAGATCTATATCACCACGTACCAGAGATAAAGTATCGTATACTGGATGGAGTGTCAGAGGACAAACGTGGAGTTCTGTGTTCAAATCTTCCATCAGCCAGGCTGCTGACTGGGTGAGCCAATCAAGAGCTCTGTCTCAGCCAGACCTACCTCAGAGGGTTGTTCTGAGGATAAGGGGGAGGAAGGTAGGTAGGTAGGAAAGGAAAACAATGCATATTGCCCTGATCTCCTTGCAAGAAGGGTGGGATAAATGACCACTAGAAACTCGGGACCACCCAATTATATTAAATTGTTTTGAGATTTGGGGCTGCCGCAAGGAAGTGCTTATTCACCAGTCACATAAGTAACTCACATCACAGAATTCACTGTTAGGAGTTGTGGTGTTGGCTACTGGCTTAAGTGAAGTTTTAAAGTATTAGACAAACTTGGTTATTAGGCACCATAGCTGTCAACTTTTCCCCTTTTTTTGCGAGGAATCCTATTCAGAATAAGGGAATTTCCCTTTAAAAAAAGGAAAACATTGACAGCTATGAACAGAACCTCCATGTGCAAGAGCAGTATATCTCAGGCTCATAGAGACCAACAAAGGTGGAGTGTGGACTTCATATCCCACTCGTGAGCTTCTCAGAGGCACACATTTGGTTGCTGAGGGAAACAGGATGTTAGATCAAGTGGGACTTATCCAGTCATCTGGGGATTTGAAGTTTATCACCATCAGACTCTTTCCTTCTTTGCCTTCTGCAGCAGGTGAGGCTGTGGAAGTCTGAACTGGTGTCTTGGTTCAGTAATGGGCCAATTCAGATGAGGGCCAATAAACCAATGATGAAGCCAAACCAGGTGGAGACGATGTGGGTTGTTGCTTGTTGATCCCAGAGAGATGGTCTTCAACCTATTCTGGATCGGGTTGCACTTCCCATCAGAGAATAGGCTCACTACTTGGGGTGCCTGTAGATCCAGCATTGCTGCTAGAGGCTCATGGGATGCTTTTGACCAGCTATCTCTAGTTCATCTGCTGTGGCTGCTTCTGGACAGAAACAGTCTGGTGTTTCATGCTCTCGTAACCTCCCAGCTGGATTGCTGCAATGTGCTATATGTGGGGCTACCCACAATGCTATCTTCAGAAGCTGACTGGGTGGGCATTTGAATCTTACTCCAACATTGGCAATGGAGCAGACTAGCTGAAGGGGCACTGGCACACGCAGTTCTGTCCTCCAACACCTCACGGCACTGCCACTCCTGAGTCTGCCACCTGAAGCAGCTTCTTCCCTCTGCCTAATGGTAGGGTTGGCCTTGAATTGGTCCTAAGCTTCTGTCGGAACAGCTGTCTCAGCATTGACCTTGAAGCACATGGAGATTGAAAAGGACCAGTAAGGTTATGGAGGCAGGACCATGGAGAGCTCCTGTGTAGCCATGCCAGGGGGTTGAGGTGTGTAGTGTGGGGAATAGCAGGAAAGGAGGTGTGAAAGAAGGCCAAATGAGCACTCAGCAGTACAGACAGCCAGGTGGGTTGAGGGAGGAGAGGCTGACATAAGAACACAAGAAGAGCCTACTGGATCATAACCAAGTCCTATCTGGTCCAGCATCCAGTTCTCACAGTGGTTACTCAGATGCCTCAAGCAAGATCTGACCACACAAGCCCTCTCCCTTCCTGTGGTCTCCAGTTGTTGTTTAGTCGTTTAGTCGTGTCCGACCCTTTGTGACCCCATGGACCAGAGCACACCAGGCACTCCTGTCTTCCACTGCCTCCCGCAGTTTGGTCAGACTCATGCTGGTAGCTCCGAACTGTTCTGGTATTTCCCCCTCATTCCCTCATAAAAGATAAGACACAACACAGTCTTCTATAAAAGTATAGAAGAGTTTACTCACATTCTGTTCACAATCGGATCCCAGAAGGCAGACTTAGCTTAGAAAAGTAACATACACCTGGAAACTATCTCATAAGGAGACAGTCCCTTTGTCCTCTCTTGGCTGGAGGCCAAGAGAACATCTTTGGCTAAGCAGATGTTCCTTCTTTGATGAAAGAGCCATAGAGAGAGAGATGGATGTCCTGCCCTGTCCTTTTGTCATTACCTGCACAGGTGAGGCCACACCCATCTCTAGTCACATGCAGAGGAAGTCTGTCCCAGCCCAGAAGGAAACAGGAAGTTTACCTGCTGGCTGGACAAACATTCCTCCCCATGTGTAAACATGTTCACTCTAGGAATGCTGTACTTGACTGCTCTTGTGTTTCACATCCCACATGCATGCACCTTGTCTTGTGGTTGATTATTCAGGGCAGGATTTATCTGGGCCTCCTCAATATTTTATTCAAGTTGGCACCCCTGTCCCTCTCTATCCTCCATCCAGACAAGCAAAGAGCATTATCACAGTTCAAGCACATTTTCTTTGGGGTGCAAAGAAAGACCCATGAGGACTGTAGCCTGGGGAGAGCATTGATGATCAGAAAAGAGAGGCCTTTGGGCCTGCATTTGTCTCCCAGGACCAGAGATTCCTGGCTGCTGCTGTAGGCCCCCCTCCAAAGGGGAAGAGGGGTGGAAGATGGGTGGGGTTGGGGTCAGGTGGCGATGTTTCTATTTTACTTAATATATGTGGGGTTTTGTGTCAGCGTCGCTTGTGCAGGTTCTCTGCTGTTCACTTGTGTTCCTTTGGTGGTGAGAGAGGTTGGTGTTGGCCTAGGGTGTGGTTGTTTGTTTGTGGTTGGCTGTGGTGATCTTTGTTTTCATGTGTGAGTGGGGTGGGTGGGTGTTTTGGATCAGGTTAGCCATATTGATTTGTATGCTGTTGGTGGGTTTTTGTCATTGTCTTGTTGGGCTGTGTATGTGATAAAGGGGAGCCATAAATGTTGTTTTTATATAGTTGCCTGAAAGTTGTTTATAGTTAGGCAGTCTGGTGTGTGTCTAAAATCAGGTATTTGGTATGCAGCGCGGTGGTAGAAAAATACCCTGCACATGCTCAGAGACACCACCGCCTCCCTTGCTGCACATGGAAAGAGGGGTCTCAGAAAGCTGGCAGCCCCCAGCCTCTGATTCATTCAAACCCCTCTGCCACCGAGGCTGGCCTGAATGCTGGCATTTCCGCCCCAGCAGCTGTTTGGCAAGGCGCCCATCCCTGCCCCCACCCTCGACCAGGGAGAGCCCAGAGCGAGGCGAATTCCTTAATGGGAACTTTGTTCCGGATTGTGGGAGAGGCGACGCTTCCCGGGGAAGCGCCATTAGCAACGCCTCGGAGGAGGGAGGGGCCAGATCCGGCTGGTCCTGGAGCTCAGCAGGAGAGGGGGGAAAGGAGGGCGCAACCGGGAGCTGATCTCCATCCCTTGGGGGTGCTCTCTGCGCGCCCCTCTTTCTGCGTGGAGAAGAGCTGATTTGCTGGAGAGAGCAGAAAGGAAACGCAGCCCAGGGGGAGGGAGAGAGAGCCGGGGCCACGTGGATGGCCGGGAAGCTGCTGGAACCAGCACTGGCTCATTATGGCCGGAGCTAATTGCCCTGAGCATTTAATCCAACCTCTCGGCACGCGCTGGGAATGGGTGGGATGTGTGTGGCTGGCTGGTGACGCGCGCACAGGCGCACCAGGACTGCCAGAAGAAATACTTCTGTGGAGAGGGATAGAGCAATATAGGAAGCATACCGAGACAGCAGCATCTTAAAAAGCAGAGACATCACCTTGCCAACAAAGGTCCGTATAGTAAAAGCTATGGTTTTCCCAATAGTGATGTACGGAAGTGAGAGCTGGACCATAAAGAAGGCTGATGGCCAAATAATTGATGCTTTTGAATTATGGTGCTGGAGGAGACTCCTGAGAGTCCCATGGACTGCAAGAAGATAACACCTATCCATTCTGAAGGAAATTAGCCCTGAGTGCTCACTGGAAGGACAGATCCTGAAACTGAGGCTCCAATACTTTGGCCACCTCATGAGAAGGGAAGACTCCCTGGAAAAGACCCTGATGTTGGGAAAGATGGAGGGCACAAGGAGAAGGGGACGACAGAGGACGAGATGGTTGGACAGTGTTCTCAAAGCTACCAGCATGAGTTTGACAAAACTGTGGGAGGCAGTGGAAGACAGGAGTGCCTGGAGTGCTCTGGTCCATGGAGTCACGAAGAGTCGGACACGACTAAACAACAACAACACCGAGACCGACCCTTGGCCTATCTAGATCAGGATAGCCCACTACGCTGACTGGCAGAGGCTTCCTGGGATTGCAGAGAGAGAAGAACTAAAGTGGTTCTCTGCGCAGCACAAAGTTAGACTATGAAAGTCTCTGCCACAGTGATGGCCACCCAATTGGATGCCTTCCAAAGATGGTTGGACAAATCCATGGCAGATGTGGTTATCAGTGGCTACTGGCTATGATGGCTATAGAATCACAGAATCATAGAGTTGGGACACCAAGGGTCATCTAGTCCAACCCCTTGCAACGCAGGAATAATAAAAAAACTCTCTCTCCACTGCCAGAGGCAGTGATGCTGCTTCTGAATATGAGCTGCTGGAACTGCAGGAAAGTGTTCTGGTACCTGGGTCCTGCTTGCAGACTGGCCAATGTAAGAACAGGTTGCTGGACTAGATGGGCCATTGCCTTATGACAGGTGATGGGCCCAGACTTACCTGGAGATGCTGGGTGTTTGGGCTGACTTTTAAAGCCCTCAATGGCCTTGGCTCTGTATACCTGAAGGAGTGTCTCCACTCCCATCATTCAGCCTGGACACTGAGGTCCAGCTCCGAGGGCCTTCTGGCGGTTCCTACACTGTGAGAAGTGAAGCTACAGGGAACCAGGCAGAGGGCCTTGTGTCAGGAAGTTTTCAATGCTTGATGTGTTTTTATAATGTGTTGGAAGCTGATCAGATTAACTGGGGCAACCCAGCCAGATAGGCAGGGTAATAATAATAATGACAATGATAATAACAATAATAATATTAATAAATTTTATTTAGACCCCGCCCTCCCCAGCCAAGACTGGGCTCAGAGCGGCTAACACCAAATATAAAAACAATTGATTGAAATACAGCTTAAAAAACAAGATTAAAATACAACATTAAAACATTAAAATGCAGCTTCATTTCAGTGGAAACTCAATCAAAAACTTTTTGGGGGATAAAAACGTCAAGTCTTCACCAAGGCTAGCTATCCAGACTGGTCCTACATGGGCCAGAAAAAGCCAGGGAAGTCCCCAAATAAGAGTTCCAACACAGAAGGAGAAAGGAAAAAAGAAAGAGGGGGAGGGAATCAAATTGATTCCAAGCCAAAGGCCAGGCAGAACAACTCTGTCTTACAGACATAGGCGCCGACTCCATGGGGCCTGAGGGGGCCCGAGCCCCCTCATAAATTCGTTTGGGGGGGCTCTGCCCCCCCAATAATTTAAGAAAATTATTACCGTATTTTTCCCTCAAAAAGAGGAAACGGCTGCTTTCCTGCATTCTGCCTCAGGGTCTTACTGTCCACCCTCCTCTGTTTCCTTGCTGTGTTTGCTCAAACGGAACAAAGAGCAGGGAAAGCCCCTCCCCTCCAGGCAAGCAGGCAGGAGGGAGAGAGAGAGAGAGAGAGAGCGAGCGAGAGAGCGTGCGAGCTGGCTGGCTTGGGTGGGTAGGTGAGGGAAAACTTTTGCTTTCCTTTCCTCCCTGCCGTTATACCCCTCCCCTGCATTCTTAGCCAGCTGCTTCTCTGCACACCCCTCTCGTGCTCCTTGTCCGTTCTGTGTTTTTCCTTCCCTCCCCACTTAAAATGTGGTTTAAAAGCATGGATCCACATGGATCCTCAGGATCTTTGCATTGGGTCACCCCAAATTCACCATCAGATCACATAGCATGTCCATGGCTACAGCCTGCCCCCCCAAAATCACGCACCCACTGTTGCCTGGGGCTGCAATGGTGCAAAAACGTGGTTACAAAACATGGATCCACAGGGATCCTCAGGATCTTTGCATTGGGTCACCCCAAATTCACCATCAGAGCACATAGCATGTCCATGGCTACAGCCTGCCCCCCCCAAAATCACACACCCACTGTTGCCTGGGGCTGCAATGGTGCAAAAACGTGGTTACAAAGCATGGATCCACAGGGATTCTCAGGATTTTTGCATTGGGTCACCCCAAATTCACCATCAGATCACATGTCTGTGGCCACAGCATGAAGCACAAAAATGATACATCATTAATATTCACCGCCCACGGCGGCAGCCAATCGGCTGCCGCAAAGGGCGGGCCCTCACAGGTTCACTTAAGGTCGGGGCAGCCCGGGGCTCGCCCCTTTCGTTCCCCCAGCAGCAGCGGTTTGGAGGTCTTGGGCCCCCCCAATATTTTTTATAAGTCGGTATGGGCCCCTGCTTACAGACCCTGTGGAAAGAAATTCTGCAGGGCCCTAGTCTCATGAGACAGAGCATTCCACCAGGCCGGAGCCAGTGTTGAAAAGGCCAGTGTTGATTGAGGCTAATCTGACTTCCTTAGGGCCCAGGAACTCTAGGGTATGAGTAATAGATGATGGTGGTGATATTCAGTCCTTGGCATCTCCAGGAAGAGCTGAGAGTGAATCCTGCCTAGAGAGTCTCTACTAGTCAGTGTAGACAGTATTGAGCTAAATGGACCAATGAGCTTGTGGAATGTGAAACACATAGCAGTCAAGTACAACATTCCTAGAGTGGACATAAAGAGGGATGTTTGCACCAGCCAGTAGATAAACTTCCTGTTTCCTCCTGGGCTGGGACAAACTTCCTCTACAAGTGACCAGAGGTGGGTGTGACCTTACCTGCCCAGGTAACAAAAGGGGCAAGGCAGGCAGCACACCTCCCTTTCTCCATCTTGATTTCGTTGAAGAAGCAACAGCTCTTCAGCTAAGAGATGCCCTGTTGGATATCAGCCAACAAGCGACAGAGGAACTATCTCCTTATGAGATAGATTCCACATGTATATACCTTTGTAACCTAAGTCTGCCTTCAGGGATTCAACTGTGAATTGATGATACTGTGAGTAAACTTCTTTTTACTGACTTTAAATAAGATTGTCGCGTCTATTCTTTTTAAGAGGGACAAAAGGGAAATACCAGGAATCTTATATTGAAAGGCTAAAACTAGCTTGCAACAAGCAAACCGCTGTGCATTTAAGAGGGGGGTGTTAAAACTCTGCTAAGTTATAGAACTTGCTAGCGCAAGTTAGGAAGGATATTATTAAACAATATATCCTCTCCTGCCTCCCTGAACATTCCCACAGAGCTGAATCAGAATATGGTAGCTTCATAAGTTCTATAGGACATGTCTCACCTAGGTCCATTGATTTCTGCTTTGAATAACACTTAGTTGGTTGGACACAGCCCACTGTTTTGATTGGTGTGTCGTACATATTGCATTTCTACTGTATTTATTTAGGTTTTTACTGCTTGCATTAGTTTTATTTTTGTATACTCGGTCGGTAAGTTGCTTTGGCTGGCATTTGTGAGTGAAGCCACTACTAAACCTTAACCACCATCGCCAGCATATTTCTCTTGCAGTACAGTGTTACCTCAGGTTAAGTACTTAATTCGTTACGGAGGTCTGTTCTTAACCTGAAACTGTTCTTAACCTGAAGCACCATTTTAGCTAATGGGGCCTCCTGCTGCTGCCGTGCTGCTGGAACACGATTTCTGTTCTCATCCGGAAGCAAAGTTCTGAAGGAGTCTTTTCCAGGGAGTCTTCTCTTCTCTTGAGGTGGCCAAAGTATTGGAGCCTCAGCTTCAGGATCTGTCCTTCCAGTGAGCACTCAGGGCTGATTTCCTTCAGAATGGATAGGTTTGATCTTCTTGCAGTCCATGGGACTCTCAAGAGTCTCCTCCAGCACCATAATTCAAAAGCATCAATTCTTGGGCGATCAGCCTTCTTTATGGTCCAGCTCTCACTTCCATACATCATGGATCACTGCCTTGCCATGGTGAAGGGGCTTGAATAACTCATAGAAGCTATGAGCTATGCCGTGCAAGGCCACCCAAGATGGACAGGTCATAGTCTAGAGTTTTGACCAAACCTGATCCACCTGGAGCAGGAACCAGCAAGCCACTTCAGTATCCCTGCCAAGAAAACTCCATGGAGAAAGACAACAGGCACTTTTCCTTAGGACATCCCTATTTTCATTGGAGGGTATGGAGCTATGCAATTTCTGAGCCAAGGAGATAAGTAACTATATAACCTTTAGAAGACATCTGAAGGCAACCCTGTATAGGGAAGGGTTTGTTTTTTTAAAAAAGTTTAATGTTGTATTATGTTTTTATATATCTTGGAAGCTGCCCTGAGTGGCTGGCTCAACTCATTCAGATGGGTAGAGTATAAATAATAAAATTACTGTTATTATGGAATAGGAACGACCCTCTTTTCATTGGAGAAATGTTGGAGGGTATGTAGTTCGCATCATTTTATAAACCACTTTCCTGCCTCCATTTGCTCTTCTCCCCCCGTCCACTCCTCTAAACTCAACCCCCCAAATGCTGTAGTTTTTCCTTGCTTTTCACCACGACAGAGCAGCTTATGTTGCTGGCATGGCCTCCCCACAGCAGCCCGGAGGGCCCAGACAGCTGCAAGTAGAGGAAGCTTGTTGGCAAGCCCTAAAAATGTCCAGACCTTTCCCTCCCCGTGTTAGAAAGAGAAGGGGAAGGTGGTGAAGGAAGGAGCAAGGGAGAGATTTGAGATCTGGCCTTGCTAGGGAAAAGTGGAAGGCGCTTGCTTGAAACTTCTTTTCCTTAAAAAAAGAGGAGAAGGATTTATTTTCTCCAGTCGTAAATCTTGTCTCTTTGTTCCTCTGCCCAACGAAGCATGATAAAGTCCTTTTCCATAAAGTATTCAGTATTAAAGCCACAAAGCTCACCCAATCAGGAGCCATCTGCTTCTACCGTAACAGCAGCTCCCAAAGCAGGAGGGGGATATGAGCCCAGAGAGAAAGGACACTATGTGTTTGGGGCTGGGAGGGGGCACACACACAAACGAGGAAGCTCTGAATAGCAGTGGAAGCCCTTTAGATTTCCTTGTAAATCTGTATCTATAGAGACAGAGGAAGAAAGGAAGCATTATATTGATACACAATTGTAAAACAAAAAAACAAAAAGGGACGAGGCATCGAAAGGGCAAGGGGAGCGCGCATCAGAGGTCCCCGCGTGAAAGGGGGGGCTAACAGATTTATAGAAACCTTTAATTGGTTTTCAATCACAAGATAAAGAGGTTGAAGCAAAACAGAGGAGAGTGGCAAAATGTTTCACATTCGTCAGCCCAGTGCGAGCTCCATTCAAGCGGCAGCCAGTAATTTCTCTCCCTCCTTCCTTTTTTTTTTGTGACTAAGTGCCCCTTGTCTGGTTTGGAGTGGGGCTCCCATTCTCTCCACCCCAATCTCTCTCATCCAAAATTTACGCAAGTTCCAAGAGGATATGAAACAGAAGAAGAAGGAAACCAAGAGCTTGATGCTACCTGGGAGACTAATGCATGTTTTGTGTGACAATGAAGTTCATCAGGCAATAGCCTACTTTGTGAGATGCACAAACTGGAATGCAAAGATCTCGAATGTATGTATGTATACATTCGGGACGCAGGTGGCGCTGTGGGTTAAAGCCTCAGCGCCTAGGACTTGCCGATCGAAAGGTCGGTGGTTTGAATCCCTGCGGCGGGGTGCGCTCCCGCTGCTCGGTCCCAGCGCCTGCCAACCTAGCAGTTCGAAAGCACCTCCGGGTGCAAGTAGATAAATAGGGACCGCTTACCAGCGGGAAGGTAAACGGCATTTCCGTGTGCGGCTCTGGCTCGCCAGAGCAGCGATGTCACGCTGGCCACGTGACCCGGAAGTGTCTCCGGACAGCGCTGGCCCCTGGCCTCTTAAGTGAGATGGGCGCACAACCCCAGAGTCTGTCAAGACTGGCCCGTATGGGCAGGGGTACCTTTACCTTTACCTTTTATGTATACATTAAGGGCTGGACCCCTGCTTGCTCCCCTTGCTATTCCCCTTACATTACACCCTCCCAGTAGTTCTCAAACTTTTTTTCATTGGGCCACACTTTCAGAATAATAATTTACATGTGCCACACCAGATTTTTTTTATGAACAGTGGACGCTTGGGTTGCGAATGTGATCCGTGAGGGATGCATGTTCACAACCCGCTGCAGCGCATCTGCGCACGCGCGGGTTGTGATTCAGCACTTCTGCGCATGCGCAAAGCGCAGTTTAGCACTTCTGTACATGTGTGACCGCCGAAACCCAGAAGTAACCTGTTCATAGTACTTCCGGGTTTCAGCGGTCCGCAACCTGAAAAAATGCAACCTGAAGCGGCTGTAACCCAAGGTATGGCTGTATACAAAATATATTGGGAGGGGGGACAATTCGTAGCAGTGCTTGATTTATAACACATGACACAACTACTTTACAATATGATCATGAGACATCCAGGAAGTATAAAACAATGCAGCTACATAAGAACACGAATCATTCTCAAAATTGTTTTTGCTGCGTAATCTCATTTATATTAGGTCTAATTTGACACAGTGGCGTAGCGTGGGTTGTCAGCACCCGGGGCAAGGGAAGTAATTTGTGCCCCTTAACCCGTGGATTTGCGCCCCCTAACCCTAACCCCCAGATGTTGCGCCCAGTGCGGCCGGCCCCCCCTGCACCCCCCACGCTACGCCACTGATTTGACACACAAAAGACCTCTCATCTTCACATCAACACAAATATTAGCCTTTCTCTTTTCTGATCTTTCAGGTTTGTCAGAGTTGAAAATCCCTCTTCACAACAATATGTCGTGGAGAACTGTAGAAGAACAGCCAATGCTCTTGAAGAGAGGCATGGATATTGGTTCTGGTTGCATATCCATACTACTCTGGGATGTTTAAATGTTTCCTTGATTGTTCTTGAAACCATAGTTGCCATGCTCTCCTGCCACACCAGTGAGGGGCACTACCCCCTTGGAGAACCACTGCCCTAGAGCTTCCGTACTCAAACCTCTCCAATTGTTTAAAACTGCCATTAAAAATGGACCATATAAATATGGCTGTGGGAATGTTGAGGGTAGCAGGAGAGGATATATTGTTTATTAATATCCTTCCTAACTTGCTCTAGGGACACGGGAGGCACTGTGGTCTAAACCACTGAGCCTAGAGCTTGCCGATCGGAAGGTCGGTGGTTCAAATCCCTGCGACAGGGTGAGCGCCCATTGCTCTGTCCCAGCTCTTGCCAACTTAGTAGTTCGAAAGCACGTCAAAGTGCAAGTAGATAAATACCGTAGGTACCGCTCCAGCGGGAAGGTAAACAGTGTTTCTGTGTGCTGCTCTGGTTCACGAAAAGCGGCTTAGTCATGCTGGCCACATGACTTGGAAAAACTGTCTGCAGACAAACGTTGGCTCCCTTGGCCAGTAAAGCGAGATGAGTGCCGCAACCCCAGAGTCGTTCGCGACTGGACTTAACTGTCAGGGGTCCTTTACCTTTACTTTTCCTAACTTGTGCTAGCAAGTTTGTTCACTTATCAGAGTGCATTCCCCTTGTTATGCACAGCAGAAAGCTGGTTGCAAGCTCATTAGAACCTCTTGCTATCATGCAATTCAATCTGCCTCCTATTCATAGTCAACAAAAAGTAAGTCTACTCACAATCAGGCAGTACACAGTATCAGTCCTGAAGGCAGGCTTAAAGTTACAAATAGCAACATGTGGATTTACCCCATATGGGGGACAATCCCAGTGCTGCTGTTGGCTGAAAGCCAACAGAGCAGTCCTAGCTGTAAGCAGGCAAAAGCAGAAAGAGGAAAAAAGGAAGGGAGTGCTGCGTGACTCGTCCTTTTGTTACCTGGACAGGTAAGGTCACGCCCACCTGTGGTCACATGCAAGAGGAAGGATGCTCCAGGCCAGGAGGAAGAGGAATTTTCCGACTGGCTGGACCAACAATTCCCTTGCATGTCCACTCTAGCAAAACAAGGAGTGTTTTACTTGACTGCTACCCATGAATCACATTCCACACAGGCAAGCATATTTGTGGTAGCATGAATGGAGTGGAAGCATTATATAATTTTCTTGTATTGAAGAACAGGGGCTGCCTACCACCTTGAAAGAGCATGTTTTACAGAGCTACAGGCAGGCAGTGCAGGAGCAAATGTAATTGAAGGGCTTTTTCATACCTCTTCAGATAAGCAGTCTCCTGAATTTGAACTTTCTGATCTAATTGTTTTAGTTGTTCTTTTAGCTGATTTAATTGTTATGCTTTGCTTGATTCATTACATTTCAATTGCGGATGTTTCTAATGTTGTGATGGAGTTGTTTCATTGTACATCTTTACGACATGTGGATATTTTAGACTTGGTTTTATACTTGTAAACCACTTGGAAGCCAATTCTGTGCATGTAAGTGGTATATTTATTTAATAACAATTATAATAATGGTAAATCTCAGTTCCTTCTATCTCCCAGATTCTACCATTATTTTAAACCACCACCTTTCTCCCTCCTCACTCCCAGGTCATGGTCACTGGTGTTGCCCAGCTGCCCTTCTCTTTTGCTCCCCTATCCCACCCTGAATCCATGTAAATCCAGCACTGTGATGCAGACTAAAATCCTCCAATGGGGGCTGCACAGCGACAGCCTTACATTTTGATGTATATAGGAAGATAGAGAGAAAGCACATGGGAGGTGGAAGTCTGTTCTAAAAGGTGAGGTTAAAAGAAAGAGCAGCACATCCTGAAGGATGCTCTACATCAAGGGTAGCCAACATGGCATCCCACCATCCCTGGACATTGGTCACACTGTGTCTAATAGGAGTCAAAGGTCAACAAGATCTGGAGGTCATCACATTTGCTACCTATGGTCTATGACAACAATGTCCAACCAGTCAATTGCAATCTCCAGGTCGATCATGGGAGTAAAGAAAGAGTTTGCCCGCTACTTCCTGAGTGATCTTGACATGCCCCAATGCTCTGCCCCATTTCCTCCGCTGGTGCTCCTGCGTTTTGCATTTTCTTACCCTACAAAAAGTCTCCCTCCCCTAAAACTCTGGTCTTCTCCCCTGAAAAAGGTGCAATAACTCTGGTCCTTTCCCATAGAAAATGTGCAATAACTCTGGTCTTCCCCCCTAAAAAAAGCTCAACAACTCTGGTCACTGCCCCCTAAAAAAAAAAAGCTCAACAACTATGGGCAATGACAATGGGTAACTCACTGCCAGCCTTATTATACTGGGAGAAGATCACAGTCTGTATAGAGTTGGATGTGCCTGCTCTACATGAATCAATCAATTGAAGTTAACAAGAGGGTTGAATGAGGGCTACCAGAGGGCTATTTGGAGATAGAAGTACTCCCAGATCCCACGCCATCCTAGCTGGGACCTTGGGTACCTGCTGGGAAAGGAGCAGTCTTGGAATGGAATGAGAGCTGCTGGGTGGGAACAGATTCTCGGCCTGGAAGACTTCAGCATGATGAGCAAGCTGCGCTTTCCTGTGCTTACACACCAGGACCAAAACTTGAACCACGTGAGATGCCATCCTGAGGATATTCTGTAGTCACTTGTAGATGCCATTTTGCTTGCTCCTAACCACAAAGTGATGAGCAGCTGGTGAAAGTACTGTTGTGCAGGATGCTCAGGCTAAAACAATATATAAAGATAATATATGCAAACTGGGGGAATCTGGTTTATTTTTGGGAGAGTTTGTGGATGGGCTTATTAGAATAATAGAGTTGGAAGAGACATTCTGGTTCATTGGATGCCCATGAGTTCTAGTGTTAATCATTACTAATTAATAAGGAAATTATTACTAACCAATAAGCTAATTATTTGTTGTGTGAAATTGCATTTTCTTTTGTCTGTCTTGAGTTAGCCACGTGAGTTGGCTTGCTTGCATGAAGCCAACTTGGTGAAAATCTCTTGGGTGCACACTTGGTTTGTATGTCTGGATCCCCTTGCAAAGAAGCCCAATGATTTCATATTCCTTCCTCTGCACCACTATTCAAAACACAGAGGCCACCCTGCTTTCCCTCCAAAGCAGCCTCTGCCAATCTGGGTCCCTCCAAAAGTCCGTTGGACTACAACTCCCATCAGTTTGAGCCAGCACAAGTGTTGTCCGGCACCTCTTGAGGGCACCAGGTTGACAAAAACCTTCCATGACCACCATACCCAACAACCCAAGGCACACAAAGACACCCTCCCAAAGACAATGCAAGCCATACTCTCAATTTCGCTCTAGTGTAATTATACAGGATTAAGTGTTGAGCTATCCATTTCCATAAGAGGGAAAGGGGTTTTGGTAGAAAACACAGAGCATCAGATTATGTTAATGGTCCTCCTTTGCTTCCCCTCCCCCTTCTTATTTTGCATATGGACATTTCCCTAACAACTGGGCAGACTTTAAAGACCTGCTAACATAAATGTAGTAGGTCAGAAAGAGGCATTTGCTCGTGTAAGGGATTAATGGAGGCATTGTATAATGCTGCTTTTCAGAATTACTCTTGGGATTAAGAAGCAGATATAGCAAAGGACATATTTTGTATTCACTATCCATTTTGATTAATGTTTACTGGAGGATTTGGGGGGTGGGGGGATGAAAAACTAGTGAACTAGCTTCAGGAGCTCCATTTAGGGAAGATGGATGTGCTCTCTCTCTCTCTTTCTCTCTCTCTCTCTCTCACACACACACACTGGGAGAGCATCTTCTTTGCATGCAGAAGGTCCCAAGTTCAATCCCTGAAATCTCCTGCTAGGGTTCGGAGAGACACTTGCCTGAGAGCCAATATAGTGTAGTGGTTAAGACCAGTAGTCTCGTAATCTGGTGAACCGGGTTCGTGTCTCCGCTCCTCCACATGCAGCTGCTGGCTGACCTTGGGCTACTCACACTTCTCTGAAGTCTCTCAGCCCCACTCACCTCACAGAGTGTTTGTTGTGGGAGAGGAAGGGAAAGGAGAATGTTAGCAGCTTTGAGACTCCTTAGGGTAGTGATAAAGCGGGATATCAAATCCAAACTCTTCTTCTTCTTCTGAAATCCCAGAGAACTGCTGCCAGCCAGTGTAGACAATACTGAGTTAGATGGACCAATGGTCTGACTCTGTATAAGGCAGCTTCCTATGTTCTAGACACTTATATAGGAACACAGAGTCACCAAATTGTAGAGATGGGACTACAAGGATCATCTGCTCTGACCCCCTGCAATGCAGGAATCTTTTACCCAATGTGGAACTTGAACCCATGACCATGAGATTAAGAGTCTTGTTGTACTCTACTGACTGAATCATCTCAGCTGGCCCTTAGGAAGCAGACTTATTCTGAGCAAGATAAGGTTACCAGATGTCCCCGTTTCCCGGGGACAGTCCTCGGATTTACAAATCAGTCCCCATGCAAAATCCATTGAAGTTGAAAAGTGTCTCCAGATTCATTGAAAAAAATCTGGTAACCTTAGAGTAAGACTACTGGGTCAATCTGTCTAGCTCAGTATTGTTCACACTGACTGATAGCAGCTGTCAAGATTTTCCAACAGGGTTCTCTCCTAACCCTACTTGGAGATGCTAAGAAGTGAACCTGGGATGAACAAAAACTGAGCTAAGGCCCTTCTCCAATCTTTCAGGCTGTATGTAACTATACATCTCACAGTGGTCAACCGGAAACCCATAAGCTTTTCACTGATCTGTAAAACTGTTCTGAAGCATCAGGTCAAGGCTCTCGGGATTCTCTGTAAGTTCTACATCTTCTCCAGGCCACACCTAACAAAGGCCTTGTTTTGCATTCTCCATGAGTCCTTTCGCCTGGACGGAATGTGTCCTTGCACTTCTCTTGCTTGCCTAAAGGAAAATAATGTAATTTTTTTTAAAAAAATGTCCAGTATCACCTTAGAGACCAAATAAGTTTGTTCTGGTGACAGTGGTACCTCGGGTTAAGAACTTAATTCGTTCTGGAGTGTAGTGGATAAGAGCGGTAGATTCGTAATCTGGTGAACCGGGTTCGCTTCCCCGCTCCTCCACATGCAGCTGCTGGGTGACCTTGGGCCAGTCACACTTCTTTGAAGTCTCTCAGCCCCACTCACCTCACAGAGTGTTTGTTGTGGGGGAGGAAGGGAAGGGAGAATGTTAGCCGCTTTGAGACTCCTTAAAGGGAGTGAAAGGCGGGATATCAAATCCAAACTCTTCTTCTTCTTCTTAACCTGAAGCACCACTTTAGCTAATGGGGCCTCCCGCTGCCACCATGCTGCCGATGCACAATTTCTGTTCTCATCCTGAAGCAAAGTTCTTAACCTGAGGTACTATTTCTGGGGTAGCGGAGTCTGTAACCTGAAGCTTCTGTAGCTTTCGTGTGCATGCACACTTCTTCAGATACACTGAAAGAGAAGTCACCAGCCCCTTATGTATAGTGGGAGGGTGGGCTGGGGTTTTTCTCAGAAGGGTAATAGGAGGTGGGTGATGGACTCAATGGGTATGGTAAACCTGTTGACGACTGTTAACGACTGCAATTAGTCCTACAGAAAAAAGCATGGGATAGTATGCAGATAACCAAAAATAGCTTTGGAATATGTACCGGTAATGAGCCAAGAATTCAATATCTCTATTCAGACCAGGTCTCTCCATAGTTTTCAGTTTAGTAATAGGTTGTGATTCAGCAACTTGCCTGAAGGAAGTATTCATGAGCGCATAACCATGCAAAACTTCAAAACTGGCAACCAAACTACTGGTAGGAGTTGCTCCAGAAGAGGCAGTATGTTAGCCAGTTTTCAAGCGTGTTGCTATTCTACGTTTCTTGCTTTGCAGGGTTGGAGGGAGTCTATTGGTATGTGTGGTGGCGACACTAATCTGATTTATGCAGAGCATGAAGTTATGGGTGGGAGGGTGCGAGAGCTGTTGCTTCATTCCTGCTCCCTGTGCCTTTGCTCTGTACGTCCCTTCCCCCCACCCCACCTGCAGTGAGTTTTGAGCTCCATTAAAACAGGGTGGAAGACTGCCATGCTTTCCTAGATCTGCCTGTTGTCCAGCTGTGCTCTAGTGTGTCAAAGATTTGGAATGTCAGATGGTGGCACATCTGCGAGGTGCAGAGAGTGTTCATTAGCCAGGGTTTTTCGACTCGCGAAGAAGCCAGAGTCCTGACAGCCATTGTCCCCGATGCCAATCACCCGTTTTCTGCCAATCCAGAGGCTTCCATTCCATTGGGGGATGGCGTCTTGCCACACCTTGGCTCAGGGCGCATCAGGACTAGCTGAGCATATTCTACGCTGGGCGGTTTCCCTTGTTTTAAGGTCCCGGCAGGGGGCAGAAATGGGTCCTGTGAAGTACAGTTTGGTGGACATTGCCACTCAAATAGTGTACATGCAGCACATCTGGTGATTGATCATGTGGGACAGGGCTTACCTGGCCCATCCAATATTTTATCCAAGTTGGCACACCTGCTCAGCAGCATTTTGTGCTGAGATATGCACATATTTGTATGCAATTTTTGTCTAATTTTTTGCAAAGCAATTTCCCAAAATTTAACACACTTTTGCATGTTCTCTCTCTCCCTCCCTCTCTCTTTTTCTACACAGGGGCAATTTATTGGCTAGTTATACTTTAGACGGTGGGAGTGGGCTCTGCTACATGTCTGGCTTGCGCTCTGCATCTTGTTCTCGCCGCTGCTGCGACTGGATCCGCAGCTCTTTGTCCAGGTGCTCCTTGGCTCTCACCACCTTGGACTGCAGGTAGAAAGAACCCCCCATGGATTTGTCGTTCACCTTGAATAAATGCTCGTAGTTCTTCTGAATGTCCTCTGGGTTGAGCTTGCAGACGTTGAGGATCTGCTGGGCCTCCTGCAGGCTGAGGCCAGAGATGTTGGAGGCTGCTTCCAACTGAGGCCCTGAGAGCTCTCGCGTGTCTGCCGCTGCTTGGCTGGCTGAGAACTCTTGCCGTAGCGCCCGGGCAAAGGCTCTGCCCACCACCTGCACCCCCACGAGGACGATCTGCGTCAGGAACTTGGCCATGCCTCTCCCTCCCTCCCTCCTTCCTCCTTGGGCGGCCCAAGGGCGAGATGATCCAGCGGCTCCCATATATATATATATATATATATATATATATATATATATATCGTATTTTTTGCTCTATAAGACTCATTTTTTCCCTCCTAAAAAGTAAGGGGAAATGTGTGTGCTTCTTATGGAGCAAATGCAGGCTGCGCAGCTATCCCAGAAGCCAGAACAGCAAGAGGGATTGCTGCTTTCACTGCGCAGCGATTCCTCTTGCTGTTCTGGCTTTTGAGATTCAGAATATATTTTTTTCTTGTTTTCCTCCACCAAAAACTAGGTGCGTCTTGTGGTCTGGTGCGTTTTATAGAGCGAAAAATACGGTATATAATGGATTTTCGAGAACACTTCAGCCTAAAGTTTACAATCTTGTGCACTTTAGTTGGCTGGAGAATTGCATTGCAAAATTTGGAGAAATGTGAATTTTGAAGGATGGCTGTGTTTTGGAAAGAGTTTGCCTATAAATGTGAATGGAACCAAAATTCTCCCCCATTCCTAGAGTAATACATGGGTACTAATCAACTTTAGTACTCCTATTCATACTAATTTGGCATGCAGATCCCCTCCCATTACCTCCCCTGTTCTCAACACTTGATTACTGTATGTTCAATAACAGGCAGCTAAATATCTCAGCTAACTCCATTCAAAAGCCTGGAACAATGCACGTTCTGTCCCTGTGGCATGATGCCTTGGATGGGCCATTCATGCTGTAGTCACCAAAAGAGGAACATGCACTTATTTAACACTCCCAGACACTGAATATGGTGATGGAGAAATCCCAGGCACAGCTGTTGCCAGGAGTGCAAAGTGGGGTTTTTGGGGGGCAGCAGAGGTAATGCTGCAGGGAGGTTCTACAGAACAGGGGTATTCATAATCTATAAAGCAATGCAGTGGTACCTTGGGTTAAGAACTTAATTCGTTCTGGAGGTCCGTTCTTAACCTGAAACTGTTCTTAACCTGAGGTACCACTTTAGCTGATGGGGTCTCCTGCTGCCGCCACACCACCGCTGCATGATTTCTGTTCTCATTCTGAAGCAAAGTTCTTAACCCGAGGTACTATTTCTGGGATAGTGGAGTCTGTAACCTGAAGCGTCTGTAACCCAAGGTATCACTGTACACAATTGCACATATTTAAACTATGGACTTTGAAATATACTCGGAGTCGAGAGTGGATTTCGTGCTCTTTATTCAGCTCATAGTGGTGAGGAGGAATGGAAGTTCCCCCGAAATGTCTATTTTATATACATTATTTACACAATGGGCCCCACGTGATTGGCTAATTCCGGGATTCTCCTGTAGGCCAATCAGGTTGCAGATTCACTACCACCTGGAGTTGGATTGGGTGGCTCCTGCAGACCAATCAGACTGCTGCATTCTGGATCCTATTGTTCTGGGACCAATCAGACTGCTGCATTCTGAATCCTATTGTTCTAGGACCAACCAGACTGCTGCAATTTGGATCCTATTCAGCTCAGTACATAACAGACTTACATTCACACGATGCAGCGATGGCTTCCAAACAGGGTGGCTTTAAAAGAGAATTAGACAAATTTGTGGAGGTTAAGGCTAGCAATAGATACTGGCCATCATGGCTGTGTGCTCACTTCACTGTTGGAGGCAATGTGCATCTCAATCCCAGTTGCTGGGAATCACAGGTGAGTCAAATGTTGTTGCTCTCAGGTCCTGCCTGCAGACCTCCTGTGGACAGGATGCTGAGCTAGGTGGGCCTTTGACCTGACCCAGCAGGTCTCTTCTCAGTGCCAGATTTACGGATAATCCAAACAAGCTATAGCTTAGGGCCCCACTCACCTGGCCCCCCCCAAAAAAAACATTTAAAGGGAAAAAACCCCCGGGATGTACATTTCCAAAATATAAAATTTAAAAAGAAATAAAATAAAACCCACATACAGCAACAGTGTTTTGTGTTGGGTAGGCTCCTGCAATGTAATTAATGGGCCCTGCCTGCTAGCCTGCTCCCTAAAATATCACTGGTTTGCTCATTTCTATATATAGGGTGCCTACATTCTGCATGGACTGGTTGCACGGCAACATGTGCAAATGGCTTTAGATACCTATTAGGTCCATAAATTAACACATAGCATATATTCAACACAAAAAACCAGCGACAATTTGTTATTGACAAAGGACAGCTGGATACATGAAGGGCCCCATTACCTTCAGTAGCTTAGGGCCTCATCAAACCTCAATCTGGCCCCGTCTCTTCTTAAGTTCTTAAAAATTGAATTAGGCTGTGCTTCTCTACTCACTTACCTGGTAGTAACCCCCATTGAATGCAATGATTTTATTTATTTATTTATTTATGGCCTTTTAAACGGTATGCCTGTGGGGTTATCAATTTCGTTTGCCCCTATGATATGTATTTTTGTGTTTTTATATTGTAAACCACCCTGTGGTCCTCAGATGAATGGCAGTATAGAAATTTTAATCATCACCATGGCTTTTTTTCAGCTGAAACTTGCCAAAACTCCACTCTGGCACCTCTCAGGTAGGCGCTATTGCTATTATAAGAGAACAAGGGAGGCATTCCTAGTGAGTTCCGGCATCTCTTTTTCTAGAAACAACAACAACAAAACAACAACAACAAAACAACAACTTACTTCTGAGTAGACATGGATAGGGTTGTGCTCAAAAGCATAGGAAACGAGCAAGCATTTGGTTGTGCAAGTAGCAGCCTTATTCTCCCCCTGGCACACATATTAGTACAGAACACAGATCTGGAACCTCATGGGGGTAAAAGCAGCTCAGGGAGGGAGAGCTTCAGGACAAGCCTATTGGCATGGAAGGGGTTAAGAAACCCCCCTTCCCCTTTGCAGATCATCTCATTTGTAAAGGAGAGGGTGCTGTGTACCCAGCTGCAGTGTTATGAGTGGCCGGACTCCACAGCTGAGTTTCTGCAGGATTTTGAATGTATGTTCCCCTTGTTTCATTTTTGCATGTGGCATTTCTGATGCCAGGCAGAGAGCCATCTCGGCCATCTTTGCAATGGCAGCGATCTGCTCTGCTTAGCATGGAGCTCTTAGCATCTAACACGACGAATGTCACTTGTGCAACCTAATTCATAAAAACAACAACCACATCCTGCTTTTCTGGTGCCTTCTGAGTTTGCAGCAAATACTTTGGCTCTTTTGCTGCCTGCTCAGGGATCTTCTTTGTTCAGAAACGGCAAATGCAAATCTAAATAAAGACTGTGGCCTGCTGCAGCCCCCAGCAGCAGCATTAGGCATCAGCTAACATTTTCCAGGGCATATGGTACTTCAGAAGCCATATGTAGAGCTGTTTAGCGATTCTGGCAGAGAGGCGTGGATTGGTGAAACCCAACTGCCAGAATTGCTGAAAACAAATATGTAAATGCTCCAGTGATTTTGTTATTCATAACATACCCTAACACAGCACATACAATATGCTGTCCATTCTGTAACCAGTGCAGCTACTAAGCCACATTCGCTTCAATTCTGGGGTGTGTATGTGTGTGTTTTTAGGGGGGGGCACACTTTCTTTTTATGAAGCTTTTGATAGTCGTTTGCGTTTCCTTTCCACTCTTTCACAGACAAATACTCTGAAATAAACAACCTGGGAGGCGAGAGTGTTCTCATAGGGGTGAGCACCTGTTTTTATGTGCTGTAATCAGCAACAGATCACCCAGAAACTAGCGGTTCACAGATGTAGCCTGTGCTATTTAACAATCGGATAGTGCTTTTGAGTATTCAGAGTGTTTCACGGATGCACTGTTTATTTTTTATTTTTTAAATAATTTTTATTAAGGTTTTCCAAATTAAAACAAATAAAATCCAATTCATAAACTTTTTCCAATATCCAGGACTTCCCCTCCCCACCCCCTCTTGTGTTCCAAATCTTCCAAAAAAGCAATAATATTCAACAAATTCTTATTCCCAAAATACACTCATCATCAATAACTCAATTTATCCAAATTTCCATCCCCTAAGGTCGACCTATTCCCTTCCACGAGTTCCCCCCTTTCAAATATAGTACCGATGAAAATAGAATAAAAACAAACAATAATTTTACAACCTTTGGATTCCAAATTTCCCTCCCCTCTTTCCCTGTTGCGTTCCTCCTATCCCTCCACTTCTAATGTCTTCCTGATGAACCCACATTTCACTAAACCCACATCCCTCTGGTTCTTTACCGGTCTTTTTTTTTAAATTACAGATGTCCAATCATAGAAGGAGTCTATCAAAGGGGGCCCATTTCTTCTATCCAGATTTTTATATCCAGGAGTATAAACTCCAATTTTATATCCATAAGCTTGTCAAATCTGGATATCCCAAATGTTCCCACTCCAGTTCTGTCCAGTTCTTGTTGTTTCCTTGTTCTTGTCGATCACTCTCCTCCTTTTTACTTCCCTGTTCCCTCACAGAAATGTTCTTTTTCCAAAGGCTTCTAGTGTCTCTACAGAGGCTTGTTATTCAGGAGCAAAACATTACATCATGTTCCTTTCATTTTTCAACAGATTAATCCATTGTTTCCAGTAGAGTGTAGGCCTCTGTAGACAAAATAATGTTCCATTTCTGCAGTTTCCCAGGAGATTAAAAGTTCTATCCAACTGTTCAAGTTTCCCGTCGAAAACACATGCAATGTCTCTCAGCTCCTCTAGGTGGATTACAATAACAAAGTTCCCTTCCAGATCACATCCGCCAGTCCAAATAACTTATAAATCCTTATTTGAAACAATTTATCTCCAATTTATAACAAATGTAACCGGCAAAGTCCTCATAACAAAGTCTCAATTTCATTCTTCCGTTTTGACAGCTCTTTGACAGCTGTCAAAACCTCCGTTATTCTTCTCCAGGCATTTTCACGAATCGCTCCAGGGATTCCGGGGGGGTTGCTTTTTAATACGAATTCCACTTTTCTCCTCCAGCTCAATCTTATAAATTTCCCTCGCAAAGTTGCTAGTTCGGCAAGATAAGGTTCCTCTCGATCTTAGTTATCCAGTCCTTTGTTTTGGCTCTTCTACAATTTGGGGGGGGGGGGCTGACTTCCTTTTTTCCACCTCCCCCGTTCGCTCCAAATTCTAAAAATTTATCCCTCTTTTTAGTCCATATTCCAATTACTCACGGGTTCTTCTTTTGGGTCCAAATTTTCAATAGAAGAAGTCAGCGCTCTCCGCCGGATGGCATGCGGCTGCGCTCGGCAGGGATAGCAGAGGACTCAAAGCACCACGCTCCTCCCCGGCACCCGATCCGTAGCCTTTAAAAAGGCTCCTTCACGAATCGAGAGGGCGCTGACGGTGCCAGCCGAGTCTCCATGTCCACGGCCTCCGTGGCCGTGGTTTTTAAGGGTCCCCGCATCGCCGGTGCGGTAGGACCCAGCCCCTGCCGAGCAGGCTCCCTCCGGAGCTCGGAGGGAGCCCGCCATTCGGCGATGGCGCCGACCCGGAAGTCACGGATGCACTGTTTAGATCAGGAGTCAGCAACCTTCTTTAGACCCATAGGCCCTAAGTCGCTTCTCCCACCTTCCCTCAGATCTGCCACCACGCCTCTCAGAGAGACGATGTATGCTTTGCTCTTGCAAGAGATCTGTGTAAGAATCAGATCCGGTATAATTAATCTGAGCCTTGGAGAGCACAAAGAGCTGAAAGAGGAAGTGGGAAAGAGCGTCGCTTTTCCAAATTCCTCCATTCTACTTTTTAAGGTCTGTATAGTTAAAGCTATGATTTTCCCAGTAGTGATGTATGGAAGTGAGAGCTGGACCATAAAGAAGGCTGATCGCCCAAGAATTGATGCTTTTGAATTATGGTGCTGGAGGAGACTCTTGAGAGTCCCATGGACTGCAAGAAGATAAAACCTATCCATTCTGAAGGAAATCAGCCCTGAGTGCTCACTGGAAGGACAGATCCTGAAGCTGAGGCTCCAATACTTTGACCACCATGAGAAGAGAAGACTCCCTGGAAAAGACCCTGATGTTGGGAAAGATGGAGGGCACAAGGAGAAGGGGATGGCAGAGGACGAGATGGTTGGACAGTGTTCTCGAAGCTACCAGCATGAGTTTGACCAATCTGCGGGAGGCAGTGGAAGACAGAAGTGCCTGGCGTGCTCTGGTCCATGTGGTCACGAAGAGTCGGACACGACTAAACAACAACAACAACAACTTTTTAAGGGAGAAAAGGGGTAACCACTCTTACCATCACATGACTGAAGGGCTGGGGTGGGACCTCAGAAGCTTTGTTGGTGCCAGGAGAAGACCTCAAAGGTACCATCGTGTCCATGGGTTCCACATTAGCGACCGATATAATAGTTTCAACAACCTTGTGAAGTTGTTACTATTATTATCACCACCCTATTGTAGATGCAGGAATACGGTTAAGAGAATGCAGCTTCTGTAAGGTCACCTGGTGGCCCCATGGCAGGCAATTTCCAAGCCAGGGACGTCTTGATTCATACCAGTCATGAACAATATCATAGCCCCCAAGTGTCCCGATTTAACTTGGACAATCCCTGATTGACAGAAACTGGGTTTTGATCCCAGTTTCAGGTGTCCCATTTTGGATCCTGTACTCCGGCCATGCCAGAGTGTGGGACCAAAAGATCGGCATTTTGGGCGGTTCTGCTCTGTGGTGTCAGTCAGTTGGCTCACCCCAGAGCACAGGATCAAAAAAACAGAAGGGAAACTTACCTTGACCTGGTGCATTACCACTCCTCTTCATCATCATCATCATCATCATCATCATCATAATTTATTATTTATACCCCACCCATCTGGCTGGGTTTTCCCAGCCACTGTGGGTGGCTCCCAACAGATTAAAAATGTGATAAAACATCAAACATTTAGAAACTTCCCTAAACAGGGCTGCCTTCAGATGTCTTCTAAAAGTCAAATAGTTGTTTATTTCCTTGACACCTGGTGAGAGGGCATTCCACAAGGCAGGCGCCACTACTGAGAAGGTCCTTTTCCTGGTTTCCAGAGCTTCACTTCTCGCAGTGAGGGAACTGCTAGAAGGCCCTTGGAGCTGGACCTCAGTGCCCAGGCTGAACAATGGAGGTGGAGACGCTCCTTCAGGAATAGTGGGCTGAGACTGAGGCCTTCTGCCATGGCACTTCTGGAAGTTCGCCTGCGGTGCTGGAGGAGGAGGAGGAGAAGAAGGAGAAAGGTCTGATCCATACAGCGTCTCCCAAGACTGGGAAGCAGGAGGTGGAAGACAGCAAAGCAAGGAGAGGGGAGGGAGGGGAGAGCGAGAGCAAGCAGGTTGCGGTGATGAGCAGGCAGGCAAGGAAGGGGTTGGTGGCAGGTAGGAGGAAAATGATGGGGTCAGCGGGATGGTGGGGTAGTGCTGGTGCCCCAAATTTCTGTCCCAAAATGTTCAGGGGTATGGGTCTTACTCCCTATAAGTGTGTTTAGGATTGCACCCATTGCCGCTATCCAACGCCAGCAGGGCCAGTGAGGGTTGTAGCCTGGGGAGGCCTGTGGCTAGAGGACGCTCCTGAGGGCTAGCGAGAGGGAGGCCTGTGTGGGAATGTTCAGGGATGCAGGAGAGGATATATTGTTTGATTATAGCCTTTTCCAACTTGTGTTAACAAGTTCACAATTTTAGCAGAGTAACATCCCCCTTTTTAAACTCACAGCGGATGCATTTGCTCAGGCTCACTAAAGCCTCTATAATAACGGTCCTGGTATTTCCCCCTTATTCCCTCATAAAAAATAAGACACGACACAGTCTTCTATAAAAGTATAAAAAGAGTTTACTCACATTCTGTTCACAGTTGGATCCCAGAAGGCAGACTTAGCTTAGAAAAGTTACATACACCTGGAAACTATCCCATAAAGAGACAGTCCCTTTGTCCTCTCTTGGCTGGAGGCCAAGAGAGCATCTTTGGCTAAGCAGATGTTGCTTCTTCGACGAAAATGGTCACAGAGAGAGAGATGGCTGCCCTGCCCTGTGCTTTTGTTGTTATCTGCACAGGTGAGGCCACACCCACCTCTTGTTACACGCAGAAGAAGTCTGTCCCAGCCCAGAAGGAAACAGGAAGTTTACCTGCTGGCTGGACAAACATTCCTCCCCATGTGTAAACATGTTCACTCTAGGAATGTTGTACTTGACTGTTCTTGTGTTTCACATCCCACAGCCTGGAAGCTAGCATTCAAACCTGCAGGCCTGTGATTCCCTACCCTGCTTTGGAATGGTCATACAGCTGCTAAATACAAATGCTGCAAAGGTTGTATTGTATCTAGATACTGAGTTTGGAGGCACCGGCTTATCAATACCTGCCTTCGGTGTTTTTCAAGAATTCATTATGGGAAGTGGGCACACCCTTCTCCTCAGCTGGCCTCATTAAACCCATCTCTCAGACCCAGTTTTGTTTTGACACAGAAGGAACAGATTTGCTGTTCATTGTCGGCATCCAGATTCATTATCGCTGCAGCTGGGAAGACTTTAACAAGGGTAGATTTGGAGCTGCTGCATTATAAAGTGTGGCAAATGGCTTTATTAGAAAGAGTAACCCAGAAAGAAAAGGGACACTAGCCTGAGGACAAAAGAAACACAATGCTTTTGAATCCATTGGGTTTGATTTTAACCATGCGGATCATGGCCTCTCTCTCGCCGCCTTCTGTGTTTGCTCACCTATGGACCTGGTGATGATTTCTTGTTTTTATAGAAATAGTTTTACAGTCAGTATAGCAAGGGAACAAGGCAATATCAGGATAGTATATAATACAATAATATAACTCGGCTGCACTTCCCAACTTCTCAATATGTATGTGCTTTGCTCTCTGGATCTATTTGTTTCTAAGGCATCTGTTGTCATTACGGTTGATATGGTCACTGTTGTTTCTTCTGAATTTTATCTTGTGTTGTTCTTTGAATTTGTCCAGTCAATTCACCAACAGCTATGGCCACTGTAGTCTATGCGCTGGTAAATTCCAGGCTGGATCATTGCAATGTGTTGTACATGGGGCTGCCCTTAAAGATGACATGGAAACTTCAAATGCAGGGGTCAAGTTGCTGGCTGAGATTTCCTTCCAATCTCATCTAGTCCTTCTTTTAAAACAGCTGCACCGGTTGCCGGTTTGTTCTCAGGCCCAAAGCAAGGTGCTCATGTTAGTGTTTAGGGCTAACTCAGACCCCAAATACTTGACAGACCTCCTCCTTCCCTAAAAACCATCTTGGGTGCTAAGATTGATGGAGGGTGCCCTTTTGGTTGTTCCACCGCCCTCAGAAGCTCAGGGTGTTTGTGTAGTGGCCCAGAACAGGGCCTTCTCTGTGGTAGCCCCCAAGTTGTTGTTGACTTCCCTTCCCACAGAGGTGCACCTATCACCTTCATTAGACTAATGTGGTGTTTTAATTGCCCTAGGACCTTAGGGTGAAGGGTGGGTGATAAATTGTAATAATATTAATAATAATAACAATAATTCATTTAAAACACTATATATGCAGTGCTTTTTCTCTTTAAAAATGTTTAGGGGTACTCTCATTTTGACTCAAGAAAATACCACTTTATAGTCTAAATTGGGAAAAATTAATACAGTAAATGGACAAGAGGTCACCATCGAGGGTAACAATGCAGCAGACAATTCACGTGCTAGAGAAGAAACTATTTTTAAAATAATAATAATAATAAATCGTTTCTTCTCCCGTTAGATTCACAAAACCTTTAGGGGTATATATATAATCTCCCTAATCTGTGTGGCACTGAAAAGGTTATCAAGAGTTGTGGTTACCTTAAAGCAGGATATTGAAGTCAATGGGAGGAAAATTCTTTGCACCAGTTCTGGGGCTGCTGCTATAAAGCTGTGGATATATATTTTATTTTATTTATTCAGTTTATATTATTGTCCTTCATCCAAGGATCACAAGGCGGTTTACAGTACGAAAACACAAAAATACGTAACACAGCAACAAACGAAACAAAACCCCAAAACAATATAACCTCTTCCCCTTTCCAACCTAATGATATCAGACACTGAACCTTAGGCATTGAACCTAAGACATTCTAGAGGCAAAGCATGTCTTCTGCCCCACTAAGCCAAGGACCTATCATTGACACCTGTGGATCTTATTAATAACATTTGACTGGGGTGGGGTATATATTTATACTGCCTTCTACACAGATCCCCCCAAATTAGAAGAACTGGCCTCGCTTCATCCATCTAGAAATTGTTCCATGCAGCGTGCATGAACATACGCTCAAATGGCAGCAGATTTTCCACGCAGAAAAACAGAGAGATTCGGTCACACGACAGAATTGTCCCTTACATGCAATTCTCTATAAATAGCAGCAGGTGGAGTGAGATGAAAGTTTGAAAGCCAACTCCAAAACAACCGATTGGCTGAAAAGTTGTTTCTGTCAGCTGCACGCTGGTATTTAAAAGATGTCTGAGTGCAGCAGGAACTTTTGCTGACACCTGGAGCCAGATGTGTGCACAGATAGTGCTTGATTTTAAATGCTTTCCCTCGTTAAAGTTGCATCCACTATACAGGCTACACTGTTGCACAATATCAGCTTTTCCCTCCTAAAGTTGCATCCGCTATGCAGGCTACACTGTTGCACAATCTCAGCTTCAGTGTGTTGGTCCTGCATCATTCTGGTGAGACACCCAGCAAAGCAAGGAGAGGTCAACAGAGTCCCTGTGGCAGCAGTGGCTCAGCTGTGCATTTGCACACAGCTGTTTATGTATCCTCTGCTTGCAAACTTATGGATACTCTTTGTCCGTTTTGTACCCATGCAAATAAGTCTGAGAGGAAGCCTGGGATCTGATGAGATAGCAGCTGCTAGCAATAAAAGAGGTGGCAGAGAGTAAGAATTGGCAATGACAAACACATGACAGCAAAAAGAGAGAGGCAAACCTCAAAATGGTACTGGAAGGCAGTGGCGGGGGGAAGATGTAGAACTTTAATAATACAGTAAAATGTCCAATGTGTGGTGAAGCTTTCTTTGCTCCAGACTTAGGCTCCATCTGTACTATACATTGGGACATGGGTGGCACTGTGGTCTAAACCACTGAGCCTCTTGGGCTTGCCGATCAGAAGGTTGGCGGTTCGAATCCACGCGACAGGGTGAGTTCCCAGCTCCTGTCCCAGCTCCTGCCAACCTAGTACTGTAATTTGAAAGCACACCAGTGCAAGTGGATAAATAGGTACCGCTGCAGCAGGAAGGTCAACAGCATTTCCACTGGTTTCCATTGCACCAGAAGCGGTTTAGTTATGCTGGCCACATGACCTGGAAAGCCGTTGGTGGACAAACACCGGCTCCCTTGGCCTAAAAGATGAGCACCACATCCCATAGTCACCTTTGACTGGACTTAACCGTCCAGGGGTCCTTTACCTTTTACATTTAAAGCAGTATCATACCACATTAGACAGTCATGCCTCCAAAGAATTCTGGGAATTGTAGTTTGTTAAGGGTTCTGGAACTTGTTCGGAGACCCAGTTTTCCCTCACAGAGCTGCAATTCTCAGAGTGGTTTAACAATCAATCCCTCTTGCCAGGGAACTCTGCAAGTTGTAGCTGGGGGAATACCCTGAAGTCCTTCCTTGTGTGCTGCCTCCAGTGGAAGTCCACAGGATGCTGGTAAGGAAATGGTCCCCATTTATGTAATGTTCCTCCAAGGTAGGCCTGTTTGGCACCAACCTTGCCATCATTTTGGTACCTCGCAATACATTTTTGTTTTCCTGGGCAAATGCAGCACCAGTGTTATGCATTTGTACTGTTAAATCTTCCCTTAATACATAAATTTAAGAATACATACATACAATACATAAATTTAAGAAACCTAAGCCTAAATTGCAAGGCTGGATGCCTCATTCTTCCATGCCTGTCTGCACCTATTTGCTCTCATCCAGTATAAATCTTGCAAGAGTTTTACATGCAGGGAAGGTTCCTGTGTCCACGATCTGCACACCAGGAAGAAAGTCAATAGGTAAAGCATTCTGAATCTCCATTGTAGGGAAGCACTTCATCCGTTGAATTCCTGCCTGCTGCCAATGAAAGCGCAGGACACCCGCTGCTCTCAAGGCAGCAAACACATTTCCATGCCTTAGTGAAGTCATCGCAAGTTTGGCTAGAGTGGCTTGTTGTGTTTTGCTTTGCATTTTTGTGCAATTAAACTAATAAGCAGATTTTTTGTGGCAAAGCAGCTTTGTGATTTAGAAGCAGTGTAATTAGTTCGCGCTCCTTGCAAACATCTGCTAACATCCTCTTCTCAAGATACTGTTTACAGATCAGATGTATTCATCATCGTTCAAGTGCTGCATCCTGTGAGATGCTGTATACATTTAAACGAGGAACTCAGAGAAAAGAGAAGATTTAAGAGATTAGGTAGGAGCTGCTGATGTTTGTTCCAGCCATTCGAAAACTTCCTGTTTCCTCCTGGCCTGGAGCATACTTCCTCTTGCATGTGACTAGAGGTGGGCGTGACCTTACCTGTGCAGGTAACACAAAAGGACAAAGCATGCAGCCATCTCTCTCTCTTCTTTGACTTCCTCTCGTTGTTGGAGCAGCTTTTTTAGCTAGAGATGCCCTGTTGGCTTTCAGCCAACAGAGGACAAAAAGACTATCTCCATATGGAGTAGACTCGCATGTATATATCTGTAACTAAGTCTGCCTTCAGGGATCCAACTGTTGATGCTGTGAGTAAACTACTTCTATACAGTGGTGCCCCACAAGACGAACGCCTCGCAAGATGGAAAACCCGCTAGACGAAAGGGTTTTCCGTTTTGGAGGCGCTTCGCAAAACGAATTTCCCTATGGGCTTGCTTTGCAAGACGAAAATGTATTGTGAGTTCCTGCGGTCCCCCCCCTTCCCCCACTTTTCTAAGCAGCTAAGCCGCTTATCAGCTGATCCGCTAAGCTGATAAGCCGCTAAAAGCCGCTAAACCGCTAATAGCGCTAATCCGCTAAGCTGTCAATGGGCTTGCTTCGCAAGACGAAAAAACTGCTATACGAAGAGCCTCACGGAACGGATTAATTTCGTCTTGCGAGGCACCACTGTATCTTTAAACAAGATTGTTGTGTGTTCATTCTTTTAAGAGGGAAAATAAGGGATCTTACCAGGAATCTATATTGAGAAGCTTTAACAATTTTGCAACTAGCTACCCACTGTGCGTTTAAAGGGGAATGTTTAAAACTCTAAGTTATAGAACTTGCTAGCTCAAGTTAGGAAGGATATTAATCACAATATATTCTCTCCTGCCTCCCTGAATATTCCCACATCTGGCACCATCCCGCCTCCGTGTCTGCACTGCAACAACCTCCTCACTGCCTCATCCTTCTTGGCAAGCACAAAAACCCTGATGGCGGGAGCTACAATTCCCATAGTGGTTTAAAACAATTAATCCCTCTTCTCAGGGAACTTTGGGAATTGTAGCTCTGGTGGGGGGGGGAAGGGTCTCCTAACAAATCTCAGGATTCTTGGGGGGTGGGGCAAGATGGCACAGTTCTGGGGGCCTTCTGGCTGTTCCCTCGCTGTGAGAAGCCAAGTTACAGGGAACCAGGCAGAGGGCCTTCTCGGTAGTGGCGCCCGCCCTGTGGAACGCCCTCCCACCAGATGCCAAAGAGAACAACAACTAACTGACATTTAGAAGACACCTGAAGGCAGCCCTGTTTAGGGATGCTTTTAATGTTTAATAGGTTATTGTATTTTAGTGTTTTGTTTGAAGCTGCCCAGAGTGGCTGGGGAAACCCAGCCAGATGGGCGGGGTATAAATAATAATTTATTATTATTATTTATTATTATTATTAAGTGGTATAGAAGTAATTGAAATTTACAGTGCAGATGTGGTGTGTGTGTGTGTGTGTGTGTTACACAACTCCACATCCAGTTCAGCCAAACATCTGGGTGAATGATTGTGTTTTATCTGGTCCTGAAGGCCCATCAGGGCCACTCAAGTCTGTGAGGGGAGGACATTCCACAACCATGGAGGTATTGAGAAAGCCCTCTCACACCTGCAAGTCCACCTTTCCCCATACAGTATATGCCAGTTTGACCGCCTCCATCTGCGGAACTAGCAGCGCTAAAGGTGCCCCATGATACCTGTTCTGTGCTTGTAATAAATAAATATTTTAGTGTGGTGGCATGTACACTTTGGAATGTATCTGCCTATTGACATCACGCAGGCACCTTCGCTGTACTCTTTTTGGTGCCTCCTAAAAACGGTTGTTTTTTTTTTTGCCAAGCCTACCCAGAGGCATGTCATATGTTTAATCTATTTTTAGTTTATTGCTGGGGTTTTTTAAATGTGTTAAATAATTGTTTTTAACTGTTTTTACTGATATTTTTATTGTCTTATTCTCCTTGTAAACCACATTGAGAGTTTTAAAAATAGAAAGCACAGTCACACAGTATATAAATCTTATTGAAATAAATAAAACAAATACATAATCTCACACCCGTCGCATAAATAGCACTGTTCAGAGGGTGCCCCTACTTGACTGTAAATTCTGGGCAGGTTAATATGGAAACAGGCAATCAATGAAGAAGAAAAAGAGTTTGGAGTTGATATCCCACTTTATCACTACCCTAGGGAGTCTCAAAGCGGCTAACATTCTCCTTTCCCTTCCTCTCCCACAACAAACACTCTGTGAGGTGAGTGAGGCTGAGAGACTTCAGAGAAGTGTGACTAGCCCAAGGTCACCCAGCAGCTGCATGTGGAGGAGCAGAGATGCGAACCCGGTTCCCCAGATTACGAATCTACCGCTCTTAACCACTACACCACACTGGCTCTCATGGTTTTGTGGATGTTCTAGTGACATTGGTTCAAGTGGTGGAGCTTCTCCTTCTGTACTCAAGGAGACAAGTAAGGAGGAGGAGCCCTGTCAAGACATCTGGGCCACTCCTACACGCTCACGCTCATAGCACAAAGGAATACATGCTGCAGAATCAAAATGGATGGGAGGCTAGGACCGCAACAGGCTCTGCATCTAAGATTCGGGGGCAAACTATTTTTTGCAGGCCTTCTCCAGTCTCCCCCACCTCTCCTAAGCCTGCACATTTGCTGTGACTTTAGCACAACACATATTCCTAAATGCTCCCACGCCCCCACACTCCTGTCAGAGTTTCTCTGCTCAGATGGGATGCAGTGCATGGAAGTGGGGAGTCCTAGGGTGCTGGGGAGAATTAATATGCACTGTCTCCACAAAATGGAAATGAAGGCATAACACATTTATTTCCATGATATGTGAGACAGACGTTTCTCCATGTGTTAGGTTGTGCTTCTGCAGTATACCCTGGTTGTTGTTTGCAGAGTTTTCGTTGTTCCTCTTTGCCCCGCCCACTCTCATATCTGATGCCCATTCTCTTTTCTCTTGTCCGCAAGGAGTAGACTCTTGCTTTGTAACATGAAAGCTGGGAGTCCAAGGAAGCTTAATTTTGCATCTTCTAACCACATCCTGTGCTGTTCTGCACTTTCTTGGAATTGTGCCATCCACAGAGTTTACATATACCACATTTGTGTTGAGCCACCTACTTGTTGCATTTATTCCTATATTAGAAGCACACTCTGGGCCTACGTCTCTTGGCTTATGGTGTGCCAACTGGGCCATCTTTGTTAAATATAGTAACTCAGTTTACATGAAATTGTAAATGTTTGTATGCATCGCTATGTGTTTAAATTCGAACGGTTGGTAACTGAATTCTAGAGAGTTCTCTAGTAGTTCTCATGTGATTGGCTAATGTTGGTAACCTGGGAGGTGATCTAGTGAAGGAGAGACTCCATTTTATGTGAAGCAAGTTGACTGTGTTTTAGAATCCACTCTGAACACTGCTAACTTGAACAGAGCGTTGGAGTGCTTCTTCTCTGCTTGAAAGAATGAGAACGAAGCTGCAGAAGAAGGTAGAAGTGGAAATCTCTCACAGGAGATGCAAGGCATGGTCTTGCTGAGATACAGACAGCTGAGTGCTGAGCTCTGGAAAGAGAGGAAACAATACAGTTGTTTGGAAGTTAGAAGAAGAGACTGTAAGCCCATGCTTGAACAAGAATGTGACTGTAAATATTATGTTTTAATTCACCTGTAGCTATAAATTTCTGCAAAGTTTTTGAATGTTAAAGTCTGGACATTGGTTTAATTTCCAAAGAAGGGTGTCAACTCAAGGTTAGTGTCTACATTGCTTTGTCTGCTCAAGAATTCCTATGCATCACAGAGTATTCTGTAGCACATTGTATGCCCAGGATGGCCTATGCTAGTGTGGCCAATGGTCAAGGGGGTGGGTGGGAATTGTACTGCAGCCATGCCTGTAGACACACTGTAACTTTAAAGCACATCCAAAACACATTCTTTCCCTCAATTAATTCTGGGCATTGAAGTTTATCCCTTACAAAGTTACAATTTGCAGGAGCCTTTAACAAACTACAGTGCCCAGAATTCTTTGAGGGAAGGAACGTGCATCAAATGTGCTTTAAAGGTATAGTGAAGCCTAAATATGGAGGGCTGCAGAAAGCAATGGACAGTGGAGTGGAGTTATACAGTTCACCTCTGGCTCACTGAGTCATTACTGCATACCAGAATGGAGAGGGGCTGCTGTTCTAATCTGGTGCTCCTTGTGATGTTAACATATGAGAGTGCTGGAGGTGAAATAGTTAAACAAGTCACCCAATCAGAACCCAGGGGGTGGAGTCAGAGGGACTATGAAATCAGCTCTGGGGGGGGGGCGAAGGGAGGGAGTTCGTTGGGAGTTGGGTGGTAGGTTGGAGTGGGAGTGAATTGGGGTAGAGTCTGTGTGTAGGTTGAGTTAAGGTAGCGAAATAAGCTGAGTCAGGAACAGTTAGGAACTAGGAAGACAAGTAAATATCTGAGAGGTGGTTTAGTGAGTGAGAGCAGGTAGCGGAAGTTATAGGTCTGGATAGGCACCCCATGATTGTAATTGACCGATACCTTTTATGAAACCACACACATGTTAAACTGCAATAAATAAACAGAAGTTTGTGTTCCAATTTAACCCTGACTGGACTCAGTATTGTCCCAGGTAGGGCCTGGGTGGTGGCAGTGAGAAATAAAGTGGTGGCACAGGGATCAATAGACTGTGACTGTGTGATCGCCACACTTCTGCCTGCATGTTTGCACCATGCTGACCTTGTCTCTCCCCCTCCATGTTCTGGTACAGAGCAGCAACTCAGCTGATGGGAGATCAGGTGAGTCAAGAAGCCCTTGTGGGATACTTACCATGCAGTCAAACCAACAATGCATGTTTGCTAGATAGGCACATGAAGCTCACAGAGGTTTTTTCCCCTGTAGTTTGCTAGAGAGAACTCTGAGAGCCATTCCCACTGTGCCCTGACAGGGTGAGAGCATAGCCATATATAATCCCCTCACCTGGCCAGGCACTTCCTCTTTGCTCTTTGCTTTTCTGCTTCTTTTCACTCTTCACCTCACCACCAAGCCAGAAATGTGAGAACAATAGGCTACGCCTGAGCCACAGCTTAGACTCCATCTTAAAATAGATGTAAGCATGCCTATGCAACTGAATTACCATTTTAAGCTTGACTGAACAAAGCTGCTGTATCTGTTAAAGGTAAAGGTACCCCTGCCCGTACGGGCCAGTCGTGTCCAACTCTAGGGTTGTGCGCTCATCTCACTCTATAGGCGGGAGCCAGCGCTGTCCACAGACATTTCCGGGTCACGTGGCCAGCATGACAAGCTGCATCTGGCGAGCCAGCGCAGCACACAGAACACCGTTTACCTTCCCGCCGGTAAGCGGTCCCTATTTATCTACTTGCACCCGGGGGTGCTTTCGAACTGCTAGGTGGGCAGGAGCTGGGACCGAACGACGGGAGCGCACCCCGCCGCGGGGATTCGAACCGCCGACCATGCGATCGGCAAGTCCTAGGCGCTGAGGTTTTACCCACAGCGCCACCCGCGTCCCTTGAGCTGTATCTGTTACTCTTCAACAAATGTTACTTTGACCTTGTACAAGGCTGTTCGTGTGATTATTGTTTTAAGGAGAAGAAAAGGGGGAAATACCAGGAGAATCCAGTCTGCCTCAAAGCATCCTGGATTACTTAAACCAGGGGTCAGCAACCTTTTTCAGCTGTGGGGCGGTCCACCATCCCTCAGACCTTTTGATTGGCCGGACTATATTTTGAAAAAAAAATAAATGAACGAATTCCTATGCCCCACAAATAACCCAGATATGCATTTTAAATAAAAGCACACATTCTACTCATGTAAAAACAGCAGGCAGGCCCCACAAATAAACCAGAGATGCATTTTAAATAAAAGGACACATTCTAGATTATTATTCGAGATAAACAACTACCTGACATTCAGAAGACATCTGAAGGCTTCAGGGAAGTTTTTAATGTGTGACATCTTAGTATATTTTTGGTCTTTGTGGGAGCCACCCAGAGTGGCTGGGGAAACCTAGCCAGATGGGTGGGGTACAAATAATAAAGGTAAAGGTAAAGGTACCCCTGCCCGTACGGGCCAGTCTTGACAGACTCTGGGGTTGTGCGCCCATCTCACTTAAGAGGCCAGGGGCCAGCGTTGTCCGGAGACACTTCCGGGTCACGTGGCCAGCGTGACATCGCTGCTCTGGCAAGCCAGAGCCGCACACAGAAACGCCGTTTACCTTCCCGCTGGTAAGCGGTCCCTATTTATCTACTTGCACCCGGAGGTGCTTTCGAACTGCTAGGTTGGCAGGCGCTGGGACTGAGCAGCAGGAGCGCACCCCGCCGCAGGGATTCGAACCGCCGACCTTTCGATTGGCAAGTCCTAGGCGCTGAGGCTTTAACCCACAGCGCCACCTGCGTCCCCACAAATAATAAATTATTATTATTATTATTCATATAAAAAACATGCTGATTCCTGGACTGTCCACGTGCTGGATTTAGAAGGCGATTGGGCCGCATCTGTCCTTAGGTTGCCTACCCCTGACTTAAACTAAAAGGCTAAAACTAGCCTATCTAAGCTTCCTTCAAGCTGCAGAGGGCTGCACTCTGCTGAACTCACAAATGTGAGGAAGGAAGGATAATATCTAATAAACCTAACTTCTCCTAGCATTTATAACTACATATGCCTACAGACAGACCTACCACACTGTCGGCTACTGACTGCTGATTCTCCATCCTTATCCTGCAGCACATGTTCAATCCACACAGAGCTCTAGCTGAGACTATTCAGCCTCATCGTTGCTGCATGTGAACAGGCGGTGCAACATTGGCACATGCCCAGCATTCCATGTGGCTGCACACTGCAGGGAAGGATCAGTAGTGGTGAGCTGTCTTCTGGGAAGCTGTTCTGACACTTTTCTGAGAAGCCCCCAATACGTTTCTGAAGAAGCATGGAGGGGTCTCCAAAACACAGTTGGAAGCAACTGAGCTAAGGGATGACGTCATTGATTGGGCTCCCCCCCTAGGAATGCAAGACTTCCTAGTTAACTGGGCCCTGACTGCAGCAGCAACGGCCCAAAGTGGAATAAGGTGGGGAGTCACACCAGGAAAAGGACGTTGCCACAGCCCTGCTGCAGTTAGGAAGCATCATAATCAGATACAGGAAATTGGCACATCTGCTTTTCAGGCTGTTGCTCCAACTGTGTTGCTGAATGTGCACCCTGGCAAGACGATGCCACTCGATGTGCTCGGCAAAGATGTCTCTGCATAAATATTTACATAATTTTCTCCAGGCAGCAGCGCTAGAAGCAGTTGTTTTTAACACTTCTCTTCCCATGTGCAATTTTCTCTCCCCTCCCCTGTTCCTGAGAAAGAGTAACTCACTTGACATTCCAATGTTTGCCTTCTCTCCTGTTCTCTCACTTTCACTTCTCTCTCTCTCTCTCTCTCTCCCCCCTTCCTTGGAAGAATGCCCTCCCTGTTAATCTAACATTGGTTTACAGTATTCTTAACTTGGATACTTTCGAGCAAAACTCCAGGCAGTTCTGTACCGTATGCAGCAAACATGATTTCTGCACATACACCAGTACACAGTGGTACCTCGGGTTACAGACACTTCCGCTAACCCAGAAATAGTACCTCAGGTTAAGAACTTTGCTTCAGGTTGAGAAAAGAAATCACGTGGCGGCAGCAGGAGGCCCCATTAGCTAAAGTGGTACCTCAGGTTAAGAACAGTTTCAGGTTAAGAACGGACCTCCAGAACAAATTCAGTTCTTAACCCGAGGTACCACTGTATACACTTCAGCAGCAGGGATGAACTGCCAACCTTCTGATTGGCAAGTCCTAGGCTCTGTGGTTTAGATTAGACCACAGCCAAATTTGGGTCTCACACAGGGTGCCATAGTACCCAAGTCCACCACTGTCAGCTGTGTGCATGACATGTTCCATACTGTTACAAAAGTTGGGGTGCCTCCCCCTCTCTCTGTCAAGTGGGAATAAGAATCCATGGGGGTTCCAGGCACTCACCCAAAGCATGTGTTCCTTTGAAGAATCAAAACACAGCGGAGACTGTCGTAGCTTTAATGAATAAGGTTTATCCACCTATTTACACCTTCAGTCTGCATGGAAGGAGTCAAGATCTTACAGCATCAGATCTTACAGGGATGAGTGTTTGCAGGATTCCTGAATTTCAGAGGGTTGGGCTTGATGACCCTCATCCAGATGACCCACACAGTTCTATGATTCTATGATTATTTCAGCCTTCTCCACCCTGATGCCCTCTAGATGTTTCGGAATACATTTCCCATCAGGGCATGATAACTGAAGCTGATGGGAGTTGCAACCTCAAAACCTCTGGAGGGCACCAGATGTGAAACAGCTGGATTAGTATATAAGGCGTTGCCAGTATTCCAGGCCATCAGTTTGCACGATCTACAGCCCACAATCCATTTCTTCAAGCAGGCTTTAACATGTAGAGAACTTCCCCACCTACAATATCTGATGAATTAACAAAACGTTCTCTGCATAGAAACATTTTTAATCATCCACGTAAAGACTGCTTGGTGGGGAAGTTAAAAACTTGCATAAGCCCCACCTGATTTTTCTAGACAGATATTCATTACCGGCCATATTTCTGAAACTCCAGTATGACTTATCTTTCTAACTCTTATAAGACAAACTCTTTTCGTTGGGGCTCGTATTTCCTCTTGGGGGATACAAATATTTTTTCTTCCTCTGTACAGTGGTACCTCAGGTTACATACGCTTCAGGTTATATACACTTCAGGTTACAGACTCTGCTAACCCAGAAATAGTGCTTCAGGTTAAGAACTTTGCTTCAGGATCAGAACAGAAATCGTGCTCCAGCGGCGCGGCAGCAGCGGGAGGCCCCATTAGCTAAAGTGGTGCTTCAGGTTAAGAACAGCTTCAGGTTAAGTACGGACCTCCGGAACGAATTAAGTACTTAACCTGAGGTACCACTGTAGATTTTCCAGACATTTTGGAATGCTGTTTTTTTAAAAAATAGGTTCTTTTTGTTGTTGTTGGAAGATTGGTATCTATCCAAAGCTTTAGGCAAAAATTTAAAAATAGAATAAAATCTAACAGCGCAATCCCTAAGGGTGCTTACTCAAAAGTAAATTCTATTGAGATCAACAGGATTTCTCTACTTAGTCACTAGAAGGTGTATGACTACTGCTTTTGCGTAAGATCGCTTTAAGTCATTTGGTTGCCCCAATAATAAAAACGTTTTAATCTGTCATACATTACTCAACTGCTCTGTCATATATTACTCAACATGTCTAACCCTGTTCCCTTTCACCTCCAAACGGCAGGATATCCAGGACTGATACCAAAACATGCTGTTGTGATCCATGACAGCCACGTGGTGGATTAGAGTTGCCAAGTTTTCAAACAGCTCCTGTAGCTTGATAAGCAGACACGAGCAGTTGGCAGATGTTTTTCCTCACTGCAATGGGAATACTCCGTAGAACTCCCCATATGAACTGACCCAGACCCTCTCCTCACCCGAGGCCCTTTTTCGTGTGCCTCCTCTGCGAGTTCTGGAGGGTGTCAACATGAGAACAGGCTTTTTTTGCAGTGGCTCCCCACTTGTGGAATGTTCTCCCCAGAGAGGCTCGCCTGGTGCTTTATTTAGGCGCCCGGCAAAAAATTTCTTGTTCTCCTAGGACTTTGGCTAATTAAACAATCTATATCACCTGTTGAACTGTGTGTGTGGAGGTAGTGTTTTGTTTGTTATCATGGTATACATATTTTGGGTGTGTTTATATTGTAAGCTGCCGTGTGATCCTCGGATGAAGTGCAGTAACGATAATAATAATAATAATAATAATAATAATAATAATAATAATAATAATATATTTCTACCCTGCCCATCTGCCCACTCTGGGCAGTTCCCAACAGAATATTAAAAACACAATGAAACATCAAACATTTAAAACTTCCCTATACAGGGCTGCCTTCAGATGTGGTTTATCTCTTTGACATCTGATGGGAGGGTGTTCCCTGTGTCAGGGTTAAGGGGCAGGGGCATGGGGTCACACAGGTAAAATGTGTCCCTTGTAAAACAGAATGATTTGGAGAAGGGGAGGAGCCAATTAGCAAAGGTTTGAGATGTAATGGTGTGAACTCTCTTCCTCCATGAACTGCCCTTCTCTGCACACATGTCAGCTTGTCAACATCCTTCTTAAACTGTGGTGCCCAGAACTGGATACAGTATTCCAGGTGTGGTCTGACCAAGGCAGAGTAGAGTAGTACTATTACTTCCCTTGATCTGGACACTATGCTTCTGTTGATGCAGCCTAGAATAACATTAGCTTTTTTGCCACCGCATCACACACTTTGTAACAGTATTATGGAAAGATGTGTTCTTAATTGCCAGGGTAAATAAAAAATGGTTTTCAGCAGGCACTTAAACACCAGAGCAGAAAGTGTTTGCTGAATCTCATTTGGTAGTGAATTCCAGAGAATTCAGCTGATGACACTAAAGTCTCAGTTTCTTGTTGCTGTCCAATGGGCTTCGATAATTTGGGGTCCGACCAATGATGCTCCTGCAGTTAGGGGCAGGGGTGGTGCTGTGGTCTGAACCACTGAGCCTCTTGGGCTTGCTGATCGGAAGGCTGGTGGTTCGAATCCCCATGACAGGGTGAGCTCCCGTTGCTCTGTCCCAGCTCATGCCAACCCAGTAATTCAAAAGCATACCAGTGCAAGTCGATAAATAGGTACCGCTGTGGTGGGAAGGTAAACGGCGTTTTCATACACTCTGGCACTTGTCATGGTCCTCCATGCACCAGAAGTGGTTTAGTCCTGCTGGCCACATGACCTGGAAAGCTGTCTGTGGACAAACACTGGATCCCCCGGCCTGAAAGCGAGATGGGCACTGCAACCCCATAGTCGCCTTTGACTGTGACTGGACTTTACCGTCCAGGGGTCATTTACCTTTTACCGCTCCTGTAGATGATTTCAGAGATCTAGCTGGGATATGAGGATTCAAGCATTCTGCTCTGGAAACCTTAAACCACAGTTGATTGCCAAATTCTCCTGCGCTGTATCTTGTTTCAGAGAACTGAACTGAATCAAAGGATAGGACACCCGCCACCCCCTTTAAAAGCAGTTTGCTAACAACCACACTGAAAGCTTCAAACTTCCTGCCTTGTGAACCTCAGTCATCTCTGTAATATTTTTTTTAACGGTATTTCCTTTGCCTCCATATTTAACATATTAGCCACATGTGGTCAACTGAACCCAGATGTGGTATATCACATCCTTGAGAGTGAAACAAAAATTAAACAACTGTCAAACCTCCAACACGGTCATGCAATCATGCAATTTCGGTACTCATTCCTGTGCAGTTGCTGCCATAATGCAGTATCTATGTACATGAGGTGTGAATAGTCTCTGTCTCACCTCAGCAAGGAGGCCCTTGGCAATTCATTGGGTTCCAGGCTGCCTGAACACCATACATTTAAAGCACATTCCCCCCAAAGAATCCTGGGAACTGTAGTTTACCCCCCCCCCACAGTGCTAAAATTGCCAGCACCCTTAACAAACGACACTTCCCAGGATTCCTTGGGGGGTGTATTATGCAGTTTAAAAGTATGGTATGTATGCAGCCTCAACCCATCATGTGGAGATAATAGCAAAGATTTACCTTACAGGTAGGAATGGGAATATCTATTCATTTTGGATTTTCAGTTTCTCACCCCCCCCCAATCTTAGCTTCACATTTCAATATCAGTTTGCATTAAAACAAAAACTAAAACCAGTCCTGATGGAAATCCACCAACATTTCAGTGTGAATTTAATCCCAATGTGCATTTGTCTGCATGAAATTCCCCCCAATGTACACACCTTTTTGCAAAGCAATGCTCCCTGATGTAATGCATTTATGTATGCTATTTTCACTGATAGATAAACATGAATTGACTGGAGAACTCCATTGCAAAAATTTGAGGAAGAGCGAATTTTCGAAAGACGGCTGTGTTTTGGCTTGTTTACAGGCTTGTAATAAGAGTTATTGAGATAATATGCATGAAACACTTCCAGAGCTGCTGCCCTACTCATGAAACAGCTGGTTTGTTTGTTTGTTTGTTTAAAATCCCACCTTTCCTCTGAGGAGTTCAAGGTGGTGTACAATCCCCACAAAGTGGTCCAGTACCTTATGAGGAACGGCTAAGGGAGCTGGGCATGTTTAGCCTGGAAAAGAGGAGGTTAAGGGGTGAGATGATAGCCATGTTCAAATATATAAAAGGATGTCACATAGAGGAGGGAGAAAGGTTGTTTTCTGCTGCTCCAGAGAAGCGGACACGGAGCAATGGATCCAAACTACAAGAAAGAAGATTCCACCTAAACATAAGGAAGAACTTCCTGACAGTAAGAGCTGTTTGACAGTGGGATTTGCTGCCAAGGAGTGTGGTGGAGTCTCCTTCTTTGGAGGTCTTTAAGCAGAGGCTTGACAACCATATGTCAGGAGTGCTCTGATGGTGTTTCCTGCTTGGCAGGGGGTTGGACTCGATGGCCCTTGTGGTCTCTTCCAACTCTATGATTCTATGAGTCTATGATTCTATGATTCTACCCACAACAACCCTGTGAGGTAGGTTAGGCTAAGAGGCAGAGACAGGCTCAAGGTCGCCTGGTCAATTTCATGGAGATATGAACCCTGGAGATTTGAACACCTGGAGATTTGAACCACAGTCCAACTTTCTACAGCACTGCACCACACTGGTGATCCAGCAAAAGCAAGCACTAATGGAAGAGGAGGAGAAGCAAGGTTCTCTGATTTCCTCTTCCCACTGCACCTCCATGCCACCTCCCATATTGTCTTAACCCAATCTTAGGGTATAGAGTTTGAGGGAGCGCAGAGGCACAGAGGACTGCAATGGAAAGGGGGACTGAAGGAAACTGTTTCTCCTCTTATGATAGTGCACAGTCCTTTGACCTTGGGCCCCAAGATGCTGTTGGACCATAACTCTCATTGTCCCTGGCCATTGGCTAATCTGGCTGTGGAAGATGCACGTTGCAGTCTTAACAACATCTGGGCACCCAAAGTTGAAGAACTGTGTGCTAGCTGATGCCCCAGCTGGATCAAAAGCCATTCTATGAATGGCACAGAAGTGCTGGATTTCACCCAGGGTGTGTTTATTGTTGTCAAAAATTGAAACCAGGCTTGGAAAAAATAGCACCAAATCCTTTCTGACTACTCACCTTCTCATTCTGTTGTCAGTCAGGAGAAATGGTTTTGAAGGGTCCAAAAGAGAGGAATTTTAAAAGGAGAGTGTTCAAATCAATGTTACACCCAGAGAGTGCAATCCCATTTATATTTTATTATATTTTATATTTTTCAAATTTCTATACCGCTTTATATTTTTTTAAAAAATCTCAAAGCGGCTTACAGCATACTAAATCAATAAAACATAGATAAAACAATCTGAAGAAAGTAGAGTACACAGTCAAAGCAACATAACAGAAAACTAAAATATTATCTTAAAGATTTCAAAATAAAACATTTCAAAGGAGGTCAACTACAGAATACATATTTACGTAACATAGTAGGGCTGGTGAGTGTGGGCCCTGACCCCTAGGCCAGGTGGAAAGGGCCTTGCAGGGAGCGGCCTTCATGCCCCACAGCCGGGTGATGTTCCTCCAGCCTCCATTTACCTGGACTGTGAATGCTGGCAAAGCAAAATAAAAACCTATTGTTTCCAGTTGCTCATTGTGTCTCTGAGATCAATAAGGAGCGGAGTCAAGGTGGCGTGCAAATTCGTGAGAGTGTCAGGAAGTGGAGAGGCACTCGTTCAACGGCTGCTTTCCCCTCCTTCCTGGAACTGATCTTCTTCACATCCTGGCTCAATGCAGTTTCCTTTTCGAGTGAGGACTGGCAGAACAATCCCCAGATTTTGCAGGTTCAGGGAAGAGCCAGCCAGCATTTTTGTTGTGTGGCCAGCAACGGGAGAGGATGATGCAAACATCAGTTCCTCTAGGAGTTCACACTAGGGGGACAAGCTGCAGGGTTTGTGGGGAGCTAAAGGTATTAGAAGATAAGAGCCGTGCTGGATCAGGCTAGTGGACCATCTAGGGCCGCATCCTAACCTCATGGTGGCCAACCAGATTCCTGTGGGAAGCCCACAAGGTGGACATGAGTGCAATAGCATTCTGCTCAGCAGCTGGCATTCAGTGGAATGGTGGAGGCAGGGTTACTACAAGAGTAGACCGTATGGTGCCTTCTAGATGTTGGTTGACTACAACTCCCAACATCCCTGATTATTGTCCATGCCTGATGGGAGTTGGAGTTCAACAACATCACAGTAGCTACCCCCGGGTTGCTCCATTATGATGCTGTTTTAGGGATATTTTCTAGCATTCGCCAAATGAAAACAAGTACAAGAGAAGCTCAAAGGTACCTTTTCATATGGCCAAAGTAGAGTGGTACCTCGGGTTACATACACTTCAGGTTACAGACTCTGCTAACCCAGAAATAGTACCTTGGGTTAAGAACTTTGCTTCAGGATGAGAACAGAAATTGTACTCTGGCAGTGCGGCAGCATTAGGAGGCCCCATTAGCTAAAGCGGTGCTTCAGGTTAAGAACAGTCTCAGGTTAAGAACGGACCTCCAGAACGAATTAAGTACTTAACCCAAGGTACCACTGTACCCAGTTTGGTTTTATGGATAGCATTAGTCTCTGGTCTCAAAAACCTGGGTTCAAACTATCCCCTATTTGTGTACCCATTGGATGGCTTTCATGAAGACACTATCTCCCAGTTTCAGAGCCTGTAAAAGACAGCAGTTATTTTTTAAAAAAGATCTCAAACCTCAACCATTTTCATCAGGATAAACAAGGCAATGATCACAAGGAACTCAGGACATGAAAGCGGCAATAAAAGTGATGTACTGTAAATAACTATAAATGATAAATAAACTCTGACATACCAGATAAGACCAGGGTGCAGTGGGGGCAAATGATAAGTGATGCTTGGCTCATCACTTAAATTACAAAAACAATGTGTATAAAAGCAGATTTTGAAATCTGTAAAACACAGGAAATGAGTCACTGAGGCTAGTCCTCATGTAATCATTTGATGTACTCAGGCTACAGATAATTCCTTTCAAAGTGTTCTGCTATATGGAAGTGGTTTTCAAACTCTATTCTCAAGAACCCTAAAAGTTCTCAGAAGCTTTGATGGGTTCTCAGTTAATGGTGGACAGCTTGCAAACCATTTTTCTGCAATGCAAAGCCACATTTATATTCCTTGCATTTATCATTCAAGATGGCAGACACGGTCCTCCGCACCATAACTATGTAGATAGGTTAGGCTGGGAGTAGATGACTGGCCCATGGCCACCCAAAATGCTCCATTGCTGAGCAGCGATTTGAACTGTGGACTCCCCAGACCGGATCTGATGTTCTGACCACTACATCACATAGGCAGATGACAAGGAATCATAGAATTGCAGATTTGACCTAAGTCAGAGGTAACCAACATGGTCTTCTCCAGTTGTTATTTAACTACATCTCCCATCATCCCTGACCATTGACCATATTGGCCAGGGCTGATGGGAGTTGGAGTCCAACATCTCTAGGGCATCATGTTGACAACCCAATTTAAGTTCTGCTTGTGTGATGGCCTGGGATTCAGACTCGAATGCTGAACCTGAGAGATCCCAGCCTGCAAAGGAGTCCCCGCCTCCAGAACCAGCTGAGCCGGGGCTGGGGCTTGAGCCTGAAGGGTCCTCACCTGTGCCGGATCCTCAGGTGCAGGCATCAGCTGAGTCTGCTCTGGCTCCTGAGGTGATGGGGGACCCATTGCCTGCAGGTGCTCCACTCTCAGCCCCGTCAGGGGAAGCTGAGGTTGCCTCTGGGTCCGGTAACCCTCCAGCCTCTCCCGAGCTACAGAGGCTCAGGGCAGAGAGGTGGAGGGAACTAAGTTCCTGCAGGAGGAGTGCTCGCCTCCAGGCCAGGAGAGGCGAGTCACCAGAGAATCAGGGCCGCTCTATGCCTTGGGGCAGATAAAAGCCAGCTAGCCCCAGTCCCAAGTTGCGGGAGCAACATTGTTGGTTGCTAGTTCTTGCCTGAACCCTGTCCTGCTTACCTGCCTGTGCTCCTGACCTGCCCTGGCTCCCTGCTTGCATGCCTGTCCCTGACTTCACCTGACTCCCTGCCCTGCACCCAGCTTCAGCTACTACGGACTGCCTTCACGTTGCACCTTTGACCACGGACTGGACTTGGACCTTGCCTCTTGAGTTACCCACGGGACCAGCACAGCTTGCCTCCATACTAGGCTTCATACTCAGCAGACTGCTATTGACTTCCTAAAGATGTGGGAGATCCTTCTGCTTCCTCCCCATGTGACTGTGCCCTCAGGTGTGGATTTCCTTGGATGTCTTCTCCAATTTAGGACAGAAGAAGCTTCCTTCACTGGTCCATCTAGCCAAGTACAGTTGACCCTGACTGGTAGCAGGAGTCTAGAGTTTCAGGCAGCAGTCTCTCTTAGTCCCACCTGAAGATACCAGGAATTGAACCTCCTTATATCTTTGCTCTTTAGCATAGCAGATCTGGATGGGCAGACCTTAGCCACACATCAGCTGTTTAAAATCACTTTTCTCCTTGGACCACCCAAAAGAAAGTTCCTGGCAATGCAAACACTTGCTCCAAGCATTCTAAGGGCTCGTGGCTCCATTGGAAACTGTATGTTTCTTGCTTAAATGGCTGCTTTTGCTCATAAGGCGACATCAGGGAAAACAGAAATGATGTGTTTGATCTCACAAGATTGGAATGGTGTTGCGATTGAATCTAACAAGCGCATTGTTTAAAATTCTGTGTGAAGTCTTACGGTGTGCCTCCCCGCTCCTTTTTCTTTTTTTACTGTCAATTCAGTTTGGGGAAAGAATTTTGTTAGAAGTGTCAAGGAAATGACGGATGCTAAAGATATTGACTCTGCTAGCTTATCACCGGTGCAACTGCTGCTCAATTCTTCTTGTGTTTTATCATGTACGAACAAGAAAGATCTTAATTCAAAGAGCGGGGGAGGTTTAATAAGGGTAAAAAAAATAAAAATGTAAAATTAAATTAAACAATTAATCCGTAAAGCAATATATTTGTCCAAAATAATCCATTGGTGACATTCATCTTAGACTGTCAGGATCTTCTTGAGTTATGTCTCAATGTTCGGACATCGAAGCAGATGAAATTCTGCTAAGAAGTCCCTGCCTTTTCATGGAAGCCAAGAAGCTTTGAAAGACGGATTTGCAAAACTTGCAAGAGTATCATGTAAAAGATGAGCTTCCCTCCCCTTTGGAAATGGTTTTGGCATTCAGAGGCACTGGCTGTCATCCATTACCTTCAGAAAGGTACATTGCTCTTAAGAGACAGTACAGCTGGCCATTGTGGAGGCCTTAGGATACGTTACGGGTTGCAAGTCATTTTGTAGACCTCTGGCCGTTGACTCCATTTGAACAGGGGCCATATTTTCTCCCCCCTCTTCTTCTAAGTGTATTTTATTCGTTTTTAACAGTAACATCATAAACGCAATTGAGAAAACAAAACATGGGAGTACAGATTATTGGATTGTCAAGTGCTGAGCTAATGCTGGGATAGCTCAGTTAGAAGAGCACAGGACTCTTAATCACAGGGTCATAGGCTGGAGCCCCAAGTTGGGCAAAAGATTCCTGCATTGCAGTGGGTTGGACTAGATGACCCTCGGGGTCCCTTCCAACTCTACAATTCTTTGATTCTAAGAACAGCCAACAGCATGTGCTTCACCTACTGATTTGCTCTTGAAAAAAATAGCCCCTCACCAGCCGTAAGTCCATTTATCCTTCTATCTCCCAACCTAATGGAGGTTTTCATGGAACTCTTCCTTCTGGCTGCTCACTACTCTTCCCCTTCATCTTCCTGGCTTGAGTACAGGAGCGAGCAGTTTGTTGTAGCTAATATAAAGATGACTCCGGCAGGAGCCTCAACTTGCTGTTCACACTGGATGGGAACAGATTAAAGTGTGCAAAGGAATGATTGAGATCAGGGCCGACCGAAGACCTACTCCTGTTTGGGGTCAGCATAGTGGTACAAACAGGGCAGTGTTGCTCTCCTAGATTCCCAATGTCACTGCTGGTAACTGAGAGGGAGAAGGACAAAATGCAGGGAACTCAGTGCAGTGTGGCCACGGTGTCAGATTGGTTCTGCTGCTACACTTGCACTGCGCTGATCTCCCACTGCCTCCTCAAACCTTAACATTCTCTTTTGGGAAGCCATGATAGTTAAGGGGTTCACCTGATATATGTTGAGTAGGTATGCTGCATGAGATTAGTAGCTTGAGCCTAAATTTGGTGATTTGGAAGTATGTGCCATTCTGTTGAATAGGATTTGCTTCCTGGTAGGCATGTGGGATGCTTGAGGTAGGCTTGAGGGATGCGGGTGGTGCTGTGGGTTAAACCACAGAGCCTAGGACTTGCCGGTCAGAAGGTCGGCGGTTCGAATCACCGCGATGGGGTGAGCTCCCATTGCTTGGTCCTCCTCCTGCCAACCTAGCAGTTTGAAAGCATGTCAAAGTGCAAGTAGATAAATAGGTACCACTCCGGCGGGAAGGTAAACGGTGTTTCTGTGCGCTGCTCTGGTTCACCAGAAGCAGCTTAGTCATGCTGGCCACATGACCCGGAAGCTGTACACCGGCTCCTTCGGCCAATAAAGTGAGATGAGCACCGCAACCCCAGAGTCGGTCACAACTGGACCTAACGGTCAGGGGTCCCTTTACCTTTACCTTAGGCATGCTTAGGACTGCAGCCTCAGATGAAGTTCTTGAGCTTGCTTACACAGAAGTAAGTCCCATCACAATCAGGATGTCTCATTATCAAGTTTTTTAAAATTCAGACTGGGGTACCAAAGCAGTAGCTGAATCCAATTGTGCTGAAATTTGACAGGTGGTGGAGGGAAAGGTGCAATAAACTATCACATTCAGCTGATTTTTTGCATGACGGAACATCTGCTGCACGCTCAAGTCACCAAGAGCCATCTAACATGAAGCAATGCCACATTTTTCTTCCATTCCAGAACAGCTGTATTTCTTGACATGACTTGTTGCTTGCCTACATATGCGCAGGGAATTTTAACCGAGGGCTGTTCTCTTAGTGGGCGCTGAATGGCTAAAACAAATGTGATAATAAGACTAACAACAGATGTTGGGGAGTGGAGCTGAAGCGCTCAACAGTGGACCTTGGCTGCAATCTTACTCCTGGAAAAAGGATTAAAGAAGGCTGTTTTCTCCCTCTACTTACGAGGGATACAGTGGTGGTGGGAGGCTGTATAATTGAAGAATTATGCCTCAGTGGGGCACGGTTACCCCTTTTCCCTCTTCATCAAAATAGTGGTTTGGCTAATAATGAATCGGCAGCTACCAGAATGGCAACACTTTCCGTTTCTAACATGCAGGTGTGATGTATGTCACATCCCCCAAACTGGAGGATAAAAGCAAGGACAAAAATTCTCACCCTCTCCAAATTAGAAGGATATGTATCTGTAATAATATTACAGTGTACCTTGGTTCTCAAACTTAATCCACTCCGGAAGTCTGTTCCAAAACCAAAGCGTTCTAAAACCAAGGCGCACTTTCCCATAGAAAGTAATGCAAAATGGATTAATCTGTTCCAGACTTTTAATAACAACTCCCAAAACAGCAATTGAACATATTTTTTACTATCGAACGAGACCATTGATCCATAAAATGAAAGCAATAAACAATGTACAGCAGTCATATAATCAATCAGTAGCTGAACTGGGTTCCACACAGTCTCAGAGTCTCTCTCTCTCTCTCTCTCTCTCTCTCTCTCTCTCTCTCTCTCTCTCTCACACACACACACACACACACAGCCACAAAAATGCAAAATAAATAGCAAAAACAGACAGACCCCAGTGTAACACACAAAACGGAAGTGTGGCACTCAAAACGGAGCATGTTCGGCTTCGGATAAAGGTTCACAAACCAGAACACTTACTTCCAGGTTTGCAGTGTTTGGGTTCCAAGTTGTTTGAGAGCCAAGGTGTTTGAGAACCAAGGTACCACTGTAGTAGTAGTAGTAGTAGTAGTAGTAGTAGTAATAATAATAATAATAGTAATAATACTTTTATTATTTATACCCTGCCCATCTGGCTGGGTTTCCCCAGTCACTCTGGGTGGCTCACAGCACATATAAAAACAGTAAAATGCCAAACATTAAAAACATCCTGATACAGGGCTGCCTTCAGATGTCTTCTAAAAGTCTTTATCTCCTTGACATGGGAGGGTGTTTCACAGGGAGGGTGCCACTGCTGAGAAGGCTCTACCGAGATCCCCCCCCCAAAAAAAATGAAGAGGAAAAGGACTCCAACATTATGCACAGATGCAGAGGTCTATGTTGTGAGCTCTTCAAAATAGCACTTAAAAACACACCAAAAGCCTCTCAATCTCATGAGTAAAACAAGATGGTGGGTATTGTTATTATTTGGACTTATTGGCCGCTTGTTACCTAAAAGTTATCCAAGGTCCTGGACAGCATTTCCTTCAAATGCCACACCCACATGCTTGAGGTCAGAGGTCAAAGTGGTGTAGGTGTGGTTCATGGGATTGTGGAGTTGGAATGTGGCCCCCAGGATGGTGGGGCATCAAACGATTTCTGCCACATCAAAGCCATTCCCATTGATACCACATGGCAGGTTTGCATGACACTACCAGAGGAAGTACTGTCATACCTCAGATTACAGACGCTTGAGGTTGCGTTTTTTCGGGTTATGGACTGCCAAAACCCGGAAGTACCAGAACGGGTTACTTCTGGGTTTCAGTGGTCGCGCATGTGCAGCAGAGCCAAATCGCAACCCATGCATGCGCAGATGCACCACTGCGGGTTGCAAACGCTGCGGGTTGTGGACATGCATCCCGCACGGATCATGTTTGCAACCCAAGCGTCCAATGTACAGTGCAATGAGTAGAAAAATGTTGCCATAAATGGAGTCTGGAAAAGTCCCCAGAATAAGGGGTCTGAAATTGCACAAGGATGTGTGTGTGTGTGTGTGTGTGTGTGTGTGTGTGTGTGTGATGAGCACCACAAGCAATCACAGGGGTTGGTGTAGGAAATACTTGTGTGGTTTTACACACTCTTAGGTTTTTATAGCAGCAGTGGGATGGGGACAAAATATGACCACAAACATTAAAAGAGGGACTGTAATGCAACAACAGAGCATTTGTTTGGCAAGTTCTCAGGACTTTCTATCCTAGGCACTTCTAATTACAGCACTTCTGACATTTTTGCTTGGAAATGAGCTGGAGTTGAATTGACAGTTTGTTGACAGTACTAGGCTATGGCTTACCACTGGTCCCCCCCCCCATTCCCTGCCTCAATATATGTGTTGAGGGGTCTATACTGGCTAGAAATTAGCTTCTGGGCCCAAGTCAAAGTTCTGGCTTCTAACTTTAGAGCCAGAAAAAAATGAGAGAAGCAAGCCTTTGCTTAGGACTCAGTTCAACAATCAATTGTGCTTAGACAATTGGACTAGGCCCAGCCAGACACAGGTTCAATCCCCAGTCTGCCACAAAACTGCCTGAGTGATCACCCTCCCCTCTGTCTAATGTGCCCCGCAGGGCTGTTTTGAGGATCAAAAGCATGGAGGGAGAACCACGTATGAGACCCTGAGCATTTTTTTATATGATTGCCATTGTTTACAATCACACTTTTGATACAAAGATTTCACAAGAAACACAAAAACTGCATTGAAATAAATGCAGGCCTCTACTGATCCCCACTGTCTGGTATCTCATGGGTATATATGGTTGCTTTCCATGAAGATCTCCACCACTTGCCCACCCATAGCTGTGTGGCCTTCCTACGTCCCCAAGTATCAGCCTTGGATAGTGTGAAAAGTGCCCAGCCCAGCCATGGTGCTGTGTCTGTCTCATCTGCTAAATTAAACAGCATCTGTGTTTAGATTTGACTTTGCACAGATGTTTTAAACGAGTGGCATCCTTTGGGGCCGAATGAGCCAGGTACATATCAATAACAATAGCACTTAACGTTTGCGCAGAGCTTACAAGGGCTCAAATATACATTCCCTCATATTCCTCTGGAGCCATCTCTCCCATTTCCATCTCTTAGGAACATCCCTTCCTTGGAGTAAGGCATTATGGGTGAGGTGGTGCTAGACTGGGCCTGTTGCTGCCACCAGAGTACAGTAGCAACCACTGTTTCAAGTTTCACAGCAGCAGGACCAAGGTCTGATAAAGGGCTGAGGTGTCCTTTCTGTTGCCTAGAGTCTTAGGCAACAACTGCCGGTCTTGTAGCTGGTCGGCTGGCTGTGGCAACACAGCTAGCCAGTTGGTCAGCCAACCAGGGGATGGCATGGTGTACAGTGGTACCTCGGGTTACATACACTTCAGGTTACGGACTCCGCTAACCCGGAAATGCGGGAGGCAGTGGAGGACAGAGGTGCCTGGCGTTCTCTGGTCCATGGGGTCACGAAGAGTCGGACACAACTAAATGACTAAACAACAACAACAACCCAGAAATAGTACCTTGAGTTAATACCTTTGCTTCAGGATGAGAACAGAAACTGTGTTCCGGCAGCGCGGCGGCAGCAGAAGACCCCATTCGCTAAAGTGGTGCTTCAGGTTAAGAACAGTTTCAGGTTAAGAACGGACCTCCGGAACAAATTAAGTACTTAACCCGAGGTACCACTGTAGTTGTGTGAAGGAAGGACTCTGATCTGCTGTCCGTCCTGATCTGCCATCTGAGACAGTGGGCTCAGCTTGGCTAATGGATGGGCTGGTAACCTCATCTCTGCTGAGCTAGGTTGTACTCTTGAAGCAATACCTCATGGGCTGCTTCTCCCCAAATAAACCTACCCAGGCCCTGCAGTCATCACCTGAGGCCCTTCTTCGTGTGTCACTTCCACGAGAGTTCTGGTGGCAACACAGGAATGGGCCTTTTCTGCTGTGGCTCCCTGTTTTTGTGGAACGCTCTCCCCAGGGAGGCTCACCTGACACTTTCATTATACATATTTAGGCACCAGGCCAAAACGTTCCTCTTCTCCCAGACCTTTGGCTGATGAACATTCTATGTCCTTTTAAATGTGTTTGGGGATGGTGTGGCTTTGTTTTGTACCCGTTATCATTATGTACTTTTTATTTTGTCTTTTCACGTCCCTCTGAGAATAGTGCCACTGTATTCTGCTCTGGTCAGACCTCACCTGGAGTACTGTGTCCAGTTCTGGGCACCACAGTTCAAGAAGGACACTGACAAACTGGAACGTGTCCAGAGGAGGGCAACCAAAATGGTCAAAGGCCTGGAAACGATGCCTTATGAGGAACGGCTAAGGGAGCTGGGCATGTTTAGCCTGGAGAAGAGGAGGTTAAGGGGTGATATGATTGCCATGTTCAAATATATAAAAGGATGTCACATAGAGGAGGGAGAAAGGTTGTTTTCTGCTGCTCCAGAGAAGCGGACACGGAGCAATGGATCCAAACTACAAGAAAGAAGATTCCACCTAAACATTAGGAAGAACTTCCTGACAGTAAGAGCTGTTCGACAGTGGAATTTGCTGCCAAGGAGTGTGGTGGAGTCTCCTTCTTTGGAGGTCTTTAAGCAGAGGCTTGACAACCATATGCCAGGAGTGCTCTGATGGTGTTTCCTGCCTGGCAGGGGGTTGGACTCGATGGCCCTTGTGGTCTCTTCCAACTCTATGATTCTATGATATTTGAATGAAAGGTGGTATACAATTTTCATTCAACAAAAACGTTTTGCTCTTTGTTTGTTAACAGGCCTCAAAGAACTATGTATTTCAGTCTCGTTTTAGTTCATAAGTCTGGACCGTATTTCTAAATGTTTTTGTTCTCCATTCTAAATCATGTTCCAAAAGGAAGCAAGTTTGCATACATACGTCTCTTTCCCATGGGATCTGGGCAAATGCCAGGTTCAGCAGAATTACAGTGGTACTTCAGGTTACATACGCTTCAGGTTACAGACTCCGCTAACCCAGAAATAGTACCTCGGGTTAAGAACTTTGCTTCAGGATGAGAACAGAAATCGTGCTCCAGCGGCACGGTGGCAGCGGGAGGCCCCATTAGCTAAAGTGGTGCTTCAGGTTAAGAACAGTTTCAGGTTAAGAACGGACCTCCAGAACGAATTAAGTACTTAACCCCAGGTACCACTGTACTCTGAATCTTGAAAAGCACAGAGGTGAAGAACTAAGGGTGTGCGGTGCGGGGAGACTGTTACTCTTCAAACTTCCTGCTCAACTTTTGTATACTTTCCAGGGGCAAAAAAAAAGGCACACTCCTCTCAGCTCCTCATGTCCCAGGGTCAGGGGAAGTGAGTGGGGCTTAGAGTCTTGTGGGCACCAGGGCAAGACCCCAAGGTCGCCACTGTGCCCACGGGCAACCACAATGGCAACCCTGAAGAGAGTTTATTGCAGAGGTGCGATTGGAGGCCTTTTGCAGAAGCAGATATAGTCAGGCTGGAGTAACCGATGTTTTTTCGCCACCCCTGTAAAAAAACAAAAGCGCGCCTGCTTTTGGCAAATCTGAACGCGCGCCGTGAAACCACACGGTCTGCTCGGTTCTGAAAAAAAAAAAGTCCTTTCCCGAAGCAAGACGAGGCGCAGACAGGATCCGGCCACGCTGGCCAAGCCCACTCTCGGCCTCTTGGAAGGGGGCTGAGGAAAAGACCCCGGAAAAGACGCTGGCTTTGGGGAGAACCTCTTCTTCCCCTTCTTCTCCTCTGGCAATCATCAATCACAGAAAATTAGTCACAACAACATCTGCCTCGCGCCATAAAAGGTCAAGGAAAGGGATTGCAAAAACACGCACACAGAGAGAGAGAAAATAGGAGACGCAGCAGCAGAAGGGAGAGAGGGAGGACAGAACCCAGAAAGGAAAGACGTCCAGGCGCGCGCGCGCAAAGTTTTCTCTCCGCGGATCTCCACTCTCGGTCGCCTTTCGGGTTGCCATTGGTAGTTCGGCGTGGCAATCAGTGCTTTGGAGCGGGGAAGGAAGCAACAAGCGGCGGCCGAGGAGGCTTGGCAGAGCCGGAGGGGAGGCGCGCCTGCCCTGCAAAGAGCGCACGGGGGCTCCGTTTGCTCTGCAGCCGCCCCTCTCTCTCTCTCTCTGCAGCCTCTATTGTTTGTCCAGCGGGACTCCAGGGTGGGAGACTTCTCCTCCTCTCGGGATTTGTGCAGAGTTTGCTGCAACTCCCCTTTGTCCTCGGCGCGCTCTCGGCTCTCCGCCCTGTCCAGCCCTCTCTCCTCCAGGACGCGCTCTCTCTCTCTCTCCCCCCGCTTCTGCAAGCCGGGAGACTTCGGCGGTTTGCAAAGAGGGGGAAGAAGGAGGCATGGGGGGCCGGAGGAGGCTGAGCGAGGCCGGGCTGCGGGCCGGGCCGGGCTGGTGCAGGAGCTGGTCCTCGGATCCGCTGGGCCAGGCGGCGCCGGCTTGGCTCGCGCTGCTAGTGCCGTTGTTGCTGTTGCCGCTGGCGGCTCACGGCCAGGAGGAGCCTTCGTGCAAAGGAGCCTACGACCTGTACTTCGTCCTGGACAAGTGAGTGAAGGGGCAGAAGCTTACCTGCGTGGGAGGGAGGGAGGGATGAGGGGGAGGAGGAGGAGAGGGATCTCCCCCCCCTCCGCCTGCTGACGGCCACCAAACTCCCCCAACCGCATCGCGAAACCTCCCTTAACTTGGAGAGAGCCGCCTTTGGCAGTGTCGCCAACGGCACGTTGAACAGAAAGCCACCACCGTCGCATCAGAGAGGTTCTGGGGCTCAAGCCGGTTTGGGATCCCACTGGCACCCCAAAGTCTACAGCTGGGCTTTACACTGCTCAGGAATGAAGGAAATGCCCTTTGTGTATGCTCAAAGGATCTCTTTTTTGGGGGGTGGGGAGGGTTGTTAAAAACCTGGGGTTGTCATCAGCTAAGGCCTACTCACAGTAGACTCATTGAAACTTTTTTTTTAAAAAAATCCTTCCAGTAGCACTTTAGAGACCAACTAAGTTTGTTATTGGTATGAGCTTTCTTGTGCATGCACACTTCTTCAGATACCCTGCATGCACACAAAAGCTCATACCAATAACAAACTTAGTTGGTCTCTAAGGTGCTACAGGAATATTTTGTTTTGTTTTGTTTTGACTACGGCAGACCAACACGGCTACCTACCTGTAACTAGACTCATTGAAATTAGCGAACCTAAGTTAGTCATGTTTACTAACTGCATTGCTCTAAGTGGGGTAACATGAATATATAAAAATGGGGTTCCAGGGTGAAGCCCCATTGAGACTTCATGAAACCTAGAAAAGTTACCCTTGTTCCTTCCTAGTTCCTTTCCTCAGGAGGAATAAGCAACAGGCAAATAAACATGACTTATAATGATGATTTTTTAAAAAGCGCTGATAACACAATACAGATATCAATATATGTTAGTTAAAACTTTGATAGCCACTTTTTTTTTGAAACACACACACAGCGCAGAAAAAAGACAGACTAAACACACACACACACCACTGAATTCACCTGAAAGATAGAGGAATAGGAAGTGCCAAATGAATATTTCTAGGGAGGGTAGTCTGCAGTAGAATCCCCATTACAGAAAAGGCCCTGTTCCAATTTGCCACCTTTCTAACCTCTGAACATGGAAGTCTTCAGGTTATGCTGTTAAGAAAATAACAGGGAACCTATGACTCTTCAGATGTTGATCTCCCATCAGGACCTGTGATCTGGGATGATGGGAGGTGTAGACCAGCATCATCAGGGATTCCCCAACCCTGACTTCCGGAATGGGCATGGTCATATTGGAGAAGATGAGTGTTTGGAAACCATGATACTAAGCTCTCCAGAGTTTTATATGTTGGAACCTGCATTTGAATTGCATTTGGAATGCTAAGAAGCCAGTACAGATTTTTCTATTTTCTTTTTAACACGGTCAAAAAATTCCAATCTGGCTTCTGCTTGGAGTTCCTCAACATTCTTCAGAGATATCTTCACACAATGCATTGCAGAAGTCTAGCTTGGATGCTGTCCATGCATGGATAAACATGACAAGGTTATCTGTGTCTAAGGTGGGGTGCAGCTGGCACATCAGCGGAAGCTGATGAATAGTGTTTCATGCCACATGCTACCTCTTGAGGTTGCAACTTCAGGACTGGAGTCTTGTAAGGAGAGTGCAGTCTCTGAACCACAGTGGGTGAACTGGAGTCCTTGGCCTTAGAGGGTGGAATTGATATAGTGAGCATGATGGAAACTTTGGGGTGGAAAGTGTTAGTGGGATACAGATGTGTCTAGGTATCAACTTCTATAGGAATGATAGGGAAGGATATACTGGAGGTGTTGCTGCTCTGAATGCCAAAGAGGGCGTTGAGTCCAGCAAGCCCCAAAGCAGTGTTCACAATTAGCCAGGCGCCAGGCACATTTTGTATCTGGCTTTTGACACCAGAGCCAGTGTGGTGTAGTGGTTAAAAGCGGTAGACTCGTAATCTGGTGAACTGGGTTCGCTTCCCCGCTCCTCCACATGTAGCTGCTGGGTGACCTTGGGCTAGTCACACTTCTTTGAAGTCTCTCAGCCCCATTCACATCACAGAGTGTTTGTTGTGGGGGAGGAAGGGAAAGGAGAATGTTAGCCGCTTTGAGACTCCTTCGGGTAGTGATAAAGCGGGATATGAAATCCAAACTCCTCCTCCTCCACTTGCGACCAGGTGAGGATGCCTGGGTACCAGGATGGGGCTTGACATTTCCACCACCTGGAAGTGCATGCCTGGGGATCATTGGATCTGGACTGTTTTCACACAATGATACCCCATCACGTAGAATTCTAAAACAGTGGTTCCTCGGTTTAAGAACAGGCCTGTTAACGAACTATTCGGTATACGAATCCCGCAAAACCGGAAGTAGTGTTCTGGTTAGCAAACTTTATCTCAGTCTACGAATGGAAGCCGGCAGCGGTGGAAGGGCACCGGCAGCGGGAGGCCTCATTAGGGAAAGCACGCCTCGGTTTAAGAATGGCTTTGGTTTAAGAACGGACTTCTGGAACGGATTAAGTTGTAAACTGAGGTACCACTGTAGTTATATTTTATCTGCACAATCGGATTGAATTTCTGGAACCCAAATGCTTTTTCTGTGCAGCCTGAACAGGAGCAGCCACCATTAAGAAAAAGAGGTTGGAATAGGCCAATATATATGTGGACCGTCCTGATCAAGGGACTTTTCTTCTTTAAGTTCTCAAAGCTCTTAACCTACCTCAAGGTTGTCATCTGAACTAGCCAGATGTTTAACTGAGAATCAACCACAATCAGTCCATCATTTGAAAAATAAGACTTTAGAGCTGTCTTGCCCCCAAATGGCAACTGGACGTTCCATTTTGGTGACTGCAACCTTGGTTTAATGAGCCATTTGGCGCCTTGCTGATATATCTGAGTTTCTATCACTGCCCCAAAGGGGCAGACTCCTTCAGAGAATCACTGTGCATGGTCATATGGGGACCCAAGAGTAATTTAGTTCTGGAGACATGCTATCATGCTCCCTGCTCAAGGCGATCTTGAGATGAAGAATGAAATTGAGGAAGTGCCCAAAAGAGGAAATGTTGTAATGGGTGATGTCAGCTACCCTCACATAGACTACGTTTGTATTCCAGTCATAACAAAGAAGCGGTGGCTGACCAGGAACGAGACCGTGGGCCTGTAGCAGATACCTCAGTGAAGATGTCAATTGAGTGTACAGTGGCTGTGGAAAGGCAAATTCCATGCTAGGGATCATTAGGAAAATAAATCGCCTGATAACATACACTGGTACCTCAGGTTAAGTACTTAATTCGTTCCAGAGGTCCGTACTTAACCTGAAACTGTTCTTAACCTGAAGCACCACTTTAGCTAATGGGGCCTCCTGCTGCTGCCGCACCGCCAGAGCATGATTTCTGTTCTCATCCTGAAGCAAAGTTCTTAACCCGAGGTAATATTTCTGGGTTAGCGGAGTCTGTAACCTGAAGCATATGTAACCTGAAGCATATGTAACCCAAGGTACCACTGTAATGTCTTATGGTGTGACGGCATTTGGAATACAGTTGTACCTTGGTTGTCGAATGCCTTGGTACTCGTATGTTTTGGCTCCTGAACAACTGAAATCTGGAAGTGAGTGTTCCAGTTTCCGAACTTTTTTTGGAAGCCAAACATCCAATGCAGCTTCTGCTATTGTTTCTGGCGCACCTGTGTAATCGGAAGCCACACCTCCATTTCTGAACATTTCATAAGTCAAATGGACTTCCAGAACACATTCTGTTCGAAAACCAAGGTACGACTGTACTGTGTCCCCTTCTGGTTGCTTCACCTCAGAAAGGATCTTGTAGAGTTGGGAAAAGTTTGAAAAAGGCATCCAAAATGACCAAGGGTGTAGAGTGACTCTTCTTTGAGGAAAGGCTACAACACTTGGGATGTTTTAGTTTACAGAAAGGGCAAGTTAGACATATGACATATGTTAGGGATGGCTTGGAGAAAGCGGATAGAGAAAAGCTTTTCTCCCTCTCTTGTAACACTGGAGCTGGTGGAGATCCAGTGAAGCTGGATCACAATCAACACCCTACCCCATCCTGGCTAATCACAATCTGAGGAAAACTCAGAGGAAAACAATTTTGAATTGTTGGAGAGCAGTGTGGCACATTTTGAGATGGGAAGCAAAGGGTTAAGCTCGCTGCTTTGTTGTCCTGTGGGTGTCCCTTGGTCTGTTTGCCAAAGAAAGCGCAACTGTGTGACCAGCATCATGTCTCCTTTGGTCCTCAGAGGCCTAATTCATTCAGATTTCTGTATTTAGTTAAAGGTAAAGGGACCCCTGACCTTTAGGTCCAGTTGTGACCGACTCTGGGGTTGTGCGCTCATCTCGCTCTATAGGCCGAGGGAGCTGGCGTTTGTCTGCAGACAGATTATGGGTCATGTGGCCAGCATGACTAAGCCGCTTCTGGTGAACCAGAGCAGCACACGGAAATACCGTTTACCTTACCGCCAGAGCGGTACCTATTTATCTACTTGTACTTTGACGTGCTTTTGAACTGCTAGGTTGGCAGGAGCAGGGACCGAACAATGGGAGCTCACCCCGTGGCAGGGATTCGAACTGCTGACCTTCTGATTGGCAAGTCCTAGGCTCTGTGGTTTAATCCACAGCGCCACCCGCGTCCCTCTGTATTTAGTAGCAATCCTTTATTGGAGGACAGAGTCTCCTGCATTCACCTGAGATGTACTGTCTTCTCCCTAACTTGATCAGCAGCAGTGTCCCTTGGAGACATGCTATGGTAGTGCAGCTGATCTGCATGAGCCCAGAAGCGCATGGATCAAGCAGTTCAAATAAATGAGCATGAGGGACTCTCACCATCCAGCTGCCCTAGTGGCCGACAGGCCCATCTACTTGCTCTGAGTGGAGAAGCAGCAGCAAGCACTAAACAAACAAGTCATCCTATCCATTGTATTGCAACTTTTGTTGCTGTTTTTTGTAATAATGTTATGTAAACCACTTTGTGAGGTCTCCTTGGAAAGCAGTATATAAATGCTGTAAGATGCAACTACCAGCACAACAAACAATAAATTGAAATTGAAATACTTTATTGTCACTTGTACAACTTGTATACAGTGAGATTACACGAGGACCCCCCACGCAGCTCTCTTAGTCTTAATTCCCCTCGTTTACTGATGCACACCCACCAAACCCAAAAGTCAGTTGCCCTGTTGTTATCTTTTCATTCAGCAGCCTAACAGCCCATGGATAGAAACTGTTCTTTACCCTGTTGGTGTGACTAATCATGCTTCTATATCTATATCCTGAGGGCAGGAGATCAAGAAAGTGCCGGCCAGGGTGTGAATCATCCCTGAAAATTTTCCTCACTCTACTGAGGCAACATTCTTCCGCAGTGTCATCCAGTGGATTCACGGGACAGCCCATAATATCTTGTGCTGTATTCACCACCCTCTGTAGGCACTTCCTATCAGATGATGTCAAACCAGCATGTCACACCGTGATGCAGTATGAAAGGACACTTTCTATTGTTGATCGGTAGAAGGAGATCATCAAATGTTAATTGACATTGTTTTTTCGCAATACTCTGAGGAGATGGAGTCTCTGTTGGGCTTTCTTAAACACCTGGGTTGTATTGATTTTCCAAGTAAGGTCTTCACTGAGATAAACTCCTAGGAATTTAAAGGAAGAGACTCTCTCCACACAGCCCTCCCCTGTGTACAGTGGGGCTGGTTCTCTCTGTTCAGAGTTGCAGCCACTGAGTGCCAGACCTGAAGGGCTCAATCTGTTTTGCATGCAGAAGGCCCAGTCCTGGGTTCAATTCCCAGCATCTCCAAGGAGGGTTGGGAAAGACCCCTTCTTGAAATTCTGGAGCGTAGTTGACAGTCAGCATTGACAGTATTGAGCTGCATGGTCCGGTGGTTTAACTCTGTACAGTTGTACTTTGGTTTACAAACTTAATTCATTCTGGAAATAAAAAACCTTAAACCAAAGTGTTCTTAAACCAAAGCGTGCTTTCCCATAGCAGCGGGGGACTCAACTTACAAATGGAACACATTCAACAGGAAGCGGAACATGTTCTGCTTCCAAGGCAAAGTTCACAAACCAAAACACCTACTTCCGGGTTTGCAGTGTTCTTAATCCAAGTTGTTCATAAACTAAGCTGATCTTAAACCAAGGTATAATAACCTGTGTTCTGAATGGACTGTTAGTTGTGTCAGTTTTGGAAGACAAAAGAGTTTTGGGTGGTACAGTGCTTTCCACACTGGTGTTTCTGCTGTCCAAGTGATGTGTGTTGTAGAAGGGGTATGTTCTGGTGTGCAATCAGTTTACACAAGTGCTGGGCAGGCCTCCTGAGCTACATTGTGGCTGTCATGAGTTGAACATGCACCTTAGGAGAAACACAGCCGACTCCTGCTGCTGTACATTGCAGACAACCACTGGTAGTTTTAGGAAGCTTGTTCGTTGGAGAAACACCATTAATGATGTTCTCACTGAGGGACCCCAGAGAAACTCTCGACGAACCCTCAGTAAATAGTTCAAAAGCCTCTGCCTTTGTGCGTGGCGGGTTTTTGTGGTTCCAAAGGCTGCTGAAGTAAAATTGATGCGAAGTTTTGTACACTTATGTGAGAGAAGGAAGTTGTGGGATATGTAGACGTTGTTGCTGGCATCTGTGTGGTACCATAATCAGTTTGTGGAGAATGGGATGCGAGGTTCGCCCATCCTTGGTTGCTGAAGCACAAAGACGCTTTTGAGGCTGTTGGTAGTGGCAGTTCTTTTGACCTTGGTGTTTGGTGTTACGTGGTAAATAAACAGAGGAAGAAGGGTTTTGTGGCTTGCCCTTGGAGAGGGGGTTCTGTTCCCACAGGTCAAATGCGGAAGCTGCTGGAGGGGATGTACCATGACTTGTGACGGTGTCACACAAATAGGACAATTTCTTGAGAGGCTTTCAAAAGAAAAGCACTAGTGCTCTGAGCTGGGAGGCTATTCTAAAGCAAGAAATGGTCTACAGTGGTACCTCAGGTTACATACGCTTCAGGTTACAGACTCCGCTAACCCAGAAATAGTACCTCGGGTTAAGAACTCTGCTTCAGGATGAGAACAGAAATCGTGCTCCGGCGGCATGGCAGCAGGAGGCCCCATTAGCTAAAGTAGTGTTTCAGGTTAAGAACAATTTCATGTTAAGAACGGATCTCTGGAACGAATTAAGTACTTAACCCGAGGTACCACTGTACCTCGCATTTTCCTGCATTTTCCTGAAATGGGAATATATCTGCTGTGGAAGTCCCTCCTCACAGAGATGTATTTGACACCTCCATTATGTAGTTTTCACTACATGCTGAGAGATGCAACTTTTTACCCTGGCTATTGACTATATTGACTGTTGGCTATATTTTAGGAACCACCCTGCTCTCTTGACTGTAATTTGTTTCGATTGATTTCAATACAGTGGTACCTCGGGTTAAGAACTTAATTCGTTTCGGAGCTCTGTTCTTAACCTGAAACTGTTCTTAACCTGAGGTACCACTTTAGCTCCCACTGCCACCATGCCGCCAGTGCATGATTTCTGTTCTCATCCTGAAGCAAAGTTCTTCACCCGAGGTAATATTTCTGGGTTAGCGGAGTCTGTAACCTGAAGCGTCTGTAACCTGACGTGTCTGTAACCCGAGGTACCACTGTATTGTATTTTTTAAATTGTGGCAACACACCGTAGAACTGCATGGTGAAGGGGAGGTTAAGAAATCTAATCATCATCATTATTATCAGCAACAACAACAATAATAACAATAATAGGAAATACTATATCCCTGTTGTCAGAAAGCTATGCCAGTGTCGAAAATATATCAGAAACATAGGAAACATACATTAATGTAGGCCAGAAGTTTTCAAGATTATGCATAGCATGGAGAAAGTGGATAGAGAAAAGTTGTTCTCCCTCCCTCATATCACTGGAACATGTGGGCATCCACTGAAGCTGAATGTTAAAAAGTACTTTTTTGTGTAAAGGGACCCCTGACCATTAGGTCCAGTCGCAGACCACTCTGGAGTTGTGGTGCTCATCTCGCTTTATTGGCCGAGGGAGCCGGCATACAGCTTCCGGGTCATGTGGCCAGCATGACTAAGCCACTTCTGGTGAATCAGAGCAGCTTAAGGAAATGCCGTTTACCTTCCCGCCGGAGTGGTACCTATTTATCTACTTGCTCTTTGATGTGCTTTCGAACTGCTAGGTTGGCAGGAGCTGGGACTGAACAACGGGAGCTCACCCCATCGCGGGGATTCGAACCACTGACCTTCTGATCAGCAAGTCGTAGGCTCTGTGGTTTAACCCACAGTGCCACCCGTGTCCACTTTTTCATGTAGCACATCGTTAATCTGTGGAACTCACTCCTGCAGGAGGTAGTTGTAACCACCCACTAAGATGGCCTTAAAAGAGGATTGGACAAGTTTATGGAAGATAAGACTATCAATGGCTACTATATAAGGCGAACCTCCCTAATTCGCACTGTCCGAAACAACATGCAAACCTTTATACAATCATCCTTCAAAATTTGCACCTCTCCAAATTTTGCAATGCAGTTCTCCAGCCAACTAATGTGTAAAAAACCACGCATACTAATGCAGCGTGTGCATATATTCATGAAAGAGCGTAGAAAATTGCATTATATTTGGGAAAGCTGCTTGCAGAAATTTGTGTAGTCAGAGAAATTAACACTAAAATTCTGATGGATTTTCACGAGGACTTTTGTTGTTGTTGTTAAAAAATTGCGAACTGGTATGGAAATGTGGAAAACTGAAATCAAGAGAGGAAAAATGAGAAATGGAGAGAATCAAAAATTGACAGATTTGCCCATCCCTAGATTTCATGCAATTATTTAAAGCCAGATGGATTATTTCCTTTGACGCCCTTCATGATTTCCTGCTCATTTTCTTTCTTCTTTACAGGTCACACAGCGTCAAGAACCACTGGTCGGAAATTGTTAACTTTGTGAGGCTGCTGACGGACAGATTTGTGAGGTGGGCTGCTCTTCTTATGGTTTCTAGGTTTAGTTTTGAAATGAACGATTGCAAAACAAATGCTTTGATGTGTAATCTTCGGTTGGAAACCATTCTCAAAAGAATTAGGCACAGACATGCTTTTCGTTCACATAAGGCGCCTTATGACAACATCACATTCTCTCAATATATTCGGAATGCAGTGCAGTGCTGATAAAAATACATCGTAAAGAGTTCTGAAATTCCTACTTGTTTTTGTTTCATACGGTTTTTGAATCACATAAAACTCACGTGCAGAATCTTTTTAAGCCTGAAGCGCACATTCCCTTGTGGGCAATCTTCCAGTGTTGGGAAGTAAAAAGTCTTGTTTATGTATGGTAGGCTATGTTAAAGCAGAAATTTCTACAAGCACGTCTTTCAGTTCATGCAAGTAAGAGGAATTATCACAGTTCAAGGATGTATACCAGCCAGGCAAACACGCTGAAGCATAGGATGGAACAGGTTCAGTGAGAAGGGTGGCATGAGAAAAGGGGTGGCCTGTTGTTGACTTGTGAAAGACAGCTGGGAATTCATCACACCTCAGCCTGTGGGATGTATCAGCAGAGGATTCAGAGCCCCAGCAGAGTCTTCAGAGATTTCCTGCTCCCCGCAGAACAGCTTCTTCCAGAGCCCCCAGTTAAGGGGAAAACTCCTCTCCCACACAGATCAAAGTAACAAAGTGTGTGTTGTTGATATTGAGACAATGTGGACACTGGAGTCAAAGTAGTAGTAATAATAATAGTAGTAGTAATAATAATTTATTTATGAGTTTCCGCCACTCTGGGCGGCTTCCAATCGAGTTTTAAAAACAATACAGCATTAGATATTAAAAACTTCCCTAAATAGGGCTGCCTTCAGATGTATTTTAAAGATAAGATAACTGCTTATTTCCTTCACATCTGAAGGGAGGGCGTTCCACAGGGTGGGCGCCACTACTGAGAAGGCCCTCTGTCTGGTTCGCTGTAACCTCATGTCTCACAATGAGGGAACCGCCAGAAGGCCCTCGTTGCTGGACCTCAGTGTCCGGGCAGAACGATGGGGGGGGGAGCGCACCTTTAGGTATACAGGACCGAGGCCGTTTAGGGCTTTAAAGGTCAGCGCCAACACTTTGAATTGTGCTCAGAAACATACTGGGAGCCAATGCAGATCTCTCAGGACCAGTGTTATATGGTCTCGGCAGCCACTCCCAGTCACCAGTCTAGCTGCCACATTCTGGATTTATTGCAGTTTCCGGGTCACCTTCAAAGGTAGACCCACGTAGAGCGCATTGCAGTAGTCCAAGCGGGAGATAACTAGAGCATGCACCACTCTGGCGAGACAGTCCGCAGGCAGGTAGGTTCTCAGCCTGTGTACCAGATGGAGCTGGTAGACAGCTGCCCTGGACACAGAATTAACCTGCGCCTTCGTGGACAGCTGTGAGTCCAAAATGACTCCCAGGCTTCACACCTGGTCCTTCAGGGGCACAGTTACCCCATTCAGGATCAGGGAGTTCCGCACCCCCACCTGCCCCTGTCCCCCAAAAACAGTACTTCTGTCTTGTCCAGATTCAACCCCAATACATGGTTTGGAACCTTTTGTTCCACGGTTGCAGTTTCCAGCATTGTGCACTGAAGGCAAAGCTGCATGTATTGCACGCACCTCCAGTTGCATTGCACAAGGAGAGAATTTAGTGTCCGACACAGAATTTTGCAGCTTTTCTTCTTTTGCTTTCGCAAAACAAATATACTGCCTTTCTCAACCAGGGTATCTAACATGGTGCCTGCCAGATATTTTTGGGTTACAGTTCCCATCATCCCTGACCAGTGACCATGCTGTCTTGGGGCTGTTGGGAGTTTGAGTCCTGCGATATCGCAAGGGTACCGTTTTGGCTGTTCCTCTTCTGGGCTTTGCGCCTGGGGACATGGCTTTGAGAATATGCAGGAGGTGTCTGTTGAACTATTAGAAGCTGGTTCTTCCGTCAATCTTTGTAGCACCTTGTTTTTCTCCATGGCCAGCAGAAGCAGGATCAATTGTGCAATCTAAGCAAATGAATGCCAAATCTGCCTGTTCTGCTAATTCTGCTCTTCCTAATACTTTGTGCTACCCAGAAATCAGAGGATGATATTAAGAACAAAATATAGACTATTTCCAGTCCTGGTTAGGCACTGGGAGCGTGGGAAGTAGCTGCTCAGACCTTGTTGCAGTTAATTGTTTCCTATGGAAAATGCGATACAGAAGGCGATTGTCAGCTGGACCAGCTGGCGAAAAGTCATGTGAACTAGGCAGGCCTTAATTGCATCTTGCTAGCATCTATCTTCCTAAAGTCAAAAAATGAGTTTTCTGTAGAACAAGGAACGGAATGCCGTTGAAACACACACACACACGGTAAGTTAATAAAAAGGATCTAATTGGTTGTTCCAAAAAAGCCATGTGGCATCAGAAAGCTCAGGCTTTCAGTTACTGGCAAAAGAGATGTTTATCTTTTCCAAAAATGATCTGATTGGCCATTCCAAAGCCTTTTGGTCATCCTTTATTCCAGCCAAGAGGCCTCACCCTTCCACTTTGTTTGTTTGTTGCTGAATTGGCTGAAATAAAAGTGATTTGGCTGAATCCTTTGATGAACAGTTCTTAACAGCTTAATAAGATTTCTTCCCTCCCCTCCCCCCCCTTTTAAAAGAGAAATGGGACTACTTAATGGTTGATAAATGCTGCTCAGCGCAGCATATGGTGAAAACGCGGAGCAGGTTTCATTATAAGAATTAGATCATTCCGGTATGAGTTGTACATCTGTTTCCCATTTTGCTGGGCTTGAGAGATGTAGGTCTGCAGTAGCAGCACAGCACACGTTTTCTATCTTTATAAGAGCCTCGATATTACAGTGAGAATGTTTATTTTTTTAAAGTATTCCTATTCTTCCTATCACGACAGAACTTCTGGATAGTGGAATTTAAAAATGCAGAAGAAAGAAAAGCATTTGGTAATGAAATTGCCTATCATTATTGTTAAGCCAAACCCATTGAAGAAGCTCCTTAAGATGATGCCTTAAATTTGAAAAATGAAAACGAAACCAGTCCTTCACTATTATTCTTAACAGATCAAGGATGAGAGTTGTAGTCTAAAATGTTTGCAGAGAACCACCTTGGCTGCCACAGTTACAGACACTTCTAACACAAGTTCATATAACTACCTGTTTATGTATGGAGACAAATTCAATAGAAACTAGGAGAGGGACTGAGCTTGAGCTGCAACAGAGAACATCATTTGCACAAAGAAGGTCCCAGTTCTGGCCCCAGCATTTGCAGGGAAAGAGCTCTATTGAGTGATGGTTCCAGTCGTTTTGAGCTTAGGATGGGGTAAGAGAAGGCAGAAGGGGGCAAAGTTAGATGGCTTATTATAGCCAACAAGGTGCAGTATCTCCTAGTTGTTCAGACCAAAGAGCAGTCCTGACCTGGAAGTCTTTATAGGGGCCAGAGTGACTGTGTTCAGATGTCACACTAAATCATGGTTTGGTGCAATATGCCTAAGCAGGGACAAGTTGCAGGGAGCCTTGGGCTCACTTTCTCCCTTCCCCTCTGAAGTCAGGAGAAGAAATTGAGAAGCTTTCACTTCCACCGCAGCTGGTTATATTGTCCAGGCGTTCTAAACACAGTAGGGCATCCCAGAACACAGTTCAACCACTAGCAGGATCCAATTCCATATGAAAGTGTGTATTAAATTCTCTTTTTAAGAGAAAAACCATTCTTATAAACTACAGATAGGTATAAGATAAGGTTGGCTCTTTGGCAGGACCTCAGAGGCAGTGGCACTCCAGACAGCAGCTGCTGGAACCCATCAGCGGAGAAAAGCATCTTGCTGCCCGCCTTGAGAACAGGGCGCTGGTACAGATGAGCTTTTGGTCTGATCCGGCACAGCTCTTACGCTTATGCAGTATGTCAGCTGAAATACAGAACTGCTGAGCAAGGAGGGAGATATTAGATGTTAGCTATTTCCTGTGTGGGCTTTGTGTTTACTCGGATTCTGTCATAAAGGTTAAGATGGAGAGATCCTCAGAGTCCTGTCTTGACACAGATCCCGTTGAAACGCGCGTGGGTGAAGCCTTTGATTTATGTCTCTCAGATGGATATTTTTCTTTGTCTTTAAAAGCAACCAGATGAGGGTCTCCTTCATCGTGTTTTCCATGCAAGCAACGGTCATTCTTCCATTAACACAAGACAGGTAAGCAAATTGCAACATTGCTTTTGATGCTAGTAAATACTATTTTAAGTGACACTGAATTAAGTTGGCCCTGAATTAGGCCTAAGGCAATTTCCCCACCAGTAATAAAATTGTGGTTCCTTTTTAATCACCTGAAGTGTTTCTTAAATAGTACAGTTTTACCGTTGGTGAGGAATTCGCTTTAGGCCCAATTCCGTGCCAGTAGTGGCTCCTTGTTATAAGTAATAAGGACACCTTTCAAAGACCCATAGAAATTTAGAGTTGGAAGAGACTCATACAGTGGTACCTCGGGTTAAGTACTTAATTCGTTCTGGAGGTCTGTTCTTAACCTGAATCTGTTCTTAACCTGAAGCACCACTTTAGCTAATGGGGCCTCCTGCTGCTGCCGCGCCGCCGGAGCACAATTTCTGTTCTCATCCTGAAGCAAAGTTCTTAACCCAAGGTACTATTTCTGGGTTAGCGGAGTCTGTAACCTGAAGCGTATGTAACCTGAAGCGTATGTAACCTGAGGTATAGACCAACTGCCTGCAATGCAGGAATCACAAGCAGCCATGATGGGCGGTTGCTTTCAGAATGCAGGATTATTTATTTCCTGTTATTAAATCTATACATCCCTTTTCCTCTAAGCTCAGGGTGGTGTAGATGGTTCATCCCATCCCATTTTATCCTCACAGCAGGTAAGGTAGGCTGAGAGGCAGCACCTGACCCAAGGTCAACTATTGAGCTTGATGACTGAATGGAGATTTGAACCTGGATCTCTCTACATCCCAGTCCAGCACTCTAACCATTGCACCCCGCTGCTGTCAATGCAGCCTTCAAGTATTACAGGCCACTCTGCCACTTCATTCTACTGCAGGTGATGCTTCCAACCTTGCAGTGTTAGAATCATAGAATCAGAAGGGACCCTGAGGAACATCTAGTCCTGGCTTTCCCAAACTTGGGTTTCCTGCTGTTTTTGGACTACACTTCCCATCATCCCTGACTACTGGTCCTCCTAGCTATGGATGATGGGAGTTGTAGTCCAAAAACAGCTGGAGGAGACCCAAGTTGGGGAAACTGATCTAACCCAACCTCCTGCAATGCAGGAATATACAGCTGTCCGTTATGGGGATAGAACCTGCAACCTGCTGTAGCCAACTGAGCTGTGTTGCAAGGATTTCCAGGACAAAGTAAGACTCTCTAAAATGCAGTCTAAATCTGCGTTAGCTGGAGATGGCAGTGGATTAATTGGGACTAAGCCATCTTCCTCCTTGTTCTCGGTTGCAAGTTTGAAAGACTTGTTGAAGCAATTGTTAGGAGGGGTAGGCAGGGTAACTGTTGGGGATATAAATGTGCCTTTTCTGAAAGGCAGAGGTGTGAGATTCATGCACATATGTTGCATTGAGAGGAGACATTCTATTTGTAACCATTCATCACATGCAGAGCGGCCTCCAAGTTGCCGTCAACGTGATTGTCCTTTCCTCCTTTTGTCTTGAATTCTAAAACGAGTCTCACAGAACGGGTCTGTTATTGCAAGGTGTCCATCTCTTAGGAATTGGCGTCGTTGGTCTTTTTGTTTTTGTTTCGCCTTTCTTTCAGCAAAGCGTCCCCTATACAATTGTGTAAATCTCAGCTTTTGTTGTTGAAATATGTTTGGGGTGTACGGCAGTTGGTCCCAGGGACTGAGATGGAATTCAGAATGTGGTTCTTTATATATATATATTTCAGGAAGAAAATCCAGAGTCAAGGGAAAGTGTGCCTCTGGTTATCAGTTTCTGGGAATTGCTGGTGGAGAGACTGCAACTGGGATCACAGCCTACTTGTGGGCTACTCAGCAGCATCTGTTGGCCACTGTGAGGCTAGGATCCAGCAGGCTATTCTTACGTTCTGTTCCAGAATATTAGTGGACAGATGGCAACTTGCTCCCCCTCCTCTTGTTTGCAGAATCTTATTCTTTCTTAGATTTTCTTTTAAAAACAATATATATATATATATATATATATGTTCATTGGGCCCCAGAGCTGAAATAGGTCTGGAGGTGTCAGATTGCTGGGAGGTCTTGGTTGTATGCTGGATAAATAAAACTGAACTGATTGTACGAGAGCTATTTTTTGCGTTGCGAAATCTGTTTCAGAAAGACTGGAACTTGATTTGTCGTTTGTTTCTTGGCAGCAGAAGCGCTGCGGGGCCTGTGGACATGCTGCCACTCATTTCTGGCAAGCACAAAGTGTCTGCTTTGTAATCTGCATTCGTACATAATCATTTTCAAGTTGTTTTCAATAGACACCAAGTGTAAAATATTTTGGATTAAACAGATTGCATTAACTTTTACGTAACTTGCTCAGCTGCCATCTATAGTGCACAGCATGCCTTCCGCTGAAACCAGGACTGCCAGTACGGATATAAATTGCTTTGTGCAAGTTTCCCCAATCTTACCTTTTCGATTTTGGCTTAAGGCTTTTTATGGGTGAGGAGCGGGGAAGGGATCAAGGGTGCCCCAAAAAATCGGCATTTGCAAATGTGGGTGTTTGGTTCCAAGGGTTCTGCATATACATGAAAACCCATATACTCTAACCCTTGGAACCATCCCTGCCTGAGCATCCCAGAGCATCTTGGAGCTGGTGGGTTGAGCAAGCCTTGCCTGGTAAACAAGACAGAGAGCTTGAAAGCTCTTTTTGCGCCAGGAAAACCTTGCATGCATTTAACTTGCACAATTTCAACCATCCGGCTTTCAACCACTCAAGGCTGAAATCGCACAAATTAAACGCACATAAGATCGAACTGAGCAAAAAAGAGGCAGTTGTGAATGCCTGCTATCAGGTATTTTTCCAGCGTTGCCTTTTTATGGGCAATATATTTCTGCTTACAAAATTTGGATTTGGGGGTCCACTTTATGCTAGGGCTGGGTGATGCCTGGTTTTCAACATCGTGAGAGATGTTAGTGAGAGATGATACAGTGGTTCCTCAGGTTACATACACTTCAGGTTACATCCGCTTCAGGTTACAGACTCCGCTAACCCAGAAATATTACCACAGGTTAATAACTTTGCTTCAGGATGAGAACAGAAATCGTGCTCCAGCGGCAGCAGGAGGCCCCTGAAGTGGTGCTTCAGGTTAAGAACAGTTTCAGGTTAAGAACAGACCTCCGGAACGAATTAAGTACTTAACCCAAGGTACCATTGTATATCATGATGTCCGAAATAAGGGTGGAACTATGTAGAGGCATTGGCTGGTTTCACAGTTTTCCCCACATTGTGATTTTTGCATAATACACACACACACACACACACACACACACACACACATCATGTTTTGGGATATATTGCCACGTCAGAAATTATGAAACTGATAACACAATATGGACTTCAAGTCAGTTTTAGACAAGATCTCAATATGACGCCCAGCCCTATTTTATGCAGGTGTTTTCAGTGTCTAGTGGTACCTCAGTTTACGAACTTAATCTGTTCTTAAACTGAAACCATTCTTTAACCAAGGCATGCTTTCCCTAATGAGGCCTCCCACTGCCAGTGCCCTTCCACCATTTGGTTTCCGTTCTTAGACCGAGGTAAAGTTCTGGTTTTGCGAAAGTTCATAACCCGAATCGTTGGTAAGCAGGTCTGTTCTTAAACCGAGGTACCACTGTATCTCATTGAATTGATGGTAGCCATCATGGCTGGTACCAAAGGTTGACCTTATGTTGCATCTCCACCATTGGAGACAGTAAGTCTCTGAATACAAGTTTTTGGGAATCACAAGTGTCGGGAGGGTTGTTGCACCCAGGTTCTGCTTGCAAGCTTTGTATCTTGCTTGGTCACTACTGTGAGAACAGAGTGATGGACTAAGTGGGCCTTTGGATTGATCTAGCAGAACTCTTCTTCTCTTCTTAAGATCTTTCCAGATGGGATCAGGAATGCTTGAAGGATTCAGCGATATTTTCAATACAATGTTTAATAATCTTTTGCTTTCTCCTTCATTTTCAGGAATGAAATTCAGAGAGGCCTTGAAGAGCTGAGTAATGTTAAGCCAGGAGGTGAAACGTACATACATGAAGGAATAAAAGAAGTAGGTTTTCCTTCCCCTCTCTGTTATATGATATAGTGGCTCATGGCTTAGTGGGTAGAGTATGAGACTCTTAATCTAAGGTCATGAGTTTGAGCCCCACGTTGGGCAAATGAGTCCTCCATTGCATTCCAACTCTACAAACAATAATTCTATGATTTGTTGCTGTTCAAGGTATCTTGCCCTTCTTGTGTCAATTGTGACATGGAATTAGTTACATATTTAGTTCTTGTGTGGCTGTTTTTTTTAAAGCAGGAGGGTGGATTAGATCAGGACCATAGCAGGGGCAATGGGGTGAAGTTTTTTCCCCCCCATGGTCCCAATCCAGTTGCTTCCCCCTACTCCTGGTTCTATAGAACAAACAACCCCTCAAAAAACCCAGCCAAGCAAGGGTTGTGGGTTCAAACCCCTCATAGAGCAAAAGATTCCTGAATCGACTTTGTCTAACTTGGCCTCAGCTTAATGGGCCCTTAGCTCATTAGTTATTATAACTGTTAATAATTTCAACAGCCCACATCTCCTTATCTGAAATGGCTATATTCCTCTTGTCCCAGTTCTCAGCCCCCCCAATGACAGTGATAAGCACACATTTTTTGTTTTTCAGGCAAATAAGCAGATCAAGGAGGTTGGAGCCTTGAAGTCAAACAGCATCATCATCGCTCTGACGGATGGACAGTTGCAAGGGTATATACCGCAATATGCAGAAAAAGAGGTGAGTGTTGAATTGAAACTGTGCCTCCTGCTTGCCTGTGTGTTGTTGTTGTTGTTGTTGTTATTTATTAAATTTGTAAAGGAAAAGTTAAAGTACCCCTGGACGGATAAGTCCAGTCAAAGGCAACTATGGGGTTGCGGTGTTTATCTTGCTTCAGGCCGAGGGAGCCGGCATTTGTCCACAGACAGCTTCCCGGGTCATGTGGCCAGCATGACTAAACTGCTTCTGGTGCAACAGAAACCAGAGCGCACTGAAACGCCATTTACCTTCCCGCTGTAGCGGTGCCTGTTTATCTACTTGCACTGGCCTGCTTTCAAGCTGCTAGGTTGGCAGGAGCTAGGACAGAGCAATGGGAGCTCACCCCGTCATGGGAATTCAAACCGCTGACCTTCTGATCGGCAAGCCCAAGAGGCTCAGTGGTTTAGACCACAGCATTTCCCACGTCCCTATACCCTATACCCACAGATCTCAAGGCAGTTCACAAGATAAAATCACAAGATAAAAATCACAAAAGCCATAATCAAAATGGAAACAAAAGCAACCCAATAACACCCCCCCTGACACATTTTAAAAGGGCATTGGATCAATCAAAGGCCTCGTTAAAGAGGAACGTTTTTGCCTGGCACCTAAAGGTGTATAATGAAGGTGCCAGGCAAGTCTCCCTGGGGAGAGCATTGCACCAATGGGGAGCTGAAAAGGACTGTTCTTGTGTTGCCACCCTCTGAACGTCTTGTGGAGCAGGCACATGAAGAAGGGCCTCAGAAGATGATCTCAGGATCTGGGTACGATCGTATGGGGAGAGGTATTGCAGTTCTGAGCTGTTTAATGCTTTATAGGTCAAAACCAGCACTTTGAATTGGGCCCAGAAATGAATTGGTAGCCAATGCCGCCAGACCAGGACCTTGTTATATTCTAAGGACCCTTGACCATTAGGTCCAGTCGTGACCGACTCTGGGGTTGCGACGCTCATCTCGCTTTATTGGCCGAGGGAGCCGGCGTTTGTCCGCAGACAGCTTCCGGGTCATGTGGCCAGCATGACTGAGCCGCTTCTGGCGAACCAGAGCAGCACACGGAAACGCCGTTTACCTTCCCACTGGAGTGGTACCTATTTATCTACTTGCACTTTGTGCTTTCGAACTGCTAGGTTGGCAGGAGCAGGGACTGAACAATGGGAGCTCACCCCGTCACAGGGATTCGAACTGCCGACCTTCTGATCGGCAAGCCCTAGGCTCTGTGGTTTAACCCACAGTGCCACCTGCGTCCCTTTGTTATATTCTAGCAAATGCATAAAACTTTTATTGATTTATTTCCATTCAAGGCAGAGCTTGCCAGGGATATGGGAGCAAGAGTCTACTGCGTCGGAGTCCTTGATTTTGACCAAGACCAGGTAGGGGCTATATTACAGGACACTGTGTTGAGACGATAAACAAGTTGCTGGCAATGTTTGAAGATTTACGCACTTCCTTGGTATTGGATACAGCTTCTAGGAGACCTGCCCTGTATATGCAGCAGAATGAAGGTGCAAAATCCTTAGGTTGTCAGTAGGACATACCTCTTTTGAATTGTCCCTCCGCCCCCCATCGTGTTAAAACACACACGCCCCTGTGTCAGTTTTTAAATGCCTGCCGAAAACCTTCCTATTTCATCCAGGCCTATGTAGGCAATTAATAAATGCATCCTTCCACAATGGCTAATTGATGTCTGTTTTTAACTTGTGTAGATGGATTTTATTGTATGGTTTTGTGGTTTATTGCTGTAGGGAGAGCATGAAGCTCTTAATCTCAGGGCCGTGGGTTCAAGCTCCACAATGGGCAAAAGATTCCTGCATCGCAGGGGGTTGGATTAGATGACCCTTGTGGTACCTTCTAACTCTATGATTCTACGAGGAGCAGCAACAGAAAAGGCCTGTTCTTCTTCTGCTGCCCAGGGACCTCCCTTGGAGGCAGGACACAACTCTACAATTCTATGGTAGATACAGCTACAGCTACAGCTACAGCTACAGATGTTGATGTAGATGTAGATGTAGATGTAGATGTAGATGATGTAGATGTAGATGTAGATATGACAAAGCAGTTTGTGTTTGCAGTGAATCTTGCATGTAGGAAAGCATTCAAAACCGTGATCCCCCTCCTGCAGTTTGGTACGGCCCATTCTGTCACCTCCTCATTCTGCTGCATGTAGAGGCCAAGTCTGAAGCTACCATCTGCTGCAGGGATGGGGAACTTGTGGCCGTCTAAAAGATGGTGATAGACTACAGCCCCCAGAGTCTGAGCCAGCCTGGTTGATGGCCAGGGATGGTGAGAATCATAGTCCAGCAACAGCTGGAGAGCCCCAGGTTATCCACCCCTGTTACACTGAGCCAGGCCATTGGCCAGTCTAACCCAGTGTTGTCTATTCTCATTGGTGGTTGCTCTCTGATGCCTTGGGCAGAGCTCCTCATAGGAAAAATGAGGCACAGATCTGACTTTAAAAAATAAATAAAAATGAACGTTGTTGGACCAGGACCCAAGGAACAGACATACAGACAGGAGGAAGAGTTGTACACATGGCCAAAGCTTTGCTGTTTTTCTGTTTTTGCTGTTACCCCAGCTAAAAATACAAGTTGCATTCAAGTAGCATCTTTCTTTGTCTGAGAACAGCTACAAAGACCAAAAACAGTCCCATCTTCTTGTGTGGTTTTCCTTCATGCATCCTTCAGTTTGTGACTAGCCATAATGGCTATGTTCTCCCTCCACTACTGCAGGCAGTAGGCCTCTGAATATCAGTTGCCATGAACATCTGGTTGGCCACAGTGAAACCAGGATACTGGTCTGTGATGGTTGTTTTTTAAAGGCTGGTTTAGCTGTTCGTATTTTTTTGCCAATACATTTGTCCTTACTTCCTTAGCTTGAAAGGATAGCTGGTTTTAAGGAGCAAGTCTTCCCAGTCAAGGAAGGATTCCAAGCCCTCCGGGGGATAATTAATTCTGTAAGTATGCTGGAAAGCACATATTGCCTTAATTTTTCTTGTAAAGGTGGTGAAATCTTATTTACTTTTGTGGCATCGTCTTTCATGTGAAATATTAAGCTGCCTGAACTTTCTCTAGCTTGAATGCTTTGTTGCAGATTGATGTGGCTTCCACAGATCTGATCTCTCAGGCAGGGATGGCTAAACTGCATCCTTCCAGATGTTTTTGGACTAACACTCCCCATTCTCCCTAAACATGGACCACAGCAGCTGGGGCAGCCTGGGATTTGAAGTCCAGCAATTATCCCTGCTCTAGGAGTTGCTAGGTACCACATAAGGCCCCAGACTGAATAGAGAGGAGTATTTCTCTCTCGATGGATTGTTGAACTATGGCTCCACAGTCCAGTGTGAGAATTTCATCCTGCCCAAGTTGGGAGGGAGGAAAAAACGGATTGCCATGCCACTGAAACTTGCTGCTTCTGTCTGTTCCATAATCCAGTTTGAATAAGAGAGATCTCCATATTTTTATCTTACACAGGCAGCAATAAAACTGTTGGTGTCAGATGCAACCAGGCAGGACTCCGACAAGTCTTTTACAGGTTTTATTGTGCAAACTATTTACAGTGCAGATACACAAGGTTCATGTCTGTCTTAGTCACTTGCAGAATCCGGGAGAGCCACCTTCTGGTTCCCCCCCCCCATAAGATCTTAGACACCCCAAACCTCCGCCTCCCCTCCTTGGGCTTCACCCCTCTGTGCAAACTGGGCGACGGAAGTGGCGTGTGTGCCTCCTGGCCAACCGGGCTAGGTGAGGCGCTTGGGCTCTCAGCAGCATCTTCAAGCCCTCCCTTCGCTTGGCTGGTCCCTTCCCTCTCTTCTCCACTGGAAGTGTGGCTTTTCCCACCGCTGGACGAGGAACTGCTCCTCAGAAGTTTCTGCGGCTCCCTGTATCTCAATGGCGTCCCTGCCTCCCTCCCCTGTTCCGATGGCAGTCCCCTGACACCTAGCACCTTTGCAAAGCTAAGCAGGATCTGGTCCGGTTTCAAACTGAATGGGGGACCGCGTGCTGAGATTCCTGCATTGCATGGGGTAGGACTAGGTCCCTTCCAACTCTGCAATTACACTAATGTTGTGGGATGCAGCGTAGAAGCATTGGAATAGACTCAGCTGGTAGCAACCACAAACTATTGCTTGGTTGTCGGGATGCAAGAAGGCGTGGCTTTTTCATTCTGTTCCATATTCGTCTTATGCAGCACTGTTTCAATTCCACTGCATTATGCCTTCCATCAAGAACTACGTTATTTGTCTCGCTGTTTGTGGTGAAATGATGTAACTTACACAATTCATGGTGTAAACTACGTTGCCAATATGTTACTCCAATCTATTCATTTCAGTGCAAAGGAAATGCAATGCGTTTTAAAGCTGAGGCCATTATTCTTCAGTGTTTGAGAGCTAGATTTCTCTAACCAGGGCTTGATTGTCTGTACAACTTCATGGAATTTACAAGGAAGTTAGAAACTAACCTGAGAATTTCAGCTTTTGGTAGAAAAGCTTCTGCAACAAATGTAAGGTTATGCAAAGTACAGTCGTACCTTGGTTCTCAAACACCTTGGTATTTGTACATTTTGGTTCCTGAATGCCGAAAACCCGGAAGTGACTGTTCCGGTTTCCAAATGTTTTTCAGAAGCTGAATATTTGGTTTTCGAACGGTTTTGGGAGCCAAATGGACTTCTGGAACGGATTGTATAAGAAATAATGACTGTATAAGCAACCTTTGCATATGTTTACTCAGTAGATTGTATTTGGCTTCCGCTAGTCATTGGGGGTTGAAGAGCTCTGAAGCTGCAGTCGAAGTGGTCTGGGAGTTCACGTTTGACCAGTCAGTCAATACATGAAAACAAATCCGTTCCCACCCAAATATGAGCCAATAGTTGGATCTGGTGCTGTTCTCTGCCTCTGCTTTGGAGACAGTATGCCTCTGAATACCCATTGTCATAAATTGCAAGTGAGGAGAGCCTTCTTGTATGGTGGTCTTGCTTCTGGGCTCCCGGCAGGCCACTGTGAGAACAGGGTGTCGGGATTCACAGAATGCTGTGTGAGATAGTAAGTCTGCAGACTTGAGTTTGCTAGCTGATGCAATCAGTCAGCAATACTTTCTATGGAAGTGCTGAGTCAGAAAGACTCAGCAGTAATGTGCTGTCAGTTGATTGGCTGTCCTCTGATTAAAAGGGAAACCTGTCCAGCAGTAAGTGTGGTGGTGTATAAGAGTGTGGTCAGAGAGAGAGAGAGAGAGAGAGAGAGAGAGAGGTTTGTTAGCCTGTAGAAATTTGTATATATAAAGGTAAAGGGACCCCTTACCATTAGATCCAGTCATGACCGACTCTGGGGTTGCGGCGCTCATCTCGCTTTACTGGCCAAGGCAGCCAGTGTTCAGCTTCTGGGTCATGTGGCCAGCATGACTAAGCCACTTCTGGCAAACCAGAGCAGCGCATGGAAACGCTGTTTACCTTCCCGCTGGAGCAGTATCTATTTATCTACTTGCGCTTTGATGTGCTTTCAAACTGCTAGGTTGGCAGGAGCAGGGACCAAGCAACAGGAGCTAGGCTCTGTGGTTTAACCTACAGCGCCACCCGCGTCCCTACTGGCTGCAGTAGTGGCATACATAAATAACCTTTTTTGACACTTGGGAATTTCAGTCTGAATTCTCCCCAACAGAAAGGACTCTGGTTTTTCTTGGGAAAGTACTTTTAAACATTTTTCTTAATTCGTTATGGATCATTTCCCAATACACTTTTACCCTTTTACAAGTCCTCCGCATATGCAACCTCTTTGGATCTCCAGCACTTACCTGATTCAGTCTTATTGCTTTTCTTTTCTTCTTATGACTTACTTCTGAGATGATATGCATAGGATTTGGCTTGCAAATAAAAAAAGAACTGGGACAAAGTTTTAGTTGGTCCCCCCCCCCATAATCACACTATATGTGTTAATTAGCATATAGACAGCCAGAATTTCTGTGTTATCACTAACTACTGTGGCTGCTGTTCTGCGTATTCTCTGCTTCACTTCCCCCTTGACCTCACTTTTTGCAATCCCCCATTCCCCTCAAGCCATGCACATATAAACGAGTAACTGAGGATAACACTTTATGCGCCAGAGGAAGCGGGGCTGCGCTCTGCAAAAGCTTATGCCATCATGCATTTGTTAGCCTTTTAAAGTGTCGCAAGCCTCTTGTTTGTTTCGGCTGCGACAGCCTAACAGGGCTGCTCCTCTGGGAATTGTGTAAAGTTAAACAACGTACGAGATCTGTGTGCAATCCTCTTCCGCTATAAGCCTGCCAGTGAACTTTTGCAAGCTTTTCTGGCGCTGTTAACGTCTCCCAACTTTGCAAAGCATCTAAATGAATGAAAGGCTTGTCGGAATCCATCAATCCGAGAGGGAAGTCTAGTGGCTTAAGAAGAAACGCTGAAGGCAACTTAGTTATCCGATCAGTAATGGTTTACTGATCTAGTTTGGCTGATAATTATCTGGAAGTATGGCTTCCTGAGCAAGCGGAATAAATGCTCTGGCAATGTGAAAATTCAGGGCTCATGAGTGTATGAATTTCCCTTGCACTCCTGCAGAGCCATCTTTCATTGCAGATACTATGCCCTTCTAAAAAATGTTCTTTGGAAGCAACCTGCTTAGCCTAGAAGAGAAGTGTAGGAATTGCATGTATATCAGATGCATATCATGAGCATGAATTGTGGGAGGCTGCAATCTATTCTCATTTTTAGGATGCATCAAAATGAGCACAGCCAGTGTGGTGTCCTGGGCAGAATGCTGGGCTTTGACTCAGCTGATTTGGGTTCAAATCCCTGTTTGGCCACAAATCTCGTTAGGCAGAAAGATAATAATTGTCCTGGGTGGTGGAGGAGAAACTATGTGTAGACCTTGTGAGCTGCTCGGAGGAAGAATGCAATTCAAAAACATTTTTTTTTTTTGGCATGGCTTTTTCATGAATAGAGGGAAAGGCCAAACAGTAGTGGTTGGGCGTTTTGTGTGTGTTTTGCAATACGTTTGTTTTTAGAGAAGACTCTCCATGAAGCATGAAATGTGAGTTGGATTTCAAGCTGGGTGGTGGAAGAGCAGGGCTTGCGGCCCTGGGTATTTCTTAGCTGCCAGGACTAGGAAAAGCCAAATAAGTTATGCAAAACATGTGGCATGATCTGCCCTATCCCGTAGGGTGCAACTCTGAGCACATGCAGGTGAAGTATCTCCATAGGGAATGTATATGTATATGTACAGTGGTACCTCGGGTTACAGACGCTTCAGGTTAGAGACACTTCAGGTTACAGACTCCGCTAACCCAGAAATAGTACCTCAGGTTAAGAACTTTGCTTCAGGATTAGAACAGAAATCGCGGCGCCATGGCGGCAGCAAAAGACCCCATTAGCTGAAGTGGTACCTTAGGTTAAGAACAGTTTCAGGTTAAGAATGGACCTCTGGAACAAATTAAGTTCTTAACCCGAGGTACCACTGTTTGTATATGTATATGTATGCTTTTTATTAGCTTATTATTACAATTACAATTATTATTTTTATTAAGTTTCCCATTTTAACAATCCAGTCAAATCACATTGAATGTTCCAAATTATACAAATGCATATCAGCTAGTCCAAATATTCTGCCTAAATTATAATTTTTTTCTTGGGTATTTCAATTCTTATTCTTTTCTAGTTGGCTTCCTTCGTCCTCAACGCGGGTCTAATTTCATATTTGGTAAACTATTTCTTTCTCATTTCCTTTGCCCTACTTTTCTCTATATTTTATACTTTCACACCATATTTTGTTTTGCAGAAATTACTCAAAGCAAGTCCAGGTATTGATTTTAGGACACTGCTTTCTTAGGTAATCTCCATATTTTCCCCATTCTTTTTGGAATTTTTGTTTAGATTGACCCCTAATTGTATCCGTCATTTTGGCCAATTCAAGGTAATCAAATAATTTCTCTTGCCACTCTTTTTTTGTTTGTTGGTACTATCTCTTTTTTCCATTTTTTTTTTTTTTTTTTGCAGTTAAGATTCTTGTTGCTGATGATGCGTACAGGAATATTCTCTTATTTACACTTGCAGTGTTGGAGTCTAATATGCCCAGCAGAAAAGCTTCTGGGTTTTTTAATTTATTATAAAGGTTTGTATAAATATTTTCTTCAGCTCTTCATATACCATATCCCAGAAGCTCTTAATTTTATTACAGGTCCACCACATGTGTAGCAGCGTCCCCTCTGCTTGATTACACCTCCAACACATTTTGGATTTTGTTTTATACATTTTGAATATTTTGCTAGGTGTTATGTTCCATCTATAAAACATCTCTAGAAAATTTTCCTTTATGGCGTCGCCATAGGGAATCTCCTGCGTCTTCACCCTAGTCAGCCACACATTCCTTGCGCTCGGTGTGTTGCTTTGCCATCAGAAGAAATGGCTAGATATGCCGATTTTGGTTTTTCTCAGTTTCACGCTTCTCCAGTCTTAAGTTCATTTCCCCACATCTCCACATCAGTTTGTGATTTCTCCCCCTACCCCCCAAAAAAAATTCTGCTGAAAATTCAACTGCATTTTAGTGAGAATTTCTCCTCCTGTATACATTTTTATATGCAATTTTACTAGTTACTAGTTTTAGATAGTGAGTAGTTTTTTTGTTTTTGTTTTTTTAAGGGACGCGGTTGGCGCTGTGGGTTAAACCACAGAGCCTAGGATTTGCCGATCAGAAGGTCGGCGGTTTGAATCCCTGCGGCGGGGTAAGCTCCCGTTGTTCTGTCCCTGCTCCTGCCAACCTAGCAGTTCGAAAGCATGTCAAAGTGCAAGTAGATAAATAGGTACCACTCCGGCGGGAAGGTAAACGGCGTTTCCGTGCGCTGCTCTGGTTCGCCAGAAGCGGCTTAGTCATGCTGGCCACATGACCTGGAAGCTGTACGCCGGCTCCCTCGGCCAATAAAGCGAGATGAGTGCCACAACCCCAGAGTCGGTCACGACTGGACCTAATGGTCAGGAGTCCATTTACCTTTTAGGTTTTTTTGTTTTTTTTACAAAAGTTTGTGTCAATTGTATTATCTGCTTTAAATTTTGTTATCTTGTCTGGTGTTGCTGTGGTCTAAGGACTAAGGCAAAGAAAGTTGAGTCTGGTCTATGTGCTCAGCTCCATGCAGATCTTGCTTCATTGTGGGAGAGCATCATGGGGAAAGTGGCTTCAGCATGGTGTGTGTGTGTGTGTGTGGTTTGAAGCACTTCAGCTCTCTGCATTTGTGGTATCTGCAAACATCCTGTTACTAGGTAGGAGAGCAATCACAGGAAGTGGCCTTGCTGTGGGCTGGTGTGTTCGTCATTTTGATGCTTCTGTACAAGCAGCTCAGCTCTCTCCTCGAATTATCATTTTTCTTTCTCTCTTATCATATACCAGAACCTGGGACCATCCAAAGAGGCTGAATATTGGACAATTCAGGACAGGCAAAAGAAAGCACTTGTTCACACAGTGCACAGTTAAAACTATGGAATTTCCTCTCACAAGAGGTTGTGATAGCCACCAACTTGGACGCAGTGTTAGAAACTCAGATATCTAAGTTAGGCACTGTCAGGGTTTCTGGGAGAGAGGAGGAGATGACAGAGGAGACGGAGAGCGAGTGGGAGGAGGGGCAGAAGGATGAGGAAGAAGATGACGGAATTCTGAGGGAATCCACGAGTCTGAGCAGCGAGTCAGAGGATTCTCAAAAGGGGGTTACCTTAATCAAGCAAAAGGGAGGAGAAGGGAGAAGCGGAGAGGAGCCCAGTGGAAGACAGACGCAGCAAGAGGCGTCTCAGCCGGAACGGAGTAAAGGGGGTGGAGTCGTCAGCCTCTCGGAGGGAGCAGGATTAGGAGAGAACAGAGAAAGGGGGTTGGAGCAAGGTGTTCAGCCGGAAAGGGTGGAGAGCAGAACAAGGGGTGGTGTAGCGGTCGAAAGAAAGGTCAGCAGCAACGTACGCGCGCCAAGTTCAAACGTAGAGGCGCGCGGAAGTGGAGAGAGCTCAGGGGAGGAGCCCGGCCCTAAAGCCAGAAGGAGGGGGGAAGAGGCGGCAGAGGATTCAGCCTCAGGCGAGTCACGGAGAGAGGGAACCCAGGGGGGCAGGAAGACCCTGCGGAAAAGAAAGGAGAGGAAGAGGTGGGCTAGAGCCAGGCTATTAAGTTGGTGTGGAAGAGGGGAGGAGTCAGAGGGGACTTCAGCGGTCTAACGTGACAGACGTACGGCCACGATGCTGAACTGTACGAGAAGCAGAAATCTTCAATAAACTTTTCCTGTAAATAAACTGCAACGGAGTGAGGTCTCTTGTGAGCTGGGACCAGTCCTGGGTGGCCGTGACAGTAAGTCCCCTCTCAGAAAGCAAAAAAAATTTTTTTGCGAAGCTCACGAACGGGAGCAGCCATGAGCGCTGAGGAGCAGCTGGTTGCACTGCGGGATCAGGTTACCGCTCTCACATCGGCAGTCATTGCTTCGCAGAAGAAGAATGACGACTTGGAGAAGACGTGCCAGGATTTGCAGGCAAGGTGGGAACACGCGGACAGGGCGGGGGCCCCAGGTTCCAGAGCGGAGGGCATTGCGCTTGGACGGAGGGGGGGTGCCCTGGTTCCGCATTTTAATGGCAACTTGCAAGACTATCCCAATTTCAGAGCGGACGTCGTATATGCACTGCATTTACTCCGTCACGATTTTAAAGATGAGGAGGAGAAAGTGGGGTTCATTGTTTCGCACCTGCATGGGGAGGCCAGGGCTTGGCTACGCAATCTGTGGCCCGAAGATGGACCGGCCCGTCGCAATTCAACTGCGTTCATCAAAGCGATGGATTCTTGTTTTCAATCCTCTGTGGATGTGGACATTGCGCGCCGTCAAATGCACGGGCTGAGGCAGGGGAAAGCGACTGTGCGCCAATACCACTCTAAATTTTTTGCATTGCTCACCGCCTTAGATTGGCCAAAGGACAGTAAGCCGGTCAGAGATCTTTTTTGGGAGGGATTGAGCCCCCCCATCAAGGATGAGATCGCTAGGGGGGACAGACCCCAGACCCTAGAAGACGTGGTGCAACGGGCTTTAGCTATTGGAATTCGACATGAGGGACGTCCGTGGCACGAGGAGGACGGGCCCCAAGCGCGTGCGCAAGCGAGGACTCTCCCTTTTGTGCACAGGGATTTCAGCCGTGCGCACCCCTCGCCAATGGGGAAGGACAGCGAGGAGCCGATGGAGATTGGTGGTGCTAGGGCTCAGAAGCCGTCCCAGAGCCCTGTCCCTGGTGCAGCCAAAGCGAAGCCTCCTAGAGGAACCAGGAAGTGTTACATCTGTGACAGTGCGCACCATATGGCGAAAGAGTGCCCCCAGAGGCTCCAGAAGCACACTGCAGCACTGGCAACTGTAACAGCAGAGGTGCAACCAGGGGAGCAGCTTCAGGGAAACGACAGTGCCTGGCTGGAAGCGGAGCTACTGGGGCTCAGCCAGGCGGATCTGTAGACAAGCCCCCAGCATCACTGCAGAGCGTGGACCCTTTGCCTCCCAGACCGGCAGTTCTGCTCACAGCAACACTCCAGTTGCCTGATGGGAGACTCCTCGAGGTTCCAATAACGATCGATTCGGGAAGCAACGCCGACTTCGTGGGACTGCAGTTCGTTAAGCAGCACAACATGGCGCTCCTGCCTGCAACGACGCCTCTAAACGTGGTCACGGTAGACGGCAGGAAGTTGCTGGGGGGGCAAGTGGTGCAGCAAACCCCTCCCATGATGATGCAGATTGGCAACCATCGAGAACTTATTAGTTTCAATGTCACCCACTTATCGGACACACCCATCGTGTTAGGCATGAGTTGGCTGGAGAGGCACAGTCCCGCGGTTGCGTGGTACCAGCGGCAGATCACCTTTTGTTCATCGTATTGTGCTCAGCATTGCTTTCAGACCGATCAGGGAGGAGAAGCCGAGCAGCAGTTGCATCTGGGTATGGTGCAAACAGTGCCTCACAAGTACCAGGACTTCTTGGAGGTTTTCTGTGAGAAGGAAGCTGACAAGTTGCCGCCTCACAGACCTTACGACTGCGCGATTGATTTAGTGCCAGGGGCGCAACTGCCTGCTGCCAAGCTGTACTCCATGTCGGAAGACGAGATGCAAGAGCTTCGGGAGTTCATAGACCATAACCTCAAGCGAGGTTTCATCCAGGAATCTAAAGCAGCGGGTGGCAGCCCTGTGTTCTTTGTGAAGAAGAAGAACACGCCCCAAAAAAGGCTTATAGTGGATTACAGGTTCATAAACAGCTTGACTAAGCCCAAGGCTTTCCCCATGCCCAAGATTGACGACCTTTTAGCGACCGTCAGGAGGGGCAAGATTTTCACCAAGCTGGACCTACGTGGAGCTTACAATCTCATCCGCATCCGGAAAGGAGATGAGTGGAAGACCGCCATGTTCACCCCTCTGGGCACATACGAATACAGAGTCATGCCTTTCGGTCTCCAAAATGGCAGCCACGTTTTTCAAGCATTTATGCACCACGTGCTAGCAGGTCTCCTCTACAAGAAGTGTGTCTGCTTTCTCGACGATATCCTGATTTTCTCGGAATCGCCGGAGGATCACGATAAGGACGTGAGGGAGGTCCTGCAGAGGCTGAAGGACCACAGGCTGTACGCCAAGTTGGAAAAATGCCAGTTTGATGTCAGAGAGGTTGATTTCCTTGGCTACAAGTTGTCCGACGAGGGACTGGCCATGGACAGGGCTAAGGTTCAAGCGCTGTTGGACTGGAAAAGCCCTCGAAATCGGAAAGAGGTCCAGAGGTTCATCGGCTTTGCCAATTTTTACCGCAAGTTTATTAAAGGTTTTGCGAACGCGACGGCGGCTATCACTGACACCCTCAGTTCCAAGAAGAAGAAGTTCGTCTGGACCGAACAAGCGGAGCGGTCCTTCCGGACGCTTAAAGGTCTTTTCGCCTCCGAAGAGCAGCTGCTCCACGTGAATCCCGGCAGACCCATGCGGGTAGAGACCGATGCGTCAGACAGAGCGGTTGGGGCCGTTCTTTTGCAAGAGGATTCACAAGGCAACTGGAGACCGGGTGCGTTCTACTCCCGGAAGCTCAGCAAGACGGAGCGCAATTATACCATATGGGACAGGGAGTTGTTGGCCATTCATGCAGCTTTCAAAGCGTGGCGACACTTCTTAATAGGAGCCAAGCACACGGTGCAAGTCCGCACGGATCACAAGAACTTAGAGTATTGGCGGACGGCTAAGTTACAGACCCAGCGACACATGCGCTGGGCGGAGTTCTTTGCGGATTTCGACTTCAAAATAGAATACATCCCAGGAGACTCCAATGTTATTGCAGACGCGCTGTCCCGAAAGCCGCAATACTTGGAGGAAGCAGCTCCAATCGCAGCAAAGCACATTTTCGCACCGCAGGCGTGGACGTGCGCTACCATCGCAGTCGACCTGGACGCGGTGCGACGCGCGTTGCAAAGGGATCAGTTTGCACAGTCCAAGATGGAGGAGCTACGCGGAGGGTCGCGAGACAACGATGAGTTCCAATTGCAAGATGGACTTTTGACTCGTAAGGGTGCCCTTTACGTGCCCACCGACGATCTTCGAGCCAAGGTTCTGCAACAATTGCATGACGCCCCTAGTGCAGGCCATTTCGGCAAAGAGAAGACGATGGAGTTGGTGGCTAGAGACTTTTGGTGGCCCCAGATGAGAGGAGAGGTGGCGGACTACGTCGCCAGGTGTGATATCTGCCAGAGGTCCAAACCAGTGCACCAGAAGCAGGCGGGATTGCTAGAACCGCTGGAGACACCGCAGCAACCGTGGGAGAGGGTAGCGTTGGACTTTGTTACGGACCTGCCCAGCTCCAGAGGTAAGACGGCGGTGTTAGTGGTGGTGGACTTGTTCACCAAGATGGCGCATTTCATCCCTTGTGCCAAGGTGGCGACGGCAGAACAGACCGCAAAGCTCTTCATCGATCACGTCTTCAGAGTGCATGGACTTCCGCAGTCCGTCTTGTCCGACAGGGGGCGCCAGTTTGTTTCCACTTTCTGGCGAAAGCTTCTGGGCATCTTGCACGTCAAAATCAACCTGACATCGGCGAGACATCCACAAACCAACGGTCAAGCGGAGAGGGTCAACGCGATCATGCAGCAGTACCTGCGGTGCTACGCCAACCAGCGACCTGCGGCGTGGGTGGACTATCTGCCGATGGCTGAATTCGCCTACAACAACACGAAACACGCATCCACCGGGGTGACGCCTTTCTTCGCGAACAATGGCCGTCATCCCAGAACCTTCCCGAGATTTGCGGCACCAGGAGGGGGGGGGCCTCAAGATGCCGACCAGTTTGCAGCGGAGTTGCAAGAGGTGCACGAGGAGCTGCGGAGACATTTGGAGCTGGCAAAACAGGCGTATAAGGTGCAGGCCGATAAGCACAGGAGGGCGGGAGAGGACATCCAGATTGGGGACTGGGTGTGGTTAGCAGCCCACGCGATGCCGGCCAGGTCATTGGCCAAGAAGAAGTTAGGACACAGGCAGCTAGGGCCATATCAAGTTGAGGCTAAGATCAATCCGGTGGCTTTTCGTCTAGCCCTTCCGGAGGGTTCCAGGGTGCACCCGGTCTTTCATAGGTCGGTGCTCACTCCCTACAAAACCCCACACAGGTTTCAAGAGTCAGGAGCACTCCCAGAGCCACGTAGGAGGGCGCCTGAGGGGGGGGAATCGCCAAGACCAGAACCTCTTAACGAGGTCACAGAGATACTGGACTCGAGATGGGGGGAGGAGGGAGTTGAATATTTTCTAGCCAGGGAAGGCACTCCGGCCTCTGCCAATAGCTGGGTGCCGGGTTACGCGTTGGACGAACCCCTGTTGAAGGAAGAGTTCCATGCACTTTTTCCGCACAAGCCCATGCCCGAGGAGTATTTTGATGATTGGCTTTTCACGCCCACTTTGTCAGACAGCACGTTCGAGGGTTTCTCCTCACCCGAGGGCCATACGCCCGAAACAAGCCCGACCAGGGATCCGAGACTGGGGGGGGAGGAGACAGGCCCTTGTTGGTGGGTGGATCAGCCAAGGGAGGCATGGAGTCAGAGATGGATGGTAGGTCCTTGGCAGGCAGCGCCAGGAGAAGCAGTGATGGAGGAAGAGACTGTGAGGTCTGTGGGTGGGGAACCCGAGTTCGAACACACATATACGGAGATGACAGAGGAGAACGTTGAAGTGGACAACTTGTATCCTGAACCGACCCCGGAAGAACCACGTTTTCCTCAACCTGCACCCGGCGAGCGGGAGGGGGGAAGGGGGGGCTTCGAGGGGGGGATGGATGTCAGGGTTTCTGGGAGAGAGGAGGAGATGACAGAGGAGACGGAGAGCGAGTGGGAGGAGGGGCAGAAGGATGAGGAAGAAGATGACGGAATTCTGAGGGAATCCACGAGTCTGAGCAGCGAGTCAGAGGATTCTCAAAAGGGGGTTACCTTAATCAAGCAAAAGGGAGGAGAAGGGAGAAGCGGAGAGGAGCCCAGTGGAAGACAGACGCAGCAAGAGGCGTCTCAGCCGGAACGGAGTAAAGGGGGTGGAGTCGTCAGCCTCTCGGAGGGAGCAGGATTAGGAGAGAACAGAGAAAGGGGGTTGGAGCAAGGTGTTCAGCCGGAAAGGGTGGAGAGCAGAACAAGGGGTGGTGTAGCGGTCGAAAGAAAGGTCAGCAGCAACGTACGCGCGCCAAGTTCAAACGTAGAGGCGCGCGGAAGTGGAGAGAGCTCAGGGGAGGAGCCCGGCCCTAAAGCCAGAAGGAGGGGGGAAGAGGCGGCAGAGGATTCAGCCTCAGGCGAGTCACGGAGAGAGGGAACCCAGGGGGGCAGGAAGACCCTGCGGAAAAGAAAGGAGAGGAAGAGGTGGGCTAGAGCCAGGCTATTAAGTTGGTGTGGAAGAGGGGAGGAGTCAGAGGGGACTTCAGCGGTCTAACGTGACAGACGTACGGCCACGATGCTGAACTGTACGAGAAGCAGAAATCTTCAATAAACTTTTCCTGTAAATAAACTGCAACGGAGTGAGGTCTCTTGTGAGCTGGGACCAGTCCTGGGTGGCCGTGACAGGCACCAAATGGCTCCTTGAACCAGGGTTACAGTCGCCCAAAACAGAATGCCTAGTTGCCATTTCGGGGTCAGATGTCACAAAAGTAAGATTTTTCAATGCAATTTTTGGGTTCCTGAAATTTGTTCGGAGTGTGCAGATAGAATACAGTGGTACCTCTGGTTGTGAATGGGATGCATTCCAGAGACCCATTCGCAACATTAAAAGAGCACAACCTGAAGCGCTGTATCTGCGCAGGTGCTTGTGCGCGTGCGCAAAGTGCGATTTGGTGCTTCTGCGCATGCGTGAGCGGCAAAACCCGGAAGTAACCCTTTCCAGTACTTCTGGGTTGCCGCGGGACGTAACCTGAAAGAACGTAACATAAAGCAAACGTAACATGAGGCAGGACTGTATCACAGACAGAATTCTACAGGATGTGTGTGAAAACAGCAAAGGTCTGAGGATCCCCAGGCACGCACCTCCAGATGGTGGAGATGTCAGGCGCTATCCTGGCGCCCGAGACACTTCACTCGGTCCCAAGTGGATGATTGTTGTTGTTTAGTCGTTTAGTCGTGTCCGACTCTTCGTGACCCATGGACCAGAGCACGCCAGGCACTCCTGTCTTCCACTGCCTCCCGCAGTTTGGTCAAACTCATGCTGGTAGCTTCGAGAACACTATCCAACCATCTTGTCCTCTGTCACCCCCTTCTCCTTGTGCCCTCCATCTTTCCCAACATCAAGGTCTTTTCCAGGGAGTCCTCTCTCCTCAGGAGGTGGCCAAAGTATTGGAGCCTCAGCTTCAGGATCTGTCCTTCCAGTGAGCATTCAGGGCTGATTTCCTTAAGAATGGATCGGTTTGATCTTCTTGCAGTCCATGGGACTCTCAAGAGTCTCCTCCAGCACCATAATTCAAAAGCATCAATTCTTCGGCAATCAGCCTTCTTTATGGTCCAGCTCTAGTGGAAAATGTGCCTGGCCAATTTTGAACACTGCTTGGAATGCTTTTAAAAGAGAATCATACAAAGGAAAAAAGCTGCTATGAACTATTAGCCATGACGGCTATGTTTGCCTGCACTTTTGAATACAGTATGCCTCTGAATACCAGTTGTTGAGAGTCATGGCTGGGGAAGAGTGCTTTCGCACTCAGGCCCATCTCATGGGCTTCCCATTGACCGCTATGAGACCAGGAGGTTTGACTAGATTGGCCTTTGTTCTTATGTTCCCATGTTGAGTGTGGAGAGAGGCATGGAGAAGTCAAGGCTCTTGTTGCCGTGCAACCTTTGCTGTTTCAAGAGCGATAGAGGTGAACAGCCAGCAGGAGGTTTGCTCCACGTTGCTCTCCATGCTGTGTCAAAACTTTCCTGCCCTGCTGTTTTGTACAATCACCTGCTCTGGGTGCAACTAAGCAGAAAACACAGAGGGGGTTTTTCCGTTTCCTTTGCAAGAGGCTAGAAAAGAGAAGTGCCAGCCAGCCGCCGTGTATCTGAAGCCTGGCCCCGTGCTCTGCCTTTTTTCCTTTGCAAGAACAGAATCCATTTACAGGGAGCATCTGATTACCAATTACGAACCTCCTTAATAGGAACATTTCCTGCAAGAGGAAGAAATATGCTTGGCTTTGTGTGCTAGGGCAGCCAGGAAGCGAGTCATTAAACGCTTAAGTGGAAGAAGAAGAAGAAGTTTGGAGGAGAAGGAAGGGAGGCATGAAGTGAGCATGGAGGAAAATTATTCCGATTATATCACTCTCTCCTCTAATCCACACGGATAGCCTAACGCTGGAGCTGCACTTGCTGTGAGATTTAGAACAAACATGTTAAGAGGTTTCTGCTCATGCAGCTGAAATGCGAGAGGAGCAGAGAGCTACTGGGGAGGTGAGGGGTTGAATGGCTGTGTGGAGTTGTTAAAGGGGCTCAATGGCCTGGAAGGGGAATATTTCTCCGTCCTCCTACCCTTCACTACCGCACAGGGCTTAATTTGACATCCCCTGACATATTACAAATCGTATAATGTCCTGGTGCACAGAGGGCTGCTCCCTAAGCAGCAACTTAACTGATAAGGTCCCAGGTTCTCTCCCTCCCCACCCCTTCCTCTGCTTCCCTCTGCACGGTTTGCCTTATGATTTCAATTTGACTCGGCAGATACCACTAAACTGCTATTGGTTGCATTACGTAACTGATACGGTAAATGCTCTTAACAAACTACAAACTCCAGAGCATCACTCTCAGCCTCCGTTCCCCACTCTCTTTTTTAAAAAATTATTTTCACAATTAAACATTATCATCTCATAAGTATAAAAGAATAAACCACAACAAATAAAAAATAGAAAATAAAACATTTTCGCACAATATTAAATCCATGCTTTAGGATTACTCAGATCCCTCGACACCCCTCCATTCACTCGCCTGCTTCTTTTATATTATCTTAATTTATACATGTCAATAATTTCCTTATCTTTAATTATCTCCAAATTTAAACATTTTTCTTAATATTACAAGTGGTTTTTTTAAAAGACCTGCCACTGTATTCACTACCTAACAATGCTTTTGTAGATAGGCAATAAACATTTCCCACTCTGTTCCACACTCCTTATCCCAGTCTCGTCTGCTTCCACTTCACCAAGATTCTTCCAAGCTTCATAGAGGATCATAGAATTGGAAAGGACCCCAAGGGTCATTGAGTCCAGCTCCCTGCAATCCAGGAATCTTAGCTAAAGCCTGTGCTGGGCCCAGGGGTTAACCCGAGCAACGCGGTCCAGGTCCGGTCCCGAATCCAAGGATTCCATGAGGAGTCAGTCCAACAGGGCCAAGGCTGGAAACCAGGCAAGGACAGGTACAGGATCTAGCATACAGCAATGTTGCTCCCGCAACCTGAGCCGGGATCTGACAGCCTTTTATCTCTGATGGGGTAACGGCTGGTCCTGATCCCCCGGTGACTCACTTCCCTGTCTCGCCCAAAGGTGAACACTCGTCCTGCAAGTACTCAGGTCTCTCCTTCTCTCAAACCTTAGTCTCTGCAGCTCGGGAGACATCAGTGGGTTACTAAATCCAGGGGCCGCCTCAGCCTCCCCTGACCCAACCAGTAGTGGCACAGCTGTAAGTGATTGCCAGGCTGAAGGCAAAGAGGTGATCCCCGCATGTGGAGCCAGGGCAGGCTCAGGCTCCTGACTCGGCTCAGCTGGTGCTTGTTGCAGGGAAAACTGTACAGACTGGGACTCTTCAGGATCAGGCCCCAGACTTGGTTCAGATGATGCCTGAGGCAAAGGATCCGGTGCAGACTGAGTCTCCTCTGGTTCCAAGCCCAAGTCCCAGGCCATCACAAAGCCAGGGCTTCCCAAGGTTTGGCTCTGCCATTCCTTTACAGAATGTCTTCCTCTTCAAAGTTAAATACAATGGTACCTTGGTTCTCAAACTTAATCCATTCTGGAAGTCCGTTCAAAAACCAAAGCGTTCAAAAACCAAGGCACGCTTTCCCTTAGAAAGTAATGCAAAATGGATTGATCTGTTCCAGACTTTTAAAAACAACCCCTAAAACAAAAATTTAACATGAATTTTGCTATCTTATGAGGCCATTGATCCATAAAATGAAAGCAGTAAACAGTGTACTGTACTATAAAATAAATAAAACAGCATTGTAGATGATAAAAATTAAAATTATTTTTTTTTCTTGCCTGCACTGATGATAGTCATTGTTTGGATGGGGGGGCTTTTATTCATTTCTGCAGTCACACAATCGATCGATCAATCAATCAATCAATCAGTAGCTGAACTGGGATCTACACAGTCACAAAAACCAATTAACTGAAAAAGCCTCAAAACAAAAAACGCAAAATAAATAGCAAAAACAAAAGCACCAAATATAAGCTCAAAATATCACCTCAGAACAATGTAATTGGAAACGGAAGGCTTGAATTACAATGGGGGGGGGGACACACAAATTAGCAGCGCAACAGGAAACACAGGGGGACGCAACACGGAGCATGTTCTGCTTCCGGAAAAAAGTTTGAAAACCGAAACACCTACTTCTGGTTTTGCAGCGTTCGGGTTCCAAGTTGTTCATGAACTAAGTTGTTCGAAAACCTAGGTACCACTGTACAACCATGCACACTTTAACCCAGGGGTGGGGAATCTGTGACTCTCTGCATTCTGTTGGACCACAGCTACCATTGTCTCTAACCATCGGCTATGATAGCTGGAGCTGATGGGAGTTTGAGTCCAACAATATATGGGGAGTCAAATGTTCCCCACCTTGCTTTAGCTCCTGTGTCGGTTCCCCTCCCTTCTAGCATTTCAGCAGTTAAGCACTGGGTTGCAGCCTTTCCTTGTTTATCCTCCAGGCGTGCCTCTGTCTTAGTTGTGTTCTACAGAGTTTCTCTCTGGACTTATTGATCCAGAGTCAATCCTGCTTGGAATCATTCCTGCCTGGGCAGCATTTCAGCCTGCAAGGAAACCTGCTAACTCTCCTGTCTGTCTTCAGAGTTTTGCCAAAACACACACACACACACACACACACACACACACACCCAGCTCTAAAATTGAGGAATGAAGCTTGCAATCTGATCAGACTGTCATTCTGTACTTTCATATCATAGACTTATCATACGTCAGTGTACAATGTTAAAACATAAAACACCTTTAAAAACCTAAAAAGTGATTGGCAAATTGAAAATGAAACAGCTGCAAAGGCCTGCTAGCCTGTTGGGGGCTGATCCTTAGACCTTTTGCATATAAAAGCATGCAGTTTACCGCTCGGCTGCAGTTCCCTATTCCGCTTAGAAACGTCTTTTTGCAAAAACTGTCACAGCAAAGTAGCACCATAAAGTTATTTTTATTGTTTTTAGTTTGTAAAATCTATATACTGCTTAAAAAAAAAATCAAAGTTGTTTACAAAAAGAATAAAACAACAACACTGTCAATTGAAAAAACGGCTATTTGAAATGTTCAAAATATAATTAAAATTAGCGAGAAGCTAAAACCAGATTAAAGCATGCCGGGATTCTACATATCTGGATTGGCTTGCCCTAAACAAAAATGTATTTAGAAGGCACCAAAAAGAATACAGTGCCAGCTGTCAAGTGGCAGGGAGTTCCAAAGTGCAGATGCTGCCGCACTAAATGATTGATTTTGTACAAATGTGGAATGAGTGGCACCTGTAACAGTTCTAGCTCTGCACTGTCACATATTTTTGCAAAACAGCTCTTTATCAGTTCCTCTTTCCCCCTCCCTTTAAAGCACACTTCTCTTTTAAATTGTTCTTTTTTTGTGGTTTCCTAAACCGGGTTCTATTGGCCGGCTTTGCACGACATGGCAAATGAAACCATGTGCAAAATGGCAGGCTCCCAGAGGGGAGCTCCCAGACTCTTTGCTCCTTCTTCCCCAGTCGATTTTGTTGTTTCCCCTTGTGTTGAGTTTTAGATTGTAAGCTCCTTGGAACGGGGACCTCTCCAAAGCACCATTCTCACAGGATGCATGCTGAATAAACAGCAATAGTGAAATAAGTTGCTGTGGTTCAGATGTGCGTTGCAGCAACCCCTGAGAAACTAGCCAGGCAGAGTGGAGGGCACACACACACACAGAGAGAGAGAGAGAGAGAGAGAGAGAGAGTGAGAGAGAGAGAGAGAGAGAAAGGGAGGGAGGGAGAAATAGCTCTCTTTTTAAAATTCTGGCTTCACCAGCAGAAATTCTAGCACCCACCCAGCAGGCGAAAACAACTGCTGAGAGAGCGAGCGCAACAGCCAGCTGGCAAAGCCAATAGTGTGATGTTTCTGCTGTTCCTTGTGGTTTGTTTTTTCGTGTGGGCCTTGAGTGACTCCTGGATTGCTTCCTCGTTAAGTGAATAATTGGGTGGGACTTTGTCTTCCTCTCGCCCTCTCTTTTGTTCCACTTCATTAGTGTGCTATCTTGACGTAACCCCAGGAAGCAGCTCTGATGGTATTGGCCCCCTCTGAGGCTACAGATGTTTCAGAGGAGGTCAAAGAAGACCCTCAGGATTATCCTGATCTCGGCTGCTTTCATTTATCGGCCACATTTGCAATCCATTTTCTCCTCGGTGCCACTGATGCCCCATTGGAGACTTTGAACATTGCCCCATTACCATTATTTGTGTGTGTGTGGGGGGGGACAAGACTTTAGAACCACCTTACCCCGAAATGGCAACTACATGTTCTGTTTTGATGACTGTGACCTTGAAAAATGTAAGTGGAGAGGGATGGAATGAGCTAACCTGGAAATACTGTTAGGAGATGCTGCAACATTTTGTTGCATGCCCACCTTGTTTTAAACTGTTCTTTCTCTGAGAACCTCAGAGCAGCTTATATGCTCTCAGCAGGGCTCCCATCCAAGCAACTTCCAGGGTCAACCCTGCTTAGCTTCGTAGAAGTTGAACGGCGTCCCTGATGCATTTGCTCCTGTCACGACCCGTTCTGACCTTCTGAGAAACCTCAAGGCTGTTTCTGTCAATATATAAAGAAAAATGAATGATATAAAGTCTGAATCATCCTAATCGGCTGTTTCTTGTACTGGTTTCTATCCCATTAATACCCAATGAAATTTTGCATAATGGTGTTCATAGTAACAAATGGGGGGGGGGGAATAACCACATCTGCATATTATTGGCCTCACACTCCCTTGAAGACATTGCCAGTCCTTGAATCATAGCATGGAGCGAGAAAACCGTTAATGCAATTTGTGTGTGTGGTTTTGTTTTGCTCTTTTATTGGCTCAGGGTTCTGCAAGGTAAATTTTGCAGCCAGCATGCACAAATTTGGCAAGCATTGCAAGAGCAGGCCGAACACTGGGCTTGCTAAGATTTACATTAAGTAAGTCTTGTGCGTGGACCGCTGTGCTAGAATATAATGGCAAACTGCTTTAATTTTGTTTTAACAAATAAAGGCATATACATTTGATTTCATAAATAAAAATAAAGAAACGTATTTGTTTTTAGAAAACTTGTACATTTGCTATCCTGTGCACTGTCATGCTTTGGAAGGATTTAAACAGCCTAGCTCTCAGGAAGGTTGCAGTTTGAGAGAAAGAGAGAACAACACTTTTTCTGGCACTGTGGGAATACTGGATGAAATAATGTCTTGAACTGTAACTCCTTTTAGATGCATCTAACTGTAATTGTTTTTAGAATGATTTGGCTTTTATAAAATTAAAATAATTACTGACACGCTTGCAACCCTGGGCTCCTTCAGCAGGAAAGGGTGGGATGTAAATTCAGTTAATTAATCATCATCATCTTCATCATCATCCGCAGCAAAGAGCAGTGAATGGTGTACATTTAGGAAATGTAAGTGAAATCTTCCTATTGCTTTTAAAGCTGTGATATTCTGTGTATTCCACATGCACGCTGGATATCGATAGAGAGCTTTTAATCTGGGAATAACTCCATCGCGGCCCTTTCTTTTTACACAAGTAAGCAATTGCCTTGTTGCGTTCATGGTTTTCCTTGGATCAAAATGATCTGAAATCTGACCCTTGAACTTGTTTTTTCTTCCTTTCTGGGGGCGGGGGAGGAGAGATCCAGCTGTTCTGAGGGCCTGCCCAGAATCCTGAACTCTGTTTGCCATTTCACGGGAGGAACAGATGCCAGGAGAGTTATGATTTATGGTAGCAGCGGCTGCCAAAATCCTTTGAACTGTGTGCTAGGGCTAAGCGAAATCAAAGGATGCTGTGAAACGAATTGACGCTTAGCATATTTTGCTAATTGTCAATATATAGAGTGTGTTGATCAAAAAAATAAATTTAAAAATCCATCCTGGATATGTTCATTTATACCTGGCTCTCCCACGCTTGGTTATGAGCTTTCCGGGTTACAGACGCTTCAGGTTACAGACTCCGCTAGCCCAGAAATAGTACCTCGGGTTAAGAACTTTGCTTCAGGATGAGAACAGAAATCGTGCAGTGGTGGTGAGTGCCCCATTAGCTAATGTGGTACCTCAGGTTAAGAACAGTTCCAGGTTAAGAACGGACCTCCGGAATGAATTAAGTTTATAACCCAAGGTACCACTGTACAGTGGGGCCTTGGTTCTCAAACGTAATGTGTTTCGGAAGTTCGTTCAATTCCTGAAACGTTCGAAAACCAAGGCGTGGCTTCCGATTGGCGCCAGTGCCCCAGAAATAATAGACGACAGCCACATTGGACGTTCGACTTCTGAAAAATTGTTCGGAAACTGGAACACTTACTTCCCAGTTTTTGACGTTCAGAAGCCGATTTGTTTGTCAGCTAAGCCATTCGAGAACCAAGGTTCCACTGTATATGTGAGTTTCTAACCCCCAGTAGTTTTGAACTGGACCATCTCCTCACCTTGGAAGAGGAGGTTCATTCTGCATATTCCTGCATTTCAGGGGGTTGGACTAGATGATCCTCAGGGTCCTTTTTCAGCTCTACTGAAAGGTTGTATTTTCTGAGAATGCTCTGGAAAAACAATCTCTCAAAGGACCTGTTGATGGCATTTTACCATTGTACTGTTGAGAGTGTATTAACTTATGGTCTCTCTGTGTGGTTTGGGAGCTGCACGGTCAGGGAAAAACCAATGCTGTCCAGGGTTGTAAAGACTGCAGAGAGAATAATTCGGTGCCCTCTTCCCACCTTGGATTAAAGCTATGCTTCCAGGTGCCATAAGAAAGCTGCAGAGATAGTGTAGGATAGTGCACACCCTGGAAATGATCTCTTTCAGCTTCTGCCTTCTGGAAGAAGGTACAGGGTTATAAAGGCCAGGACTAGCCGCCTGAGAAACAGTTTCTATTCAAATGCGATTTTGGTTTTAAACGCAATATAAGTTAGTCTCTATGGGAGTATATTGTATTTAATTATGGGGTATAGGAGTTTTTTAGGGGGCTAACCATGCTGGGATAGCAGGCTTGTTGGTCTCTAAATGTCTGGATTTTCAATTTCGTTGTTCTGTATGGGACAATACAGATTTTCAATTTTGTTGTTCTGTATGGGACAATGACAATAAAGATTATTGTATTGTATTGTATCTACAATTCTATGATTCCCAAATGTCAGACGAGATCCCATATTAGGATCGCAGAGTATTGGAAACTTCCTCATACAGGGTCAGATCAAAGGTCCATTTACACTGATTGGCAGAAGCTCTCTAGAATTTCTGGCAGGGGTCATTGAGTCTGAGGCCTTCTGCATGCAAGGCAGATGTTCTCCGACTGAGCTACAGCCTTTTCCAATTGCTCACCCCCAGCACCTATCCTGTCCTCTATTTCTACCCCTTCCTATAGTCATGGGAACAAGGGCTTCCTTCTCCTGATGGTCAGAGGAGTGGGCTTCACACTGACCTGAAGTCTCCTCAGGGACAATCTTGGGGAGAACATACAAAAAATATCTACATGGTCCCTAGGGAACAACTTGCACCTTAATATCAGCAAGACAAAGGAGATGGTGTTGGACTTTTGGAGGAAGAGAGGAGAACTAGCCCCGCTGTACACTGGGGAGGGCTGTGTGGAGAGTCTCTTCCTTTAAATTCCTAGGAGTTTATCTCAGTGAAGACCTTACTTGGAAAATCAATACAACCCAGGTGATTAAGAAAGCCCAACAGAGACTCCATCTCCTCAGAGTATTGAGAAAGAACAATGTCAATCAACATTTGATGATCTCCTTCTACCGGCCCACAATAGAAAGTGTCCTTTCATACTGCATCATGGTGTGGTACGCTGGTTTGACATCAACTGATAGGAAGTGCCTACAGAGGGTGGTGAATACAGCACAAGATATTATGGGCTGTCCCAAGAATCCGCTGGATGAAATAGCGGAAGAACGTTGCCCCAGGAGAGTGAGGAAAATTCTCAGGGATGATTCACACCCTGGCCGGCACTTCCTTGATCTCCTGCCCTCAGGCAGAAGATATAGAAGCATGATTAGTCGCGCCAACAGGGTAAAGAACAGCTTCTATCCATGGGCTGTTAGGCTGCTGAATGAAAAGATAAGGACAGGGCAACTGACTTTTGGGTTTGGTGGGTGTGCATCAGTAAACAAGGGGAATTAAGACTAAGAGAGCTGAGTGGGGGGTGCTCATGTAATCTCACTGTATACAAGTTGTACAAGTGACAATCAAGTACAGTGGTGCCCCGCAAGACGAACGCCTCGCAAGACGAAAAACCCGCTAGACGAAAGGGTTTTCCGTTTTGGAGGCGCTTCGCAAAACGAATTTCCCTATGGGGTTGCTTCGCAAGACGAAAAAAATCTTGCATCCCCCCGCGTTTTCCCCCCGCTTTTTCCGCCCTTTTCTTAAGCCGCTAAGCTGCTTATCAGCTATTCCGCTGATAAGCCGCTTAACAGCTGATTGCTGGAAGCCGCTTGACAGCTGTAGCGCTAATCCGCTAAGCTGTCAATGGGCTTGCTTCGCAAGACGAAAAAACCGCTAGACGAAGAGAATCGCGGAACGAATTCTTTTCGTCTAGCGAGGCACCACTGTATTTCAATTTAATTCAATTCAATTCGAAGAGATGCTCTCTGGCTAACTGGAACTAACAATGCAAATCCTGTTGCCAATGTAAAAATGACAGACAAAAGGATGTGGTTTCGATCTTTGGTGGCGTGGGAGAAAAATTGCACTTGAAAATTGCAAGAACGGATATGTTTGAGTGAGATAAAACCTTGTCAAACAAATCTGGTTGCCATAGTTGCTAGGCCTTCTTCTAGATGTGCTAAGCTATAATTGGCTTGTGAACTTCGCTTGCTGTCCAGGGTCCCTGTAGTAACCCAACAGTTCTTCCGAGTGCAGCCTGCTATAAGTTTTGCAAAGCTGGAGGGGGAAAAATGGGTTTTAAGGCGATAATGAAATGTTATAAATCAGAGGTTGAGTGGGGAATTTGAACTCTGATCTTCAAGGTTTGCATCCAGGATTCCAGTCCTCCATGCTGGTTCTGGATTTCAAAGCTCCATTCAGTTTTGTCCTTTAGCTTTTTTAAAAAATAAAATAAAAAAGGCTTTTCTTGGGTATCATTTATCGTTGGCAGTCCAGAAACTCTTGGAAAGGGGTGGTGGTGGTCAGCTCTCTGCAAACACAAAGCAGATCCTATATTTGGTGCAAAACACAGGAAATAAAAAAAGATGACATCAGTTATTTTGCTCTCTCTACGTTGTTCTGTCAAGGAAGTTAACAACCGTGCATAGATTCACAAGATGATCTAAGAGGATGTTGCTGTCCGGTGATGGCCTCATCCAGCAATTGTTTTATTATGGCTTCTGTTACCTTATTTTATTTTAACATTGCTTGTGCATTTTTGTTGCTGTCTGGCAAGTGTTGGGGATGAAATTTTAGTGGGCATACAATAAATATAACGTCTGCTGTTCTGAAACACACTTTCCACTCTGTAACTCAGATAAGCAAAGGAGGCTCATATTGCTTACTCTGCCCCTTTCTTCCAACTACCCCCCCTACAGAATATCCTGCCCCCCTGTGGCTCCCTATCTTCCCCGCAACTCGTTTTCCAACCCCTGCCCCACATGGTTCCTACTTGCATAGGGCCTGTGTGAGATTTTTGTCCTCAGTCAGCCTGCCACAATCCTTTCTCACAGAAGAAGCATTGCATTGACATTTTGTTGCTGAGAGTTTTGTTCCCTGAGCTGTTGAGATATTTATGGACATTCCATAGAACTACAGCCTGTTTTAGAAGCAGGAGGATATAGTTAGCCATTCTAATAAGCAGAATGTTATTTTGAGCTGCATCCACTGGGTTTTAAAAACGCGTGGAGCTCAATTCCATCCCTTCCTCCTTGATAGAAGCACAACTGAAATATACTCGGAGTCAAGTGTGGATTTCATGCTCTTTATTCAGCTCATAGTAGTAAGGAATGGAAGTTCCCCCGAAATGTCTACTTTATATACATTATTTACACATGGGCCCCACGTGATTGGCTAATTCCGCGATTCTCCTGTAGGCCAATCAGGTTGAGGATTCACTTCCACCTGGAGTTGGATTGGGTGGCTCCTGCGCACCAATCAGACTGCTGCATTCTGGATCCTATTGTTCTAGGACCAATCAGACTGCTGCATTCTGAATCCTATTCAACTCAGTACATAACAACAACTTTATTTTGATGGGATCATGTTATCTCTCGGACATTGTCATTTACTGGATAGTGAAAAGGGGCTGAGAATAGCCTATACTCAGACTAAGACCATTGTGAGTACATTAAAACAAAACAAAACAAAACAGGAAAACCTCAGCAACTTGATATATTTTGCACTGTTGCATGCGTCTGTTAAGCGTTTGCAAAGGAAATTGAAATGCAGAAACCTAGAGAGATGGTGTAATTTTGATATGCACCCAGCTTCCTATTGCCGCAACAGGAATTACTGGCAAGCAGAGTGAAGTAAAAGTTTAAAGTGCTTATATTCTGTAATTGCTTGTGGGAACTCTGTGTCTGATTCTGGCTTGCCGTCATCTGTATGTTAAAGTTGTTTTAATCAGCAAGAATGAGTGATTGACAGGGTAGTCTGTAGTGTGTCTGGGAAACAACTCTTTTGAAAATAAGGAGCAAGTGTCTTTTGGAAGCAATTTGCTCTATTCCAGAGCAAGTGACCATGAGCTCACTTCGACCTTTGAACTCACAATGTGTTCCCACAGGTTGTGTTCATACGTTGAAGCCAATTAGATGAAGGTAAAGGTATATTCAAGGGGACCAATGAGATGTGGCCTGGAGCTGCTTCCGACCAATCATTGGTAATCAAGCCTGCTCCTATCTGCATAGTCCTGCCCCTTTATCTGCATATGCAAATGGAGCCCTATGAAAACCAGTGCTTACACCGCAAGAAAGCACAATCACTTACTCTTCTTCTGAAAAGCATTTCTTGAAATCTTTTGCTTTTCTGGGATTGTGGCATTCTCTCTAGACTGGGCTGGGATATGGCGAAATTGTCAAAGCATCACCAGTTGCCATGTCACTTGACAGCACCAACAAAGCCTGAAACCAACAGGTCTTTGGGGCAAAGATGAAGAGCATGCAGTTTGGAGTTTGACCGTGAGGTGTATGAGCAGAAAGAACAAGAGAGTTTTTTGTGTACTGCAGATTTTTGAGGGGACATTTCCTGAGTCTTTTCTGGGCACCAAAGGTGGTACTGCTGGCCATGGGCACCACGTTGATATTGGCAACCCCTGCTTTTACAAAACAGTTTTGCCTGTGTAATTTCTACACCCTCCCAGTCTCATGGCAGTCTAATTTAAACCAACTCCCTTTCACAGGAGGCCTATCTGGTTGCTTTTTATCGGTCTTCAAGCATTTAGTGAATACCATCTTATTTTGATGGGCCTTCAGTATTGGTTACACCCGGACCCCATTTGGTAGTGTTTTAAACAACTCTTTTACTGTTGAGGCTGCTGGTTTTGCTTGTGTTTTTTCTGTTTCTGGCTCTGTTTGGGATTGATATAATATATGTTTATTTTCTGTTCTGTTTTTCGTCCCCCACCCACAACTCGGTTCTTGATCTTTGCTGTTTTCCTTGCCAGTGATAACGAGAAGGAAAATACCTGTATCAATTCCAGGTTGCTGTAGATAGGGAGCTTGAGCTATAGGTGTGTTGTGGAAGTGACCAGGTGTGTGTGTGTGTCTTTGGATCTTGGGGATCCAAGGCTGCCCCCTACTCTCCCTTGGGGGTGTTGTTGTTTAGTCGTTTAGTCATGTCTGACTCTTCGTGACCCCCTGGACCAGAGCACGCTAGGCACTCCTATCTTCCACTGCCTCCCGCAGTTTGGTCAGACTCATGTCTGTAGCTTCCAGAACACTGTCCAACCATCTTGTCCTCTGTCGTCCCCTTCTCCTTGTGCCCTCCACCTTTCCCAACATCAGGGTCTTTTCCAGGGAGTCTTCTCTTCTCATGAGGTGGCCAAAGTATTGGAGCCTCAGCTTCACGATCTGTCCTTCCAGTGAGCACTCAGGGCTGATTTCCTTAAGAATGGATACATTTGATCTTCTTTTGTTGTTGTTGTTTAGTTGTTTAGTCGTGTCCGACTCTTCGTGACCCCATGGACCAGAGCACGCCAGGCACTCCTGTCTTCCACTGCCTCCCGCAGTTTGGTCAAACTCATGCTGGTAGCTTCAAGAACACTGTCCCACCATCGCGTCCTCTGTCGTCCCCTTCTCCTTGTGCCCTCCACCTTTCCCAACATCAGGGTCTTTTCCAGGGAGTCTTCTCTTCTCATGAGGTGGCCAAATATTGGAGCCTCAGCTTCAGGATCTGTCCTTCCAGTGAGCACTCAGGGCTGATTTCTTTAGGAATGGATCGGTTGGATCTTCTTGCAGTCCATGGGACTCTCAAGAGTCTCCCTCAGCACCAGAATTCAAAACCTCCTATAATACCCTGTCTGGCATTATTATAATTAACTGTGTATATTTATAGTTTTGTATTATAATTAATTAAATTTGTACACTGCCCTTCACCCGAAGATCACAGGGCAGTTTGCAACATAATACAAAATGAGGGCGCGAAATGCGTAATAAAAACAAACCAATAATCCTCTCTCCCACAAACACATTTGGAAAGCCGTATTAAAGATTTCTTGGCTTACAAAAGTATGTGCAACGTCTCTTTTCTCAAGTTACATTTTCTACAGATCGGTTTCATCTGTTGAGACGTTAGTGCAGGCATAGGCAAACTCCGGCCCTCCAGATGTTTGAGACTACAATCCCCATCATCCCTAGCTAACAGGACCAGTGGTCAGGGATGATGGGAATTGTAGTCCGAAACATCTGGAGGGCCGGAGTTTGCCTGTGCCTGCATTAGTGTTACATTAGGAAGAAAAGGGGGAAAGAGGTGGAGGGACGAATGGTGAGTGGGGATGGGGTCGGTAGCGATGTTTCTATTTTACTTAATGTATGTGTGGGGTTTAATCAACCAGGCCTGGTTATAGAGAAACATTTTTGCCTGGAGCCTAAAGATATGTAGAGAAGGCACTAGGTGAGACTCCCTTAGGAGAGCGTTTGTGCTGGTCCTGGGGGGAAGGTTACCGTTGGTGTAGTCAAAGTCCGGTCCTGGGTCACTAGCCTGGAAACAGTTCACAAGGAGCAGGGCGAGGTCCAAAGCAGGAAGCCGGGCGGGGACAGGAACACTGGAGGGTCAGGTCTGGGTCCCGGCAGGAACAGGTACTCAACAACAACGTTGCTCCCGCAACCTGGGACCGGGCTGACTGGCCTTTATCTTCTCTGAGGCCAGGGGCGGTCCCGGCCCCCAGGAGACCCGCCTCTCCTGGCCTTAAGGCGAGCACTCCTCCTGGGAGAAACCACTTCCCTTCGCCTCTCTGCCCTGAGCCTCTGCAGTTCAGGAGAAGACGAAGGGTTACTGGGCCCCGGGGGAGGCTCACCTGTAGGCACTGAGTCCTCAACCACCTCTGGAGCCAGAGTGGGTTCACCTGGTGCCTGCTCCTGAGGATCCGGCACAGGTGCAGGCGCTTCAGAATCAAGGCCCTGCCCCAGTTCAGCCGGCCCTGGAGGCGGGGACTCCTGTGCAGGCTGGGATTCCTCCGGTTCAGCCTCTGAATCGAATTCCCAGGCCATCACAGTGTTCCACAAATGGGGAGCCAACACTGAAAAGGCCTCTAGACCACACACAAAGAAGGGCCTCAGATGATGAGATTTACACCCACAGAGTTTCCCATTGAGGGCTTGTGGGGTGGGTGTGCTGCAGAGTCAGTCTCTGCCCCATCCTAAACTCTCTCAATGGATTTCCAGTGGGGATTAGGATTGCTCTGAAAGTGATGCAGTTTGGGCATTCCCTCCATTCCGAGTCATGGAAAATGAACGAGAGAAGTCCATTCAAGGCATAGGCACATTCAAAATGTGCCTTGACATTTGGATCGGATGACTATAAAGCTCTTGTCTAGGCGAAGTTAGTTACAGTTGCTCCATTTTGCCTTGACAAATCTTATAATGCTCTCTCACTTTCCCAAACAGATATTGAAGCAGTCGTGCCCAGATATAGATCTGCAGCCATCAAGCGTTTGCGTGGGAGGTGAGTTTGCTACGGCCGGAAAACAGCGTGCAAATATTGACAATCCTGCTGTTTCTTCCTTGGGCAAAATGTGTAGCTCGGCGCGCCATATGCTTGAGTAGGAAGATGCGAATTAAAGGTGCTTCCCTTCCTTCTCCAGCTTGCCAGTGACGGCATTGCAGATAAGGCCAGAATTAGGCTACATGGTGAACCTGATGGCAGGGGTAGTCCATTAACATCTGGGGGCCCCAGATATTAATGGACTACACCTGCCATCAGGGGTGCCACTTAACCCTCAGGATTTTGGGTGCCTGCCACCGTAAGGCTGATGTGCGACATCACACACACATGCCTGTATGTAGCACATGTGACATAATAATAATAATAATAATAATAATAATAATAATAATAATAATAATAATAATAATTTCCAATCTTCCAAGTCAATTGTATAGCCTAAGTCCCGTTCCCACTTTAGATTTTTATATCATAATGTGTGAAATACAAATTTGGTATTATTGCTTATGGAAAGTATTTCTCTTTTCTTTTCTTTTCCTTTTTCCTTTTTCTTCTTCTTCTGAAGTCTTTATTTGGTAAATATGTAGATAATTGTGTTTATATTGATATGTATTTGTTTAGATGTTTTTTAAATACTATTCTTGTAATATTCATTAAAATTTAATAATTTTTAATAATAATAATAATAATATTAGTCACAACAACAATTTTTTTCTTTATATCCCGCCCTCCCTGGCCAAAGCCGGGCTCAGAGCGGTTAACATCATACAAGTAAGACAATGCATAAAAACAAGCTATCGATAAATTAAGATACACCCCACAATTAATTCAAACAAATTAAAATTAAAACGGGACAAGTGGCAATCTTCAGGTTAAAATTGAAGGTGGTTACCAACTGTTTCCACTGACATCACACACGCTATGTTCAGGCGTGTCCCTGTGACGTCCCACATCTGTGTTGTGGCTGCGGCAATGGCTTCTCTCCCCCCTCCTCTTCACAGCCAGCAAGGCTCCCTTTTCTGTGGGAAGGGGCTTGGAATTAGAGGCAGAGAGACATTGCCTCTGAGTCTGAGTCTCCCCCTGTGAGGTTTCCAAGGGGTTGCTCGAGAGCAAGCAGGCAAATGCCTCCCTGCTCGGCTGTGAAGCCTTGCTTTTGATGCGAAATAAACTTTATCTGTCCAGAGCGCCACTCTCCCGTGGCTGGCTCATTCACTGGCAGAATCTGTGAGTGGGCGTGGCTTAAACTTTCCCCAGCAAAGTAATTTCTTGACGCCCAGTCTGCGCCTCCCCTCTCGGCGCGAAACCTTACTGCGCAAGGAGAGCGTGGGTAACGGTGGACCTTTCCCCTCCCCGCTTTGCCCAGGCAAGGTGTCCTGGCAAAGTAATGAAGTGAACAGAACAACATGCTGCTCCAGCACCAAAACAGTAGGGTACTCTAGAGCAATGGGTAACCCATCATCTCAAACGCCTCCTCCGAGCCCTGAAGCTCCTCTCCACTGGAGGCATGGTTACTCTCGCCTGCCGAGGAGGAGCTGCTTTCCACGATCTTTGGGGGCTCTCTGTAATCCATCCAGCTTTTCCTCTCTCCCTCCTGAACCAATGGCAGTTCCCTGACACCCCCCATCCCCGGAAATGGGTGCCACACTCGCTAGCTGCGGAGGGCAGAGCTGAACTTTTGACTCAGAGGCAGTGCCACTGCCGCCTGCTGGCTTTGCTCATTTCCTTTGTGGATGCCCTCACAATTACATTATTTTGGGTACCCAAGCACCCATGGCCCCCTGGAGATGGCTCCTATGCCTGGCATCAACCCTTATCCCTTGGCTGTGTTGTTATGGACATAAAACGTGAATGCTTAGATCTGCCATCAAATGGGCAAGCTCCTAATGAAACCTTTCCTGCCGCATTTTAATTTTTTTGTTGGGGGGGACCCATATTTCAAGATCCAAAGGGGGATTCTGATCATCTTCTTGCTACTGCGTTAATGTCCAAATCAGTCCGAATCAATCCAAACAGAGTTCATAATTCTATCCAGTCTTTTCTTGCTGTTTCCACATCACATCTTGTTCATATATTTTCTCTTTTTTCTTTATGATCTCTTCTGATAGTCTCCTTAAGCCAATAAACACCAATAATAATCCTGTGTGAATTTTTCCGTTCTTCTTTTCCGTTCTTCCAATCCTCAAATCGAGATGGTTTCCATATATCATCGCCTTCATAGATAACATCACTCTTTCCATCATTAATCTCGCAAAACTGTCGCTCTTAAGTCCCTCTGAGGAGTTTTACCCACAATATAAAAACAGCTCTATTTCTCCTCCCAGACTCAAGACCTCCGACAGAACTTCCCAATATGGCGACGGCATTTTAAACTGCGTCATTCCAAAGTTCTTATACATTCCACACTCTTCTTAAAACATGCTTTGGTTTGAAAGTTTATCTCCACAAAGTTTATCTCCACACAGCCTTAAATCCACAGCTTAAGTCCTTAATACGACATTTCTGACTTGTAACAAAAATTTTAAAATTTGGTTTGTAATTCGGAATTTATGTGATGTGATTTAATTTGATTTGATTGGCTGGATAATAAAAATTATTTTAAAAGAAAAGAAAAGAAAGAAACCTTTCCTGCCAGGGGAATTAACACATTCAGTTTTAGAGATGGCAAGCTCATGTCTGTCTCTCTGGTGTCCCTGCTTTCATATATATATATATATATATATATATATATATATATATATATATATATTTGCTTTCGTAGATTTTCACGGGTACAGGAATGCAGGTTTTGGTGTCCTCGGGTGTCTTCCCGTGTAAAAGTTGGGGTGTCTAGGCGACGTTTCGACGAGGTCTCACTCGTCATCTTCAGGCTGGTGCTTTCGGCTTCTTGTTACTGGAACAGAGCAGGATCTCAGTGTTTGAGTTCCTATAAATACTGTTGAGGGGGTGTGGTGTATAGCCTCCAATGTTCTGGGCAGAGAGGAAGTTCCCAGGCTAGTGTGCCTTTTCTTCTTTTGTTCCTTAATTACTTGAGGGATATCTTGAGTGATTTCTTGAGTGATATCCTGAGTACCACTTAGGTGGGTCATTAGGTGTGGATTAGTTGCTAAAGTCTTTGTGTCTTGACCTCTTGAACTTTGTGAAGAGTTTTTCTGAGAAGATAGCTGTACTGCACTTAGTTGTGCTCTGGCTTGGCTTCGTGTATAGGGGCGAGCTGTGGTTTTGTGGCCTGTGTCAGCCAGATCTGTGTAGGGATTGCAGGGGGTGCAGCATCCGGAGGTGCCACCATGGTTTGGCTAATTGCCAAATTGCTCTTTAACATGGAACATCACCACAAGAGAATAATCATGGAAGCCATCGAGATAGAGAAACACCCTCACAACATGAACAAGCGTGACGACACATCCCGCTTGCCAGACATCTGGAAATTAGCCCTCCCCACAAAAACTGACACCAGATCCAGAGGCACACAGAACGCCATCACCAATCAACCACACCAGACCCAAACCCAGACCCTCTCCACAGATAAATTACACACACCATCCAGTAGCCAAACCATGGTGGCACCTCCGGATGCTGCACCCCCCTGCAATCCCTACACAGATCTGGCTGACACAGGCCACAAAACCACAGCTCGCCCCTATACACGAAGCCAAGCCAGAGCACAACTAAGTGCAGTACAGCCATCTTCTCAGAAAAACTCTTCACAAAGTTCAAGAGGTCAAGACACAAAGACTTTAGCAACTAATCCACACCTAATGACCCACCTAAGTGGTACTCAGGATATCACTCAAGAAATCACTCAAGATATCCCTCAAGTAATTAAGGAACAAAAGAAGAAAAGGCACACTAGCCTGGGAACTTCCTCTCTGCCCAGAACATTGGAGGCTATACACCACACCCCCTCAACAGTATTTATAGGAACTCAAACACTGAGATCCTGCTCTGTTCCAGTAACAAGAAGCCGAAAGCACCAGCCTGAAGATGACGAGTGAGACCTCGTCGAAACGTCGCCTAGACACCCCAACTTTTACACGGGAAGACACCCGAGGACACCAAAACCTGCATATATATATATATATATATACATACACACACATATTGTTGGCAACAATCATATAATGTATTTTCTTATCTTATACAATGTTTTGGACTTCCATCAACCACATCTGAAGATTTTTCATTCTTTATAACTTAATCTACATTTCATTAATTTCCTTATTACTTTTAATAATCCTTAACTAATAATTCTCTTCTTAATCTTCTCTGCAATATTTTGCATAATCCTCCTTCCAAAACTTCTTGCAATCCTACTAGCGTAATCTGTTTATTACAATTGCTTTTCAGATAGTTCAAATATTTACTCCAGTCCTCTGAGAAAATCTGGTCCCGCAGGTTTCAAATCCTTCCTGTCATCTTATCTAATTCTGCATAGTCCATTAATTTCGTCTGCCATTCTTCTTTTGACGGTAATTCTTCTTGTTTCCATTTCTGTGCTAATAATACTCTTGCTACCGTTGTTGCACATAAAAACAATTTGCTATCCTGTCTGTTAATATCCTCCCCTACAATGCCAAGTAAAAATGCTTCTTTTTTTATATAAGTGTATATTTCAACATCTTTTTCATCTCATTATATATCATTTCCTAGAAGCTTTTCACTTTCTTACATTCCCACCACATGTGATAAAAAGATCCTTCTTTTTCTTTACATTTCCAACGTTTATTACTTGTTTTATACATTTTGGCTAATTTCTCTGGTGTAATATACCATCTGTACATCATTTTCATCACATTTTCTTTCAGAGCATTGCATGCTGTAAATTTTAATCCCTCTTCCCACAGTTTTTCCTGGTCTTTTAACTGTCTCTCTGGTGTCCCTGATTTCAGAGGAGTTCCAGGTCGTTCTGCGAGGATTCATGTTGGGTAGGAATGTGAACAATGTCTTCTGCTCCTACGAGGTCTATGGCATGAAAATTGGTAAGTATCCCCCAAAAGTGCAAAACAGTGTTACACAAATTGAAACTCTTGCCTCTGTCCCCGCAGTTCTTGGGGAGCTGGTGTAAGCCAGCAGTAATGCATTTTGAAACTGGTGGGGGGAAATTTGGAACAGAGATAAAGCTGTGAAGCTCTCACTCCCCCTCCACTCACGTTTCTTTGCTCCGAATTTTCTAGCAAGTTTTTGCTCTTGCAAAGCTGGTTTTCACTTAAAGAAATATTTGAGGCTGAAAGCAAAGCACAGCAAGATGTTTATCCTGTCTTCCTCTACCCCCAACCCCAAGTTACCTTTATTATTATTATTATTATTATTATTATTATTATTATTATTATTAAATAAAGCATGTCAGAGTAAATCATATCATAAACATCTCATCTAGTTTGTCTCCCAGCTATATGTGTTTTCATGTAGTGCATAGTTTTGATATGGGTCATATCCACACCATGCATTTAAAGTACAGTCGTACCTTGGATCCGAAATGCCTTGTGAGTTGAACGTTTTGGCTCCCAAACACCGCAAACCCGGAAGTGAGTGTTCTGGTTTGCGAACGTTCTTTGGAGCCCAAACGTCCAATGGGCTTCCATGGCTTCCAATTGGCTGCTTATTATTCACTGAACTGCTTTCTCCCCATGTTTTTCTCCAATTGTGAACAGCAGACTCAAGGGTGTATGTGCATGCTCAGAAGGCTAGAGTTGTAGCTCAGCGGTAGGGCACGTGCTTTGCCTTCAGAATGTCGTGGGTTCAATCCCAGCCTTTTATAACTAAAAACATCAAGCAGACGCTGACACTCTGGCAATACTGGTCCTGATGGGTAATTGGACTGATCAACTATAAGACAGTTTCCAGTACCCCTAAACTTGGCCAAACCTAAGTGGCACCTTATTCCACCCTGTTATTGCACTTCATATCCCCACGAGGGTTGTCTTATCACATTTTGCGAGATCTATGTCTAAAGGTAAAGGGACCCCTGACCATTAGGTCCAGTCGTGACCGACTCTGGGGTTGCGGCACTCATCTCGCTTTATTGGCCGAGGGAGCCGGCGTACAGCTTCTGGGTCATGTGGCCAGCATGACTAAGCCGCTTCTGGCGAACCAGAGCAGTGCACGGAAATGCCATTTACTTTCCCGCTGGAGCGGTATCTATTTAGCTACTTGCACTTTGACATGATTTCGAACTGCTAGGTAGGCAGGAGCAGGGACCAAGCAACGGGAGCTCACCCCGTCGCAGGGATTCAAACCGCCAACCTTCTGATCAGCAAGTCCTAGGCTCCGTGGTTTAACCCACAGCTCCACCCACGATCTATCTCTAAAGCACAGTAAATTGCACTTCGTTGAAGAAAGACAAAGAATTTTGCCAGGTGGACATACTTTGGTTTGAGAGGTTAAACATTTGCTCTGTCTGCTGCAGGTTGTAGATTTGTGTGCATGTCTGTGTTTAAAATTTGGCCGGGTTTTCCACGCCTTCTCATTTTTTTGGGGGGGGGAATTGCCAAATGGTGTAAAGGAACCTTGCCAAAGAGAACAGAAGAAGACCAACCTTCTCTCCCTCAGTGCTCTCTGATATGAGGGCATTTAAGACAAAAGCATATGGGCATATGCTAACCCACTCTGTTTGTGCTAGTATCCGATCTGGAATTAGCTGCTAGTGCAAAATGTTCTGTTCACAAGAAGAAATGTTTCATGAGCCCCTTGTAACACATTTGCAAAGTAGTAATAGTAATAATATAAAAAATGAATGTTAATTTATTTGTTGCCTTTACTACATAAACTTACTACATAAAATGTTTCAAAGCAATGTAAAAAATAATAATCATGAATAGCCCCCAAAATACATTAAAAATACATCAAAAAGACTGAAAGACGTTATAGACTAAAAGTGGACATCCTGCCACACACACAAAAAGGACAAATGGTACCCAAGCCCTACTTAAAAGTTGAAAACCAAAACAGGCCGGGACATTATCATAGCATAGGACTCCAAATGAGAGCCAAATCCTTGAGTGAACAGGAACGTCTTTGCCTAGCACCTAGCAGTTGACAGTGATGGTGCCGGGTGCATCTTTTTGGGGAAAGCCTTCCACAATCGAGGAGCCACTGAAGATCTATTCTGCAAATGGAGGAGGCACACAAAGAAGGGTCTTAAATGCTGAATATAGGGTCTGGATAGGATCATGCATGGAGAGGTGGTCCCTAAAGTATAGGATTCTAAGCCACATAAGGCATCAGCTGAAAGGTTCCATAAAGCAGGGAAATGGCTGGAAATTTTTGACTTTGTATTTAAGATGTCTGTGATATCTTGTGGGCCGGTGGGTAGAGAGCTGGGTTATCAGGAATTTGTATCTCCTTCCTCCCAGCCCAGGATGGGCGGCAAAGGGAGATCAGCTGGGTGGGTCCCAGTTGGATTTAAATAGCTTCTAAATGTTCCCGTGTTAGTCTGACTTGAGACGTCTTCAACCAAGCCTCATGAGGATGGGTTGAGGGAGCTGGGTATGTCTGGCCTGGAGAATAGAAGATGGAGAGGTGACAGAATAGCCATCTTCAAATATCTGAAGGGCTTCCAGATGGAAGATGGAGCAAGTTCGTTTTCTGCTGCTCTGGAGAGTAGGACCCAAACCAATGGATTCAAATTACAGTGGTACTTTGGGTTAAGAACTTAATTCGTTCTGGAGGTCTGTTCTTAACCTGAAACTGTTCTTAACCTGAGGTACCACCTTAGCTAATGGGGCCTCCCACCACCGCTGTGCCGCCACCACTCGATTTCTGTTCTCATCCTGAAGCAAAGTTCTTAACCCGAGGTACTATTACTGGGTTAGCGGAGTCTGTAACCTGAAGCATCTGTAACCCGAGGTGCCACTGTACATGGAAGGAGATTTCAATTAATCATTGGGAAGAACTTTCTGACAGTAAGAGCTGTTGGACAGTGGAAGGGAGGTGGTGGGTTCACTTTGGAGGTTTTTAAGCAGAGGTTGGAAGGTCATCTGCCATGATTCTTTAGCAGTGATTCCTGCATTGCAAGGGTTGTGTGAATACAGTGGTACCTTGGGTTACATATGCTTTAGGTTACAGACTCGGCTAACCCAGAAATAGTACCTCAGGTTAAGAACTTTGCTTCAGGATGAGGACAGAAATCGTGTGGCAGCAGTACGGCGGCAGCGGGAGGCTCCATTAGCTAAAGTGGTGCTTCAGGTTAAGAACAGTTTCAGGTTAAGAACGAACCTCCAGAACGAATTAAGTACGTAACCAGAGGTACCACTGTATTTGATTCCATGATTCTTGAACAGATATCTCTGCATACTACTTCTAAGTTTAGGTGGATCTTTGATTATTGTTGGACCTCAGCTTTTTATCCTGTGAAATTAAGGTTATGTGACGCTTTGTTTTCTTCTCACAGATGAAAAGCCCATAGAGGTGGGAACTGACTATATCCTCTGCCCAGCACCTATTCTCAATGAAACTGGCCAGTAAGTAGTTCACACTTGTGTGCCATGATTAATTCATTTAATAGAGAGAAGCTCTGGAGAGCCCAAAGCACCCATCTGCCAAGGAGGTTGTCTCTGTATGAGTGATGGTTGCGGCCATGCCTCTCTTCTATCAGGTCCCACTGAGGGCAGGCAATTTTTCTTGAATTTCTGAAACAAATGTAATTGGATCATTCAGTCACTCCCAGTTTGCTGGTGGTGGGGTGTGTGTGTTAGTGTTAGAGTGACTCTTCATGAGTCACTGTTCATTCAGGAAACGTAGATTATAGGAATATGGAAAGGGCATCTCTGAGGATGAGTAATGCATTCTCTAAAGTCTCTAAAGTTTGGGAGACATAGACTTGGCTGTAGCTTTGATCTGTGTTTTAGAAAAGAACTGTGTTTTAGAAAAGCTGGTAACCTCCTCCCTCTTTCACTGATCCCTTCCTGTGCGCTAATTTACTGGGGAGATTCACCAGATCTGAAATGAGTTTTAGATAGCTTGCGACCAAACAGATTTGGAGAAGACTGTAAAAATGAACCCACAGCCAGTTCATTTAACTCTGAAAAGCTCTGGCTTGTCAAAAGTTGTGTGCATGCTAGCTCCCTTTTAAAAATAAAATAAAACAGGGCATGTAATATGCTTTCTTCTGGACGATCTTTGGTCTCATGGTTAAACGGCTTACATTACCACTGACACTTACAAGCTATTATTAAAATTGCGCGTCAAGATGTGTAACGGCACTCAACGTGCGATGATAAAACAAGGCACTAATTTAACATCCGCAGCAGAATCTTCACAACATTATGGCTGAAACATTGTCCAGGTCTTATTCTAAGTGTCACTGGCCTTGCCTGAAGAGCCTGTATGTAGCCTTTAAAGCTAATTCTTCCTTCCATGTTCAGATATGCCTTGGGCTTCCGAGATCACATTTGCTTAGGTTTAATTTCTTACATACTTAGGGAAGCTTTTCTTCAGTGCTACCCAAGCTAGTCAGAAAGCAGAACATAAATAGCAATGGGAGCAGGCAACCAGGAACCTGCTTTGTAGCAGGAGAAGAACTTCACTGCCATCTGTCCACTGGAGGCACAAAGTAAAGAGTCCATTAAGATGGTCCATGTAGCATGTAACTATGGGTTTGCCTCTTAGCGTTTTCTTTTTCTGAAGATATTCTGCAAGGCAGCAGAGCATCCCTCTACTCCACTGTTTTTCTATGTGGATTTTCCCTTCGGAAAGAAAAGAACTACAGTGGTACTTTGGTTCTCAAACTTAATCTGTTCCAGAAGTCTGTTCCAAAACCAAAGCGTTCCAAAACCAAGGCGCGGTTTCCCATAGAAAGCAATGCAAAACGGATTAATCCGTTCCAGACTTTTAAAAACAACCCCATAAACAGCAATTTAACATGGATTTTACTATCTAACAAGACCATTGATCCATAAAATGAAAGCAATAATCAATGTGCTGTACTATAAAAGAAAGAAGACAGTATCGCAGATGATAAAAATTAAAATTATTATTTTTTCTTACCTGCACTGATGATAGTCATTGTTTGGATGGGGGGCTTTTATCCATTTCCACAGTCAATCAATCAATCAATCAATCAATAGCTGAACTGGGTTCCACACAGTCCCAGGTTCAAATTGTGCCATCTCCAGGTGAGGCTAGCAGAGAACCCTGCCCAAAATCTTGGAGAGACAGTGTTAGTCATTGTAGCTGGTACTTAGTCAGATGGACTCAGTATAACTGCATAGGCAAGAATAAGGCCCCAAAATATAAAAGTGCTCTATTGTATTCAAAGAATAAATGTACAAATGAATGAGCAATGCAAATAGGAAAATAAGTACAGTATTACATATAACAGAAGATGGAAAACTGCTTGCAATCTATTTTGAACCAGTCTTTTTAATCATGCCCAAATAATCTAGAGTCCTTGGGAAGAGTTTTAACAACAAACTTCATTGCTCACCAATAGAAAATACTTTGCCCGATCAGCTGTTTTGTTGACGATGGTTCTCCATTGTAAACATAACTTAATGTTCTCTATCCTGGACTTTTTCCATATACACAAATAACATACAAATACTTTACTATCCGAAGATGCAAATGGGATATTTCACTTAAATTACAGTCTCCAACATTCCCCAGGGTTGGAACAGAATAAACATTACTTCCATGAAACATAATTTGTATTAGTTGTGAACATCCTTCTTTTAGGTGACTAATTGTTAGCAATCAAAAACTGGGACATTTGTTGTTTATTCCACTGACACGATGCAAGGGAGTGTCCTGTGTGTCTGTGTTTGTATGGTATCACTTCATTCTGCACATGAAGGAACAAAGGTTTGAATGCTTCCCCACATAAGCTTTCCTCCTCACATTCATAGAATCATAGAGTTGGAAGAGACCACAAGGGCCATCGAGTCCAACCCCCTGCTAAGCAGGAAACACCATCAGAGCACTCCTGACATATGGTTGTCAAGCCTCTGCTTAAAGACCTCCAAAGAAGGAGACTCCATCACACTCCTTGGCAGCAAATTCCACTGTCGAACAGCTCAAAACTAGCATGTCAGAGAGCTGCATGGAGGGTGGTTTAGTGTGGAAAACTCTTTATGTTTAGTTGCCTGGGAGGAGCGTCAGAGCATTGCTCTATCTTCCCAATTGCTATCTGAAAGCGATTCAGCAGCCCAGCAACAGATGTATCACGTGGGGCTCCGAGATGATCACCACAGAGCAACCTGCCAAATGAACGTTAAATGTGCTGGATTTTTTTTACTGCCATGTGTCTTTTAAACCTTGGTGCAAATTATCAGAACATGTTGTATTTTTATTGTTCTGGGATGTGACTGCCGGGCGGTAAAGTGTTTCTGCAGTCGGCACAGCACCAAATTGCAGTGGCAATGCAGGCAAAGTACTTGGTAGCCAGGAGAGGTTCTTTTTGGGGCCGTCTTTATAAAACACTGCCTCTAGACTAGCCTGTTACGGTCAGCTGTAGATGTTACATAATGGTGTTGACTTACTATTTTTCATCCTGGTATGTGTGCGATGGACTTCAGTTTTTTTTTGCTGTTTTAAAGAATTCTGAAGGAGTTTGGCCTAGGCAGCATGTGGCGAGTTAGTCAGCCGACAGCTCTGAAAGCAAATGTACATATTTGAACTTCTGACTTTCCATTGGCACAGCTTGTGCTGTTGTTGGAGAGCTCCCAGTTATTCCCCTTGAGGGGAGCGAACTTTGGTTGCTAACTTAGCAGCGAGCAATCTGCAAAATGCTCCGCTCCCACCTCCCCGCCCGAAAAGCACTCACAACACAATCCCCATGGGAAGCAGTGTAGATTAAGTTGCATTACCCCCCTGCCAGTTTTTACAACTTCCAGGAATTCCCTAAATATACGGAGGGGGCAGATAGGCACATCTACTCCTATTAAACTCAAGGCAGGCCGACAAGGAAAGAGGCCAAACAACCTAAAATAAATTGGTATGGCTGGCAGGACAGTGGCTTAGCTTGGACTCCAGCCCCAATCTCGTATTTCTGTTGACAGGACCGTGTGATCGAGATTGATAAAATGTCATCCAGGGCTTTGCACCCAATAGCAAAGGAATGCAGCCTGCTGTGCCATCAGCAAATCCCATAGGGTTGGATTTTGGTGTCCTAAATTTGAGGCAAATTTGAGGCAAGCAGGACAGTAAATTGGGAAGCCTGACCATTTTGAGTTAGAATCAACATTCTGCAACCTGTATAAACACGAGATAAACACTTAATTTCTCTTATTTTTCATGATCTGCTTTCTTCTGGTTGTGCTGGTTATACTGGAGGACACGAAAATGCTCTGCTGCCAAACTATAGAAAATCTTATACATCCACTTTCTGAGATTTTAGCAGGTGTAGCTCATGTGGTTTAAAATGTCTCGCTTCCCTTTCCAGTCTGGCTGGAAGTGACTGTGGCTCGGGATGGGCGGGAGTTACCTTTAGGCATTGAAGCTCAGGGAGGTAAAGTGGTTTGTGCCTTGTTCCATGTTTAAAAGTAAGCATTCACTAGGAAAGGAACTGAAAATAAAACTGCTGACATAATAATGCCAGTAATATCCAAGGCAACACGATGACCAAATACAATGATACCATATCAATATACACTCTTTATATAATATGAAATATATGAAATCACATAAACAGAAAACTTATGAATCTCTGAAAGTCACAAAATATGCGCTCTTAATGGATTCTCTTGAAAACATAAAACCAAATAAACATAATCCTTATATGTCTCTGAAAGTCTTTGAAGACTATGCAAGTCTCTGAAAGAAGACTTATAAGACTTTCAGTGACTTTCAGAGATTCATAAGTTTTCTGTTTATGTGATTTCATATATTTCATATTATATAAAGAATGTATATTGATATTGCATCATTGAATTTGGTCATTGTGTTGCCTTGGATATTACTGACTGTTGTTTGCAACACAGGGCTTAAATTGTTTGACATAATAATGCCATCATACAAATCTATGGCATGACCACATTTGGCAATAGTTTGTTCAGTTCTGGTCACCTCAAAAATGATATTGTAGAGTTGGAAAAGGTTCAGGGAAGACCAAGACGATCAAGGGGGTGGAGCAATTTCTGTATGAGGAAAGCTTGCAGCATTTTGAAGTGCCACCTTGCCCCTCTCTATACTGTTAAGCATCAGTGATACCACTGCTAGGAAGCTGACGTTGTAGCTGCAGACCACTTGTGCTTGCAAATAGTAAAGACTTCCCTGCATGAACTGCTTGGTAAATTGATAATCCATGTTTATTCTCTGGCTGGAGTAATAAAGGGAATCTCCTTGTCCCCCCTCCCCCCGAAATTGGTATCTTCTGTATTTCCCATGTCCTCCAGCTTAGCAGGAGGTTGTACCTGGAGCTAGAATACCTGGCAGGCTGGGGGGAAGTTCTCCCAAATTGTGCGACTCCCTTTGGCTCGTTCATGGATGGAGGCGTTTTGGCTAAGTAAGGATAGACATCTGAAGAATGCATTTGCTCTTGGTGTATAACAGTGGTACTAGGGATGCGGGTGGCGCTGTGGTCTAAACCACTGAGCCTCTTGGGCTTGCCGATCGGAAGGTCAGCGGTTCAAATCCCTATGACGGAGTGAGCTCCCATTGCTGTGTCCCTGCTCCTGCCAACCTAGCAGTTCAAAAGCACGCCAGTGCAAGTAGATAAATAGGTACCACTACGGCGGGAAGGTAAACGGTGTTTTCATGCGCTCTGGTTTCTGTCACCGTGTTCCTTTGTGCCAGAAGTGATTTAGTCCTGCTGGCCACATGACCTGGAAAACTGTGTGTGGACAAATGCCAGCGCCCTCGGCCTGAAAGCGAGATGAGTGCTGCAACCCCATTGTCGCCTTTGACTGGACATAACCGTCCAGGGGTCCTTTACCTTTACATCAGTGGTTCTCAGACTCTGGGCCACACTTTCAGAATAAAAATTTTGATTTTTTTTTTTATTGATAAGAAATACGTTGGAAAACAAAGAAACAACCCCTGACAATGCTTGATTTATAAAAGCATCACTTGATACTCTTGCTCTCGTTTTGAAAAGATACTTACCCATATTCTGCAAATAATATATATTTTTAAAATATGCTATACTATATTACACCGAAATGTTTAAATGTTTCTTTGTTTGTCCTTTACACCATGCTTGTAATCCTCTACCGCCACACCCTATGAGAACCACTGGTGTATATGATTGAATCTATAATAAGGTGCTTGGTGTTGTGAGTGCTACTGAGATGCCTAAAACAGAGATGCCGGCTGCAGTTCAAAAACAACATGCTTACGATAAAATATTATAAGTGTACTGTTAGCTTTTGGTGCAGTGGATATCTTAGGATGTTTGCAGGAACCTGGGTTCAAATCGTTGCTCTGTCTCAAAAGCTTGGTTGGCCAATAGACATGTCCTTTCTCTCTCACTCTACATAAGGTTGGTAAAGTGTGGAAAGCTATTTTTTTTCTGTCCTGAGTGCCTTGGTGGGTGGGTGGGACCCAAATGTCATAACAAAATTTTAACACCCCCTGCTCAGTTCATTCTTTCTATTTGCCTCATGATTGCCCCTGTAGTCTGCAAGGGTCTTGCCCCCCCCATAGGTTTACTTAAGGTGAGATATGGCTTGCAGCCCGTATCACATTGCACAATCCAGTATTTTATGGAACGAAACAAAAGTGGAAAACCCCAAAACACTAAATTCTGCTTAGTGGCCTCAGAGGTCTCTGTTTCCCCAATCTGTGAGTTGTTTTTTTCATTATCCCCCCCCCCCAAGCATTTCTAGACCATATAATATCTTTTAAAAAATAAATAAATCCATAAGCGATGTACAAAAACAACATAAAAACATAAAAACATTAAAAGAGAGAGTAAGGCAGCATTCTAAAAACAGGAGCACGTAAGCAGAAATCTAGAAATAGCAAATCTGTCAGGGGCAGCTTGGGCAAAAAAAGACACCTGAAGCAATGAATAGATTATGCTTCATATATTTGCAGAGGGAGGAAATTTCCACAGTGCAGGGGCAATGGCAGAAAATGCCAATTTTTGGGTCAGTGCCCTGTGGCATTTTGTGGATTGCAGTGCCACAAATACGATCTCCCCATATGCCCTGAGTGATCTTACATGTCTGTACTGGGCAGGCAGTCTTTCAGATAACCCAGTCCCTAGTTGTTTCAGGGGTTAATTCATTACTAACACGAGGCTGGATGGGTCTCTGTAGCCGGATCGGCAGCCAGCTATTATTATTAAGGCAGAACTGACTCTTGAGAAGTTTGCATTCAGATATCACAAGCAATGCAAGGAGCGCATCTTTAAGCATCATGCAGTGAGGTGTGTGCACCTTTTTCCCTGACCCCCTCGATCGTACCATTCCCTGAATCGTAGCCCCTGAATAACTTCTCTGAAACTTCAGTACTCCCCAGAATATTTAAAAAAAGAATTTAAAAGACCCTCACACTCCTCTTTTTTCTGGTTTGGGCTCAGGATGGAGAAATCTTCCAATTCCACTTACTCATTTTTTCCAATCTTCCAATTTTCCACATCAGCTGAAGAATTTTTTTTTATATCCTCATGAAAATTCATCAGCATTTAAGTGTGACTTTCTCCTAAAGTATGTAATCTTGCCTGATATACATGTTTCCCATGCAGTTTCCCCTCATAATATGCATGTCAGTTTCACCAGTATCTACATCGTTATGGATGTTTTGCCCTAATATTGGTATTTTTGTACACGTTACATGGCAAGAGAACTGTTCTGCAAACTTTGGAGAAGTGCGTATTTCAAAGGGTAGCAGTGTTTCGGTTTCTGTATTGTTTTGAAAAGTGTTAGCAAAGCTTGCCTTGAAATGAAAAATGGAAGCAAAATTCTCCCCTAACCCTGTTTGTTTAAAATATAGCTGCTGTATTTTTCTTCTTTAAAAATTCTGCATCTCTATGCTCCTGCCAGCATGTCTGTTGAAATTAGCTATAGCCTATTAACAATTTTTCTGGTTTTCGGGGTACAATAGAACCCTCTGTTTTTGCTTCAAGGGGCAAATAATAATAATAATAATAATAATAATAATAATAATAATAATAATAATAATAATATTCCTACCCCTCTGGAACTTGTGATAGCTAATGATCCTGTTGAGTTAAAAGACCAGAACTTGAGTTATTGACAGCCCAATTTCTCCTATCTCTCTATTTCTCTTATCATTATACAACCTTCTGTAGACCTCTGAAGGCAGTCTTGTATTGAGATATTTTTAATGTATGATATTGTTGTTGTTGTTATGTTTCTGTATATTATGTTGGAAGCTGCCCAGAGTGGCTGGGGCAACGTAGTCAGATCAGTGGGGTGCAACCCCCCCCAATTGTTATTTTATTTGTTGATGTCGCTATCTGTCTCTGATAGATAAATGCACTGCAGCCGGGTGACTTCAGTTCCCCCAATTTGATGTTTTCCAGTTGGTATGAGAAATTGTGCGTGAGAACTGATCAAAGTTTTGTTTTGTTATCCACCCCACAAAAAAAGGCAGGCAGGAAAAAGGGCTGCCATGCAAGGTGACGAATGTTCGGCGTGTTTGCCTAATTAACTTTTGGCTAAGGATTCGGAACCATTAAGGAGCTAGTTAGTGTACGTCCCAAATAAACACATCTGGTCCCGCGAACAGTGGCAGTCCTGCCTGGATGCGGGTGACAGATGTGACGATCGTTCCCTCTGCCCTCTCCTTTAAATAATTAACAGCGTGCTGGTGGACGAGCCCTCAAAGCCAGCTGTATAGTCTCTGAGCTGTTATCTGTGGACATGTGCCCCCATACCCATTAGTGTGCTCCATCTAACGCAGTCTCTCCTCGCTTGCTGTCGCAACAATGGCATTCTTTGAAATAACTCTGGAGATCTCTGCTTTTCCCCCTCCTGGGTTTGAAAAGGCACTTGGGCGGAGGGAGGAATATAGAGCAGACCACACATGTGGGAAAGATCGCCAAGTGCCCATTAGCTCGGGAGATTGATTCCTTCTCTCAAACAAAGGGCATTTCAGCTAGTCCCACCCAGATGTTTCATTATCTGTTGGTGCTGGGACGAGCCTGGAAACATCCCTCTTTTGAAAGCGGTGGCATCTTATCTTAAGACTCGTTTCTTCGGTTGATGTATGGCTGCCCAGCTTGGAACAGCTGGGAAATTGCTGTTAATGGGAGCAAGTTGGTGGTTTGGGAGGCGGGGGGCCGAAGGAGAGAAGAACAACAACAACAAATCTCACGACAGAAAACTGGCAAAGGGCTTATCGCCTGCTCTATATCAGAGAGTTATGTTTTGGATGTTCTGTCCCGAAGGCTGGAGACAGGAGAAGAATGTGAGATGGGAAACGTGGCTGGACAGTTTATTTAAGTCTTCTTTTGCACTTTTTTACAACAAAGCTCAAATTCATACAACTCCCTCTTCCCTCAAAGGCCAAAAATATCTCCTTTTTTCCTTTCGAAGTTCTCAGAGCCCCGGTTGTTCCATAGAGTGTAATGACCAACAGAGGCAGCTGTCACTGACTTCTTCTGGTGAGCTGGGCTGGGCCTGCAAGCTCTTTCCCCCCTCTTTTTCATTTTGGTGAGACGGTCAACAATAGCGCAGCTGTCCTTCCGCCTAGTTGAGATCTCAAACCTGCAATTTGGCAAGAGGAACAGCACAAATTGGATAAATACCAGTAAGCGTATTGCGAAGGAAAGGAAAGCAGGACTGAAATGAACCCTACAACTTGTTTGATAGAAATGATTTAAGCAGGCATATGGTATAGCTAAGTGTGCTTGCAAAAACATTGGCCTGCTTCTTCCAGCAAGCTTTTATATTATTTTGTTGGGTTTTTTTTTATATAAAAAAAGCTGATCTAAAGAGAGAGAGAGCTAATAGAACTCCTGAGTTACTTGAAAAGAAAAGAGAATTACTTTCAGGAGATAATAACACACACTTAAGTGGCACCCGCCCATCTCCTACACAAAGCATAATTAATACAGAACACAGCCCACAGAGTTGTGGAATTGTATTGTTTTGAATTTTTACCCACCCATCGCAAAAAGGCCCCAGGAGTTGGATTGCAGCAATTAAAAACACAAGATTAGAAATAGTTCAAAAAACGAAACAAAATCTATCATAAGAATAGGGCAGCTCCTAAGAATACACATGTAAAAAACGAAACAAAACCTATCATAAGAATAGGGCAGCTCCTAAGAATACACATGTCCGTCGTTCAGCCCGGACACTGAGATCCAGCTCCGAGGGCCTTCTGGTGGTTCCCTCACTGCGAGATGTGAAGTTACAGGGAACCAGGCAGAGGGCCTTCTCGGTGGCGGCGCCTGCCCTGTGGAATGCCCTCCCATCAGACGTCAAGGAGATAAAGAATGACACAACTTTTAGAAGACACCTGAAGGCAGCCCTGTTCAGGGAAGTTTTTAATGGTTGATATTTTATTGTGTTTTTAATATTTTGTAGGGAGCTGCCCAGAGTGGGTGGGGTAGGCCAGTGAGATATACAGCTTCTTCTTCTTCTTCTTCTTCTTCTTCTTCTTCTTCTTCTTCTTCTTCTTCTTCTTCTTCGGCCAGGGTAAAGAGGTAAATCTTCATCATACAGCGAATGACACAGTAAAGGTGCCCCACACATCTGTGTTTGCATGGGGGGGGGGGAATTCCCACAATTCTTTCAGTTCAGCCTTGTGCTTTGTGCCATCATGCTCTGATGAAGTGATGGGGAAGATGTTGCTGTAAGTTAGAATGTCATACATAGTCCATTCCCCAGGTCTGGGGTAGGTAACCTTTTTCTTCTCACCTCCTTCCAGTGAGCACTCAGGGCTGATTTCCTTCAGAAAGGAGAGGTTTGATCTTCTTGCAGTCCATGGGACTCTCAAGAGTCTCCTCCAGCACCATCATTCAAAAGCATCAATTCTTTGGTGATCAGCCTTCTTTATGGTCCAGCTATCACTTCCATACATCACTACTGCGAAAACCATAGCTTTCATTCCTTACGTTCCCATTTTTAGCAAGGTCATTTAAGAAACACACACACACACCCTGCAATGGAATTCTGGTAGTTTGAACAAATTTTTATTTTCAAAATCTCGAATGCCCCAAGTCCTGAAAATGTGTTGCAGTCCTTTATTGACTTTTTTTTTAAAAAAAAATAACAACTCTGGTACCTCAATTCCAAAAACCTCTTTACTTACCATCATTTTAATAACTTTTTGAGCAGTTGCCAGTTTAATCTTCAGTGCGTGGAAATTGGAAGTAAATTATTTATTGCTTCCAGCAAATGTCTTTCATGGTTTTTATTTAATTTCCCCCCCATCTTTTTTTAATGGATCGTAAAATGGCAATCTTTTATTGGTTGCCCATAAAGAAAGGAGCAAATGAATACTTTGCAAATAGGTTACAGTGGATTGAAATGTCAGTTGTAATTCAAGAGAAGGGGAAGCCCTTCTCTAACCAAAGATGAGTAGACATGTGGCAGCGAGCCATCTCCCTCTCCTTCAATCTTTAACATCACCCAATCCAAACATAAAGAAAAGAGAGAATTGCACTGGCCATTAAGGTTTATTTACAGTCACCGGCCCTCAAGCTAAACCCCAAAACTGGCTTCGCCATTGTTTGGTTCCAGAAACTGCCTTGTCAGCCCTGAGACAGTTGAGAAACAATCCGGTGGGTCTGTTTTGAGCATCCCTTCCCTCCATTACTGGCCTTGTCCCAGGGAACTGTTTGAAAGCATGTGATGAAGTCACCTTGCCTAACCTAAGCAATCTGGCGCCTGGGTAAGGATGGGTGAGAAATGATTTGCATTTTAAAGCGAGCCTACCTAATTTGCATTCCATGAACCGAAGCACGCTCCTCGCCCTTTTCCAAATTTTGCAATATAGAATTGTACAGTGGTACCTCAGGTTACACACGCTTCAGGTTACATGCACTTCAGGTTACAGACTCCGCTAACCCAGAAATAGTGCTTCAGGTTAAGAACTTTGCTTCAGGATAAGAACAGAAATCGTGCTTCGGCGGCGCAGTGGCAGCAGGAGGCCCCATTAGCTAAAGTAGTGCTTCAGGTTAAGAACAGTTTCAGGTTAAGAACAGACCTCCGGAACGAATTAAGTACTTAACCCAAGGTACCACTGTATACAAAATCGTACATGTTGCAGAAACGTCATGAAAATGCCTGCACATTTTTTGTGGCAACTTCCCCTTCCCCCTAAAAAAATAAAATAAATAAAAAGCAGATGGTTGCATAAATTGTGATGCAGAATTGTATACAAAATTGCATGTATTGTAGGAATGTCATGAAAATGTGTACACATTTTTGTCGCGACTTCGCCCCCCCTAAAAAGGAAGCAAATGGCTGCATAAATTGGGTGACCTGAACTCATGATTGCATCACTGAGAAATGGACATAAACTGAAATTGTGGATCTGTTGTTCATCATTAGGTCTGGGTCAGTTTCTTGAAGTGGAAGCCACATTTCGTATTTTTTTGCAGTCCCTTCCACTTTGGGTAAACTTGGAACATATAATCTACTGCAGTTTCCCCCCCACACTGGGTCATTCAAACTTGCATTCCCACAAGCCTGCTAACAATATCTTGATCTGAGGTGCTTATTTAAATCCCATAAAACATGCCGCAGATACATTTCAAAGAGATCAAAACAAATGAAAGGGTTGCTTGCAGCTCTCAAACATGACGTTTGCAAAGGTGACATGGTTTTTCTTAGGCCTTGAAACACTTATCTATGTGAAGATGATCTGTATGACTTGCCTCCATAGCTCCTAGAACTTCCCTGTCAATCCGATGTCCCTTAATCTTTGCCGCTGCATATCAAAAAACGGAACTGATACTTGATGTGCTCAATGAGTCTGTTCCCTGAGATATTTGTCAGGCATTTTGGCAGCTGAAGGTTGAGAGAAGGAAACAGATCCAGTCTGACAGCAGCATCTTTCGGAAACTGGCATCCTGGAGAAGTCAGAATATTGCAGAAATCCAAGAGGAATTTTGCCTTGCGCTTCATTGGCATCTAACTTTTAAAACCAGGGTGCACCTACATTAAGGCAGAATTCCTCTTAAATTTCTGTCCTTCAGGAATAATTCAGGTGCAAGTTAAGAGTGAAGAGAAGATCACTTCAAATGTGGGAGTGTTGTAAACAAAAATTGCCCTTTTCCCTTATGGAGTATCCAAGAGCCCATATGGAGTCTTTACATAGGTTCCCTGTTGGTAGGAGAAGACAACAGAGGCCAACCAGAGAATATTGAGAAGCAAAGCAGCTAGTAAGCTTGATCTTTATTGATCGGTTGCAACAGGGGGCTCCCCTCACCCGCAGGAAAGTAGGAGGAACCCAGAACAATGGTGTGCAAGGCCTTATAAAGACTTTTGAAATTGCCACCCTGTAGATCAAGACCACTCCCAGAAACATCATACATACATCACAGAAGGGGTGTAACCTAAGACCACCCCTCAGGTACATCATACCTACATCACAAAAAAGGCGGTCTAAAACAGAAAATTTGAATGTTGTTTTTCTCCTGTCGTTGTTTATCTCCTGTCTGGCAGGTTACTTGACTGGATTTCCTGGGGAGCCTGGTTAGTCTTTTGTAATGATAAATACTTAGTTCCTGGGCCAGGTCACTGGCTCACACCCTATTCATATCTTAAATGTGCCCTTAAGATAGGATTTGTGTTGAAAGAGACAATGGGAGGTTTCCCACTTTGGCCTTGCAGAGAAAACGTTTGCTCAGCTTAGGAATCAAAATGGTTCCAGGTTGGTCTTCCTGTGCTGATCTATGTACGTGCTTGGTTGGTACGCTTATGAACATTGTTGTTATTTAGTCGTTTAGTTGTGTCTGACTCTTTGTGACCCCATGGACCAGAGCATGCCAGAAACTTCTGTCTTCCACTGCCTCCCGCAGTTTGGTCAAACTCATGCTGGTAGCTTCGAGAACATTGTCCAACCATCTTGTCCTCTGTCGTCCCCTTCTCCTTGTGCCTTCCATCTTTCCTAACATCAGGGTCTTTTCCAGGGAGTCTTCTCTTCTCATGAGGTGGCCAAAGTATTGGAGCCTCAGCTTCAGGATCTGTCCTTCCAGTGAGCACTCAGGGCTGATTTCCTTCAGAATGAATAGGTTTGATCTTCTTGCAGTCCATGGGACTCTCAAGAGTCTCCTCCAGCACCATAATTCAAAAGCATCAATTCTTTGGTGATCAGCCTTCTTTATGGTCCAGCTTTCACTTCCATACATCATGAACATACATCATACAAATATGAACATTACCATATATCTAAGACCTCAAAACTCCTATCACAGGAGTAAATAAAAGTGGAACTGGATACCAAGGCTAGAGTGCTTAACACTAAAGACTGCCTTGTGTATTCTCAGCCCCTTGTAGTTCAAAGTGAAGCATAAATGGAAACTTGCTGAATCTCCTGTCAAAGCCGGGGAAGTGGAGGACAGCTGATCTATAATCCTTGCCATGTGCTTGGGGTTTTCCAGGGTTATTTGAAGAAATGAAAAACCACTTTACTATTTATGTTTCTCCGATGCCTGCCTGCTCTTCACAGAAAGCCTCAACCAGCTATAATTAGTGGTTTTTATGCTGTATGTATGTTGTCAGAGTGGTAATTAGTGTGTTTATTGCCAATCTTGAAATTTTAATGTACATGAGTTAGTACTTCACACAGCTAAATGGTAGTTCTGCACATCCCTGGTCCTCACCGTGGGACCAGAATCTTTAGACCACATGGTATCTCGCTCTGAGATGGCTAAATCATTTTCCATCGAATTCGCTGCCAGCATTACAAATATGTGTATTTTTAAAATCTCATATTTTCTAATTCAGGGACCTCATTTCGACTAGTTATTTTTGTCACTTTTATAGCTTCCAGGATAAAATGCTGGTTAGGTTCTGTGGTTACGGTTTTCTGTCGATAGTTTTGCACCACGTGGCAAATCTGGATTTAACAGTCTTCACTTTGAGTCAAAATAAGTTGCAGACAAAGCAGAATCAGCTGTTCTTGGGCTCTGCCCTTTCCTCCATTGATTCAACACTTTTAAACTGCAAAGGACTTCACGGCTGTTTACCAGGTTCAGCCCTCACAATGGCCCAATGTTATTATTATTATTTATTTAAATTAACAAGCTATTATTATCTTTTAGCGTTTAATTGATTTATATAGTGCAAAATGCCCCAGATGGCTTCTAAGCGGTTTACAAAGCATGAAAAAACAATCGCAGAAAGTTGTTAAAATATGAAATAATTTAAAGCACGCCATCAATGAAAAATGCAATAAAGAAACCCCATTAAAATATTTATAACCCGCTCTTCATTGTTCACACAAGAGAGAGAGGGAGAGAAGCAACATTAAAATGCGATAAAACAATATTTCATTTAAATAGTGCTTTAAAAAAAGGCAAAATACAACAACAGGAGCGCATTAGCCAAGCGAGAGGCACCGTTGATTAATAGCTATGTTTTTACCTTGGGTGCATTTACACGTGGAGAATATGGCATCACTTTTCCTGATTATAATGCTAGCACTTCTTGTTTTTCTTTCATGCTGCTATACCTGTTGTGTTAGGGAACTGTGGCTTTCTGACTGATAGACTGGCGCATCATGCTAAAAAAAATAAACATCGTTGAGCATCATTGCTAGCCCCCCCTTTCCACCCGTGTGTGCTTCTGTTCCCCCATGATTCTTCCATGAAAACACAACAGAACTTTGTGCTGGCATGCTGCCCAAATTTTGCCACTTTACTACCACAAGTTTTGAGTTAAGGGACCTGCAAATGCCCCCCCTTCCAGCCAAATCAAATACAGTAACCGTGCAAACTTGTGTGCATTCAACTTGCAAGCATTTGGCTTTATGCTGATAATAAAAATTACATTTATAAAAAAAGGGGGGGCTGGATTCTGGGGGAAATGACTTTGGAAAATGACTGTATTGTTAACACTCGATTGGGAGCCGCCCAGAGTGGCTGGGGAAACTCAGCCAAATGGGCAGGGTATAAATTTTATTTATTTATTTATTTATTTATTTATTTATTTATTTATTATTTGGCAGTCCCCCACCATTGAACCCAATGAGTTTGACTCTATGCAATTTTGGCTTTAGGGGCGATCCCCGGAACGTAACCCACACCTAACTTGTAGGTCTCTCTTAATACAGAAATTAGTGCTGAATGTATGCTACATTCCATTAGTTTCCCCCAAGTGGCTTTTACATCATGTGAAAGCTGAAATATAAGGCAGATATTAACAGTTATGGAAATGGGAAGGGAAATGGGATAAACTCGTGTGAAGGTGGCCCTGATCTCAACACCCCATTGGTGTTGGTGCTCCTTGCAGTTGGCTGATCACCACAAATCTCTTGAGGACCAAATGACATTTTCTGCTGAAAGCTTAGCCTACAACTACAGTGGTACCTCGGGTTACAGACGCTTCAGGTTACGGACTCCGCTAACCCAGAAATACTACCTCGGGTTCAGAACTTTGCTTCAGGATGAGAACAGAAATCGTGCTCTTGCGGCGCGGCAGCAGCGGGAGGTCCCATTAGCTAAAGTGGTGCTTCAGGTTAAGAACAGTTTCAGGTTAAGAACGGACCTCCGGAACGAATTAAGTACTTAACCCGAGGTACCACTGTACACTGTATTTTTGCCTTGATAATTCCTCGAAGAAAGGGATGAACTTCCCCATCCCGTATACCTTTGCCTCCATAACAATCCTCCATCCCATTTCTGCGATGACCTAAAGAAAATTGGAGACATCTCTGTGCACTCACGTTTGACATAAGGTGCAGTTTCGTCGTGAGACTGAGATCTGGCAACTTGCCCCAGACCACACAGTAAATTCAGAGCAGAGGTAGGATACAGTGGTACCTCGAGTTACATACGCTTCAGGTTACAGACACTTCAGGTTACAGACTCCGCCAACCCAGAAATAGTACCTCAGGTTAAGAACTTTGCTTCAGGATGAGAACAGAAATTGTGTGACGGTGGCGCGGCAGCAGCAGGAGGCCTCATTAGCTAAAGTGGTGCTTCAGGTTAAGAACAGTTTCGGGTTAAGAACGGACCTCCGGAATTAATTAAGTACTTAACCCGAGGTACCACTGTACTCTGATCAAAGCACAGCTCTCCATCTGTCAGATATCACTGGTTATGCAGCTCTTACTTAGCAATAGTATGGGGTCCTAGGCACCTGGGACTATTACTCGGCTTGGATGACTGAATGCAAAACTCCCTGTGCATAGAATATTAGGTAAAGGTAAAGGACCCCTGGATGGTTACGTCCATTCAAAGGTGACTATGGGGTTGCGGCGCTCATCTCGCTTTCAGGCCAAGGGAGCTGGCGTTTGTCCACAGACAGTTTTCTGGGTCATGTGGCCATGACTAAACCACTACTGGAGCACGGAGGACTGTGAGAAGTGTCAGTGTGCACGGAAGCACCGTTTACCTATTTATCTATTTGCACCAGTGTGCTTTCGAACTGCTAGGTTGGCAGGAGCTGGGACCAAGCAAGTGGAGCTCACCCTGTTGCAGGGATTCGAACTGCCCACCTTCTGATCAGCAAGCCCAAGAGACTCCGTGGTTTAGAGATTTAGCCCGACATGTTGACTTTTTATGTGCATAGATTTGGGAGGCTTCCATCCCTCCCCTGGGAAAATGTTCTTTTTTCTGCATGTTACACAGTTGTATCGATCCTCAAACTATTTAGCTGATTATTATCAATAAAAAGCTTGTGAATGTTTATTCAAAACCAGCCAAGGAGTCCAGTTCACTTTGTTGCATCTTCAAATACTTTGTAAAGGGTTCCCATTCATATTTAAAGTCACAGTTATCCTTGTCCTGTAGCTTGTATGTCAGTTTTGCCAGTTCTGCATAGTCCATCAATTTTTCAATCCCCTGGGAAAATGTTCAACCATGCAATGCCCCGCCCCCATTATGATTTAGTCCTTGAACACTTTTACCACCTCTGCTGGTTCATGACTGAGCAGTGATTTGAACTTAGTGCTAATTATTCCCATCCATTTCCACCTACCCATCTTTGCATGGCCCCAAAGCTTTAGATCTGAGCCGTTTAGCAAATTGGTAATGTCCGCAAGATCTGGCTCCCTTGCTCCCTTCCCTGTTTTCACTGAATCTGGCTGGACAACTGAATCCTGTAACAGACAAACCGAGTAAAAACATTTTTGGTGTGTTATTTCCCGCACCTCACTTCTCGTTTCAGAACGATGGAGGTTTCCGTCAGTTTTCACAGAGGACAGTCTCCCATCACCAGTTCTTTGACTATTACCGCAACGAGATGTGTAAGTACATATCTGGCAAGAGCCAGGAAATAGGAATACTTGCCTGTTGTTTTTAATTACGGTTGATGTGCTGCTGGTTTTAAATTGCAGTGTCCCTATCAAAAAGTTTATATTCCTGGGAATGTACCGTATTTTTCGCTCTATAGGATGCACCCGACCATAGGACGCACCTTGTTTTAGAGGGGGAGAACAAGGGGAAAAAAACTCCCCCTCTCTGCTCAGCGCCCCTTCAGCGAAGTGGCAGGAGAAATGGAGCCCCTTCCATTTCTCCTCCCGCTTGGCTGAAGGGGTGCTGCACAGCTCTCCCTCTCTGCTGAAGCCAGGAGCGTCTTGCTCTCCCGGCTTCAGCAAAAGCAACACGAAGCCTCCGGAGCGTGGAGGGAGCGTTCCCTCTGCATTTCGGAGGCTTCGCGTTGCTATCACTGAAGCCAAGGAGCCTGTATTCGCTCCATAGGACGCACACACATTTCCCCTTAATTTTTGGAGGGGAAAAAGTGTGTCCTATAGAGCGAAAAATACGGTATCTGAATCCAGTCATCCAGATTTGCTCTTCCTTCTTCTAACCTCTCTGCCCCAAGATCAGATCAGGAGTGGAAAAGGTGATTTTGTCCAAACCTGGACTCCAATGATGTCTCTGGGCAGCTCTTTCTTCCACCCTGGGAGAGTTCAAAATAGATTATCAGAATGAACCAAGAGGCGACAACGAGATGATTCTTTCCACATACCGTACTTTTCCATGTATAAGGTCTTTTAATCAAAAATGATGCTAAAAATTGGTGGTTGTCTTATACACGGATAGTGGGATTGGTTGCTGCCGTGAGCTGGAGTTTGTCAGCGATTATTGGGCATGTTATTGGTGGCTGTGGCAAGGGCGGGTGTTGATTTGGCAACGCTTTTGCGACACATATGAGTGGCAGCAGTATGCATTTTTCGGATCATCAACTCTGGGCCACCCCACCCTCCAAATCTCAACTATGGGCAATCCTCCCCCCAAAAAGCTCAGCAACTCTAGGCAATCTCCCCCCATTTTCTTAATTTGGAGTCCCCCAAAATAGGGGGCGTCTTATACACAGGGGCATGTTATACATGGAAAAATACGGTATATTTCTCCCATTCATATTCTCTCTCTGTCTCTCTCTCTCTTTCTGTCCTCTGTTCCAGTCACCCCACCCACCTGCTTGCCCATTTCCCCACCTTTTCACCCCTCAATATTCTGTGCTATCAAGTTAATATGGGGCTGTCAGAGGAGTTGTTGATGTTTTTGCCTCTTTTGCTCCTGCCCTCACATTGAGCATTTCCTGGGCATCTGCAAACCTTAGTTTATCTTGAGTCTGCTGCTACCTCCTTTTTGTCTGTGGATGATACAGCTTTGGTTACATCGGCGGAAACAGGGGAAGACTTGAAAAGTTCTTATGTACACATGAGGCCCATTTGCTAGGGCTTCCAAAACCACTTCCTGTGGCAAGCCCCTTTGAGAAGCAGCTTTATCACTTAGCGCCCACCCAATGTCCTTGCCATTGGAGAAGAGTCCAGAGGTTAACGGCAAGCAGAGTTCAGACAGCAGTTTTACCATTATAAAGAGGACTCACAAAAGCAAAAACTCCTGCTAGTAGAGAATCCGGTGATTGTAGCAAGAATAAAACAACAATAAATTTTGCAAATTGAATTTATTTTATTTGTCTGCTATACTGAGACCATTTGTTAGCAGAGAGAGTAGGATCAACATTTTTTACAACAGACAGGGAGAAATGGTTACTCTTCAGGAGACTTCAATGCTAGTATTGTTGATCCAATTTTGCTTGTATTTTTTCCCCTTTGCATTGTGAAAAACTGTAAGCAAGAAGCGGGGAAATGGGGTGGGATGGGGCTGGTGGATTCTTATCTATTTATCTGAATTATCAGGGTTTTTTAAAGATATAAAAGAGAGAGGAATAAAACCAGCAGCCTGATCTTTGGTGAAGCCAACTTACTCATTTGGCATCCTAGCCCTGTATGCTGTTTTCATAAACAGGAAACACATTTGCATATTTTCACTGCCAGAAGAGGCAGCAGCTTCAGGAAAATACACTGCTGAAACAAGCAAGTCCTAAATATTACAGCTGCAGAAGACTTTCTTTCTTTCTTTCTTTCTTTCTTTCTTTCTTTCTTTCTTTCTTTCTTTCTTTCTTTCTTTCTTTCTTTCTCTCTCTCTTTCCTGTGCTATTAAGATATTATTTTACTTGCTAAGAGAGGGGGGGGGGAGTAAGGAGAACAACTGAATTTAGGCTGTCCATAAATTCAGGTAGGCTTTATAAACATTAGATAGAAATTTGGAAAAATTGTATCTTCAGGGCCAGACAACAAATAAATGAAGAACCTCATTAAGATTTTTTGTTTGTTTGTTTCTGGTTTAGTTTAGGGTGGTTGTTTTACAAAACAACAACAACCCAATTTGGATACCCTTAAGAGTGATGAATGATGAGAACTGTTTTAAAGGTTTGTGCATGTGATCAAAATTCTACTGCATTTCCTCCACCTGAAAATGAATGGATTTGCAAATTCCTTTAAGTGCGCAACAGAGATTATGAGCCAATCCAATGCAGTAGGTGACTTCACAGTAGAACAGAGATGGAATTTTGCCATTCTTATTGGTACTGTAGATCCTCTGATGCGCCTTGTGAACTGGTTATGTTTTCGGCGTAGTGCAATGCACACACACACACACACACACACACACACTTTTATTCTTTTTGTAAACCACTTTGTGGGTTTTTCCAACAACAACCCAGCGGTATATACATTTTCTGAAATAAATGAATAGTAAATATAATTCCAGCAAATATAATTATGATCTTTCCTTCTCTTTTTCCCCCCATAGGCAAATGGCATTATTGCACTTATAGTTATCCTGGTATTGCTGCTGTTGCTGGCGCTTGCCCTCATGTGGTGGTTTTGGCCCCTGTGCTGCAAAATAGTGAGTGAAATAAATCTGCAACGTGACATTCTTATCTCTTCCGCCTATGTTATCTTGGTAGCAAATGGCTGACTTCATTGTACCATACACAGTTAGACTGTGGAACTTGCTCCCAGAAAATGCAGAGACAGCTGCTCTGTGATCCTTGGACGAAGGGTCATATAGAAATCTAATAAATACAAATAATAGATTAAAAATCCACTATTGCAGGCGGAATGCCTTGTGACTCCCAGTGAATGGTATTCACAGTGGAGAGAGGGCTGTTGCTTTCATGGGGCCTGTCTACAGGCTTCCCACAGACATCTGGTTACCACTGTGAGATTACTATGCTGGACCATAAGGGCCTTTATCCTGATCTAGCAAGTCTATCTTTTTCTGCAACTGTTGCATTAGCGGGCCAACAAGCCAGGAGGTCTTCCATTTTTGCTTCCTGAAATATACTCAGAGTCGCAAAGTGATTTCATGCTCTTTATTCAGCTCATAGTGGTGAGGAGGAATGAATGAAAGTCCCCTCAATGTATCTGCTTTATATACATTATTTACACAATGGGCTGCACATGATTGGCTAATTCTGGAATTCTACTGTAAGCCAATCAGGTTGTGGATTCACTTATATCTGGAGCATGATTGGGTGGTTCCTGCCAACCACTCATACTGCTGCATTGTTCTAGGACCAATCAGACTGCTGCAGTTTGGATCCTATTCAACTCAGTACATAACACTTCCTGTTTTGCCCGAACTATGGTTTAGTTCAGCTTCAAACCATGGCTTCATAATACCATGGTCTGCTTCGAAGTTGTGAGTCTACTACTGTTATGACAGTCATACCTCGGAAGTAGAATGCCTTGCAATTTGAACGTTTTGGCTCCAAACCCGGAAGTGGTTGTTCCGGTTTGCGAACGTTCTTTGGAATCCGGACGTCCGACATGGCTTCCGATTGGCTGCAGGAGCTTCCTGCAGCCAATCGGAAGCTGCGCCTTGGTTTCCAAATGTTTTGAAAATCGAACGGACTTCCGGAGCGTATTCTGTTTGAGTTCTGAGGTACGACTGTATTATTATTGCTGTTAATGTTATTATTTATTGAATTTATATACCGCCCTATACCCAGAGGTCTTGGGGCAGCTCACAGAACAAACCACAAAATATATAACCAACCCAATAACAACCCCCCCCCCAAAGACCACATTTTAAAAGGGCATAGGATGTCAATCAAAGCAACCAAAAGGTTAAAAAGGAACATTTTTACCTGGTTCCTAAAGGTGTATAATGAAGGTGCCAGGAGAACTTCCCTGGGGAGAGGTTTCCATATTTGGGGAGCCACTGCAGAGAAGGCCCGTTTTCATGTTGCCACCCTCTGGGCAAAGCCGAAAATTAAGGCTACTGGAAAATTTCCTGGTTTGTTCGTTCGTTTGCTCTGTCACGTGAACAGAGGCACAGAAGGGCTGGGACCATAAGAAGCTTTCACATTTCAACATAATGAGACAGTATATGATTGTCCAAATGTGACCGCAGTCTCCAAGCCACACCTCACATCTTCCCAACTGTAATACAGTGGACGCTCGGGTTGCGAATGTGATCCATGCGGAATGCACGTTCGCAATCCGCAGCATTCGCAACCCGTGCCTGTGCGTCTGCGCAGGCGTGGGTTGCGAGTCGGTGCTTCTGCGCATGCGCAAAGTACAATTTAGCGCTTCTGTGCATGCGCGACTGCTGAAACCCTGAAGTAACCCATTCCAGTACTTCCAGGTTTTGGCAGTCCGCAACCAGAAAAAATGCAACCTGAAGCAGATGCAACATGAGGTGTGACTGTATGTGGATTGCAGGATTGTTGCAAAGAATGGGTGAGGCAGTTTGCTTGGAGCCCTTTTGACACTGAAAAAGTGCCATATAATAGTATTAACAGGTTTTTGTTTTTGTTTGGGTAAGACTGTAGGAAGTTGCTTTCATAGCAAATCAGAACATACTGGCTGGTCGTGACTCTTTTGGTTTGCAAACTAGGCAAAGATACTAGGGACTGAACCTGGGACTTATTGTATGCAAAGCAGGTGCTGTTCTACCGAGCAACCTTAAGCATCTTTCATTCCTCCTGTATTCTTTTTGTTCATATCTGTGTCCCAAGATGAGCCTTGATGGCTGGTGAGAATAAGGCTCGTATTCTATTTCAGCAACTGAAACTGATTTGCTTAAGGCACCTCTTTATTTATCCCTTGTCTACAGCCTTGTCGGTTAGCTCAGTTGGTTAGAGTATGGTGCTGAAAATGCCGAGGTCACAGGTTTGATCCCCGTACGGTTACATATTCCTGCATTGCAGGGGGTAGGACTAGATGACCCATACATTAATGTATATTTACCATATTTTTCACTCTATAGGACACATTTTCCCCCCTCCAAAAATTAGGATGTGTGTACGTCCTATGGAGCGAATGCAGGCTCCTTGGCTTCGGCGATAGCAACGCGAAGCCTCCGAAGCGCAGAGGGAGCGCTCCCTCTGTGCTCCGGAGGCTTCTCGTTGCTTTTGCTGAAGCCTGGAAAGCGAGAGGGGTCAGTGCGCACCAACCCCTCTCGCTCTCCAGGCTTCAGGGATGGCCGTCTGAAGCCTTTGGAGCGCAGCGCGAGTTCCCGTTGCGCTCTGCAGGCTTCGTGTTCCTTTTACTGAAGCCAGGAGAGCAAGACTCTTCAGGCTTCAGCAGAGAGGGAGAGCTGCGCAGCGTCCCTTCAGCGAAGCAGGAGGAGAAATAGAAGGGGCTCCATTTCTCCTGCCGCTTTGCTGAAGGGGCGCTGAGCAGACAGGGGGAGATTCCCCCCCCCTTGTTCTCCTCCTCTAAAACAAGATGCGTCCTATGGTCGGGTGCGTCCTATAGAGCAAAAAATACGGTAATTCTTTATCTAAAAAATGAGAGCATAATATATTACATTCCTATGATTCTATCTTAAAAATAAAAAATACTGTAGGGCTAGAGCAGCAGCAGCAACAACAACAACAAAAGGACGTTGAAGGGGAAATATGCTGTCCCTCCTCTTCCCATTCAGCTTTCTTTTTGGCAGTCGCCAGTTGGCATCTAACATGTCAGATGAATTGGGCATGCTGTTTAATTTTTGGCAGGAGCCAGTTGAAAGCCTCCCCCCGTCCCACTTGATCTACAGTCCATGCACACAACCAGGTTGTTGGTTTTTCTTTTTTTACTTCTTTCTCTCCTTTCCCCCCCATCCATCCCCCCCTTTTTTTAAAAAAAGGAGTTTACTGTTGACAGTTCTTTCACTCTTCTCTGAATGTTAGAACATATGACTGCATCAAGCTGGCTCTGGGCTCTGGCGCTGACATTTCTTAATGCCCACCTCGTTCGAACATTTGAAAAGTGTTAATGAGCAGATCAAAGGGACTGTTGCCTGAAGCAACTCGTTTTTAAATAATAAAAAAATACATTTATAGTTTTTTTTAATTAAAAGAGAGAAAGAAAGAAAGAAAGAAAGAAAGAAAGAAAGAAAGAAAGAAAGAAAGAAAGAAAGAAATCAGCTGCCCTCCAAAATAGTCGCCTTAATTTTATTTTATTTTTCTTTTCGCGGCTAAATAAAATACGAAGCAGGCCGTTCCTGACAACGATGATAATATAACCAAACTCAAATAAAATTGGAGAAGACTCAAAAGTCTGCATATGGTAAATAAACTGGAGATTGAGTCTCCTGGGCCCTTGGGATGGTATTTAAGAAATCTGAATTAAACAGAAATGCTGGCCGCCTTGCAATATTATGTCTTTTAACATCTGCAAGTTCTCAGGCTGCAGAAGTTGCCTACGCCCCCCCTCCCCCATGATAAGGATGCTTATCTTTATTTTGAAAGGAAAGATCAATCAAATTAATTTGTGGGCAGAATGCTAGTATTTGAACATGTGACTTTGTGCAAAGTACGCAGGTTACCTGGGTCCATTTGATGCAGGTCTTCTGACACAGCTAAGAGGAGAGAGGAGATTGCAAAAGAACCTCGTCCCTAGCACACTGAGCTGTGCTTTATAGAAGAAAAACTTGAGTACCATTTTTATTCATGCACTTATTAACAAATTTACAGAACTGATAATAATAATAATAATAATAATAATAATAATAATAATAATAATAATAATAATAATAATAATAATAATTTATTTATACCCCGCCCATCTGGCTGGGCTTCCCCAGCCACTCTGGGCGGCTTCCCAAAAAATATTAAAATACTGTAATACACCAAACATTAAAAGCTTCCCTAAACAGGGCTGCCTTCAGATGTCTTCTAAAAGTCTGGTAGTTGTTCTCTTTGACATCTGGTGGGACGGCATTCCACAGGGAGGGTGCCACTACCAAGAAGGCCCTCTGCCTGGTTCCCTGTAACTTAGCTTCTCGCAGTGAGGGAACCGCCAGAAGGCCCTCAGTGCTGGACCTCAGTGTCCGGGCAGAACGATGGGGGTGGAGACGCTCCTTCAGATATACTGGACCGAGGCTGTTTAGGGCTTTAAAGGTCAGCACCAACACTTTGATACGCTCTCTTCCTTCCACTATTGGCCTCCAAGGTGGTGTGGTCTGACCAAGGCAGAATTGATGTGGATGCTATACTTCTGTTGATGCAGCCTAGAACACCATTAGCTTTTTATTTCTGCTTCTTCACACTGCTGACTCATGTTTACCTTGTAGTCCACTAAGACCCCCAGGTACTTTTAACATGTGCTGCTAGTAAGTCAGTTGTTGCCCGCTCCCATCTTATTTTTGTGCATCTCGTTCTTCCTGCCTAAGTGCAGAATCTGACATTTGTCCCTATTGAAATTCTCTTGGTTCATTTGGGCCCAGGTCTCCAATCTGTTAAGGTCATTCTGAATCCCTATTCTGCCTTCTGCGGCATTAGCAACCCCTCCCAGTTCGGTGTTATCTGCAGAATCGATGAGCATCCCTCAATTTCTTCATCCAAGTCATTTATGAAGATGTTAAATAACAGCGGGCCCAGGACAGAATCCTGTGGCACCCCACTTTCCACTTTCCTTCCAGGATAACAAGGAACCATGAATGAGTACCGTATTTTTTGCTCTATAAGACTCACTTTTTCCCTCCTAAGAAGTAAGGGGAAATGTGTGTGCGTCTTATGGAGCGAATGCTGGCTGCGCAGCTATCCCAGAAGCCAGAACAGCAAGAGGGACTGCTGCTTTCATTGCGCAGCGATCCCTCTTGCTGTTCAGGCTTCTGAGATTCAGAATATTTTTTTTCTTGTTTTCCTCCTCCAAAAACTAGGTGCGTCTTGTGGTCTGGTGCGTCTTATAGAGCGAAAAATATGGTACTCTTTGGGTTTGGTCAGTCAAACTGGCTACAAATCCACCTAACAGTTACCGACATTTTATCAGCTTCTTCACAAGAATGTAATACCAATACATGTCTTTAGGCGCTAGGCAAAAACCTTCCTCTTTACTCAGGCCTTCAGCCATTAAATTATCTATGGGCTGTTAAAGGTGTGTGTGGGGGGGGAGGAATAATCATTACAGTTATTTTTATTATTATGCTTTCTATTACTGTGCTTTGTTTTATGTCTTTATTATTATGCTCTGTAAAAATACATTTTAATGTTATACACTGCCCTGAGGTCTTTTCATAAAGGGCAGTTTGTGTATGTATGTATCTGTATCTATCTATAGCTATAGCTATAGACATATTATACAGTCAAACCTCTGTTGTCAAATGGCTCCGTTTTCGAATGTTTTGGCTCCCAAACGCCAAAAACCCAGACGTAAACGCTATGGTTCCCGAACTTTTTTGGAACTTGAATGTCCAATGTGGCTTCTGTTTTGAGTTTCCCTATTGAATTGAGGTTTCCACTTTCAGGTTTCGAACGTTTCGGAAGTCGAATGGTCTTCCAGAACAGATTACAATCTAAAACTGAGGTTCCACTGTATACATGTTTGTGTGTGTATAAAAATCTCAGTAGCAGAGAATTTGAAGCTAGGTTATCCTGTTACTATGCAAGTCTCAATGATCTTTGCCTTTTGTCTTTTATCCTCTATTACACTCCCCCCTCCCCAAATTAGGTCATTAAGGACCCTCCTCCCCCTCCACCACCAGCTCCAGTAGAGGTAAGTTGTGAAAGTGCTTCAAAGGTTGGTTACTGCAGACACATTTTTCTGTCTTGGAGCCAGTGACTCAGAAATGTAAATAAGCAAAGCTGGAGATACTTGCCCATTCCTTATATCCCAGGTGGTACCTTTTCCTGCTCTCTTCCAGAATCAGCTGGTTATGTAGATGGGATGGGGTACAGAAACGTGGAACATGATGACATCATGAGTTGGATAGGTGGTCCTACACGTTATGAAAGGAAGGCAGATAATTCAGGGATGCCATTTCCAATGAAAGCTCTGTTTTGAGTCTAATGTATATATCTGCCTTAAGAGGGTATCATTTATTTTACAGTGGTACCTCGGGTTACAAACACCTTGGATTAGAAACACTTAGGGTTACAAACTCCGCTAACCTGGAAGTAGTACCTTGGGTTAAGAACTTTACCTCAGGATGAGAACAGAAATTGTGCAGCAGTGGCAGTGGAGGGCCCCATTAGCTAAAGTGGTACCTCAGGTTAAGAACGGTTTCAGGTTAAGAACGGACCTCATGAACGAATTAAGTTCATAACCAGAGGCACCACTTTATTGGGTTATTATCTTCATGAAGGAGAGTCCCATGATGAGGGCTTTGAGCTAGACAGAATGCTATTTTATTTCATTTTTAAATTTATATAAAATGATAAGTTCTAAATGAACAATGAATTGCAAATGATAACGGAAGGCAGTTTACGACACGTAACGCAAATGTCACTACGTAACGTGATATCTATATGGCATCAAAATCAAAACAATGATAGAAATGTAGTTATGTAATAAAATACGGTTTCTCTTAATGGCATGAAAAATAAGGTTGGGGAGGAGGAAATCAGAAACAGGATGTCTAAAATACAGAAACAGTGCACAGGTACACAATATTATCTCAAAGGTAGCTCTTAATCCTGGCCACACAGAAAATGACAGGCCCTCCCAGCTCACACTCTTTCCTCTCCCGGTCTTTCACTTTGAGTGAACTTCAGTTCCCTGAGTCTCACTCAGGGCCCTTCCACTTTCTGTTATACAGTTTCCTGTGGTTTCTGCCCTTGGCTCCCAATGGTGTCCCAGAATTGGAGGTAACAGAGGGGTAATTCCCTCTAGTATCTGTCCCTTCAAGGTACTCCCACTAGCAAGTCACCTGGCAGACTGCTTACCCATTTTCTCTTCCCCACCCTGAAAACAAACCCCAAATGTTTTGCCTGAAGAAGCTTGATTCTACCTTTTTTGCAGCGTGATAGTGGTTATGGCGACTCCTGATGTTATTTGGGGTATTTTAGAAACATGTTTAATCATATACCACCCCAGTTTAAGTCCTGGTAGTCAAACGAGTAGCAATAAACAAAGCAAATATTGGCAGTTGAGTGTAGGGCGATATTCCTGTATATGTGGCATACTCCATTAGACAGATTGGCTCCCCAGAAGTACATAGGTAAAGGGCCTGTGTTGCTCAAATGGGAATTGGGGTGTAATAGACACTTCAAAATGCATTGCACTGCAAATTGATTTTCCTTGCACATAACCAGAATCTCAGCTTTATGCGTTCTGCGGATGAAATCACTGGGAAGGAGGGAGGGGGGAAATTGCTTTCTGATTCAGAGAAGATCTTATTCACGCTTTCCCCTGCTCCCCTAGAAGCAGAGCTTTAAACACGGGAGCATCTTCTGATCATATCAAATATCTCAGATGTGTATATATATATATATATATTTACTTAAGTGCTCTCTTCAATAAAAGCTTATTTCCAAGTTGCACCGTGTACATCAGTTATGCATCCAGCCAGTCAGTATATTTTAAGATGCTCTGAAACTGAAAGGATAGTACATCGTTCTGGGGCAATCCTAACCAAGTCTACTTGGACAGGCTTCCTCAAACTCGGCCCGCCAGATGTTTTTGGCCTACAAGTCCCATGATCCCTAGCCAGCAGGACCACTGTTCAGGGATGATGGGAATTGTAGTCTCAAAACATCTGGTGGGCCGAGGCTGAGGGAGCCTGTACTTGGAACTACAGTGGTGCCTCGCAAGACGAAATTAATTCGTTCTGCAAGTTTCTTCGTCTTGCGGATTTTTCGTCTTGCGAAGCACGGATGCACCCTGGTATTAACGGTTTTAAGAAAACGGAAACAAACTCGCAAGACGTTTCGTCTTGCGAAGCAAGCCCATAGGGAAATTCGTCTTACGGAACGACTCCAAAAACGGAAAACTCTTTCGTCTTGCGCGTTTTTTGTCTTGCGAGGCATTCGTCTTGCGAGGTACCACTGTATTAAATTCAGTAGGACTTACAAACAGGGTTACGGTTGCAACCTTAAATTACTTTAAGGTAATAGCATTTCTTTCTTTATTTCGTAAAATCCGGATACAGTGGTACCTCGAGTTACATACGCTTCAGGTTACATACGCTTCAGGTTACAGACTCCGCTAACCCAGAAATAGTGCTTCAGTTTAAGAACTTTGCTTCAGGATAAGAACAGAAATCGGGCTCCGGCAGCGCTGCAGCAGCAGGAGCCCCCATTAGCTAAAGTGGTGCTTCAGGTTAAGAACAGTTTCAGGTTAAGAACGGACCTCCGGAACGAATTAAGTACTTAACCTGAGGTACCACTGTACCACTTAATAGCAAAACAGAAAAACCCTCAAAAGCGGTTTACAAAGAGAATAAAACAATAGAATTATCCGTTGAAACAACTATTAAGAACATTTTTTAAAAGTGAAATAAACTAAAAAGAGATTAAAGCATATATACATTGACATCCTGCAGGTCTGGGTAGACTTATCAAACCAAAAATCTTTTTCGAAAGTCCTGTAAAGAGTATGGTGAAGGTGCCTACCTGATTTCAGTAGGCAGGGAGTTCCAAAGTGCAGGTGCTACAACCCTAAAATATAGATTTTTTTACAAATGTGAAACAGGTGCTATGTGTCACTTGTAACAGTGCCAGTTATGCAGATCAAAGTGGTTGACCTTGAGGGTAAGGCCACCTCTCAAATAAATTAGTCCCAAATTGCCAAGGGCTTTATGTCACACTGCGTGGAGGAAAAAACTTTAAACACGTAGCAGAGTTCCCCAAAAATAGACCAGAGGCAATTGTATTCCATCCAGCAGAGCTTTAGTGCTATGGAAGGCAAATGAGCATAATGGTCACAAATCCAATACATTGGCACAGTCCATAAGAAATCCAGTTGCAGCAGACTTAAATTAAACTTGACAAGAACTTATAATAAGACTAAACCTTAACACTATAGCATACGGAACACCACACTAGAACAAAGAGATAGGAAGAGGAAGTGAGTGAAAGCCAAGCTCCTCCTGGCTTGACTATTATAGTCACCCTGACCTTGACAGAAAGATAACAGAACAAGTTTAAACCAGTTGTACAGTCATACCTCGGGTTATAGGCGCTTCAGGTTGTGTTTCTTCAGGTTGCGGACTGACAAAACCTGGAAGTACCAGAATGGGTTTTGGCGGTCGTGCTTGCGCAAAAGTGCTAAATTGCGCTTTCCACATGCGCAAAGCTGCCGAATCACAACCAACACGTGTGCAGGTGGGGGTTGCGAATGTGCATCTCACAGATCATGTTCGCAACCCGAGCTTCCACTGTACAGTGGTGCCCCGCAAGACGAACGCCTCGCAAGACGGAAAACCCGCTAGACGAAAGGGTTTTCCGTTTTGGAGGCGCTCTGCAAAACGAATTTCCTTATGGGCTTGCTTCGCAAGACGAAAATGTCTTGCGAGTTCCTGCGGGGTTTTTCCCCTTTCCCCCCTTTTCCTAAGCAGCTTATCAGCTGATCTGCTGATAAGCCGCTTAACAGCTGATCACTAAAAGCCGCTAAACCGCTAATAGCGCTAATCCGCTAAGCTGTCAATGGGCTTGCTTCGCAAGATGAAAAAAACGCTAAACGAAGAGCCTCACAGAACGGATTAATTTCGTCTTGCGAGGCACCACTGTACTCAGCTTCCCAAAAGGAATAACCCAAACATGAGAAACCTTCTGCCTGTTTCTTTCACACAGAAAGACACTTTCCAGAACACTCTTGAATTAATTAGAATAGGAAAGAGCTCTACACATCAGATCAATGCTCTGTGCTAAGAAATGCAAACTGACACTTTTACATACTAATAGTAACACCTGATTCCCTCTCCCCTCGGAACATAGTTTAGGGTTCAGGCATAATACTAGACTGTGGTTAATTGAAATCAGAAAGTTCTGAGCTCATCCTTGCAAGCATGCTGGGTGAAGGAAGGGGAGAGAAAGGCTGGGTTTGGTCAACCCAAAGGAGACAATTCACCATCTCCTATTTTCATTAGATCCCTTTCTTCAGAAAGGGCCAATAGCAAGTTGGTTGGAAAAGACCTCTAGCCTAAGAGCAATTTCTTTCCCTTTTAAACAAACATCTCCCCTTCAAATCTCTTTTGGGTTTTTCCCCAGGAAGAAGAAGAAGACCCCTTGCCTAACAAGAAATGGCCAACTGTGGATGCTTCCTACTATGGCGGGCGAGGAGTTGGAGGAATTAAAAGAATGGAGGTTTGTTTTGTTGAGCCTTGAGTCGCTGCCGCTCGAGATGCAAAGCTGTGAGGCGCTAGTGGTGTCTCTCGGCTTTGCCTCTGGAGCTGGCAACTGTGTGCTGTGTCACGTGTTACCATGATAAGCCAGGAAAATGGAAGTTCTGCTCTGCTCCCCTGTAGTTCTCCAACAAAGGGGGAAATGTGTAGGAGAGAGGGGCCGGAGGAGGAGATAGGGGCTAGAGCCCTCTTACTGGAGCCACTCAGAGTAGACAATACTGATCTCAATGGATGCAGTATGATGGAGACTCCTGTGTTCCTGTGCAACTGACCCTCCTTGCTGCTCTTCTTAGTGGCCTCCTACTTGGGACCGGGAGAGACATCACCTTGCCAACAAAGGTCCGTTTAGTTAAAGCTATGGTTTTCCCAGTAGTGATGTATTGAAGTGAGAGCTGGACCATAAAGAAGGCTGATCGCCGAAGAATGGATGCTTTTGAATGACGGTGCTGGAGGAGACTCTTGAGAGTCCCATGGACTGCAAGAAGATCAAACCGATCCATTCTGAAGGAAATCAGCCCTGAGTGCTCACTGGAAGGACAGATCCTGAAGCTGAGGCTCCAATACTTTGGCCACCTCATGAGAAGAGAAAACTCCCTGAAAAAGACCTTGATGTTGGGAAACACAAGGAGAAGGGGACGACAGAGGACGAGATGGTTGGGCAGTGTTCTCGAAGCTACCAGTATGAGTTTGACCAAACTGCGGGAGGCAGTGGAAGACAGGAGTGCCTGGCATGCTCTGGTCCATGGGGTCACGAAGAGTCGGACACGACTAAACTACTAAACAACAACAACAACAACTTGGGACCGGGTCAGGGATAGGGAACCTGGGCTCCACACCAGGGGTCATTGGGTGACGGCTCTCCTCACCATTGGCCATGGTGACTGTGGCGGACAGGAAGTGGAGTCCTACAACATAATGCAGGTGTCGGGAGCCAGCCAGCAGTAAATTGCATGGAGTAAGTGAACTCTTTATTAGAAAAACAGGATCTGCCAGGGGTGCCAGGCCTAACGTGCACAGCAACTGTTTTTCAGTAGCCCCACTATTGCTGCCACTCTGTTCCAGTCTCACCCATGTAAGCTGCAGTAATGCCAGGGGGCATGAGGGTGGCTCTGCCCCGCCCTATTGGATGCTATTGGAGGGCCCTGCTAGATTGGCAAAGGCTGGACCAAAGGCTGGATCTTGTGTTGGTTCCCTCAAGGCTCTTCTTGCAGCTCAAGGAAATCTTACGTGTTATTTTTTGAGGTCTATAGATCATGGTTGCTTTGAGCTCACTCACGCGGTTCTGATATGTGATTTGATGTCAAGTTGGATTTTTCAAGTTAAAATGGGCTTCTTTTTAATATTTTTAATTTTTTAAAAAAGCGTCCCTCAGTTGACTATTTTTTAATTGTCGCCAGATTGACTTACTTCTCCTGATGTCAGACTTCTTGGAATTTCCCCCTTTAAATTTATTCATAGGGCAGTTTTAGGCATCTCTCCACAGAATTAGGGAAGAACTGATTTCATCGGTTTCATTTCTTCAGGGCTTTGAAAAAGAGAGAGAGAGGCTTGTTTCTACAACTGAATGCCGAAAAGAAGAAGAGAACAAGTCTTTTCAAGACATGTTACAATCCTTTTGGAAAAAATTACAGTGTGGCATCAGTATTCTCATCTGCAGACCATGTGTATCAGAAGCTCCTATTGTTCCACAGCTGGCGCAGTGTAGTGGTTAAAAGCATGATCTGCAAATCCCATGAACTCATGGGAGGTGGTGGTCTGGCTTAGGCAAGGCACTGTCTCTTAGCCCCAGGCCCAAATCTATTTTATGTTGTTGATCATGTGGGCTGATGGTCCAGTGCTGCAGCATCTGGAATGCAATGGGATTCACTTCTGAGTAGATATACTTGGGGTTCTTCTGTAACTTAGAGCTTAATAGAGAATTATACTTGAATCAGTACATCTGTTTTTGCAACTGTAAGATTCCAATTTGCATGTGGCTTAGCATGAATGGGGACGCGGGTGGTGCCGTGGGTTAAACCACAAAGCCTAGGACTTACCAATCAGACGGTCGCGGTTCGAATCCCTGCGACGGAGTGAGCTCCCGTTGCTCGGTCCCTGCTCCTGCCAAGCTAGCAGTTCGAAACCACGTCAAAGTGCAAGTAGATAAATAGGTACCACTCTGGCGGGAAGGTAAACGGCATTTCCGTGCGCTGCTCTGGTTTTCCAGAAGCGGCTTAGTCATGCTGGCCACATGACCCGGAAGCTGTATGCCGGCTCCCTCGGCCAGTAAAGCGAGATGAGCACCGTAACCCCAGAGTCGGCCACGACTGGACCTAATGGTCAGGGGTCCCTTTACCCTTTACTTTTATCTTAGCATGAATGAGCAAACATGCAGGTTCCTGGACTGAAGATTGCCATAGTGTTCCTTCCTTGGTTCTGCTGCTGCTGCTCCATCAAGGGGGAAGCCATAGTTTGGCTTAAGGTTACATTTGAAAACCAGGTGTGTGTAACCAAGGTTTGTTCTTGCTTTACCACTTGGGAGAGACAAACCATAAGCCCAGGTTTGGATGTAATGTGAAGCCCAAGCATGGTTTAGCCCTGGCAGTTCTGCAGCACCAGGGGAGGGGTCCATGATCTTTGGTCTGGGAGTCCACCTGCGTGCTGGTTTGCAGTGAGCCAAGGCCACCTTGACCACTGGCTTGAGCACTGTGTGTCCCTACACAAGGCCGCTTTGAGAATGGGTCTTGCTTTCTGCAGGTTCGCTGGGGCGATAAAGGGTCGACTGAAGAAGGCGCCCGACTAGAGAAAGCCAAAAATGCTGTGGTGACAATCCCTGAGGAACCGGATGAGCCATTTCAGCCTAGACCTCCGAGACCCAAGCCTACCTCATTGCCTGCTCAGGAAAAGTGGTACACGCCTATTAAGGTACACCCTTGGTCTTTTGTCATTGAAAGCAGTCTTTGCTTTGCAGTTGTCTAATGGGGCAAATTGGGACAGCTGGGAAGCCTGGGGAAACCAAGCCCCCATTTATACAAATTTAAGACCACTGGGGGAAACAGCATTGGCAGTGGGTTGCTGAGAGGGTAGTGGAAGCCCCAACCTGTGATGGCACTGCAGTGTGCGCACAAAGAGAACATCTGGAGGTATTAGGAGCCTTGATTCTTGAACCAGGCTTCCTTCAGGTTAGCTCATGTCAAGGGATAGGGCATGATCCTATCAAGGTGCATGGAGCCAACTAGATATCTCATGGGAGAGGGATGGGGGACTTATTTATTTATTTATTTATTTTTACAAACATCAAATTCAAAATCCATATTCATTTTCTAACATAAGCCTATTACATAGATTACCTAAATTAAAATATATCTAATGGCTCTAGGCTTCCCTTTGCTGTATGTAAATACAACACAATTAACAAATTATATTATAAATGATATTATAGGTTCCCATATATCCCCCACTCGCTTCACCCATGTGTGATCTCAATATTTTACTTCTTCCATCTTGTTGTGTTGTTATAATTTAATAATTATTCAGTTGATTCTATTATTATTTTCTTGCTTACCCCTGCACGTTTTACGCATTCTCTATTAATATTTCAATTCCGGAACCATATTTTATCATGTCTTCCTTCACTCCATCCCACTCTCTAATTATTCTGTGATTTGAGTGGCCTCTAATAATTGCCACCAATTTTGCCATTTCTATGAACTGGCAGAGTTTGTTTTGCCATTCTAATAGTGATGGGATTTTCTATGGGAGAGGGATGGGGGACTTGTGGCCCTCTGGATGTTCTTGGACTCCCAACTCCCATCGTGGTCAGGGATGATGGGTGTTGTAATCCAACAACACCTGGAGGGCAACACATTCTCCCTCCCCGTGGATGTTAAAGGCATCACCGCATTAAGGAAAGAGCAGCAATTGGAAGGGGTAGAGTCAGGAAAGAATGGGAGTGTGCAGGGCCTGAAGGCTGTGGTGGAACTCAAAAGAGAAGATGCAAGTTGGCTGGGTGGAGAGAAGAGTATTATTATTATTATTATTATTATTATTATTATTATTATTAATATATTACCCTATACCCAGAGCTCTCAGAGTGGTTCCCATGGAAAGATCACAGTACAGTGGTACCTCTGGTTGTGAACGGGATCCATTCCGGAGGCCCGTTAGCAACCTGAAAAGAACGCAACCCGTGTCTGCACATCTGTACACACGCAGGTGTCATGTGGTGTCATTTTGCACATTTGTGCATGCGTGAGCGGCGAAACCCGGAAGTAATCCTTTCTGGTACTTCCGGGTCGCCGTGGGACGCAACCTGAAAACGCGCAACCTGAAGCAAACGTAACATGAGGTATGACTGTATATAAAATAAAAATAAAGCAATAACCCAATAATACACTCCCCCCCCCAAAAAAGAGCCACATTTTAAAATGGTATGTGGGATGTTGATCAGGTCAACCAGAGTTCTGGTTTAAAAGAAACCTTTTTGACTGGCGCCTAAAGGTGTATAATTATTATTATTAATAATAATTTCATTTCTATACCGCTTTATATTTTAAAGAAAGAATCTCAAAGCGGTTTAAAACACATTAAACCATGACAGATGGCCACCAAACCTCTCTTTAACTCCCCCCCCCCCCATGAAAGAGAGTCTACAACCTCCCAAGGGAGACAGTTCCACTTGCTGATTCTAGTTGCAGCAGCCCAGGATCCATAAATTTCCTCAAGACTCCAGTGTGTGCTGCCTCTTATAAAGACCCATATGAGGTAGTCTTGTAAATAATAATAATAATTATAATAAAATTTATTTATACCCCACCCTTCCCGGTTCAGAAAACCAAGCTCAGGGTGGCTAACAACAAATTTTAAACACTTAATCGATGCAACAAAAACCAGCATAAAATACAGTATAAAGCGTGAATAACAACACATTCAGAATTCAAAAATCAATTTAGGGGGGAAATCCATCCAATAAACATTAGATGATCACCAGGGCTAGCTGGCTAAATTAGTCCTATTTGGGCCAGCGAGGAGACCAGGGGAGAATTAGCTGTGGGATCCCAGAGCGGGTAATCTTCATAAAAAGGGGAGGGGGAAGGAAGAAAGGGGAATAAAAGATCAGGCTAAGTTCAAATTGAAAGCCACGTGGAATAGCTCTGTCTTACAGCCCCTGTGGAAGGAGGTTAAATCCTGCAGGGCCCTGGTCTCATGGGACAGAGCATTCCACCAGGTCGGAGCCATCACTGAGAAGGCCCTGGCCCTGGTGGAGGATAATTTGACTTCCTTTGGGCCCGGAACCCCTAAACTATGATTATTCATGGAGCTTAAGGGCCTCTGCTGGGCATACCAGGAGAGGTGGTCCCGTAAATACGAGGGTCCTAAGCCATCAAAATTGAAGGGGTACATGCAGGAGGTGTTTTGCCGAGACAAGGAGGGAAGGCATAACGGCCTCAAATACTGGAAATGCATAGCTGAACTTTGGAACCGTCTTCCATAGGAGGCAGTGATAGCCACCAATGTGGATTGGACACATTCATGGAGAAGAAAGGCTGTTAATGGCTACTAGCTATAGTACACTCTCCTTCCAAAGTCAGACTCAGCAATGCTAATGAATAGCGGTTGCTGGAAACCACAGGAGGGGAGAGTTATCTTACGTTTGAATCCTGCCTGCGGGTTTTGTGGGAATGTTCAGGGATGCAGGAGAGGATATATTGTCTGATTATATCCTTTTCCAACTTGTGTTAACAAGTTCACAATTTAGCAGAGTACCATTCCCCTTTTGTTTAAACTCAGAGGATGTGTTTGCTTAGGCTCGCTAAAGCCTCTATAATAACTGTTCAGGTATTTTCCCCTTATTCCCTCATAAAAGATAAGACACCACACAGTCTTCTATAAAAGTATAAAAAGGTTTACTCACACATCATTCTGTTCACAATAGGATCCCTGAAGGCAGTCTTAGCTTAGAAAAGTAACATATACCTAGAAACTATCTCATAAGAAGACAGTCCCTTTTTCCTCTCTTGGTTGGAAGCCAAGAGAACATCTTTGGCTAAGCAGATGTTGCTTCTTCGATGCAGAGGAAATTTCTGGAAGGAAACAGGAAGTTTACCTGCTGGCTGGACAAACATTCCTCCCCATGTGTAAACATGTTCACTCTAGGAATGTTGTACTTGACTGCTCTTGTGTTTCACATCCCACAGGTTTCCCACAGGTACCTGGGTGGCCAGTGTGAGGATAGGATGGTAGACTAGATGGGCTATGGACCTGATCCAGCCGGATCTTTTTATAGACTTAGGTTTTTTAAAAGTACTAGAAGTAAGCACCTGCTTTGACTAGACAAACTTCATTTAAACAAAGGAGAGTTTGGAAAAGTCTTTCGACCAACAAGATGCTTAATCTTTACTTGGTTTTCATATGTGCATGCAGGGTTTTTTGTGTTATTTTTAAAGTCCCTTAAAGTCAAAATAGTAAAAGACCTGAACTTAGAATTTCCCACTCATTTAACACATTGTTAAGAACCACTTACTTAATCACACATCGCTGGCTCAATGTGTTCCCATTAAGCGAAATTTATGCCTTAATAGCATCCCATTTAAGGAGCACTCATTGTCCTACAGTGTCATTTGGCGGAAGATGATCCCCGAGACATATCCAAGGACGGCTAATGATTCTGAGAACGGCCGCCGTGTACGCCAGCTAATCAAACGTCCTCTTGGTCTCCTCTTTGCAGGGTCGTCTCGATGCGCTGTGGGCTTTGCTGAGGCGGCAGTATGACAGAGTATCTTTGATGCGACCGCAGCAGGGAGATGAGGTGCGTGTTACGTGTTTGTGGCCTGTTTGCTGTGCTGTTCACAACTCTCCACAGGGCTCTTCCCTTTTGTGTATGGAAAGATGGCCTACATAAATTCAGGTCCAGGGTTTCAGTCAAGGTTTCCCCCCATCCCTTCGTGGAGATGCTTGAAGACCAGACCAGATCAGAAGAATCTTTGTTTGCGTCAGCCACTAACCATAGCAGTAAAATAAAGCACAGTTGTACTGAACATAGAGGTAAAGGCTTAACTATGCAAAACACCGTATTTTTCTGTCTACAAGATGCCCCCATATATAAGACACCCCCATATTTGGGGGGACTCAAATTTTAGAGAATGGGGGAAGATGGCACAGAGTTGTTGAGCTTTCTTGGGGGAGACTGCCGAAAATCGCTCATCCACACGCATCCTAAAATCTGCCTCTCATCTGTCCCCTCAACAGCAGAAGCTGCAAATCACCCACCCAATTGCTGCAGCGTCAGCCAATCAACACCAACCATTGCCGCAGCAACCAATAACACACCCACCCTATGCACTATCCATGTATAAGACGACCCCCCACTTTTTAGCATAATTTTAAAAGAAAAAAACCTAGTCCTATACACAGAAAAGTACGGTACATTCCAAAGCTTGACATCAACAATCAAGTAATAGATCTTATTCTAATTGCCCCTGCTATTTATTTTTTTAAGTTTCTGCTGTCACCTGGTTATCTTGATCTGCTAGACACAGCAGCAATGGTTGAGTGACCTGGCATGGATATTAGTAGAGGCGTAATAACACCACTCCTCAAATCTTTATGAAGAGTGCAAGCTAGCAACACGCAAGCTGCTGTTATCAAAGAACAGGTGCTGTACACCACTAGTCTCTGATCTCATTCCCTTACAGCCTTCCAAAATGGCAGAGAATGGCTGAAATTCCAATCGCTCCCTGTGTGACTTATGGCGGTCTGCAAAGGGAAACCTGTGCTAGACCTAAAAGTGGACATTAAGCTTAGGACTGAGGCCCTGCCTTTTCCCCAGGCCAAAGCCTCTAAGGGGAAGGGCATTGAAGTCCCATTAAATGGAGGGCTGTAGCAAATAACATTTTATATTTGCATGCAGTTAATATAAATCAGAGGGCTGTGACTAATTAGCACCATCTTTACTTCCTGGGACTTTATAAACCACAAGAGCAAAGAACACCTGATGGATTTGTTTTGCCTTTTCTGTTCACTTTATATCCAAGACTTGTTGATCCCAAATAGTAATGCAAAATTCTGGCAAGGTTTTGAGTTACTGGGAAACTGACAAACAGGAAATGTGTGTGTTGGGAGGGGGGGGAGACAGAGATATTTACAGAATTTATTTGGCTGTCAGTGCTAGATTTGATTATAGCATTTGACTCGCAGAGAAGATGACATGAGCATGCAGATGTGAGAGAGACTGATGAAGAGGAAGCCAGTATGTTTGAGTCTTTGTTAAATTCCTCAGCCACCTCCTATCCAAAATCTTTATCTTTAATAGAGCATGCATCAAGCTGCAGTGTTTAGTTTATTCATCAGTTATCTTACCCGTTCAATACATTTTGATCAGTTACAACAAGGCAGCAGACGCTTGAATTTATTTTTACTTGTGCCTAAACCCTTTTTGTGGCTGTTCACTTCTGGATCAAGCAAGGGGTTTGGATGCTTGCCAGTAGAACAGCTTAAATATTGACCGCCTTTTATTTGACTTACATACTTCCAAGAATGGGGTGGTTTCTGTAAGTTATTTACACGACAGGGAGGAAAAAATGGACTCTCATTTCTTAAGGCCTCCAGGAGAGAAGACTTTCGTTACCTCTAAAACAAACAGCAGCCAGCGTTTGATTTCTATGGAAAAAATCAGAGAGAGAGAGAGAAAGAAAGAGAGTTGAAAATCTATAATTTGGCTGCTGAACAAAGTGCTAAAGACAGTTATCATCTTTTGGGTGTGACTTGTGGTGTTGCATGTACACAGCTTCTGCCTGGGTTGTGGGGGGGGGCACGTTTTAATCCCCTGAAGGAAAATTTGCTCGTTTATTCCTCAGTTCAGATCAGTACCTCATGTGAGTGTGAATCAGTAAACAAAACCACAGTAAGCAAATACAACTGTCACGCTGAACAGCGAGCGAAATGAAAGGGGCTCCTGTCATCTCGTTCCCCTTTGCCAAAGAAGCCCCATTTGAATGCGAGTTTCTGATGAAATAATTGAAGCTGAAGCATCAAGAACCAGAAAGGAGAGGGCCCTCTCTCCCGCCTCTCCTTTCCGCAGTTCTTCCAGACACTTAAGAGCGATGCTGGCCCAGTTTGAGGGCCACCCTCCGCTGATCGGAAAAGCTTTGATTGTGGACGGAACTCCTTGGAGTCATGAATTTTTCAGCCCGCAACCGGTGAGGTGAGGCAGGCTTGTACAGGTGTGAGCTAGCAGGTTGTTGTCGACATCTGTTTGGAGCAGAGGCCCAACTCCAGCGCCAGCCTGCAGCGAGGCTTCTGGGTTGTCATCAGATGTAGTTAAGGATGGGAAAACAGTGTTTTTTGGTCTCAGATTTCCTGCCCGGGGGGGGGGGAGAGGGGGAGCCCTGAAACACGAAAGGTAGAGTGGGGGGCGGCTGGCACAGCTGTGCTCCCAAACATGCCCGAGGCACAAATAGAAGAGATCTAATGTAGTTTGACTCTGTTGTGGTGGGGAGATGGGGAGAGAGAGCCACTTCAGAGACAACTTAACGTGGCAACATCTGCCACCAAGTTTCTAGGGACTGACAGGGGACAGCAGGTATGGATCGAAGTCCCCACATAGACAGCCTGCATTAAGCCGTGAACTCTTTTGAAGGCTTTCCATCAAACGTGCCGGAGTCCTCAGCAGGAGCTGGGCTTGTGTTTGTTTTCCCCCTGTTTTTCAAAGCGGTGTTTTGGGGCGGGTGTAGATTTTGTGTGTGTGTGTGTGCGCGTGCCAACAAGGTAATTTATAAATGATGCATCGCCACACACCCTCACCGTTTGTTTAAAGTCGAGAGAGAGAAAGAGGGGAGAAGAAGAAAGGGAGATCAGCAATACTTTTGGGGTTGTTCTGTAAAACAGCCAATTAATTCTCAGAAGTGCTTCTTGGATTTAATTGAGGTTACGTTCACCTTCAGACCACATCGCTACAACCGAGGCAGCCGCCTGAGTGTTGAAACGCTGTCGCAGCGACACCTTGTCGCACTGTTGCAGGAGATAGTGTTGGCTCCCCCCCCCTCCAGTGCTTGTTGTTCAAGGGGTTTCGGGCAGCAATAGACAGAAAACTGGCACAGGTTTCAACATGCGCATTATGCTCCTTATCTAAGCCGGCTCATGCATTTTGATTTATGAGCCGCAACACTGGCACACAGACTCATACACCACTCAAGTTTTTTTTAAATTTTGTGTGTGGAGGGCATTATTATTATTTCTCCCCGCTTCCTCTTAGGTTTTGCTGGCTGTTGAAACTTACTGACACTGAAAATTACTGTTGATCCTGAAAAGATGCAAGCATGCTGTACTTCATGGTTCTTATGAAGTCAAAACAGATTTTTCACTACCCCTCGCACAGTGCCAATTTGCTGGGGTCTAGCAGAGTTTGGTTCAGGATCAGGGCTTTGTTTGAGATGGCTCTAGAATTAAAATAGGAAATGGATCCTGGTGGTTGCAGGTCGTGTTCTGAACGCAGCGGTGGAGTTTTGAGAACCTCTTGTTACCAAACAAGCTTCAAGAGCAAACTCCCTCCTGCCTCTTGCAAAGCATTCTGGAATGCCAGAGCCAGTTGCAACACAGCACAGCAAAAAGATAAAGCGGATGTGTTAAAGAATCAGCTTGCGTTTCTTGATCTGTTTCTTTACACAATCAAGCTGCAGAGATTGCTATATGGAGCTTGCCCCCTGCCTACGCTTCACCAGGAAACCCCAGGCTGGTTTCTTTTGCTAAACAACAACAAACCTCTGGTTACGTGAAACATAATAAACACACAATATGTAACCGGCTGTACTTTTGAATAAATAAGGTGTACCATTCATTGTATCAAATTGTAGATTTCAACAGAAGTCTCATAAAGTTCAACGAAAAAAGCAGAAGACACAGTAGATCAGTTCATTCTATAGTCAGTTCATGCATAAGGTCCATACATATATAAGTGTATATATGTCTGTTCATAATCTACATGAAGAGTTGTTACAGCTCCACAGAATCCTTTCACAGAGTCTAAGACAAGGATTTCCGGAATATTAGCTTTGCAACCAATACTATGCTATAAGATCCACTATCCTGTAACATTACATCTGAGCCTGTACTACTGATGAAGCCTAGGATGGTGAAACAAGGCTAATATTCCAGAAATCCTTGTCTTAGACTCTGTGAAAGGATTCTGTGGAACTGTAACAACTCTTCATGTGGATTAATGGACTCTATGAACAGACAGGTGGAATAGACACTTATATGTATGGACCTTATGCATGAACTGACTATAGAATGAACTGATCCACTGGATCTTCTGCTTTTTTCTTTGAACTTTATGAGACTTCTGTTGAAATCTACAATTTGATACAATGAATAGTACACCTTATTTATTCAAAAGTACAGCCGGTTACGTCTTGTGGTTTCTTTGCTGGCTCACTTCATGGGCAAGGGAGTCAGAGCTCATTGGTAGAGCATCTGCTTTGCACATGTAATGTTTGGTGAGTGTACAGTCTGTGTACCTAGCAGCTGAGCTTTACAACCAAGCAAGTGTGTGCTCTTTCACACAAACACTTGTAGAGACTGCTTGCGCCTGTATTTGTTTTAATGTGTGAACAACCCTTAATGCCACACTGCCTCTTATTCCCAGTATCCAGTCAGTGAAGTCCCAGTTCCTCTTTCTGGATTGCCCTCTCTACCTCTGTGTGCTCAGAATTTGGCACATTGGGCATTTGATTCTTCCCTTGGGAATACCAGCTGTGTGTGGATTGTGTCTGAGGGCTCAAGGATGTTTGACCCTGATCATACGACAGCCCCCTTGGTGTGCTTGAACATGCTGCATCCTTGAGAAGTGGCTATTGCTTGACTCTAAGACGACTGCGGGATGTGGGTGGCGCTGTGGGTTAAACCACAGAGTGTAGGACTTGTCAGTCAGAAGGTCGGAGGTTCGAATCCCCGCGATGGGGTGAGCTCCCGTTGCTCGGTCCCTGCTCCTGCCAACCTAGCAGTTCGAAAGCACATCAAAGTACAAGTAGATAAATAGGTACCGCTCTGGTGGGAAGGTAAACGGCGTTTCTGTGCACTGCTCTGGTTCGGCAGAAGCGGCTTTGTCATGCTGGCCACATGACCCAGAAGCTGTACGCCGGTTCCCTCGGCCAATAAAGCCAGATGAGCGCCGCAACCCCAGGGTCAGCCACGACTGGACAGGGGTCCCTTTACCTTTTTAAGACAACTGCAGAGGAGAGTGGGAGACAAAATTGTTTCTTACAAATGGTGGAGGGTACAAATATTGGCGGCCAGTCGCAAGGCAGCGAATTGACTGTGATGAGTACCTGGGATGTGCTGCGCCGTACAACCTGCTGCGTAGAAGCATGCAGGTGGGATCCTGTCTGCTCAGGAAGGTGAAGCCCCCTTCCTTTCTCTTCCTGTGTGCATTGCTAATTTCCCTCTCCCCCATTGCAGCTGTCAAATATCAACTTGGCTACGTTGCAAAGCATTAGAGGGCTGGGATTGTTTCGCGGTTTACCTTGGCCCTCTCTGTTGCAGCGCATTGCCAATATTTGATATAGCCATTTTTCTCCCTTTTTTTGCATTCCACCAGGATGCCCCGCTACGAGGTAGATGGGAACAAAAGCAGTTGCGTTTTAAACAGAACGAGGCTGCCAGGGAATGAGACCCCTTCCATATCTATATATAACTATGCTCCATCATAAAAGTGCAAACTCCCTGATTCCAGCACAGCCATTATGACCTGTTGGGAACTGACGTGGTTTATGTTAATGCTGCGTATCTCATTAGTCTAGTTTACAGAAGGGCTTGCTACCCTCCCAGAAACAGCAAGCAGAAAGCTGACAGTTTAATTCAGTTGCTCCCCTCCAGAGGGAACGTGACAGCTTTAACTGTCTTGCGCACCCAGATTTATGAACTAGTCCCGCGCTCTTAACCAGATTAGTTCCTTTTCCATTAACTGTAGAAAATAGGGCAGCTGTCCGAGCGGCTGGTTGTAAATTCGATAATGTCTGCTGTGTTAATCTGTAGGCTTTTCAGATGGAGAAGGCAACAGATAACAGGATTAAAGTTTCACAACCCAAGGTTTTCACAGCCTGTGAAGGGGGCACCGGGAGGAGGGGCAAGAAAGAGAAGGGGGGAGAGAGAGAGACACATACAGAGAATGGAGAATGACGTCTGTCATTAATCTTAATTGATTGCCAAGAGGTTTTAATCTGGGTTATTAATTAGGGAAGTCCTTAAGACACTGTCCACATAGGAACATCAGATGCTCTTTTGTGAAATATGATGCGCTTGTATAGACACAGGATTTATTGACTGACAATATATTTTAAAAGTCCATATTGCACTGGGTTTTTTGTTGATATATATGCATGTGTGTCTGTATACACATACACAGAGACATAGTGAAAGTTACAATGTGGTGATTGTTGACAGTCACACGTGAACACTGACAATCTCCGATGAATTTTATGAATGACTGAAAATAAATATGTTTACCCGCTTTTTGGACATGTTCCAAGTAAATGCTGACAATCATATCTGGGTGATTGTTAAAACTTAACACTGACTGCATGCTGATAGTGCCGTGTAGATAATGATAAATAGTTTGGGATTTGGGGATTCACTGGATTACAGATTTTCACAGTGAAATAGATGCACCTATGCTCTCATGCCCACCATGTACAAATGATGTAGCTACAGCTGAATGGAAGTTGTAGTAAAAGGCTTCCTTAACGGGTCCTGTATTTATTACTTGCCATTTTAAAGGAAGGTGTCTTCCACTTTTTTCATTTCTCCCCCTTCTCTCTTCGCACCTCCAAAATACATGCACACATTTTTCTATTAGATAAGTTTTTTTCTATGTCTGTATGGAGGTGAGCACATGTGTTTGCAGAGCTGTCACTAGCCCATGTGCAATATAACTATTTGCATAAATCTCTGCATTTAATTCTCTCTGTCAGTAGCTCCTGGTAACATAACTTGGCGCAGCTACTAGCATTCAGGACATCGCATGTTGCTTAGCATCTTAAATTTTAGATTGGGCGCATCATTGTTAATAATCTGGACCACACTGTTGTAAAGTCTTGGCCTGCAGATTTAAATCTAGAACCACGGCCATCTCAGTCCAAGCTGGATATTACCTTTTGCGGAAACAAAAACACCTCTTCCACCATTACCTTGAGAGAACTCTGTGGGTTCATCAGCTATTTCATCTCTTTCCCATGTAACAACAGCAGCAGTAGCAGCAGCAGCAGCAACAACAACAACTTATTCATACCCCATCCATCTGGCTGGGCTTCCCCAGCCACTCTGGGCGGCTTCCAACAACGTATTAAAATACAGTAATGCATCAAACATTAAAAGCTTCCCTAAACAGGGCTGCCTTCAGATGTCTTCTAAAAGTTTGGTAGTTATTTTAATCTTTGACATCTGGTGGGAGGGCGTTCCACAGGAAGGGCGCCACTACCAAGAAGGCCCTCTGCCTGGTTCCCTGTAACTAGGCTTCTCGCTGTGAGGGAACCGCCATAAGGCCCTTGGCGCTGGACCTCTGTGTCCAGGCAGAAGGATAGGGGTGGAGACGCTCCTTCAAATATACTGGACCGAGGCCAGGCATAGATGGTGACTAAGGTAGCGCTTCACTAGCAGAACTGAAGCATGTTTATTGATCGCAGAACATGGATATTTGCAGAAAAACATTGGTTTTGACCAAATGTTCCCCAACCTCAAAAACCCAGCCACACAATGAAAGCTGGAGCTAAATGCAAATGGTAGCCTTTGAAATCTCAGCAGCTGTTGACTTCAGGAGCTCTGGATTTGCTGGAAAAGGGAGTAAGCAGCAGAACTCTCCAAGTGGCCCTGTTTTCCAGGGACAGTTCCAGATTAACAGAAGCCATCCTGGTGTCTGATTTGATCTCGAAATGTCCCACTTTTCCTTAGGACATCTCTATTTTCATTAGAGAAATGTTGGAGCAGGCATAGGCAAACTCGGCCCTCCAGATGTTTTGGGATCATAACTCCCATCATCCCTAGCTAACGACCAGAGGTCAGGGATGATGGGAGTTGTAGTCCCAAAACATCTGAAGGGCCGAGTTTGCCTATGCCTGTGTTGGAGGGCATAAAGTTGTGTGGTCCCTGAGCCAAGGAGATAAGTAACTATATAACCTTTAGAGGATACCTCAAGATAGCCCTGTATAGGGAGGTTTTTTAATGCTTACTGTTTTATTATGTTTTTATATATGTTGGAAGCCACCCAGAGTGGCTGGAGCAACTTAGTCAGATGGGCGGTGTCAGGGAACTGCCATCGGAGCCAGAGGCGGAGGGAAGGCTCCAGAGGGATGCCAGAGAGGGTCCCAGTAGGGAGAGAGGCAGCCCATCATCTGGGGAAGGAAATCAGTGTAACACCAGTGGAGAAGGGGGGCAGATGGGGGAATCGGAGAGGAGGCTCCAGGACTCCTTGCCGGAGACCAGCAGGGAGAGCACGGGTTCTCCGCTGCCCACACCCTCCCTGCGCAGAAGATTTCCACGCAGGGAGAGTAGGAGGAGACTTGGCGTCAAAGAACTTCTTTGCTGGAAGAAGTTCAAGAAACGCTCACTGACGGATTCTGCCAGCGACTGAGACAGCTACGAAGTGAAGGGCTGTCCAGACAGAAAGGGTTCAACCAGGTAACCTAGCCAGGAGTGGCAGCAACTTATGCACGAGCAACCCCTAGAACCATTACAGGCGGGGTATAATTATAATTATTATGGAATAGGACATCCCTGTTTTCATGAAAGAAATGTTGGAGGCTATGAAGCAGCGCTATAATAAATTTGAATCTTGTGTGTGTGTACACACCTTGCTTTACAGCCCTGCTAAGACAAAGACCACTTGCATCACTGTTTTAAAAAAATGCTATTTATACAGAACCCTTAAACTTGATTATTTGGAAGCTTAAAGACAGAAACATAGTTCAGAAAGAGGAAGGCTTTGCAAGTGAACCAAATGCGAAGTATCTAGTTTCAGGTGGGCACTTTTAAAAGAAGAAGAAGATCTCATTTTACCTCTTCCCATCCCTTCCTTTTATTGTACTCCTATAACTCTCGGTGATTTTATTATTTTCACAATTAATTTTTGCATGCTCATAGCCTGTATTAATGAAGTACAGTTTCATTAAGATATTAAAAAGTAGGAGGGGGAGGGAGAAATATTAAAGAGTTGAGTTATTAACGTTTCGAAATAACCGAGTGCGCACACCAAGTAAGATCTGTGCCGTCTTAACTTCTCGAGGTGTCGCTGTTAGGGGTGTTGTGTATCTTCCAAGAAAGGTGGCTTGTTTTTGTGCATCTTTAAAAGAAACACGGTCATGAGTACCAACATTTTGTATGTGTTTTAAACCCGTAGGAAGCAATCCAGTGTAGGTGGACATGCAAAAAAAGCTGAATGTTGTGAGATTCAGGACAAAAGAAAGCAGTTCTCCACGCAGAACAGTATACCCAAAGGAGCTTCTCCACCCCCACCGTTCTGCCTGGACACTGAAGTCCAGCTCTGAGAGCCTTCTGGCAGTTCCCTCACTGCAAGAAGTGAGGTTACAGGGAACCAGGCAGAGGGCCTTCTCGGTAGTGGCACCCGCCCCGTGGAACGCCCTCCCACCAGATGTCAAGAAAATAAACAACTATCTGACTTTTAGAAGACATAGGAAGGCAGCCCTCATTAGGGAAATTTTTAATGTTTTATTGTGTTTTTAAAATTCTGTTGGGAGCCACCCAGAGTGGCTGGGGAAGCCCAGACAGATGGGCGGGGTACAAATAATAAATTATTGTTGTTGTTGATCAGGCAGCCACTAGGGGGTTTCTGTAATTGCCAGCTGTAGTTGGTCTTTCTGGGGTTTTCTGTAAAGGCTTGCTACTTAAGAGAAAGCTCCATTCTCTAACTAGATAATACAGTGGTACCTTGGTTCTCAAACGCCTTGGTACTCAAGCAACTTGGAACCCAAACACTGCAAACCCGAAAGTAAGTGCTCCGGTTTTTTTCAGAAGCTGAACGTGCTACGTTTTGAGTGCCACACTTCCGTTTTGAGTGTTACATTGATGTCTGTCTGTTTTTTGCTATTTATTTTCATTTTTGCTTTTGCAGCTCTTTTTGTTTTGTTTTTGTGACTGTGTGGAACCCAGTTCAGCTACTGATTGATTGATTGATTGTGTGACTGCAGTACATTGTCTATTGCTTTCGTTTTATGGGTCAGTGGTCTCGTTAGATAGTAAAATTCATGTTAAAATGCTGTTTTAGGGGTTGTTTTTAAAAGTCTGGAACGGATTAATCCATTTTGCATTACTTTCTATGGGAGGCATGCCTTCCCATAGATGTCTTTTAAACATCACAGAGCTGTTTTCTATTTGACTTCCGCTGGGAGGGCTTTTCACAGTTCCATAAAACAAAGCAGTTAATTTGCATCTTACCAAAGTCTCATTCTGCAAGTGCCTTTTATAGATATCGATCACGGAAGTGCAGAACAACTTAGAGTTTGATAAGCAAAGAGCTACAGTCCAGCGTCATAAAGAAAGGACTAGCCTTTAATACAGGGGCCGGATACTTTTTCAGCAGGGGGCCGGTCCACTGTCCCTCAGACTTTGTGGGGGGCCAGACTATATTTTGAAAAAAATTAAAAATGAACGAATTCCTATGCCCCACAAATGACCCAGAGATGCATTTTAAATAAAAGCACACATTCTACTCATGTCAAAACACCAGGCAGGCCCCACAAATTATCCAGAGATGCATTTTAAGTAAAGGACACATTCTACTCATGTAAAAACACGCTGATTCCCAGACCACCTGCGGGCAGGATTGAGAAGGCGATTGGGCTGGATCCAGCCCCTGGGTCTTAGTTTGCCTACCCATGCTTTAATACCTTATTTCTCATCCCCTGTTACAATAACGTGCCGGAAGTGAAATCAACAACGAACGCGCCCTGAATTCACAGCCTCGCTGATTTAAAATTTACCCTCCGCAATTAAAATTAGCCCCCACTGATTAATGAACTGAAACTTTACTTGATTGATCTGCCAATTAAAGGTTTGCGGGTTTGTTTTATGCCCGTGGGAGTACGTCAGGAGAGATGGAATCAGACACAAGCCTTTCCCGCTCCCCCCCCGCCATGTACGCCCAACATCCACCCCCCTCCCCGAAATCAACCTCGGCACGGGCAGCAAAAATGGGCCTGCATGAAGGATGGGGTGTGACAGATTTTGCTGCCCATCTTTTTATTTCCATTTAACTGTGTCACTGTTCTTAGCATTTTAATGCTAACAAATGCTCCCACTTGACAGTTTGCGTCGCAACCTGAATGCAGCTCAAACATAAAGGTATGCTTTTTCTTTCTTTCTTTTTTTACTTAAGCAAAACACGGAGAGGGTGTATTAATTCAATTACAGGTAGCGCAGCCTTAGCGCTGCTGCCTTCTGTCACTAACTATAGATATAGATACATATGACTTGCCTCGTGGTGGGTCACCCTGAAATGGATTTTTTGGCAGTGGTGGACAAATGCTAAATGAAAATCAATCGCTTCCATTTAAATGGGCTAGCCATGCTGCCTTTATTAAATAGTCTCTGGCAGGCAGCTAACCTAATGATAAGGAGCAGCTTAACCTTTGACCTCTGAATGCTGTTTAACATAACCCTCTGAGGACAGCGACCTCATTACTCTTATTTGCCTCTTTGACATGCTATCCATTCTCTTCTAGCTAATACTAAGGGATGACTTTCAATAAAAAAGTTAGATTTTATTTTTTTGCCTGCATTTACCTACACACCTTTTTTTTCCCGTTAAGAGGGTGCTAATGGTTGAACTTCTAAGAGTGAGGGGGTCACAGCGGAGAATCCATAATATATGGTTTTGACACTTCATGAAAGGGGGTATTGGCCTTTTATATTTTATAACAAAATAGAGCTGTTTGTGGGTGATTTGGGAGGCTGTCAGTCCTGAGCCTTTTTGTGATCGATTTCAAATTCTGCTCGCTGATTTTTCGCCTGCAGTATGTACACCGTCAGCCTCAGTTCTTCAAATGGAAATAACAACAGTTTTCCGTAAGAGATTGTTGGAAGCATGAAGGAGCAAAGTATTACAAAATGTAACTTGGGGTACCAAAGGGATTATGTAAATTATTTTTAGTATTTCTTCATTGTGGGCCTCATGCTTCTTCTGCAAGGCATTCAGGCAGGTGTGTCAATGGTTAGTTAGTTAGTCCTAACCCTACAGTCTTAACCCTACTTATTTGGGAGTAAGCCTCATCTAATTTAGCATAATTTACTTCTGAATAGCTATGGTTAGGATTGTGCTGTTAGCCAGAAATCGTAACAATGTCTGCTGAGAAGTTAAGTCCCATTGAACTCAGTTGTGCTTACTTCCAGGCAAGGGACATTAGGATTGCAGTGTTAGCTGCAATTTCTTAGATACTTTTATACACACACACATCTTACAAGTTTATCCAAGTTGCATTGCCTAAGACCACTCAGTGAGTTTCAACACCATACCATTAAAATTACAAATGCAGTCTACAAGCCAGAATGCATAGCTGGCTGGGAATGATGAGAGATTCAGTCCAAAACACCCAGAAGGCTGCAGGTAAAGATGGATTTTTGATTGCATGCGTAAGCCTGGTGGAATAGGCAGAATATTTTGGAGGACTGGGCTGATGACACGAATGGCTCTATCTCATGTGGATGTCAAATGAGCCTTTCCAATTCATGGGACAATCGACATTCCTGTAGATGATCTGTGACTAAACTGGACTGGTTTAGGACAGAGTTTTCCAAACTTTTCATGTTGGCGACACACTTTTTAGACACGCATTGTTTCGCGACACCGTAATTCAGTTTTATTAGCAAACCGGAGGTTAAACTAAACCCTTATAAGAGATATGGACACATATCATGTGACACACCTACACACTGCAAGCCGACACACTAACATGTTGTAACACACATTTTGGAAAGCTCTGGTTTAGGAAGTCCCTAAGGTACCCAGGACCTAAGTTGTTCAGGGTTTTGTAAATTAATACAAGCACCTTGAACTTAGCTTGGTAATAGCCAGTGTAGATGTTTTAACAATGGTTTCCCATGTTTCTGGCCATGTGTACCCATCAGCAGTCTGACTCCAGGTGGAGCTTCCAAATCAGGCCCAAGGGCAGACCCACAAAGAGTGCATTGCAGCCTTCCATCCTCAAGGTCAACAATGCATGGACTACAGTAATACTTTCCCACCTTAATACACCAAATCCTTTCTGCATTTCCCATGACATATATATAGGAGGGTACAGTGCCCAGCAGTGGGAGAGGAAAATTCCACATCTAGGACCCAGAAGGTAAAATAGCGGAACCAGTCAGATTATTGGTCTTCTCAACAGTGCTGCCTACCTGGTTTTTTTAAGCATCGCTTCCCATTTCCTTGGAACTCTGGTGGAGGGCTCACAAACCAACCATCATATTAAGCCAACTTTAAACCTTGGCTGAATATCCTGGCTTGTATGTAAAGCCATTAACCATAGTTTCTGGGTTCACACATTAACAGGAAGCTGTGGTGAAGAGCTAGGTCTTGTCTTGTTGGTTCCATTCGCCAGTTGGAGCAAAGCATCCAGGAAGAGGCTGAATGTAAATTCCTCTTTTCCGTATTCCGGCCATGATTCGATTGTGCAAATTCACCTGTTGAGTGATGTCAACCTGAGTCTTCCATGAATTAATTTATTCCCAAGCTTGACTCGCCATTTTAAACCTTACTAAACAGGAAATGGTTGCATGTTGCCTTGGTTGATTTGCATAGATCACGAGGACAGGGCTGTCATTTCTGTCCAGCCAACTTTGCATCAGAAGAATGGGTGATGGGCGGGCGATCTTTCATTAGGGCCACCGTTTTCGCATTCCTGTTCAGGGGTCAGAGTTAACAGCATTGGGTCAATGTGTTAATAGACACCGGGTCCCATTCATAATTTGACATAAATACATCTGAGCAGACAGGGAGACATTACTTGTGAGCAATACACTGTTCCAAACAGCAGCCTCTAATATGGTTTCTGCTGCTGTCAATGCATGGACTGCACAGATCATTTTTTTAAAAAATAAAACATGCCCATCTGTAATCAGATGAAGTATTGCAGAGGTTATAGTGCAGCCAGCGGTTCTGCATTTCTTTTCCCAGAACTGCTGAAGATTAATATTTTAATATTTCTAAAGTGCTTGAAGATCGAAGCACTGTATAATAAAAGGAAAAGGAATCCAAGACATATTCTGCCCGCAGGCTTACATTCTTCAAGACAGGGGGAAAATAAAGGAAGGGGAAAGAAGGGAGATAGGTGTGGAGTAACAAACAGAAGCTTGGGGGCACAGGCAAGGCTTTAAATAATCTTCAAAAACAGACGGTGCCGCTTGCATATCCAGTGGCAGGTCATACCATAGATAGGTGGCTGCGATATACCAAGTCAGACCATGGTCTGCTTGCAACCAAGCAAAGATGCCCGGGTGCCAAGATGGCATCCGACATCTCCACCATCTGGAGGTACATGCCTGAGGATCCTTGAATCTTGACCGTTTTCACACACTAGCAACACAATGGATAATTATATCCATTATATTTTATCTGTACAATCAGAATGAATTTCAGGAACCAAGAAGTCATATTGAAAAATATGACTGTTGTCGAAGTGCAAGTAGATAAATAGGTACCCCTCAGGCGGGAAAGTAAACGGCATTTCCATGCGCTGCTCTGGTTCACCAGAAGCGGCTTAATCATGCTTGCCACATGACCCGGAAGCTGTACGTCGTCTCCCTTGGCCAATAAAGCGAGATGAGCAGCGCAACCCCAGAGTCGTCTGCGACTGGACCTAATGGTCAGGGGTCCCTTTACCTTTACCTTTAACCCTGGTTTAAGGAACCATTTAGCACCTAGCTTATACAGTGGTATCTCGGAGGTCAACTGGAATCTGTTCCAGAAGTCCATTCGACTTCCAAAAAGTTCAGAAACAAAGCCGCAGCTTCTGATTGGCTGCAGGAAGCTCCTGTAGCCAATCAGAAGCTGCAGAAGTTGCTTTGGATGTTCGGATTCCAAAGAACGTTTGCAAAGTGGAACACTTACTTCCGGCTTTTTAGTTTTTGGGAGCCAAAACATTTGACTCGCAAGGCGTTTGGGATCCAAGGTACGACTGCATATCTAAGTTTCTAACGCTGGTTGTAACTCAAAACATCTGGAGGGAACCAGGTTGGCAAAAGCTGGTGCCGGAGCATGGCTGGTGCTTTCCATAGTAAGGAGCTACCTTACTGTTTGAGCTTCCAAACATGCTATAGGCTTGGGTCACAGTTTTTGTTTTTAACATCTTCCTTCATTGGAGGACTTTAAACAGGATTTGGGTGGCCAGGGATTCTTAAGCTGTGATTCCTACATTGCAGGGGGCTGGACTAAGTGGTTTTTGAGGGCCCTTTACAATTCTATAATTCAGCCTCATAAATTCACTCCACTCACCAAATTGCAGTGGACTCCTGATCTGGAGCCCCTGCTCTGATGGTGGTTGGCTGTGTGAACTGAGACTTACCCGGAAATAAATGGTGGTAGTTCACAGATCAGCTTTTGCCCAGGAATGCAAATCAAAGGAAAGGCCTGTTACTCCATGTCTTTAAGTGAGAGACGGAAGCAATAATGGTTGCAGCCTTGAAACAAGGCTTTGGGAAGTTTTGCTTTTGGCGGGGGACATTGCATTCAACCTTTTCCCAGCATCTGGACCAAAGCCACAGCTGTACATTTGCAGGTTGACTCGATGCTAAGCCTGTCGAAGGAGCCTGCCTTGTCCTAAAGTGACAGCGGGAGCAATTAAGACACAAAAGGAAAAGGCAGCAGGTTTCTTAGGGTTGCATTGTCTGAATAAGAGGAAGTGATAAAGAATGAAGGCAGTGATGGCATCTGACATTTCTGAAAAGATGATGCAAACACCAACTAATGAAGGTTAGAGAACCCAGGAGAGGATGGAAGGATGGAACAGAAGCCTATTAGTTCAGATAGGTATATTTAGATTTTTTTAAAAAAAAAAAGACACAGAGAAAGCATGATGATATTGAGGCATCTTGGGACACATGAGATGTGTTATAAATGTACATTTTCCCCCATTATATTTTTTGTGGCTAAATGTTGATGAGAAGAAGGATAGTGGTAATGAAGCTTACAAAAAGGCATGTGCAAAACCCACAAGCAAATTACTTCCATTTTCTCGGCACCCACCAGCAAATTATGTTGGAAATCTGCCTGATTTTCAATTCTGGCAATTTATTGTACGTTGCCTGTCCTTCAGTATTCCCAGTTCATATGGGGTTTTAAAGATCCCAGAGGTCTGAGCAGACGCACTTAAAAAACAAAACACACTTGAACCACACTGCATTATGGGCTTTGTAGTTTTGAGACTGTGAAAGCCATTTTTGGCTGTCATTTGTGTATGTGTGGTTCACGGTTCCTGCAGTAAAAGAATTACCATGAAAATGCAGAGATTGTAACCATATCCACTTTATTATTATTATTTCTTGCTTACCCTTCGTCATGAAGTCCCAAGTCAGGTTACAGCAAATAAATACACTGCTTAATTGTACCAACCTCTATGTAAAATATAACACTGTACAGTGGTACCTCGAGTTAAGTACCATATTTTTCGCTCTATAAGATGCACCAGACCACAAGGCGCGCCTAGTTTTTGGAGGAGGAAAACAAGAAAAAAAAAATCTGAATCTCAGAAGCCAGAACAGCAAGAGGGATCACTACGCAGTGAAAACAGCAATCCCTCTTGCTGTTCTGGCTTCTGGGATAGCTGCGCAGCCTGCATTCGCTCCATAAGATGCACACACATTTCCCTTTACTTTTTAGGAGGGAAAAAGTGAGTCTTATAGAGCAAAAAATACGGTACTTAATTCGTTCTGGAGTTCCATTCTTAACCGGAAACTGTTCTTAACCTGAAGCACCACTTTAGTTAATGGGGCCTAATGCTGCGCGATTTCTGTTCTCATCCTGAAGCACTATTTCTGGGTTAGCGGAGTCTGTACCTGAAGCGTATGTAACCTGAAGCATATGTAACCCAAGGTACCACTGTACAATAAAATCGGATGTTAAAAACAAAGCTTTTCCAAACTTTAGCAGTCTGAAAAATATATACTGTTGTAAAATAAAATTTCCTGTAAAAATGCATGTCAGATTTACATTGGTGTAAGAGGCTTTCTCACCATGAGCCTCCTTAGGAAGCAGAGTCTACTTGTGAGTAGGGAGGCATTGGGGAAGACTCAGCTTTGAATGGCCCAGCAGAAGAAGAGCAGTGCAGATATTGGACCACAACCACCTAATCATGGAGGTGCAACATAGCCATATCATCATCATCATCATCAAAATTTACATAATTACAAACACAGCAAAATAGTCATAAAAATAAACAAAACATTAAAAACTACATAACCAAGCTGAACAATTTCCACATAAAAATAAAGATACAAAAAGTTAATATTGGTAACAACAGCAAAAACTCCCAACTAAACTTCCCCCCAAATACCCCAGTCCTTGCTGGGCAGCAGCTGCAACAAACAGACAAACATTATTATTGCGGCTAGTAGCCATTGATGGTCTTATCCCCCATGAATTGGACAGTCCCAATTGCCGGCTGCGCGATACCCTTCTCTCTTGTAAAGAAACAGTCCTACTGGCCCGTTACGATCTGGGGTCGGGGCAAGGGCTTGTGGAAAAGTGAGGGCATCCCATAATGCCTTAAATAGTGAAGCAGCTGGTAGCCAGAGACATGCTGTAACAGGCAAGCATATGCGCTGTAAAGGGAAGTCCAGCATCCCAGAGAAGATTTGCAACGAACGAAGGGTTTCGCATTGTCCAAATGGCAATTAATAACCATGCAATGTCTTTCTTCCCGGGACTGAGCTCTGAGCTCTGCCCGGTTCGGCCTCAGTGGAGCTGGGATTACGGCAGGCAGGGTCAGCTCATCTGGGGGAGAGAGACAGCTGTTACGGCTGACTCCAGCCTTGTCAGCAATAATGGCCTGCTCTTGACACCTCATCCCAGCCGTCCTTGTTTCACGTACGATCTATTGCTTTCAAATAATTACTACCTGTCATCCTCCATTTAACGGACATTCTCCTCTTAGTCGGCCCGGACACATAAGTGACATGAGATTGTAGCTAAAGCAATATCGGTTAACTTCGCTTTTCCGTCCTCCCTTCCAGCACTAAGCAAACCTGGTGTGGGCCGATAGGAATTTCCACTTGGCTGTTTCTCATAGTAGGAAGTCTTTACTCCTTCTGTTTTGTCATGTACAAAGCATTGGGTTTTTTTAAGAAAATCAAGACACTGTTGTAGGGTACGATTTTTTTCTTCCAGATAAGGAATGAAAGCCTAGAGATTATGCCTTGCCTGTGTCTAGCTTGAAAGTTTGACCTAGGTGGTTGTTGTTGTTGTTTAGTGGTTTAGTCGTGTCCGACTCTTCGTGACCCCGTGGACCAGAGCACACCAGGCACTCCTGTCTTCCACTGCCTCCTGCAGTTCGGTCAAACACATGCTGGTAGCTTCAAGAACACTGTCCAACCATCTCATCCTCTGTTGTCCCCTTCTCCTTGTGCCCTCAATCTTTCCCGACATCAGGGTCTTTTCCAAGGAGTCTTCTCTTCTCATGAGGTGGCCAAAGTATTGGAGCCTCAGCTTCACAATCTGTCCTTCCAGTGAGCACTCAGGGCTGATTTCCTTCAGAATGGATCGGTTTCATCTTCTTGCAATCCATGCAACTCTCAAGAGTCTCCTCCAGCACCATAATTCAAAAGCATCAATTCTTCGGTGATCAGCCTTCGTTATGGTCCAGCTCTTAACTTGCATACATCACTACTGGGAAAACCATAGCTTTAACTATACGGACCTTTGTCAGCAAGGTGATGTCTCTGCTTTTTAAGATGCTGTCTAGGTTTGTCATTGCTTTTCTCCCAAGAAGTAGGCGTCTTTTAATTTTGTGACTGCTGTCACCATCTGCAGTGATCACGGAGCCCAAGAAAGTAAAATCTCTCACTGCCTCCATTTCTTCCCCTTCTATTTGCCAGGAGGTGATGGGACCAGTGGCGTGATCTTAGTTTTGGCAGGTGCAAATATCTGTTTCCAGCACACTGCAAGGCATTGGTTGTAAGCTATGAAGCATGAAATGTTCTAGGCCCAGCAAGACTAAGAAACCTGCTCTTTGATGTCCAATTTTATCTCTGATACCAACCAAGGTGGGGCCCAATTAAGGACTCCATGTATGTGTCAGTTTCAGTTTCAGTTCTTTCAGTATAAAGAACATATCCCAATTAGAGTTAAAACAAATAAGAGGTGAGCATGCCTCTTTTGGAGATAAATGTCCCTAGAAAGACGGGCCCAGTTCTCTGGTCATGAGTGTCATGGTGGCTCTTGTACATCGGCCTTCTTCAACCTCATACTCTCTGGGTTTTTCTGGACTACAGTCCCCATCAGCCCAAGTCAGAACACGCTCACTGGGGCTGATGGGAGTTGTAGTCCAAAAAATCTGGAGGGCACCAGATTGATGAAGACTGCTATAGATAAATGAAGCCATTCAAAGCACTTAAAAGATGGTTTGGGATGAAGTTACCAGCATATATTAATTATCAAAGATGCCTATATAGTCTGGCAAAGTTGCATAGCCCGTAGAAAGTGACCTTGTTGGAAAGAGGAAGGGAGAGACGTTTGGTGCCTCTTGAGATCAGGTGGAGTGATGCGTATCAGGAGAAGACACTAAAGATTTATTGTCTGTGGCAAAAGAAACACAGATCTCTGCTTGTGCAGTAAGTGTTTTTGACATCATATGCTGCAAAGGATGATTGGATGCTGTAGGTTATGAACTGTTTGGCTGAAGGAAAATAGCAGACATTTTCACACTGCCGTTTTTCTCAGCCTGGAATCATCTTTTGCTGTTTGGGGACCTGGAGATTTTTTGATTTGCTTATTTGAAATATACACTGCCTTTCCATTCACATGGCTGTGTTGAGTGGGGATCTGGCCATGGCCAAAAGTGCGCCAACTCGTGTTACCTTAGGGATGCTATTGTTGTTTAGTTGTTTAGTCATGTCCAACTCTTCATGACCCCGTGGACCAGAGCACGCCAGGCACTCCTGTCTTCCACTGCCTCCCGCATTTTGCTCCAGTAGCACCTTAAAGACCAACTAAGTTAGTTCTTGGTATGAGCTTTCGTGTGCATGCACACTTCTTCAGATACACTGAAACAGAAGTTACCAGACCCTTCTATATAGTGAGAAGGTGGGGAGGGGTATTACTCAGAAGGGTGGTGGGAATGGGTGATTGGCAGATAGCTGTGATGAGCCTGTTGACGACTCTTAACGACTGCAATAGGTCTTACAGGAAAAAGCAAGGGGTGAGAAGGTGAAAAATGGCTTTGTCATGTATAATGAGATAAGAATCCAATGTCTTTGTTCAGACCAGGTCTCTCCATGGTTTTAAGTTTGGTAATAAGTTGCAATTCAGCAGCTTCTCTTTCCAGTCTATTTCTGAAATTCCTTTGTAGTAAAACAGCTACTTTGAGATCTTGTATAGAATGTCCTGGGAGATTGAAGTGTTCTCCTACTGGTTTCTCTGTCTTGTGATTCTTGATGTCAGATTTATGTCCGTTTATTCTTTGGCGTAAGGTCTGGCCTGTTTGTCCAATATAGAGAGCTGAAGGACACTGTTGGCATTTGATGGCATACACAATGTTAGACGATGAGCAATTAAATAGTCCCGAGATGGTATGTGTGATGTTGTTGGGGCCAGTATAGAAGGGTCTGGTAACTTCTGTTTCAGTGTATCTGAAGAAGTGTGCATGCACACGAAAGCTCATACCAAGAACTAACTTAGTTGGTCTTTAAGGTGCTACTGGAAGGAATTTTTTTTGTTTTGACTATGGCAGACCAACACGGGTATCTATCTGTATCCCGCAGTTTGGTCAGACTCATGTTTGTAGCTTCGAGAACACTGTCCAGCCATCTCGTCCTCTGTCGTCCCCTTCTCCTTGTGCCCTCCATCTTTCCCAACATCAGGGTCTTTTCCAGGGAGTCTTCTCTTCTCATGAGGTGGCCAAAGTATTGGAGCCTCAGCTTCAGGATCTGTCCTTCCAGTGAGCACTCAGGGCTAATTTCCTTAAGAATGGATGTGTTTGATCTTCTTGCAGTCCATGGAACTCTCAAGAGTCTCCTCCAGCACCATAATTCAAAAGCATCAATTCTTTGGTGATCAGCCTTCTTTATGGTACTTCCATACATCACTACCGGGAAAACCATGTTACCTTAGGGAGCCATCAATATCTATGTTAAGTGAGTCTGAATTAAGAGGTGACTGTGCCACCAACAATGCCACAGTCCTTTCTAGTTGCATTTCCAAAGTTAAACCAAATCAGATAGTAATCCACATTCTGGTTAAACTGGAAGGTCTGAGATTTAAACTACGTATCAGTTTGATCCCAAGCATGTTTAAGGCAGAATGAAACCTCATGATGTTCAGTAGTGATTGTGCTTTCTGTGGCTGATGAGAGTTGTGGCTCAGCAACTTATGGAGATCAAAGGGTTCACCACACCTGATCACAGTTGCTCCAGCCATGTTTTCTATTTCTTTTTAAAAAAATGCTGAAGCCTGCAGATTAAAGCAAAACAACTTAATTTCAGTAAAGAAGCATATAAGTCTTTCCTTAGTTAACTGGATAATTTGAAACAAAACTTTACACAGCAAGAGAGCTTTAAAATGCATCCTTTAAAATAATTTAGCATGTGCGCTTCCGTTTACATATAGGCATAAAATTAAGCAGTTAATTGTGCTGAAAATGGGATTGAACTCATCACACCCCGAAGCTCATGCCGTTGTTTATGACATCATGAAAGCACCCAGTACACCTTCACAAACACCCATCCACCCACCCCATTCTGCTGTAAAGGGCTATTTGTTAGAAATGTTGCGTTACAGACGAATGAACTAGTAGGGAAAGTAAGATTCTTATGTCACCAGAATGATACCTTAACAGTGCACAAGAGGGAGGGAGGCGTGGATTCGGGTGGGTGCCCCAAGAACTACAGAAGTGTATAAAAAACTCTAGAAGAAAGCACAGGGGGATAAATTTTCCCCACCCCATGCCACCACAAACAAAACAGCTCAATGAGAATGGAGTGTGTTTCAGTAGGTGCAGAAATCTCACCAGCTCACTGCTTGTGACTGGGCAACAGTGACAGGAAAGGTTGTCCTGGAAGATACAAAGGTTGGCTAAAAGTGAGGAGATTTCACCCCTCCCATATCCAAGAATCTCCTGATGAGTCTGCTGATTCTCCAGAGAGAAGGAGCAGTGTTCTGCTCTCTACTTATTCTGCTCCAGCACCACATCAAAGAGTCAGTCAGTCAGTCAGTCAGTGTGTCAGGGAGAGAGAGAGACTGAGTGTTATGCTTAGACCTCATTAAGCTCTGTATATAGTTGTATAGTAGTTGTAGATAGAATAAAGAAGATATTCTACAGAGCTGCTCTCCGAGTTGTTTATACTCTGCTATACTCTGCTGTTGGGACGCGGGTGGCGCTGTGGGTAAAACCTCAGCGCCTAGGACTTGCCGATCGTCAGGTCGGCAGTTCGAATCCCCGCGACGGGGTGAGCTCCCGTTGCTCGGTCCCAGCGCCTGCCAACCTAGCAGTTCGAAAGCACAAAAGTGCAAGTAGATAAATAGGGACCGCTTACTAGCGGGAAGGTAAACGGCGTTTCCATGTGCTGCGCTGGCTTGCCAGATGCAGCTTGTCATGCTGGCCACATGACCCGGAAGTGTCTGCGGACAGCGCTGGCCCCCGGCCTCTTAAGTGAGATGGGCGCACAACCCTAGAGTCGGACACGACTGGCCCGTATGGGGAAGGGTACCTTTACCTTATACTCTGCTGTACTCTGCTGTGCGACGACTGTCTTCTTGTTGGAGTGAATCCGGTGCTCACAACTCTAAGCTGTGAGCCCACAGCACTTTGACCTGTTCCTGTCCAGAAGGTGGTCTCTGGAAGTGCTACCCAGCTCGCCTAGCCCAGTCGGGGCTGAAGTGCATGAGTCCAGTTGGTGGTACTGGCTCAAGGGCGATGCTGACAAAAAGAAGCACTCAACACCACAACATTTTGTTGTAGGCCGCTCTTGTATCCTCTGTTATCATAAGTACGTCAAGGACATTGGATTATTTCTGCATATGCTGAGTGCAATAAGCCTGTTCTCATTAGGCTACATCAGGGGTCAGCAAATGTTTTCAGCAGGGGGCTGGTCCACTGTCCCTCAAAACATGTGGGGGGCCAGACTATATGTTGCCATGATTATGACCCACATTTTTGGCAAAAACCCTTATTGGGACCAACCCCAACGTTTCCGAAATGTTATTTTTGGGGGGGGGTTCCCTCATACACCCACGCTGCTTCTTTTGTGTTTTATGTGTTGACAGTTATTATTTCTCTCGTAAGGCGGGGTGGGGGCTGAGGTAAATGCGCCATTCCTGTCAGCCCTGGAGAGCGTGTGGACTTGCCTGTGTGAATGGAAAATCTGTTGGCCACGCTGAGTCAGGAAATCTGAACTGTGGCTCCCCTTCCCTCTTCCCCACTCCCCACCCCGGAAGAAAATATTGCTGTGCACAAGTGATGAACAGAGAAGGGGCTTTCTTGAGCAGCTGACCGCCTCACTTTTGACCCCCAAGCCTGGCTGAATCACAAAAACCATCTCTCGCCCGTTATGCTGGCTGCCTGGATTCCCAGACCATCCACTGGCCGGATCTAGAAGGCAATTGGGCCTGATCCGGCCCATGGACCTTAGTTTGCCAACCCATGGGCTACATCTCTTCTGTGCTGTGTGAAGGAGAAGAAGGCCTTTCACTGATGCATGTAGAGTTCATGAGAAGCAATCACAGTATCAGAGTGGAAATCAAAATTACTTGATAGTGGGTTGTGTATCCTGTGATTGTTCCTGCAGGTGGAAAAAGCATTAACATGCTAGAGTATTAAAGAACAAGTTTCCTTCCTCTGATGCTTAATTATCTGGTACATTGCTTTCTTTTTTCTTTTTTTGCTTTGTGTTGTAGCCATGAGCAGTTAACCCAGGTGTACTTCAGTTTTCTTCACCCGCCATTTGTTTAAATCATTTCTTCCAGCAGGGAAGATCTTAGTTCTGTATTTTACAAAGTGCAACTCGGGCAAGAAATCACTAGGAATAGAAATCTCCGTGTCCAGCTCAATGCCCAGCTGACATCGATGCCTCTTGGTTACTTTTGAGCATCAGGATGTGAACTTGTCATAAGTAAGCCTTGTGTGTCAATGGCTCGAAGGCCAAGCACTAAACCATATTATCCCAAAGCGGCAAACAGATGAATACAAAAAGGAAATATGATAAAACTACAGTGAATACAATTACGAAAGAACAACAAATCACTAAAAGTAGAAAATAGCAACAACCCTGGCACACCATGAATCACACTTTGGGCATTCAGGAGTTGCATTTGTGTGCCAACCGCAAACACAGCTGCCACCCACAAATGAGTGCCCACCCAATAGGTGTCAGTGTTTGTAAAAAGCAAAGGGAAAGGGTTCTGACCTCCCTTTGTCTCCTCAGCCTGGTCCTCAGACCCTTGTTGGCATAAAAGAGTCCACAAGAATATTCTTGCAGAGTGCTTTCTGCTTTTATTCTTAAAAGTCTTTGTGCAAAAGCTACTGACCAATTATACACATCAACACTACCAGCTTTCACTAACCAATCAACCAACCAACCCAACCAACGTTTCTCACTCTATATATACAACCCAGTTCAGGCCGTTGACTCATGCTGACCCAGCTTTTTTAAGCATTAAAGAAACAGCGGCCATTTTAGCCGTGACAATAGGTTTAGCCCTGAAGCAGCTACAGCTGTGGCAGAGTCCCTGCAGTTGCTTTCCAGGGTGTGGCTAATGATTCAGCCTTCTCAACAGTCTGCAGTTCTCCTGGTGCAGCTGCAGGACAGAAGAGCTGGGGCGCCTATATTGGTGTTCACCTCCAAACCAGCAATAGTCCTGTAACTGCTACCTGCCACCTAGAAATATGCTTTGCACTGAGTCCATCTACCTCAGTATTGTCGATACCGACTGGCAACAGCTCTGTCCTCCAACACTACCTGGAGATATCAGGATTTGAACCCGGGGCCTTCTGCATGCAAGGCAGATGCTTTGCCATTGAATTACGGCCCTTCCACATCCAGCCTGATCAAGCGTTCTGGTGGACTCAAAAACTTTTACAATTTTGCCTTCCTATTTTATGTTTCCATATTGTTGTAAACCACTGTGATAAACTTTTATGATACAGCGGTATATATGTAACGTATTTTCTGTCTACAAGACGCCCCCATGTATAAGATTTTTGGGGACACCCCCCCCCTAATTTTTGATCCTGAAGCAAAGTTCTTAACCTGAGGTACTATTTCTGGGTTAGCGAAGTCTGTAACCTGAAGCGTCTGTAACCCGAGGTGCTACTGTAATTTTTAGGGGAAAAAACTAGTCTTATATAGTGGTACCTCGGGTTACAGATGCTTCAGGTTACAGACTCCGCTAACCCAGAAATAGTACCTCAGGTTAAAAACTTTGCTTCAGGATGAGAACAGAAATCTCGTGGCGGCAGTGGGAGGCCGCATTAGGTTAAGAACAGACCTCCAGGTTAAGAACGAGTGCTTCAGGTTAAGAACAGACCTCCAGAACGAATTAAGTTACCACTGTACATGGAAAAATACGGTATGTTGTTGACATTCATCTGTTTTGAGAGACAATGGAGTGCACCTCCAGGGGTGAGTGCATTCACAGCACCAAAGCCCCCTCCCCAAGGCGCAAGCCTGGTTAGTGTGTATGAAGGTCTTGGGCTGCCCAGGTGACAGGACCACCCCCCGCTCAGCCTCACAGATGTGGTCCAAAGGAAAGCGGAGCTGCTGCACAATTTCTGTTCTCATCCTGAAGAAAGTTCATAACCCGAGGTACTATTTCTGGGTTAGCGGAGTCTGTAACCTGAAGCGTATGTAACCTGAAGCATATGTAACCTGAGGTACCACAGTATATCATATCATACTACCTGGCAACCACCATATCTAGTATGACCTTAAATTGGATTTTTAAAAGGAAAGGAAAATGATGTAAGTAAGAAAGGGATCCGTTCTCTGTAGGAACTGAAATACCATGTGGTCACGCTCCACTGCGTGAATCTTTGCCCTGGAGGCTTCGAAGTCTGGGGAGACGGGACGACTCTGTTCTTGAAAGCAGCAAAATTGAAAAGCCGGGCTTGGGGGGTGGCCTTTTTCCAGAGCACTTGATACACTTAATGTATTTAAGAGCTTAGCAGCCTATTGAAATTAAATTGCAAATGGATCCCATCGTCGTGGTTAAAAAGTCTTATCTACGCTCGGCAAAGTCACAAGAGCTGGCATTTCAAGCCCCTTTTATTCTCCTGTCTTCATGACGTTCAAAAAGAGTGGAAATGGTTCTAAATCTCCTAAACAACCGAGGGGGGGGGGAGGGAAATAGTATTAAATTTGTCACCGGACTGAGTGAGCAAAAAGAATGGCAACTTCGTAGAATACTTAGTCTCATCAAGGGACTTCATTATTCCTTTGGAAGAGCCTCACGTTGCAGTATTGTTTAAAATCTGAACTTTTTCTTATACTCCAGCATTATTTTAATGTTCATGTGATTTAATCATCTCTTTTTTTTAATGACTGCAGTAGGAGTAATTATTCCTGAATGGTGCTAAATCTATCAAACATCCTCCTTTCCGTTCAAGCTTTCCTTGTGCAATAAATGCCTAGTGGCTTCCCATTTGCTTTGCACAGCCCGTTTTGACCCCAACAGAGCGCTTGTGTTTGCCCCCTCTTTTTGGGGGGTCTTCTTGTATGTGTTCAAAAGCACAAAATTTTGTTGGGGGTCCCCCTTGATAGCCCATTCCCCATAATGCAAACGTAAGGCGGAAACAGTAACCTTTACACTTACCTAGGGAGTTTATGGCAGTGAGAAGTCGGGGAACTTCAGTTCTCATGCTTATAGTCACCACATCAGGTCTGGAGATCTCCAATTCCCAAAGCTTCTTCAAGGTGGGAGCCATGACAGAAATAGATCAGACGGTAGGGCAAGAGATTCTTCATCTCAGGGTCATAGGTTTGAGCCCCACGTTGAGCAAAAGATTCCTGGACGAGATTACCCCTGTAATTGGTCCCTTCCAACTCTACAGTTCTGTGATTCCAAGTCCATTTCACCCAACACTTGAAATTTATGGTATAGGTTGTTGTTGTTTAGTTGTGTTCGACTCTCTATGACCCTGTGAACCACAGCATGCCTTGGAAACTCTCATTTTCTTCTCAAAGCTTCTCCTCTTTTTTTATGTCCATGGAGTTTTCTTGGCAAAATACTGGAGTGGTTTGCCACTTCCTTCTCCAGGTGGATCCCATTTAGTCTAAACTCTCAGCTATGACCTGTCTGTCTTGGGTGGCCCTGCACGGCATAGCTCATAGCTTCTCTAAGTTATTCAAGCCTCTTTGCCACGACAAGGCAGTGATCCATGGAGGGGATGGTATAGGTGTATGTCCTCCTAACTGGGGGCGAATAACCCCCAACAGCACTTGGAGAAACAAAATTTCTGTTTCTTGAGTCCAGAGAAGATTAAGAACAGACAGAGAGCCTGATATATCAGAGCAGTGGCCCATGTTGTCTAGCATCCTGTTCTCACAGTGGTCAACCGGATGCCTGTGGGAAGCCCGCAAACAAGACCCGAGTGCAACAGCATTCTTGCCACTTGTGATTCCCAGCAACTGTCCATCTATGAAGGCAGGACATAGCCTTACCATCCATATGTTTTTTGTCTAACCCTCTTAGATTGATGTTTTTATTATGCTTTTAGATATGTTGTAAGCCACCCAGAGTGGCTGGGGAAACCCAGCCAGATGGGCAGGGTAACAACAACAACAACAACAACAACCATACACCACATCCCGAACATCTTGACTTTCTTGCCATTCTGATAGCGACAGTATATATAGAAAGGGATGGGAGGTATTTGACTCCTGGTACACTGCCATGGCTGCATGTGAGGTGAAAGGAATGCTGGGAAACCAACGGTAACAGTGTGGCAGGAATTGGGAAGAAGAAGTGGGGGGAGGGGCCTCTTCATCCGTTCAGCAAGCTAAGGGTGTAGAGAGCAGGAACCATAGAATCGTAAAATTATAGAGTTGGAAGGCACTGCAAGGCTCATCTATACCAAAGCCTGCAATGAAGGAATCTCAACTAAAACATCAATGACATCCAAGCTCTGCTTAAAAACCTCCAAGGAAGGAGAGTCCACAATCTTCTGAGGGAGTCTGTTCAATTGTTGAATAGCTCTTACTGTCAGAAAGTTCTTCCTGGTGTTCAGTTGCAATCTCGTTTCCTGTAACTTGAATCCATTGGTTTGACTCATACCCTCCAGAAAACAAGCTTGCTCCATCTTCCATGTGACAGCACTTTAGATACTTGAAGATGGCTATCGTATCTCCATTCAGTCTCCTCTTTCCCAGGTTAAACATATCCGGCTCCTTCAACTGTTCCTCATAAGGCTTGGTTTCCAGACTCTTGATCATCTTGGTTGCCCTCCTCTGCACATGTTTCAGCTTGTCAACAACCTCCTTAAATTGTGATGCACAGAACCGGACACAGTATTCTAGGTGTGGTCTAACCAAAACAGAATAGAGCAATGCTGTTACTTCTCTTGATCAGGACACAATACTTCTGTTGATGCAGCCTTTTTTTTTGCTGCTGCATCACACTGTTGACTCACGTTAAACTTGTGATCTGCTTAGACCCCTAGATCCTTTTCCCATGTACTGCTAGAAAGCCAGGTGTCCCCCGTCTTATATTTGTGCATCTGGTTCTTCCTAAGTGCAGAACCATATGTTTGTCCCTATTGAAACAAGTTGGATTAGTTTACTTTGTTAGCTAACCTCAGTCTTTGCCTTGCTTGGATATTAATTTGAGCTGAATAAGAATTTCCGGGGTTGTGAATCTTGCCCCCATTTCGATAATGCATCTCTTGAGATTCATATTTCTGTCCCACCACTATTGCTATCTCTGCTCCTTCAAAGGCAGCCCCCCTTCCTTAACAGCAAAAGCTGTGCCTTTGCATTGTGAAAATACTTGTTTACTCCACGGCGGTGTTGGTGGAAGAATGAAAGATCCGTGGGCTAAAACCAGAATATCTGCTGTTTTGTACAAGTCCCCACTTTACTGCCCCAGCAGGACCCTCAAGGGGGCTGAGAATTCTGCACACCGTCCGCGCAGAAAGCTGCAAAACAGCAAATAAAACAGCTGGGTGGGGGGGGGGGAGAGCCTTTCTAAACAGCTTGTCTCTTGCAAGCATCATCAAAAACATTTCTTTCTACATTAACCTCATCATTTGAGTTTAATCTGTGCTGCCCTTTGGGGAGGGCAGGGGCTTCCTGGCACGTGGCTGTTTTAATGTCCAAATGGCAGGCTTTCAAGCAAGTGAGTCCATCCCTGTCCTGACAGCTTACTCCAATTAAGGCTGATGCTCCTGTCCTTTAACTCATTCCCCCTGTGCTTAGGTATTGCAGCACATATGGTAGGCTGCGTCAGGCACTGATGTGAGACCATTTCCCTGTACCTGGACTCCAGAGAGGAGCTAAGTAAGGACTGCAGGCTTCGCTTTAGTTTGGCTCGCTGCTCTAGTTTTTCACTCTTCGCGATCTTAAAGCGGCTTCCATTTTATGGATGTTGCCAAAACATTGCCAGAATTGAAAACTTGGCAACTTGGTTTTTTTCTTTCTACTCTAGGGATTTCTGGGTTTTCTGTTTGTGGCTTCTGTAATAGATCTTGTACATAGCTCTCTCAATTTTTGGATTATTAATATAAGATTTAGAACGTAGAATGGCTTGGTAGTGTTTTGTGTGCCACTTATGTGCTTCTTACTTTATACTGGTCTACTACGAGAATTGGCAGCATAGGTTCCTTTTTTTAAGAATTAAAAACTTGGCAACTTGTGGTTTTTTTTCTACTCTAGGGCTTTTTGTAATCCGCCCTTCAGGCAAAGGTCCCAGGGCAGAGAATACATGCACATTAAAGCAAAATCATAAGAATACACTAAAATGAAATGTTACAAAATAATCCGTCGTAAAAATCACAACCAGTAAGGGGAGCAGCAGCAGAAATAAACTTTTTTATTTAAATAAAATCAACCTGGGTGCTGCAAATGTTGGACTTCAGCTTCCCTGTATGCTTGCTGGAACTGGAACACGTGGAGGGCACCAGGTTGGCTAAATTGAGCCACCTGCCGCAGAGGGAACTTGACATGGGGTGCCTATTTCTTTTTAACACCTGGGTCTGCCCATAGAAGTTTCTCTTCAGGAAGGTTTAGAGGAAATGAGAGTATAACACACAGGAATGGGTGATGCCAGTTTTTGGTTTCTCTCATATTTCCAATCTTATCTTCAGTTCTTCGTGTTTCTACATCACTTTGTGATTTTTATTTTAAAAACAGTCTTGTAAAAATGAACCAGCAGTTTCGCACCTATCCCTCCCCCCTTGTATACACTTGCATTGTGCATTTTCTCCTGATATGACCTTTTTGTTAAGCAACATTCCCCATTGTAATGCTTTTTTAAAAATAAAAAGTGTTACTTTCGTTAACGTATGCATCCTTCTGCTCACTTTACCTTAAAACATAGGAAGGCACATGTTTTTGTATGTGTTACTTGACTGGAGAAGGGCATTGCAAAATTCAGAGATGTGCAAATTTCAGAGGATGTCTTATGCTTTGGCTTGCAGATGGTTTTTGAAAGTGCAGATTAGGTATATTTGCCTTTAAACGTGAGCTGATTCGAATGTCTCCAGGATCCAGAATAAAAAAGCCTTTCTTTCTTCATATCCTTGTGAGAGATCAGCATCATACAGTTTCTCTTTGCTCCTCTTCTACCTACATGTGCCTGGAGAATATGGTATAAGAACCTGGATGGTTGATTGGGGAACAGTAAGCTCATGGCAACCTCGACGACGCTCACCTTGCCAGTCACGTTACGTGTTCCTGCAAATGCACCGCAGCTATTTGGAACCTTTTCTGGGTTGGCGCTGACATCTTTTTTGCTAGATTACATTTATGCATTAGTACCATCTGTGCCTCTTGCACCTTCTGTGACTCAGCCTGGGCCAAATGACTGGCATTTATCTGGAAGTGCATGTCGAATAAAGGGGGGGGGAATACCTAGAGTACTTGGAGCCCTTAAATAAAAATAAAAAATTGCTGGCTGGCTCTTAGCACTTAATGGATCTCAGGGAGAGAGCATGCCGCTGTTGAGTGCAAAACATCTGCATCTGGTGTCCCACCTTCAGTTGGGCTTTGCCATCATGCGCCTGAATGCTCAGTAGATCCCAAGCTGTTTATTTTTTAATGGGATGCAAAGGGCGCCTGCAAGCCTCGCGCTCTTACTCCTTGCATATTTTCTTGAAGGGATAACGCTGGCAAAGAGTTAAAGCCCTGTTCACCTCTGGTAGCTTCTTGCAGTCTCCGAGACTATAGTGAAAGTAAGAGAGTAACAGGCTGAAGAGCTCAACTTTTCTCTGTTGCTCTGAATATGTGCCAAAGAGGCAAGCTTTGATTTGGTTCAGAATTGCCTCTTTGGCAATGTAAGCAGCTGCGATAGGAACCGAAAATGAATTGGTCTCTTTTTGGCCTCTGCCACCTTTAGATGCTTTCAGTCCTAAATCCATTCTTCCCCTTTCTTCTTTTATGTAAACGGCAGATGGGAAATCGGAAGTTCTTCTTTTGTATTTTTTGCTAATGTCTATTTTCTTTTGTTTTCTTTATTTTCTCTTGCTCTTTCTCTCTCTTTCTGCTGCCCCTTTCTTCTTCTGTTTTTATCTTTCATAGCCCTAATTTTACCGCATTAAGGGAAAACCTTAATAAAAAAATCTTACTATAAATAACTAAGTCCATTCTGCCCCATGCCCACAGTCTCATCTTCAACTTTTAGTTTTTAAAAATCCGTAACAAAATTTGCATGTAAATAGATATTTAAAAATGCATTTCTAAAATGCTTTCTCTGGAAAGACAGTAGTACCTCGACTTAAAAACTTATTTCGTTTTGGAGGTCCGTGCTTAACCTGAAACTGTTCTTAACCTGAGGTACCACTTTAGCTAATGGGGTCTCCCGCTGCTGCCGCTGCACGATTTCTGTTCTCATCCTGAAGCAAAGTTCTTAACTAAAGGTACTATTTCTGGATTAGCAGAGTCTGTACCCTGAAGTGTCTGTAACCTGAAGCGTCTGTAACCCAAGGTACCACTGTACACATTTTTTCAATGCATTTTCTTCAAATGTTTTGACCCCAAACTTCAAGTTCATAAGCAGCTGTGTGCATGTTTTGTAAGATTCCCAAATTAGGGACTCCAGCAGTGAGACCTAGGCACTTTCTCTGGGCCACCATAATAGTTTGGCAGAGGAAGAAGCTGATATTGTACTCTGTGCTGTGCTACAGTGCCATCACTGGCTAGAGGGTAGTATTTCAGCTACCCACTCCCCTAGGATCAGGTGGTGCAAAGGAGCCAATAGGCATCTACACAGTCCTATAAAGCTGTCAGCTCTGAACTGGTTCCTCAATGCCACAATAAGTGTCCATCCTTAATGTTCGTCTGATGGCTCCAGGAATTGACAAGGCTATTTCTGTTTCCTTTCTCGGAGTCATTATGTCTCTGAATACCAGTTGCTGGGAATTGCATATGGGCAGAGTGTGGTTGTGTTCGTGTTCAGCTTGTAGGGTTTCCGCAGGCCTCTGGGAGAAGAGAATAATAATAATAATAATAATAATAATAATAATAATAATAATAATAATAATAATAATAATTAATAATAATAATTATTATTATTATTATTATTATTATTATTATTAATTTATACCCTGCCCTCCCCAGCCCAGGCCGGGCTCAGGGTGGCTAACAAGCAATAATAAAAACAAGTTGAATGAATAAAACTTAAAAACAAAATTAAAATACAACATTAAAATATTGAAACATTAAAATATTAAATGTTTCATCGCAGAAAGGAAAAGAAAAAAAGAAAGTGGGGGAGAGAATAAAATTGGCTCCACGCCAAAGGCCAGGCGGAACAACTCTGTCTTACAGGCCCTGCAGAAAGAAATCAAATCCTGCAGTGCCCTGGTCTCATGAGGCAGAGCGTTCCACCAGGCTGGAGCCAGTGTTGAGAAGGCCCTGGCTCTGGTTGAGGCTAATCTGACTTCCTTAGGGCCTGGGACCACTAGGGTGTGCTATTTATGGACCTTGAGGCTCTCCGTGGGGCATACCGGGAGAGACGGTCCCATAGGTACGAGGGTCCTAGGCCGTGAAGGATGATAGACTAGATGGGCCATTGGCTGCATTCAGGCCTCTTCTTATGTTTTCACGGCAGGCCCTGCCTCTTTGTTTTCCTTCTGAAATAAAGACAACTGCACAAGTATGTCTTCTGGCAAGGCAAGGCGTTCTCTGGGAATCCTGTCAAAGTTGCAATAATGAATCCATCCCTGTGCACACCATTCCCAGGGCTCTGACCTGGCGACCTTGCATCGGAGAGAAAAATAGCTCGTGGTTTGTACAGCGTGCCTGATCCCTAGAACTTCCCATCTCTGTCCCTGTGAGTGACATATTCTCTGCACTCTTCACGTGTCCGCATCTGTGTTTGCAAGCTCTTCTCCTGCAGCGCTAAGTGGCACTTTGCTCTGCAGGACACCTTGCTGGCATTCGCTCCTTGTCAGAGAATCTTCTCTCCGTAGCTTTGATTCCCGTGAAGCTTATTTTTGATGTTCCGTCGCTAATCTGCAAAGCTGTCTAGGGTTCACACAGCCACTGGAAGCCTCTCTCCCCTCTCCTGGTTTTCTTGAGCCTGTGGTGACGCTTCCGAGGGCGCAGTTTTTATTGCCACATGCCACCGCCATCACTTGGAATCGTTCGCGGCATACCAGAAGGCTGAATGTGCCCCTGACTGAGGTGTTTGCCTCACCACAAAGACAATAGATTCTCGGATCATTTTAAAACAAACAGCCCAACTTTGAGCAGCCCAATTTCACTGGAGGTCTTCAGGAATGGATCCTGGCTCAGTGGCAGAGCATCTGTGCTGCATGCCCAAGATCGCAGGTTCAATCCCCAGCATCTCCCAGTAGGACTGGGAACTACCGTATTTTTTGCCCCATAGGGCGCACCGGCCCATAGGGCGCACCTAGGGGTTTTTTTGGGGGGGAAATAAAAGGGAAAAAATTATTTCCCCCCCCCCCAGGTGCAGGGCTGGGGCGGGGGAAGCCTGAGCTTCCCCCGACCCCAACCCCCAGAACAGGCTGCTATCTGCAAGCCTAGGGAGCCTGGCGGGAAGTCGCACCGGTCTCCCCAGGCTTGCGGATATCTGCCTGAAGCCCAGGACACGCCCCAGGCTTCGGGATGCAGGCAGCTCTCCACAAGCCGTGGGAGCCCAGTGCGACTTCCCGCTGGGCTCCCATGGCTTGCGGAGAGCTGCCCGAAGCCTGGAGAGCGAGAGGGGTTGGTGCGCTCTCCAGGCTTCAGCGAAAACCTGCATTTTTGGAGGGGAAAAAGTGCGTCCTATAGGGCGAAAAATATGGTACATCCTTTCTCAGAGCTTGGAGAGGCACCGCCAGTCAGTAGATGGTACTGAGGATGCCTTCAGCCTTTGGGAATATTGCTGTAGTTTCCTGGATTATAATGCTAGTTCTTCTGTCCCTTTTCTTAACATTCCTTTCGCACTGCAGGACCTATTGTGTTATGGAATGGTGGCTTTTTGACTGATATACCGGCATGTTTTATTCACTCCAATGGGTGTGATGTGACACAATGACGAACGTTATCGGATGACTTCACTTCTCCCCCTCCCTTCCTGCACATGTGTACTTCTGTGTCCCCCCATACCCACCCATGATTTTCCCATGGAAGCAGCACTGAAAAATTGCATGGCGCTCTGTTCCCGTGATTTTTTTCAGGTTAATGGGGCTGCAAATGAGAGCCTAACACGCACCATGTTCCATTACAGTGGTACCTTGGTTCTCAAATTTAATCCATTCTAGAAGTCCGTTCCAAAACCAAGACGTTCCAAAACCAAGGCACACTTTCCCATAGAAAGTAATGCAAAATGGATTAATCCGTTCCAGGCTGTTGAAAAAAACCCCTAAAATGCTTCTCCCCACTGCCCCAATCAGCGCAATCTTTCGAGATCTCTCTCTCTCTCTCTCTCTCTCTCTCTCTCTCACACACACACACACACACACACCTGTCAAAGTGGTTAGACTGCAGAGCACTGCTCGGACGCTTCTCCTCACCGACCCAATCAGCACAATCTCTCTAAAAATGGAAGAGCAACACTAAAAACAGAAGCTCAGGACACGTTCGACCTCCCCCCCAAAATTGATAACCGGAACGCTCACTTCTGGGTTTGTGATGTTTGGGTTCTAAGTTGTTCATGAACTAGGCTGTTCAAGAGCCAAGGTACCACTGTAGTTTTCTGGAAGCTTCTTTTACATCATGTGGAAACTCAATGATAATGCGGGAATTATATGTTATGGACACATCGGGATAATAATAATAATAATAATAATAATAATAATAATAATAATAATAATAAATTATTTATTTGTACCCCGACAATATGGCTGGGTTTCCCCAGCCACCCTGGGTGGCTCCCAACAGAATATTAAAAACACAATAAAACATCAAACATTAAAAACTTCCCTAAATAGGGCTGCCTTCAGATGTCTTCTAAAAGTCAGATAGTTGTTTATTTCCTTGACATCTGATGGGAGGGCATTCCACAGGGCAGGCACCACAACCGAGAAGGCCCTCTGCTTGGTTCCCTGTAAGCTCACTTCTCGCAGTGAGGGAACTGCCAGGAGGCCCTTGGAGCTGGACCTCAGTGTCTAGGCTGAATGATGGGGGTGGAGAATCTCTTTCAGGTATACTGGGATAAACGGACACGTAAATGTAGCCTGAGTTAGTCTGGTACTGTATAAGGCAGGTGTCTATATATTTATGCAGAGGATGGATTGCTCTAACTCCTTGATTTCCTGCATCTAGCAGAAGGTTGGACTTGAAAGCCCAAGAGGCCCAATTTCAGTTCTGTGATCTCCCTTGTATTTAAAGCCCACAAATTCCTCCAAAGAACTGAGCCTTCACAGAGCTACAGACCGCAGAAATCTTGAGGGGAACTCACATCCTTGAAACGTATGGAGCTGTTGGATCAGCCCCAAAGCCCATCTGGTTCAGCATCCATTCTCTTACCCATCACCAACCACATACCCTTAGGAAGCCTAAAAACAACAGCAGGAGGCAGCATCTCACTGGTGCCTGGTATTCCCAGATATACTCTGCTGGCTATGGAGGTTCCACTTAACTTCCATGGCTAATAGCTGCCTAATCTATTACACTGACAGTGTTTGCACAGTGGCAGCTAAGGCATGAATCATATTTTGTCTGGGAATCAAAACCTGCTTTTCCCTTTTCCCCATATGCTCTGTGTTAAACATATGCTACGCTGTATATTTAAAACTATCAGCACACCATAAAAAAATAGCTATCAAAATATGTTTTCTTCATTATTGAAAGCTGCCATGTCTTCATTTAGAAGGGGGTGGGGAGGGAGAGAAACGTGACAAGAATTTATGGATATAATCACCTCCCTCTTCCTCCCCCAATGAAAAACATCTTTTAATAGCTATAGAGGAAATGAAATCTGTAGCAGAAATTCCAGCTCATTGGAATGACCTGTACACAACTGATGGTTAAAGCTCTATGTGTGTTGATAGAGGTGTCAGCTGACCAGGTAGAATGACCTGGCCTCTCGTGCTTTTAGCAGGACCTTGACTTGCAGAAACCAGGGGTTTAAAGGCTAGCTCAGGGTTTCCCAATCTTGGGTCTCCAGCTGTTTTTGGACTACAACTCCCATCATCCCTAGCTATCAGGACCAGTGGTCAGGGATGATGGGAACTGTAGTCCCCAAAACAGACCCAAGTTTGGGCTAGCTTTTCATGGCGTAGATGTTCACGTGTTTGCCCACTGAGCCACTGATAAATGATCCAGAACAGGCATCCCCAAGCTGCGGCCCTCCAGATGTTTTGGCCTACAACTTCCATGATCCCTAGCTAGCAGGACCAGTGGTCAGGGATAATGGGAATTATAGTCCAAAACGTCTGGAGGGCTGAAGGTTGGGGTGCCTGATCTAGAGCTTGTCTCAGAAGTAGGTAGCCCCTCACGTGGGACATCTGGGACTGTGCCAATCACCATATTTCCACTTTTGTGAGTTATCCCAACTGAAACGAGTCAGAGGATGTGATGACTGTTGGGATACTGCCAGGGAGATATGGCCCATCATGGCCCCCACGTCGTCTCCAGACGTCCATCAATCTCCCATTGATACAGTATCAGCAATTAGCGACATGAGCTCCAGAAAATAGCTTGCCACATTCCAGAACTGATGCACGCTCTATCAGCAGAATTCACACAGCGAAAGTTGCACGCAGGAGAGTATCATTTAGAAGTTTATTCAGCGTTGGTCAGAACAAAGAAAAAACATGACTGCCTGCTTCGGTATGCTCAGGCACAGAGAGAGAAACGAAAGCAAAGAAAACACAAACTTCCTGTGAACAGGAAATACGCAGACTCTGTGACTCACAAAGCCTGCTCCCTTTTAAGGTGGAACGGAAATATCCTAAGAATAACCACTTGCATATTTCAGGCTACTTATCTCCCTGAAAACTCAAGGCAACTTGAGGGGAGAGAAACCTGCACCTCTTTAAATGAGGTTGGACTCCAACTCCCATCACCCCCAGCCAGCAGGGGCCATGGTAGTTGTGGTCGCATGACATCTGTAGGGGCACACAGATTCCCCCTTCCCTGCTAGGAAGACATGGAGCAAATTAAAATCTGCTTCCAGGAGATTCAGCTGTTCTGAGAATTTTCGATGCAAAGTCTTGGGGTGGCAGAGGGCAGGAAGTGTAAGGTCAAGCATGGAAGCCATGGGCAGATGTGCAGAAGGGCACATGGTCACTGTAGGAAGCGCAAAGAGCAAAGACAAAGGGCAGCTGTTTAGCGCTCTTAAGGCCTTCAATCCCTCCAACAGTCCTAAAGCCTCTGGTCAACTCATCCAGGAATGGCCATAGCCCAGTGGTAGAGAATATAATTTGCATGGAGAAGGTTCAGTTCCTAACATTTTGCAGGTAGGGCTGGTGAAGGCCTTCTGCCTGAATCCCTCCAAAGTGGGCAGTACCACTCCCTGGAGGTGGTGGGATTATTTGGAGTAGTGCTACGAGGCAAGGGAACAGCATGTAAATGACTATCAGACTTTGAAAAGCTGGTATCACTGGATCAGGTGATACCATTGGTATCATAGACTAGTTGAATGCAGATGAGGAGACACCAGCTGGGGAACCCCTCGAGGGAAGAAGACTCAGAGCCAGGGGAGTGGTGGTAGGACAACAATGAGTGGTCAGAGGGAGAAGAGGGAAAAGACTGGGAGGAGGAGGCGTTGGAAGCTGAAGAGGCAACAGGGTTTACAAGAGGAAATACCGACGATTCAAGAATGGAGAATGAAATTGACGGACTATGCGGAACTGGATAAATTGACTGGGAAAATAAGATATGCTCGAAACCATAAGTTCATCGAGGATTGGGGAAAATTTGTAGATTATCTGAAAAATATATGTGAGGTGCAAACAACGCTAGTGGGGTTTCAAGAAGCACTGTAAAAGTTTAAGAGGTATTGTTAAAAGAAAATAGAAAAGGGAGGGAAGACAAATGGCAATGCAATCAAAGGAATGCGTATTGAAGGGTAAATACGGATGATTACCAGAGAAGCTGAAGGAAGACCAAAAAGAGTACTTTGTTAAAATTTGTTAAAATTTGGATAAAATTGTATGATTGTGTTGGAAAATCAATAAAAAAATTTATATATATATATATATATATATATGCAGGTTTTGGTGTCCTCGGGTGTCTTCCCGTGTAAAAGTTGGGGTGTCTAGGCGACGTTTCGACGAGGTCTCACTCGTCATCTTCAGGCTGGTGCTTTCGGCTTCTTGTTACTGGAACAGAGCAGGATCTCAGTGTTTGAGTTCCTATAAATACTGTTGAGGGGGTGTGGTGTATAGCCTCCAATGTTCTGGGCAGAGAGGAAGTTCCCAGGCTAGTGTGCCTTTTCTTCTTTTGTTCCTTAATTACTTGAGGGATATCCTGAGTGATTTCTTGAGTGATATCCTGAGTACCACTTAGGTGGGTCATTAGGTGTGGATTAGTTGCTAAAGTCTTTGTGTCTTGACCTCTTGAACTTTGTGAAGAGTTTTTCTGAGAAGATGGCTGTACTGCACTTAGTTGTGCTCTGGCTTGGCTTCGTGTATAGGGGCGAGCTGTGGTTTTGTGGCTTGTGTCAGCCAGATCTGTGTAGGGATTGCAGGGGGGTGCAGCATCCGGAGGTGCCTCCATGGTTTGGCTACTGGATGGTGTCTGTAATTTATCTGTGGAGAGGGTCTGGGTTTGGGTCTGGTGTGGTTGATTGGTGATGGCGTTCTGTGTGCCTCTGGATCTGGTGTCAGTTTTTGTGGGGAGGGCTAATTTCCAGATGTCTGGCAAGCGGGATGTGTCGTCACGCTTGTTCATGTTGTGAGGGTGTTTCTCTATCTCGATGGCTTCCATGATTATTCTCTTGTGGTGATGTTCCATGTTAAAGAGCAATTTGGAATCTGCAAAATTAATTTCGTGTCCTGTTTCTTTCATGTGTTGGAAAAGAGAGGAAGTTTTTTCTTCTTTTTTGACGGCATTCTTGTGTTCTGCGATACGTGCATTTATTCGTCTGTTTGTTTGTCCAATGTACGTGGCTGGGCAGACTTTGCAGGGTATTTCATAGACCCCTTGGTTTTCCAACTGGATTTTATCCTTGGGGTTTCTGAGGATATTGGCTATTTTTTGGTTGGTGCAAAAGGCTGTTTTGATATTGTGTTTATGGAGGATTTTGCTAATTTTATCTGTAGTGCCCTTGATATATACACGAAGCCAAGCCAGAGCACAACTAAGTGCAGTACAGCCATCTTCTCAGAAAAACTCTTCACAAAGTTCAAGAGGTCAAGACACAAAGACTTTAGCAACTAATCCACACCTAATGACCCACCTAAGTGGTACTCAGGATATCACTCAAGAAATCACTCAGGATATCCCTCAAGTAATTAAGGAACAAAAGAAGAAAAGGCACACTAGCCTGGGAACTTCCTCTCTGCCCAGAACATTGGAGGCTATACACCACACCCCCTCAACAGTATTTATAGGAACTCAAACACTGAGATCCTGCTCTGTTCCAGTAACAAGAAGCCGAAAGCACCAGCCTGAAGATGACGAGTGAGACCTCGTCGAAACGTCGCCTAGACACCCCAACTTTTACACGGGAAGACACCCGAGGACACCAAAACCTGCATTCCTGTACCCGTGAAAATCTACGAAAGCAAATCCCTCAAGTAATTAAGGAACAAAAGAAGAAAAGGCACACTAGCCTGGGAACTTCCTCTCTGCCCAGAACATTGGAGGCTATACACCACACCCCCTCAACAGTATTTATAGGAACTCAAACACTGAGATCCTGCTCTGTTCCAGTAACAAGAAGCCGAAAGCACCAGCCTGAAGATGACGAGTGAGACCTCGTCGAAACGTCGCCTAGACACCCCAACTTTTACACGGGAAGACACCCGAGGACACCAAAACCTGCATATATATATATATATATATATATATATATATATATATATATATGTGAGAAAGTCAAGAAGAAGAAGAAGAAGAAGAGGCAACAGGGTTTAGTGAGCAGGAAGAGGTTGTGACAGAGAGCAGTCCAGACTCAGAGGCAGAAGTGGAGGCTGGAGAGGAGGGGAGCCAAGAGGCAGAGGTCAGGCAGGCTGCTGAAGAAGCCTGGGAGTCTCCCCTTCCTGCTGCAACCAGCTCCCCTCAGTCTCCCAGAAGCAGAAGTGGTGTGAAGAAGGCAGAGCAAAGACAGACAAGGCGGATAAATCTCAGGTTGCTTAGGAAGGAGGAGACTTTGAGAGTTGTGGGAAGGTGGAGGCCTTCAGTCCTCACAACTGCCTCATTGGGGCAAGGCTTAGTGGGAAGAGTTGCTGTGCTCACTAGGCATGAGCCGTTTTGTTTCTTTGAATAAAGAGTTAAACTCACATATACCTTGCGAGTTACTGCTGACCCGCTCCCGCCACCACCCTGACAAATCAATTTTGTTGAATTAATTAAGCCAAATAATTTTAACTGGACTTTGAATAGATGTGCTGTTGTTACTGTTTTGAGTTTTATTGTGTTATTGTCTTCCTTAGTGGGTCATGCAAACTGCTGTTCTGAATCATGCATTGTACAAGGCTTTATGGAGCCAAGAGGGTGGTGGCCCAAAAACGTTTGGGAACCACTGGTGTAGACAGTACTGAGTTAAACGGACCAGTGGTTTGATTCAGTATGGGGCAGCTTATTGTATGACCCAGTTAGACTCGGCGTGCAGCCGGAGGGCTCTCATTCCCAAGCTGGCATCTGGGACACCCTTGGAAGTATGACTTCTAGTGCCTAAATTGAGCCTAGGCCAGCTGAAAATTGCAGTGGCATGCAGCTCCAACCCTTGACAATATCTAAATGCTGAAACATGAAGGTTGTTTGTCAAGGATGTCATCAGAAGGCGAGGAGAGCACATTTAACTGTCATGCCAGATCTGCTCTCCCGACTGTCCACCCTGCTGAGATCACAGGGCTGGCGTTGATGGGTCAGCTCAGACGTTCCTGTGGCATTGTGCTGTGTCCACAGTTGCAACTGACAAGGTGCTGAGATGGGTCTTTCCCCCCCTCAAAAAAATGAGAAGTAGGGCATGCCGGGGTCTTGATTCAAAGAGAGATGCTGCCTATCTCTCACCTTTATTTACATCCTGCCTCAGGGAGAGGGAGCGAGATACTATGCTTGCCTTTGTTTGATCAGCCCTTGGCCTGCTCTCCTCTCTCTCTGGGGGCCGTAGTATTCTTTTCCATGGGAGCCCCATGGCTGTGGGACTCACTTCGATTTATTGATTTAGGAAATGCATCCCGTCTTCGCACATGTGTGAATGCACACACGCAGGCACTCAAAAATAATTTGAAGGAAACAAAGCAGTAAACAGTGGTACCTCGGGTTAAGTACTTAATTCATTCCAGAGGTCTGTTCTTAACCTGAAACTGTTCTTAACCTGAAGCACCACTTTAGCTAATGGGGCCTCCAGCTGCCGCTGCGCCGCCGGAGCATGATTTCTGTTCTCATCCTGAAGCAAAGTTCTTAACCCGAGGTAATATTTCTGGGTTAGCGGAGTCTGTAACCTGCAGCATATGTAACCTGAAGCGTATGTAACCTGAGGTACCACTGTAGTGCGCTTGATGCAAATATTGCATCCCTGATGCTGCGCCACCCACTCAGGAATTGCTTGAATCAGGACTTTGGCTGCCCTGCAGCTGTTTGTACTATAGATATCTCTCTCACACACAAACACACACCAAACAAATAAATTCTTATCACAAACCCCACGAATCCCTGTAGCCAGAAAAAATAACATAAAGGAGCAAAAACACACACCTAGCCCTGAGAGAGGGAGGGTGCCCGGGCATTTAGACTCTTTTTGCGGTGGTCTTAGCACTCATTGCGCTGAACAGTGCTTCAGAGGCTAGCTGTCCGGTAGCATAACAACTGCTTTGGTTGGTGGAATGACAGCTGGATGACAGTGGCATCTAGAGGGCTGTTATATGCAGAATGTATTCGAGGGTCTCTGTTGCTTTTGCCTCCTCTGTTTAAAGTCCTGGTTCAGCTCTTATGCCTCTGGATCTATCAATCACTGTCTTAATGAGGAATCTGCCTTGATTCCTTGAAGAGTTAAACCCCGATACTATTTTAATCCTCGTTTAACGACTGCAGCATTTAGCAATCTCATGTGCAGCGTGCTTTGTTTTAGAGTCCCGTCCTTCCTAGTTTATTATGTAGAAATAATGGCAATTATTTAAATTATCATTATTAATTTAAATAATCGCCATGCTGCTTTGCGAGCATTTGGGACATCAAGTTCCAGGGTTGTCTGTTGAGTGGAAAGAGTGAAAAAAGATGTATAGTTCAAAAGGACGGGCAAATAATGGCTTAAATGAGGTATATCAAACAACTACTGTTACGATATTATTTGCTAATGAAATGGTATCAGTTAGACAACTTGATAGTCGTTTTGCTTCACAACAATAGGGTCTAACAAAAGGAAACGGTGCTGTCATTTATATTATTTGCTAGTACTTAGCATTTATACAGGCCTTTTCCTGAGAGTTCAAAGCTTATTTGCATTATTTCTGTAGGCCTTAAAATTGGAAGGGTGTGGATGGGTTAAGAAAGATCTCCCCAGCTATAACTACCATCCATCTGTTTTAATTTGCCAGTCCCCACCCTGCAACAATAGAGAATCACAGCAGATGGAAATGGACATTTGCTGGTGGAGAGATGTGTCTGATACGATCCACATATTACAAGAGCTGAGCAAGCCCATCCCTTCCACATCTAGGAAGTATCTTGGCTTCATTCAGGTGCTGGTTATAATACTCACTTGCAGTCAATATGTAAAAAGGTAAAGGGCCCTTGACAGTCCAGTCCAGTTGCGAACGACTCTGGGGTTACGGCACTCATCTCGCTTTACTGGCCGAGGGAGCTGGCGTACAGCTTCCGGGTCATGTGGCCAGCATGACTAAGCCGAACCAGAGCAGTGCACGGAAACACCATTTACCTTCCTGCCGGAGTGGTACCTATTTATCTACTTGCACTTTGACATGCTTTCGATCTGCTAGGTTGGCAGGAGCAGGGACCGACCAATGGGAGCTCACCCCGTTACAGGGATTCGAACCTCCGACCTTCCAGTCGGCAAGCCCAAGAGGCTCAGTGGTTTAGACCACAGTGCCACCCCTGTCCCGGCAGTCGAGATGAGTACCCCTAAAACTCATACTTCTGAGCCCAGAAGCACAAGTTCTGTGACATCACTTTAAGTTTCCATTGCAGATATTGGTACTGCAGTTATCACGGCAGCTACTACTAGTAGTATATTTATACTTCTGGCTTGAATAGCAGTGCCAGTGCAATGACTGTTACCAGTATTCATACTTTATTTATATTTTATTACTGCAGTTATCCATACTGTGGCTGCTACTTGTGCTACAGTTACTAATACAGTTACTAGGGCTGTATTCTGGTTGTTACTTCTGCCACCACTCAGTGAACATTTAGTGAACATTATGGGCCTGGAAATGAAATAGATTGCATGCAGAGTTGGCGGGCTACATTAAGTGGATAGAAATAAAAGAAATATACAATATAGGCAATGCATTGGTCTCTGAAACTCAATAAAATACAGTCGTACTTCTACTTACATATCTCTCTGAATACGGAATCTTCGGATTACGGCCACGGCAAACCCGGAAGTCTATACTTCTGGGTTTTGCCACACTCATGCGCAGGAGCGCTCCTCTGTTTACGTAATTTTCAGGGTGCAAAGACCCCCAGAATGAATTCAGTTCGTATCCAGAGGGTCCACTGTATACAGTTTAACCAGTAGTAGTTAATCGGTCCTAGATTTACATGTAAAATCAGCTTGTTTATGAACATTTTCTGTTACAGTATTATTACTATTACCGTATTTTTTGCTTTATAAGACGCACCAGACCACAAGACACACCTAGTTTTTGGAGGAGGAAAACAAGAAAAAAAAATATTCTGAATCTCAGAAGCCAGAACAGCAAGAGGGATTGCTGTGCAGCGAAAGCAGCGATCCCTCTTCCTGTTCTGGGTTCTGGGATAGCTGCGCAGCCTGCATTCGCTCCATAAGACGCACACACATCCCCCCTTACTTTTTAGGAGGGAAAAAGTGAGTCTTATAGAGCAAAAAATACGGTAATTAAATTTGTGTACTGCCCTACATCCGAAGATCCCAGGTCAGTTCACAAACGAAGGAAACCGCATTGCTTCTCTTACCTGACTGCCCAATGACTCATTCTGAGCACAGGCAGATAAAGCCCACCATTAAAATACCCTTGTTTCTTTGCTCTTCTAGTGGTGACAGAGCTGTTAATGTTGGTGCATCAGTATGGACTGCCTGCGTTGCCTCTGCAGGCCCAGCGCTCACCGGGTTAAATGACTGACAACCGCGTACGTGAGGGGTTTATGCTCTGTGGCTGCACGGTTGTTAGGTCCATATGCCCAGTTACAAAATAAGCACTATTAGCAGGGATAAAAGAGCTGCCCTTAATAGCATTTTCTAAAAGCAGCCTGTGAACTAAAAAACACACCATGGGCAATAATGGTCTGTTGACTCTCTTGGGACCTTTTCTGCAGCAGAACACAGCACTTGTTTCATTACCCGGGTTGCAGGATCCTCTGCGGGGCAGTTGGGTTCCTGGGACATACACCCTTGTGCAAATTAATTGAAACAAACAATGTAGTTTATCACACAGAACTCACATATACATGTACAAATCTCACATGTATGTACATTACTAACAGATATGACCTCCGCCATTTTTAAGCAGCATTTGAACACGGTTCGGCATGGAGTCTACTAGTTTCGAACAGTCACTGTTGATTTTCAGATCCCTGGACCACTCTTGAATCAGCGCCTGAATGAGCTTCTCCATAGTCGTACAGTCTACAGCACAGAGGCGACTTTTGCGTATAGCCCACAAATTTTCAATGGGATTTACGTCCTGGGAATTCCCTGGCCAATCAAGTACCTGTATTTGATGCTCTGTCATGAATTTCTTCACCACTTTTGATGTGTGACAGGGGTCTAGCTCCTGCTGCAATATCCCAGAACCCTCAGGATACCTCTTTTCCAGCTCTGGAATAACTCTCTTTCGTAGAACCTCAATATATTGTGGCGAGCGCATCATTCCTTCTATTAGTTGCAGGCTTCCGACACCATAATGATCAACGGACTTTTCGTGTTTGTTTTGAGTACAGGATTACGAGTAAGATAAAAAACATGCTTTGTTTTAATTAATTTGCACAAGGGTGTAGATCTTGCACTCCGAAATTTCTCTCAGCTTTTAAAGTCAAAATCTTGGCACCAAGTAAACCTCCTCTTCTACCTCCATCCTTCCCCACACCAAATGTTTGTATGTTCAAAATTTACTGTGCTAGGAAGCTATCCACCTGGAGATGCAATTGGAATTGTTTGCTTTCAGCCCATTCCGTTTTATTTACTTCCAGTTAATTGTGACGAGGGATGTGTTTAACATTCACTGGCTCCGATTTCATATGCATGAAATCACTTCCGTGTTTCTTTCACACAAACATTTGTGCATATGTAGAAACACGCTTGTGCCTGTGTTCTGCGTAACATGTGAACAAGCCTGTTCAGACTCCCCATCAAGGTGTTTAAAAATTCACCCATGTCGTTCACCAGGTATAAATGCTGAATAGGGAATCGGGATTCCCCATACAACTCAGCACCCTTAACAAACTACATTTCCCAGGATTCTTTGGGAGAAGCCATGGCTGTTAATAATGCTTGGAACGTATGGTGCGGATATGGGCAGAGAGACCTAGTGAATTTGACCCACCCCATTTCCTACGCCCAGGCCTGTCTTGTGCCTGTGAATCCCACCAATACAGAAGCATAGAAATCTGGGAGACATGTGTCTCACCCTGGCATAGTTTGGAACATCACCCAGTTAAGTAACAAGGAGGATTTTAGCACTCATTTTATTTCATTTATTAAACTTGTTAGTTGCTTGTCGCCCAAAGGTCTCCAAGCAACTTACAGCCACAAAAGGAAGATATACAACACATAATCCTTTAGGAAATAATCTGGTAATAATCTGGTAGGAGTAATAATCTAGAGTCAGAATGCCTTTGAAAAGGACGTTCTGGTTTTTCTTTAATAATTTTTTTTTTAATACTCACTTTCCGTGAATATTGCATGTATCTGGCTGTTTGAAAGTATGTGCTGAAATGATTGAGTTAGCCTCTTAAAGGACACAATCTGACTGCCTTAGTCTTTGTTCTTGAAGGACTTTTTGTCAGCCAAAGACTCTGCGCGAGGAAATGCCTGTTTCAAACTTTGGCCACATTTCAAAGCCGCCTAGAGCGTTGGCGTTTACTAATCCCTTTCCAAAGTAAATATATCAATCCACTCCCTGTGTTTAAATATATATACAGTATTTAAACTAAACTGCAGGTGTCCATGGATATTTATGAGGTGAGCCCAATATTCCAGCAGTTATAGCAGTGAAATACATCCTGTGTAGGGAGCCAGAGGAGGCACAGGGGAATGTTAACGCCGCTAGAATGTTAACACCTCCCCGACTGGAAAACATGACACTTAAGTTCAGCAGTGGGCTGGTGATGTCAGCTCCTAAATGCTAAATGTAACAGGGTTAGAGGGAAATGCTTGCAACTAAATACCTTGGGATTTATTTATTTTTTACTAGTTCTGCACTGTTGTGCTATCAGCGCCTTGTGCTTTATCGCTCATTTGTCCAAAAGCATAAGGCCTTGCCATCTAAGAGGACCCGGGGAAAACGGTTGCATGCAATCTTGCTTCAGGATTTTTGGAGCGCGCACATGATCTATTTTACCTCTCAGCAGTGCAGTCAGGTGGGTGTGTTAAGGGAGGCTTCTACTGATAAAAGTATGCCTGTGCTGCAAAGTTATGTCAGTTGTGTGTGAGAGAGATATATATACAGTGGTACATCAGGTTACATACGCTTCAGGTTACAGACTCCGCTAACCCAGAAATAGTGCTTCAGGTTAAGAACTTTGCTTCAGGATGAGAACAGAAATCATGCAGTGGCGGTGCGGCGGCAGCAGGAGGCCCCATTAACTAAAGTGCTTCTTCAAGTTAAGAACAGTTTCAGGTTAAGTACGGACCTCCGGAACGAATTAAGTACTTAACCTGAGGTACCACTGTATATCTCACAGTTGTTCGGTGAGTTGCATAAAGCTAGAGAGCCCCTACCTTCATTCACATAAAGAGAGAGAATGGAATACTACTACTACTACTAATAATAATAATACAGTGGTACCTCGGGTTACAGATGCTTCAGTTTACAGACGTTTCAGGTTACAGACCCCGCTAACCCAGAAATAGTACCTCGGCTTAAGAACTTTGCTTCAGGATGAGAACAGAAATTGTGCGGCGGCAGCAGCGGGAGGCCCCATTAGCTAAAGTGGTACTTCAGGTTAAGAACAGTTTCAGGTTAAGAACAGACCTCCAGAACGAATTAAGTTCTTAACCCGAGGTACCACTGTAATAATAATAATTTATTACTTATACCCCACCCATCTGGCTATGCCTCTCCAGCCACCCTGGGCAGCTCCCAACAGAATATTTAAAACATGATAAAACATCAAAAATTAAAAACTTCCTTAAACAGGGCTGCTTTCAGATGTCTTCTAAAAGTCAGATAGTTGTTTATTTCCTTGACATCTGGTGGGAGGGCGTTCCACAGGTTGGGCGCCACTACCCAGAAGGCCCTCTGCCTGGTTCCCTCACATCTCGCAGTGAAGGAACCTCCAGAAGGCCCTCGGAGCTGGACATCAGTGTCTAGGCTGAATGATGGGGGTGGAGATGCTTCTTCAGATATACTGGACCGAGGCCATTTAGGGCTTTAAAGGTCAGCACCAACACTTTGAATTGTGCTCGGAAACGTACTGGGAGCCACTGAAGTCTTTCAGGGCTGGTGTTATATGGTCTCGGCGGCCACTCCCAGTCACCAGTCTAGCTGGAAAAAAATAGGAAGCTGCCCTATACTGAGGCAGGGCATTCGCTCATCTAGTTCAGTGCTTTTTACACTGACTGGCAGCAGCTGTCCAGAGTTTCATGCTGGATATAAAGTTGAACGTAAGGTATAGCAGTAAACAGGAAACTAAAGATTTCAAAACAAAACATTGCAACGGAGCTCAGCTACAGAATGCACATTTAACACAGCCAAGGTACAAAAAAAATTAATAATCTTGAGCATTTCAAAAGAAAACATTACTAAAGGAAGTCAAATATAAAATACACACTAAAAACAGCATGATTAGCAAAAGAGTGAAAGTATTATCTTAAGCATAGATCTTAAGATAGATCTGGTGGTTCCCTCCCAGCGAGAAGTAAGGTTACAGGGAACCAGGCAGAGGGCCTTCTTGGTAGTGGCACCCGCCCTGTTTAACGCCATCCCATCAGATGTCAAGGAAATAAGCATAGATCTATTGCTGCCAGTCCTGCCGATGGTGGTTCATGGCCAAGTGGTGGCTGTGGAAGCTCGGGCTCGATAACTCGGGTCTGCACCAAGAGACAGCCAAGATGGTCCTTTTCGGTGGAAACATCAGAGTAACATTGAGAGAAGTTAATACTGACTTTCGACAAGACAAGCAACTCATTGCATTTCTTTCTTTGGGGCGATCGCAGCTGATTCGGTGCCTCCTGAAGCTGGCACCTTTTCACAAGATAACGGGCACCCCCAAAATAATTTAAAGTGAAGTTCACGGGAATTGTCACTCAAATTAGAAATGGCTGGTGCTTGCCTTACAAGCTGCACTAATCATATTCACAGCTGGAGATGTGAAGTCATACGAAGGGCAGACCTATTGAAAGTAATGAACTTTGTTGTTGTTTAGTCGTTTAGTCATGTCCAACTCTTTGTGACCCCATGGACCAGAGCATGCCAGGCACTCCTGTCATCCACTGCCTCCTGCTGTTTGGTCAAACTCATGCTAGTAGCTTCAAGAACACTGTCCAACCATCTCGTCCTCTGTCGTCCCCTTCTCCTTGTGCCCTCCATCTTTCCCAACATCAGGGTCTTTTCCAGGGAGTCTTCTCTTCTCATAAGATGGCCAAAGTATTGGAGCCTCAGCTTCAGGATCTGTCCTTCCAGTGAGCACTCAGGACTGATTTCCTTCAGAATGGAGAGGTTTGATCTTCTTGCAGTCCATGGGACTCTCAAGAGTCTCCTGCAGCACCATAATTCAAAAGCATCAATTCTTTGGCGATCAGCCTTCTTTATGGTCCAGCTCTCACTTCCATACATCACTACTGGGAAAACCATAGCTTTTACTATATGGACCTTTGTTGGCAAGGTGATGTCTCTGCTTTTGAAGATGCTGTCTAGGTTTGTCATTGCTTTTCTCCCAGTAATGAACTTAAGTCCATTGATTTCCATGGGCATGACTTACTTTGGATGTCACCTAATGTCTTTAATACTTTTTATTTATTATTGGTGGAGTGATCCTACAAGTGTCTTGCAAATGTTCCTCTGAGTTTTTCTTCTTCTTTTTAAACGTTATGCTGCTGGTCTCTTGTAGAGGATTCCAGACACTTGGCTTTTTTGAGCTAGTAAGGGGGAAAGTTCAAGGTTGAGAAAGGCATCGAATATGTGTGCTGCTTTAAAATCTCTTTTAGGATTCCAAAACAGGTCCCGTTCCTTAAACCTGCATCCTTAAGCGTATTGGCCCACCCAAGCTACGCTGATCACTCATGAGACAATCATGGGATGCCTGCATAACTCATGTTTTAATTAGTGTAGCCCTAAGACACTAATTTAGTTCAATTTTATACCGACTGCATGTTGGTATTGTTAAGGTTTATGACCCAGTGATTTACAAGGAATGATACATCTGAATTCAAATTGGATGTATTGATTGTTTAATTGAGTAAGAGGGCATGAATGTAACATTAAGCCACCACAATGATAGACTGTGGCCGTGGGGCTGAGAAGGTGGTTCAGCTTCTTCAGGTTTTTCTCTGCTGGAGGAGGGAAATCCCGATCAGTGAATTCCATCCCATATCTAACACTAGTTTATTTTAAATAGTTCATTAGTCATTCTTCAGCCATGGCCTCCCCAGCTAAAACACAGAAGAAAATAAAAACTGTACAGAAAAACCCATGGTGTGGTCACAGCAGGCAACAAAAGCAATTAAACTGAACTCTGGGGAGACAATTCAAAAGAGAGGGATGTCACAAGAAGAAAGACTCTAAAAACAAGAGCAAGGTTTTTATATACAGTGGTACCTCGGGTTACATACACTTCAGGTTACACACGCTTCAGGTTACAGAGACCGCTAACCCAGAAATATTGCTTCAGGTTAAGAACTTTGCTTCAGGATGAGAACAGAACATGTGCTCCGGCGGCGCAGCAGCAGCGGGAGACCCCATTGGCTAAAGTGGTGCTTCAGGTTAAGAACAGTTTCAGGTTAAGTACGGACCTCCGGAACGAATTAAGTACTTAACCCGAGGTACCACTGTACAGCTTTATAATGCAATAGCATTCCCTCCCCCCCCCCATCTCAGTAGTGGGGATCGATCTTTATATAGCCAAAATGGCACCGTTCACATGCAAAAGAGGTATATAAACATTTACCTTGATCAGATGCATTGGGGCTGTTCTTATTTATTTATTTCTTAAAGTCTTATGCACTGAATTTCTGACTCCACTCCTTAGGTTTCAAATGTGTGTGGAACCGGAATCGGGAGCAATGGGTTCTGGGTAGGATTTGGGACCTCAAATTAATTTCAACGCCAGGAAGTTGCTCCGGCTTTCTGTGGCAACTTTTAATGTGCCCTCTGCATGCATGCATTACAAAGCAGCGCAAACCTTGTCACATTCCATTACCTACACGTGCAACTTGTTCTTTTCTGCGCTGGCATGGAATCTTTGCTGTTACATCCATGGCGATACAACACCCCGACCTTCAAAGTTAATTAGCACTTTCTGTGTGTTTTCCAACATCCTGCCTTCGGATAAAGCAGGCTTGCAGCTCACAAAAAGATTCCCCCTTCTATGTACGGTTTTGATTTAATGCCTCTCATCTGCAAGCCCATCAATATGGAGGGGGGAGATAAAATTGAGAATGCATAAAGAGAAAATGCTCCGTTGACATGGATGAATATCTCATAACCCTCTGTTCACTTGGTAGCTGGATAGTGGTGGGTGGTAAGAACCATGGGGAGATAGAAAGGCCTTTGTATGTACTGTACAAGGTCTCAGGTTCATTTCCCAGTATCTCCAGCAACAAGTATCTCGAGTTACTGTTGTGAGCCAGACTGGACAGTAGTGAGATCAGTGGTGTGACATCTTCCCACACAGAAATAAGCTATTTGGGGTGGTTTCCGATTAGTTTCACAGTCAAACACTGGTCATTTGCAATTTGCAAGCCAGCAGTAATAATGATGGATTCAACAACTGCATTCAGATTAACTGCAAACCATGGTTTGTCGTTACCGGCACAAGCTTCTTCAAAACATAGTTTACTTTGCATTTTAGTTTCTTGTTTATATATATTTTGGAGGCAATATATGCAAGCCACTTTTAATATTTGAACACATTCCATAAAAATCAAAATGATGATGGTGATGATTACTGCTGTGGATTATGCATAAATGTTTGGCGTTGGTGACTATTTACAATTGCATTTGGAGCCCTGACAATCTCGGATGGATTTTGTGGATTCCTGAAAAGAGATACATGTATGTGTGTCCCTACTTTTGTGACATACACAAGAGAATGCTGACAATCACATTTAGATGACTGTCAACATCTACTGTGCTGTCTCTTGATTTCTTTAGACCTTGACAGAGTTCTGAGATTGTCAACATTCCCATGTAAATGTCAACCGTCAACCGTTTTCAAACATTCACCATAACATATGTACATCAGAGTCCACGGAAGTCGGAAGTCAGAGGGAGTTTTCCTGCCGTCTTTGTCTACTTCACTTCATTCACATGCTATTCAAAATTCAAACTTCAGATTAGATTAGGTTGCTTGACTTCCAGTAAATATGAACCCAGCATATGTGTGTTCTTATTTGAATATTCATAATATATTTCATTTGCTAATTTGGAAAGCCCGACTTGTTTCAGCTCAGGGTTACAGATCCCCAGTCAACGTGTGAAAATGGGCCAGGGCATTACCATCAGAACACTAGAGTTGTCGGCTATGGAAATCTAGGCGCACAGCGAATACACTGTGAGACAAATAAGAAAGCTCAGGGAACTGGATGCATCTTGCTAGTCTTAATGTTCTGGTGTGGTCTCTGGTGGTTGTGGCTGCCTTCTCAAATTGTGGTGCCCTCCCCTCCAGATGTTTTGGATTGCGATTCCAACAGTCCCAGCCAGCATGGCCAATGGTGAGCAATGATTAGAGTTGTTGTTCAAAACATTGGCTGGGGAAGGCTGGTCTATATCTATAACTTATGCAGCTGTGATTTACTCAGTACAGTGGTACCTCGGGTTAAGAACTTAATTCGTTCTGGAGGTCCGTTCTTAACCTGAAACTGTTCTTAACCTGAAACACCACTTTAGCTAATGGGGCCTCCCGCTGCTGCCGCACAATTTCTGTTCTCATCCTGAAGCAAAGTTCTTAACCCGAGATACTATTTCTGGGTTAGCAGAGTCTGTAACCTGAAGCATCTCTAACCCGAGGTACCACTGCACTGAGATGGCAAAGTTCTCAATCCATTATAGGAACCCACTCCACTGAGATTGTACATACAACACTCTCTTTTCCAGTCCCTTGACTGCACTTCACTGTGCTTTTTTGGCACCGCGTTTTAATCCAATGCGATTTTTAGTTATTTTAGTGATTTATTAGACTTATATACCACCCCTCATCATAAGATCTCAGGGTGGATCACAAGATAAGAATACAGTGGTACCTTGGGTTGCAGACGCTTCAGGTTACAGGCTCCACCAACCCAGAAATAGTACCTCGGGTTAAGAGCTTTGCTTCAGGATGAGAACAGAAATTGCACGGTGGTGGCAGCGGGAGGCCCCATTAGCTAAAGTAGTACCTCAGGTTAAGAACAGTTTCAGGTTAAGAATGGACCTCTGGAACGAATTAAGTTCTTAACCCGAGGTACCACTGTATAAGATAAAAGCACAAATAAATAGTTAAAACAAAAACAACAAGAAACAACCACAGTTAAAAGGCTGTACGTAGAATATTAATCGATCAAAGGCCTGGTTGAAGAGGAATGTTTTTGCCTGGTGCCTAAAGGGGTAGCCACCACAGAAAATGGGACCTTGACGGCACCTAATGGTTGTGTCAGCTCCTGACCTAGAATGGAGCATTTCAACCTCAGGACAAGTGCACCACCACAACCCCATTTGCAGAAAGATTACTCCAGTGCTGTGGACACATATGTTTAGGGTTGCTGTATTTATTTTCTGCTACTGTTCTATGAATGGTTTGGGTGGGGTGGGGGGAACACATAATTTGTATCTAATATACTTTTACTCAGAGCAGGCCCATTGAAATGAATGCACATTGATTTCAGTGGGTCTACTGAGTAAAAGTTAGTTGAATACTTTTTGTGATTGATTCGTTTAAAAAAAGTGTGTAGGTTTTACTTTAAAAAGAAGAAGCAGAGTAGATTTAAAGGCAGTGGGCCTGATCCAGATATGCACCCCAAAATTGCTTGATGAGCACACACAAAACCTGTGCATCAGAGGTGCAGGACACAGGGACATATATGCCATTTGCATTTGTCTGCAGAAGCGGGGCATGTGTGGTGTTTTTTTTTACATCTGAGCACAGATGTGTGGTGGGATCAGATGTAGGTAATTATTCCAAGTTGCACAAGTTCCAGATCTTCTGTCGGCAGAAGTGGAATCTGCCTTCCCCATCCACATGGGCTATTCTGGGCTTCTAAGTGCAGAAAGATCCTCCATCCTCTCTGAGTTTCGGTGTTTCCCTTCCTCTTCTGTGAATTGAAATTCTGGGTATTTTTACATTCACTAGGACTTCGCTAGATCATTATTTTTTCCAAAAAAGCAGGGAAAGGGAAAAAAATCAATTAAGTATATTATATTAGTTAATATTGCCTTACAGTATGTTAATTAGTTCAAAAGCAACCTAAACATTTCAAAACAGTTTCTGGTTTAAATCATGAAGAGCAGCAATTTCGCCAACTGTAGGCTGACACTAGTCATGGTCCTGAATGTGTTGTGCAAATTATGTTAATTGCATGCAACTAATATATGTAAATCTACATTCCTTCAGAGCATGATGCATACCCGGTGTGGCCCTGCTTGCTGAGCAAGCTGCTCATGCTCTTGATTTTAATCAAGGCCTTCTGCTGGGTGATGATGCAAATCATGATTACATTAATCTATCCACCGTGGACAATGTGTTTAAAGAGAGTTATGCTCTTAGTTTACTATGGTAAAAATTTTTATTAGAGATATCGGGTATATGGCACTTAAATGATCCAGAAAAATATCTGCATTCAGTCGGTTGTAGCAAAACCTCAACGATTTCCGTGGAACTGACCTCTTTATCTTAGCAAAAGCTTTTGTTGGCCAACACCTAATTCTTCTGATGCATGAAGCCACATGGCTGTAGAATCAGTTGCAATACTCGATGAGAAAGAGGCTGTGAGAAATTACACAGTGTATTTTACCATGCTGATTTAAACAGTGATTTAATTGATCCACGGAAAGCTTATCACCTGACCGACTTCATTTTCATTCTTTGGAGCCAAAATCAGAGGAGCATGTCAGACATGAGTTCTTTACATAAGCCAAAACAAATACACCAGGCCCCTCTAAGTTAGAACTTGGGCAGCGTCCCATTGTTAATCCTTTGGTTCATACACAATAAGATATCCAACCTTGAAGACAAGTAGTGTCATTTGCTTGTCATTAGCAAACCTTATTTGGAGATTAGTCTTCAGCAAAGCCAGAGGATAGACCAAACCATGAAGTCTTCCACTGAATATCGATATATGCATTGTTTAAATGTTCAGAGACAATAATATATGGGAACAGATCTTTCAACATGTCTCTTTTGACCATTTTTTCCCCAGATGGATGGTTGTGTTAATCGGTTGCCCAGGTGGGCAGGAAGTAGATCAGGATCTAGTGGCACATCTCTTGGTGATCTGCATTAGATTAGCAGGGATTTCTTACTTATGGTACTTTGAACATAGCAACAACAACATGCTGAAATGAAAAGAAAGATTATTGTAACATCTTAAAAGCTAACAATGTTTTTTTTTATAGCGTAAACACTTGTGGAATACGACCTGTGTCACCAGATGCATGAAGTATTGTCCTGAATTATGTTTCAGAATTTGATGAAGTGGACTGTAGGCCACAAAAGCTAATGAATTTGTTAATCCTTAAGGTGCCATGAGCCTCTCTGTTGCTTTCTCTCTTTCATGTTATGGATTTCTGTAGGATTCCAGTTATCTGAAAGACTGAATAGCTATTGCCAATAATAGCATAGCATGGTCCTTCTCAGGGATTATATCCCAAAGGATTATATCCATTATCCAACCATTCTGTCTTTGTTTTTAAAATGTAGTTATTACCGCCATTCACACTAACACCTTCATTGTGTTTTCTCTCTCTTTTTAGGGCCGTTGCATGAACTTCACCCGAGTCCAGTCTCAGTAAAGGAAGGCAAAGAGGATGAAAAGCCACCACTTCTGCGATGCAACCAAAGAACGCCAACAAAGCACTTAAACAAAATCCTCAGAACAACTTCAGCCTCTCAGCCTGGAAGTTTTGCTGCATTTGATTCCACTGCAAGCCACCTACTGCTGCACTAAGCTCTGATGCCCGCCATTTTCTTCTCAGCTTGTTACCTCATGCAGTATTCATTGCCGTATTATATTATTTAGGAACATAGGAAGCTGCCGTATGCCAAGCCAAACCATTGGTCCGGCTCATTGTCTACATTGACTGACAGAGTTCCAGATAGGAATCCCTCCCAGTCCTACCTGGAGAGATGTTGGGGACCGAACCTGGAACCTTCTTCATGCAAAGCAGATAATTCTGCCATTAAGCTATGGCCTAAAGGTGATGTTATAAAGTGTGCGCGTCTAGGTTTTCAACGAAAGATCCGTTCCAGGAATCACAACCGAATGACCAATGACATTGGCTTTTGTTGTTATTGTAGCTGAACAATATGCACTCGAGCCTTCATGTGCCCCTAGTGGGAGCTGCCTTGTTTCTTGGACGCGACGACAGCACTTGCTACTCAAATAGGAAACTCTTCGCCAGAGGCAGGAGACTCAGATTCCCGCCAGGCTTGGGAAAACGCAAGAGTTCATTGCCTCTCAGCGATGTCATGTCACGAAATCCTTCCAAGTCCCATCCCAGCCCCCTCCACTGCCACCCATCGGAGTGTGCCTTACGGGAACCTTCTGACTGAAAATCTTGTCACTTTAACACTGAGCAGTGCACATGCATGACAAAATCGTAGACATGGTGCCTCAAGGTATTGGTGGCAAGCGAGACTTTGCCCTTTAGTTTCTGAAGACACCTTTCTTTCATTATGTACCCAGGACAGGAAGAAAAATTAATAGAGCGTTATTCTACAGGAAGACAGCCTGTAACCAGGGATCTCGAGCAGAGATTGAGGGACTGACGCTACCCCAGGCTTTGGCATTGTGGCCGATATTTTTCCCTCTCTAACTTCCCCCATTTTTTGCACTCGGCACTCAGTAGCACATGAAAACATTAGCCTCTGTAAACATACCTAGCCATTCTAGGCTTATGTATTGTTGTTATTGTTATAAGATTGGGAAAAAGCCATTGCCACAATGCTGGCATCTCAGGGTCCTTTTCTCTCTCCTCTCCAACCCCCAACCCCCACCCCACAAATCTCCAAGGGCTCTTCAGCGTCACAAGCCAGCAACTCTCTGTGCATGAGAATTTCAAAGTTTAATTAATATAATTAAAGGCAACAGCAAGCAGCAGCCTGTGAAGGTTTTGCTCATCTTTTTTATGCCTTTTGACATTGAATGACCTATTACTGTATGCGCATTACTCAGTTTTTTGAGGGGGTACCATGCTTTGGTGGAAATTCAACACTGGGGCCAAGAAAGGAGAGAGGGAGATGGGAGACGAGGCGCCTCCTTTCCTCAGTTTATAAATTAAATGTGCTGGAGTGCCGGCCATTGGTAAAACGTTGACAAACTATGTATTATTATTTTTTTTAATGGAAAAACCAGTGTTGTGTCACGTCGGCAGTGCCAAATTATGTTAGCGTGAGTGGAAGCACTGTGGGGGAGGAAGGAGGCAGCAGCTGAAGAAAAAGGCTCAAATGATCCAGTCACTTTCGATACTGTACTTCAGATGCAAAATGGATATTCGAGTCGAAACCTGACAAAGTGCGCGTACTTTGATGGGAACCGGTATAGACAATGACCAGTGGCTGGGTCAGTGGGATGTCTCTCTGCGCGCAGGGAGGCTTATCAAATGACACTAAAAATAAGTTCAACAACCATCACGTCTGAGGGGAAAAGGCGAACATTTCACGTTTGGTGGGCATGCCTGCGCGGAAGACGGGAAAGAGCGAAAGGGATGCGTGCTGGTCTAATTATCCCCTTTGTTGCTTTTCATTGAAATCCCAAGGGGCGTGGAATAATTCCCCTTGGTTGATGGCCAAATTTGCGGCTCTTCCCAAAGCAAGACTCCCGCCACACAATGTAGCCTCTTGCTGAACAGCTATTTTGGGCTGGAGATTGTTGACATCGCCGGTAGCGTTGCCAACACCCCATGTGAGCTCGCACGGATGAAATCCTTTACCTGAGGTGCTACTACAAGTCATTTCACTCTTTTTATTTAAGCCCTTCTCTCCAGAGCCAGTGCCTTCTTTTTGCTGGGGGGGTTACCGTCCTCCTTGGCTTCTGGCTTCGACCAGGAGACCCACCTTCCGATGTCATCGCATGAGTTTCAAGAAGGCATGTCACAGGCTAACTCAGGGGATTTACGCTGGCTGTACAATTATTTAAATTTGTCAGATGCTACAGCATGGGCGATGCGCAGTGTTAGCAATGTAAATAAGACAGAAAAATGTGCTGCCGCCATCACTTTCGGCAGACTCTAGTGGGGATGGAATTGGAGCTAAGATCAGATCGGCAGACCCTTTTGACGGGGTCAGAGTACGATGATGCTGTCCGTTTTAGATCCAAAATATGTAACACTTGCAGTTCCTTCACAAGCAGATATTTATAGTTTACTGCAAAACCTTGGTTATGTCTGTGTAAATTCTGACTTCCTCTGCTTACGGCGAAAACCAAACCATGTACATTTTCTGATTTGCTGCTCTGCACATACCTGGGGAAATGGTGCTATAGATTTGGGTCAAGATATTGAAAAATCGAGTGTGAAATTTGCAATCAGTTCAGACATTGAACATGACATTTTGCCTTTGAAGTGAAATGTTTAGGAAAGCAAATAACCTTGACACACCCATGGCTACCTGTAAAATAGCATATTTAAAGCAATTTCTTTATTTTCTTTCTAAAAGGATTGCTCTGTGTTGCAGAAAACTAAAACCAAAACGAATATTTAAAAGGAAGACATGGGTAATATATTTGTGATGCTCCAAAGGGCCATATTTAATGTTGATCATATAGTTCCATCTTTATGAGTTTCTATTTTCAAGAAATAAAACACTGAAATGTGGTTATTTATCATAATAGTCCTTCATGCAGAACAACAAAGGTTTCTCAGGGTTTAACATTACATGGCGTTCGTTATTTTATGAAACCTTTTTTGTTACTCATGTAAAAATACTTACAATATTTAAATATATGTAGTAGCTGAAATGCATATTTTTAAATATTGATGGAAATAGGGACATAATTTAATACCTACTTTTTAAAAAGCCCCTGGTTTAATAATAATCACGGGTGTGTTTGCCAACTTCATGTGCAGTGAGCTTCAATGCAAATGTACCAAAGCATTATTAATTTAACAGAGTTTATTAAATGTATTAAAGCTATATGTTTATAAAATTATAAGAGTCATCTCTATTAATCTCTGAATGAGGTTTCATGGCATTCATGATGGAGTCATAACACTTTGGTAAGATACTGGAGTCAGAATGGACTTCATTGCAGCAGATGTCGATATCAACAGCACAATTTAGGGAAATAAAGACATACTTATCTTCCAGAATATTTCTAAAGTACAGAAGAGGACTCGGGGGCGGGGTTACAGGACTCCCAAGAACATCATGAAGGCCCTGTGTGTATTGGTGTGTGTGCACGCACGAGGGCTGGTGAAAAATAGGTGAATGCAATGGATTACAGTAATACATTCTTTGGTGAAGTTTTAAAACAAACATAGAAATCCCACTTTACATATGTAAATATACAAGTCATAATAGAGCTCAAGTTTTATTTTTCTTACCAAAATACCATTAAAATGAAAATATATTGGCTTGTGCATCAATTAGGGATGGCTGAATTTATTCGGCCAACCCTAATTGATTCACAAGCCAATGTATTTTACTTTCTCATTTTTCACTCAGGTTCCATAGCCCATATTCCCACATCAGTTTGTGTGTGTGTGTGTGTGTGTTTTTTAAAAAAAGTCCTCATGAAAATTCATCAGCATTTTAGTGCGAATTGCTGTCAATATACACGTTTTGCATACATTTTTGCACATTATAAACATGTTTGCAATTTCCCCATTTATATTGCATTATTGTGTGTTATTTTCTGTGGCCTGTTGAATGTGTTTGTAGAAGGCAAGGGGATTGTTGGTTTGTTTTTGTTCTTCTATGATGTATTTTGTGATCTCATTTTGTATTTTTATGCTGTGAACCACCCTGTGACCCTCAGATGAAGGGCAGTATACAAATTTAATTTATAATTGCAATACACGCATTCATTTGCACACTAGTATATTATTATTATTATTTCCAGTAATGTATTAGTCCCTTTCTAAGCTACCATCTCAAGGTGATTGACACATAAATAAAAACAGCTGAAAACACAAAAACAGCAAGCATATTTAAAAAAGACTAAAACCCTAACAAGGAGGCGCTTGTGGTTAAAAAAAAAAGAGAAAATTTAACCATCTGGGGAAAACCTGTCAGAATAAAATTGTTTTCTACTGTTTCCAGAAAGCGTAAAGTGGGCAACTGTTGGATCTTGACGGGAATGCTATTCCACAGAATAGGGGCAGTCACACTAAAAGCCCCGCTCCGAGTTACTTTTCATTTTTATACATTATAATTATATTATCAAAGTGCAAATTTCAAAAGATTGTGTTTTAGTTTGCATCTTGTTTCAAAAGCGCAGATTTAGTAGATGCACTTTTAAATGTGAACTGAATCAAATTTCTCCCATCCCTAGGAACAATATACCAAGTTTTCTGTTGGAATTTGATGCATAGCTCAGATACCTAGACAGGAAAATGGAATCTATTAAAAGCTGCCTTGCTTCCTCACAAATATTTTACTTCTCCTTTTTCTCCCAGATCATAGCAACACATATACAACCACATCACAAGTTCTTCAAAGTATTGCAATTGTCTCTTGCGCTTAGATTCACCAGGTTATTTCTGGTTAATATTTTGAGAAGAGCAAATTTTAATACCATTTCATCAGCCAGACACAGCCTTGTACGTATAACTGTATTTCTGCCTTAATCTTCATTGTATGAGGAAGCAATTATTTTATTGTTGGTCACATACAAATAATGCATGGATACGAATTGCTTACAATTGCCTTGTGAGGAAAGCAGATCGCTGAGTGCTTCTCAAAAGGAACACTATCGTGTTGGACTGGTATTCTGTCAATAGTTGAAATGTTTCACAAATGAGAGAAAAAGCTGGTGTTGGCCAAAGATACTAAAATTCATTTATTTCAAGGGGCCTTATGGAAATCAGCTAGTGTGCATTAGTAAGTTACTGCAAGAGGCTTAGAATGCATACAGCGAGCATGATCATTCAACAAACCACTGCGATCAAGAGGTATATCAATCCTTCAAATAAATAAACACTGAAATTTCCCTTGATTTAAACACACCAGGTTAAAGCACACAATTTCATTCGCCCAGTGATAGCTGTGGAGCTTAAAACTGCCTAATTGTACCCATAACTGATAAATCATTGCCCAGTCCTATAGATCGTGCCCATTTGAACCACAGTTATTTTGCTGGGGGGAAAATTGTGCGGCATTCTTGTGGCACCCTAATGAATACCTCTGGCCCTGCTCCCAGCATGAAATTTAGGAGAAATCTTGCTGTAGTTCTTTGCCAATGCGTAGCTGTGCTGGCACTGGAAGCTTTGGAATTAGGGTTAAGGTGAAAGTGTCTAATTGTGGTACCATCACCTCCTTGTTTCAAAGAAAACTTTGCCTGCAGCAAATAAGTGTTTTCCTTTATACCTCAGAGTTCTCTTGTACAACCCTATTGCTGGTGGTTTTCTGAGACTGACCACCAGAAGAGGCCATGGGAATCTGGGTAGCCAAATTTAAGAAGGATCTTGACAAGCTGGAACGAGTGCAGAAGAGGGCAACCAAGATGATCAAGGGTCTGGAAACCAAGCCTTATGAGGAATGGTTGAAGGAGCTGGGGATGTTTAGCCTGGAAAAGAGGAGACTGAGATGAGATGTGATAAAGGTAAAGGTAAAGGGACCCCTGACCATTAGGTCCAGTCGTGACCGACTCTGGGGTTGCGGTGCTCATCTCACTTTATTGGCCGAGGGAGCCGGCGTACCTCTTCTGGGTCAAGTGGCCAGCATGACTAAGCCGCTTCTGGCGAACCAGAGCAGCACACGGAAACACTTTACCTTCCCGCCAGAGCAGTACCTATTTATCTACTTGCACTTTGACATGCTTTCGAACTGCTAGGTTGGCAGGAGCAGGGACCAAGCAACAGGAGCTCACGCCGTCGCGGGGATTCGAACTGCCGACCTTCTGATTGGCAAGTCCTAGGCTCTGTGGTTTAACCCACAGCACCACCTTCAAATATCTCAAGGGATGTCACAAGGAAGAGGGAACAAGCTTGTTTTCTCCTGCTCTGGAGGGTAGGATTTAAACCAATGGGTTCAAGTTACAAGAAGGAGATTCCAACTAAACATCAGGAAGAACTTTCCGAAAGAGCTGCTCGGCTGTGGAACGGTCTGCCTTGGGAGGTGGTGGGCTCTCTCCTTCCTTTGAGGTTTTTAATCAGCGGTTGAGTGGCCATCTGTCATGGATACTTTAGCTGAGATTCGTGCATTGAAGGGGGTTGGATTAGATGACCGTCGGACTCCCTTCCAACTCTACAATTCTGTGATTCTATGAGTCTCTCATACAGTGGTACTTCTGGTTGAGAACTTAATTCATTCTGGAGGTCCGTTCTTAACCTGAAACTGTTCTTAACCTGAAGCACCACTTTAGCTTATGGGGCCTCCCACTGCCGCCACGTGATTTCTTTCTCATCCTGAAGCAAAGTTCTTAACCCAAGGTACTATTTCTGGGTTAGCGGAGTCTGTAACCTGAAGCATCTGTAACCTGAAGCGTCTGTAACCCAAGGTACCACTGTATTTGTGCAGGCAACCCTGGGCTTGATTTTATGCCCTGCATTTGAAAGCACAGATTTGGGGTGTAAATATTCCGCTTTTTCTTCAAAGGAAAAAATTTAAAAATGACATGACACAACAACAACAAGTCAAGTGTGAGGAAGAGGTGGAGGCTCCAGAACACTACTATGTTTTTTAAAAAGAAAGAAAGAAAGAAAGAAAGAAAGAAAGAAAGAAAGAAAGAAAGAAAGAAAGAAAGAAAGAAAGAAAGAAAAAGAAAAAATAACAAACTCATCAGTGGGGAAAAAGGCAACCCTAGGATGATTTATCAGCAAAGAATAACCAATGGTGACAACAGTGTTGGCAGAAAAGGGTCCGTTTCAAGAATCTTTGCCGCATCAAGTTTGTATTTACTCATTCTGGTAATATGATGATTTAATTAGTTGGTGCCTATCTGAGGTTAAATGAATCGTTATTTTGTAAGCATTCTGTTTCACCTGGTATTTAATTTAACCAGAAAGTGGTGCGGGTTTTCACTGAACATTCATCTCCCAGATTTAAACAAAGGAGACAGTTCAGGCTAGTTATTAAAGGAGAAAGAATGAGAAAATGCCATAAACAGCTTTGTTCTGGGGAGAGGCTGGGTGGGGGAAAGAAAAAGCCCAAGGCTGGAAATGGCTAGCATATAACTATAATATATTTTCTGCTGCTTGATTTCCACCTTATATATATTTTTTTCCATGCCATCCATTCTTAAATGCTTATATAATTGTTTACATAATACTGGTTCATTAAATAAAAAGAGAAATTCTGGAGAAATTTGCCCTGCTCCTCAGTTAGACATATCAGCACATGCACATACACACTGATTTGGCCCTACAAAATAGTCTGAGTTTATGGGATTCTGCATTGATGAAGGTCTGTTCATGCTGATTGACATGACACACATCTTCCTACATCAGGGGTAGGCAACCTAAGGCCAATGGGCCACAAGCAGCCCACATGGGTCGTTTAACTGGCCCATGAGCCGCCCCCCCAAACCGAGCCGCCCGCTTGGCGAGTCCCCACTCGCTGCACTAAACTGACGCAGCACGGCATGGGGACTTGCTTCTGTGGCACTGGAAATCTCTTCTGTGCATGCGCAGATACTGGAAATTGCGTCTGCACAGACACCGGAAATTACAGCGCTTGTGCGCATGCGCCATCTGACCCACGGAGGGATCTCCGCTGGTGAACTTGCCCAGGAGAGGTAAACCTTGCTGACCCCAGACCTACAGGGTATGCTCCTACTTTGACTACAACAGAAGTCATTCAAGCCAGTGTGGTATAGTGGTTAAGAGCGGTAGACTCGTAATCTGGTGAACCGGGTTCGCGTCCCCGCTCCTCCACATGCAGCTGCTGGGTGACCTTGGGCCAGTCACACTTCTCTGAAGTCTTTCAGCCCCACTCACCTCACAGAGTGTTTGTTGTGGGGGAGGAAGGGAAAGGAGAATGTTAGCCGCTTTGAAACTCCTTTGGGTAGTTATAAAGCGGGATATCAAATCCAAACTCTTCTTCTTCCCTCTGCAAACACGCACCACCCACCCAACTCCCATTTTATATTAACGGAACACCTGCAGATTCCATGGATGATGGCCAGCTACATCTCTCTGTTCATCAGAATCAGAAGAGGTGGTTCAGTTATTAGACCTGCACTTGGAAGCGGTGATAAGCTGGGTGTGAGCCAATAAATTGAAGCTGAATTCTACTTGTTCATTTCCACAACATTTTCCAACATCTACCACATTCTATTTTGTTAATTGTAAGTGTTTGCTCAAAACCTGCTAGTGAGTCTAGTTCTTTACAATATTTCTGTATATATAAAATAAATACATTCAAAACTTTTTAAAAGTCTTTGTTGTCTTTCTCTTTTAAGTTTCGCCATCTCTGCACATTCCATCAATTTGAGTTGCCAGTCTTCTTTTGTTGGCATCTTGTCATCCTTCCATCTTTGGGCTAAAAGGATCCTAGCAGCCACTGTAAAGGTAAGGTAAATGGACCCCTGACCATTAGGTCCAGTCGTGACCGACTCTGGGGTTGCGGCGAGGGAGCCGGCATACAGCTTTCAGATCATGTGGCCAGCGTGACTAAGCCGCTTTCGGCGAACCAGAGCAACGCACGGAAATGCCGTTTACCTTCCCACTGGAGCGGTACCTATTTATCTACTTGTACTTTGTGCTTTCGAAGTGCTAGGTTGGCAGGAGCAGGGACCGAGCAACGGCAGCTTACCCCGTCATGGGGATTTGAACCGCTGACCTTCTGATCAGCAAGTCCTAGGCTCTGTGATTTTTTTTTTATATAATAATATTTATTAAAGGTTTTCAACAGTAAAAAGCATACAAAGTTACATATAGTTTTCCCATATCCACAGTTCATTCTCCTCCTTGGACTTCCTCCCGACTCTCGTTCCTGCATTCTGAACTCATAAATTTTACCAGCAAATTATTAACTTGTTTCAATTCTTATAGTACAGTTTTCCAATATAAAATCTCAAACTTTAGAAAATTTAAACCACAATTCTAGAATCTTATTTTTAAAATGATATTTCTCCAAAATTTGTCTTTTCTTTTCATGACATTTAAGTTCTTATTCCTTTTAGCTAGTTTGTTGGTACCATGTTATTGCTAATCTTACATCTTTCTTAACATTCATACAATTTGTAATGTTTTTGTAAATAGTCCTTAAATTTCTTCCAATCCTCCTCCACCAGTTCTTCTCCCAGGTCTCGGATTCTGCCAGTGATTTCCGCCAGTTCCATATAGTCCATCAGTTGCATCTGCCATTCTTCCAGTGTGGGCAAGTCTTGAGTTTTCCAGTGTTTAGCAATGAGTATCCTTGCTGCTGTTGTGGCATACATAAAGAAAGTTCGGTCCTTCTTTTGCACCCTCTGGCCGACAATGCCCAGAAGAAAGGCCTCTGGTTTCTTAGAAAAGGTATACTTAAATATCTTTTTCAACTCATTATATATCATTTCCCAGAAAGCCTTAACTCTAGGGCAGGTCCACCAGAGGTGAAAGAATGTTCCTTCAGTTTCTTTACATTTCCAACATTTATTATCTGGCAAATGGTATATCTTTGCAAGCTTGACTGGGGTCATGTACCACCTGTATATCATTTTCATAATATTTTCTTTCAAGGCATTACATGCCGTAAATCTCAAACCGGGGGTCCATAACTTTTCCCAGTCAGCGAACATGATATTATACCCTATGTCCTGTGCCCATTTTATTATAGCTGATTTGACCGTTTCATCTTGTGTGTTCCATTTTAGCAGCAAGTTATACATTCTTGAAAGTATCTTAGAACTGGGTTCTAACAATTCTGTTTCTAACTTTGATTTTTCCACCTGGAATCCTATCTTTTTGTCCAACTTAAAAACTTCTTTGATCTGAGCATAATGTAGCCAATCTCGCACTTTCCCCTTTAGGTTCTCCATACTCTGCAACCTTCAATTGTCTCCATCTCTTTCTAGTATTTCCCAGTATTTCGGCCATTTGACCTCCATATTGGGTCTTTTCACAGCCTTAGCTTCCATAGGTGATAGCCACCTTGGGGTCTTATTTTCCAATAAGTCCTTATATTTTGTCCAGACATTAAACACTGCTTTTCTGACAACATGGTTCTTGAAAGCCTTATGAATTTTAACCTTGTCATACCACAGATATGCATGCCATCCAAAAGCAATGTTAAATCCTTCCAAATCTAAAACATCCGTGTTTTCAAGAAGCAGCCAGTCCTTCAACCAGCAGAAAGCTACTGATTCATAATACAACTTTAAGTCTGGCAGGGCAAAGCCCCCTCTTTCTTTAGCATCAGTTAATATCTTAAACTTAATTCTGGGCTTTTTGCCCTGCCAGACAAATTTAGATATATCTCTCTGCCACCTCCCAAAAGACTCCATTTTATCCACAATCTGCAAAGTTTGAAACAAGAACAACATTTTTGGCAATACATTCATCTTAATAGCAGCAATACGTCCTGACAAGGAAAGTTTCAGTCTTGACCAAACAGATCCCTTTTAATTTCAGACCAGCATTTTTCATAGTTATCTTTAAATAAGTTCATATTCTTTGCTGTTATATTTACCCCTAGGTATTTTACTTTTTTAACCACATTTAATTCTGTCTCTTTCTGAAACCTTTCTGATTCTGAAGATGTCAATTTTTTCCCCAAAACCTTGGTTTTTTGCTTGTTAAGTTTGAATCCCGCCACCCGACCAAACTCGTAAATCAGTTGCAATACCCTTTTGGTGCTTGGCTCTGGCTCCTGCAGGGTCAATACTAGAAGTCCTGGGCTCTGTGATTTAACCCACAGCATCATCCGCTGTAGCATAAATAAATAAATTCTTGAGTGCAAATCTTATCAATCCCACCATAAGTGCAGATGAGCTAGGGATCAGCAAGGGTTAACCTTTTATGGAGACTGGATGTGCTATCTGCATCTAAAAGAACCTTATTTATATAGGTGCATCTCAAAGTCACACAAGTACTGTTCATGCTTACCAGATGTGGTATGTTCCCACTGAGATCTATTGTGTGTATTTCTGCTTTGGGCATTATACATAAAGCATAAAAACTGGAAGATCATCCCATATCACAGAATGCTCCTGTAGCTTCAGATAGCGTGTTTGTTTCTTTAAGAGGTTTTCCTCAAGAGTTGGGCCAGCAACCTCCCTTCCTCTTCCTGTAAATGGAGATTTGATTGTCATGGCAGAACCAAGCTCCACTCTCCCTGCTCTACTTGTTTCAGAGGAACGAGAAGGCTCAAGCTTGGAATAACAGAAATTTGAGAATGATATGATCAAGGTGACATCGAATGTCAAAATGGAGCACAAAGTAAAACGGTATCAACCAAAGGGAATTAAATCAGGTAGAAAGGTATGTATCAAAAATTAAGAGCTTACATCAAGCCTGTTAATGCTACATTTGCTAATGAACATCTCCTTAATATCTATTGTGCAGTTATAGAATTTGTCATCATTTCCAACAAGATACTTATTAGACCTGGCATGTCCCATTTTATTTTGCAAATCTGTTTTGAATTGGCTCAATTAAAATTGTTATATATTTTTGATCCTCCGGAGGTGCCATCTGTTTCGTGGTACTAGGGGGTCCTGAAAAAACTGTTGTCAATTTTGTTCTGCAATAATTATTCAATTGTAATGAAAGGTTTTGGGTGCGATCCAAAGAAAATTAGGTGGACCTAATCAATGGGACTTATTCTATTTATTCATTTGAAATATTCATTAAACGTCCTTCATCATAGATTCCAGATGCTTCACTGTGTCCTTAAGTCCTTAAGTTGTGTGGATTTCAGGAGAGGTACCCAAGGTCACCCAATCAAGCTGAATGGTGGGACATTCGAGCAGACAGAAGAACGTACTATTTCACACACCACGTAGTTAAAATATGGGATGGGGTTAGTAAGGTTAGGTCAGGCTTAGACAATCTGTACATTGCTTTCCATTTTAAAAAAGTCAGAAAATGATTCACAACCAAACTTTGAAAATGCAATTAAAAAAACTCAGAATACCATTGTAAACAGAGAATAATAGGACAATATCACAACCCAAATGGCTGGCAAAGCACAAACATTTTTGCCTGGCACTGAAATGATGACACGGTTGGCATCAGGCGATGCTTCCACAAGAGGCAGTAAGGCCACGAAGGTGGAATGCCAATTTAAAAGGGACTGAGAAATGTCATACAGAAGAAGAATATCTTCTTCTTCTTTGGTAATTACTTGTAGCCAAGTAAGATTGTCTTCCATGAACATGGTTTTAACAGTGAGTCCGTCAGTGACTGTGGAGGCCAATTCTGGATCCACACAGTGGAGATATAGATTTCCGGGTGGAGGTTGCTCAAGGTGAGGGCTGGCCAAGCGTGCCCTCCTCTTAGCGCATTTCTCCCTTTTGTCCTGAGTTTGAGTGTCTTCAAAGCCCATGACACCTTTGGTAAAGGCTGTTCTCCAACTGGAGCACTCGCAGGCCAGTGTTTACCAGTTGTCAGTGTTTAGACTACTTTTTTTTTTTTTTAGATTTGCCTTGAGAGAGTCGTTAAACCTCTTCTGTTGACCACCAATATTACGCTTTCCATTTTTAAGTTCGGAATAGAGTAGTTATACATTACCTCCAACACCGGTGGCAAGATGCCTCTGAAAGCCAGTTACTGGGGTCATAAGCACTTATTGTGCTCCTGCCCTGCTTGTGGGCTTCTATAAGTATCTTGTTGGCCACTGTGGGAACAGAATTCTGGACTTGATAGGCCTTTAGTCTATCAGGGTTCTTGTGTTTTCATGCAATACAATGTCTTAAAGAACTTTAGTTTCCACTTTGCACTGAGTACCATTTTCAAGTTTCAAGAGACCTTGTTTTTGCATGAAATGCAAATTATGCTACTGGTTTTTGGTTTTTTTTAAGTCCTGCATACACACACAGCCACAGCCACTTGTAAGAGCTTCTTTGGAACCATGAAGCACCATTTTTAAGGCTCCAGGGAGTTCTCGAAGCTACAAACTACAAACTACAAACATGAGTCTGACCAAACTGCGGGAGGCAGTGGAAGACAGGAGTGCCTGGCGTGCTCTGGTCCATGGGGTCACGAAGAGTTGGACACGACTAAACGACTAAACAACAACAGGGAGTTCTTCTGTCTATGAGCTCATCGAGCCAACTTCAGGAAAGCTTTTAACGAAACAAGGCGGACCCTGGTAACGTTCCTGTCCAGGATTCAACCCACATAGACTGGGGTAGTGCAGTATGTGTAACACCCTTCAACATCCCACTGATCAGAATTGGGACACTTGTTTGTTAGTCTCTGGTGGGAGCCAACTGACTTGGCCTAGACCAAAAAACTAGTGTCCTTTGGTCCAGCACTTTATGTAGCTTTCCTGTTCTGAAGACCTGGCAGAGATGTAGCCCCAATGTGGCCTGTGGGGCCTGGTTGACATTCCAGATCCTGCTCTATAAATTTCCAGTTCTCACTTGTAAAAGCCAACAGGAGGCTCCCCACTTCAGGCAGCTGTCCTCCTCAAATTCGTGGAGAGGAACAAGAGGGATGAATGGAGAGCAGAGCAAACCTGTAGCCTCTCTCCCCATGTTTACACCTGATGTGAATGTCTGAAAAGAGCTTTGGCCACATCAACACTGCGAGCCTTATTTATTCCACAATCACAAAAGGTCACAGTTTATATAAATAAGTGCAGCAACAAAAACTTCATACAGTCAAACCTTGGTTGTCGAACGTAATCCGTTCCGGAAGCCCGTTCAGCTTCTGAAATGTCCAATAACCGAGGCACAGCTTCCGATTGGCTGCAGGAGCTTCCTGCACTCGAGCAGAAGCTGCGTTGGACGTTTGGCTTCCGAATAACGTTCAAAAACCGAAACACTTACTGGCGTTCGGGAGCCAAAACTTTCCAAAATGGAGGCATTTGGGAGCCGAAGTTTGACTGTACAGCATATCAGCTCAGATCAACTCTTTATCTTTCCTCCTATTTAGACCGTCAAATCTAAATTGGTCAAGTCATGTATCCATACAAATCCTCTTACAAAGTCAAAGCAAATAACAATAATCTATGTAAGTAGCACTTATATAGTAAGTACACTTGGTCGTCTGTAATTGTTTGAAGTCCACACCAAGCTGCTCAAGAAAACAGGTCTGTATTATGTAGTTCTGAATTCAAGGAAGATAAACTAGATGAGTTCAAGACTGTCATCCTATTAACAAGGAAGAAAGTCTCATTGTGCTCAGTAGAACTTACTTCCAAGTAAACATGTATTGTACTTCACGTCTATTAAAATATGTAGGTTTAAGGCAGGAATAAGGGAAATAGACAGACAGATAGTTTTTCTATCTATCCATCTCTTAATGAGAACGTACTTAAGCTGCACTTTTCAGACCAGTTCACGAACAAAAATGCAATTATCATTCCCACTTCTCCGAATTTTGTGATGCGGTTCTCTAACCAATGTGTACAAAAATGAGTCCATTAGTGTGCATAAAAATGCATGTAACAGTGAAAGCATATTTTAAAAAAAGACAGGAAAGTTGGGAATGACGAAATTAGGGCACTGGGCTGCAAAAATGTGTGTGTTAATCAAACTGCATACTGTGATGCATATGTTTGGAGAAATTTGCACTGTAAGTAAGGAAGTAATTTTATTGCGGTCAATCAGAAAATTGCACTGAAATGGTGACGAATTTTCATGAGGAATTTCCGTTAAAAAGGCAAACTGATGTGGAAATGTGGAGCGTTGAATTTAGGATTGGAAAAATTAGAAACTAGAAAAAATTAGAATTCAAAAATGACAGGTTGACCCACCCTTAGTTTAAGCATCTCATACTTCTGGATTTAACACAATGTTAAATTCTGCTTTTTCTGCAGACAATTTAGACTTGCCAAGCATTCCGGCAGTTTAAGCATATACAGCACACAGCTACATGGCCTCCACTCGGGCATGAGTCCAGGAATAAGTGTGAGAATCCAATGACAGGTACAGCAGCAGCGAGAACGGTCTCAGCGCAAGTTATTTTCGTATGGGGACAAAATTATTCTGTTTGCGAATGCATCACAGCTTCCTCTCACTTTCCTTATTTAGGAGGCAGGGACCAAAGAAGCACACCACGAGCTGGCTCACATTCCGGCGTGCAGAAAATTAATTTTCCTTCCAGTGAAATGAAACAATGGGATGAGAAGGTCATGAACGTTTGCTATTTAAGCTCAGGGTAGCAGCTGCAGCAGCTACTCTGTGGTGCTAAAGGCAGATGACTGGAGAAGCCGGGAATTAAGGGGAAAGATCCTTAGGCACGCTTCTTTCCGACGGATTGTGGGTGGACACTTAAACAATAAATAAATTTGCTGCTGACTCAGAATTTGGCAATTCTTGCAAAATGCAAGCATTTGGCCAGGAGTCACAGATGTAAAATACTGATCCATCCATTCTTTCTTCCTTTCTTCCTTCCTTCTTCCTTCCTTCCTTCCTTCCTTCCTTCCTTCCTTCCTTCCTTCCTTCCTTCCTTCCTTCCTTCCTTCCTTCCTTCCTCCCTTCCGTGGTGGTTGCTGCCAACTGAGACTGGGAGCTGGATGAAACAACAGGTTAAGACGGAGCCAATGACAGGTGGAAACATCTTCCCCCACATTCAGTTCTGCAAAGTCAACACTGAGAGTAACGTTGAGGAAGCTGACAGACTGGACTAGTTGGAAGTAAAAAGGGTGGTGGGTGGGTGAGGTCAGACTGAGGATGCTTGGATAGGGTGTCATGCAACTTAATGGAGCAGCCTTTCTTATGGTATAGGGACGCGGGTGGCACTGTGGGTTAAACCACAGAGCCTATGACTTGCTGATCAGAAGGTTGGTGGTTCGAATCCCTGCAATGGGGTGAGCTCCTGTTGCTCGGTCCCTGCTCCTGCCAACCTAGCTGTTCAAAAGCATGTCAAAGTGCAAGTAGATAAATAGGTACCGCTCCATCCAGAAGGCAAATGGTGTTTCCGTGCGCTGCTCTGGTTCGCCAGAAGTGGCTTAGTCATGCTGGCCACATGACCCGGAAGCTGTACGCCGGCTCCCTCAGCCAATAAAGTGAGATGAGCACCACAACCTCAGAGTCGGTCATGAAGGGACCTAATGGTCAGGGGTCCCTTTACCTTTACCTTTATGCACACAAAGAGAGCAGAGGAGGGACGGAGATATATTTCTGAATCCCTGCCCCCACCCAATCCGTTCAAAACCAGTCACATCTCAGGCCTCGTTTATCAATAATGTGGTAAAGCTCTGTCTAGATTGTACCACTTCAGGCTGCAAGTGAAATGCTTCTCTCGTACAAAAAAGGGGAGTGAGCTTTTCACACAGAAAACTAGCAGGTTGGGGAGAATGCTGGATTAAAACTTTATCTCTGATATGCCCGTTTTCTATGTGCAAGGATTCCCATGCATACTCTGAAATGGTACAATCAGGACACTGGTTAACCACCTCAATGAGAATTAATACTTGGATGCAAGCAGAGCATGGAGTTGCCCAATCAAAATCCAGTTTGAATAAGTTATTGAAGCATGCACACATTTCTCTGGTTTATGGTGGGCCCATTATGCTGGTGCACATCAACCAGAGGTGAGCTATCTAAAAGTTTGAGCAGGCAACCAAAAGGCCAGGTCTTCGTCAGTGTGGCATAGAAATTCAAAGAGGAATGATAAATTATTGAGAATTGTGCCTTTGTTGGTTTTAGAATTTCAAACTTTTCAAGAGGAACCAGCCTTGTCAAGGAGAAATGGTCTGTGACAGACCTTAAGAACATAAGAACAGCTTCCTGTAAGGGGTCCCTTCTAATCCAGCATCCTGTTAACACAGAGGCCAACCAGATGTCTTTGGGGAAGCCAGCAAGCAAGTTACATCAGCACTCCTGTGTCTTCCAGAAACTGGTTTTCAGATGCATACTGCTTCCAACAGTAGATAAGGAACTTACAGGTTGAGTAGCCATTGATAGCCTTTATCCTCTATGAATTTGTCCAGTCCTCTTGTAAAGCCGTCCAGTTTGATGGCTATCACTGCCTCTTTTGGGAACTAATTTCATAGCTCCCAAGAAGAAGTACTTTATTTTGCCTATCCTGAATCTCTCAACATTCTGCTTCATTAGACGTTCTAGTGCAGAGTTTCCCAAACTTGGGTCTGCAGCTGTTGATGGACTACAACTCCCATCATCCCTAGCTAGCAGGACCGGTGGTCAGGGATGATGGGAACTATAGTCCAATGACAGCTGGAGACCCAAGTTTGAGAAACCCTCTTCTAGTGCTACGAGAGACGAAGAAAAGCTTTTCTTTGTCCACTTCCCCAATACCATGTACAATTCCATCAACTGTCTTTAAGATAATTTGAGAGCACACTTTTGACCATAGTAGGTGGGCTGTGGTGAAAGTGAAGTCGTGGAAATCAAAGGCATTTAGCACAGAATTTCTGGACCCACTTATTAGTAGGAGAGCATCGTCTTACTGATCAAATTAAGTAATCGTCTTACTGATCAAATTTAGTCAACACAACTGCATAAAGAGAATGAACTGAATTGCAATGCTTAGGGGCTTTTCGCTTTCCTTGTTAGAATGGAGAGGCTGGGCTCTGCTAATGTAATGGTTGATCTGATTTTATTTGATTAGGCAAATTATGAAACAACTGTGTGAAATTCATTATTGTACTAATGTGATCTCGGAAATTGGAGTCTTATTACAGCTATGGCCTTGATGCGTTTTATCGTTACCCTGAGCTTTGGTGCAATTTTTCAGAAAACAAATATGGGGGGAACTCTAGTACAGTAAATACATAGTGTTACATAGCCCCAGTTCCCCAAGCACTGAGAAGTTCCAAGGCCAGAGCGACAGGGTCCCATTTCCTTTTCAATTAGAGTTCACCGGAGACAAATGCTGTTTTTGTGTACACACAGAGAATGGCAGCCTGGGAAGCACCAGCTATTCAGATTAACTGGATGCCCACGTGATATCCAGGAAAATGATCTATATATTCTGACTTACATCTGAATCGGATTTGGGAACCGTTGCATTCATCCTGCTGTTAAGACTTTGGTCTGGTGGGGTGGCAAACTTGCATCTGGGCTGCACCACTTCAGACTGCAGGTCAGGGGCTCACAGGATAGAAGGCTCCCCCATGCTCCAAAACACAGTGTACATTTAATAAAGAAACATACTTGGGAGGAGACTAGGTTAGCTCCCTTCTCTCTGATGTGCAACTTCTGTGTTAGAAACACCCTGTCTTGGAAGAGGGTTGGGCTTTCCACCTTTGTTCTCGCAAAATACAGCGCCACGTAGGACCAATTCAACCAGCTAATTGATTTTTTATTTTTATTTTTATTCATGTTTTTATACCGTATTTTATGCTTCTTTTATAATTAAGTGTTTTAAATTTGTTGTTAGCTGCCCTGAGCCGGGGGAAGGGTGGGGTATAAATAAATAAATATTATTATTATTATTATTATTATTATTATTATTATTATTATTATTATTATTATTATTATTATTATTTGGGGCAGGGTGGTTGGGGGATGATTGTTATTATTTTTTTCATCTGGTGCTGAAGTAACTTCAAAGCAATCCATTACAAACTATTTCAGCATGCACACACAAATACAGTGGTGCCCCGCAAGACGAATGCCTCGCAAGACGAAAAACCCGCAAGACGAAAGGGTTTTTCGGTTTTTGCAACGCTTCGCTAGACGATTTTCCCTATGGGCTTGCTTCGCAAGACGAAAGCCCATAGGGAAATCTCCGGGGACCTCTTTTAAATGCTGGCGGTGGGGAGCAAAGCCTTCCCCCCCCTCTGGACTTCGGAAGAGGTCCAGGAAGGCCGGCGGGGGCGAAAGGCTTTGCTCCCCACCGCCAGCATTTTAAAAGCGGTCCGGGATAGCAGGGAAGCGCTTTGTCTTTGTCCCCCCTGCCTGCCTAACCTAACGGGACTGTCCGGGGCGATTCAAGCCTGCCTTCAAAAGCCGTCCGGGGGCTTTTAAATCGCCCCGGACAGTCCCGGGGCGATTTAAAAGCCCCCGGTTAGGCAGGCAGGGGGGACAAAGACTTTTGCCCCCCGCCTGCCTTTGGAAGAGGTCCTGAACCTCTTCCGAAGGCGGGCGGGGGACAAAAGTCTTTGTCCCCCCTGCCTGCCTTCCCGGGAGAGCGGAAAGGCAGCGCTGGGTTTCTCTGCTCTCCTGGGAAGGCAGGCGGGGGGAAGCAAAGACTTTCGCCCCCCGCCGGCCTTCAGAAGAGGTCGGGGGACAGACTGTCCCCGGACCTGGTCTGAAGGCGATTTCCATAGGAACGCATTAATTGATTTTTAATGCATTCCTATGGGAAACCGTGCTTCGCAAGACGAAAAACTCGCAAGACGAAAAGACTTGCGGAACGAATTAATTTCATCTTGCGAGGCACCACTGTATACACAAACTTGTAAATTTGTTTTTGCTTGCCTACCCAGAGCAAACTTTTTCAGCAGGGGGCCGGTCCACTGTCCCTCAGACCTTGTGGGGGGCCGGACTATATTTTGGAAAAACAATAATGAACGAATTCCTATGCCCCTCAAATCACCCTATTTTAAATAGAAGAACACATTCGACTCATGTAAAAACATGCTGATTCCTGGATCATCTGTGGGAAGGTCAATACAAGACGTAGCATTTCACATTGAAATGCAGGACAATTCTGTATTGTACAGGACAGGTGACAACCCTAAACAGGGTTTGTGTGTGTTGATGTGCATTCGCTAGCAGTCCAACACCCTCCTAAGAACTGGGCCTTTGAGACAACAACTTGTAGTCCATGCACTGGGAACCTCACAACTTGGATTGCTGCAATACGCTCCTTGCAGAGCTGCCCCTGGACCCGGTCAGGAAACTCCAGCTGGTGCAGAATGCAGCAGCTAGATAGCTGATGGGGACAGAGCGCAGCCCTGCAAAGAGCGTATTGCAGCAATCCAAGTTGTGAGGTTCCCTGTGCATGGACTACAAGTTGTTGTCTTAAAGGCCTTGCTGAAACATCTGCACTGGCTGCCCAGAAACTGACAGGCCAGGTTCAAGGCTCTTGCGTCGATGCACAAAGCCACGGACAACTTGTGTCCAGGACGTCTTAAGGACCACCTGAGATCATCTGGAGGAGTGCTATTAGCTGTTCCCTGTTTTACAGAGGCCTGACAGACCTCAATCAGAAGTCGAGCATTTTAGCATTGCCAGAACTATGCTGCAGGAACTGTTTTTTTCCAGCTGCAATTCAGCAGACATGCTCACCTTGAACTTCCAGGCATCTCTTGGAGACATCTCAATGCAGCTGTTTTAAATGTTCTTGAGTAGCCAGTCACTTTAATGATTGTTCTGTATTGCTTGAAAAGGTTTGTGATGTTCCTGTACACCAGGAGTGGCCAACTCCCAAGAGACTGTGATCTTCTCACAGAGTTAAAAACTGGCAGTGATCTACCCCCTTTATTTGGGTTCAGGTCTTCTTTGGGAGGCAGGTGGCGCTGGGACGCAGGTGGCGCTGTGGGTTAAAGCCTCAGCGCCTAGGACTTGCTGATCGAAAGGTCGGCGGTTCGAATCCCTGCTGCGGGGTGCGCTCCCGCTGCTCGGTCCCAGCGCCTGCCAACCTAGCAGTTCGAAAGCACCCCCGGGTGCAAGTAGATAAATAGGGACCGCTTACTAGCGGGAAGGTAAACGGCGTTTCCGTGTGCAGCTCTGGCTCGCCAGAGCAGCGATGTCACACTGGCCATGTGACCCGGAAGTGTCTCCGGACAGCGCTGGCCCCTGGCCTCTTAAGTGAGATGGGCGCACAACCCCAGAGTCTGTCAAGACTGGCCCGTATGGGCAGGGGTACCTTTACCTTCTTTGGGAGGAACCAGTTATCTACCGGTGATCTACCACAGACGTCCAGTGATCTACCAGTAGATCACAATCTACCTGTTGGACATGCCTGCTGTACACCACCCTGATGTTTTTGTGAAAGGGCGGTATATATCAATATATCAATTAAATTAATTAATAAATGAACATGAAGGATAGCTGGAGGCATGTGTGTGTGCATCTTATCTTCTGGTTCACATCTGCTCTACGTTTAACAGAGCATAGCTGAGCCAACTGCACAGACTTATCTAGGATCTCTCCTTCCTTCTACCCTCTAAAAAATATTTTTTTTAAATCCTGTCGTCCCTTCAGGTTTGAAGAGGAAGATGAGAAATGTGGGTTCGCAGGTCTTTCCGTCATAGTAAAGAGGAGGGAAGAGAGCATAGGCAAGAAGCAATAAGAGGAACGCAGGCAGGCTGTGGTCAGCTCCTCCCAAAATACTTCCTTGAAAGACTGATGTAAGTTAACGCCGACTGTGTGCGATTCCCTCGCTTAAAATATATTTTAATTTTGCTCCTATCAATCTCTATTTTCTTTCACCATATCCGTGAAATATAACGCGGAAGATGAAAGCAATAAAAATAATTCACCTGGGTTGTAAGTGAGTGAAAGTAAAATGACAAGAGTAATATATAAGCATTTTAATAAAGAGCAGGGTGACAAGAAAGGAAAGCATCCCTTCCCTGATTGATTTATATAACTACCTTCATTACAGGAAGCTAACGACAATGGCATGCACACCTTCTCGGCAAAGAGCGCCCTGGGAAGGTGGTGTATCTTTCAATGGGACTATAACAAATGAGCCAGGCTGCTTTGCTATAAAACTAATCTGTGCTCTCCGCATATGAGCCACCTCCCTCTGCGCAAGATAAAAAAGCCAATGTTTGAGGAGGTCCATTTTTCACACTTCACCTGCTTCTTACTTTTGGGTGGAGTTTTCTTACTTTGTTAGGGGGCTGCGGGTGAATCTCAGGGAAGCAAAGGGAGTCTCCTGGCCGTGATTTACCCTATAGAAGCCCAAACTGGCTGGGGATCCAGATAGCTGGAGGCCTGCCTGAATGAACCAATCAGTTGCATCCATCGTTGAGATGGAGTAACAAAGGTCCGTATAGTTAAAGCTATGGTTTTCCCAGTAGTGATGTATGGAAGTGAGAGCTGGACCATAAAGAAGGCTGATCGCCAAAGAGTTTATGCTTTTGAATTACGGTGCCGGAGGAGACTCTTGAGAGTCCCATGGACTGCAAGAAGATCAAACCGATCCATTCTGAAGGAAATCAGCCCTGAGTGCTCACTGGAAGGACAGATCCTGAAGCTGAAGCTCCAATACTATGGCCACTTCATGAGAAGGAAAGACTCCCTGGAAAAGACCCTGATGCTGGGAAAGATGGAGGGCACAAGGAGAAGGGGACGACAGAGGATGAGATGGTCGAAGCTACCAGCATGAGTTTGACCAAACTGCGGGAGGCAGTGGAAGACAGGAGTGCCTGGCGTGCTCTGGTCCATGGGGTCACAAAGAGTTGGACACGACTAAATGACTGAACGACTAAACAACAACAACGGCTGCCAACTTGGATGTTTTTATCAAGGGAGGATGCAAATTCATGGAGGGTGCCTATTAGTTGCGACGACTGTGTCCTCTCTCCAGTATCAGAGCAGTATGGGAAATGCATCTGAAAATGTATTTCGAGGAGTTAGTGGTCTCTGACACAGAGCCCTTCCTGCCTCTTCTTCCCCCTCCCTCACTCGTTAAGTATTTTTGATGGTGTGAGATGGTCTTTAATGTTCTGAGAACGTTGGGAAGAGGTGAAGCCCCTCACACAGCTGCCTTCATCAGTTTGGGAGGATAGTGCTGGGTACCTTCTTTCTGTCAGGAGCTCAGCCTACACTCGAGTAGGACCCTGGTAGAGACACATGCCCAATTAGCATGTTCTCTACCTCCTGGTCAATCGTTCAAAAGCTTTCTTCAGCCTGAACATCACAGCGACTGATGCCAACCGACACCGGCACACTTAGGGATCCGCATTGTTTGCGCATTTCGCGTGACAGACCTCAGCAACTCGGCATTTTGGATAATCCACTTTATTTACATATAAACACACATGGAGCACTGCAACATGGCTCCCTCTCTCTCTAGCATCTCTCTAGCATCAGACAGCAAAGAGAAGGACAATAATCCCATGACTGCAACCACGGAGCAGGAATTCTAACACTTTCATGTTGGACATTGTTTTGAGAAAGAGAGGCATTGGGACGGGGTGTCTAATGGATGATCTGCACGTAGCCAGTCCGGCAAGCTGCACAGGTTATCTATGAAATTGGACAGTTTTTTTAAGCTTGTGCACGAGCCACAGGGCCATCCAAACTGAGACTACAAGGGAGCAATGGTGGAGCAAGCTGATTGGGCACCTGGGGCGGCGAGCGTGTCCTGCACCAGCCACCCGCAGGGGTGGGGCAGGATGCTCGGCGGGGCCTCTGAGGAGTCTGCCTGCCTCCTTCCACTCAGTCACCCTATAGCTGAGAGGGAGGCGGTGGGAGGACCATTTGGGTCAGCACGGAGCCTACTGGGGGCCCAAGCCACCACGTCATTCCCAGGAGAGACGTCTGGTTTGGGTGTGCTGCAGGCCCCGTGGTGAGTGCCGCCCAGCATTTTGTCACCCCCTCAGTGTTGACACCCAAGGCGGACCGGCCCCCCCGGCCCCTCTTCCCCCGCCCCTGCCTGGGGGAGTCGCTTCGCCCCTTCTTGAGGGCTTCCAAGTGGCAGGTTGAAGTGCTGTTTTAGAATAAAATCTTTAATCTTCTCACTCACTTGTGTATTGGCACGACAGGGCTTTCCATGGGTTGGCCACCATGAGAACAGGATGGTGGACTAGTTGGTCTTGAGTGATCCAGCTGGGCTCCTCTTCATAGGTCCTCTTCCATATTCCAACACCAAGGCTAGTGCAGTTGGTGGGGATGTGAGACAGGACCTTTTCGGTGGCTGCACCTGCTTATGGTGCAGGTTAGCCTGGCTTCTCCTCTGTTGTCCTTTAGGCGTGTGAGCAAGACATTTTGGTTCCACCAAAATTTTAACGCATTTCATTACTATTATTATTGATTAATTAAATTTGTATGCTGCCCTTCAGCCGAAGATCTCGGAGTGCTTCACGGCATAAAAATACAGAATGAAACCACAAAGTATATAATAAGAACAAGAACAAAACCAAAGCAAACCAATAGTACCATCCCAATTTTTAATTTCATCTAGTTGCAGTTTTATTGTTTGTTTTTTGGGGGTGGGGGCTTTGGATGTTTTGAAAAAAAGAAACGTATTTATGTCCCCCCCCCTTTTTGTAAAATGCCTTGGGGGATTTCTTTGAAGCAGAAGGGCAGTTGTATGAATATCAAAAAAGCATATTTTCATATCACCCAGCTGCAATGGAACTGCAATGTGGTGTGTTCTGCCAAAGCCTTAGACCACGGGCAGCCAATATGGCTGATGGACTCCAACTCCCATCAGCCCCATCCAGCATTGGCAATGTTCAGAGATTGTGGGAAGTGTTGTCACACAGGTTCCCCTTCCCTTTCCCCGCTAGAGGGTAGCTTTTGTGTGGCAGTGCCTTTCCTAACAGTTTTGCTCGAAGGCTCGTGGAGGAGTTGAAAAGTTCAGCAGTTCCTTGCCAATCCCACCACGTCCGTCCACTGTTCTTATTTTAAGTGAGCGATGACAAGGTAATATTCACACCTCCTAATCTCTCCCTGGCTTGTTCCTCTGCTTATTGGATGTCTTAGCGGTGTAGGCATCTCAAATATCTCTTGGCTGTCCTCTCCCGGCTCGCCCTGCCCTCCAGAACTTGCTATTCCAACTTGTTTTGCTGGTCTCCAGCGTTGGACGCCCGCCCGTTGGAAGGGCAGCACCTGGTGTGCTAATGAGAAAATGCAACACGGGACCCCCGATCAGGTTCCTGTTCACTTCCTCTTCTGCTATAGAGAAGCTCCCCCCCATCATTTCCTCGAAATGCACGACCCACTCGTAGCTGGCTGAGAGGAAAGCTTGTGATGGTGACAAGCATTTTAGAAAGGGTGGTGGAGGCATTTTCTTCCCCCAATGCTCAGCATAGCTGGAAAGGTCACTACTCTCCACTTCGCACTTCCTGTTCTCAGGACGGAGAGAGGAGATCAGCTGCCAGCTGGAACCGCCCAACTGTCCCATCACTCTGCAAATATTTAGAGCCAGGTTCTGGATCAGCAGGGCTGAGTCACCTTTCTTGTTCCCACCGATGGAGTTACAAGAAGGATGAATCAAGGGAGCTTCCTGATTTTGTTTCCAAGCCTTTTTTTTGGCAGTACTTTATTTCCAATTTTCAGTGCCACTACTTAGGTAACCAAATAAGGCAAAGTACATGTACAAAGCCCAGGACTTGCCGATCAGAAGGTTGGCTGTTCAAATCCCCAAATCCCGTTCCTCGGTCCCTGCTCCTGCCAACCTAGCAGTTTGAAAGCACGTCAAAGTGCAAGTAGATAAATAGGTAGCACTCCGGAGGGAAGGTAAACGGTGTTTCTGTGTGCTGCTCTGGTTTGCCAGAAGCAGTTTAGTCATGCTGGCCACAGGACCCGGAAGCTGTATGCCGGCTCCCTCGGCCAGTAAAGTGAGATGAGCGCCACAACCCCAGAGTCGGCCACGACTGGACCTAATGGTCAGGGGTCCCTTTACCTTTATCTTTACATGTACAAAAGGGAGGTATCGGCCTGGAGGAATCCCACAGATTGCAGACATATAATAAAATCTTTGTGTGGGACCCTAAAGGAGGGGGCCCCTGACAGCACTTGATGAGGACTGAGCATGTTCAGTGGCTGTTGGGGGAAGAGAAATGGGAAACCAGAGAAGGAGGAGAGTTTTTTGGAATTCTGAACAGCAACACCCCACAGTTCTTAACACATACCACTTATTACTCCTATAATATCATACCCTCCAACATTCATCAGAATATAGAGACATTCTAGAAGGCAGGGTGTAGCACAGGGAGAAAATGATTTTTTTATTTATACCCCACCCATCTGGCTGGGATTCCCCAGCCACTCTGGGTAGCTCCTAACAGAATATTAAAAACTTCCCTAAACAGGGCTGCCTTCAGATGTTTTCTAAAAGTCCTTGACATCTGATGGGAGAGTGTTCCACAGGGCAGGTGCCAATACCAAGAAGGCCCTCTGCCTGGTTCCCTGTAACTTGGCTTCTTGCAGTGAGGGAACCGCCAGAAGACCCTCAGCGCTGAACCTCAGTGTCCGGGCAGAAACCCTGGAGAGGAAGGGACTTAGATGGCCATGAGGAGGCAGGGACCTTCATTCTCAGCAACTGATCCATGTGGAGAAGACCTGCCGGAGATGAGTAGTTGTGCTTATTTGGCCTGACATTCCCGTGTCGATCGTGTTTTTGCTGATAAAGGGTTAACTCCAACTTGCACAGTGTGATTTACTGCTGGCTCACTGCTAACAAAAAATTACATTTATTGCTCTGTTCACTTTTACCTTTGGCCCCACCCACCATTGGTATGTGGCCCCTGAGCAGTTGCCTAGAAGCCAATGTGGCCCTTGGTCTGAAAACAGTTCCCCAACCTTGAGAGATAGCCTTCACGAGCCCTTTTTAAAAGTTGCCCTTTTTATTCTTGACTCTCTACGCTGAGATTCTGAGACAGCAAAAACAATTTACGGGACAACAGACAAAGAGCACACAATGGGTTGCTCTGTGCCATCTGAGGTTGCCAGGATGCTGCTCAACTCAAACGCTGAAGAAGAGGGGGAATGGGAGAAATTCATTGGAATTCAGTCTGTTTTTAATATTGACTTCACCCTCTTCCAGTTTTGAAAGGGGGAAATCCCAGTTTATGCACAAAGGAACATTATTCATGGCTAAAGCATCAAGAAATGAAAAGCAGCTGGGCCGCAAGGAACTGCAGAAGGGCTGCCAGATGTCGACTTTGGCCCCATTTGCACACTATCACGCTTCCTCAATCTCGGCCCTCCAGATGTTTTTGGCCTACAACTCCCATGATCCCTAGCTAGCCGGACCAGTGGTCAGGGATGTGGGGAATTGTAGTCTCAAAACATCTGGAGGGCCGAGGTTGAGGAAGCCTGCACTATATATTTAAAGTAGGACCATACCACTTTAAATAGCTGTGTCTCCCCCCCCCCTCTGCTGAGAGTTAGCAGATCCCTATTCCCCTCAGAACAACTGTTCCCATAATTCCCTGAGAAGAGGGATTGATTGTTAAGCCACAGTGAGAACTGTAAGGGGAAGAGTATCTTCTAACAGCTCTCAGGACCCTCAACAAACTACAGTTCCCAGGATTCCTTGGTGGAAGCCGTGACTGTTTAAAGTGGTATGATGCTGCTGTGATAGTGCAATGGCAATATAAGCAATAGAATTCTGTTTAATGTTTTGACTTTATTTCTTATTTATTTACAGGACTTCTATACCACTTCATCATTAAAACCTCTAAGCAGTTTACATAAGCTATACGTTAACATTACCAATAAAATCAGACGTAAACCTTTTCTAAACAAAACCAGCAGTTTCAATAATATGCATTATAAAATAAAACGACAGATTGAAATATGTTTTCAACATACATGCCTGGGGAAACTGGTTAAACACTGAAAACGGTGCAGCAAAGGTGCCTGTCTAATATCAATGGACACGGAGGAGGAGGAGGAGGAGGAGGAGGAGGAGGAGGAGGAGAAGAAGAAGAAGAAGAAGAAGAAGAAGAAGAAGAAGAAGAAGAAGAAGAAGAAGAAGAAGAAGAATTATATTATTTATACTTCGCCCATCTGGCTGATATTCCCCAGCTACTCTGGGCGTCTCCCATCATCATCAGCATCAGCATCAAGCGATAACATTGATATTAAAAACTTCCCTAAACAGGGCTGCCTTCAGATGTCTTTTACAAGTAGGATCTTTGCTTATTTCCTGGACATCTGAAGGGAGGGCATTCCATAGGACAGGCCCCACTACCAAGAAGGTCCTCTCCCTGGTTCCCTGTAACCTCACTTCTCGCAGTGAGGGAACCGCCAGAAGGCCCTCGGTGCTGGACCTCAGTGTCCGGGCTGAACAATGGGGGTGGAGACGCTCCTTCAGGTCAAAGTGCAGACACTGAAAGATTGATTTCTTACGAAGGCGGAACAAAAGTAATGCAGCATTTGTAAAAGAGCCAGTTCCACAGATTGTAGTAGTCAAATGGGCATGTATGAGGCAAGGAGGTAAAGTGGTTGTAATCTGTTAAGAGTTTTATATAGCAATGCAAACACCTTGAAATACTATTAATAATATTAGCAGGTTTTGTTCGAACGATATAGTTGTCCACAGATGGATTTTTAAACATGACGTGTTGAAATGTAAACATTTTGGGCACGCTCTTTTGTGCAAGCTACACAAAGCAAATGCTTGTGTGTCTGTGCGCGCACACACAATATTCTGTATTTGCAAAAGGATGACGTCTCTCCCTGCCCTAAGAGTGTGCCAGATTACTCATAAACCTGGACCATATGCCACTGCAATTTGTTGATGGGCCCAAGCTGTTTTGGTAGCTATAAAATCCAAGGGGATTACAGAGGCTCGATCCATGCTGGAAATGGAACAATGGTGGTTGGGGCAGCTGTTTTCTCTCTCCCCTTCCTGCTTCTCAATTTAGGTCATCGTTCAACGAAGAGCCCAAACGCCGTGAACGAGAGAGACTGAAATACTTGCAACACACTGCGATATGGCACTCTGCTTCTCTTGACCCTTCACGTCATGGGTCACTTGCATGGCAAAGTGCCCAGGCTGGGATGGACGAAGGACAAACCGTACATGCAGAAACATCTGAACTACTGTTTGTCTGCTGGATCTGAAGATCCTGAAGTTGCTGGAACAAACTCTTATTCCATTTGCCCTCTCTGCTTCTGTGCACCCTTTTGCTTCTCACATGAACGGCTATGGGAGCTGGGCATGTTTAGCCTGGAGAAGAGGAGGTTAAGGGGTGATATGATAGCCATGTTCAAATATATAAAAGGATGTCACATAGAGGAGGGAGAAAGGTTGTTTTCTGCTGCTCCAGAGAAGCGGACACGGAGCAATGGATCCAAACTACAAGAAAGAAGATTCCACCTAAACATTAGGAAGAACTTCCTGACAGTAAGAGCTTTTTGACAGTGGAATTTGCTGCCAAGGAGTGTGGTGGAGTCTCCTTCTTTGGAGGTCTTTAAGCAGAGGCTTGACAATGATATGTCAGGAGTGCTCTGATGGTGTCTCTTGCTTGGCAGGGGGTTGGACTCGATGGCCCTTGTGGTCTCTTCCAACTCTATGACTCTATGATTCTATGTTTCAGGTTGTTAGGAATGTGTTGATTTAAGCAGGGATGATTTTGCTGCAAGGAATAAAATGGCATCCCCACACCAGAAGCAACCTGTATAGGTCATCATTGGTAGTTTCTTCCTAACATCCTCAAGTTCATCAGGGACCCTGGGACACGATGGACCAGATGCAGTGAAGTTGTCCTGCTAGTGGAAGCAAGCACAAGGCCTGCTAGAATGATGCTGAATTCCAGCCTATGCCTCCAATTTTTCCTGCCTCAATTGAGTGAAGTGAGAGATGTTACAAACTCAATTTCCCAGGCTCCCCAGCAGTGATGGAGCCTTCTGAGAATTCAGGAAAACTTAAAGGTAAAGGGAACCCTGACCGTTAGGTCCAGTCGCAGATGACTCTGGGGTTGCGGTGCTCATCTCGCTTTATTGGCCGAGGAAGCTGGTGTACAGCTTCTGGGTCATGTGGCCAGCATGACTAAGCCGCTTCTGGTGAACCAGAGCAGCACACAGAAACGTCGTTTACCTTCCCGCCGGAGCGGTACCTATTTATCTACTTGCACTTTGACGTGCTTTTGAACTGCTAGGTTAGCAGGAGCAGGGACCGAGCAATGGGAACTCACCCCGTTGTGGGGATTCGAACTGCAACCTTCTGATCGGCAAGTCCTAGGCTTTGTGGTTTAACCCACAGCGCAACCCCCGTCCCTCAGGAAAACTTAGGCATGACCATAATCTAGGGTTGTTATATTTATTTCGAAAAGTTGGGCCAAAGTTGTTGAGCTTTGTTGCTATTGTTTTTTTGCAAAATCTTTAAAAAGAGGACATTTGTGTGCTATTTTTAAGGAAATTCACCAAAATCTAGACTTCCAACATGGATTCCTTATGTCCAAACATTTAAGTGATTTTTGCCCGGACACTGCTTCTGACTGTGGTATTCCGGATGTATGGCAACCCTACCAGAATTGGGTGTCGTATTCTAAATGGGGGAAATTCAGTTCTTGAACCTCATTTCCAAATATTGCCGCTGTCTTTAAAATCAACAGACAGATGTCTACATTTAATGCAACTGGGGATAAAGAATGAGAGGTTAAAACAGAAGAGCTGCTTTGGGAGATGGAGGGGACAAGCTGTCACCTCTGAGTTTTGGATGACATGGGACAATTCCTCTGGAGTGCCTATATTTCACTGGTTGTGTTTCTGATTCCATTTAGGGGACGGCCGTTACAAACAAGGAAGTGGGCCTGTGGACCTCTCCTCACAGAGGTGAACATTTGTCTTCTGCAAATATTATTGGTTTGCTTATTGCGAAGAATACATTGAATGCATGTATCTAATACATTGTGCTTTCTTTTCAAGTTCAACTTTGCCCCTTCCTCTGAATATTGCTCTGCTTTCCTTCCAGCCAGCCAGCCACAAAAAAATCTCTTTGCGTTCCATTCTCTCTAACCTGAAATGGATTACATCTTTCCAACTGGACCATTTCTGATTCCGATTCTTTACTGTATCTTTCCGTTTCCATCTGTTCCAACTTGAACTCCTGATGGGGTTAGCAGATGTGCTATGAGGTCTGGATGATAATTGCTGTATGCAACCCTTATCATTCTACTTGCGCCCGCCTCCCAAATATCGCAATGTTGGAGGAAAAATATTGGTGGTGGAGTTTAAAGGGGCATTTCACGGGTTTTTCTCATCCCCCCCTTTCTTTCAAAAAAAGAGAGGAAATGATTTAATTGTCTTTTTGAGCTTAAGGCCGTGTTGCCTTCTTGGCAGTGTGTGTGTTAAATTATTTAAAGACATTGATAGTAGACAATAGATATATTTTTCCCCCATCTGTGTCTGTAGTGTCCTGGATCCCAATTGCATTCAATTTCATTATTATAACAGCACCTCTTAAAAACAATTGGCTTGGCTCTGCAGGATAGTTTTATAATGAGAGGAGAAGGGTCTTTAATGGATACATGAGTCAGAAATGAACAGCTTCTCGGGGCTAACAAAGCAAGGGAGTCGTATGTCTCCAACAAAGCCCTCCCACATGTTTCATTGAAGGGTAAATTTTCAAAACAGGGCACTCAAATTCCATGTCAAAATTCATTTTGTTTTAAAAAGAGAGAGACAGATAAACCCACTCATGTTATGCTTTGAACGTTTACCAGAGACAGCTTAGCTAGCCAGGAATGAAAATGTGGGGTGTGTGTGATATATATATATATATATACACACAGAAAGGATTAATTCCTTAAGTGAGATGGGTTAGGTACTCCCCCCACTCATTCCCTATCTCCCCCACCCACCCTGCTCCCTGCCGAGATGTTCTTGATTACAAAGCAAAATACACGAACTGTGCCCAACTTTTAAAAATTGATTTTGGGATGGCTGCCAGACCAGATGGTTGGGGGGAAAACCTAAATACCATTGATTTATCTCGCCCACTTTGCAAAGCAATATTAGAGACAATGGACCTTATCAGAAGGAATGAGAATAAACAACGGAATGCAGACTCAATACAGAGTTAACAACCAAAGCTTAGCAGATTTTTATTATGCTATGATTAATTCAGAATTTATGAACATGCTAACTAGCGGGCAAACACGGTTAGCTTTACCTAATGGAATTGGAGCCAGGGTGTGCTTGGCCTTCTGTTAAGTCACCTCCAATTTGTAGGGAACTACAGCAGAGCTATGCATGTTCCAGAAATAAGGGAGCTAAGAGGGACGGAATCATAGAATCATGAAGAGAAAATCCCAAAGGCTCAACTGTGTATCAAAGGAGTGAGCTAGGGCTGCAAGATTTAATTCAGTTAATCAGCCAATTCATTGACTCAGCTTTCAGACCAGGGGCTCCCAAAGTGAGTGGGCCTGTCTCCTGGGGGGCGGGTGAGTTTACCTAAGGAGGTGCTAAGCACCAAGGGGGTGCTGGAGATATAAATGAGCATCAGCCTTTGAAAAGCTGGCACCATTGGTTTCAACTGGGTTTTGAATAAAGGTGCAATTAATTGTTACTGTTTTGAATTTTAGTGTGTTATTATCTTCCCCAGTGAGACACGGGTGGCACTGTGGGTTAAGCCACATAGCCTAGGACTTGCTGATCAGAAGGTCGGCGGTTCGAAACCCCGCGGCGGGATGAGCTCCCATTGCTCGATACCTGCTCCTGCCAACCTAACAGTTCAAAAGCATGTCAAAATGCAAGTAGATAAATAGGTACTGCTCTGGTGGGAAGGTAAACAGCATTTCTGTGTGCTGCTCTGGCTCGCCAGAAGCGGCTTAGTCATGCTGGCCACATGACCCGGAAGCTGTACGCTGGCTCCCTTGGCCAATAAAGCGAGATGAGCGCCGCAACCCCAGAGTCAGCCACGGCTGGACCTAATGGTCAAGGGTCCCTTTACCTTTTTATCATCCTCAGTGGGTTGTTCAAACCACTACAGTGGTACCTTGGTTCTCAAACTTAATCCGTTCCAGAAGTCCGTTCCAAAACCAAAGCGTTCCAAAACCAAGGCATGCTTTCCCATAGAAAGCAATGCAAAATGGATTAATGCTTTGATAGGAGCACTAGGGGTGTGTTTATGGAGAGCTGTGCCCCCTAAAAGCTTGGCAATCACCATCCATGACAGACCTGGGCATGCTCAAGTGCACTGATTTTATCAGATGCAAGCCTGCCAAACTCAGTGAGACTAAGGCGCCACAAGACGTTTTGTTGTTTCAAGTGGGTTGTGGTGACTCTTGTGTAGGTGATTGGCTTTTGATCTCTTCTAGCTTCATGGTTTACACCAGTGACTTGGATTCAGAATTCTGCTCTGGGTTTGCGATGATTTGAGAGAAGCAGATGAGAACGTGTCATTCTGGTTTCCAGACACCTTGTCACCTCCTCTCTCATGCCTCCGCCATCTTGCCTTTCTCTATGCCAAGCTTGGGGAATTGATGGCCATCCAGTTGTCGGACTCCAACTCCCATCAGCCCTCAGTACTTGCCATGCTGATTGGGACTGATTGGGAGTTGGAGTCTGACAGCCTCTGGAGGGTTTTAGCTTCCCCACTAATGCACTACAGGAATGTATAATGTTTCCCAAGGACAAAAATAAATAACATGGACAAAATAAATAACTATAAATACAAAATTAATATCACAGACAGGAACTATAAAGGGTATAGAACTTTTCTTGCAGAAATATAAATTACTAAATGTGTTAATAAGAATGGGATTTTAAAACATTGTAGCTGTTGTATAAGGGATTATGATTAAGAATGAAATGCAACTGGACTAAATAAGATTTCAGAAGGAAAATTAAATGAATTTATCTTACCTTGAAATCTAGCACATGGGGGAGTATCTAAAAAGTATAATTGGTTTATTTTTTAATTGTAATTTGGTATTGTTAGAATGTGGCTTATACTGGATATATGAAATTGAAAATTACTAAAAATTATTTACAAAATAAAATATTGCACTACAGCAATGCATGCTTTGGTTTGTCTGAACTCTGTCTACAATTCCCACACATTGTCTATGTCCTCTGATTTTTAAAAAATCCTTTTTGCTTTTAACTTTGTATGATGTCATTGTTTGGTTTTGTGTTTTTATATTGCTGTAAAGCACTGTGATATATATTTTTTTTATGACTGAGCGGCATATAAATAGTTTTATAAATAAATAAAGTAAGTGAAATCAGAACTGTGCTGAGCAGAGAGAGGATGCACGCTGGTAGCCAATTTATTTGAATTCTGCAAAGCTGGAAGACAGCAACTCCCAGAGAGCTAGGGTACCATTTAAAGATACCAAGAAATTGCATATCAATCATCCATAGGGGAGACCAGCCCTGTGACATGGAAAAGGACTCTGCAGCTGGAACAATGATGTTGTTGTTGTTTAGTCGTTTAGTCGTGTCCGACTCTTCGTGACCCCATGGACCAGAGAACGCCAGGCACCTCTGTCCTCTACTGCCTCCCGCAGTTTGGTCAAACTCATGCTGGTAGCCTCGAAAACACTATCCAACCATCTCGTCCTCTGTCGCCCCCTTCTCCTTGTGCCCTCCATCTTTCCCAACATCAGGGTCTTTTCCAGGGAGCCTTCTCTTCTCATGAGGTGGCCAAAGTACTGGAGCCTCAGCTTCACAATCTGTCCTTCCAGTGAGCACTCAGGGTTGATTTCCTTCAGTATGGAGAGGTTTGATCTTCTTGCAGTCCATGGGACTCTCAAGACAATGATAATGCCATAGAAATGAATAAGGCTCCCTTCTTGCACTTTCTGGGAGAGCGTAGCCAAACGCCTTGAACCACTCAGCCACCTAACATTACACAAACAATATTTAATTGCCTCACCTTTCCAAATGTTTGCGGAGGTACTAAATTACCCTCAGGTTCCAGCGTCTCAGCGGAGCGATCATTCATCTCTGGTTAACGGCTGTTAGCAATGCAAGGGAATAGATTTCTCTGATGGAAATGTTTAAGGCCTGTTATTTGTGAGATGCAGGCGAGAGGTTGTATGTAATGAATTTAGCCCTGCCTCACTTCATTTGCCATGGCTAACATATACAATAAAAAGAGGAGTTTATATTCCAGCGCCACCATGCATGAACATCTCATTATAATAGCGGAGTCTTTTATTTTTATTGGAAATTGTAACTACACCGTGGTGTGTTAATTTTCAACGCTATAACACACACATACACACAAAGTTGCAGATTCTTGCAGCAAAGAAACTTCATTAGCGCAACTTAAACAAAGAAAACTGGTAAAAACAAATGGCTGTGTTTTGAAGGTATTGACTGATGCTCGGGTAAAGTTTGGTGTGTTTTTTTAAAGTGCTTAAATGTTTTGGAATCAGAAAGTTTGGAGAGATATTAAATAGTTAGGGCTTTTGCAGGACATCATTTTATTGCTCCAGAATGAACAGTTGCTATTCAGCTGTGGAAGATCCTCCCAACTTTTCACATCCGTTGCTCTGTCCCAGCTTCTGTCTACCTAGCAGATCGAAAGCACATCAGTGCAAGTAGATAAATAGGTACCACTGCAGCGGGAAGGTAAACTGCGTTTCTGTGTGTTCTGGTTTCCTTCACGGTGTCCCGTTGCGCCAGAAGCACTTTAGTTATGCTGGCCACATGGCTTGGAAAGCTGTCTGTGGACAAATGTCGGCTCCCTTGGCCTGAAAGAGAGATGAGCGCCACAACCCCATAGTCGCCTTTGACAGGACTTAACCGTCCAGGGATCCTTTACCTTTACCTATAGTAGTAGTAGTAGTAGTAGCAGCAGTAGCAGTAGCAGTAGCAGTAGCAGTAGCAGCTACTACTACTACTACTACTACTACAACAACAACACATAGATACATACCTGTATATTTTTCAGTTGCATTTATACCCCATATATTTTCACATGGGTGAATGAAATCTATCTAGGCATTCTGGAGTAAGAGAAACCCACCCTTATCGACCCAAAATGTTTTCCTCCATCCAATTTCCATCTGTAACCAAACTTCAATATCAGGAAAACATCAACACCACTATATGCTCTGCAGCCTTCCTGCCTAGCCTGGGAATCAGGTGCAGGTTTTATGTCAATCTATTTATTTTTATTTTTTAATATATTTTAAAAGGTAGGATCTTACAATTTTCATTTCTGCTCGCATGATTGGATCTTTAAACACCAAAAGCATTTCACCTCTGCTGGGAAGGATGCAGCTGAAGTAGGGTTTGGAAACAGCTGAATAATAACAGGAGCCAATGGCTTAATGGAGGCTTAGGAGCGCCCTGCTTAAGTGCTTAATGGATGACATCTAAAGACCTTTCCATGTAGCAAATGCAGACAGGTTGAATAATGTGTTTGTATGGGGAGGGGACAGGCTTCAAAGGCAGTCCTTCTCCAACCAATACACAGCAGGAAATGGTGTGTGAGCAGGCTTACTTGCATAGGCTTTGTAGGTTCAAGTGGGAAGCCTGCTTTTCAGGAAGCATAGTCTGCCAAAGACCAGGACTCCAGCCTCCTTCAACCTGATGGCCTTCAGATGCTCTTGAACTCCAACTCCCATCAGCCCCAGCCAGCATGACTGGAGGTCAGGGATGATGGGAGTTGGAGCCTAAAACATCTGGAGATACCCAGACTGGGGGAAACTAGTCTACTTCACACAACACATAATTAAACTATGGGGCTCAATGATACAGGAGGCCTGTGATGGCCAGCTACTAGAATGCATCTGACAAATTCATGGAGGATAAGGTTAATAGCCAGCATCTTAAAAAGTAGAGACATCACCTTGCCAACAAAGGTCTGTATAGTTAAAGCTATGGTTTTCCCAGTAGTGATGCATGGAAGTGAGAGCTGGACCATAAAGAAGGCTGATCGCCAAAGAATTGATGCTTTTGAATTATGGTGCTGGAGGAGACTCTTGAGAGTCCCATGGACTGCAAGAAGATCAGACCTATCCATTCTGAAGGAAATCACTCCTGAGTGCTCACTGGAAGGACAGATCATGAAGCTGAGGCTCCAGTACTTAGGCCACCTCATGAGAAGAGAAGACTCCCTGGAAAAGACCCGGATGTTGGGAAAGATGGAGGGCACAAGGAGAAGGGGACGACAGAGGACGAGATGGTTGGACAGTGTTCTCGAAGCTACCAGCATGAGTTTGACCAAACTGCGGGAGGCAGTGGAAGACAGGAGTGCCTGGCGTGTTCTGGTCCATGGGGTCACGAAGAGTCGGACACGACTAAACGACTAAACAACAACAAGGTTAATAGCCCTGAGGTCTACGCAAGCCTGTTAAAAAGTGTAACAATTAAACCAGTTAGGAGAACAATGAAAGCAGTTAGATCAGAAAGTTTGTGTTTAGGGGAATGCTTGTCATCATCACCATAATCATTTTATTTGTTTGCCGCCTTTCCACAGTTAAAAGAATGCTCAAGGCTGCTTACAGCATGAAAATATTTACATAATTACAAACACAGCAAAGTACAGTCATACCACGGGTTACAGATGCTTCAAGTTGCATTTTTTTGGGTTGTGAACCGCCGAAACCTGGAAGTACCGGAACGGGTTACTTCCAGGTTTTGGCGGTTGCGCATGCACAGAAGTGCTAAATCGCACTTTGTGCATGCGCAGAAGCGCTGAATCACAACCCACGCATGCACAGATGCGCCGCTGCGGGTTGCGGATGCTGCAGGTCTTGAACGTGCATCCCGCACCGATCACGTTCGCAACCCAAGCGTCCATTGTAGTCATAAAAATAAATAAAACATTGAAACCTGCATAACCAAACTGAACAATTTTCACGCAAAAATAAAGATACAAATTAAGTTAATATCAGTAACAACAGCACAAACTCCCAACAAAACTTCCTCCAAAATCCAGTCCTTGCTGGGCAGCAGCCACAGTCCTTATGAGGCCTGTCAGGCCCTGTCCTGGGTCAGGTGGAGAGAGGCAGGAACGGGGCCCTCAGGCCCTCAGAAGGGGAGTGTGTCTCCAAGGGCCGGTGGAATGCCAATACTGATTGGAGACTCTTGTATTTCAGTAGGGCAGGCATTCCACAACACCGGTACCACCAGTGAAGAAGCCTGCCTCCATATAATTCATATATTCTGACTGTGGGATCAGTGTACCATGTGCAGTGGTACCTCAGGTTAATAACTTAATTCGTTCTGGAGGTTCGTTCTTAACCTGAAGATACCACTTTAACCTGAGATACACTTTAGTTAATGGGGCCTCCCGCTGCCACCCAATTTCTATTCTCATCCTGAAGCAAAGTTCTTAACCTGAGGTACTATTTCTGGGTTAGCTGAGTCTGTAACCTGAAGCGTCTGAAACCTGAGGTACCATTGTATTGGGGTATGACCTAAGAGAGGAAGCTTTGACTTAGACATGGCACCCATCAATTTCTTAAAGCTGCACAGACTACAGGAGGCCATGCCACGCTGAGCTTTCCCTTCTTTTCTACCTTTTCCAGCAGATGCCCGGCACTGCCACACCTGAAAAATATGTAAGTGGATAAAAATTATGTTTAGACAAAGCATTTGAGAAAATTACCCTCTAAAGAAGCGCAATAACCCAAGTGCCATGTGTTCATTGCTCACATAAAGGAGTCAATTAAATACACGGTGAAATTTGCGGCATGGAGCACACCTGCACCGCCACTATTCTTGGCTAATTATGGCCATCTTGTAAATGGGATGATTCATAATAGAATTGTAAGGGGTGTTGGACGGGCTGCTAGCAAGGCAATAACACAGCCATTAGACGGGAGGGCGCCTGAGCTCCTTGCTCATATACAGATGCGTGGAGAGAGGCTCTCCGAACTTGCTCAACAACTGTGAAATTGAATTGTACCAGGACTGAAGGCTGAAACTTCGGTCAGAGATGATGGGGGCTGAGCCAAATGTTTCCGAGTTTCAATTTTCATCTTTGAAATTTGCATGTGCAGTGAAGGTAGAATCTGTTGTCAGACACTGGAGTGAAACAACTTGGAGGCGTAAAATGTTAATTTGAGTTTTTTTGGTTGCTGCCCATGTGCTGGACTCTAAATATAGTTTGAAGGAACTGTGCATGTCTAGTCTGGAGAACAAAACACGGAGAAATGGACAAATCAGTTTCTCTCGGTTTTTCATTTTACCAGTTTCAGGTCCCCCACATTTCTGCATCAGTTTTCAGCTTGATATCCATGTTTTGCAAGCAATTTCCACACACACACACACACACACACACACACACACAGAGAGAGAGAGAGTGGTACCTCAGTTTAAGAACAGCCCTGTTTACGACCTATTCAGTTTAAGAAGTAGTGTCCTGGTTTGCAAACTATCTCGGTCTAAGAACTGAAGCCGAACAGTGGAAGGGCACCAGCAGCTCGAGGCCTCATTGGGGAAAGCGCACCTCTGTTTAAGAACAGTTTCGGTTTAAGAACAGACTTCTGGATGGATTAAGTTTGTAAACTGAGGTACCACTGTATATGAAATATATGCATTTTTATGCATGCTTTCCCATAACGTACACATTATTTAGAGGGAGAACTGCACCACAAAATTCAGAGGTCTGCAAAGTTTGAAAAGATAGCTGTGTTTTGGTTTGCATCTTGTTTCGGAAAGTGTGAATTAGCAAAGGTCACATTATAATCTTCACCAAAACCAATTTCTCCCCCAGCTCTACTGAGGGTGTGTGAGATAGCACTTTTCAGATACCTGAAGTGCACTTGTTCTCTGTTATCCCAGAGAGCAGGACTGGATTTAATGGACTACAGGAGAGTAATGCTTGGGTACCATTTCAATGGCAGATGAGAACTGTGAGCCATGCCTAAATATTTTGAAAATTTTTGAGGTTCATATATGAAAAAATACTTTGGCCACCTCATGAGAAGAGAAGACTCCCTCGAAAAGACCCTGGTGTTGGGAAAGATGGTGGGCACAAGGAGAAGGGGACAACAGAGGACGAGATGGTTGGATAGTGTTCTCGAAGCTACCAGCATGAGTTTGACCAAACTGCGGGAGGCAGTGGAAGACAGGAGTGCCTGGCGTGCTCTGGTCCATGGGGTCACGAAGAGTCGGACACGACTAAACGACTAAACAACAACAACAATATGAAAAGAAAGAAAGAGAAAGAAAGAGACAGGAGGAGGGTGTGTGTCTTTCATCAAATGTTATTTGGAACCATGCTTTCTGTATCTTATGTGAATGGACTGCATCATTCTTTTAGATGAGCGAGAGGGCATGCAAAAATCAAATACAAATTAAGACAGAAAAGACTGCATTTGTAACAGCTTGTGGAAATGCAATCCAATGAAACTCTGCCCACAATTGCTTAAAAAATAGAGGCAGGACTCTGTTGTTCCACGATACCAACATACATATTGTAAGAGAGAAAGCTATGAATAAATTCTCTTTTATGTGCCCACGTTAGCTTCCAAACAGATCTCTCAAAATATGTTTACGGAGGTTCTCTGTAAATGTGTGGGCTTCCTGGGGAAAAAAAGAGAGCCCACCACGCCAGCCATGTTTTAATTGTTAATTAATTTAGGTTTTAAAGTGATACACTTCAAAGAGGGAACAATAGGTGTTTGATCATAAAAGACTTGCTGGCAAAGAGCCTCACTTGTGTATTTAACTGTTTGCAGGTATTAGAAAAAAAGTGTTCAGATGCCTGTGTTCCAGGGAGTCAGGAGTGTTGGAGTCGTGCAGGTGATACTTTCAAGAGATCTAAACCTGTACCTCGGAACTGCACAGATGAACTGCCCTGGAGATGAAGGTTGTTTACGATTCTCCAAATGGCTCTTAGTGGAAAAGTGACAAATTAGAGAACAAAAAGAAATTATTACCCCAAAGTCCATGGTCTCACTTGACAAAAGGAAGGCGCCGATTTCTCCTCTGCCCTCTGAGTTCCTCAAGATGACCTGATTGTTGAGTATTCCTCCAGATTTACTTGTGCAAAGCTTAAAGGTAAAGGTAAAGGGACCCCTGACCATCAGGTCCCGTCGTGGCCGACTCTGGGGTTGTGGCGCTCATCTCGCTTTATTGGCCAAGGGAGCCGGTGTACAGCTTCCCGGTCATGTGGCTAGCATGACTAAGCCGCTTCTGGCGGACCAGAGCAGCGCATGGAAACACTGTTTACCTTCCCACCGGAGCGGTACCTATTTATCTACTTTCAAACTGCTAGGTTGGCAGGAGCAGGGACTGAACAATGGGAGCTCACCCTGTCATGGGGATTCGAACCGCCGACCTTCTGATCGGCAAGTCCTAGGCTCACAATCCCATAAAATACTTTCCTGATATTTACAGGGGAACCCAAAGCCCGGTTTATCACACTGGTATGGATGAAGCAGAGCTGCTCACCTTCAACCAGCTCTGCCCATCTGCCCCGGGCTCTGTGATGGGGACTCTTCTGCCCACCAAAATAATGATCAGAAGCTATTTCCAGTGTATGCCCCGCAAATGGGCATTTTGAGAGTGAAGCAGAGGTGAAGCTGGGCTGGCCAACTGTCTGCTGCATCCTAAGCATGGCCGGATTTAGGTTTGATGAGGCCCTAAGCTACTGAAGGTAATGGGGCCCTTTATATGTCCAGCTGTCCTTTGTCAACAACAAACTGTCCCTGTTTTTTGTGTTGAATATATGCTATGTGGTAATTTATGGACCTAATAGGTATCTAAAGCCATAACAGGATCAAAATAAATCAATTATGTATTACATGAAATCAATCAGTAGGCACAAGACTCATAACTTCAGTCTATGCTGCCTGATCATCAGTCTACAAGCACTCTTTAATATTAAATAACAGGTACAACAGCCTGACCTACATACAACTGTGCTGCACTGCAGTCTGTAGCTGCATGCTGCATGTTGCCCTGCAACAAGTCCATGCAGAATGTAGGCACCCTATATATAGAAATGAGCAAACCAGTGATATTTTAGGGAGCAGACTAGCAGGCGGGGCCCATGACTTACATCATAGGAGTCTACACAACACAAAACACTGTTGCTGTATGTAGGTTTTATTTTATTTGTTTTTTATCTTATAATTTGGAAATATACATCCAGTTTTTCCCCTTTACATTTTTGGGGGGGCCTCCAAGAGAGTGGGGTCCAAAGCTATAGCTTGTTTAGCTTATATGTAAATCCAGCACTGATCCTAAGCCAGTTCAGCTAGAGGTAAAAGGACCTGGTCTGGGTCTCTCTGCTGTGCCAGCCTGGAGCTGGCATAAAGAAAGATCAGAGTTTACTTTCTCATTCCTTCTGCTCTGGCCAGAAGGAGTCAATCTCTGGATGCAGCGGACATTCCATTGTGCTATTAATTTCTGCCACTGCCCATTAGGAGTTAGAATTACTCTCCATATCCTATTCAACTCAGTGACGTTTATTGCAGACAAACGTGCATTACTGTTAAGTGTGCTGTTATGTGATCACGCCTTTGAGAATGCCAGTATATTAAAAAAATGCTGGTTTATTTCATTTACTTATTTGAGCAGTTCACAAAAAGAACTAATTGTAAAAATTACTGTAAAAATTAATTACAGTAGGGTTACCAAACAGTGTCTGGGTAACAGTGTCTGGGCGGAAATCGCTGAGACGTCTGTCAAAGTCCGGATGTATGGCATCCCATGTCAAAAGTCTAGATTTTGGAGAATTTCCTTAAAAATAGCTCAAAACCGTCAATTGGTCAACCTAACCCCCCCCCCCCCAAAAGCTTAACAACTTTACCAAAAAGAGCTCAACAACTTTTGTGTCTGTATTTTCACTTTTTGAAATATGGAAACCCTAAATTAAAAACAATGATGAGCTAAAAACCAGATTAAGATACATGTCAACATTATACATATTTCTGACAGGCTTGCATAAACAGTTGCTGAAAAGACAGTGAATGCGCTTGCCTGGGTCAATAGGCAGTTAGTTCCTAAGTGCAGGGCTGCCACACTAAAAAGATCTATTTCTTACATAAACAGAACAGGTATTATGTGGTACCTGTAACCGAGCTAGTTTTGCCAACTGAGGTGGCCAAGTGGATGTAGATGGGGTAAGATCTACTTATAAATGCCATCTCCAACTCCTCAAAAGATTCCATCAGTGGCATCTCTGAAAAAAAATTACGCATCACTTGGGAAGACAGATGAACTAATGCCAGTGTACTGGAAGAAGCAAATATCACCTGTGTCAAAGTGATGATTCTTCAACATCAACTTTGTTGGACTGGTCATGTTGTGCGGATGCCTGATGATCGTCTTCCAAAGCAACTATTCTACAGTGGTACCTCAGGTTACAGACGCTTCAGATTACAGACTCCGCTAACCCAGAAATAGTACCTCGGGTTAAGAACTTTGCTTCAGGATGAAAACAGAAATTGCGTGGCGGTGGTGCGGCGGCAGCAGTGGGAGGCCTCATTAGCTAAAGTGGTACCTCAGGTTAAGAAAAGTTTCAGGTTAAGAACGGACCTCCAGAACGAATTAAGTTCTTAACCTGAGGTACCACTGTATTCTGAACTTTAGAAATGGAAAGCGTAATGCTGGTGGTCAACAAAAGAGGTTTAAAGACCCTCTCAGGGGAAATCTAAAAAAATGTTGTATAAACACCGACAACTAAGAAACACTGGCCTGCGAGCGCTCCAGTTGGAGAACAGCCAAAAGTGTCATGGGTTTGAAGACTCTCAAACTCAGGACAAAAGGGAGAAATGCTCTAAGAGGAAGGCATGCTTGACAAACCTTCGCTGTGATCAACTCCTGCCCGGAAACCTATGTCCCCTCTGTGGAAGGACGTGTGGATCCAGAATTGGCCTCCACAGTCACTTACAGACTCACTGTTAAAACAGTGTTTATGGAAGACAATTTTACTTGGCTATGAGGGATCGCCGAAGAAGAAGAAGAAGAAGAAGAAGAAGAAGAAGAAGAAGAAGAAGAAGGAGAAGGAGAAGGAGAAGGAGAAGGAGAAGGAGAAGGAGAAGGAGAAGGAGAAGGAGAAGGAGAAGGAGAAGGAGAAGAAGAAGAAGAAGAAGAAGAAGAAGAAGAAGAAGAAGAAGAAGAAGAAGAAGAAGAAGAAGAAGGAGAAGACCTATCAGGTAAATTGGTCCCAAGTTGTTAAGGGCTTTATTTACTAATAGTAACACCTTGCTGGTTCACGATCTGTCTCCTTCCATGAGTGCAAAGCCTACTTTTTCTTGGAAATGAAGAGACAGCATGCTGCAATCCAGGTGGTGGCAAGATGTGCCGCCAAGTCCCCAGTGCATACCATGAACCTGGCAGAGAGGAAGAATGAAAAAGCACTTTATATTGCCTCTTTTCCCAGTTAAGGTGGGAGCTATACAGTGCCATTTCTCAATCCATTCAGAATGCAGGGTGGGCTTAACAGAGGATACCCAATTTTTGAAATGCCTATTTCATTTTGTCTGAACATCAAACAAGAATAATATCTCGGAGAGGTCCCTACAATTTGCAGAGCAATATCTTTAACTCGGAAAATTGCAAAATTGCAGCCCCGATCCCTGCTTTCAACGGCAGCACAAGGGGAAATGGTAAATCTTTCACGTAACAGTTCGAAACAACATTTAATCCTGGCAGAAATTTAACATAGCTTTCTGTCTCTTGCAATCACAGAGAACACTAGAAAATATGTTCTTTTGAATAAAATGCATTGGAAGCCTTGTCGGGAAAACGGGGAAATTGATATCTTACGCGCTTTCTTTGATCCAGCTTCTAAATAATATTTATCTGCCAGTTTAATGGGTGGGCGACCACAATGTGCATTGGACAGTGTCTCTGCTTTTTATTTGTCCTGTTGGACTTGCAAGCGAAAGATCATTGTTATCCAACAAAACCCACTAAAGGCTTTTATTTTTAAAAAATACAGTATTGTCATGCACAGTTTTGCCAGCCATAACCACTGTGTATATTGTCCTAGTCGTCGTGCTCTTCAAAAACGACTGTACAATAAATAATCAAAGATTAAAACCTTAAACCAAGAGAACTTAGGGGGAAAATGTTTGAAAATTTTATTTCAGATTATAAAAATCCTGGGATGATTTACCTGTAGAGACAACTTCATTGCTGCCATGTGCAAAAACTAATGATCTCGCTTGGCCTGTGATTGGTGGGGCTGTGGCTTAGGAAGCAGGCTTATAGGGAAGCAATAAAGTCATCTTTTACCACAACTACCTGACTTGTCACCAGCATATCTTTTGCCATTTGTTACAAGAAAAACCACAGTCGGTGTGTGTATTTATATCAGGATGGTACTGGTGTGAGCAGAAATGCTTGCTCAAAGTTCCCAAGTTGTTTTAAGCTTCAACTGGCCGCCGTCAAATGTATTATCGCTTTTTGCCTGGACATCAAAAAACAACACACATGTTCTTACTGTGAGGCTACGTCTTGAGACTAAGAACCTCACAGAGAGAATTTGACCTGCCCCAAAATTGTTGTTATGATATTCTTGTGTTGTTGCTGTTGCTGTTGTTGTTGTTAAGGTTTCTTAGAGGCTGTTAACAAGACAGTCTCAAGCGGTACACTTAAAAAAAATTCTGAATAATACCAGACCCTCCAAGTGTTCCTATTTTCATACCCCCCAACATTCCTCCAATGAAAATAGGGGTGTCCTATTTTATTACTACTACTACTACTACTACTACTACTACTACTACTACTACTATATTTGCACCCTGCCCAACAGGGTTGCCCCAGCCACTCTGGGCAGCTACCAACATATATAAAAACACAATAGAACGTAAAACATTTAAAAACTTCCCTATACAAGGTTGCCTTTAGATGTCTTCTAAAGGTTGTATAGTTACTTATCTCCTTGGCTTGGGGTGTGTGTGTGTCACATAACTCCATACCCTCCAACATTTCTCTGAAGAAAATGGGGGCATCCTATGGAAAAGTGGGGCATTCCGGGATCAAGGGTCTCTATTTTCCAGGAACAGTCCTGGATTTACAGAAGCCATCCTGGTTTCTGATTTGATTCTGGAATGTTCTGCAAAACTTGTTATTGTTGTTGTTTAGTCGTTTAGTTGTGTCTGACTCTTCGTGACCCCATGGACCAGAGCACACCAGGCACTCCTGTCTTCCACTGCCTCCCACAGTTTGGTCAAACTCATGCCGGTAGCTTCGAGAACACTGTCCAACCATCTCGTCCTCTGTTGTCCCCTTCTCCTTGTGCCCTCCATCTTTCTTTTCCAGGGAGTCATCTATTCTCAAGAGGTGGCCAAAGCATGGGAGCCTCAGCTTCAGGATCTGTCCTTCCAGTGAGCACTCAGGGCTGATTTCCTGAAGAATGGATAGGTTTGATCTTTGCAATCCATGGGACTCTCAAGAGTCTCCTGGATATCCCTATTTTCATCGGAGAAATATTGGAGAGTATGGAGTTATGCAACCTCCCCAAGCCTAGGAGATATATATCCTTTAGAAGACATCTGAAGGCAACCCTGTATAGTTTTATTATGTTGGGGTGGTTTTTTTTTTAATGTTGGAAGCTACTCAGAGGGCTGGGGCAATCCAGTCAGATGGGTGGGATTTGAATGAAATGATGATGATGATGGTTATGGAATAGGACAACCTTGTTTTCATCAGAGAAATGTTGGAGGGTATGCAATAATAAACATCCAAAGTTTTGATCTTGATGGATCAGCATTTTCAGAAAGGGAGAACATTTCATCAAGCTGTTTTGATCTTCAGGGGGTGTTGAACTGGGCTGGGGTTTGCTGGATCCTGAGCCAGTCCCATAGCTGGGCCCATTAGGCCCAGTTTGCCTGCCCACTCTCCCAATGGGTGCCCAGGTTGTCGCTTCACTAGTGGCTCTGTCACTCTGCAGAGCCTCAGTACTGGCAGCAAGGCTTGTTCTGTCAGGGAGTAAGTCCATGAGGGCTTCCTTCTATGTAAACATGCATAGGATTTTGTTGCATGTTGCAGACACCGAGTGTTGTTCAGAAACAACTGCACAGAAGCCTCAGTAGGTACTTCTTTAAGACTTATATTGGTTTTGTAAGAGTTTAACTATTTTGGTTTCCCCCAAATAATTTTGGGTAGTAAATTTATTTAGAAGATCGCCAGCCCCTAGCTCGAAGGTGCCACTGAAGACTTGGAGGACACACCAGTGACGAATTAGACGAGAACTTTATTGTCAAATAAGAACCAAACAGCAGCAGGAAGCCCCTGATTCCACCCAGATACAACTTAATTCAATGCCACCTGGTGACTAAATGATATAATAACACTCTCCATCCATTAGGACCCCCTCTCAAATTCTGCCAGCCTTGCCAGCTGCTTATATCCTTGAACTAGCCCAACATGAACACACACACCGACGTAAAGCAAGAGACTTTACCCACTGACTTTTCATCGATTAGACTTACAGAACATTTAATCCAGTTGCCTTCTGTCTACTATATTTAAGGTTGCTGGTATTGCCAGCCCAGCAAATGATAACTACAGTTAAGTCCCATGGAAAGCAACAGAAGACTAAGTTGCATTCATTTCCATGGGGAGAAAACATTTCATAGGTGGGAAGCTACGACAGAAAGCTCCCCTTCTCTCATTGTCACCCTCCAGACCTCCTTTGGAGCCCTTATTTTATCACAAGTTTAAATTAGAGTGTAGAAATATGGTCAGGAGGGTCACTGAGCAGGATCAGAACTTCCAGCCCACCAACTCCCTTTGCCTTAAGCAAAAGTTTGTGAGCACATCAGGAGCTTTCCTCATTCCCATCAGTGCCACGAACTACAATTCATGCAGAGGAGTTGCAGTGATGGTCAAATCTGTCAATTTTCAGGTCTCTACAGTTCTCATTTTTTCCAGTCTTAACTTCATCTCTCCACATTTCTGCAGCAATTTCTTGCTGCCATTGTTCCCATGAAAACCAATCAGCACTTTGGTCTGGATTTCCTGTAACAAAAGCAATTTTTGTATGCTGTTATGACTAATAGACACATTGTTGCAAGCACGTCCCCCAAATTTAATGCGTTTTTTTGTATGTTGTTTTTGCTAATACTGTAAGTCCATTTATATGCACGCTTTATCCTAGTGTGTAAATATACTCGAGTGTGTAAAAAAGGGGCACTGCACTGCAAAATTCGGGGACGTGTGAATTTCCAAGGAAGGCTGTATTTCGGTTTGTGCATCTTGTTTCAGAAAATGCGAATTAGGCACGTCCACCTTTAAATGCTAACTGAATCAAGTTCCTCCTCTGTCCGTAATGCTGGTAGAGAATTTCCCATGCAATTCCAAAATTTCCTCCCTGATCTCTTCGCACACCTTGGTACCTATTTACCTTTGGCTATGCTGGTTCCTTTATATCAGTTGCTTAGAATTCTGCATTCATTCCTGGCATTTGCCATCTTTTAGCTGAGGGATTTAAATGATCTAAACCTTCCTATGTCTGACTGAGCAGGGCTTTGATATTTACTGTTCTTCTGACTTTATTATCATGTGAAATTGTCACTATCATGCTTCCAGCTCTTCCCTCTTGGCTCGTGTTATATTTAACTGTCTGATCTAGAAGAGGAGGCTGGAAACTGCCAGCCACGGGGAGATCTTAATACTGTTTATGCCATTCTGGGTAAGGGGGAAATATACCATATTTTTCGCTCTATAAGACGCACCAGACCACAAGACGCACCTAGTTTTTGGAGGAGGAAAACAAGAAAAAATATATTCTGAATCTCAGAAGCCAGAATCTCAGAAGCAAGAGGGATCGCTGTGCAGTGAAAGCAGCAATCCCTCTTGCTGTTCTAGCTTCTGGGATAGCTGCGCAGCCTGCATTTGCTCCATAAGACGCACACACATTTCCCCTTACTTTTTAGGAGGGAAAAAGTGAGTCTTATAGAGCAAAAAATACAGGGTCGTTGTACAGGCTTGCCCCCTTTTATGTGTGCACATATCAGAAGCACATTGTGCAAAAGACTTGGCCATCTGGATGCACTCCTATGCTTACTGAATTTCAGCTCTTTGTGTGAATTTCAGGAAAGAGGGCAGGATCTGTAGGAGTGCTTTGATGGCTTTGATGGTGAACCCATTGCTGGCCTACTTCTTAGGGCTCCCACCCAAACTTACCTACAAAACTCAGATTTTACATAATCACTTTGCCCCTGAACAGTGCATACCTGGGTGGCTTCTGTTCAGATGTGATTTTAACTTGGTGTTTCCATGTCTCTTCTCCCCATTTCCCAATACAGTGGTACCTCGGGTTACAGACGCTTCAGGTTACAGACGCTTCAGGTTACAGACTCCGCTAACCCAGAAATAGTGCTTCAGGTTAAGAACTTTGCTTCAGGATGAGAACAGAAATTGTGCTCTGGTGGCAGCGGGAGGCCCCATTAGCTAAAGTGGTACCTCAGGTTAAGAACAGTTTCAGGTTAAGAACAGATCTCCAGAATGAATTATGTTCTTAACCCGAGGTACCACTGTATTTGATGTTTCAAGCAATGCTATGTCTGTAGAAACTGTTGTTTTAAAATGTTTTTTTAAAGTTTTAATGCTATAACCCACTCTGGGACCTTAGAGTGAAAGGTGGGTTAATAATAATAATAATACAGTCATACCTCAGGTTACAGATGCTTCAGGCTGTGGGTTTTTGGGTTGCGCACCGCGCCAAACCCGGAAGAACCGGAATGGGTTACTTCCGGGTTTTGATGCTCATGCATAGAAGCGCTAAGTCGCGCTTTGCACATGCGCAGAAATGCTGAATTGTGACCCGTGTGTGCACAGACACGGCGCTGTGGGTTGCGAATGCTGCAGGTTGCGAACGTGCCTCCTGCACGGATCATGTTCACAACCCGAGCATCCACTGTATATGATAGTGCTGAAAAATGCATTACAATTAGGCAAAATTGCTTTGCGAAATTATGTTCATCAGCTGAAATTGCAGTTACAGATAGGTAGCCGTGTTGGTCTGCCATAGTCAAAACAAAAAAAATTCCTTCCAGTAGCACCTTAAAGACCAACTAAGTTAGTTCTTGGTATGAGCTTTCGTGTGCATGCACACTTCTTCAGATTTGCTGAAATTGCGCACAAATTGGTATATTTGGAGAAATTTGACCTACCGTATTTTTCACTCTATAAGACGCACCAGACCACAAGACGCACCTAGTTTGGGGAGGAGGAAAACAAGAAAAAAAGTATTCTGAATCTCAGAAGCCAGAACAGCAAGAGGGATCACTGTGCAGTGAAAGCAGCAATCCCTCTTGCTGTTCTGGTTTCTGGGATAGCTGCGCAGCCTGTATTCGCTCCATAAGACGCACACACATTCTCCCTTACTTTTTAGGAGGGGAAAAGTGAGTCTTATAGAGCAAAAAATACGGTAACTTGCTGATGAATTTTCCTGAGGACTTATTTAAAATTTGAAATAAAATGCAAACTAATATGGGAATGTAGAAAACTGGATGAAAGAAAAGAAAGAAAGAAAGAAAGAAAGAAAGAAAGAAAGAAAGAAAGAAAGAGAGAGAGAGAAAGAAATGGAGAGAAACTGAAATTGAGATATTTGGCAACCCCCCACCCTACAGCCCCTAATTCCCTCGCAAGCACCTATTTCTACATATATATATATATATATATATATATATATATATATATATATATATATATATATATATATTAGTTGAGAGAACATCATTACAAACAAGGCAAAAGAAGCAGATTCTTTTTCCAGATGGATCCAACAGCATTACAGTTAAAGCAGCCAACCCTTTCAAGACCTATTTCCCCTCCTCGAATGCTCCCACCAACTTCCATTTGCTGCAAAGACACAAAACTCAATTAGTTATTAATTGGTGCATGTTAAAATTCATTAACTCTGCATATGAAGCTTAAGCTATAATTAACTGTCTTCCTTGCCTTCTTCTTCTTTTTTTAAAAAAACCAGGTACAAAATCTCCTTTGTTAATAGGAAAGAAAGGAAACGTAAGTCCCCAAGACATATAGCTGCCCAGTGGCGTCCCTGAGAGTCCCCTCCACAGTGCTGGCAACATGACAAGCCCAGAGCGATTTTCAGAGTCAACCCCCTCATTGCAGCGCCTGAGTATTTGTTCTCCAGGTAGGAGTCAAAAGTAGAAAGCAGAATAACCAAGCCCTACGAGGTTTTTTTATTTAGCATCCCCGATGTTCTGATCTTGACAACATATGTGCATTCTCCCCCACTCCTCCGCCCTTTGCATTTATTCTGCATGGCTTCCCGCTTTAAACCTTACCCGAAAGGTAATACAAGATACAGTCATAGCCTACATATGCAGCAGCGTGGGGGGAAACAGTGATTTTAAAGTAAAATGAGCAGAGAAATTAATTTACATGTCAGGTTCCCGGGCTAATGTCCCAGTGCCTTTCGATGGAATTTGCATATATTCGCATCTTCTCTTGCTTCTGGGGGTGGGATGTGTGCAAGGCTGATGCGAAGCTCCTTCTGTTGTCGTTGTTGTTGCTGTTGTGGTCGTTGCCGTTGTTTCGTTTGCAAAATGCTTCCTGGGGGGGGGGGAGCTCAAAGTGATTTCGCAATGCCACAAAAACATGCATAAAACAGTAACAACTATTGCGCACGTAAAAGCCATTAGAAACAACTACATATTTATTTTTTAAAAAATAATCTTTATTAGTTTTTCAATCAGATACTCCACATACACATATTGTATTACATTTTATATTTATACTTGCTCTTCAGAGCTGACTTCCCCCCTTCCTTCCTTCTTCTGGTTTTTTATATCACATATAATTTTATCGCATTATTTTCTTCCATTTTATATATTGTTATTCATTTTCCATATTTGTCCATAGTGTATCCATAAACAAAAAAGTCCTCATGTTTATACAATTCTTGTTGTCTGTCTGTATTCATTTACAACTATTGTTAGCTATATTTGTTTCCTTATACATTTTGCTTCTTATTATTTTCATTATCCATCACTTTTCTTAATCTTTCCCGTTATGAGGTTTGTTTCCAATTCTACTGGTTTTACTATTTCATCTTATCTTTCCTATATACAACATAAATTTTCCCCATTCTTTTTGAAATGTTTCCTCGCTTTGTTGTCGAATTTCCCCTGTTAGTTTGGCAATTTCTGCATATTCCATTACCTTCTGTCGCCGTTCTTCTACTGTTGATAATTGCTGCTGTTTCGAAACCTGGGCTAGAAGAAACCTCGCCGCTGTTGAGAAACAACTACATATTTTCTTCTTAGGCAGTTTATTTATAAGATAAATTGAAAACAATTTAAATTCCAGTGCAAGACATCAGTTGGGATAAACACCTACACTTACAGTGTTGTATCAGTGTGATGGTTGATACTGCAAGAGCAAATGCTATTATCCCCATACCTTTTGAGAAGCTGCTGGCATGAAAAACTGCCTTACAATCAGGACTGTTGTGTTGTTTTTTTGCAATTGAATTTTTATTAAAGCTTGAAAGAATAACTACACACACACACCCTCCGAAATAAGCATCAAAGATCGAGCATTTTTTTAACATAAAAATTAAAAGAAAATAGAGAAGTAAAAGGGAGAAAACTTCTGATTTGCCATCTAATAGCTTTAAAAAACTTAATGATTGTCAACCCCTTCTGGACTTTCTGCACAATAAGGAAAATGAACTTGTGGTATCAAGGTTTGAAGATGGGGAAAAAGAAGAAGTTGACTTGTGAAAAGTAGAAGAGTTGAATGTTATGATGAAGTAAGAATCTTACAATGGGGATTTCGACCACAACAGAAAAGGCACATTTTCCCTACGCGTCAACCCTATAGGCTTTTTTTTTTTTTTGCTGGAAGAGATAACAACACAAACCTATGTATGTCTATTTAGAATTAAGTTCCCCTATTTTCAGGGGGTTTTTTTGTCCAGGTAAGTCTGTGTAGAATCATAGCTTAGGATTTCCTGGACCGTGTGCCAGAGATGGAGAATTTGTTTCCCTCCAGATGTTGCTGAGCTACAATTTCCACCATCCCTGGCCATTGGCCATGTTGGCTGGGGCTGAGGGGAATTGGAGCCCAACAATATCTAGATGGCCACAGGTTCCACTTGTATGCTTACTTTAAGGGACAGTGCTTCCTTTGATTTTTACCACCTAACCTTTCTGTACCCATTTGTATGTATTAAATCTGGAGAAGGTTTCAAGGGTGTTGCCACAAAATGGCTGCTGTGTACAAATGGCCAGCCACAAAATGGCTGCAGTCAGAGAATGGCCACTCACAAAATGACCAGCATTCCTCTTGACTTGTATTGTTTGGGTAGAGTTGATGGGTCTCTGGGCCTATTTAGGACTTGAACCAGGGTTTCCTGAACTTCTGAAATCATTGGCCTCTTGATGAGCTTACAGAGTTGTCATCAACCCCACCCAAATTCTTAGGAATGTAAATGGAATAAAGTCAATTTATATCTATAGATAATCAACATTGATGTAGCCAAAAGCATTTCTTATATTATACCTCCACTGCTGGAGCTAGTATGCCTTTGAATTCCAGTTGCATGGAATCGCAAGTGGGGAGATCACCATTGTCCTCAGTTTCTGCTGGCAGGTTTCTCACTGGGGACATTTGGTTGGCTACTGTGAGAACAGAGCCCTGAACCAGATGAGCCTTTGACCTGGCTCTTCTTGTGTTCTTATCTTCTTATTGTTGATGAAAAACTGGTTGAAGCAAGCACTCAGTTTCCAGGAATGTAGGGCAAACCTTCAGCGATCTTCCCTGCCTTCTGACATGTAGCTCTCTGGGGTGGTCTGCTGGAAATATGAGGACGGATTTCTAGAAATTCCAAGAGGAGATCGATATAGCATTTCTATTCAAGCAGAGAAGAATGACATGCACCTCTGTGCCCAGGAAACTAGGGGGCTCCAAGTGAGTCACTTTTGGTGGTCTCGCTTGGATCTGAGCTCTAAAAATTCCTAAGTTCTGTTTCAGCTCCCCGGCCTTCTGCTTTTTTTTCTTTTTTTTTGGACAGATCTGGCAAAATGCTCTCTTTCCATTTTTGTCTGTCAAGTGGAAGGAAGAAGTGGCAAGGGAAAATCAGCACGACTGCCAGAAAACTGGGGCAAACCAGTGGCCTAGTTTATTGCATTTGTTTATGGCAGTAGCAGAAAGAAGGCAGCAACAACAGGAGGGGGTTGGGAAGACGTTGGGGCCAGAAGGAATCTGAATGCCTGTTACCAACTTCTCTTCTGCTCCCTGGTCAGGGAGAAGCTTCAGTGACGTGCAGGAGACAGATTGAGGGCTTGCCGAAACTTTGCCTCTTCCCGCCTGCCCTGCGGGTATCCATTCCACGTAGGAATTTCTCCTTCATTTCCCACTATCCCATCTCCAGCAGAAATACCTGCTAGCAATGCTGGCTTGCAAAACTGCTTTCATGTCATTGCTTGCGGTGGTTGAAAAGCTGTTTGGCACTGCAGGGAAATCAAAGGAGGAACCCCGTTGAACCATGGACTGTAATGGATTTTCTCTTGGAAGTGCAACAGCAGGGATCATTCACTTTGTAACTTAAGGTTAATTATTTCAGTAGCCTGCATAAAACCCAGCATCAACTAGCCTGCATTAAACACAGCATACAAATGTTTGCACATCCTTTTTTTTTTAATGCAAACAGATGTAAAAATGGGGCAAAGAGGATAAAAAAATGAGAAATGGAGAACAAATAGATTCACCTATTTCCTCAGTCAGACTCTGGTCCATTCCTGATGGCATCCGTAGATGAATGACTAGATACTATTCTGTTTCAGTAAAATATATCTGTGTAGTTGTAATCTCTTTGACACTTGAATCCTTCTCATGTTTACTGGGAAATTGGCCCAACTGATCTCCCCGGAAAACTTTCTTTACTCTGCGATGGAAATTGATTCGTTATTACCCAGCCTGAACCTTCAACTCAGGCTGAGCTACAAATTTAAATTAATAACATTTCACCAAAGAATAACTCAACAATTCCACCCCATTTCTGCTGTGGAATGTTTAGGTGGGTTTCAAAGGCCACCCACCCCCCTGCTATGAATTGCAATTGATCATAAACCATAAATCTGTTGGTTCCTATGGGAGGAAAGGTGGCTTATAAATCTGATAAGTAAAACAAAAAGAAAACAAAACAAAACAAAAAAAGAGTTGATAACAAGTGTGCTCAGGTTCCAGTTTGCTGTCCTGGGAACAATGCATGAAATTTGTTGGCAACGGGTGGATTTTTGACACTGCGTCTCTTGTAAACAAAGAGATTACCTTATCAAGGACTCCGAGTTTGCTGTATATCCAGGTGGTTTCATTATGCTATCAAAATCTTAACAGTGGCATTATAATAAGATCGGTGTTTGCTTTGCCAAGAGCAATGAATAATACAAACAACGCCTGCTAAAATCATTACTATTTCATTTCGATGGGAAGCTGAGAGCCACCCTCTGATTAAAATTAAAAGGAAACAAACATGGGGCTTGTGTGTGTGTGTGTGTGTGTGATGGTGATAGACACACAGCTGGAGAGAATGAACTCCAGGGTCTAGCTGACAGCAGGTATAACGCAAAGCATGAAGTGCCAACTTTCCTTTCTATAAGTAAATATCCTCTGTTATTCAGATTTGCTCCCCTGCCATTGTTGATCATTGCCATTACTTCTTATATACCACTCTTCTTTCCAGGAGCTCTGAGCGTTCCCAGGTGGTTCCCAGGTGGTTTCCAATTTGGGAAACTTCTAGAGCTGTATCCACTTAGCTTCCACAGCATCGCATGCCTTTTATTTTGTTCTCCGGGCCATATTCGCTTATGCAAAGAGAGTCAAAATTGCTTGGCTAGAAGGAGTGAAATCCTATCTAACACAGTCTTACATTTCTCAGACTGGCCAGCCGAATACCTCTGGGGGCTCGCAAGCAGGGCTTTGCTTTTCCTCAGTCACCTGTCTCCGCTGTATTCTGCACATAAGGTCACACAACACATTATACTTAATGCACAGTGTGCTGTTACCTCTCTTGTTTTTATTAAATTACCTGCCGTCATGGTGTGTGGTTGTGACTGGGACCACAGTATGTGAGTTGAGGGGGGGTTGTCCCTCACATCCCAAGGCATTGCTCACCCACCTCTAAATATCCCCCATGCACCTATGAGGCTAAAAAGGTAAAGGGACCATTAGGTCCAGTCGTGGCCGACTCTGGGTTTGCAGCGCTCATCTCGCTTTATTGGCCGAGGGAGTTGGCGTGCAGCTTCCGGGTCATGTGGCCAGCATGACTAAGCCGCTTCTGGTGAACCACAGCAGTGCACGGAAATGCCGTTTACCTTCCCGCCAGAGTGGTATCTTTTTATCTACTTGCACTTTGACGTACTTTCAAACTGCTAGGTTGGCAGGAGCTGGGACTGAACAATGGGAGCTCACCCCGTCACGGGGATTCGAACCGCCGTCCTTCTGTTTGGCAAATCCTAGGCTCTGTGGTTTAACCCACAGTGCCACCCATGTCCCTACCTATGAGGCTAAGTATATATAAAAAAGTTATCATTGGCACCATTGAGAACCTCCATACTCACTCTGGGTGGCTTCCAACAATATAAAAACACAATAAAACATTAAACATTAAAAAAACCTTCCCTATACATGGCTAGCTTCAGATGTCTCCTAAAAGTTGTATAGCTACTTATCTCCTTGGCTCAAGGGTCACATAACTCCATACCCTCCAACATTTCTCTGGTGAAAATAGGGGCATCCTAAGGAAAAGTAGGACATTCTAGGATCAAATCAGAAACTGGGAGGGCTTCTGTAAATCTGGGACTGTTCCTGGAAAATAGGCACACTTGGAGGGTCTGAACCACATGCCACAAACTTCATATCCAGTTAGAGGGAGCAGGATTGTGGTGGTGGGGAGTTGAAGCTAGGGATGAGCCTTCTGGACCCTGTGATCCCCAAAACAACCCCAAGCCTCCTTGCAGGTGAGTCATTGCTACTAACTGTGTGGAGAGGAACTGGAAGTGTGGTGCAAACAGCCTGGCAGGAACACTGGATTGGCTCCACTGGTGTGTTTGCACTGCACTGACCTCACCACTCCCAACAAGCAGCAATGACTCACCTGCCAGGAGGTCAGGTAAGTACCTCCACCCCACCATGCCATCCACTACTGCCAGAGATCTACCCAGAGCCGTCTTTACCTGGGTGTGCAAGAGGTGCTGTCTTTTCCTGGGGGGCACCAAATTATGGGGGGGCACCAAATGTATACCTACTGTATACCAGTCCCTCTGGATCAGCGGCAGTGAAAAGTAATGGAGCGAAAGTCTCTGCCCCCCCCATCGCTCTGTTACTCCATAGTGTCAAATATTCCCAATGAGTCAGGAAACAAAAGCAGTTATTTCTGCTGCATCATTGTTACAGGTGAGCGATTTTCCTTCCCCCAAAAAGCTCAGCAACTTTGAGTTCGCCCCCCCTAAAAAATTGGGGGCAGCTAAACTAAATTTGGGGGTGATGGGCAGATCTTTGCACCCCAGTGGTGCATATGCTAAAGACAGCCCTGGATCTACCAATAAACACCTCTGCACCAGAGTTTTTTATTTAAATAAGCTCAATATGTTTAAGACAGAGCTCTTCCTCAGGGCCATCCTTGAACAGCAACCAGTTTCAAGCTGGCATCTGCAACGCTGAAGTTGTGTAGGTTCCTTGGTTGTTCAAGAATGCTGATGGGTCAATGTGCCGGGGTCAGTTTAAAATAATAATAATACTATTCTGGACTTTCAGGCAGGTCTTCTTCCTTCTTCTCCCTTGAGAGAAAATGACACATCAAATCCTGGAAGAAAAAAGCACCTGTTGAGTTTAGCCAATCAAACAGAGCATGCAAATGTGGGCAGCAATTAATAACAGTAAACAATGGAGGGGCAGAGTCTTGGGAGGCGACAGCAGAGATTCCAGAAGCATTGTAAACCAATTATTTTAGCAGAAGATGGGGGAAGTAGTAAAAGCAAGAGTGAGCACAAAATAAAGCTAATCACGAAGGCTCTCCTTCGCATCCCAATGAGGCAATGCCCTTGCCCAGCTGCTCAAAATGAAGCGGGACTTCTAGGTAATAAATATTAGTTGTTCCAGATACGCAAGATGCCGATTCCGCTCGCTGCTTGGCTTCAAGCAGAAAGAAGTTTACAGCTTCCTTCTTCTGGAAAGCAGTGACCCCAAAACTCTACCATTAGTAACAATAATTAAAAGGGGCTCTCAAATGGAGTTTATGGATGATTGCTGCTAAAAGGAACGTTCTCATTAATTTATTGCAGATTTTTAACGTGGCTTCATTAGGACTTGTCTGCTGAAGGCCGCATAGCACCCAAGGGACTCTCCAGCACACACTTTAGATTCCGTCCATGTCGCTCTAGAAGGGAGAAGAACTGGGCTTTGTTGCCCATTATGTGGCCTTGGAAAGCCCTCCTAGAACAATGGGCTTTATCATTTATCAGTGGAATTGCTTTGCACTCGGAAGGTCCCGGGTTTGACCCCTGACATCTCCAGGTCAGGCTGGGAATGTCTGAAATCCCAAAGAGCTCCTTGAGGTCAGTGTAGACAATATTGAGCTAAATGGGGCAATGGGCTGGCTCAGCAGAAGGCCACTCCCTCTGTTCCCATGGGAAGTGAATTTACTTGAGGCAACCTGGAACTCCATTTGCAAAACCCTTTCTTCGAATTCCAGGTGTTTGGGAGCAGGTTGTGGTTACTACCTTGCTGTCAGACGTTTTAGTGAATTCAGCTCCCAGTTATCACATTTGCAAGGCGCGCATGCAGAGAATCACATATGAATCAGGCCTGAAACATTATGACTTGAGTGCGAGAAACCACTGATACATAGATTTTTCAGAACAAAGTGTGATCTTGCAAACACAGAGCCACTGAGTCTTGGGTCTCTTCACCACCATCCTGTCTGGTTGTTTTACTTTTACTTTGGAAGCATTAGTCAAGGGTGAAGAACTTTATAACCAAGGGCTGAATGCATACCCTCCAACCATCCCTCTTTGCCCAGGACATTCACAGAATTACAGAAGCCACGCTGGCTTCTAATTTGGTTCCAGAAGGTCCTGGGGATGAGCTGGTATTGGTGCTTGCAGGTGACTTGCGCGGCACCCAAAGATGCTCATCTTTTGGTGTGGCGCTCTTGTGTCAGTCAGTTGACTCGCGGGGCAGCACCGCACCAAAGACACACACCCTGATTTTTGTCAGACTAATGCTGGAGGGTATCTAAATGGTGGGACGTGGGTGGCGCTGTGGGTTAAACCACAGAGCCTAGGACTTGCCAATCAGAAGGCCGGTGGTTCGAATCCCCGCGACGGGGTGAGCTCCCGTTGCTCAGTCCCTGCTTCTGCCAACTTAGCAATTCGAAAGCACATCAAGTGCGAGTACCGCTCCAGTGGGAAGGTAAATGGCGTTTCCGTGTGCTGCTCTGGTTTCAGAGATCTAATCGTGAACTGAAATGTGAGTAAACTTTGTTGTTACTTTACTCAGAAAGACTCTCGTGTCTTTATTCTGTTGTTGTTGTTGTTGTTTAGCTGTTTAGTCATGTCCGACTCTTTGTGACTCATGGACCAGAGCACACCAGGCACTCCTGTCTTCCACTGCCTCCCGCAGTTTGGTCAAACTCATGCTGGTAGCTTTGAGAACACTGTCCAACCATCTTGTCCTCTGTCGTCCCCTTCTCTTTGTGCCCTCCATCTTCCCCAACATCAGGGTCTTTTCCAGGGAGTCTTCTCTTCTCTTGAGGTGGCCAAAGTATTGGAGCCTCAGCTTCAGGATCTGTCCTTCCAGTGAGCACTCAGGGCTGATTTCCTTCAGAATGGAGAGGTTTGATCTTCTTGCAGTCCATGGGACTCTCAAGAGTCTCCTCCAACACCATAATTCAAAAGCATCAATTCTTCTTTTAGGAGGGATAAAAGGGGGCACCAGAAAACAATCCTAAGAGATTCAAAACAATCTGCAAACTAGCTTCCAGCTATATTAAGGGGAATTTGCTGTGCTATATCACTCACTAGTGTGAGTGAATGAAGGATAATACTTATTCAATATATCTTTTCCTACAAACCTGTACATTCCCACATCTTGGCCCTGGTCTACACTCTGATCAAGTGCTTCTACTTGGCTGGAATGTGCCCTTGAACTGTGGTAATGCCAGGATGGAGAATGATCCATGTGGGTGTGCAGTAACCTCTGACTTTGAGGAGGAATGTAGCCTACTGTACAAGGTCCCACCTGCGCTCCACCCACTTTCACGTCTGGCCCTGCCTTCCACTGGCCCCTGGAAGATTGTCTATGAAGGAATGGGGCCTCCTGCTTGAAAAAGGTTCCCCATTCCTATTTATCAGTGGACTCTTTTCTCTGGCCTTTCATTTCAGATTCCCTTTTGCTGTGTGGAATATATCATCCATTTCCCCAGGACGCCTACTAATCCCTTTGCTACCTCCCCTAGGAGTGATCCCAGTGTTTGTGCCTCCAGCTGTGGTTAGCAGGTGAGCATCTCACTTCTGCACTAACCCCCTCGCTGCTTAATAAACCTTCCTGCCAAGCCAGCTCTCTTACGGTTCCAGCTGGGATCCATAGTCCCAGGTGCTTGGCTGTTTCCTCCAGGGTTCCTGTATTGTGCTCTCGATCATTGAGAATGCACAAACTGCACATCCCATTCCCAAGCGACACAAACCACTGAGATGCTTTTGTTTCTTCGTCATATTGGGGAAGGGAAGATATTGTTGCTCAACCTCCATTTTGAAAATGGAGGAGGGCAACCAAAATGGTCAAAGGCCTGGAAACGATGCCTTATGAGGAACGGCTAAGGGAGCTGGGCATGTTTAGCCTGGAGAAGAGGAGGTTAAGGGGTGATATGATAGCCATGTTCAAATATATAAAAGGATGTCACATAGAGGAGGGAGAAAGGTTGTTTTCTGCTGCTCCAGAGAAGCGGACATGGAGCAATGGATCCAAACTACAAGAAAGAAGATTCCACCTAAACATTAGGAAGAACTTCCTGACAGTAAGAGCTGTTCGACAGTGGAATTTGCTGCCAAGGAGTGTGGTGGAGTCTCCTTCTTTGGAGGTCTTTAAGCAGAGGCTTGACAACTATATGTCAGCAGTGCTCTGACGGTGTTTCCTGCTTGGCAGGGGGTTGGACTCGATGGCCCTTGTGGTCTCTTTCAACTCTATGATTCTATGATTCTATGATCCTATGATTCTATGAAAAGAATGGAGTGTATCGATTGGGCAATAACTGCCTGCTTTCAGACTAGTCTCCTTCCACATTTTTCTGCTGTCTGGTTTAAATTTCAGCCCCTATACAGTAGTACCTTGGTTCTGAAACTTAATCTGTTCCAGAAGTCCATTCCAAAACCAAAGCGTTCCAAAACCAAGGCACGCTTTCTCATAGAAAGTAATGCAAAGGGGATTAATCCGTTCCAGACTTTTAAAAACAAACCCCTGAAACAGCGGTTTAAGATGAATTTTACTATCTAACGAGACCATTGGTCCATAAAATGAAAGCAATAATCAATGTACGCAATCAATCAATCAGTCACTGAACTGGGTTCTACACAGTCATAGTCACAAAAACGAAAGAGTCGCAAAAACAAAAATGCAAAATAAATAGCAAAAACAGACAGACCTCTGCGTAACACTCAAAATGGAAGTGTGACACTCAAAACGGAAGTGTAACACTCAAAATGGAGCACGTTCAGCTTCCGAAAAAAGTTCGCAAACCGGAACACTTACTTCCGGGTTTGCAATGTTCGGGTTCCAAGTTGTTTGAGCACCAAGGCATTTGAGAACCAAGGTACCACTGTATTTCGAAATTCTGAACAGAAAACAAGAGGGAATTTTGTGTGAGGATGGCATATCCCCTTGCACTTGCATGATCTGGATGATACTATATGTTTCTATCCAATTATCTGGACCTACTCAAGACATGTTGCTACCTGAGACCAAGGAAAAGATAGAGCTCCCTACTTGTACAGAAAGCACCCCTGACTTGGCAGGTCAATTATTTATTTAACAGGATTTATAGACCACTTTTTATAAAATCTAAGTGGTATACATGAAATGGATTTAAAATATTCTTTTTAAAGAAGAAATAAAAATTGACCTTAAAACAGTAGACAGAAAGAAATGATAAAAGATATAGATGAAACCAACACATTTTGAAAACAAGTGCACATCATTCCATTCCATGTGTGGGTGGACTTTTTTTTTTTGAGACTTCCTTATAGGCAACTGTTTGGCCATTGTGAGAACAGGATAGAGGGGCTTTTAACCTGATCCAGTAGGTCTCTTTTTACGTTCTTTAACAAAAAAAAAGTTTTTAGCAGGCATTGGAAACAGTTGGATTGAATCACCTGCCTAATATCAAGAGGCAGGGAGTTCCAGAGGCTAGGGGCTGCCATGCTGAATGATTGATTTCTTGCAAGCGTGGAACAAATATTACATGGCACTTGTGAAAGTACCAGTTCTGCTAATCAGAGTGGTTGATTGGGCAATATGCAATAAGGCGATCCCTCAAGTAAACTGGTCCTAGGCAGCTGAGGGCTTGATATTTCTAAAAGAAAAACAACTACCAAACTTTTAGAAGACATCTGAAGGCAGCCCTGTTTAGGGAAGCTTTTAATGTTTAATAGGTTATTGTATTTTAGTGTTTTGTTTGAAGCCACCCAGAGTGGCTGGGGAAACGCACCCAGATGGCCGGGGTATAAATAGTTATTTATTTATTTAGTAGTAGTAGTAGTAGTAGTAGTAGTAGTAGTATATACTAAGAGTCAGATCTTAATTCAAAACTAGTGATCAGGGAGTATCCTCCACTGTACCTGAAGGATACCGGCTACCTTAGGAGGGCCGGGGCATGAAAACATAACACATAAAACTTTGCTCCAGCAACACATCGCTCCCTGCCACCACCACCCCTGCATATGCCGTCCATTGTGTCTGCCTCACTCTTCCCAATGGTAGGGCAGGCCAGGCCTATAATTGACATCAGGCAGCAGGAGGCCTCTTTCCTGCCAATGGCAGCCTCACTCCCAATACATGTAGCAGCTGATCCCTCACCCCCTCCAGTGTGCTTGCTACACAATGAAGAACCATAGGACACCGAAAACCATGTGTTGCCCATGGAAGATGTAGTTTGGCCCATTGTGAAGGCTGCAAAGGCAGCCAGGGTGTTTTGCCCAGCGACAGCTACTGCCAGGGATGGGATCAGGCTGTCCAACTGATATTAAAATCACAGCGGTTGAGCAACAGCTCTCTGTGTGTGAGAGATCCTAGGTTCAACTCCTGACACCTGCTGTTAGAAAACACAACCTTGGGTAGCTAGGCTGGGAATGGTTTGCTCCTGAGGAACACCCACCCATCGGTGGAGACAGTGCTGGGCTGAATGGTCCAGCTTACTATAAGGCAGGGCTGGTCCATTGAGGACTCCTTGCCATCCCTCTCTGTTCTTACTGCCTTGAGTAATTTGGTGCCGCAGAGTGCTACAAGGGCAAGACCAGGCTAATACCTTCAACAGTCGCAGGACGGCTGACTCCAGGACCAGGTAAAAACACTTGGCTGTTTCGGCTATTGATGAATAATAATAATAATAATAATAATAAATTATTTATATCCCACCCTCCCCAGCCGAAGCCGGGCTCAGAGTGGCTAACAACAGTAAAATAATACAACATTCTAAAATCAGTTCATTATAAAATCAGTTCAAATCAAATTAATGGCAACCATTGGGCTAGAGTTCTGTGAGGATTACCAAAGGAGGGGTTCGGGTTGTGCCTTGGCCAAAGGCCTGGTGGAACTGCTCTGTCTTGCAGGCCCTGCGGAAAGATGTCAAGTCCCACAGGGCCCTAGTCTCTTCTGACATAGCGTTCCACCAGATTGGAGCCACAGCTGAAAAAGCCCTGGCTCTGCCTAACCTCCCTGTGGCCTGGGACCTCCAAGATGTTTTTGTCTGAAGACTGTAAGGTCCTCCATGGGACATACCAAGAGAGGCAGTCCCGTAGGTACGAGGGTCCTAGGCCGTATAGGGCTTTAAAGGTTAAAACCAGCACCATAAACCTGATCCTGTACTTCACTGGGAGCCAGTGCAGCTGGTATAGCACTGGGTGAATGTGATCCCGCAGTGAGGACCCCGTAAGGAGTCTCGCCGCGGCATTCTGCACCCACTGGAGTTTCTGGGTCAGTCTCAAGAGCAGCCCCACGTAGAGCGAGTTACAATAATCCAGTCTGGAGGTGACCGTCGCGTGGATCACAGTGGCTAGGTCAGGGCGAGAGAGGTAAGGAGCCAACTGCTTAGCTTGGCAGAGATGAAAAAATGCCACCTTTGTTATAGCTGCAATCTGTGCCTCCATGGAAAGGGAGGTGTCGGATTTCCTAAATTTCCCAAATTCTGGAAATCCAACGTGTACTGACAGATTTGCTGCAACATATTAGCTCAGGCAAATCCAGCTTCAACAAGCTGAGTGAATGTCTTCCCAACGTACGGTACTCCCCATTGAATCAATTATTCTCTGCCATGTTGGGCAAGAAACCAAAATCCTTTATCCCTCCCCCACCAGTCTTCCTACTCCTTTGCTCCCAAAACATTATCTTCTGCAGACACCCATGGGTTTGTACGATGTACACTTGAAGTTTAGCAGACCCCCTCCCTTGTTCTATGCCTTTAAACAAGTTTGAAACTTTGCTCTTTTATCTCTGTTTTAATTGGTATCCATTAAAGTGGCAAGGCGAGATCCCAGATGATAAATACTGACAAGCACAAGTGAGAAATTTTCCAATTGGACAGTCCCCTGTACGCAGGGCCAACTAATAATTAACAAATTGAGCAGGTACTTAAAGACCCAGCCCTCGTCTAATGGAGCAGGAGACAGGGAAATATTAAAGGAGTGTGAACAGCTGGCTTGTTAATACTCCGAGAGCCAGTTTCTTACATAAGACACAAATGGGGAGGCCCAGTGGTAATTACAGTCTACTTTAAGATAAACAGGAGCAAAATACCTCATGAATCAATATCATAATCACACTCGGTGACTATTTATCTGCAAAACTCTTGGCGTCACTTGGAGTCCCAGTTCATGGCAGCTCAGACAGTGAACTAAGTGGAATAACTCTATGACTGTGTTTCCCAACCTTTGGTCTCCAGCTGTTTTTGGACTACAATTCCCATCATCCCTGACCACTGGTCTTGCTAGCTAGGGATGATGGGAGTTGTAGTCCAAAAACATCTGGAGACCAAAGGTTGGGAAACAAAGGTTGGGAAACACTGATTCCCACCGAGGGCTCGAGAGTCTGATCTTGGGGTTGGTTTCTGTGCTTCAGGGCTTTCATAGAATCATAGTATTGTAGAGTTAGAAGGGATTGTGAGGGTCATCTAGTTCAACTCCCTGCAATGCAGGAATCCATGATGGATGGCCATCCATCCAACCTCTGCTTCAAAACTGCCAAGGAAGGAGAGTCCACCACCTCCTGAGGGAGTCTGTTTCACTGTCAAACAGCTCTTACAGTCAGAAAGTTCTTCCTGATGTTTAGTCAGAATCTCCTTCCTTGTAACTTGAATCCATTGGTTCCGCTCCTACCCTCCAGAACAGGAGAAAACATTTTCCATGTGACAGCCCTTGAGCTATTTGAAGATGGCTATCATATCTCCTTTCAACCTCCTCTTTTCCAGGCGAAACATACCCAGTTTGCTGGGCCCCATGAAATGGGGCCCAGGACCTGTCCAGAATCCGAAGGTTCTGCTAGGAGTCAGTCCAACAGGGCCGAGGCAGGACCAGGCAAAGACAGGTACAGGATCTAGCATACAGCAATGTTGCTCCCACAACCTGGGGCAGGGTCCGACAGCCTTTTATCTTTGTCGGGGTAGCGGCCGGTCCTGATCCCCGGGCGACTCACCTCCCTGTTTCTCCCGAAGGCGAGCACTCTTCCTGCGAGTACTCAGGTCTCTCCTCTTAGACCTTGGTCTCTGCAGCTCGGGAGACGTCGGTGGGTTACTAGACCCAGGGGTCACCTCAGCCTCCCCTGACCCAACTGGTAGTGGAGCAGCTGTAAGTGATGGCCCAGCTGAAGGCAACGAGGCAATCCCCGCATCTGGAGCCAGGGCAGGCTCAGGCCCCTGACTCGGCCCAGCTGGTGTTTGTTGCAGGGGAACCTGTTCAGACTGGGACTCTTCAGGAACAGGCCCCAGACTTGGTTCAGATGATGCCTGAGGCAAAGGATCCGGTGCAGACTGAGAATCCTCTGGTTCCAAGTCCGAGCCCAAGTCCCAGGCCATCACACCCAGCTCCTTCAACCGTTCCTCACGTGGCTTGGTTTCCAGACCCTTGATCATCTTTGTCACCCAGCTCTGTACATGTTCCAGCTTGTCAACATCCTACAGAACGCTGCCAGTGCATTGCCAGATTCAGATTAGGAATTCACAGTGTAGCTCTGTGTTGGTTCCTACATGGTTTCGGAAACTGGAGGCCCGGTAGTTTTGCCTTTAAATGTGAACTGAATGGAATATGTCCCTCACCCTTATGAGAGAAGGGTGGAAATTTGTAGGGATGATCGTGGAGTGGGGAGTGGGGTCCGGAGGGAGCACACTTCCCACCCGCAGGCAGCCACAGTCTGTCTGCACCGCGTGACCTTGGGGGTGGGACACCCCCCCCAGACAAAACCACGGCTGTCTGAACACCATTGCCTCTGTCTAACCTTTTGCAGTCTCAGTAGTCTGCAGTGACCTGTCTGTAACCTTTGTCTCTGAGACCTTTTGTCTCCTTCGTCATACACTGTGCAAGGGGAAAATGACGCAGTGGAAACAGGTGCCAAAATAACTTTGTACCACCCCACCATCTTGGTACCGGAAAATGTGTAAAGGTCACAGCCCAAAATGTATCTGCCTGGTTTGCATATTTGTGTCAATAAAAGGAGGCTCCACAGGGCTGGCCAGGAGCTTGCATGCAGCTCACCTGTGCGCAGCTCACCTGCATTATCAACTCCTGCCTCATGTCCATCACTTCAGAAATTCTTTCTGCTCATTTCCTTCACACCATTTATAAGGTCAAGTCAGTCAGTCTTGGCCTCTGTGCATTATGAATGGTCCCACTGGCCGTCAGGTTTGCTACGATCCTCTTAAGAGAGCCAGTTCACATAGGATTTTATTTCCCACTTGAGCAGTTCCGATCCAGACTACCCTTTTTATGATGAAATTTTCTCACAGACAAATAGGATGATTACCTGCGAATGGCAGCAATATCTTGCGGTCACGTTGACATTTTGGGGGGACCCATTGCAGTTACGGGAATTGCTATTGCTAGATGAATAACTGTTTGGTTAAGACATTGCCCTAGTCTTTAAGAACGTGGAGAGGGTCAGGGAACCACTTCAACACCGAGAAAGATTTGTGTGGCTTGGCCTATGCTATGGTGATTATGTGAACACTGGATTTGTAATATCATGCACCTCTAGCAGTTGGGCAAGCCTGCCTTCTAGTGAGACGGGTGAGGGAAAGGGAAAGAAATTTATGCTTTACGACTTGTATCTAAAACAAATTTTATAGGAAACTTTTATGTTTGTAGGTTTGAGCACTTTTTATCGTGAGGAGTTCTGAAAACTGCCATAAAATTTCGCCTTGGGGGTTATGATTGCATTTGTATCTTTCCCCACCTTAGATAAATAAAAAAAGACAGTTTTTACTGTAGATGCTTAAATGGTTAGAATGGTGTTTGGGTTGTGATGAGCCTTTTATAGGCATGGTGTTATAAGAATTTATTTTAAAAAAATAACAATAAAGAAATACAACTTAACATTTCTTGATAAAGAAATCCCAACACTTGGCGATATGAGCAGGACCTGGAAGAAACTCAGATTTTGTCACACTAAACTCTTTTATCATAAAATGAGGACTTGAATATATTTACCTTTTTATTATTATTTTTCAGAAGAAAAGTTTGACTTAAATTAACTTTAAGAAGGGAACAGGCAACAAAAGCAGCATTAAGCAGATTGGCACCCATAAGATGACTTAACACAATTAGTATTTAATATCAATTTAATATATTGAGAATTGGTATGCTAGACATATAATGTGAAATCCTCGTTGTCAGTGGTAATATTAAAGTCCTTTATTCCAGTTTAAACGGTTTCAAGCAGTTCATGAACTGGTTATGAAAGACTTTTTAAAAGGTTCTTTTTTGGGGGGGTGAGAGAGCAGTAAAAAATTGTATATATATAACATTCTAGATTTTCTCTTCATATAAAATATCAAGGTAAAGGTAAAGGGACCCCTGACCATTAGGTCCAGTCATGGCCGACTCTGGGGTTGCGGCGCTCATCTCGCTTTATTGGCCGAGGGAGCCGGCGTACAGCTTCTGGGTCATGTGGCCAGCATGACTAAGCCGTTTCTGGCGAACCAGAGCAGCGCACGCAAACGCCGTTTACCTTCCCTCCGGAGCGGTACCTATTTATCTACTTGCACTTTGACGTGCTTTCGAACTGCTAGGTTGGCAGGAGCAGGGACCGAGCAACGGGAGCTCACCCCGTTGCAGGGATTTGAACCGCCGACCTTCTGATTGGCAAGTCCTAGGCTCTGTGGTTTAACCCACAGTGGTATACAACAAAATGCACAAGTGAAATAATACACAAATTGTCATAAAAAGAATGCAAAATAATTATAATAATGACTGACTCATCTTGCAAATGGTTAAACAACTGAACATACCTGTCAGCTTGATACCTGAAAATTAGGAGTAAGGATACCTGCCAAATTTCCACTGGAAGAGTATTCCACATTCTGGGACCAGCAATGCTACTTTCCTGACTTCTGACTGAAGCCAGCTGAGCTTCTGAAATTAACACTGGGTTATCAAGTTCCTTCACTTGTGCGGAAGCTGTTGGTGAATCTTTGATATCCAAAACCTGCTTGTCTTTGAACTGGGATTGAAAGGAAGCCAAAATTTGGAGTATTCTTTTAAAGGAAGGAAGCTGAGTGAATGACAGAGTAACCTGTGTTTTTCTTAGTTATCCAGATAACAGAATGATCGCCGGAATTGATTTTTGCTTAATAGAAAAATGTGAATACACCTGATCACAGCTTGATCCCTCTAAATGCTGATACAGAAAACATTTTCCAATCTATATCCGATACATGAATGCATGCATGCAAGCTCTGTATACATGATCAGGAACTCTGTGTGCATGATCAGGCCTCTGATCAAGCAGAGAAACCAACATGCATACATTGACTGTGTCTAGGTTGGGATGTGAAACATATGCTGTGATCTTGCATATGCTCAGAAAACAGAGAAATTTGCCCTTAATTTAGGCCTTGATTTTTCAACATGCATGAGCTCACACATTATTCTGTGGTGTGGCTGGGGAACTAGTGGCCTTCCAGATGTTGTCAAGTAACATCTCCCATCATTCCTGCCCATTGGCCATGCTAACTTGGGTTGACCTCTGGAGGACTATTGATTCTCCACCCCTGTTCTATGGGATGGCAAGCACGCTCCTCAGCACACCAGGATGGAAACTGCACACCAATGTGTACAGGGTAGCCAATGTGCTGCTGGAATCCTGTGCCCATTGGCCCCAGTCATCATGACAGATGGCTGGGCATGATGAGAGCTGTAGTCCAACAATGTCTGCAGGGCACCATGTTGGGTACCCCTGTTGAATGCAGCCATACATTGTGAATTCCCATCCATTTCCAACCGGACTGTCATGGCTTCCCCTAAAGAATGCCATAAATGTCTTCTTAAAAGCTCTCATTTTCTTAAAGCTACAGTTATCAGATGTCCTAAGTTGGGAGCAATGAGAGTTTAATAGGGTTTAGACTGACTTCAATTAGTGTAGCTGTTCGTCATCATTAGGAATGCAAGGATCTTTGGTTCTCTCAGTTTTTCATTTTCCCAATCTTAAATTGTGTTCACATTGCAGTAATTTTAGATGTCTGTCTGTCTGTCTATCTATCTAATCTATCTATCTATCTATCTATCTATCTATCTATCTATCTATCTATCTATCATCTATCTATCTATCTATCATCTATCTATCATCTATCTATCATCTATCTATCTATCTATCTATCTATCTAATCTATCTATCTATGATCTATCT